>NC_089821.1:200230876-201523376 GCF_035046505.1 Tiliqua scincoides
TAATTTATCTACTTTTCCATTTTTCCTGACAGATGATTGAGGGAATGGGGAAAAAATGCAGAATACGACCAATAATATAGATGTGACAAGCACTGAGAAAAGCAGCAGAGTTTCTTTTTGAGTGTGATATTGTCTCTTCTGTTTTCCTATAAAGATGGATAGAGAATTTCCACCATAACCCATTATGTGGAGAGCTGGTATGTAGTGGCTAAGAGTCTCATTTGCAGGTCAGGTTTTCCCAAGTTCAAATTTTGCTATGAACTCATTAGATGGCTTTAGACAAACCACTCCTTCTCAACCCGTTTAATGGTGTTGATTTCTAATGCCTTGCGTACTTTTTTGAGACCTTTCTGCCTGCAATTATGCATTCTTAGTCCTCTTTCTCTAATTCCATGCTGGTCCTTGATCTGTGTTCACCTGTGAGTGATCACATAGGATGAGATCCACCCTATGTTGACAATGTTTTGTCTAACCTACACCTGGAGGAGGTAACTAGTGGGCAATCCTATCCTTGGATGGCTTGCAGCTTCCAGGGGTACTGATGCAGGCGCCACAGGGACTATGACCTGATGGAGAGATAAGTAAAATAATTTTTTACTTACCTTCTCCATTGTGACATGGTTCCCAATGGGCCTATTCAGATTGGTGCCAGCCCTTTGGCTGGCGCAAGTCAAAGTGAGCCCAAGAGAGTGTGCTGAGGCCAGGAAGAGAGCATAAGTTATCATTGGCACTGCTGCCGCCAATATCCACTCACCTATCCTTTTCTGACACCCCCCTGACTGGCCTTGATTCCTGTCCTGATCTTCCCCCTTCCTGACCATGACTTACTGGCACCAGTGTTGGCTGGGTGCTCCAGTGTCGTGCACATGCAGTTGCCAGCCATTTGCACCGACAATCCTGTTCCATGTGCCATTGCTGCCGCTGCCATGCTAGCAGCACGGGCCTTCCATCAATGGAATGCAAGTCCCATCAGTGGAAGACCCAGATAGGAATGGGCTATAGGACAACCTGGGACTTGTATCATCTTAGAGTTGGCAAAGTACTTGTCCAAAAGGAACCCTCCCCTCATAGTCAGTCTATGCAATTTCCAGCAATACCAGAAAGTGCACTGCAAGCAGGTACATGTGGCTCTAATCTCTCCAGGTAATTTGTGTTAGGAAGACAGGCAAAATGGGAGAGAGCTGGGACAGAGCCTAGGAAAAAAATACTCCTAAAATAATGATAGCCTTAGTCAAAAAATCCTTCGGGGAGAATCTCTTCCCATTCCACCTATGTGGTTCAGTCAATCTCAGTGAAATTCATTTAAAATAGTCTTGGGTAAAACTTCATGTCACTCTGAGACACAAGAGAGTTTAAATAAACCCTGGAAAGGGTACAGATGCACCCTCTACATTACACAGCTAAACTACACAGCCTTCAACCTCTTCCTAGTCATCTATTCAGGTAAGCCCTTATGAAGGCTCCCAAGTACACAAATTCACAGAACCTTTATTTCCAGTTCAAGTTGACTTGGAAACAAGTAAGTACCACTAAATTCCAATGGCTTAATTCAGGTACAGTGTAACTTAGGGCCCAATCCTGAACAATGTGCACCAGCTCACCGCTGGCGTGCACTGTTGCAAATCTGCCATAAAGCACGCTTGCAGGGGTTAATGCTGGCCCAGTGCTAGAGCAGGTTTGGCATGAGCCTATGCCAGGCGAGTGCCTGTTAGCGGCTGTTGGAGCACTTCCTGATGCTCCAGGCGAGCGCAGGCTAGCAGAGAGGTAAGTTGGGATAGGGGGAGCCATTCCAGGCTGGGGAAAAGACGTGGTGGTGGTAGGGTGTGGGGTAGGACCAGTGAAGCTGAGCTCTGCTGGATCTAGAGATTCCAACACAGGACTCCTTTACTTTGCACCAGTGAAATAGCTGGTGCAGAGTCAAGAAGCCTCATTGCAGGGCTCCGGGCGAAAGGGACAAATGTCCCCTTCCCTTGAGGAGGTGTCGGGAGCCAGCGGCTGCTGCAGCTGCAGTTATTTCAACGCCGCTGCAGCCTTTCACACAGGGCAGCTCAGATTGGGCTGTTACTCTAGGCTGAAGCCTGCATGCCAGAAGGAGACCAGGCTGGCTGGAAGAGGTCAGTAAAGAAAGATTTTACTTACCTCTCCAGCCACTGTCTGATCTCCTATGAATCTACACAGATCTGTGCCAGCTCTTTTGTTGGTATATACCTGTTCTGCTGCAGGGGGCATGTCAGGCCTGGGATAGGGTTCCATATCTAGTGGACATCTGCCGCTGAGATCTGTCCCATCCCCACCCTCAATCTGCTCTGTTCGACCCCAACCCCAGACCTCATCTGCCCCCACTACCAGCAAAACTGCACTGATGGCAAGTCTGCGTGGCACTGCTCTGGCATGCAGCCATCCAGCTTTTGCACTAGCAGCAGTGCTCCACAGACCATCAGAGAGTCTGCTGCAATGGCAGATCATGCAGACCTCAGGATTCAGCGGCCTACAGTGCAGATCGGATTGGGCCATTAGATGCGAATTCTATCATGGACCAGCCTGTGAGAACATGTTTAATTTTCCTTATGCTAATTAACCTTTTATTACCAAGTCATTCACCCCAAACACCTTTGCTTCAAAAAACCCGTGGTGAATGTACCCATGGCCACCTGGGGAGGTAAAGCAATACAGAAGGCATGAACTACCATGGGGACATTTTCCATGACCCATTTCATGCTTGCACATCATTGGGTATATTTGAGTGTTTTGTGAGTCCTAACAATAGAGTTATTTTGGCTGTTCCAGACCTACATCTGGAGATTAACCCACCCTAATCCTGCCTTGTCCTTGAAAATGTTCTCTCCATATTAATACAATATATGCATGCAAGGTTCCATCAAAAGACAGCAAGGAAAATAGCTCAGCACTCTATAAACAGTATGTTAAGATTCAAACAGGAAAGATATGCTATTATGATAAAAAGCTGAAAATCCGCTAGGCAGGGGAACTTAGATATTGTAATACACAGAGAAAGAAATAGGGTGCCATGATTATGTGCTTAGAAGGTAAAATATTTTGATAGTTCAGATGCAAGCCAAGAGGAAGGGCATTTGGGTAAGCAAAATAATAGGACAATGCATGGAGAGGGGAAAATCAGACAGGATTGTAAAGTAGCAGAACTGGTTTAAAGTCTGCATTGATCTACTAATAATTTTTGATAGAAGCAGCTTGGAATGCAGCAATTTTTTCCTCTCATGGCACTCTGACCTCTGTGGTCTTCACTTCTTGTGATGTCACTTCCAGCTTCCGGGAGACTCGGATTCTGTGGCTCTGTTTTTAGGGCAACTGTCTGAATCTGCAACTGTTTTTAGGGCAACTGCAGTAAAGAATCATCCTTAGAGCCAGTGGAGGAAGAGGAAAAGGCTATCGACAAACAGAAAACAGAGCTGTAGAACCTGGAAGAGTTTTTAAGAGCTATTCAATGACTGTGCTCCAAATTCCCACGGCACACCTGTGGACCTTTCATAGTACATAAGTGTGCTGTGGCATACGGCTGAAAATTGCTGCCTTAAAGTTTCATCAAACCCCATGCCCAGGGACTTGAAAGAATATCTCTGTCTTCTTTCAGAACAAAGGTTTTTTTGTTGCACTAAAAATAGAACAAAATAATGAATTAAGCAAAGATAAAATGCTCTGGCACAATTTAAAGCATCTATGCTTTTTTTGTTTTGTTTTGCAGGAGAAAAATAAGATCAGAAGTACCATTAAAGTGATAACACAGCCAGTATTATGTATACAGTGTGGCAGATATATATGAGTAATGCTAGTTATAGAATTCCCAGACAGAACTAAGGGCTGATTCTCACTTGCAGACTTTTCAATTGAAAACGGCCATCCTGAGTGGTAACTTGTACCTGTGATCACAGCTCTACCACTGCAGACTGAACTTCCAAATCACTTCACACCAGTTCAGGTACAGTAGCTTTCAATGAGTGAACACATTCAGCCTTTAGCCATCATTTGAAGTAGAATGAAGTGTAGAGAAATTGGGGTATACATACATACATACATACATACATACATACATACATACATACATACATACATACATACATGTATGAACCAGCCCTAACACTCTGATCCACAGATAACCATAACTTTAATAATGCCAAATGTTTTGCATCAATACGATAATAGAATCAAAGATTTGGTACTTCAGCTGCTTCCCAGCCTAGAGCTGACTTTGTCTTGACTAATAATTTAAAGATGTTGCACAGTTATCTCCAGCCCCATCACCACTACCTCTCCAATTAGGTATTGATCAACAGCTTTGGACAATACCACTGTCTCATTTCTCATGATAGGGAAGTCTTTGCATTTGGGGACAGAAGGTAGGGCCTGGCACCATATGCATCCCTTCCCTACTGACTGCTGTGGGTATCTCCATCTGTACTAGACAATGCTAATTCCACTTGCTAAAAGCCTTCCCAAAGCTGTCCCCACTGGAATTGCCTAGGTGGTCTTATTTGGGTTCTTCTCAGTTGGATAAAGGGTCATTTTCAAGATGGTTCAGCTCTGTACTGTTCCTCATTGACCAAACAAGACCTGGAAGGAGTGAGGCTATGAAGAAGGAGGGAAGTGCTGCTGCTCACTTATGGTCATGGATAAGGCAGAATCCCATGGAAACCTTGCTTGATGGCTGTGGAGGATGTGCACTTAGGTTGGCCCATGGCCAACCTAATCCTCCTCCTCTGGTCTTGGCTGAGTTCCTGGATTTGCTGAGTAAGAAGAACTGTAGGGGTCTGTCGGAGGTCACATAAATGCTATCCAAGCCTGGCACTTGCTCGCCTGAAGTCAGGTGATCAAACTGATCAGTCTCTTCATACCACATCCTTTTTCTCTCTGCTCCTTTTTTCAAAGTTGTCATTAATCCCCATCAATTGTTATTTTCCTAATCCCAGCTCATGGTTCTGTGCACTCTACCTACTGTTGTTCATTCAACTGCTCCTTTGCCCAACCTCACCTGAACTTCTAGTTCTCAGCCTGGATTGCAAACATCATGTGAGCCTGTTACCTTCTTTTGCTTTGGGATTGCTTTGCCAGTTCCATTCTTGCTGCAATCTATCCCTGCAAGTCTTATGAAAGGCCAGATCCTGCAAGGATTATGCTCAGAGGTCATTACAAAATCAAAGTTATGAACCATAGCTCAGTGTCACTTCAGAATTCTGAGTCCGGTCACGATATCAGCACAAATTCTGATCTTCTGCTGATGAAGCAGTCATTGTGTGCCATCTTAAACATTTATTTATTGGAGCTGCTCTCATACGATCATGCTGTAAATATGATAATGTGGCAATCCTCACTGAATGCAGTAGAATAACTCTCATAAATAAAAATTACTTCCATTCTGGTATCGGGAACCAAGTGGTTAACAGTAGCGATGATGTCTGAGTTTGAACTGCTGTCAGTAGCTGTTAATTTTGATGATACTGTGCTACTGTTTATTTATTCGTTTTTCTCATAGCATCAACCATGTATGTAAAATCCCTGACCAATCCCTTCTAGTCTAGAAGAGGCACAAGAGAAGCAGCAAGAGAAGGGAAAGGAAGTGGCACAGAAAGGCTTAGAAAGAATGTGCAATTATTGATCATGGTTGCAGGAACCTGCAGTTACAGATAGTTGATACACGCTCCCAGTGAGTGACTCAGATTGAAGAAGAAAATTAAATCTTTAATGAACGACAATAAAGATAAAAAGATAAAGCAATCATGATGATACAAAATGCACGGCTGTAGTGACTGCATTGATTCCACAAAATGCGGAATACAAAAGTTCATAACTCCCCACCTAAATACAAGTCTTACTTTCATCCAAAAAAGAGAGAGAGAAAAAGAACTGGCCTTTGTACCCATTCAATAGTGGCTCCAGCTTTTGGGGGACCTTGCACACATGCCTTGAGCGGCTGTGGGGCAGAAGGCCCCGAAGACATTCCAATGATATACTTCCCAAAGCTTTGAAAAGCATATAATGTGCCATCTGTCCCCTGCCATGATGCCTTAGAATCAGGAAGCAGATGGATGCAAGTCCATGCCATCACCTGCAGTGAAGGAGACTCTGCCTCACCTGCTGTTCGGTTCCTAAATAGGTTTCCTGGCTTGATATTATCAATGGTGCCCAGACAAAAAAGCTAACTGAGCAGTAGATGAGTGAGAGTCCTCCTTCTCTGTCACTGCTCTACTTAAGGGTGGAAGTATGAAAGAGGACTTCTGATTGCCCATCTCCATTACCATTGCTGCTCCATTGCTGCTTCCCCATCTCCATTACCTCTTCACAAAACTTTCCCACAGGCCCAGGGTGGTAGCTGGGAAGTGGTGGATGGGGAAACAACTATAGCATTAGAAGATCCTATTTCTTCCCGTGTAGCTGTTTTGGAATTCTCAGGTGGCCTGGCTCCCGGAACTTCAAGCTCATGGTCTCATCATTGAAATGGAACCTGTGCATTAGTAAATATGATGGTAGCTGGAAAAAAGGGGGAAGCAGTAGAGCAAATTCATGGAATCATACCACAGAATCACAGGTAAGCAATAAATGCTACGGTAATACTTTTTAAAAACCTCACAGGGCAAATCTATACATCTCTACGCTGAAGTAAGGCTCACTGATTTCAGTGATTACCTGATTTCCCAGGTAAACTGGTTTAGAATTGCAGCTACTATATTAATGGAGATCACTAGTGCAGAAAATGTGTAGAGTAAGATTAGCTTGGGGTCAAATTAGACATACTGAAATGGACTTGTGGGTTAAGGTATACTTTTTAAAGCCAGCAGTGGGACAGTAAAACAGAATGGCATCATAGTGGCAGAGGGCTTTTGAACTTTGTGCTCTCTGTAATTCCCCTCCTGATCATGGCCATTGGCTTTCAATGAAAACCTTTGCTTCTGTTAAAATGACGTGTGGGGTAGTGCATGTTCAGGAGCAGAACTATGATGGACCCACAATCCTAAATCCCCACAATGTCCCCTTCTGTGGTTCCACTCCATTTTTCACTTGCTCTGGCCTCTCTTAGGGTCACACACACACACACACACACACACACACCAAGTCATGTTATTCAGTTAGCTTATAACATTCAATGTGATGCTTAAAGAAAAGGAAAATAAAGCAGTGAACACAACCAGCAAACATGAGAGCTTAATCTTATGCATTCTTACTTGGGAGAAAGTCCCACTGAGCTCAGTGGGGCTTAATTCTGAGTAAACCTGTTCAGGTTGCAGGGCTGACAGTCAGAAATAGTTCCAGGAACAGATACAGGGCCCAATCCTATCCAACTTTCCAGCACCAATGCAGCCACAATGCAGCCCTGAGGTAAGGGAACAAATGTTTCCTTACCTTGGGGGGGCCTCCCTGACTGTCTCCCTACCACAAGATAAAGCACACACCCTGTCGGCACAGCTGCATCAAAGCTGAAACGTTGGATAGAATTGGGCCCACAGTTGTCACCATCTTCCTATGATTCCCAGCACAAAATGATTTGTGCAACTTCATGGCAGGGCAAACTTTTATCGCAAAGGTTTCAGAGGATGAATCATATGAAGGTTGAAGTTGGAGAGCCAGATAATGTGAATTGAATACTTCAGTTTAGGGGAATGGAATGCTAAGTCCTGTAACTCCTTTTACAACCTTGTCTTTTTGACCCTTTTTCCATTTTCTAATTATGGCCCTCTTTACAGCATTGTACTCAAAGATACAACCTTATCCTTTCTGGCACTGTCAGAAATCCTAAAAAAAAAAAAAAAAAATCTAAGCCACTTAACTAGTATGTTCTTGGCCATGTACCTACTTTTGCTTTGAAAAGGCTCCTTCAGTGCATGTTCACTCTTCATTTTATTCTTAACAACACTGAAGTTATCAGATCATCTTTTTGCATGAAGAATAATACTCCTATTTCAGAAACATGAGTCTAACGAATGCCTCTCTCTCTCTCTCTCTCTCTCTCTCTCACACACACACACACACACACACACAGAGAGAGAGAGAGAGAGAGAGAGAGAGAGAGAGAGAGAGAAACAATTATGTGAGATACACCCAGCAGTGTGGGAGCCACTTCCACTTGTGATCTCACACTGGTGGAAGTTTGTGAATACAGCGGAGTCACAGTATACATGAACTTAACTTTCGTGAATTCAACTATATGTGCTTGGCAAAAAAAGAGAGAACAACAACAATTTAAATAGTGCAGGTGATTTCATCTGCCATTCCACTCAATGAGTGTACGCCCTGGAGAGAGCATGAGATGAAGCTTGAATCAATTGTTTGCTCAGTTGGTCTCAGTTCCTGTGTGCCTCTTATTATCACACATTGACTTTAGTAACCTTGACTGTTAATGATTGTGTGATGTGACTCCACTGTATTTCACTTAGATGGGCAGGACTAGTCATATGGATCCGGGGGTTCAAGTGGTATTCTCCCTTTCAACTTGGTACCAACTGAGCGGGAAAGAGCAACATAACTGGCCCAGATATTGGTCTGAATATTCCACATGGTTAAAATATTCACATACACTAGTGTGAAACTGCACTATGAAAATGATGCAAGTCCGAGGAGACCCATAGGGGCTAGCGGCCCTTACCCAGAGGTCAAATGTTTTCCCTTGTTCTGACTGAGCCACTTATAGCCCCTATCCTGCACTGTATGCAGTGCAAGCCTCTTGGCTTTCCTGTTCCAGCACAGGATAGGATTGCGCCCTGTGTCTATCCTCACATCTCATAGCAGTGGATTCCACAATTAATGTGTTGTATTAAGACATTTTTTTGTCTGTCCACTGCCAATCAATTTCATTGGGTGATCCAGATTTCTAGTATGTTGGTAAATGATCAAGTAGTTGAATCCACTTTTCTCAAGGACGTGATATGTTCTGCACACTTGTCCACTCTACAATGCCCATTTTGTGATGGGACAACCAAATGATGAGAAGGGTAACTACTGAGATATATACTATTCTATTTCATTTATGTTAATGTTTTGTATTGTTAAGACATTATTCTCATGGTTAGGAATGATGCAGACAAACTAGGCCTCATTGAAGACACTGACTTTGTTAATTGCAACAGGTCTGTCTACAACATGACTGGATAGAGAAACTGAGGAAAACATATATGTGGGGACAGGAAGTGTGCTTACAACGATGTGGATGCATGTACTACAAATGTGTTTTAAAATCTCAGTACTGACCCAATATTAGAAAAGGTCAGATATCAAAATACTTCAAAGTCTTGCTGTTGAGAATTTTCAGACAAACAAGTAATAGTTGTGTATCCAGATGTGAGATATTCTCAGGAGATGAAGAACAAACCTGAAAAGTGATCAAAAGTTTCAAAAGTGAGACTCTCCTTCATAAACTCAAAAACTACTGTTGATTTCATCTCTGCTTTTACATTGTGATTACTATTCCTAGAGCAGGGGTGTCCAAACTTTTTGGCAGGAGGGCCACATCATCTCTGTGTGCCAGGGGCTGAATTAATTTACATTTCAAATATGAATAAATTTACATAAATGAATATATTAGAGATGAAACTTTTATGAATGAATGAAGGTCTTGCAATAGCTCAAGGCCTATAAAAGGCCTTACACAAAGCAAGGCTGGCCTTTCCTTTACTGCCGCTACTGTATCACAGATGTGAAACAACAAGCAGTGGAGGGAGCCCTCATCCCACAGCTCACGTGAGAGGGCAAACAGTCACCCTCACACCGAGAGCAGTTGCATTGGGCCAGCACGGGCTCCAGCAAATCTCTGGAGGGCCAGCGGCTCATTGGAAATTGGGGGCTCCCCACGGGCAGGATTGTGAGTCCCCGAGGGCTACAAGTGGCCCCTGGGCTGGAGTTTGGGCACCCCTCTCCTAGAGAATGGCCAAAGTGCCATTATATTGGATTTCCTTTTAGAGAGAAATCTTGCCAGAGGTTTTACAAAAGACATATTAAAAATGTATTGGGAATCATGCAAGACAAACTGCTTAGAAATCCCTGCCAGTCAGTAACTCTCCATCTTTCCTTTACTGATATGTATCTCTGAGTGTGTTTGATATTATGAAAGGCATTTGGTTAAATGCTGAAAGGCTGTTGAACAGCCTGTCAACAGCCTGAAGCAAAGCTACATTTAATGCATGGATTTGAGTCAATTTCTGGAATATTTCAAAGTGGAAATATAATGAATTGGTGTGCTTAACGGTCTTCCATCTAAGGAGGAAGTTTCTTTGAATTCAATGGGCCTTACTTTTGTGTAAATATGTTTTGGGTTGAGCTATAGGAATGTTATTTGATAGAAAACAAAAGATCTTAAAGGCTGCTTTAACTCTCATGTCATTTTTTGAAGATTTTTGGAGAGTGGCCTGCAAGTATAACACATTCTACATCATCCAGCTGGGAAGAAGTGATACTGTAAAAATAGTCTGGGAGCTCTAATCGTGCAGCGTTCAGCCACCGGAGACATGCCTCACATCCATTAGCCAATCCTAGCATCACAGGAATGGAGAACTAGTGCTAAGTAAAAACAGAATCAATCTGAAATGTCATGGCTGCAAAACCCAGATCCAAATAGCTTTGAACTTTGGGGACTTGGAGGGTGTGGGAATGCTAGAAAAAGATGTTATGGAACATGATTAAAGGAGAAGGTGATAATTGTGATGCCTGACTTGTTCTTAAGGCCTCATCTTGCAAGCAGGTTGTAATGCTCTATTTTCCTGCAGTCTGTGTATTGCCGGGACGAGGCTTCCATTATGTAAGGTGCTTTAATATCCCGGGAGTATGAGAAGCACAATTTGGAATCCATGTTCTAGCAATGCATGAGAACTCTATATTAGTACTTATAACAGTATTGGGTTGTCTTCTGTTTGAGTTTAACCAGTCCCACAGGCACAGCGATACTTCTGGAGAGTTTCTTTTTTTGAGAATTGCTCCAGAGTGGGGGGTAGAAATTGGCATGGAGGTATTGCACCATCAGTAACAGAGGGGTACTCCGGAGCAGGCTGAGAAATTCTGCCACTGCTTGAATTGGGGCAGCTTGCTGCCTCTGCTAGTTTCTCCCCTCCCCCTTAAAAACAAAACCCAAATGCACACCCCACCACTGCTGTTGCTGCCTCTGCCTCTTTCAGGCCCACTCAGCTGCTTAGGGAAGTAGCTAGGTGGGTGCAGCACAGGAATCCAAAACCCCCTTCCCACGCATCTTGCCTGCTGCTCCACTGCAACCACCTCCCTCTTGCTCCTGCCAGTCCTGTGGAAACAAACAACTTGGGCAGGAGTCCACTGGGTGCACTCCCAACATGGTCCACTCATCCTGTTGTTTTTTTTAAAAGCACCAAGTGAAGTAGATGGGATGAGGTGGTGCCAGAACAGTACAAGAGGAGGGAAGTGTGAGGAACTCCACCTCCTTCTTCTTGGTCCCCTGGTCTTTTTGGAGGAGGAGAAAGAGGCAGAGCTGAGTGACCCTGTTCTGGTTACTTGTGAAACAGAGCAATCCAAACAGAATCCCTTCCCTGCTGCTTTTTATGGTTCTACAACAGCAGCAGCAGTGCTGGGTGAAAAGATGGGCAGCTGCTGCTGCTACCCCAATTCTCCTCCCACTTGCTCTCAGCACATGAAAGAGAATGCTCTCTGTACAGGTATGCAAAACTACTGAGCAGAATGAATTTTCATTTCTGTTTTCTGATCCCCAAGGAGCATTTTTCCCACATAGCAATTACTTCTCTCCGTTGGAATTTAGAGCAGATTTGTTTGTACTATTATTCTTTTCATACTATAGATTTCAAATATCAGTTGAAGACCCTGGATGTTTTTCACCCACACACTTTTGCTCACAGGCCACAATGCAATTATGGAATTCATAATCTTTGAATGATTTCCTTCCATTTTTGGGCAGGAAAATAGGGCTCCTGCTTGACTCCTGGAAGTCTTCTACAAAACCGGAATCCTAAATTGAAACCTAAACCTAGATCCTCACGCAGAAATACTAAATAAGATAAAGAAGATTCACCCAGATAAGTTTAGTTGACAATAGGAACAGGAACAGTCATCAACAGTTGACAATAGGAAGCAGCCTCAGTGTAAGCCCTGCAAGTGAGAGGACAAAGAAATTAAATTTGTATTGTCACTCATTTCTTAAAAGGCTCTGAACCACACTGTAGTAATTTCAAACTATTCCAGGTCTCATAGTTTGTTGTTCTAGGTAATTGATGTAGTCTTGTCTTCCCATTTCCTTCATGTCATATTTCTAGAAGTGGTGGCATTGAATACATTTGGGGAAGGGAAGGCACTGCTGTACTCTTATGCTATTTTTTTTTTCCTCTCTAGCAAGACAACCAGTGTAGTGGATAAGGGGAATGCTCTCAATATAATGCAATCCTTATATCTTGATATTCTTCAGCCTTTTTTGATAGCACGGTCATAATTAAATGGGAGAAATGATGATTAAAAACGGAGACCATAAGGTTGATATAAACTGCTTGGAAAGCAAATTAATAACAAATTGTCAAACAAGGAGGAGACAGCCTGAAGTGAGATGCCACATTTATCATTTTCCAATTATTTCTGTGATGAATGCAATTTAGAAAACTCTTCTGTTATTGACAGCTTATAAAACGCAGAATGGTTCCATACTGAAGTTGGCCATTTTCTTTTGCACGGGTGGCCTCAATTTATATAAGGTTCAATTGCCAAATTATGTTGTCTGCTGGACACGTGCAGACCAGTGCCTTTAGATGGGGCTTCTTGAGCATCTTGAGTCCTTCCGGTGGCTTTGCATTGGTTTCCGAACTGTAAGTTTCCATTGCATACAGATTGTATAGTGGATTGACTGCACCTAGTTGCTTGGGTTCCCATACCAGATCCAGCGATCCAAAGGCAGTGAGCCTGTGAACTGTGACTCATTGAACTGAACTGTAAACGGTACTGCCTTTGTAATACAGATAGATACAAAACATCACTTTGTTTAGCTGAAGCTGCCTTATTTTGAATCAAACCTTTTGTCCATCTTTCTCATTACTGTCTGTGTTGATGGGAGCCTTCAGGGTTTCAGGGAGGGCGTTTTCCCCTTCCCAACTTTGCAGGAGTGGGAGAGGCAATCTGCCATGTCGTGCTACTTCTACAGTGCATCCCGTCTCCCAGCCCACCATGTGGAAGGCAGTGAGCCTCCTTCTTATCACTTATGTATTTCCTTAACTGCAGTCCCTTGAAACAACCCAGTAGCTGTGGAATGTGCTGGGAGTAGTCCCAATGTGCCCTGTGCAGTACTTCCTGTTTTGTTCAAAAGAATTGCAAAGACAGAGAAAGCAAAGGCTTGCTACCTTCTGATTTGCTTCCTGCTCACGTTTAGTAAGAAGGAGGTGGATTGCAGTGGCTCCATCAGTGGCAGGGAGGCCGCAACTAGGGTCTTTGTTGTTATTCTCTGCAGTTTGTCAATTGATGCAGGCCATGACAGTCACTTCACCCTTGGGCTGCCACTTTCTATGTGAGGATGCTGGGGAATGAACCCAGGATCTTCTGCATGCAAGGCATCTGTGCTTCCACTGAGCTACAGCACCTCACCACCTAGCTTCCACTGGGAACTGCAGTATGCATAGAACAATTCTGTTGTACCAGGTACCCTTTATGCAAAGGTCTTGTTCAAAGTAAAGCATACATTCAAAGAAGAGACCTCTGTACTACATATTGTTAACAGAACCTCATTGGTTTCTTTTGAATCTGCACATGCATTTCTTGCAGAGCCCCAGGTACACATTCTTGTTCTTCCTGTTTTCTGTGTTCTTATTTTTTGTTGATCAACCTTTCTGTCGCTTTTGTATGTGCCTCTAGGGCTTTTAACCTTGTCATGAAAATACTCTCTTATTGCTTAATGCACTCTTCTTTCCCAGCTTGCTTCCTTTTGTCTTTATGGCTCCTCTATGATTTAAGTTTTTGTAACAAAATGTTCCATCCCCACACAACCCCTCCGCTCCTTGACAACGCACACTGACATTGTGCATTTTGCCTTTCCTTTTAAAGGTAATCCTTCCTACAAAGCAAACCAAATATCATATTTAACCCCATACGGGGGAACAGAGGCCCGATTCATGTGTTACCTTGGTGACATGACAACAAAGAGTCACCTTGTGGCATCTTTAAGGACGATCAAATTTATAGTGCCACATGGCTCTTTGTTATTGTTGCTGTAAGAGACTTGCACAGCTCTCCCACTGGAATCTAGTGACATAGCAATTGCTAAAAACAACCATGAAGTTCTGTGGGCTCAGGCTTCCATCCTGCAGTAGTAATGCTTGTAAGCAGTGGTGGGATTCAGCCGGTTCACACCTATTCTGTAGAACCGTTTCCTATTGTACGTCTTGGTTCTGCGAACCGTTTGTTAAAGAGCGCTGGCGGCGCCGCTCACAGGGGCTGGAGTGGCGAGTGGCAGCTGCGCACCATGTGGCCTCGTGCTGGCGCCTGATTGCCCGCAGCTGAGCGCCTGGCGCCGGGGAGCGCGCGCCTTGAAAGGTCCCTGTGAGAGCCTCGCTGCACCTGCCCGCGCAGGCTCCGGAGCGCCTCTCAAGCCCAGCCCAGCCCAGCCCCACGCGCCTCCTGCCAGCCTGTAGGGCTGTTGGCGGGCGCCAACTCTGCAGCGTGCGCCAGCTGTTGCTGCGCGGGGTTGCCCCTGGCTTGAGCTGGACGGACACACACACACACACACACACACACACACCACACAGCATGGCTGCTCCTGGGCCCCCTCCCTCCGAAGCGCCATTCACTCTCCAGCCTGCTGCTCTGGCAGCCACTCACCCTGGGCAGAGGTGGGTCTCTCGGCTCCCCCTCGGCCGGGGCAGCCCCGCAAGATGCCGTGCGCCCCTGAGCGTCCCGGGCATCTTCTCTTCTCAAAGAGTCCGGCAGCCTGGCGCATGCTGCACTCCTCGCAGAGGCGCCTGCAGCCTGTGCAGGGTCCAGCTGGAGGCAGCCACGGCTCCCCCCACCCCAGAGGGACCCCCGCGAGCAGCGCTGGGACCCACGGAGGGGTCCCAGTGCTGGGAGGGAGGCAGGCAGGCAGGCAGAGCGTGCTGGCTGGCTGGCCGGCCGCGTTGGGCGAAGGAAGCGGCTCTGGGGACTGGGGGCGCCTAGGGTGGCTGCTGAGGGGGGAAGGGGGGGCTGGTATGGGGAGAGGCAAACTTCCCACCAGCACTTCTTCCCAGGCTTCTTCCCAGGGAGAAGTGAGAGCCCCAGCTTAGGCATGCCTACTCAGAAGTAAGCCCCCTTATAGTCAGTGGGGCTTACTCCCAGGTAAGTGTAGACAGGATTGCAGCCTGTGATGCACACCACCCGGGTCAGCATGCACACAGCTACCCAGGGGAGGATGCTATGGGGTGGAAAGCCCCATTGGCTAGAATGGGATTGACTTCTGAGGAGACTGGCATAGGCTGGGGCTGTGAGGCTACCAATCCTGTCCACACTTCCCTGGGAGTAAGCCCCATTGGCTAGAATGGGATTGACTTCTGAGGAGACTGGCATAGGCTGGGGCTGTGAGGCTACCAATCCTGTCCACACTTCCCTGGGAGTAAGCCCCATTGGCTAGAATGGGATTGACTTCTGAGGAGACTGGCATAGGCTGGGGCTGTGAGGCTACCAATCCTGTCCACACTTCCCTGGGAGTAAGCCCCATTGGCTAGAATGGGATTGACTTCTGAGGAGACTGGCATAGGCTGGGGCTGTGAGGCTACCAATCCTGTCCACACTTCCCTGGGAGTAAGCCCCATTGGCTAGAATGGGATTGACTTCTGAGGAGACTGGCATAGGCTGGGGCTGTGAGGCTACCAATCCTGTCCACACTTCCCTGGGAGTAAGCCCCATTGGCTAGAATGGGATTGACTTCTGAGGAGACTGGCATAGGCTGGGGCTGTGAGGCTACCAATCCTGTCCACACTTCCCTGGGAGTAAGCCCCATTGGCTAGAATGGGATTGACTTCTGAGGAGACTGGCATAGGCTGGGGCTGTGAGGCTACCAATCCTGTCCACACTTCCCTGGGAGTAAGCCCCATTGGCTAGAATGGGATTGACTTCTGAGGAGACTGGCATAGGCTGGGGCTGTGAGGCTACCAATCCTGTCCACACTTCCCTGGGAGTAAGCCCCATTGGCTAGAATGGGATTGACTTCTGAGGAGACTGGCATAGGCTGGGGCTGTGAGGCTACCAATCCTGTCCACACTTCCCTGGGAGTAAGCCCCATTGAGTAGAATGGGACTGACTTCTGAAACCCTCTGGCAAAGGGGAGCCTGCCTGCTCCCTCAGGGGACTGCGGCTTCCCCCACTCTGCTTTGCGTTGCCTGCCTGGCCGGCTCCTCTCCTAGGAGAAGGAGGAGGGGAAGCCACGGAAGTTGGGAAGGGCGGGTAGTTCAAAACTGAGCAAGGGAAACCCTCAGCCGCCTCACACGGGCAGCCACCTTCCTCCTCTCCTCACTAGGGCAACGCACTGGGGCTGAGGAGAGGAGCAGAGTCCCTACTTGTTGCTACTTCTTCTGCAGTAGGCAGGTAGCAGGCTCCTCTTGGGCTTCCTCCCCCACCCCGGCTCCTGTCAGCTCTTGGGGTGGGCTCCATTAGCCCCATTAAACCCCCCCCATTGATTTGCAGAAGGGCTGAGCAGTGGGAGGGAGGCTGCTTCTTGTGCCTCACTCTAGGTGACTGACCCCCCCCCACCCCCAGTCCTGTTTCTGTCATGGTTACTATTGCAGGCATCTTCCTTCTCCAGCAATAGCTGTGGGGGACAGTTTTGTTAATGAAATGCAGAAGGGGATTGGCTCCTTTGAGCATCCTTGAATTATACTCAGAGTTGCCTCAGGGTGTTAATTATATTTTTATGCATCTGGTGGTAGGTACAGTATTTTTCCTCATTTTTTTAAAATCTGGGGTGTCCCTTAATCTATGGTTAAAGGGGCATTTGTATTCTGATTTTAACTATATAGACAACTCCATGTGAAGCAAGCTCAGATTAACCATGTGAGTAGCATCATGCCTTTTACAGCATAATAACTTATACAGATGAAGTTGGTTTCATCTCACGGAGTCCTCAGGAGTTCGGTTCATGCTAATTGGAGGAGAATGTTTTGAGTAGTTACACCATTTCTGCCCAATGTTGCATATTTGCAGCAGGGAACAAATATGTACACCTATAGGCTGGGCAAAAATGGGTTAATTAATATTGTATCTGCAGTGAAATGTATGAGGGTGAAACTATCATATTTACACTCGTACATTGTTTGTCAACCAGTGGTACGGGTACCACCAGTGGTATTTGAGTGGTACTTTCTGGTGGTACTTGTGGGACCTCCTGACATCGACTGCCTGGCAATGAGACCAGTGACTAGGACACTGTTTCTCAACCAATTGTACAGGTACCTGGAGTGGTACTTTCTGGTGGTACTTGTGACTCCCCTTCCCACAAGCAGCCCTGACCCCATGAAGCCCTGACCCTCTCTCCCATGCAACCCTGACCCCTGTGGAGCCCTGACCCCCAAGTAGCCCTGACCCCCCTTCCCACAAGTAGCCCTGACCCCCTCTCCCATGCAACCCTGACCCCCCTTCCCACAAGCAGCTCTGACCCCCATGCAGCCCTGACTCCCCTTCCCTCAAGCAGCCCTGACCCCCCTTCCCACAAGCAGCCCTGACCCCCTCTGCCATGCAACCCTGACCCCCCTCCCCTAAACAGCCCTGACCCAAGCAGGCCTGACCCCGTCCCACGTGCACCCATGGGTGTCTGGATAATTGATGAGAATACTGGGGGGGGGCTACTGGACACCTGATGGGGGATACTGGGGGGACTGGACATTGTCATTAGGACATAGAACCTGTTGTTAATTTATTTGAATCCCACCACTGCTTGTAAGCATCTATCATTCATGTGGAGCAGGGGGAAAGTGGGAGTGAAACCTGACAGTAGAACTCCAGGGAAGACCTGGTTCCCCAAGGCTGATAGGAACAGCTGCTGCAAGGTGTTTAAGAAAAGGGGGATCTAAATGTTTGACAGAGGCTGGCAAATCTGAAGGGGTTGGGGAGGAGAACCTGTAAAGCTGAGAGGGCTGCAGACCAGAATGTTGCATGAATGCCCTAGCTGCAGTGCACACCAAATTCTGACACCCTTCCTGGGCCTGATTTGCTGGCACGGATCAACTTGGACTTGTGCCAATGATATCACTGGTGCAGATCTGAGTTGGCCAGTTGTAGATGCTGGGGCTTAACCTGGGCCAAGGGGACAAATGTCCCTTTCATTACCGCAAGGAGATCTCCAGCAACCAAAACTTCCCTGTGGGATATCGTGGAAGCCATGCTGGTGCTGCTGCATTGCCACATGGGGAATTACGTAGGGTTGGGCTATTACTCTCCTTGGTTCTACACTGGCAAAATAGCTGGTGTAGATCCAAGTTGACACATTGAGCAGCAGAGGCTTACCCTGAGAAGTGGGAACAAAAATTCCCTTATCTTGAGGAGGTCTTTGGGACTGACACCCCCCCACAGGATGCAGCACAGGCTCTGTTGGTGCAGCTACATTGGTGAAGGTGCAGCTACATTGGGTTTTGTTAGGATTGGGCTGTTATTTAAAACAGCTGAAATTAAATCCGGATAAGACAGAGGCTCTCCTGGTTCGGAAATCCTCGATGCAGGTGCTAGACTATCGGCTTGCCCTGAATGGGGTTGCACTCCCCCTGAAGGAGCAGGTCTGCAGCGTGGGGGTCCACCTGGATTCGCAGCTGTTCCTGGATTCCCAGGTGGCGGCTGTGGCTGGGGGGGGGCCTTTGCTCAGCTTCGGCTGGTGCACCAGCTGCGGCCGTACTTGGATCGTGCACACCTGGCCACGGTGATCCATGCCACGGTGACATCGAGACTAGATTATTGTAACATGCTCTATGTGGGGCTGCCCTTGATAATGGTTCGGAAACTGCAACTAGTGCAGAATGCAGCGGCCCGTGTAGCTACTGGAGGTAGGCGGTTTGACTCTGTCAGTCCACTTCTCCAGTGGCTGCACTGGCTGCCCATTCATTTCTGGGCCCAATTCAAGGTGCTGGTTTTGACCTTTAAAGCCCTATACTGCTCTGGGCCAGGGTATCTTAGAGATCGCCTACTCCCGTACAATCCAGCTCGTCCTCTTAGGTCATCAGAGAAGGCCTTTTTACAAGTGCCACCGCCTAGGGAGGTACGTGGGGCGGCGGCAAGAAATAGGACCTTCTCAGTAGTGGCACCAACACTATGGAATTCCCTTCCCCTTGACTTAAGAATGGCTCCCTCTCTTGTAACTTTCTGGCGAGGCCTGAAGACTCTTCTGTTTAGACAAGCCTTCTGAGTTCCTGGCCTTTTAACATCTTTTTAACATTCTTTAATATTTTTTTAACATCTGGTTACAGGCCTGCTCCTTTTCTAATTTGCTGCACTATGCTCTTTTACCTGACTACTTTTTTATCTGACTACTGTTTTTATGATATGTCATTATGTTTTTATCTGTTTTTAAATTATGTTTTTTAATTTGTTTTAACCTTTAAGCTGCCTTGAGTCCCTCTGGGGAGAAAGGCGGGGTAAAAGTAAAGTTAACAACAACAACAACAACATTTTTATATTACATTTTTGTTAATAACTATTAGCACCAAGGTAAGGGCAATACAGCTCTGAGGTAAGGGAACAAGTATTCCCTTACCTTGAGGAGGCCTCCGTGGCTGCCCCCCAACTGCAGGATGCAACGCATGCCCCAGTGGCAGAGCTGTGCCAGTGCTGAAAGCTGGTTAGAATTTGGGCCTTAGTATTCATCCAGTTATGGAAAAGGCTTCAGGAGTCAACCACGAGGCAAAATCCGGAGCCAGCGTCCCTGAGGCAGTTCATGGCTGAACACAGTCACGTTCTGGCAACTCCTGCGACGCCGCTGGAACCAACCGTATTGGCTTCTGCCTTTCCACTGGACCATTCCAGCGACGTGGAGAGGGGGGATTTGCTGCATGGGTAACAGTCTATCCTCCATATCTACTTTACCCAGGCTTCACACACTGGAGAGGACACTCTGTTCCTGAACCACTATTCAGAGCACGACACCATAGTCTTCCAAGACTGAAGGATGCCAACAAGATTCATTGATTGCCCATAATAATTTGATATTGTAAGGAACAGAAAAACACCATAAGAGCCTTCCTAAAAATGTATAATCTAAGTGGAAGCATTATAATTTGCACTGAAATGTAGGAAAAATAGAAGCAAATTTTACTTTTCCAAAGGCGGACAACAATTTTCAACATAACATTTGAAATTTGTCAGAGGGGTTCTGTGCATTAAAAGTACAAAAAAAAAATTCTGACTTACTGTACATAGTTCCTATAACAAGTGTCATGTGTTCTGAGCATCTGGAAAGGGTTTTGAGTTTGGAGAAACTGTGATCTGGGTCTCTGGGACTGTGGAGCACTCAAAGTTGTGGATAGCTACAAGGCAGCTTTCTCTGTCCTCTCTACTCCCTAACTTCAATTAATGATGGGCTCCAGTACATTTAAATCCACTCAGCTGCAATAATATAAAGTAAGAATGATAAAAGGTTCTGCACCCTGTCACTGCCAGGTCAGCGCTTACCAGCTCCTGAGCCAATCACTAGCAGGCCAGAGAACGATGAAATGGCTGCAGTGCCAGCAGCCCTAGTTTTATGCTGGCCTTATCCAGCATAAGGCCTGAATAGGATTGAACCGTTAGAATGGCTGTCTTAATAAATCTCTTGAAGTTTCAGAAAGAAGTGTCCCACGTAGAAAAAAAAAAATTTAGTGGTGCATTAGAATTTGACAGCAGATGCATGAGTCCCTGGACTACGGCCATCATGTAAACACTTACTGGGTGCTTTGAGAAATAATGTGTAGGAAACAGACCATCTCCATCACTAGAGAATATATGAGAATGGGAGCAGCAACACAGGAATCCCATTTGAAAAATGGGCTTCAGGTTTTTTTGCAGGGAGACTATCCAAAGAAATGTATGACGTGTGTGTAATGTATTCTTAATTTGAAAATTACTTCTCTAGTTTGTAAAGTCCTTAGAGATGACTAAGCTTATAAAATAAATACATGCTTAAAATTAGAGAAGGACATCAAAGAAATTATTTTCCATTGGGCAAAATCAAGACACATTTTGGCAGAAAAATCTTTTGAAGTTTTTATTGCAACATGAATAGTGTTTGGAAATTATGTGTTCTTAAAGTTCTTAAAATCCACAACTTCTTATTTTTCTTGTTTTCCTTTATTCTGGTGTATATATGTGTTGGGGCCCCTCCCAGATGCCCTCACCCCCCCCCCAACTTACCCTGGAGCAGGCACCCCAGGCCCAGGGTGGGGAGGCTTCCCTGCCCTTGAAGGGGGCAAAGAAGGTTGGCTCACCCTAACCAGCCAGAGGGGGCTGGCAGGGCAAACAAGGAACACTTCAGGAAACAAACCAGGACCAGGAAAGGCCTTTTCTGCCCCACCTGGAGGAAGGGGAGGGGCCAAAGGGGGTGGGCTTGCTCCATAAAACAGGGAGGCCAGGGATGAGAGGCAGGCAGTGTGAAGCAGGGAGCTATGAGGTGAACAGCTCCTGGGTCAGGTTTGGCAGCTCTGCTAGGGAGGAGGATAAGGGTGCTGGAACCCCCTCCCCCTTCAGCCAATCTGAGGCCTCCCGGGGGCTGGAACAAGCCTGCTCCAGGCCCCTCCAGGGCAGGGACTCTACAATATGATTTCATTCTACAGGTAAAATGTAACAAAAATATACATCAAATTGATATCCCAGTTTTTTCCCCCCAAGGCACTCAGAATACTTCATTTAGGACAGGGGTGCTCACACTTTTTTGACCCGAGAGCTACTTTGAAACCCAGCAAGGCCCGGAGATGTACCAGAGTTTTTTTAAAATCCCATTATAGTCAGTGGGGCTTACTCCTGTGTAAATGTGGACAGAATTGCAACCTCAGAGCCCAACCCTATGGTGTCTACTCAGAAGTAAGTCCCATGCTAGTCAATGGGGAATACTCTCCGGTAAGTGTGGATAGGAGCTTTAGAGCAGGGGTGCTCAGACTTTCAACTTTAGGGATCCTGGACCTTTAAAATTGTGTAGGAGAGAATTTCAGCAGGTGCAGCTTGTCATCTGTGGGATGACAAGTTGCACCTGCTGAAATTCTCTCTTCTATACACTTGTTAAAGGTCCAGCATCCCTAAAGTTGAAAGTTTGAGCACCCCTGCTTTAGAGCCCAATCTTTTGCATGTCCCCTCAGAAGCAAGCTCCATGCTAGTCAATGGGGCTTACTCCCGGGTAAGTGTGGAGAGGATTGCAGCTTGTGTGCCCAAGCCTAAGCCTGTCTCCTCAGAAGTAAGTCCCATGCTAGTCAATGGGGCTTACTCCTGGGTAAGTGAGGACCGCAGCCTTGGGCACCTGCATCTCTCAATTGCTGCTGAACTTCCCCATCTGGAGGCTGCCACCACCCTGCATCAGCGGCACTTCTGAGTGGCCCCAAGCAACTCCTCCAGACAGTCCCGGGCTGCTCCCGAGCCCTTCTGGAGATGCTCCTCAGGTTCTCCAAGGCACAACCGAAGTTCTGCTCCGAGCCTTCCCTGCAAAGTCAAGCCCAACCCTTGTTTAGCTCCACTACAGTTACCTGGGTGTAAGAACCATTGACTATAATGGGACTTACTTCTGAGTAGACAGGCATAGGATTGATCCTATGCACATTTACCTGGGAGTAAGCACCATTGCCTATAATGGAATTTAATTCAGGGTAGAACAAGCATAGGACTGTGTTGTAGGGCTGCAATCCTATCCATACTTTCCTGGGAGCAAGTCCCATTGATTATAATGAGATGTACTTCTGAGTAGACATGCATGGGATTGGGCTCCAAAGCCCATTTTATCAGATGCATAAAGTGTCTGCATTTAGCAAACAGATGCACAGGGGGATACAAAGAAAAAGTTATAGGGGGAAAAAAGCGATTAACAGTACAGTTTTCTGCATGTTTACTCAGAAGTAAATCTGTGTTCAAAGGATTCACCTCCAGGGAAGTGTGAAGTGATGTTACAAAACAACCTCGCAGTTCCATTGGGACTGAATTGAATATGTGGCTCAGTTTTAGTTCCACGAAGCCAGAGCCCCATCCTATGCATGTCTACTTAGAAGTAAGCCCCGTTAGAGCCAGTGGGGCTTCCTCCCAGGAAAGTGTGGACAAGCTTGCAGCCTCAGAGCCCCATCCTAGGCATGTCTACTCAGAAGAAAGCCCCATTAGAGCCAACAGGGCTTACTCCTGTGTAAGTGGCTAGCACTGCAGCAGCAGCCAGGCTCCTTCCCACACGTACCTGGGGCAGACATCCGCAGCCTGCCTGCTGCCCCCAAAGCAACCTCTCTGCTCCCACGTGGCCCGGTTGGGAGAGGTCTAGCTAGAGCTCCGCAATCGATTAGTGAAGGCTGTCCTGCAAAGTCAAGCTCAACCCTTTAGCAGCTAAAGGCAAAATGAGTCGTTCGCGGAGCCCTTAGTCTATAGACTAGACTAAGGGCTCTGCGATTGACTCATTTTGCCTCACGATTGACCGGTAGCTCGGGATTGACGTGTTGAGCACCCCTGATTTAGGACAAACAAGAGGAGGTACTTCTTCATATAGCATATAATGAATCTACATAATTTGCTATCACAGGATGTTGTGATGGCCACTAGTTTAGAAGGCCTTTGAAAGAGATTGGACAAATTTGTGAAGGCCAGGTCTATCAATGGCATTGCTGTATACTACCTCCAGGTTCAACAGTAGTATGAGTAGGAGCAATGGTGGGAGAGAAGTTTGCCTTCGTCACCTGTCTGTGGAATATCTAAAGGCAATCCCGCAGTTCATTGTAGGGTTCATTGTATGGAAACAGGATGCTTGTACTTGAACTGCTAGAGTTCTTCTTATGTTCTTATACATACAGTTTTTCATGTTCATACAACAAACCCATGATGTAGGTTAGGATGCCTACATCCACTCTATGGATTTCATATTTGAATGGAAATTTAAACTAAGAGCTCCCTGGCTGCAGTCCAGCACTCTAACTATTGTGCCACAGTGGCATTTCATGGTGGAGAAAATGTGCATGAAGGGCACTGATTGGTAAAAATCCGTTCCTTCAGGATGAGACAATACCTGATAGCTGACCTCCCACAATCAGAGATGGGCAGATGGGCCACCTGCTTCAGCGTGGGCCTCTGCCAAATTGCCTACATCTTTGGACAGGTGCAGCAGTAAATCCTGGCCACCCGAGGAGCAGACCAACCAAGTGCAACAAAAGAATGATAAACATAATGCATTATGGAAAAGGAAAGATAAGAATCTCCTTTACATGACCTGAGTTTGAGAAGCGGATTTTGTTTGAGGGCTTGAAACAATCATTTTATCTTAGTCCACCAATCCATGGTGATGTCCAAACTGGCCATCTTCCCATCTGTCTCTTTGAATGTGATTCCAACAAGTTTCTCTTTCAAGTAATTAAGAGGACCAGAGATTAACGAGGAACTTACCCACCCCTGGTCTGCTCTGAAAAAGTGTGTCTATTCTGGGGAAAAAATGCCTTGAGGGATTGATGTGTAGTGCCAAACTGGTCACACTACATTTCCAGAAGATATGGATTGTCAGATAGTGGGACCTGAAGGGCATATCCTGCATTGGGCAACCAAACTTTCATCCATCATCCAGAGGAGAGTGTGCCAGAAGGAGAGAATAGCCACAGCCACGAGGCATCAAGCCAACATGCCCTTTTGGGTAAGAATCCATTTAAGTTGAACAAACAGGAAAACTGCACTGCTGCCTACAGCTACCTTTTGTTTTAGAAGAGAAACCAATGTCCCAGGCAGACGCATACATAGCGAGATAAAGGCCAAAGTTTCAAGCCCTTTTACAAAAGTGTATTTTAGCATTTAGATCAGTCAGTGTGTGGCTGTTGTAAACAATTTGTTGGCCTGGAGGTCTGCCTAGATCAGGGGTGTCCAAACATTTTGGCAGGAGGGACACATCATCTCTCTGACACTGTGTCAGCGGCTGGGGGAAAAAAGAATTAATTTACATTTAAAATTAGAATAAATTTACATAAATAAATTTATTAAAGATGGAAATATGAATAAATGAAGGTCTTGCAGTAGCTCAAGGCCTATAAAAGGCCTTGCACAAAGCAAGGCCAGCCTTTCCTTTGCTGCCACTGCTGCATCACAAAGTAGTGGAGAGAGTCCTTGTCCCACAGCTCAGGTGAGAGGTCAAACAGTTGTCCTCATGCTGAGAGCAGTTGTGTTGGGCCAGCACGGGCTCCAGCAAGTCTCCAGAGGGCCAGAGGCTCATTGGAGACTGGGGGCTCCCTGAGGGCTGGATTGGAAGCCCCTGAGGGCTGCAAGTGTCCTCCAGGCTGGGGTTTGAGCACCCCTGGCTTAGATTATAGCAAATAAATAAATAATACATACAAAGTGCCAATACTGGGGTGGAAAGACGTTGCTTCTCATATCTGCTGAGATAGTGTGAATTCAGGGCAGGCAAGGAGAGAATTGGTGGGCAAGAGGAAGAGGGAAGCCTGCTTAACCCTTCCCATGCCAGTTGGTTCTGCCCCGGAAGTATCCCTGAGGCCATTTTTCATCCAACCAGACTTACTTCTGGTTTTGGAGCCTGGCCTTGGGGAAAAGTGGGTCAAAAACAATGGAAGGCCCCTGCGAAGGGAATTAACGTATGCACTTCTTGTTCACTGGTTTTCCTCTTTGCATGCATCAGCATTACAAAGCAAACATGGCACAGGGAACTTCATGTGTAGCACAGCCCTAGGACTTGTAGTACAAATCAATATGTCATTTGCACCTTAATGTCTTCTAGAATGTGTCGATAAGAGTCATTTTCACTCCATGTCCCTTAGCCAAGGTCACCTTCCATTTGTGTGCTCTCCTGTGTACAGTAGTGGCGCAACTCAAAATGCCATCTGGGGCCGCCTCAGGTCTGCCACTTCTGCACAAAAAAAGCACTTGCTTACTGTGCTGTTTGTGTACTTTCTTCAACTGCAGAAGTGTAGGGCTTCCATGTTTGATTTAAAGGAATCACACAAATGAAGGAGCTGCTTCATTGACACAGTCCCTGTAAATCAAACTGGAAGTTCTGCACTTCCACATTTAAAAGAAATTGGACCAGGCTGTGTAAGGAGGCTAGTGATCCACTTTCTACATGGTTTTGCAGGCAGAAAGTGGATCAGCGTAGCTTGCATCCGCAGCAGACTGGAAGGAGGCAGTGGTAGTGGCAGACTCAGAGTGAAGGGCACCCCGAATCTGTCGCCCTCTGTCCCCTGCAATCTGCCACTGATGTAACCTGCATCGCCTAATAAATGAGCTGCCCCTGGCTGTGTTTGTCAGCGTGGATATTGTCAGTTGCAATTGGCATCCTTCAGTCTCGGAAGACTATGGTGTCACGCTCTGAATGGTGGTTCTGGAACAGAGTGTCCTCTCCAGTGCGCGAAGCCTGGGTAAAGTAGGTATGGAGGATAGGCTGTTACCCATGCAGCAAATCCCCCCTCTCCACATCGCTGAAATGGTCCAACGGAAAGGCAGAGGCCAATACGGTTGGTTCCAGCAGCATCGCAGGAGTTGCCAGAACGTGACTGTGTTCAGCCATGAACTGCCTCAGGGACTCCAGCTCTGGATTTTGCCTCGAGGTTGACTCCTGAAGCCTTTTCCATAACTGGATGTAGCCACAAGGCAGTGGAGGTTTGGGATCAGAGTTTTCCTTCTCTCAGAAGAGCTGCCTTCCCAGGCTGATGACTCCCATCTACCCGGTGGCTGTTTAGTCGCCTCTTTCGACAAGTACAGCCAAACTGAGGGCCTATTCTTATCCCCAGCCCCCAGGGGATATTGTCAGTACAGTAGCATCATCATACGAATACATCTTTTTTTTTCCACCAGCATGGCACTATTTGTTGACACCATACAAAACCACAAGCCATAAAGTTTTGTTGACCCAGAGTTCTTGTGGCCTGTTCCCACCATATCTTTGATCAAGTTTGACGAACAACATTATGCCAATAAAGGTTTGATTGATTGATTAACAACATTGAGCCAAAGGTGTCCCATAGAAAGTGATTTACAGTCCAATCCTAAATAACCGCCCCCAATGCAGCTGCACTGTTGGAGCACATGCTGCATCCTTCTGTGGTGGCAGTTGTGGAAGTCTTCTCTGGGGCAAGGCTCTGTGGCCCAAGTGAGTCTTGGATCTGTACCAGCAAAACGTTTGGTGTGGAACAGAGGAGAGTAAGGGAAACTTAAGAGGAGAGGGAACAGGGATAGGATCCTGGTGTGCACTTGTGCTGCTGAGATCCTCCTTGCCCCTCCCCTCCTCTCCATTCCTCACCCCATCACATTCCTCCCACTGCCCACCACTAGCTTACCTGGAGCTTCTGCTGGTAGCTGGCTGCAGCAACAGGCTGCCAAACATTATGGCAGAAGTTCCAAGATACCCACTGGTGGTGTGCTGCTCATGCTACCATATGTCTTATTTATAGCAGCAGAATCTCTGTCCTGCTGTTGTAACCCTTAGGTAGGATTGGGTTGTAGGCTGTAGTTCTGAAATTCCTTTTCCTAGTGTAACCCTGGGGCAACCCTAACAGGGACAGAAATGGGACAACTATGGAGTTAGGGATTGAAGAACAGTTGCTCTCAGTAGTTAAGCTGTATCCTTAAGTTGCTCTTCTTGAAAGGAGAGATCTTTTCTTCTTACAGATCATGAATTTTATAGACTGAATCTGATGGATGGCCTGAAATAATCTCTTAGTTTGCTCTAGCTGTTCTCTGGCTACCTTCCCATTTGTCTCTTGGGTTAAGAACATAAGAACAGCCCCACTGGATCAGGCCATAGGCCCATCTAGTCCAGCTTCCTGTATCTCACAGCGGCCCACCAAATGCCCCAGGGAGCACACCAGATAACAAGAGACCTGCATCCTGGTGCCCTCCCTTGCATCTGGCCTTCTGACATAGCCCATTTCTAAAATCAGGAGGTTGCACATACACATCATGGCTTGTAACCCGTAATGGATTTTCCTCCAGAAACTTGTTCAATCCCCTTTTAAAGGTATCTAGGCCAGATGCCGTCACCACATCCTGCGGCAAGGAGTTCCACAGACCGACCACACGCTGAGTAAAGAAATATTTTCTTTTGTCTGTCCTAACCCTCCCAACACTCAATTTTAGTGGATGTCCCCTGGTTCTGGTGTTATTTGAGAGGGAAAAGAGTGTCTCTCTATCCACCCCCTGCATAATTTTGTATGTCTCAATCATGTCCCCCCTCAGGCGTCTCTTTTCTAGGCTGAAGAGGCCCAAACGCCGTAGCCTTTCCTCATAAGGAAGGTGCCCCAGCCCAGCAATTAAGCATATCCAATGCCTTCAAGGTATATGAATCATGAGCTGCGTCCCCATAGATCTGTCACCCATTTTCAGGGCAGATGAAAACAGTATCAGTATGGACAATGTGACCCTCACAACTACAGACTAAGCTCAGCTCCACCTGATCTGTAACCCTTTGTTGGGTCAAGCGGTCCGACTTGGGACTCCTTGATACTGCACCGGTTCAAGAGCCACCACAGAATTGAGTAGACCCACTGCAGGGCTACTTCCCTTACCCAGGGGAATGTCCCCTTCCTCCGAGAAGCCACTGTGGGCTGTCTGACATGCTTTGGATGCTGTGGTAGCCATTTTGGCCTCTTGCGCTGGGCAGCTCAGGATTGGGCTGTTATACTGTAGCAGTAAAGGACCATTTAGTAATGAAAGGTAGCTGTGGTTAAACTGTGGCTTACAAACCAGGGTATGAAACCAGGATTTTGAACTTGGATTCTGCTCCTGGTTTGTAAAGTCACGATTAAATACAGCTCTGGGGCTCAGATGATATTGGAGTTATGATTTAACAATTCAGGATTCTTCCCTTGCAACCAGTCATATGCAATGAGAAGGGAAAGGGAGGAGGGAGTGGGTAGAATTGGTATTGGGTTGCATTCACAATAAAAAAAAATTGTTGGCGTGTTGGGTTGTCTGGTGTGTGTGCATGTATGTGCATAGGGGTATACAATGCAGAGTATACGTGGGGCCATTTGAGTAGCCTCCAGGAAACTGAACGTCTCTGTAGTAAAAAGCTGTGGAAACTCTGGTTTCTGTTTTGCGTCGATGGTTGACATGCCAGTACAGTCTAGCTCTAAGCATACGCATGCAAGGCAATGAACCGTATGCCATATGTTTCAAACTGTGATGTAAACCCACATTGCATCATGCTTACAGCTTGACAGTATCAACAGACTCTGAGGTTTATAATGGCAGCATTGCCTCCAAGGAGGAGAACGACAAAGGGAGTCTGAAAGGACAACCCCTCCTGTTTTATATTTGATGAGGTGATCTGCTATAAAATTTTTTAGTAGTGACACTTGTCTGCAAAAGGCTTGGAGAACTCACTTGTGGCTCTTCCACTGGCGACTGATGCATTCATCTCAAATGCAGAGTAATAAAAATTTTTATAGCACCTCACAAAGTATGGTGAGCTATAAAGATTTTATCTTTGGGCATTTGGGATAGCCATATTACATCATCGCATATCCCCCTTTATAAAGATTCTGGCTTGCTCTCCCTTCTAGCTGAGTAATCCTGTTCCATAGAGATGACTTCTGAAGTTAGTTCTAGCATTCAGCATGTCTCTGCAAGATTGTGAATTTGGCGTCATTGCAGTCTGAGTGGTATAGAAAGGGCTGGTTGCTGGCAACCTTCAGTCTCGAAAGACTATGGTATCGCGCTCTGAAAGGTGGTTCTGGAACAGCGTCTAGTGTGGCTGAAAAGGCCAATTCGGGAGTGACAATCCCTTCCATACTGGGAGCAAGTGCAGTCTGTCCCTGGTCTGTCTCCCTGGCTATGGGCCTTCCTTCTTTGCCTCTTTGCCTCAGTCTGTTGGCCAAGTATCTCTTCAAACTGGGAAAGGCCATGCTGCACAGCCTGCCTCCAAGCGGGCCGCTCAGAGGCCAGGGTTTTCCACCTGTTGAGGTCCACTCCTAAGGCCTTCAGATCCCTCTTGCAGATTCCCTCTTGCAGAAAGGGCTAGTAATTCACTAATTTAAAATATTTCTAAATGGTCTTTCTACAGCTCCAAGTGCTTTATAATAACAATCAAACTAGATTCAAATACTACAAAAATGCACAGAAAATACAGGAACCCAGGGGGAAAAAAATAGCCAACAGACAAGGCAGCAAAACTGCTTTTTAGGGAAGTGACTTGCAACCTCCATACAGAAGGAGACATGAGGGCTGTTCTCATGTTAAAAAGTACCTAGGTACATCCGTGTACCCAAGTAATTGGGTACAGTCATCCACATGTTCAGTTTGATGCATGTACAATCTGCATACAATGTATATAGATTGCCGATCTGTAAAAATGAATCCAGGATCAGCTGCTCAGATGGAAAGAACGCTGGTACAGGCAACTGTAGCTGGGTACAGCATGGTGCCTGCTGGAGGCTAGGGCACTGGGCCCCCACTGACCACCTGATGGCACACTGGACACTGCCATTGGTACTGAGGGTTCAGAGGTCAGTCCAGTTAGTTTATCTGACCCCTGACACTACCCAAGGTACATCATAATGTGTGAATAGTCCTATATGTCTGAATACAGAAGGAGGAAATCCCTGTGTATTATGCAAAACTGGATTTTGCTGGAGAAGCACTACTTAAAGAGGTAGTGAAGGAGAGGAGAGACTCCTTCAACTTTCATGGAACTCCACAAAAAAATTACACTGAACATTCTCTTTTCTTTCTCTTTTCTTTCTGCTGTTCCTGATTTTCACAGGTATCAAGGGCAAGCTCCATCCATGAGACCAACTGAATGGCCCCCAAACCTGACCAATGGACCCTAGCATTGACCTGCTCTTCACCTTGGCCCAAGGTGGACCGTGAACCTCTGAACCTTGCTTGCTGCTCTGCCTGTTTTGGGGCTACTTCCAGCCCATGTGGCTAGGTAGCCACCTCCCTGGAGGCAACTTGGAGACAAACCCTGCTGAGTCCTGACCATTTGGATGCTTCTAGTTAGGGAACCTGGAGGACTGGCAGGCGAGGATGTTCATTTTCCTTCTGGGAATTGTGTGCTGGAGTGTATAACTGATGGGGAGGGACCTTTGGACGCTGCACTCTGTTTGAATGGTCCAGCTCAGAAGAAGTGAGAGATGTTGAAAAGCTCCTGCTCTCAGTGGCTGGACTTGGAATGCTGGGTAAAGGGGTAATGGGGACGATGACTCACAGACGATACTGCCTGCAGACTATTAGAAAGAGAAATGTTCTGAGGATGCCTTTAAACCTCTCTCTCTCTCTCTCTCTCTCTCTCTCTCTCTCTCTCTCTCTCTCTCTCTCTCTGAAATGGGGCAATGACTTGGGTCTGTGATAGTGCCTTAGTCTCTACCCAAGTCTGCCTACAGCTGTTGAAAAATGTGTAGAAGAGAATTTTTAAGAGTGGCACTGCAGTTGCAAGAGGCACCACATAGAAAAAAAAAGTTGCAAGAGGCACCACATTGGGGGGGGGGCACAATGCTAATTCCAGGGCCCTTTATGTGTACATATGACCAGGACAGAAGAAAACCAAACACAGAGATTGCAGAAAGCCACAGAACTATCTGAAACACATTGCTGTTCTCTACTATTAGGGATAAGCCAGCTGACCGTATCTTCAAAACTCTGGAAAAACAGCCTCTTCTTTGGATGCATCATAAAAGAAAATCAGAAAACATCAGCATAAAATGTGCTTCGTTTCCCTCATTCTGGTAACTCATAAATCATGTTTCTGTCGTCCTGCAACTGCCAAGCAACGTAGGAAAGAGAAACATTCAGTCCTAGTGAACCGAAGATGTCCTATGGAATAAAATATAGCCAATATGCCTGACGTGACCTAAACTCTTCTCCCAGTGATGTCTCTATGACCAAATGGATGATGACAATGGAGACCTCCAGTAACACTCACAATGTCTCTCAATCCTCTGACTCACACCGTTTCGCTGTCTATAGACCATGCATTGTGGATGCTGATACTCTGCAATGGGAATGTTAACCGTAACAAAGGACAGATTCATCTGACCAAGATCAGATCAGAATGACGTGACGCTACTCACAATGTTAAAAGAGTGTGTACGAAAAGGGGGGGGGGGCAAAATGGACCAAGAGAAGACATGATCGAACAGAATTAATTTGTTCACATTGCCTATAGATATTGCACCCCAATCGTAGCAACAATGGATTTGTATCACCAGCTCAAATTCAATTTTGTTCAAAATTCTCAGCAAAAATTGTAACATTTCAATATATATCAGAACCTTTCTGCTAAAATTGGTGTTACACATTTTACCTGAACATGAATATTAGGTGATCATTCTCATAACATCTCCTGTGCTTTTATGGAATGTTATCTGGGAAGCCAGGACCATTTCATACATTACATGTGGGCAAACCCAGGTGGGTGCTCTGTAGGTATGCACTTCACTGTGGAGCAGCTAAGCACATTTCCCTGATAAGTGTACCTCTGTATATGCTTGCAAATGTGCCTCAGGTGTATACCAACAATGAATGAAATGGTATCAATGGGCTTCATATGGGTATTTATTTATCTATCTATTTATTTATACCCCACTTTCTTTCCCCGAAGGGCATTCAAAGCAGCTAAAAGCATAAAATCACATTAAAAATAATATAAACATTAAAATCTCCTAAAAAAATTAAAACATCCTTAAAAATATCACATTAAAAGGGAAAAAAGGAAAGAAAAAACAAAGAGAAATGAAGAACCAGCTCCAATCAATGCTTAAGAGAAAGGCAGGCGAATAAGATCTAACCAGCATAGAATCCCAAATATTCCAATATTAAAAAAACCCTGGGCTTAGAAGGCTAATCTAAGCAAAAATGTCTTTTGGCCCTACCACCTTGAGACCCTGCCAGAAAGCCTCTAAGGAGGGAGAGAAAAGGTTGGTGGCACTACCGAGAAGGCCCTATTTCTTGCTGCCACCCCTCTCACCTCCGTAGGTGATGGGCCTTGCAGAAGGGCCTTCTGCAGTGAGTGGAGGGGAGTGTGGACATATTTAATGAATGGAGAGACTTCAGCAATATTTAAAGGCAAATAGAAAAGCCATTAGCGTCGTTGTGGCACTAGTGGCAGATTTCAATCGTCCTGCCTCATGAAGCCAGGCAGAGGCTGAGCCACTATTTGTTACTGTGGACAGGGGAGTCAGGACCTGAGCACCAGTTGGGAGCACTGGTTGCTGGTCTCAGTTCACTCCAGCTGGCAACCTCACCCGCTTGCCCCTTAGCTAGTCTGAAATTAGTTGGCTGCTCTGCAAGGGCCAGATAGGAATTTTTCACTACTTGATTGGTGCATAGATGGAAGGTTTTTTTTGCTTACCCCAGACTGGCAAGGGCAATGCAGTTGTTAGTTAGGGTTAAATTATTCTAGCACAAATCGTGCAGGGTAGGGTAGGTAAGGATCAATATCTCGGCGTCCAATCCAAGGCAGCAAGGTCAAGGGATGGATCTGAACTGCTCCCGTGAAACCAGACCGGCTCAAAGAGGCTGGCAGGCAAGCACCTTGACTGGGCAGCCAAGGCTTCGTAAGGTTCATCCTGTGAGTTCTGCAGTCCAGCTGCCTTGACCCTTTGGGAGTGACTGTGAAAGACTGGAGCTGTCCTTGATGGCATTCTGTCTTGAGTCAGATGGTACGCCCAATGAGACCTGCAGGGGAGGTAGATGGCTAGGATTGTCTCTCCCAGACTAGTACCCTGCACGTGTTGAGGACTGGGTCTTTATTTCATCTAGCCCTGCTGCAATTTTGTTAAAAGCTTAATAAAGTGGTCCATTCAAAAGCCAAGCCACAGTCTGTTGTCATTATTTGGCATGTGCAGGGTTATGGGTGGATGCAGGAACAGTGGTGTTTTGCTAATGCTTTGCCTGCCTTGTTTGCTCTGACCAGCAGCTGATCTCCAGGGTCTTAAATGGGTCTTTCCACTCCTACATGGAGAAGTCAAGGTTGGAATCTGGGAGCTTTTGCATGCTCTTCCACTGAGCTATGGCCTGTCTCCTAAAGAGAAAGCATTAAGCATTTTTTTTTCACTTGCTTGCTTGCATTTAGTTGGAAATACTTCTAGTTATGACTGGCACAACTTTTCCATGTGGGATTCACAAGCAGAACCATCCACCATCATGCTACGGAGAGCAGCTCTGGCAAAGATCTCCTACAGTTGCACGCAATAGCACTGAAAGCTGATCAAAAACTCTTGCTCAGTATATCTGGCTTGGCCTCAGCTACCAGCTGAGTAAATTAATTCTCACACATCTTTCATGAAACAGAGCTTAACTGAGGCCTGAGATTCCCAATATGTTTTCAACAGCTGGATGAGTGGAAAACTTTGATTGAATGATACTCTGACACCGTTTTAACATTTTGAGATTGGAAGGAGGGATTTTTTCTCCTCCCAACATGGTCTGTTGGACACTGAGGAGAGCGATTTATTTGAAAATGATATATTAAATGGATTGCTGCCATCCAATAAGCAAGATATGTCCAGTCACACTGTAGGTTGATTTTCAATCCACTCATATGAATAGATTCTGGCAGTATTCTTAGCCTGCATAAAGCAGGTTTAAATGTATCTTTGACTGTACTTGTAATGGCATCTGGGATTAGATTGCTATAAAGAAAGCATGTATCTTAAGCAGCTCTCTCAAGCACTTTTACTTGGCAATAGGTTTCAGTGAAATCAGTGGGCTGGTTCACCTTTAACAGTGGCCTCTGTGAGACAGTAGTGTAGTGGGGAAATCTGGGGCCAGGTGACACAATTATGCCCCCCCCACATCATCTCACATCATCACCACCACCATCAGCCCCCCTCCGTGCCTGCACAGTCACCCCTTCCTCCATGCAAGTGTGGCCCTGGCTGCATGAGGCAGGAAACCACTCAATTTGGATCTGTATAAGAGCCAGGGCAGGTAGGAGAGCGCGTTTCACAGTGCTTCTGTACACCAAAAGGTAGGCGCTATCACAGGCCTCCAGTGGAGACAGCAGAAAACTGCCACTCTGCCACAGAGGAGGGCTATGGGTCCCTCCAGCTCCAGCCTAGTTATGCTACTGCCTCCAGAGCTTCTTGGAATCCACAGAGTTAGTGCTAGCTGTACTCCCTCTGGAGGTGTGGTTTAGCCTGCCATCACCTCCTCCTTGTTGGTCCACTCATTTAAATCAGGCTGGGCTGGACAAGGAGAAGGAGGAAAGGGAAACCAGGCTGCTCTTCTTGCCTTCAGTTCTACTACCTCCTGATCTGCACTCAGCTGTGTCCTCAAACACACAGACTGCACCAAGCATATAAGAAGGGGAAGAGGGCTCTGGTCCCAGCATGTTCTGTCCAGCCTATGAAGCTGTAGTTGTGGCTGGGCAGCATGCAGCGGGTGGTGTGCTTGGCATGTGGGAGTGGAATTCCTCTGCCTCTGTCTCTGTCTTGCTCCCCTGTGCAAGGAAGAGGCAGGGAAAGGTAGTGCTCTCTGGTTTTGATATTTGTCAGTCACAGGAGTAACCCGATGACCAGAAAGGCGGTATATAAATACCTAGTTGTTGTTGTTTGTGGAAGTGAGTGACCAAAACAGACTTGTCCCACTGCTTCTTACTCTAGTGCTGCTGCTACATTTGCTCACATAAGTGGTGCTGGAACAAGAGAAGGGTTGTGGCTGCCCTGGTCCTCCTCTCATTTGCTTACAGTGAGTGAGAAGAGGTTCAGAACATGGAGTGAAGTAGCTGGATGGGCAGTGGACTGGGGAAGGGGGGCTTCAGGCAGGTGGTGGGGCAACACTCCTTGTCAGTTCCCTGTCCTTCCCCACTCTGCTGCTCAAAGCAGCCACTTCAGTCAGCCCCATGGTTGTGCTGGCCCTATCTCTACCTGATGAACACAACATATCCAGCCACCTTGGAGTTTACTAAATGCTAGTTCAAACAGTAGTGGAGAAAGATACATTGAAGCAGTTATTTCAGCTGTAGCATAAAGCAAATAAAAAGGGTAAAGAAAGCTGTGCAGCTGAGAGATGCACACATACAGTCCCTTGGTACAATAATTTAAGCCAGCCTATCATAAATTAATTAACTTTATAGCCTTAGCAGAGCATGATGAAAATTGTCCTCTACTATATGGACAAAGAATATGCATATAACAAAAAAATTGAGTTAGGGTCAGGCTACTGGCCACACTAAAATGAATAAAGAACATAGACACAGCTGAAGAGTCAGAATTCCATCTTAGTGAAGGTAATAATACTTAAGTGTAGTAGTTGTGCAATAGTAGTCATAATCTTAGTAGTGGTAGTAGTAGTAATAGGAGTAGTAGTGAGAGAGTAAGGTTGCCTGTGAGAGAGATTTAGAATGTAAAAAAAAACCCTAAATGACACCAGCAAATTGCCCCTGGAAAAGACATTAAGCTGGAATGACAGGGACAATAGCTCTCCTTCTCCTAAATAGAAGAGAATCACCTCTGAAAAGGTGCCTCTTTGTTATTTAGCAGGTAAATGGGGAGACAGGGACCCTTCATCTGGATGAAGCCCTCCTTTCTTTCTTTGTGTAAGCTGGCAGAGTCAGGGACAGTGAGCATGGTCTTTTCTGCCATCTTTGTCATTTGCACATCTATAACAGCAACTTGGCTTAGCACTGGATTGGGAATGCCAGAGAATCTGGCCCTGGTCCTGTGAAAGCAAAAGGGCCAGGTGATAAACAGCAGCACCCTATAGAGTTTTGGCATATGTGTTGCCATTGGTCAAGTTCATATACCTAACCTTGGCCAGGGAGATGTTTAAGGGGTTGACACCAGATTTCCTGCCTCTGAATTGATCAGCCTGAATAGTAGTGCTGGACCAACTGAAACTAGTGTAAAAGGATCCAGCTCATTTGTATCTGAGTGTGTCTTGATCAAACACTGAATAAAGGTTACCTGTGCCTTGCTGGCCATCCCTCTGGCCCCTGGAGGTGAACCGATGAAATGCTGTTCAATAACTCCAGGCATCTAGCTAGTTACATTAGGTGTATTATTGTTTTTACTTTATCTAATTTGGGGGACTGGTTTATTTTTAAAAAAATCAAATTGCAAGAGTCTGTTTTTGTCTTATATCCAATTCTTGTTGGTTAACTTGTAAAAATATTTCCCCGGCCTTTCTAACCAGAGCAAGGAGCTATTGAAAGGATCTTCATCCCCGACACTCGGGGCTTCCCCAGATGACTCCTCTAGCTACCTGCTGCCATGCTGAGTTGACCTTGGTCCTGTGCCCTTACCCAGACAGGATGTGGGGTGAGAAAGGACACTAGGTTTTACTCCTGGTTTTGGGTGGAGTCATCTCCCTTTCTCATGGCAATGCATCTACTAGGTTTTAGAAGTCCTCCCCCCCCCCCTACACACACACTGGGCCATGAGGCTGCACTGAACCACCACAACAGGAGATACTTTCATGTACCCATGCCCTTGAGCAGTGGTACTTTTCAGGGCAGCTTTATGCAGTGTCCATTTTCCTTTAGGATGAGAGTATGCACTTGTGGTGCCTTTGGGGTCCTTGATGGATTTACAAGTCTGCCAGCTGGGCAAGTGACAAGCAAGCACGCTTACAGGCAGATGGCCCAAGTCCCCAAAGCAGATCAGTCCCAAAACAAAAGCAACACCCTGACAGCCCCAAGCACGAAAACAAAGCTGCCTTTCTTTCTCTAGCCAAACTGAAACCACTCTCTGTTCAGGTCTCTGGGTCCACACTCAGATGAGGCGAATCAGTTTCACACGCCGCTCCCATTTGGAAGGTGTGGATGAACTAACCATGCGGGTGGCTGAGGGGAGCGGCTTCTTTGATGGCCTGTTTCTTAGCACTTGTTGTTTGTGGCCAAGCCATGTTAATGCCAATAGGAGGTGTCTGAATGGGTGGTTTGGGGACAGTATGGCCTGAAACAACACAAATGAATATAGATGCTTTACTGCAATTGGAAGGGGTACTAAATAAGAATGCATTGCTAATCACCTTGTACCTTTTCTTTTTTACAGTGTGCCAGTAAAACAATATTCTTTATTTTGACGTTATGATTTTTGGGCTGGATTTGCCTGCACAGGTTTCTGTTTGCATTCATGATTGCCAAGATAAATTGCTCTCATTCATTTTGTAAGCCAGGACAGTGTTGTCCTCTAGCAAAGATGACTCTTAATCTCATTTGGGTTTGAAACAACAACTTGTAGCATTATTTATTACTTAGCACGGATAGTGTATTCAGTGCTGTGCAAAGATGGGCCTCAGATCTGCCAAGATTTATATATGAAAGTAGCCACCTTCAGTTCAACAGTCCTTGCCCCAAGTATCTTTTTTTTTCTTTGTTCCATTTATCATTCCTCCAGAATACAGATTTTGTAGATGCAGTTATGTCTTCATCCACACTTCTTTAAGTGTATTTGTCCTGAAAAGATGCCAATGGGCAGAGACCAATCCACAAAATGCATCACCACAGCCAAGTACAAGAAAATAAATTGAGGGCTTGCAGGGGTTGTGTATTTTGAGAAAAATCCAACCTCAACTTAATGTTTGCAATAAATCCAAGCAAACATGAGCTAGAACCCATTTTAAGGGCTATGTAGTGGTTACAGTGGCAAGCATTCTTATCTACCACCACAGTGTCCACATGGAGTTGACTAGTGGAATTTTTCTGAGTGGTTAGGGATCTTTCATACGAGGCCCCACAGCAGAAAGATTTGGAGGACACTCCAGTGTGGCTTATGTGTGAGATACTGGGCTGATAAAATATTATTGGTATTTATAGAGTTGGTCCTATCCATTCTGACTTGGACTGATCATTGACAGAACCTCTGAAGGTACCTTAGGTGGCTCCTTGTTCTGTTATTTTCAGCTTGTGCAGTCTGAGGTTGAAGACAGGATTCTTGGAAGAGCCAGGATGACTACCTGCTTGTTTGATGCTTGCCCATCCCGGCGAATGATGACAGCCACAGCAGGGCTGGCCAAGTGGGGAGCAGGAGAGTAATTAGTGCCTCCCCAAATGAGGGAGTGACATCATCTGTTTTAAAAATGGCAATAGGTAGAGACCAGGAGGTGGGTGAGGTCAGCAGCAGAGGCTGCTGCTGCATCCTATCCCCCCTCCTGCATGTCAAAGCCTCTTTGGAGGCTCTTTGGAGGCTCCAAAGGTCTCTTTGGATCTGCACTAGTGATTGATTGAGATAGAGGCTGCTGGGGCCCAACATGGGCTAAGGGAACTGATGTTCTTTATTCTGAGGAGACTTCCGGCTGCCTCCCCGGCCCTGTGGGATACAGCTGTGGCCATTTTGGAGTCACTGTCCTGCAGGTGGGCAGCTTGGTTAGGATTGGACTGTGAGCTAGCAATTCATATGAACAAAACTTTCACAAAGTATTCCCCAAAAGCAAAGAGGGACAGTGATTGACCAGGGTCAGCCCTTTTATTCTGAAACCTCTCTCTAGTAAGTCTGTATCTCCAGCTGCTAGGCAGAGGTTGGTCGCCAAATGGGGTTATTAAGAACTGCTAAAGAGGTAGCCATGTGGGTTTGTTGCAGCAAAATCTTCTAGCACCTTAAATATGAACTATTTTATTTCAGCATAAGCTTTCCTGGACTATATTTCATTGAGTGTTGCCAAAGGAGAGATCTTTCAACACACCCACGTACACCTGGAGAAAAACGCAACTTTTGCAGCTGTGTTTTTTTTCCTGTAGTTCTGCATTTCACTTTTCTGGCCAACTTCTCTCCTGTCCCTGCCCCACCCTAAGTGTATGTTGTCATCACCCTATATGATGAGAGAAAGTGGAAAGTATGGATGATAGCAATCAAATGATCCTGTAGAGTAAAAACCAGGGGGAGAAGGGGTCAAGATAAGCTAGGCACAAAGAATGTTTTGAAGAGAGAAAAAGAAAAATAGAGGCATGTAAGTGACATTTGGTGTAGCAAGTTGATTTTCTAACACACACACATCCTTTCCCGCCCCGCCCCATGTTGAAGGAAAGGTACTAAATGGGAAACATTTACTACATGTTTCATTCTACTCCCTCAGAACATTAAATGCTAAACACAAACCAGACTGTTTCTCAGAGGATAACCATGTACACAGTGTGAGAAGGGAGAGGACATGCCCGTTCCTCCAACTTTGTGTCTGTTGCTGCTTAGATGCGCTAGTGAGTCAAAGCCTGACTGTGACATTTCAACACTTTGCATGTCGTGCAAAGTGCCTTGGCAGGCTGGCACACTTTGCTAATGCCCATTGCCTCAAGCACAATTTGGAGATGAAAAGAAAAGAAAAGAAACTAGGACTGCAATCCCAGTGGTGGACCTGCCTTTGATGGGGCAAATGCTCCGGGCAGCTTTAGGACCCCGCGGAAGCCTTTCTGAGGCTCCCAACAGGGTTGGAAACTGTGCTTCTGGTTTGCCGGAAGCACAGTTTAAAGCAACGGGGAACCTTCAGGAGGTTTCCCCAATGTATTCTGGAGTCGCGCGAGGCACTATGCGCTCCAGGTAAGTGGGGGGGGGATGTGCATGGGGGTGGTGGGATCCCGCAGGGGATGCCATCATGGACCTTTGCCCTGGGGCGCAGGACTGGGGAGCTCCGCCACTGTGCAATCCTATGCATTTTCCATGGTGGTAAGCCACATTGAACTTAATGGGACTTACTTCCATGCACAGTATTATGCTACAGCTTATTGGAGAGATAAGAGGTGGATGGATGGGAAGTAAGAAGGCTGAGAGACCTGTGATTGGAGTGAGTGGGTGGTGGGTCTCTGTATCAGAACTGGACCAAGCAAGATTAGGGCTGCCCCTTAGTGAAATAGTTCCACAGGGTCTTGAAAGCATTTCTTTTTTGACAATGCTTTACTTCTTGGTCTTTGCTTCTTAGTTCAAAGCTCAGTCTCCTTTGGTTGTGTCTGGTTGCCGATCTGTGTTTTTATTTGGTTATGATCTTTGTGATTTCTGTAGTTACTTCTTGATCTGTGGTTTTTATTGACAAATTGCTTTGCTTCATATTTTATTATTCTTAAATTGGATATAAGTGGCCTTGGATTTCCCAACTGGAAAGAAAGGCAAGGTATAAATATTGTTAAATAAATATGTACAATAAATACAATCCTTACAGAATGGGGAAAAATGGGGGAAAAAATGGGAGGCAAATTCTTTGGAAGTGAGAAGATTTACAAGTAAAATGTGAAATCAGTGACTTGTTTGGTATATAAATGACTCACTAGATGAAAATAAAAGGCTTTGTGAACATTTTTATGTAGAGAAACAGACTGCAGAGTGTTTGTTTCTAAATCAAATACTCAGTTGGACACAAACTCAATCTACGCAGAGCAAAGTGGCTGAATTCTACAGTGTTCCATTTCATACTGTAGGTAAAGAGTCATATTTTGGAAAAAGACTTCACTGCATGTAGTAAATGAGCACACTGGAGGAGAGGTTTAGTACCAAAAACTCCCTAATTTATTGGTTTACTACATGCAGAATGTTTTTTTTGCATGTGGGAAGATTCAAAAATATGATACCCCACCTGCAATCTATCGCAGAAGTAACCAGAATTTGTTCCCTTCACCAGCTCCTTCACTCTACATTATGTGTACATTGGGTCATCCAAAGGCCAAGAGAGCTGAAACTCTGGCAAAAGAGGGTTAAATCAGTAACCACATCTGCTACCTTGGATGAACACTCTTGGACTCAACACCAAGAGTGAAAAGGGCAGGAGACAAAAGGAAGAAGAAAAAGTGCTGAGTAAATAACAGACATCATAATAGGCAACACAGTTGTCTATTATAGGCACAGTATGCTAAGAGCTGTTTAAAGGGCCAGGATTTGGGACATGGCCCTGTCACCCTTGAGGAACTGGTGGTTTGAAGTAGCAATTGAAGAAACAGTGCACACTAGCTCAGGATGTAGAGATGGCCATTGCAGTCCAAACCCAACAATATATATGCTATGACTGGTGGACTGTATATCATCCTAGTCCAACTGGCAAGAAACTGTAGGAGGTGGACTTTAACTACAAAACTTTGAGGGCTGTAAAGACTATATAGCTTTATACAGAGCTCTGGCTTGCAGTATATTGCCTATTGGAGCATGAAGAGTACTTTCTCTTTATGGACTTCTGATTCAACCTCTTTTCAGATTTATCTATCCAGCACTTTTTCTTCCTTTTATTTGCTGCCCTTTTCACTCTTTGTGTTAAAATGTGGTCTCTCTTGGGTAGGAGATGCGGTTACTCCTTTTGCCAGGCTTTCTGTTCCCTGGCCTTTTTATTCCACAAGGATCATCATGTACATCCAAACTGCTTTGCCTCCAATGGTTTTCTATTGGAAGTGATATTGATTTGCGTGTGTGATTTTATGGACAGTTCCACACAGCCAATCACATTTTGGCCTTTAGACAAGTGTGATGCAGAGTCTGTAGAAACAGTCTGATAGTTCATTGTTACCTAATGCAGGGGTGGCAAAAGAGTGGGATCTCATTGGGCATGTGCCCCGCTTGCCCCTAATGATAGGTGCACTGCCACTACTATTTGTTGTTCCATAAGCTCTGACTAGAGGTGCTTACTGGGAAATGTTGGGGCAACCCCAGGATTGGGCTCTGTGCAGTGGGGCAGGTGGGATGTGATGGGGACAGGGTAGAACGTGGGAGGTGTTGGGTAGAATGGGGCAGTATCAGGGTGGGAGGGGACAGGTTTGGAGACATTGGCATCTGCTGAATTCTAACCCCCTTCCTGGGTCAACAAGGACTTGTGCCAGCTATATAGCTGGTGCAGGACCAAGATGACCCATGGCGGCCTCATAGGCTTTCCCTGGGACAAGGAAACAAATGTTCCCTTGCACCAAGGAGGCTTCAACCTGCCAAAACCCCCCTGTGGGATACAGTTGGCACCCCTGAGTCTCTGCACAGGGAGTTACATAGGATTGGGCTGCCTGTCTCTTGCGCATATGAACACGAAAGCACATCCTGTTTCATGAATAATCAAACTGCTGAAATACACTTTGAACTCTTGATAACACATTGCAAGACAATTACAGGTTTTTCTAGTGTATCTTTATGGAAAATGAACACATTTCTTGTCTTTTAAAACAATGCAGGACAAAATGACTTCAGAATAAAATGAATACAACACACAGCAGTTGGGAGTAAAACCTTCCATGTGTAAGAGAAGAGGGATCAGGCTTGGGCCATCCCCTTTTATGGAGAATAGGGATGTTACAGATGTGTTCCTCTCTTTGCCTGTGAAAAGTTAGAGAGGATGTGTCTGGTCCCTCTTGACTTTGCCATGATGTCTTTTTACCATTTTCTTGAAGCTGAGCCAAAAGGAACAACTTCTTTATATAGTTTTAAACCTTGGTCTATCTATAGACATATCCTGGAATAGTTTACTATGCTTCCACATGTATAACCCATTCTGAAAGATGAATTGTGAGTGCCAAGAGACCCTGCAAGCACAATTCCCAATACTCCAAGTCCCATCGCATGAGTGATACTCATATAGCTCCACTGAGATTATCAGCAATATTGTCAACTATCTGTGGGCTGGCCGTGGCTTTGCACCCTCCCAGTCCTTTGTCCTTCAAAACAGACTGACACTATCAGTAGTAGACTGAAATATATCAAATATAGCCCTGGTTCGGAGCTGTGTGCATGCATTAGTTCGCTCTTGATCATTCCTGTAATTGGATCAGGACTTTAAGAGTTTTGAAGATTTAGGCATCTCAGGCAAGAATTCAGATCAATTTTCTTCGTTCTCATGTTCTCTGACATTTTTATGATAATGTCATAAAAGCATTTTTGATCCTGTTAGAGTTTTTAAAACTTTTCATTTCATTATATATATTTTTGTGGGGCCTAAATTGCCTGGCAGTGTCAATTTTAATTTCAAAATGAATAAAATAATAGTGTAGAAAGGGAACGAACTCCTGGTTTGGTAATATAATATGATGAGTGTACAGGAAAGATATAAGGAGTACTCATTGCAGCAGTGTCACAATGAATGACTATGGCTGCAATCCCAAGCACTCTTACCTAGGAGTAAATCCCACATGGGAATGACTTCCAGGTAAACCTGTATAGCATGGCATAGTTGGCATGGCACCACTTTCTTATTGAAGGCCAATGGGCAAGTTGTGTTGAATGGGCAGGAGGTCTGGTCTAGAGGGTTGAGCCTCTATCTGCCTGAAGATAACATCCGCAGGTCGCCAGTTCGAGGCCACCGGCACCGTGCGACCTGGAAGCAGCTGACAAGCTGAGCCGAGCTATTCCATCTGCTCTGAGCATGGGAGGATGGAGGCCAGAATGTGAAACCAGACCAAGAAAGAAACATCTGAATGTTGTGGTTTCTTGAAAGATAGGAACCTTCTTTCAAATTGTAAAAATCCCTACGGGGATTTAATTTGCCTGCCTATGTAAACCGCCTTGAATAAAGTCTAAGGAGAAATCTGAGGACCAAGAAAGGCGGTATAGAAATACCTATATTATTATTATTATTATTATTATTGTTGTTGTTGTTGTTGTTGTTGTTGTTGTTGTTGTTGTTGTTGTTGTTGTTAACTGTGGTCAGAGATGACAAACTACCCACATTTCTGATTTAGATACTTGAATATTTATATTTATGTCTGAAATTTGTTTCTAGATCCCAATTAGATTTTCAGATTTTGGCTTAGAATTTGCTTGGAAAAACAACAGCTCTGTCTGATATTTTGGTCAAGGTAATGAAGAAATCTTCTAACACAAAAAGTTCATTTAATAATGTTTGCTGAAGCCTGAGGTCCATCACAGCTGCGTTGGAGAAGGAGAACTCCCTAGCCTGGATAGATCTTTCAGAGGTGAAGTAGACTTGTTTGTATCTTGAGAAAACACTCTTTCAAGATTTTTATCCAGACTACCAGGAGAAGGGAAGGAAAATGTAGATATATTGCAGGCTCCCGGGCCACCAGGCGCCTCCCTGCATTTCCAAACTGCTCCAAAATGTGACAGCAACCCACTTCTGGCTTTCAGTTGCAAAGTATGCCTGCTTTGTGCCTCTTTGGAGGAACATCTTTAAGGAAACCTATCAGTTGTGTGGGAATTGGAGTCTAGGAATTGGAGAATTGGAGCTGGTAGGCCCTTTTGGCCTCAGATTGTCAAAAGGCCAGGCTGAATGTCTGGCAGAAGGTACCACTCAGATGAGCTTACTCTGTTGCACAGCAGCGTATGTGCCAGTTCTGAATGGGAAAGCTAAACAAATTCTGAGAATACACAAATTACAAAACTCTGATTGAAATAAGCTGACATAAGCAGGAAAAAAAAGAGTTAAGAGTTGAATCTGTCTGCCTTTGAGAATGAGAGAGTAAACTTAAAACAGATTAAGATACAAGTATTGATCATTGTACGTGTTCCTTAATGGAACATAACTCCAAAAGGAAAGCAATAATCGCCGATGGGGAAAGCAACAGGCAATAATCTGGCTATCCATTTACAAGCTGGGTTTCGGAGAGGTCATGTGGGCTGAAGGAATTTATCTAATGTATCTGAGAGGTCTTTGTGAAAAGAATCTAAATTTTGAACACCCCCAGGAAGTAAGTCAGCCACTTAAAGCACCATCGGCTGATGAAATACTACACGGTGAACTACAGATCTGTCTTAATTGAATTTTTTTTTTTTAAATGCAGTCAGACTGCAAATTTGACTTCACTGTCAGGTATCTGAAATGGGCTGTTTCCATTTTGATTACCAGTCCTAGCAATTTTCCTCTCCTTCCTTGTCTGGGGGGGGGGGGGAAATGTAGATTCCGCATTTGGTCAGCATTCTTCAGATGAGTTCACACACCATGTTGTTTATGGGATAACGAGAGTGATCATGATGATTTATGTACCTGAAAGTATATTATGTGCTTAGCTGGTAACTTTAATGCATGAAACCGCTATTAGCGGTTGTTTCCAGCTTGTGATATTAGTAAGCTTACACAGCAGGCTCTAAGCTTGACAAACGTCAAGTGGGGAAGGGGGAATTCAGTCAGTGCACCGCCATGTTCAGGCCTCAGGAGGACCTGTGCGGAAGGAAATTAGACAGAGTCGCAAGATCAGCTTCAGAGAAATATGCTGGATTGTGTGATGTGGTTCCGAGGCTTGAGGCCTGTCAAAGGCTACAATCCTATCCATACTTACCTGGGAGTAAGCCCCATTTATTAGCAGTCTCCAATGACTGTGAGGAAGGGACAGTATATTCAGTAGGTTTCAGGCACTAAAAATTGGTTACTGCGTTTAATAAAGTAGCACAAGTTTAACCAATTGCAATCTGGTGTCTTTGCCGGTGGGTGCGAGTGTAAATCGAATGCTACATGCAGGGAGGTGGCAGTGAGACAGAAGTATCTTGTGGTCTTGTGTGTGCTCCCTGAGGCATCTGGTGGGCCACTGTGAGATACAGGAAGCTGAACTAACTGGGCCCTGGGCCTGATCCAGCAGGGCTCTTCTTATGTTCTTTATGTTCAAATATTCAAAGTGTGCGTTGTGATGCCCTGGGGCATTGTGAGGCACTTGCTGGGGTGTCATGGGCCGCCAGCTGCCTGGCAGGGAAACCAAAGCACAAGCCTCCAAACAGCAGCAGGAGGCTCAACACAGCAGACAGGTTTCTCTATGGCTCACCCAGCACTCTAACCACTACACTGCACTGTCTGATTAGGCAAGCAGACCCTCTTCGTGCCTTAATGGCTGTCAACTCCTGATTACAGCCTTCCAGGGCTTTTACATTAAAAAAATAATCAAGTAAAAGAAATACGGAGTTCAGTATCTTGTTTAGTTTGGCCCTAACTGTAGGGTCCAAGCTGAGAGGTAATAATCATTATAAAAATAAATTAGTCTAATGCTGTTAGCAGTCATGCATTTAGAACTTTTTCTGTATTAAGATCTTTTCTCCTCTACAACTACGTATCTCCATCTGATGAAGATTTGTAAGATATTTGTTCAAGTTTCACCCAAGGAAAAACATATTAATTTTGAGTTAATACTGATAGACAAACTGTCTTATTTCTGGTAAGTACAAAATGCCCAATGATATTTTATTCAGCATTGGCATTTGAAAAAGCCAGGGAAGCATTAAGCTGCAAAGAAATTATACAGGAGTGTTTACCAGTGTGCTCACTCTTCGTCCCATGACACCTGAAGACCTGTTTTTGTGGACATGGGGCAAGCTAGAACCTGGATAGCCGTGACTGGTTGAGGCTTCTTAGCTCATGGTTGCAAAAACACAACTCATTTTCAAAACTTAGTGAACAGTCCAGTTCATGAGGTGAATGAGCCCATTCACACTGGGGGCCAGAGCAGAGGGGGCGGAGCACAGTTGCCCTCTAAGACGGAGATCCTCCAGGTCTGGAAATCTACAACACATGTACATTTCTGGATGGGTTTGCACTCCCTCTACAGGAACCTGATGTTCCTGTCCTGGGTGTTCTTCAGGATTCACAATTGCTCCTGGATCAGCAGGTGGTGACTGTGGCCAGGGGACCTATCACATCATCAGCTGGTGTGCTGGCTGTGGCTGATCAATGGATCTGGCCACTGTTCTCCATGCTTTATTGGCATCTAGATGAGATTACTGTAATGTGCTCTATGTGGGGCTGCCATTGAAGGCAGTTCAGAAACTGCAGTTGGTGCAGAATGTGGCGGTATGTGTGGTTATCAGAGTTCTGTAGTCTGACTCTGTTGGACCACTGTTCTGAGGCATACATTGGCTGCCCATTCATTTCTAGTCCCAATTCCATGTGCTGGTGTTGAACTTTACAGCCCTTAATGGCTTAGGACCCATTTATCTCACTGACCACCTGTTTCCATATCACCCAGTCTTAAGGTCATCCAGGTGCCCTTGCTTGCTGCCTCTGAATAAATTGTCAGGGTTAGTGTGACCAGAGACAGGACATTTTTGATGGTGGTTCTGTTTCTCTGGAACGCTCTCTCTCTGTCTTATGCACTTAGGATATCTTCCACATTATTGGGATTTTGGTGGGGTTTAAAAACTTGTTTATTTTCCTTAACTTTTTAGTTGGTGAAATGCTGTTGCTGCCAACGGTTCGGCTGGCATGATGTTGCTTTACATTGCCCTTTATCCTTCCCTTCCATATTGTTTTATTTCATTGCTGTTGTTTTAATAAGTGTCTTTTATTAAATGTTATGTGAGGATATTTAAATTGTTTTAGCTACTTCGATTTCTTTAGAAAGGCAGGATATAAAATTTTATAATTAAATAAAAACAAAGAATCTTGGTTTCTAAACAACTTTCCATCTTTGGACAGGCTACATAGGTGGTCTTGGTGGAACACCAAGTAATTAGGCTCAACCTAATTACTCTCTTTCGGCAAGGTATATAGAGTCTCTGAAAGTGAAATTTCAATTAACTGATAATCATCTACCATACAAGCTACCACTTCTAGTCTACAACTGTGGAAGCTAAACAAACAGCATCAAGGAAGAGAAAAAAAGACCATCAATATGCCTATCACCCAGGGCCTGTCACACTCCATTTACAAATGTTATGCAAACACAGTTAATTGCATGCAAATAGGAGTCTGAAAAGTACCCTGAGCCTTCTCATTCATGGCACATTTTCCATGTCTCTTAGCCTCCTAATTCTGAACATGTTGTCCACCTCTGAATTAACCTAAGATCCCTGGTTTGTAACTAACTCAGCCCCTGCTACTCTGAGTATGCTTGAAATGCGTCTTCTGGGCTGCCACTAATGATGATCCTCTCTGTTGTGCAGAGAATGTGGTTCCTGTGGTCATTAAAAGCAGGAGACAGCTGTATATTCCTCGTTTCTAAGCCTCAATCTGACAATCTTTACAAATCTCCATGGAGGAGCCTTTCCAATATGAGATGAAATGAGATGAGATGGTGATGATTATCTAAGCTGGCAGCATGACAGCAGTCCTAGTAAACAGTTTAACTGTGCTAGAGGGTAATACAGAAATCACAGCAACTACAAATAAAAATCTAGACTGTTCCAGCACCAAAGAACAGACCGTGATAAAAGGGTGTCAGCCTAGAGTTGAAACAGCAGTGGCAGCTGTGGAAGAACTGGCTTCCAAGCACCCACAAGCCACTAACTATGGCATCTGCATGCAGAGGACTGGACAAGGCTTCTGTGGGTGAGCACATAGTAAGAGTGACAAGGTAGTATTGCCCATAATTTGCTAGGAGGCAGAAGGGAATGCCCCTTAGACTTCAGTAGGTGGCAGAGATCCAGCAGTTAAAGGCATCACACATTCACGTGCCTCATTTCTTACAGCTGAGTGGGTAAACGTTTTCAGGGAAAAAAGTGCTTTTGAAAAGCATTTGTGTCTGAGATGGTTTCAGAGAGAGACGGCAACTCTGTGGGTTGAGTAGCAGTCATTCAATAACGAAGGTGCACTTGTGAACTCACCCTAAGAGAAGGGGCAATGAAGGAAGCTGCACAGAAGGGACTGAAACTAAGCAGTGCCATTTAGATCTGGCAACAGGTATGTACATAAAACTTGCTTACATGGAATCCCACCTGGCTGGCTTAGCTTTGGATCATCATTTCAGTATCATGTTCAAAATCAACAGCTTAAGAATCTAGTGTTGTTGGAACCAGTGCAATGATGCTGGCCGCATGTATTCCTATGTGGCACCCTTTGATGGATGCACCCCTGCTGGCAGCTTGGACACACAAAGAGGCATGGGCAGACTGCCCTCACGTGATGGGTGGCATGGCGGTGATTATGCCACCTGGCACCCAGTGTGCAGGGGAATGCTGGCCATCGTACAACATGGCAATTGGGGCCAAAGGAAAGACATCCAGACAGGAGGGTTCAAAGGGGCAAAGAGTGAGAGCAAAGAAGAGGAAGGAGGGAGCAGAAGAGCAGAGAAGGACCAATGAGGAGAGACTGCGGCAGAGGTGGCGAGAGGAGGGGCACAGCAGGTGGACAAGAGACAGCAGGAAAGGAGGGACAAGGGAGCAAGGGGCAGAAGGTGATGAGAGATGGACTGGAACAGATGGGGGAAGGTGGGAGAAGGAGGGATGAAGGGTGGAGGCAAGAGACAAGGGCTGGAGTCAGAGCAAAGACTGCAGAGACTGGGGGAAGAGACCAAGAAGAGATGGCAGAGGTGAGGTCAAACAGCCATGATAATGAGGGTGAAGGAAGTCGCTTGAGGATGATGACTGTCCCTCTGATGGATCTGGGCACAACAGAAACCCAGGTCACATAGATGTGCAGTCAAGAATATGATGAGAATAAATAGATAGTAGCATAGAGTTGATCTTTTTTTACATATACTGTTGATTCAACCTGGTACAAAATGTCATGCCCCATGACACTGACCTTATGACACTGACCTATCCCCATGGGATGAGGACATGACACCCCCCCCCCCCAGAATGCTACCCCATCACCACATGGCCTTCAGAGGGAATATGGGGAGGTTAAAGTAGCACATTCATCCACCACATGGTGGGTTGGGTGGATGTCACTGGGCTCGTGGTCTGGCCTGTTGAGATAGATCAGGTGCTTGCTATTCACCTTCCACTGTCCAGCTGCCCACCTTTTCTTATCATTAGCCAGCAGCGAGCCTTTTATGCCTTGCCACTGAGCATGTGAGGTTTCCAGACCTGCCCCTCCTCTCCCTTTCCTGTGGTGCCTGGCCATAGCATTCCTAGCATCATGGTGACCAAGATGTTGGTGGCACTTCAAGCTTGCCATGTGACTGGTTGCAGCTTGGCTCTTTCCTAGGACTGTCAGAGACACAGCTAGGTGTGGCCTGTCATTGGCCCAGGGCACCTTCTCTCCATCAGGGACATCAAGGAAAAGTACACATACCTCAGTGAAAAGTAAGATATGATGCTCTACTACTATTTATAACACCATGAGCCTCTCTCCATTGCTTCCCCAACTGACAATGTTCCTAGGGGAAATGCAGACAAACCTGTTTCTTCTAGAATCCACACGGTGGGTGAAGAAGCAATTTAGAAACACAAATGTTTGTCCTCTTCCTGTCTTCTACTGTCCCTAGAAACAAGGCCTAGCTTCAACATGTCATAGAATGTCTAAACAATGTTCATTTCACCTGTAAAATCTGCTCTGCAGTGGTGCTTCAGAGACATCTAGACATCTGGAAGGGAGCTCAGTGTCCTGCATTACAGCTTGTTCTCAGCTAAAAGTTGCTCTGTCTTCCTGGGTACTCAGAGAGGATGCCCTAATAAATTATATAGCCTTAGCTTATTTGCCTTAAGTACAGAGAAGATCAAGTCATATTTATTGAAATGAATGGAACAAGTTAGTTATGACTAACTTAAATCTGACACTGCACATGCCCGATCTCGTCTGACCTCGGAAGCTAAGCAGGGTCAGGCCTGGTTAGTACTTGAATGGAAGACCGCCTGGGAATACCGAGTGCTGTAGGCTTAATTGAATTGAGCACAACTGACTTCAAAATATACACTGACTTATATTTTTTCAACTACTGATCCCTATCTGAAAATACACAAATTAATGACCAGAAACTAGCAGTTGCTGAGGCTTTCGCAGCCAGCTAGCTGCCTTCCTTCCTGCCTTTCCAACCCCACAAGGCATTTGAATACAGACTACCTTTTCCACCATTATTCAATTCTTTTTCAAGTACAGTTATAACCTAATTATCCATGGATTTTTCACCTGCGGTTTTATTTCAACATGATGAGAAGGGCCCTTTAAATTAAAGGAAAAAAGTCATTTAACAATAGCCTTGTTAATGCAAGAGAGGGCAGCTGACTGACAATCCATCAATCATTTTCTCTTCAGGCACTTACAGCAGCTTCGCTCCAAGGCAAGCGACCCCTCCATTCTCCCCTGAGCATGTGAAAGAATGCTAAATGGCAGTGATTATCCCTCCTCCATTCTTTCCCCGACCTGCAGCTCCTGGTGAAGGGAGGGATTGCTACCTCGGAGTGAAGCCTTTCTAAGCTCCTGAAGAGAAACTGTCTGCTTGATGTACTACAAAGGTCAGCAAGGCTGTTCTTAAATCGCCTAGCTAAGGGACATAGATTTTAAAATGGATTTGCCTTAATGCAATTTTTGCCACCCATGTGAGTTCTGGGAATGAACCCTTGGGAATACTGAGACTCAACCTGTAACCCCAAAGATCCTGGCAAGTACCCCTAGGGTTACATGTACCCCAGGTTGGGAACCACTGATCTAAGAGTTGTTGGAAGGATGAGAGATAGAAAGGATTGTGCAGACAAGGGTGTTGTGATGCAATGACATAAAATGCAAGATAACCAGTTTCACAGCCCTACTCAGCCAAGCTCACTGAATGGAATTGGGCAAGGAACTCTTTCAGGCCAATTTATCAGGTCAATGATTAAATGCAAGGCCACCTCCCCACTGCATAATAAGAACAGGATGGGTCCCAAAAGAACATTTCCAAAAAGCAGTCTTCTAAGGATACCTTTAGCTTTTTTGTTTTTCTATCACTTTAGATCAGTTATAAATTCAGTAGAAGGAACTGCACGTGTAATCCCACCATGCAGTGAGTACAGGCACAATGTGGAAAACTCATTTGTAATTGCTGTGAGGATAAAGTTAATAAGGAGAACTGGCTCATTCATGAGCCCAATCCTATGCATGTCTACTCAGAAGTAAGTCCCATTAGTGTCAATGAAGCTTACTCCCAGGAAAGTGTGAATAGAATTGGGATGTGAAGCAGTTGCCTCGGGTGAAAAATTGGCAGGGGGTGTCCACTTCTGGCTGCCTACTTTTTCCCCCACTGCTGCTCCTGCTCCCAGATTCAAAGAGGAAAAGGGGAATGGAGTGGAAAAGGAAATGTAGAGGTGGTGGACTGATGCCCTTCTAGCACATCACTCTTCTCCACAGTTCTTCCTTTTCAAATCCAGAGAGCAGGAGAAATGGTGAAAAGTGAGTAAAGGGGTGGCTTCGGTGTGCCACCTCAGGCACCAGGCGGTCTTTGAGATAAGATTTAAAATAAATAGATTTTGCACAAGAAAAGTGCAATGAAATGCCAAATCATGATAAACTGCTTTTCCTCTCTTCCAGTGCCACAGAAATTATTAATCAAAACGGTCAAGATTTCATTTATAGTCAGCTAACAATCCCTGATAAAAGAGAAAAGTCATTCTTAGTGATGGGAGGCTTATATCAGATCCATAGTCAAAAATATTAACAACAAATTACAGTACTCTGAAGGGCTTCTCGCAGCTGTAGAGAACATGCTGCAAAAAGAAGTACCTTTGATTCTATTCTCAAACGGAGGCAAGACAATCAGAAACAGTTTGTATGTAGTCTGAAGACTTTGATCTAGGCTATCGTCCGCGCTTCACATGCTATGCCAGCACCAGCCCTATTGAAAGAAATGAGTCTTATGACAGTACAACAGCCTCAAAATTCAGATAAGAATGAACAAAATTAAAGGGATTGTAGTGAAATTGTCCTACTTTCATTCAGTAGAACTGTCAAGATCAAAGCAAGTAATCATCACTTTCCACAGTACTGTGAATCCTTATCAGAGCAGATGTGAAATGGCAGCAGATGCACAATCTCACCCCACTCTGAATTCTGCTGTCCCCCAGTCAATATGCCCATATGAGCAAGTAACATGCAACTGTCCCATCCTGTTGAGCCCCAGCACAACTAGTACACATATACAATTCAACCCCTCCCCATATTATTTATTGGGGTGTCCAGCACATGCCATCTCCTGCTGCCACATCTTTCTCTGTGCTGAATGAATTCTCCCCACCCAACCAGGAGAAGAGGATGTGGGGGTGGGAACCCTCACTACCATGGCAGCGACCTCCTTCTATTTCTTCCACCTCCAGTGCCACAATTATTTGACAGTAGTGCTGGAGGCAGACTCCCCAGTCCACTACTCACTGTTCCTTCTCACTTTCCCCTTTTCCCTCCATGGAAAAGGAAGTTTTTTGCATTTCTCAGAGAAATGGGGTGGTGGGTCTCCTGACTTCCTCTTTCTAGACTGCTCTGCTGCTCTATGTGAAAACAGCAGCAACGTGACGAAGGAGAACAAAGTAAGACGGAGCAAGGTAATAAGAACATAAGAACATAAGAACAGCCCCACTGGATCAGGCCGTAGGCCCATCTAGTCCAGCTTCTTGTATCTCACAGTGGCCCACCAAATGCCCCAGGGAGCACACCAGATAACAAGAGACCTCATCCTGGTGCCCTCCCTTGCATCTGGCATTCTGACATAACCCATTTCTAAAATCAGGAGGTTGCGCATACACATCATGGCTTGTACCCCATAATGGATTTTTCTCCAGAAACTTGTCCAATCCCCTTTTAAAGGCATCCAGGCCAGATGCCGTCACTACATCCTGTGGCAAGGAGTTCCACAGACCAACCACACGCTGAGTAAAGAAATATTTTCTCTTGTCTGTTCTAACTCTCCCAACACTCAATTTTAGTGGATGTCCCCTGGTTCTGGTGTTATGTGAGAGTGTAAAGAGCATCTCCCTATCCACTCTGTCCATCCCCTGCATAATTTTGTATGTCTCAATCATGTCCCCCCTCAAGCATCTCTTTTCTAGGCTGAAGAGGCCCAAACGCCGTAGCCTTTCCTCGTAAGGAAGGTGCCCCAGCCCCGTAATCATCTTAGTCGCTCTCTTTTGCACCTTTTCCATTTCCACTATGTCTTTTTTGAGATGCGGCGACCAGAACTGGACACAATACTCCAGGTGTGGCCTTACCATAGATTTGTACAACAGCATTATAATATTATACGTCTATAATAACGTATATATATATATATATATATATATATATATATATATATATATATATATATATATATTATACGTCTATAATAACATCTATAATATTATAATGCAGCTGTGGAGGCAGCTGATGGGGCACAAGGTGTTACCCGAGTCTACCTGCCTCACCTTGTGGCAGTCACGAGCAGAACAGCTTTATTTACAGAGACAGTGTCAACAAAGTAGCTCTTTCTTTCATGCCATTCCATTAAATAAAACTGGAAGTCTCACACTTCCAGGTTTGATGAAATTGTGTGAAAAGCACAATGAGCAGGTTTTGTTTTCTCTAGAGCACTGTGGCAGAGATGGTAGCCATGACATGAGGGAGGGCACTCCAGGTTGTACTGCTGCTGGCCAAGGGTCAACTTTTAGCCAATTGGACCAATTGCTCCCATTTGCGCGGCATGCCTAAGGGGGCCACACGTGAGGCTAATCTACTCTAGTTTTGTATGCAATCTTATATTAAAATATGCTTAGATTCATTTAGTCCATTGACTCACATGCACATTTTAAGCACACCTTTTGATTGCATTCCATTCTGCCATGGAGATATAAAGTCTCTAATAAATTGTATTTGTATCTCTGAGATTCTATAGCCTTGGCTGTGAACCTGGGGCCTTGCCAAAACAAAACAAAAACAAAAACTTCCAACTGGGGCTTCAGGGCTCCTAAGGTTGGCCTTGCCTTGGCCCATACCTGCTGGAGGACCCATGCCCACTGACCCAGCCAGTCCCTTTCCAGCGACAGGGTGGCATAAGACAATGGAAAGACTTGCAGTGCTGCAGCCTTCACCACCAGCCTCATTTACCAATGGGGAAAACAGCAAATACATTTTGGCAGCTCCTTCTTTTCCCGTTCTCTTCGTCCATCAGTGAGCTTTCTCCCAAAGCAATGATGCAGGGGCCTTTGGGAGAAAGCCCAAAGAAAGGCTGTCCGGATGGGGAGGAATTTTCACAGAAGGAATCAGCAAAAATGGCAGAGAGCTCCTTTTCTTCTCACCCTCCGAGACGGGAGGGGAGCTGCTGCTGCTGCTGCCCTTCCATCATGACCCACCCTGTCACCAGGGTAAGCTGTAGGGGCACAGAGGCCCAGTGCACCATGGGGGTGGAGGCAGAGCAGTGCAGTGTAACTGGATGCTAGCCCTGCCAAACACTTTCACACCCAAACACCTTCAGTTGCACATGCTTCTATTCTAGATTCTATGGCTACTTCATTGTTCGCTATTTGCAGCCTTAAAAAAAACATCTGGGAGACACAGCAAGATGCAGAGAAATGGAGGTGCATCTCAGAGAACTCTGTCACCAAAAAAAAAATCATTATTTTTCTTTCAACTTATTTCCAGGGGAGTAGACAGAATTAAGCAGTGGCGTCACTAAGATTCGCATCACCTGGTGTGGGAGGCCCGTGCATCACCCCATGTAGTGGGTGGGGCATTGCCCCAGGTGGGCATGGTGATGTACCATCGCCCTGCCCCCACCAGTTTTTTGGCTGTACCTTTTGTTAGAACACAGATATTTCAATGTGGATTGTTTCATTGCATTTTGCATGAAATTACACATTGATTGATATATAACATGATGGTATTATTCCTCCATATTCTGATTTTAGTGATTTTGAAAACTTGTAGAGTCTCTCTCTCTCTCACACTCACACACACACACTGTGTCAACTTACTAACAACTTATTGCAGCAGTTTTCAAACTTTTAGCACTGGGACCCACTATTTAGAATGACAATTTGTCCAGGACCCATTGGAAGTGATGTCATGGCCAGAAGTGACATCATCAAGCAATTAAAATAAATAATTATAAATAATTAAATTAAAATAAAATAATTAAATAAGGGGGAGCCAGTCCTGTTCTACCAAGTGAATCTACTCTGAAGTAAGTCCTATTGTGGTCAATGGGGCTTACTCTCAGGAAAGTGTGGGTAGGATTGCAGCCTGTGAGCTCAAGCCTATGCATGTCTACTCAGAAGTAAATTCCAGAGTGGTCAATGGGGCTTACTCTGTAGTCTGCCTGCAGTAACAACCCCCTAAAAAGAATCAGTGAGATTTCCAGCCCTCCCCAGTGACCAGTTTAAAGTTCTTCTGTTTCAAGCATATCAAAATAAAGACCCACCTGGCTTTGCAAGTGCAAAATAGAAAACTTTCCCCTTACCATTCAAGCCTCTTTTTTGTTCTTTCTGGGGGAGGGGGAGGCTGCCTTCTGTTGCACTCCAGCTTCATTGGATCAGGACACTACTGGTGTCCTCACATTCCCCTTTGCCTGGCCTGACCACCAGCCAAGGCATGTCTGCCTACTTGTGAGTAAACGTGACTGTGAGGCTGCTTTACTTTCCATAAGGCTCCATAGACTGGGAGGGAGGAATGTGGAGCACGCTAAAGCTGGGAGGGAGGAACCTCCTTCTCTGGTGTTTTTGGGGGCTGCACTCATTGTATGAGGACCATTCTGACATCCTTGGAGTCTCTCAACATGCCTCAACCAAGGCAAGTCTGCTTACTCATGAGTAAACATGGCCACATGGCTTCATTTCGGGCTCAGACTCGCAGTTGGGAGGGGGGAGCGTCTTGGGTGTTTTTTGGGGGCTGCATTCATTGTATCGGGACCATTCAGGTGTTGTTGGATTCCTCTCAGCCTGCCCTTTCCAATGGACTATGGCAAGTATGCCTACCCATGTGTAAACGCGCGATACAGCTCACTTTCACTTTCCATAGGGCTCCATGCATTTTTTCCTTCCGGTTTTTTGGCCATACCTTTTGAACAAAAGGAGTGATTTCAATTCTGTTTTTTGCACTGCACTCCGCTGGCCATTCCGCATCCAACGGTTTATGGCATGATGCGGTAGCTCCCCCCAGGGCGCATCACCCCCCCATGCGTCACCTGGTGCGGCCCGCACCCCCCGCACCCCCATAGTGATGCCAGTGGAATTAAGTCTAACAATATTGATCATAAGAATTGCCTATGATCACACCTTGCCAAGCTGTGAGCGGCTATACTGGGCTTCAGTCTAAAGTCCTTTTCATAGACTCTCTGCCACAGGACCATCTCATAAATCCCCACCCTGTTTGTTTTTTACTACAAGTTCAAGCAGAACAACAATCAGCTTCATGGAAGCTTCATGTTCTTCTGTATCTGAGTGTTTATGGCACCATAAATTAAACAAACATGGCCTTTTGCACTTGCTTGAATACTAAAATTGTACTCCACAGATCTGTATAGAATTGCACTCTGCACTAGAACGGAGGGGGAATTAAGCCAGTGTTTTATTTAATAGGCATTCAAAACAGCCCCACTACTTCTTCTTAAGCCACTCTTTCCGGCGGTGCTCCTTTAAAGTTGTACTGGTTCTGAAGCTGGGGAAGTTAATTATTTATGCTCCTGTAAACAGCATTGGCGCACTAATCCATAGCTCTGTAGTTCTGCCCAGATAGATCTGACTGCAGGCTTTGAAAATGTCTCCCAAAGGAAGTTCATTTCATTTGGATTAATATGCATGTTGAGCAGATAGTAATTCTCCATAGAGAAGTACCTCATGTTGGGATATATAGGATGCCTTTTCATAGCATAACTCAACCACAAGAGATGTATTGCAAGAAACAGCCACAATTTTGGCTCTCTGTATGACAAAATTGTGGTTAAAACCAGCGGTTACAGAGCAAGTTTCTGGTTGATTTAGAAGTGTGAGCTGGTCCCGATTTTTCTCTCTTTTTTTCTTACAAAAATAGAGCTGCGGGGCATGAAAGGGAGCAAAACAAGAGTGAGGCTGGTGGCTTTCACATATAGCTTCTTACAAGATTGGAGGAAGCTATTGGGCTGCCTGAGGCAGCCAAACAGTATCGCCACCCCCTGCCAGCATCGCCTTCTCAAACCCCTGCACCCCTTACTTGCATCCTGAACCACAGCCGTCTGCCTTCATCTCACCAAAAAGAAGCTTACCTCACTCTGAGCCAAATAGAGCCCAATGAAGGAAAGAGGAAGGTGAGGGAGCCAAATCACTGCAAGAATCAGAACACAGGTTCCATTCATGAAGCAGGAAATGTGGAGCACGCTAAAGCTATCCCAGTATGCTCTGCATTTCCTGCTTTGATTCCAGAGTCATGTGGAGGTAAGGCAGTTAGCTTCATCCAGTGACATAGCTATAGATTGTGTTGCTCAGTGCCAAGCTCAGAATGATGCCCCGGAAGTGATGTCACAACAAGAACTGACATCACACCCAAGCTTTTAAAAAAGTGAAAGTTGGGGGAACCAACCTCCTCTCCCCAACAGCTCACCACCCACTTGCTCTGCCACCTCCCCCCAGCCATTGGCATAGCTAAGGCATTTATCTAAGGTGCAGCGCAATCCTAAACTGCACTTGGGCTGGTGCAAGCCCCTTGCACTGGCCCAGGAGGGTTGCAAACATCTGTAAAGCATGTTTGCAGCTCCTCATGAGCCAGGTGCGCTGGCACACAGAGGTGCGTTTGCACACAGAGGCTGAATCCAGCCTCAGTGGCGGCTTGCACAGTGAGCCTTCTGTCGGCCCAGCTGGGACAATGCAAGGCTCTGGGGCGGGCAGGCGGGGAGGAGGCAGAAGGGAGGCATTCCTGTGTGGGGGAAGGGAAGGCGGTGGGCAGCCCCAGGGGCGCGTGGGTGGGGAGTGGGAGGCGGGGCTGGGATCCGGCACTTATGCCGGATCCCATCCCCTGTTTCCAAGGAGTTTGGAGTGGCTTGAAGCCACTCTGCTCTCCTCAGACTTGTGCCGCCTCTGGAGGTGGTGCGGGTCCAAGGAGAGCCATTGAGGCCAGGGTGCCTTGCCCTGGGGTAAGGGGAAAAGTTTCCCCCTGCCTCTGGCTGAACCCATTCTGGCCCCTATCCTGCGCTGGATATGGTGCAAGCCTCTTGGCTTGCTTGTTCCAGTGCAGGATAGGATTGTGCCCCTAAGCGATCTATCATAGGTAAGGCTACTTGGGATCAAAGAAGATTTTGTAGCCCCCCATGACAAAATCAGATTTAATTAATTAAGGAATTGTTGGCAACCTTCAGTCTCAAAAGACTATGGTATCGCACTCTGAATGGTGGTTCTGGAATAGTGTGGCTAAAAAGACCAATTCGGGAGTGACAATTCCTTCCACACCGGGAGCAAGTGCAGTCTGTCCCTGGTCTGTCTCACTGGCTATGGGCCTTCCTTCTTTGCCTCTTTGCCTCAGACTGTTGGCCAAGTATCTCTTCAAACTGGGAAAGGCCATGCTGCACAGCCTGCCTTGTATCGCAGCTGTGGTCTACAACGCAGGCGTCTCTGTTTCAGCAGTGCATACATGCTAGGGATTCCAGCTCGTTCCAGGACTGTGTTGTTTGGAACTTTGTCCTGCCAGGTGATGCTGAGGATGCATCGGAGGCAGCGCATGTTAATTAAGGAAATAGATAAAAAGTGTGCCCCTTATTGGTTAGAGACACTGGGCTGGGATGAAGAGGGACAGTTATTCTCCCCCTGTTGTGTTAAAATATTTTTTATTTACCTCCCAGTATGACGCCTGGTCACCAGTGGGTCGCCTTGGACCCATGCTAGCCATTTTGCTGATGTAAGTCCAAGGAAAGGGTACAGGCCAAGAAAGGGGGAATAGGATCTGGCATCTATAATTGCTGCTGAGATCCACTTCTTCCTTCCCTCGAACCCCCCTTGTTTGGCCCACTCCCTGCCCTGATCCCCCCCAAAATGGTCCCTCCACCATCTTACCTGCTCCAGCATGATGTTCAGCTGCTGTTGCGCACTTGGGGCGAACAAGTATGATGCCACTGTGGCATTTACCACAGCAGATTGCAAGATACCATAGGATGCTGAGGCAACATTGTAGCCCTTTAAGGGCCAGGAAGATCAAAATAGTGGGAAATCAGGGCTGTTCACCATACCACTCTTCAACAGGGACTCATAATTTTCTATCTGTCCTCATTTGACTCTTGGCTCAGGATTTATGCAGTAAAGTCTGCCAATATTTAAATGAAATATGTGTTTACACCACTGATACGTGACCTCTTATATATGGCTTGTTTCTCTATTTCATTTCCTTAATTGTTTTTGTACCTTTTTGTTCATTTATCTCCATAAAGGGAAGGATAAAGTACATCTTGTTTTGTTTTGGTACCAAGGACCTCCTGACCACTTCTCCCTCAGAGATATCTGGGAAGAAGGCCAATAAGTAGGAGCACAATGTCTGACAACTCTCTGTCAGTTTTCATGGATGTAGGGAAAAAAAAATCCCACATTGACATTGTCTTTCCAATGAGCTGTTATCATAGTGAAGTTATAGAATGAGGAAATAGACTGGACCACTTCTTGTTTCTCCATATGGTTAAATGAAGTAGGGAGCCATAGCCAATGGGAACTCCACATAGTGTTTACCCTAAAATTTGCAGTGGTATGAGACAAACGCATTTGAGTTTTCAGAGAATTTCTGAAGATGCTCAGCTTTTGAGGGGAGCATTCTGAGAAAACAAATATAGGGGTGTTTACCCTGCAGCTTTCTATGCCAGCCCCCCCCCCCCCCAGCTTCCCAAGCAAAGCAGTAGGGGAACCAATGACAAGGAGGGCATACTGGAAAAAGGACAGGCCTTTTAGGCCTCACCTTAATTGGCCTGCATGCTCCTGGATCAGGGTTTCCCAAACTGTGGGTCATATCTCCATGTGTGCTGGGTTGCGACATGATGCTCCCTATAGCACTGCAATGCCTTCTGCAAACTGGAAGTCACTTCCATGGGGCATTCTGGGGCCTGCAGATGCCAATGGAATGGGTTGCAGGCCCAGTGTGATCTGTAAGTGGCTTTAGGGGGGTTCCCAATAAGGCATTGTGGTGCTACAGGGAGCACTGTGTCATGACTCATCATGGAGGATGAGGTAGGTTGTGGCAGTAAAAAGTTTGGGACCTGCTGTCCAGGTTATGTTTAAGAGTGTTGCTTTCTGCTGAGGTGCCTAGACTTGTAATTCTTTAGGCTCCTGAGTTTTAGAAAATGGTTCTTGAGTGTGTACTTAACCTATGTATCACACATACACAAGAGAGGTCTAACACAGAAAGTCAACAAAGGAAAGATCATATAAACTTTCTTTAATTGAGAGTTTGATTCTATCAATGGGATGAAACAACATCAAATGCAATTTAGCACCCCAAATAGTGTGTGGATTGCACTGAAAATATTTTCTGCTTTCTGCAGTATCCCCAAATGAGTGAAAAGTCATTATTGTTTAAGGATCTACCAAGAGACATATCATGGCATGTACCTGCTATGTATATGCAATTACTCAAAAGTTATGTCCAGCAAATGGTTTGTGCTTGCACAATAGCACTGGTGTTGAGCAATTATTCCAAAAGGGCATGGCAAGGAATAGAAAAATGTGAGTAACCAAGCAACCAAAATATGTCGGTGAGAACTCCAGAAGGGTCTACAATGTATAGGCTGCATGATGACAGATGGATGAAAAATGTGAAAGTTCAAAGCGATAATAAGGTTAAAAGCTTCCCCGAATGTAAAGCCAACGGATGCACACGTAACTGACTTATAAGAATATTGGATAAAGGATCTTGCCTGTCATTTATCATCTGAAAACCAATGATGCTTTCATAGCTTTTTGAAGAAATAGAATATAAAATGCAGATAAAATGAACTGCTTAATAAATGAATGATGCAGAATCTCTGAAAAATATCAAGTTGCAAGACAAAATGCCACCATGACCTAATTTAAGATCCCTGTTTCTTCAATTCCTTCCCCAATGAATTTGCATTTTTTATTCTTACATTTTTATCTTGCTCTTCTTCCAAGGGCTGTAGTATACGTATGGTCACCCTTTTTCTGTCCTTTTCACTTCTATTGTACTGAGTGATCCACTCACTGGACTTCAAGCAGAGTGGTGAAATGAACATGGATCTCCCCGGTTATTGTTATTTATTTATACAGTGTCATCCATGTACATGGTGCTGAGATAATTGAGAGACTGACACAAGGTGACAACAGAGGAAAGGAAGAAAAATGGAAGCTGGTTAACCAGGGAGAAGATGCAATTGTTTCACTGGCATGGATTTAGGCTTAGTTATAGTAGGGAAGAGAACTAAAGTGTTGTATCAAAGGATTTATTGAAATAGTGTCTGACACCAGCAGCAACTGTTACCCTGCACGTGTCTGATCTCATAAGCTAAGCAGGGTCAGGCCTGGTTAGTACTTGGATGGGAGACCGCTTGGGAATACCGGGTGCTGTAGGCTTATACCATAGACTTTTGAGACTAAAGGTTGCCAACCGTCTGACACCTCAGGCCAGTCTTACACATCAAAGCGCCACACCACATTGGCGCTCACTATGTCTACACCATTGTATTCACACTATCCAAATCTCAGTGTCACACACAAGGAGATCACTTCCAGTGATCAAAGTGATGCAAAGGAGATCACTTCCAGTGATTACAGCAAATCTTGCAAACCAAATGCCACAAAGAAGAACAAAACAATACAAAGCTAGGATCACTAGCTGTGAAGTGGTGTGCTTACTCCTTGCCATTCTTACCCCAAGACAACTGTTCAGGTCTAAGCAAGAATGTGTTTGACTGTCTGTACCCAGATCTCCTTCCCAGGTCCAGGTCTGGGTTGGAAACTCCTGTTGACCTTATGGAGAGTGCCTCACAGGAGATGCCATTTGGATAGTCTCAAAAACGCACTGTTGCAACTTTTGTGTGTGTGTGTGTGTGTGTGTGTGTGTGTGTGTGTGTGTGTGTGTGTGAAGTACCTAATCGTGGTGTTGGAAGCCTTGCAAAGAGTTCAGCAATGAGATGATGTGAAAAGCAGGCCACCACAGCCAGTGGTTTTGCTTATCCCTGTTCACTCTCAGAAAAGAGTTATGGTGAGGATGGAGTAGCAGCATAGGCTAGGACTGAGCTGACAAGAAAGATGCTTATTAGCTGCAAATGACAGAAGAGAAAATGTGCAAACCTTGTTCATATTTTCAAGGCATGAGAGAGCCCAATTATCAAGAGTCCAATTATAATAGGGGCTGGATAAATTGCTTCCAGGAGCCGCATTCAGTCCACGGGCCTTATGTTTTTGACACCCTGATATATACTGACTCCCGGGATTTCAGGAAGAGTTCTTTTCTGCCCTACCTGGAGATACCGGGGATTAAATTTGGCACCATTCACCAGCAAAGTATATGATCTGCCACTTAGCTATGGCCCCTTCATGTTGTAGCATCATTATGTTCACCCTGTGATCCTGGATTGGCTATGAATGGCCATATGATGATTCCCAGAAAGAGGAAAACAAAAAATTGTGCCAGAGTAGCTGTGGGTTGGGGCGGGCAATAGCTATGGACATGCTGCTGACAAGGTAAAGAGAAGAAATTTTATGAGGGCTGTATTTCAACCATTCTGAAAGCACTAATTATCCTGAAGAATGAAGTAGGTATTTGCTATAATTTTAAAAAGGAACGTGTATTTGTTGTCCAGATTTTTAAAAAAAATACAAATATTAGAGAGAAGGGCTTGCTCTGTTCCTTCTCACATGTGAGTGAGAAGTGAGTGCTCCTTTGACAGAAAGCAGACATGTTGAAAATGCCTGTTCAAATGTGTCGAACTGATTTCTGGTCAAATGGGAATGACTGGACTTCTATTATCCCTCCATGCCTTTCTTGAATTGGACCAAATGAGTCAATGTAATCATATGGACTTTGGTCACAAAGACATGCTCTACATTTTATCTTACTTGTCTACTGTGCGAGGACCTTTCCAAGAAAGAGGTTAGGGTGGAAGCAGCCAGAGACTGCTTGGACTGCCATCCTTGATGTCATCCAGCTGGACCAATGGTGACCACCCTATAAGAATGTTGTGTTGCAGGCAAATGAGAGTTGGGGCACATAAGGCAAGAATTAGGAGGGCTTCCAAGTCTGACTGTGTTTGCATCTGTCCAAGGAAAGTGCAAGTGTCTAAATCAGAGGTGGGCAAACCTTTTTTTTTTTTATTGGAAAGAGCTGAAAATGTCGAATTGAAGATGTGATAAAGTTTCGCTGCATATGAATGTGTTCTCACTTTCTTTTTCTCCCTTTTTCACTCTCCTATCTGTGTTTCAGATTACAAACAGATCTGAGTTTTTAAAATCATCTGTCTGACCTCTGTCTCAATTTTCTCCAGCACCCTTTCCTTCCTCCCTTCCTCAACATTCTGCTCTCATCCTCCCTTGCAGTTTCTGACCATCTACCTCAATTTTATTCCTTCCTTTCCATTTCCTACCATCTCTCTCTTATTCCTCCCTTCCATGATCACACTTTTCTACTGCTTGACTCTTTTATTCCCTTTCTCCCCTCCTTTCTCACATCCTCCCTAAATTCACCACCATCATTCTCTTTTATTCAACGTTCTTTCTTCACATTTTGGTGATCCTAATTTGGCAACACTGAGCTCTCTTCTCTTAGCATTTTCTTACATTATCAGGCTCAATGCACCACTACATACCTGTTCTTTATTCTGTTTTTTTCTATACCACAGAGCTCTCCCCTTCTCTTTCCCCCTACATTATCAGGCTCAAGCAGTGCGCGTAGCTCTCCTTTATTATTTTCTTCTTTATTGCACTATCAGGCTCAATCTGGTGCCACATGGCTCTATTTTCTTTCTTCTTTTCTGCCTTTCATTATCAGACGTAATTTGGCCAATGCTTATCTGTGTCTTATTCCTTTTTTCCCAATGTTATTAGGGTCAAACTGGCCACACTGAGCTCTCCTTTCTTTATTTTATTCTTTTTACATTATCAGTCTCTGTCTGGCCACTACTTATCTCCCTTTTATTCCTTTTTTCTTTCTTTCATTATCAGGCTCTCTTGGGCCATTTCTTACCTGTGTCTCATTCCTGTTTTCCCCTTCCCACTGAGCTTTCTTTACTCCATTTTTCCACCTATATTATCAGGCTCAAATTTGCAACAGTTAGCCCTCTTTTGTTTTTGTTTTTCTTTCTTCCCATAACAGGTTCAGGGCCTGATCCAAATGTGCCCACACCAGCCCAGTGCTGGCGCACAATGCCACAAACATGCCGTAAGTAACAACTGTGACACTTACCCCTGGGCTGGCACAGGTGCTGGGTGAGTGCAAGCCCACACTGAGCCAGCACCAGGCAGAGGAGTGACGACCATCGCCCAGAGCTCTGGGCAAGCACCAGGCGTCGGGCTGGTAAGTCAGGGCAGGGAGGAGGCATTCCGGGGTGAGGGAAAGGTGAGGGAAAGGCATGGCAGGGTGAGAGGGGGCAGAGATGGTGGCAGACCCTGCTGCCATACCCTAACCCACTAACCAGTTAACCCCCCACCCGACCCAGGAAACCTGACGTGGGTCTCCTTGAATCTGCACTCACTCAATAGGTCCCTTGTAAAGGAAGCTTCCTGTTCTTTGAAAGGGCATTTTGGAGGTGGAAAGGTAGAAGTGAATCTGGCCGTTTCCCTCATTCCTGATTGTTTATTAGGACTTTTTTGGTGTGTGCTTTCCTTTACAAAGGATAGGTGATCCCTTTCAACTAATCAAGTAAACCAGTGACATATCATGATAGCCAAATCTTAAAACTTGCAGGCCCACTGGGAATTGAGTGGTCTTCATTCCAAGAGCCCACTCCGTTGAAGGAAGGGGGAGAAGGAAGCCCACTCTGTGGAAGGAAGGGGGCCAACTGAAGGAAGGAGAGAGAAGAGACAGAGGGGCACAAGAAATGACTTCACAGGCAGTAGTACTCATCAGCTGAATGTAGTGCAAGTCCAGCTTTTAGAACAGATACAAAGGAGAACAGCAAGTGAATGCTTGGTGCATTTGCGCAGCTGATCGCCTCATCGAGAGCTTGTGGCTCTTTGGATGCAACCAACAGTTAATGAACTAAACTTCATGTGGATCCAACCAACATGAGTCAGCTCGTGAACTGCTTGTAATGGCTTTTGGCGGACATGCATCTGAAAAGACAACAGCATGAGCTGTAACTTTTGTGACTGGAGCTGGTGGGTGCCAGGAGTCCATTTCAAAAACATTATTGGTACAAAGGCAGATTTACATACTGATTTTGCAGATCATGGGTGCGATTCAGCAAGCGCAGCTGCTGTGCAAGCCCTGTTCACATGAAACAGGATGTGCCTAGGGATCTTGGAGCATTACATCTGATTTCTCATGGAGACATTTCCTTGTTCCCAAGAGTGAAAATGAGCTTTGTGCATAGCACAACACTTGAAGTGTGACTAGTCAGCATTGTAACTTTGTCCCTGGGGTAAAAGGTCATCTATCGCTCTCTCTTAAAGCCATACCCTGTGTCAAAAATTGAGATGGCTCGGTTTTGGCCAGCTTAGTTCAGTTCACCATTATGAACTCTTTACTCCTCATGTCTCACTATCTCAGCCAGAGGGCTTGCTAACACCTTTAGATGACCCATCCAGAAGTTTGTTGGGAAAACGGTGTTTGGTTCTCTTCAAACAATAGGCAAAAGTGACATCTGTGGCATCCTGCTGTGCTCTGGTCACACCTGCACTCACCTGATCATAGCTTAGGAGGAAGTCCCAGGGACTGGGCTAGGTTTTCCCACCTCTGGAGTAGTCAATAAAATCCAGTCCCCCAACCAAATCCCTCAATCCAGTCCCCTGACATTCCCCATAGAAAAGGGATGCCGGATAAGAGAGGGCATGCTTCTTGTTTTGAAGAACATAGCCAATTGCTTGAAGGTGAGTCACTCCTCTAGTAACAGAAGAGGGTCAGCATCCTACCTAAGTGAATTTCTGAGTGCAGGGAGTGTGTCATTAGCAACTGCTTTTGGTTTCTTTTGTAAGTCTACTTACCACAAATCTATTATTTTCTCCTGTTTTGTACTTTGTCTATTTCTTTTCATAAACTGTTTCTACATTTGTTTAGAATCCTACCTAGGTTGGGCCCTAATCCATCTCTGGTGACAGCAAATCTACCCCCAGGGGCTAGACTGGAACATATTTATGGCAGCCTGATCAGGGTACCATGTTGTGCTTTGGTTTCCCTTTGAGTAACCTGAGAGTGTCTGGGATGTGTGACAGATAAGGGTGTGTGCCCGTCTCCCTATCAGTTCCACTCACTGACTGGGATGGATCATGTATTGGACTAAGCCAGGAAGAGGAAATAGTAACTGCTTGGAGAACAATGGAGCCAAATACTTGGTACCATGTAAGTGTTTGCTTTGAAAGATTTTTACCCTGCCATAATGGCTAGTTTCTCCCCCAAACTTGAGTTGAGAATGTTTGCAACTCTGGTTTAAGTAATGGGACATTTTGGTATGATCTTAAAAATGTAATGAAACCCCAACAATTCGATGAATCAAAGGGGCCACTTCCTGCCATTCTATTTCATAAATAAGATTGTGTTTTACTACATTCCAATTCTCTTCTATTTCTCCTTGACAATTTCTCCTGCACGAAAAAGAGGACAAAATTACTAATCAGCTCCTGCGATGGGAAGGTTTTCTTCTTCACTATAGCAAGTATGCATTAGGTTAAGACCCCAATAGTCTCTCATCTTATTCCATTGTTCTGGTTCCAGTAACCGATGTGTGCTTAATGATTTTAGGTTACTGAATCATTTTTTCTTATTAGGCAGCTGTGAAACAAGAATAATATATTAGCAACATCTAAAACCTTTGGGAGCTTTGGACCTCAGTGACACACCATTCTAAAATACTTATTCACCTCTCATGTTATTAAAATAAATCATTACTTTGAAGAAGCCTATTCTTGCAAAGTTCAGACTCCAAACAGGGTTTAAAAGAAAAAGGCCACTACTTTCTCCCCTGATAAAAACAAGCGTGTTGGCCTTGACATGACTGAACACCACACTTAATGGCTCTGATGACAGCCTAATAATCCAGCAGTTTTTCAGCACATTTATATATGCTCTAAAAGCACAATCCTATACATCAAGGGAGGGCCAAACCTACTTAATGTAAGAGCCACATATGATAAACTTCAGCTGTTTGACAGCCACAATTGTTAAGACGCATTTAAATTCTTAAATATATTTAGAGCATGCACTGTCACAAACGTGCCACGTTTGTGAGCCCTAACACCAGGTGAGCCCCAGTGGTTGCATGGACTGCTGAGCAGCAGAGAGGTAAGCATGGGGGGAGGCGGTAAGGGGGCGTTCTGGGAAGGGGGAGGTGGGTGGAGGGCGGGTAGGAGGCGTTCTGGGGAGGCGGGGAGAGGGCGTTGGGGAGGCATGCTGGGAGGAGGGAGTGGGGAGGGAGGGAGGCTGGACCGGTGGAGCAACACTCCACCAGATTCAAAGCCTCCGTGTTGGGCTCACCGCCCGACACGGAGGCACTTGATTCACCACCAACCTTTTTGTTGGCGGTGAATCGGCTAGCCCCATTGTGGGGCTACTGCATTTACCTGGGGGAAGGGGTCAAGAGTCCCCTCCTCCCAAGGTACCACCCACGGCTGCTTGAAGTCTGCAGGATGCAGCGGCAGCCATTTTTGGTGCCACCACAGCCACGCGCCCCGGGCAGCTCAGGATTGGGCAGCTCACCATGAACAGTAAACTCACATTTTAATTCCATGGACTCTCGGTTTATACCAGGTAAATAATTATAAAGCTTGGAAATTTTTAATTTACCTTTTATATTAATTGTGATGCAAGAAGGAGCTCAGCCAACGTATTTCTGAAAGCTGCACAATATTTGTCAAAGAGCCGCATGTGGCTTGTGAGCCTCAGTTTGGTCAGCCCTAGCTATACATGTTTACTCACAAGTAAGCTCCATTCTGTTCTTATGCACATGTCCAAGATAAATGTGCCTAGGATTGCAACCGTAGAAAAGAAATTCAGCCATGCAATATAGCTGTATACCATGAATTATTGCACTGCAGTGAAAAATGGAATACGTATATCATCTTTCATCAAAGAGTGGAATGAATGAATGAATGAATGAATGAATGAATGAATGAATGGGACTCCAGGCCACCAATGCAAGCGGAACAAAATCTAGGAGCAGCCCAAGCTCAAGCATGCATGGCCACCATCGTGATAAGGTAACTTCCTTCACCTGTTGGAGGGTGTACACTGGTGAATATAAAGAGGTAGATATGATGATATAAAAAGGCTAGGTCTGGAGTGAAACATTAAGAAGGAAGTGAATATAGGAAGCTACAGTGGAGTCTGGAAGTTAGCTGTGAAAATATACCTGTAAGGCCTATATCTGGGACAAGACTGGACGGTGAACCTATGTTCAGATTCAGAATCAGACTTTATTACGGTTGCAGATAACCCAAAAGTAAAGTCAGCACAATTGTAACATGAGAAGTATAACAAAGTGAAAGTAAAATAATAGACAGTTAAGTTTAAAATTCAAAATTGGATAGCCCGTCACCTATAAACCCATATTGCCTCTATTGTATTATATCTACAATCTGATTAATAGGTTCTTTACAGTAGTCTGCTTGTTAGTTAATACTAATGCCTATTTCATAACAAGACACATTTAGAATTGACACTTCTTTCTGGATGATGTCTTTAGTTCCGATGAGTAGTCCATGTTCTTTCAGCATCATTTTCCGAATGCTTATCACGGCAGCAAAGAATTTTGCAACATTATATGTGAATGCCAGGTTAGAATCAGATAGCAACAGGTAAGTGTATTGTTGGCACGTGCAACCTGGAGATTGGCTCAGCAATGGAGAGATAAGAGACGCATGAATATCTCTATAAAATATACACCCCAGCAACACATGTTCTGTGGTATGTTTAATCATGGAAGATTTCAGGACCAAAATTATCTATCTGCTTCAATCCTATCTGTGCACAGGGCTAGTGCAGCGGCTGTTGTGCCAGCAGAAAGTATCACAAATGTGGCATAAGGCACATTGTAACCCCCAGTGAGTAAGCAGCACTGGCAGAGTGGCTTGTGTTGCCCTGCCAGTGTGGCATTTGGAGCCCCCAACCCCCAGCGCAAGCAGGTAAGGTGCTGAGTGGTGCAGGGGTGTGGGGAGGGAGGTGGGGAGGCAGGCAGGGAGGGTGATCTGGGTGGGGAGGATGGAACCAGTGTGGATCAGGCCTCCTCCACTGTATCCTAATCCCCTTCCTGGGCCAGGCATCCCTACACAGGGGTGCTTGGACTTCTGCCAGCTAGATCGCTAACAGAGTTCCAAGCAGCCCCATAGGACAGGCTGGGGTGTTACTCAGAGCAAAGGGGAAAAATATTGCCTTACCCCGAGGAGACCACCAGTTGGCTCCTAACTAGCACTGGATACAGTGCAAGTCATGTGACCTGGCTGTGCCAGCGCTAGTTAGGATTGGGCTGTCAGTACTGTTCTCAAGTAGAGACTTGACAGGCAGTTTAATGGCCCACTCCTATCATTGATTGGTCCATAGTGTACAGTAGCACAGATGTGGGTCCTGCTGCATGCTATAAGTTTAACTAACAGGTAACTTGATGTGATGGAGAAGTAAGAAAATTTTTTTTTTACTTACCTACTCCTCTGCGCCATGGTCTCCAATGGGCCTACTCACGTCTGTGCCAGCCCTTTCCCCCCTGCTTGCACCATTGTGTTCCACTACTCTTTACTTTCTAAAGAGGGAATGCCCCAGATTTGAGAGTTCTCTGTTAACCAGGAAGAGCAACTTCACCAAGTTGACCTCTTTCACTCTGGGCCTCCTTGCCTTGTTGGTGGCAGACGGAAACTAGCAATTTTCTGGTAAATTTCACTCTCACCAATAGACAAGTGAAGAGGGAGAGCAAAGAAAGAAGATCATTGCTAACTGCTAGGACTGCATCTGTTTTGCTTTCCACCCTTTCACAGTTACTATCTGTGGATCCATTTCAGGGAGAATGAAGGAGACACCATCCTTCTCATACTTGAAGATTAGACTTGGCCTCATGTGCTGCAAAGGGAGCAAAGTGTATTGTTAAACTAGCTCATCATATCTGTTAGAGAGGATTTCTGATCTCTTTTCCTCAGCACTACATGATGATGTAGCTTTCTTGCATTGCTTTTTTTTTTCTGGCAAAAGTCACCTGTGGTGTTGAAAGTGGAAAGCAAATGTAACATTTTGTTGAAAATGATCACAGTACTTGCCAAGTGAATGAATTCGTGGGTGCTTCCATTCTGTCTCATCATATAATGCACAGTTTGCTGTGAAAAGGATTTGGGGGGGGGTGTCATGCTTTTAACTGCATTTTAATTTTCACATTGCTTGCTTATTTTGATGTTACAAGCAGGTGAAGAGAACAGGATGGTCATAAGAAAAATTGGAGCATTTTTCCTTTGCCTAATGAAGCTCTGAGGGATGCCTCTTATCGTGGAATTCTTGTTTTGGTGACAAATTCAAAGATCCAAAATACATTGTGAATTTTTTTTGCAAGCCAGACTCAATAACTGGTAAAAGCCATCTATTTTTAGAAAAACTGCTATTTGGAGAAGTGTTGGTCTTGGGCCTTGGTTTCTGTAGCTGCTGAACCAGGATCTTCCCAAGAGCCTTGACCAAATTGCTACCAGCTTCAGTTTCCCATCTGTAAAACGGCAATGAATAATAAACTGTCTTGGGACCAAATTACCTGTGATGATAAATGCATTCCTGGTGTGAACCTGAAGTGCTTCAGCTTTCTTTGTAAATAGTAGCTGACAGAGCCTAATAGGTCTAGTTGATGGGCAGCCCAATCCTGTCTCCCACCATCCTACGCAATGCAGCCATGTTGCCTGAGACTGCACTGAGTTCTGTGGTGGAGAGAGGGGCTGTCACACAGCCTGGGAGAGGTAGTTTTAACTTATGTCTCTGTAGGCTGCTTGGCTGTCATTGGGTCTCCTCAGACATGCATCAGCTATTTTGTTAGTGTACGTAAGTCTGAGAAGATGCAGGGGGCATGTGAGGCTAGGGATAGGATCCCTCTGAGACCAGAGGTTGGGCTGAGAGACCTGATCATAGACCAAATGTTTGCTCCTGTCATTTGCCTTCTTGGCTGGCATTGAGCTGGTTCAGTCGGGAGTTGCTCTATTTGGGATGTTCTGCTGAGGCTCTGAAGAGAATGTCACAGCTGTTCTGTTCTGCTTGAATGGGAGATGTTGGGCACCCAGCCATGTGAGCATCCTAGCAAAACACTGGACCACCTGCAGAACCACCTGATCACCACCTCTCCTTCCTTCTGCTCACTGGCAGGTTTCCACTATTGCAGTATTCATTCAGAGTCAAGGTTAGACAAAAATTCATCAATATTTTTTTTTTTGGGGGGGGGGGAGAGGAAGGTAAGGCTTTTTAAAATATCAAGGATATTAAAAGAGAAATGACACCCAATCACAACAAACATGCTTACAGCATCTCCTTTATGGGATGGTCCAAATGTTAAAAGCAGCTGTTGTCTTGCAGTGGTTTTTATTGCAGGTTCTTTGTCACTCTGATGCTTTGCCCTGATGAAATACTATTCCCTGAATGGATATTTTAGTAGGAGAGAGGGGTGAAATCATATTGGGAAAGTGAGAGGTGCTCTGGGATGACAGAAACAGTTATGATTATGGCTAACAGCAGTAACTGAATTACCCTGAAATGGACAATGGGACTCTGTGAAAAGACGCTGGCACTCAACACTGTTGGGCAGGCAGCTTTCTGCAATTTGAAAGAAGGTTTTACAGATGATAGGTTTACATGAAAACGGTTGGGATTGACACTTTAGATAAATAGCTGTTAAAAGTGTGTGCGTGTGTGTGTGTGTGAGGAGGGGTTTCCTATCCTGAACTAGAATGGCATTTTTTATTACTCTATGACAGCAATCAAGAAGTTGCTATCCTTACTCCATGCTGACTACTAATGGCAACATTTTTACCAAGATTAATTAAGTCAATCAAAATAATACAGTATTTGTTTTCTTGGATATTTTATTGAGATCACTAAATGGGCCTGCTGAGGCCTCTTCTTCCAAGCTACTAATATGCTTGTAAGATATTAGTGACTTCCAGAGCTAATGGCTTCCCTCCTGCTGGTTGTGTTATCAACCAAGATTTTTTTTAAACTGTCCTGCGTGTTGGTGTTGAATACTTTATTGCTTCTTTAGCATTGCTTTTTGAAGGACAAACAACAACGGGTGGGGTTAGAGCCCAGTAAAAAAAATTTCCATTTCTAATTATACAGCTGGGAAAAGCCATTTGTCATTCAGCTCTAATCCAAGATGGCACCTACGTTTGGAAGGAGATTGACTTCATGCCATGCTCTAGGCTTGACCCCTTTCTGTGATTATGTGAACTATCCCAGCTGGGTGCTATAAATACTTTTCTTGGAACTGCTTTGAGGAGATTATGATGCTTTTTTGGAGGAAGAAATTATAGTTGTAAAAGAGCCTGAAGGTACTGTGAGATGAACCAAGGTGAAAAAAGTCAACAGTTTGGTTCTGTAGTTTGTTGCCTTGAATCATGCACATGGTCTGGCAGAATGTACTTGCAGTACAATCTTACGCATGCTGTGTTCAGTGGGGCCTACTCCCAGAAAAGTGCACATAACATTGCAGCTTTAGTGACCTGGGATATGATATCCATCATATTTTTTTTAAACTCTCCCCTAACTTTCCTCAAAAACTCACAGTGAAGGCAAATCCACAGATTATTTAGATGGCAGTTTCAACTGCTGACAAGTTCTCAAACAAGGTATCGGGGTCCAGAGAGGGGATGCCAGTGTCCATGTGCTGATCCAGGGCAGTAGCATCTAGTGGTTAGTGGTTACTCCCTTCTCCTTCCCCTCTCTTCCCTGTTTGGACATACAACTTACTGGGAGAAAGCCTTAGTAGTTTGAATCCACTGCCACCAGCCCTGGAGATCAGGCTAGCCAGAGGGGCTCCCTGGGCAGAAACCACCTTCTAGAACAATCTGGGGTGTCTATCAAAATCACCCTCACAGCAGTGCCTGCAGACTGAGGAGATGTGACAATCCACTGATTTTTCCAGAACTAGGCAAACTCAAGATTAGATGGAAAACATTTATTAAAAGTCTAATAAAGGGAAACGAGATAACAATATCAAATGAACAAGAAGAGTCAGAATGAGATTTTGAAAAACGAGGATTAATTATTTTAACCAATTATTAAACCTGCAGTAATGCCACTCACCAACAGATGGCGATGAAGTGCTGCTGAATCTCATGTCTGCATTGTGATTCAGAGTTACTTGGTGAGGAGTTTGAAAGAGCTTATGAGCCATAGCTTATGAGCCACATATCCCTGGGGGCTGGGGATAAGAATAGGCCCTCAGTTTGGCTGTACTTGTCGTAAGAGGCGACTAAACAGCCACCGGGTAGATGGGACTCATCAGCCTGGGAAGGCAGCTCATCGGAGAGAAGGAAAACTCTGATCCCAAACCTCCACTGCCTTGTGGCTACATCCAGTTGTGGAAAAGGCTTCAGGAGTCAACCTCGAGGCAAAATCCGGAGCCGGAGTCCCTGAGGCAGTTCATGGCTGAACACAGTCACGTTATGGCAACTCCTGCGACGCCGCTGGAACCAACCGTATTGGCTTCTGCCTTTCCATTGGACCATTTCAGTGACGTGGAGAGGGGGGATTTGCTGCATGGGTAACAGCCTATCCTCCATACCTACTTTACCCAGGCTTCGCGCACTGGAGAGGACACTCTGTTCCAGAGCCACCATTCAGAGCGTGACACCATGGTTTTCCGAGACGGAAGGATGCCAACATGAGCCACAGACAAACTAAAATAATTCAGAACAATGTGGTTTCTGGCTAATACCTGATTCCTGTCTTTGTTTCTAGAGTGAGACCACAACTTGCTCCACTCGCAGTGAGTGGGGGTTAGTGGGCTCTCCTCATAGATGTGAAGCTCTGGATAACTGGATGAAGAGAGAAGGAACTTCCATCTGCTGGGGAGTTTATCATTCAGCTGGATGCCATCCTGCTCTCTGATTGGAGGAGTGCTAGCTGCTTGGTCACTTTGGCCAGCCCCTTTGAAACCTGATCTCTGCTTTTCTCACCCAGCTTGTCTGATCTTGGAAGCTAAGCAGGGTCAGGCCTGGTTAGTACTTGGATGGGAGACCGCCTGGGAATATCGGGTGCTGTAGGTTTATACCATAGTCTTTCGAGACTGAAGGTTGCCAACCATAGCAGGACAGCTAGCAGGAAATCTGTACCAATCTGCTGTCTTCCCTTGAAACCCCTGGAAACAAGCCAAGGCAGTTTTGCTGTTCTTAGCCACTTCCTAATCTGCAGTTCCTCTCCATTGAAGCTGTATAGTGGCCCACAGGTGAGTCCCTGCGGCACTATGACCCTGCCCCCCATGAATTATTCACAGGTTTCAATATTTGGGGGGGGGCAGGGAATACCAAAGGCTGACTAGTTTTTTTAGTCATATCCTAAGAAACCTCACTCTCATATTCCATTAATCTTATCAACAAGTATTTACATATTTGGTAAGCACTGTTATTTCATTTATTAATATTTGTTGTGTTAGCCCTCCACTAATAAAAATTAAAAAAAAAAATTAATTCCTTCATCGGAAACTCTTAGATGTTGACTGTTGTAAATGTAGACGTCCACAGGCAGGCACTGTGACTTACTAAACATTGCTAATGGTGGCACTATTGTCAGAGGAACCATCAGGTGAGCCAAGGCAAGGAAGTCAATTGGCTGATTCTCTGGTTCATTATCATGAACCATGCATAGACTCTCGCTGAAGGGTCCATCTGTTAGTGCTGTGTTAAAACTGGTGACTGGGTCACTGGTCCCTGCTTGCACACTTGCATAGTGACTGCTTTTTGTGTTCTTGTACCTATGTTTTCCCTGAGCATCTGCAGGGCCCAGTAGTGCCATACTGGCCTGCTCACCTTTGACTTCTTTGAACTTTGATGGCCATATGATGGCATTGTAGCTGACCAGAGTTAGGAATTCCTAAACAATAAGAACAAAAAATGTGGTTTTTTGAATAACAGAGCAGAACTCTGTTGGATGGTGTGACTCAGCACTGGATTTCTAGTAACTTACATCCGGGAGATTTTATCTGGTAAGGTCAAAGAACTGTTCTGTAGTTTTCATTTTTCTGCTAAAAGGGAAAAAATTCCTGCATCTTATTGTTATCAGCAACAAAAATGGATTTTGTTGTTGCTATAACCACCTTGATTTTCCCCAAAGATGCCTATGATAGCACTGCTGAAATTAAACAAACAAAAGAATTATCCCTCCCAGATAGAGATCTATTAAGACTCTCAGAAATTACTTTTTAAAAAATAGTGTTTTACCTCTTGGAATCACAGAATTCAGGACCCAAGGGATGAACTGAGTTGCCACTGAATTCTGCTTAAGGGCAGTTGCAGCTGACTAGTGACTCTGAGGACGAAAGATGCCTGTATGGTGTGAGGGAAGCTAATACAGTTTCTATAATAACATCAAATTACTTTTGGTTTACACTCAGCCCTATGGCCATGAGCCTTTAGGGGAATGCTTGCAGAGGACTACATGGCGACAAACAGAAATAACTGGGAGGAAATGCAACCATGTGACATTTGGTGATGTGGGTTATATACTAACAGTGAAATTAGCTGTTAGTGGTTGCATAGTGGTTGTTTTTTTGTACTTGTCAGTCTATTGATGACAGTTCAAAAATTTACACCCATTGAATAACCAACATGATCTACAAAACATGCCTCTTTCTTTAGCTATTATTCAATTGGGTACAATCTGAGCTCAAAGTGATAATCCACTGCTCATCTTCCTACATGATATATGCCATCAGCTGCCATCAATGCCTTTCTGCTGTCTGTGGAGGACAAAACAGGCAACTCATTTCACACAGTGGGCTGAATAACATTAATGGTGCCTGCTGAAGGCTGGAAGGGACATCATCAAGCAGGAAGTGATGTCATTAAGCAGATGACTGCCAGAAAAAAGCAGTTTGTTCTCACATAGAAACTCATTAGCTGAAAGTGACAAAAGAGAAAATATGCACATCATGATCATATTTTCAAGATCTGGGGTTGCCCATAAGAACCTGTTAATCTTCAAGGGGCTGCAAGAGTTACTTTCATGGCACGAACTAATCCATTACCTTTCTGCAAATCTCTGCCTCAGACTTAGGAATAGTTTGTATGGAAAAACATTCTAAGTTTAGGTCATGTCACCCATATTGAAATGAAATGGTTGGAGTACCATGGGTAATTTGCCAGGAAGCCTTTATGAACCTCAAGAGGCTCTGGAAGGAATTGTCTCTTCATTAAACCCACATAAGTACTTTGTCTGGCTTGCAAATACTTCATCTAGGGCTACTCAGGGGGATAAGAGCCCTTCTTGAGATAATTGCAGTTCTAGGGAAAATTGCTTCCCAAATGTGTCCCCCAGTGTTGAATAGATGTTGGTATAAGTCAGTGTAAAAAGTTAGACAAGGGTGTCCTCAAACTACCTCATAGAATCTGATTGGTTAAAACAAGTCAAAGGTGTTATTTGGCTCAGAAGAAGAGGAAGGGCCCAATCCTATGCAACATTCCAGAGCTGATGCAGCTGCAATGCAGACCTGCATTTGAGGAGGCCTCCATGTCTGCCCCCAGCCACAGGATGCAGTGTGCACTCCCTTGGCTCGGCTGCTGGAACGTTGGGTAGAAAGTTTTATGGGAGAAAGTTATTAAAAATCTGCTGAGATCTCAAGGAAACAAAACTTTATGACTAGGAAACAGACATAAATGGTTAATAATGCATGTCTGTTCTTCAGTCACTTTCTCTGGTAATACTGACCATAGCAGGCAAACAAAGATTGACAAAGTGTGAGAACAGGAAACTATGAGGTGTGTGTAGCTGCTGTTTAAAAAATGTTCCAGCACCTTAAAAAAAAAAAGTTCTGTCAACTCTATCCATGTGTGAATTCGATTGCCTGAAGTCTTCACAAACGTTTTGTTGCATTTGACCAAGAACTGAAGTGAGATCAGTTTCATTCTAGGTCTTAGTCTTTCAGAAAGCAGCGGGGTTGGCAGGATTGCCTTCAAAATAATCCATGATGGGTGGTGCCATCACATCTGCCTCTGCGAAGTGTCCTCACCTTCATTTAATATAGATGCATGTTTTGACAGGGCCTTTCCTGTTTGTCTTGGCAGATTTTCACAGGCAGATCCCTGACATGGAGTTTTCAATATGTTGTTCCCAACTAGACTGTAATCAAAAGTGACAGGAAGCTTTTGGTAATAAAAACAAATGTGGTGGTATGATAATGTGGTTTGGGACTTCCAGGAATTCGTGCTGGGCATTGTTGTCATTTCATCTTTGACCTGACTCGTAACCACGTAGGAGCCTCTTGCTGTTCTGAGTAAGGGTGTTTTAATTTTCCCCCTCCCCCAAGGGGGGACTTTTTGTGACTTTAAAAGAAGAAAGAATTTAATAAACGTTTTTACCCAAACACAGGTAGCATATATATTTTCTTAACATATTTATGCCCCACTTTTCTGACATACAAGGAACTTACAGTATCCTCTAAAATCCATAATATAAAACAGGGGTGGGCAAACTCTCTGGACCTTTAACAATTGTACAGAAAGGGAATTTGAGCAGGTACAACTTGTAATCTCACAGATGAGAAGTTGGAAGTTTTCCCACTCCTGATATAAAACAATATAAGCATAGAAGGGAGATAAACAGACCAATCCTATGCCTGTCTACTGCAAAGTAAGTCCCATTGTGTTCAGTGACATTAACTCTCAGGAAAGTATGGATAGGATTACAGCCTAAAGGAACTAAAACTACAGGAACATCAAACTGCTGTAAATAAGGAAGTGTCCACCATACAGCAGTGAAAATAATATGCAGTTTGAAAATACAGTACATAAATGTGTGATTTTTTTATATTATTAGTAAATATGATGTTATCATGATAATTAAGAGTTGGAAACTGATGCAGCAGCAGCAAGCATGGCAAAATTCTGGACTAGATTAATCTGCTAGTGGAATGTATAACCGGAAATTGGATATCACCATTGTTAAGTCAGGGACTGAAAACCGTTATCAGGTTGGATAACGGGAGAGTGTAGGCAATGAAAAGAGAGCAGGCAAGATCAACACAAAGGCAATCCAAGAATCTGCTTCTTTTACACATGACAACTCGAATGGATGATGAACTTTGGCTGGGCCGCTTTATCTACATTCTCTATAAACCGAATTGATCCAACAAATTTGCCAATAATGTACTTTGAATCCATCTCTAATATAGACGGCCTGGATTTATTTATTTATTTATTTATTGTGAATGTGCACAGTACTTCACATAGAGCGGAAAAGAGATCCCTGCCCTGACGGTCTTAACATTCTAGACACAAAGCAGACAACAGAGGAAGGGCAGGGGAAACAGGGATAAACACAGAAATGCATATAAGATTGTTTTAGTTAGAATATTGAGCTCAGTTGCAGCAAGGAAGAGGACCAATGCATGGTGCTAAAGTTCTGGGCAAAACTGCTGCTACTTCATCCCTGTCTTTACAAACCAGAAAGTTTTGGGTTCTGGGGAGGTATGTGTGTGGCAGCAATCAGAAGTAAAATTGATCTCTGGAATTTAATTCAGGTGGGTTTCTTACCAGATGGTAGTATTGACATTACAGAAGTGCAGCCTAAATATAACCTGCTTCCTACTTCTCAATCAGACCCTTTAAATTGCCGCAATTGACTTTTGAGTAGGTGTCCTCAGTTCGTTTTCCAACAGAAAGGCTAACTGTCGACATGAGACTATTGCACCTTCTAGGCAAACGTAATGATTATACTTGACAAGAAAATAACCCACAGCACGCAGGTTTGTTATTGTGTAAATGTATGAATGGGCTTCATTTTTCCTGCCTGACATTTTTGCCTATTGAAATATACCAAAGTTAAAGTGTATTTGTATTATTTAAGTCGCTTCTGCTTTCCTACAGATATGCGATACAATGCACCTCTTTTAATCCGATTGCTGGAAAAAATGAGCTAATTAAAAATGCCCTCTTTAAATTCAAATGTATATAAATAGCTCTGCGCAATGAATGCTGTTTGTTGTTTAATGCTGCTGTTCTTTGGCATATATTGTTGAGAGAGCAAGTTAAGAAAAAGAAAAGAAAACATTTTATGGTTCTTGGATTGAATTGCACTTGCTCGGCAGTTTGTCGTAATAATTTTTTGCTATGATTTCAGTGTCGCTTTTGAAACTTTTTCTTATCCCAGGGTTATAAAGAGATTGTAAATTAATAACATGGAGGTACTAAGATAAAATGGTGATGGGAGCCCAAGAAAAGTTTGCGAACACAAGAAACACAGACACATGTTTGCCTTCTCATATCTTCTCATATGTATTTTAACACAGCACATGTGTATCACACACACGCACATGAAAACAACACATCTTTCCCCTGTTCAGTGGCAACATTCCTGTTTGCTGTCGTCTTGCTCGTGTGTTGCTGGTTGATCAAATGCATGTCAAACCATGATCTCAACTTCAGTGGACAGCAGGGCAGATTGCTCGTCACAGGCAAAAACATGTTCAGGGAACAGGGAAGTTAATTTTGCCATTGTCCGGGAGGCTTCCTCCACTTTGTTTTGATGCTGAATTGCACAGAGCTGGGAAAAGGAGTCACCACAGATTCATGATCTAAACCATTTGAAAACAGATCATCTCTGTGCATGTCTCTTTGTGCATGTGTGTGTGTGTATATATGGGGCAGACAAGCCGATAGAAGGAGCCCAACTCAGGTTATGTTGTCTGCCGATTTTGCATTACCAGGGATGCAATTGTTAGGAATAGAATTAGCTTGCTTTTGCAAAATTAGTGCAACACAATGCCATGCGTGTCTAAGTGCAAAAGCACTCAGTGCCATGCGTGTCTACTCAGAAGTAAGATTCATTGCAACCAATGGGGCTTACTCCCAGGAAAGTAGATATAGGATTGCATCCTGGCAGTGCAATCCTATTCTCTGCCAGCCTGTGTTGCATGCTGTGGAGCTCACAATGGAGGTGCACCTTTTGCACTGCTAGCCCAGGACTTACAGCAGCAGATGGCAAGATCTGCTGCCATAAGCCCAGGATAGGACTGCGGCCCTAGTCATATTATGAGCACATATATCACAGCTAGGAATCATTATAGTCTTGCTTCTATGCAGGGTTGTGCTGACTTGTGTGTTTGGCAAAACTTTCTGAATTTTAATTTTACTTTAAGCTCGTATTCAAAATATTTGGAGAAGGCAATTTCTTTACAGCAAATCTTTTCCCCAGGACAACAGGGATAATTTAGCATTCCTCACTGTGTGTTTGTTGTTTGTTTTCTCTGTAAATGTGTCCTCTGGTTTTCTAAACAGCTTATCATGTAGTTGTAACAAGTTTCTATTGATCATAAAAATTGATCATAAAGCCAAGCAATTCATTCTCTCATAGCAAGGCCACTGTTCCCACGTAATTGGCTACATATGCTTAACGTTTATCATCCCAGCTGCATATGTGACCACCAGGCAAAGAGGATGTGATGAATGATGCTTTCCAAAAACAGATAACCAAGGTTTTTATGAGGCAAGCCATAGTGGTAATAGGGGACTTCAACCATACTGACATCTGCTGGAAGTCTCCCTTAGCTAAGAGCAGGAGGTCTAATATATTCTTGATTTGCCTTGCAGTCGTCTTCATTATTCAGAAGTTGGAGGAAAGAACAAGTGGGTCTGCTATCCTGGACTTAATTCTTACCAAAAGAGAGGAAGTGACAGTGGCAGGGACCTGAGGTGAAAGCAACTGTGCCATCTTGGAATTAATAATGAGAGAAAGGAAAGCTAAAGGTGGTCAAATATGAACTCTAGACTTCAGGAAAGCTTATTTAAATGGGATCAGAGAACAAATAAGGGCACAATCCTAACAGTGCCCTGGGCCGGCGTAAGGGACTGGGCCCTGGGCTGGCACAAGGAGGCTCACAAACATGCCTCCTTGAGACGCGCACAGATGCATGCCAGCACAGATGTGTGAATCTAGCCTCCATGCTGACATGGGGAGGGACCCTTGTGTCGTCTGAGCTCGGCCGATGCAAGGGTCTGGGGTGGGCGGGGAGGAGGGAGGGAGGGATGTGGAAGGGAGGCATTCTGGGGCAGGGGAGGGTGGGTGGAGGGCGGTCCTGGGGGCGGGTGGCTGGGGAGCAGGAGGTGGGGCTGGGACTCGGCAGTTATGTTGGATCCCAACCCCCATTCCCTTGCAGCGCAGAGGGGCTTTAAGCTCCTCCGCTTTCCTCAGACTTATGTCACATCTTGAGGTGACGCAAGTCTGAGGAGACCCATAGGGGCTACAGTGGCTCACCTGGGGGTAAGGGGAAGAGTTTCCCCTTACCTTTGGCTGAGCCACTTTGGAGTCCTATCATGAGCTGGATACAGTGCAGGCCTCCTGGCCTGCCTTTTCCAGTGTAAGATAGGATTGCGCTGTAAGTTGTATTCCGTAGCTGGAACTGTTAAAAGAAAGAAACCATCCAAGAGGGATACTCTGAAAAGTGAGATCCTGAAGGTACATTTGCAACCAGTTTCCATGAGAAGAAAAGTGGAGAGACACATAAGGAAACCAGTTTGGCTGCGAGAAGAGCTTTCTGAAAAAACTGAGAAGCAAGAGGAACGTGTACAAGATATGGAAGAAGAGACAGTTAATGAAGGAACAGTATACAAGCATAGCCTGCAGGGATGAAGTCAGGAAGGCTAAAGAATGAACCGAAGCTGACAAGGGATGCTGGAGACAACAAAAGGGTATTTTTGTCATGCCTGAAAGAAGATCAAGGAAGCAGTAGACCTGCTGTGTGAAGGACATAGCAGTGGTAACATATGACAGAGAGAAGGCAGAGCTGCTCAGTGCATCTCTCTTCTCCCACGAGGTGAAGGTGGCCCAAACAGTTGGATTAATGAAGAACTGGAGGCTCAGAGCCCACTCCTATCCAAACTTTCAGCGCGGATGTAGCTGTTCAACAGGGCATGCGCTGCATCCTGCACGTGGGAAGAGCAGTCATGGAGGTCTCTTCAGATCTCAGGGCTGAATTGTGGCTGCATCTACACTGGAAAGATGGATAGGATTGAGCCCTCATTTAGGTGAAGAGATGGTGAGGGAACACTTAACTACTTGAAATTATTTTCTTCCTGCTAACTGGGCAAAGAGGCATGGTTTAAAGTGGTGTCCTCTTATATTTAGCATGAGGAGAGCAACCGCCTCTCCTTATTTTCACATGTACGTTATCCTGCAAGATTGGTGCAACACTGAGAAATGGACTGAAAAATCCAAGCCTCAGACCACTCTAGTGGCATTTTTTCATTGATTTCAATTAGACTACTTCAAAAGTAAAAACCTGAAAACTGCAGTATGGGAAAGAATCAAAATTCTATTCTGTTTCCTCAATGAGATGCAAACAACAACCATCAGAAAGGTTCCAGGGACATTGATTGAGTGCCTCCTATTCATATGCAAAATTGACCATTCCGATTTCCCAGAGCAGGGATTAAACTCTGCAAAGATTCCTCACAAGGCATTGCTTTTGACTGAGCATGGAATGCGTCAGTGATCCGAAACAATGGCAGGAGAAGTAGCTACAGCATTTTGATGAACAAGTGAAAGTTTCATGTGCAAAGAGGTCCAAAGGAACAATGGATGCTCAGGATGTTTACTACCTCAAAAGGTATCCTACTGTACCAGAAATTCATCCGGTTAAAGGCAGATGTGAAACATGTCTAAAACGGACTGGCACTTTTCCTATATGTTGAACACTGCATGCTAACTATGAGCTTTAGGGCAGGTGCACATACAGTTTGCTTGTTCGTGGTCAACAACTTTTGTTAACTTCTTGAAGCAGGGTGAGCAGATGCAAAGATGAACAGTGTTCCTTTATTTGTAATAGCCATATAGACTAGACAAGGGCTTTCCCAAACTGTGGGTCATGAACCCATGTATGGTGGGGTCATGAACCTCTCACTCACCCTTGCTCTAGCGTGGCTCTAGAATAACTAGAAGCCGAATAACTCAGCAGTTGGGTGGGGAGTCTCATCTGGGTCATACTGGGCCGCCGACCCACTCTATTGGCCTCTGTGGGCCTCAGAATGACCCACAGAAACCTTTGAAAGTCACTTCTGGTTTTCCTCCTAATCCATGCCTGTTTTTGCATGTGTGTAGGTTGGGGGAGGGGTGTTGGTTGGTTTAAAAGTAGATGTTTTCATTCTCACCTTTAGCTTCTTTTCTGCTCTACTTGATTCTCATCTCTTTCTGATTTCCTCTCTGACTGCCCCCTGATCTTCATCTTCACACCAGTGTCATTGTTGCCGCTTCCTATGGCTTTTAATAAATAGCCTGCCTTTCAACATTGCTACCCATTTGATTCACACAGCTTCATTCTGACCACATAACTAGTCATTATGTGGCAGGTTATTTATATCCCCCTGCGCCTGGGTCTAGAACTCATGAGAATGTCAAACGTCACAGAAAGAACACAGATGCGTGCAAATCCGTCTACAATATGCTATTAAACAGTAATTTCAGATCTTTTGTGGGATATTGGAAACCCCACTGTTATTTTGTGACAGTTTTATATTTATGGCATCTATTTAGACTCTGTGTGTGTGTTTCCTTTTGTTCACTCACGCAAGAGTAAAAAGAAGATTCTTTCCTAACTGGTTATATAGTAAATCATGTTATACGCTGAACGGCTGAGATTCAATTAACTGCCTTATTTGTAGCTCTGTAAGCTGAAAACATTATTAACTATCATACAATGATAGAGCCATAGTCCTTAACCCTGCTGCCCCAGGCAATAGGATGCTTAACAATACAGTTATCTGTGGAAATGAGTTTAGTATGGTGCCATGACCAGAATCTTTTTTTCTCAAAGGATTGAAAGACAGAAATAAGAGATGTTGATGCTGCAATCCTAAACATACTTTCCTGGGAGTAAGCTCTATTGAAGTGAATGAGACATGCTTCTGAGTAGGCATGCATAGGTTTGTGTTGCAATACTGCAAATATTTTGGGACATTATTAGTCATAAGGTTTCCATATGGCAGTTTGTACAGATGGGGTGGGAAAGTTGGCTGCACTGGACTATGAATTGGCAATTCTTTGGGAAAGCAGCTGGTGGAGATTTCCTAGGCACGTGGCTTGCCGGACACTGTTTGGACGACTATCAGCTTAGCTCATGAACAGTGGGGAGAGGCTGCTTCATGGAACTGGCGATGCTGCCTGCCTGTCATTCTTACCTTGCTGGTGTACTTTAGATGCAGAGTTAAAAGTGTCTATTTTGCCACAGCAATATAGATCTGATCAGGGCCGGCCCATCCATAAGACCAACTGAAGCTATCGCATCAGGCGGCAGATTGGTGGGTGTGCTCTTTTCCATTCACTTTGTTGCCACCACTATTCCTCCTTCTCTCTCCACTCCCTGGATAGGAAAAGCAAGAGGGGGATAGAGAGGAAGAAGAAATGTGGGAGGAGAGTGCTGAACTAGAACATTGGAGAGTGGGAAGATTGGCAGAGACTGTCACATCATCAAGTGAGGGAGCAGCATTTGGCATGATGCCTCAGGCTTCAGAAGGTCTTGGGCCAGTGTGGAGTATGATCCAGCCAAAGTTTAAGCACTGTGAAGTTCCATTGATTTCTACAGCGAGACTGTGAAGCGCCTGTCTTTTTGAACAAAGCCTGGCTTTAGATTAAATGACACTCTGTACTTTGCAAGCAACTGAAACATGGTGAGACTTCTGATCTACTGCGTCTGCGTAAATACACTTCAGCTTCATGCAAGTGCCACTGTATTTACCCAAGTATTAGGAACAGCAGTTATCAATCTGCTATCCTTGACTGAGTTTGAAGAGAACTGAAGAAATATATCACACGAACGTGGGAACAGGACTACTTTTAAATGAATCTCTTAAGCCAGTGGTGTCCAACTTGTTTCATCCAGAGAGCCAAAGTTAGAATTCATCGTGCCTGCTGAGGGCTGGGAGTGATGTCATTAAGCAGGAAGTGCCATCATGAAGCAGAGGAAGATCAGAAATAAACGCTTGGTTCACCAAGAAACTCATTAGCTGCAAATGACAGAAGAGAAAATGTGCAAATCTTGTTCAGATTTTCAAGATATGAGAGAGCCCAATTATAATTGGGTTCTCCCAGTGTGATAGCGGGGGCCAGATAAATTGGTTCCAGGGGTTGCATTTGGTCCATGGGCCTTATGTTTGACACCCCTGTCTTAAGCGCTGTAATCAATTAGTATACCTATCTCATCATTCCACAGTCCAAAGTGGACATGAATTTTTGCATTTAATTCCTTTGAATTCAGAATTGAGACTTGGACTCCAGGAGGAAAACAAGCAGGAGTTCATTCGTGCGGGTCTAATGTTTGACTACTGCAGGCCACAATGTGCTATTTCTGTCACTTTTTATGAAAATACTGATTAGCGTTGTCGACACAGCGCACTTGTCCTCTAGGAACTTGCCCATAATCAGCACTGTCACTGCTGATCACATTAGGACTCGGCGCTCACAGGCCTCGGCGCACTCCGCATCTGGATACCACATCAGAGGCAGAGTAATTTGCAATTAGTCTTTGAACATGCCAGGTGAGAAGACTGACCCTCGAGGGCTGTTTCTCCCAGTGAGAGAAAAGTTATTCAGCAAATTAGTCCAATGCATTGATTTTTTTTTTCCCAGAGAGGTGTTAGAGACAAAATAAATGTCTTTCATTTCACCTATGTGGGATGACCATTAGAACTCTATATAAAAACAATATTAATAAAAGGAGACAGTTATGACCAGTGTAGCTGCCAAAAGCAAGGTTGGGTAAATGCAATTCTGGCATTGCTGTCCACAGGTCACTTCCTTGGGGATATCACTACCCAGAAAGAAGTAAATATCAACACAAAGTTCCAGATGGGTGTTGAGCCAGCTTGTTGTTTGTGAAACCAAAGTTGGCTCTTATGAAGCAGGATCAGAAGTATTCATCTTGTTAAGTCTTCCGCATTTTAACAATGTCACACAGGAGAATGTTTCCAGTCAGGCATTCAGATGTTGTGTTCCCTCCAATGGGCACACTGTTTGGGCTTCTGGATCTGCAGTGGAGCGAGTGGTTCTGCGCATGTCATCTCATTGTGTGGGGAGAGCTGCTCCTCCCTAGAAATGAATGGGAGGCCCTTGGGGTGAAGTCATTGCTTCTGGACGTGATGGCCTTTGCTGACCAGATCTGATGGTCACTAAAGAGGAGCAAGGGATGCAAAATGAAATGAAATGGATGCTGCGTTGTCTGTTCAACCTTCATTATGAAATGAGGCTCTACGTAATTGTTGATAACTTCAATGGGTTATTGACATGGTTTTATCCAACTTCCTGGCAGGGTTCTTAATGGAGGCCTGCAGCAAGGCCTGGAGAAGGGGGGGGGGAAGTCTGGGTTGCATGAATGTGAACTGTACTATACATGCTTTCACCATGTCTGCCTTGTCAGTCTGTCAGTTTCAGCTGCCAAACCATGTGTTTGGTAGAGGTTTCTGTTAAACTGGGCATGACATAGCACAGATGGATATCTGAATAATACTTTATTATTGAGTGAGCATCACAACCCATACAGGCTTCATTGTGATCTTCTGCCATTTAGAGGAGGTTGGGACATCAGTCTGCCCAAGTACAGCACTGCAATCTGAACACATGTCGTTCCACTGAGCTTAGATGGACTTGCTTTTTAGATGGACTTACTTGCTATCAGAACATTTGTGGCTCCCAGCGATGAAATCTGCTGAATAAATGCTTCCAATCTTTGAAGAAAAGCCCTGTGGAGCCATAAACCTTCAAGCAAAAAACCAAGCAAAGGCATGAGATATGAATGGGAACAAATGCAATTTCCTAGACACAAATAAATTACAAATAGGCTGTGGAACCAGCTCTTATTTCAGACTGTGCCTGACCTGGCCTTGCAAGTATCTCCCTGGCTTTGTATAGAAGCGCATCGATGTGTCCCCATTACAAGACATTTCCTGCTATGAGCAGTGTTCTTTCCACCAATACTTTTTCATATTAATCACACTGACTTTGCAGGACTGGGTCTGGCACCACTGTCGTGCTAAGGGGAAGTTGCCCAGGGTGAGTGAGGAAGGTGGTCTATACAAACCCTAGGCATTAAGATTTAGAAAGTGAAAGCTGGGATTGCGAGGGAGGAAGGCCTGGCTTATTAACTTTTCTTTAGCTGTTCAGGAAGGTTGCCAGAGAGTTGGGAAAGCACCATATCGGTGTTTCACTTGAGGAGTTTTCACTTGCCTGCATCCAGGATTTATTCACAACGGGGAGGCAATGCAGCAGCAAATAAGCACATTCGGCTCAAGAACCTTATCCAGCAGAAGGAAGTTGGAAGATAAGGTAGCCTGCTGTCCTGTCCAATAAGAAGATAATGAGTACTAAGAAGACTTAGCTGGCTAGAAGTGAACACATAATGCCAGTATCACTTGCATCCTTGTTGTAATCTTTTCTCAGTCTCAGAAAGCAAAGCAAAACAAGCCAGAAGAGGACACCGGATCCTGCTGCTGAGTTTGGGCCTTTCACCTCACTATTATAAAAATTAAAAAAAAAAAGGCAGAATAGTGGAGTACTGTCTCTCTCTGTTGAGGATGTCAGTAATATATAGCAGTGTGGCAAAATGGTATTCTGATCACAGTAATCAGATACACCTGAAATGTGAAAGTATTTCTCATGTCATGAGAATCACATTACATTTGGGATCTTGGTATCAACTGATTTGATATCCACTGATTGGACTTACCACTGATACCGAGGTCCACCTTTAAATGCCTTGTGAAAGGGAAAAAAAGCACCAAAGTCCATATCCTACCTTTGTGCTGGTGAATATAATTTCATTCAATTAGATTCCATTATTCACTCCATCTAGTCGCTGACTGCAGTATAGTGTCTGTACCAATGTGTTTTGGGGTGACTTTGGTGTATCTGGACTGGAAGTGGGTCTTTAACAGTATTTTTCCACTGATTTGCAATCCACTGATTTTTTTTTATCCACTAGGAGTTCCAAAACAGAACCCCAGTGGATAATGAGGCATGACCTGTAGTTTGTTTATCATCTTTGTCATTACCACAACCATCAAATGCTATTGTGAGATCAAATGGAGTATGAGTTGTTCACTTCCAAATCCACGAAATGATTCTACTCATAAGTTAGCTGATCCGATTTACCATTTAACCAGGCAGTTCTGACTCTGACCTGAAGCTGCTGCCCCTGACACAGCCCTCCCTCGCTACTACCCCCATTGCTACTGCTGAGAAGCAACTGTGATGGTGGTAGCAGTAGCAGCCAGCTTTGCCAGCACACCCACTTAGTCCTCTGTAAGTAAGGAAGAGGAGGGAGGGAGGAGAAGGAGAAGAAAATGATCATGTAATACAATCAGTGGCAGAGTGAGAAGTAAGAGGGCAAACAGGAGGCAGGTGAGGCAGCTCTGGAGGTGGCAAAAGGGCACGGGGTACTACCTGTGCCCTCCACCATCTGAGGCACTCCACCTCACCACGCCTCATGTTTCCACCAGCCATGTTACCAAGAGCCACCTTATCCACCATATCCAACCCATGGGTTCATCTAGTCCACTAAAGCTACCCCCAAACAGCAGTAGTTTTTCCAAAAAAATATGTCTCACAGTCATCAGCAAACACACACTCATCTGGCATCCCAAAGAGGTTAGATTTTAACACTGAGACCTTGTATGCAAAGCAAATACAAACGCCGGTACTGAGCTGTAGCTTGCACATAGATGGTCTCACTCAATTGTCTAGCCTGGGGGGGGGGTCACAGGGATGCTGTGACCACAGGCAGCACTTCATGGGGGCAATACCATCCCTGCAGTGGCTGCCAGGGTCCTTCTGCCCTCGCTCGCAACTGCTCCCGCACCCCCTCCAAATGTGACCAGAGCTGTATCCTGGTTGTGCTCCGGTTGAGGTGCAGGAAGGCACGTGGCTTCCCGGGGGCTCAGAAGGCCTTCTAAGGCATCCAAAAGTGAGATTGTCACCCCTGAGTTGATCCTGTCAATTGGGAAAGAACTGGTTTACATAGGCTGAACTGCTGTTTTGGACTAAACCTCTGGGCCCTGCGATTTGCTGTATCAGAAGTTAAGAAACAAAAGGAACAAAATAATTAGTTGTTATTCCCTGAATAGCATATTATCCTGTCCCCTCCCCATCCTGTTTTCCCCCCAAACTACAAATGACTGATGTTTTTACAGAAACATTGTGTACCTATCTAATCACTTATTGCAGCTGATGAAATAAAAGCCTTTGTCCCCTGGCCCTGTGCAAATTATTCTTGTTAATTATTTTTTAATTATCCTCCCATCGTAGCTCTTGGTGCTCGTCATAATTTCCACATCAGTGGCGACAGACGTGACATCTACCTATAATCTTCCTAGGGGGAAGAGCTGCCATTGTTGAAGGGACAAGGAGCGGTAATCCGAGCTGGTTGTATTACCACCCGCCTTTCAATAGGTGATTCTTTCATTAATTGTTTCTTATTGGCATTCAGGCGCACTCTCATAAAAACAGCCTAATTATTTCAGGTTTCAGATTTCCAATTTAATATCTGTGTAAATCCGGAATGCCTACCAGCATATTAATCTGCCCCATATTCCAGCAGATGGGGAAATGGCATGTTGCTCAGGTCTAAAGGGTGGTGAATGGCTCCCCAGGGCGCATGAGAAGATTAAATATTGCAGTCATTCTGTGGTATGCTTCTGGTGAGGGACATGGATGGGTTTTTTTGGTGCTGTAACAGAGAGCGAGACTGGAAAATGTTCTCTTTCTACTCTGTTTTGCTTGTGGACCATTAATGGAAACATGTGGGCATTTGGGGAACATGGCTCCCGTCACCCTCAGATTTAAGACGCAGCAAATTGTGCTGTTGGAAAGAAGAGGGGGGAATAGCAGTAGACGTGCAATCCAGAGAAGGAAATGGAAATTATTCAGTGTTTCTGCCTGTGGGTGAGGAATATACAAAATAAAATATTCTCAGCATGGGTGACAAAAGTAAATTATTCAGCAGAAGAGTAGCTGGGCCCGCTGTATGCAGCATGCAATTTATTTGATAAACTTAGCTCATATTTATTAGCAAATTATCCGTAAACATATTCATTTGTTGGTTTTATAGAATTATTTCACAAATGTTGTATGTGAACATGGTGCCCTGTTTTGTGGGTGAATTACTCACTGCTATTACTGCTCCATGGACTATTTATAGCAATGCTTTGCCATTTAAATAACAATTTATTACCTGAGATACATGGTATAATTTTTCCTGCTTATTAAAATGCTGAAAACCTTGCATCAACACATGAAGTGCAAGGAGATGGCAGAGAAGACTGTACAACACTAGATTTCAGGTAAAGGATACTATTTTTGTGGCCCAATCCTATTTAATGTATGTTCTGCCAGTGCAGGATACAGCAAATGTGCTTTGCGGCAGTGCAAGAAGCCAATGTGCTGGCAGGAAGAATGGCCCTCCTTGAGTAGGTAAGCCCTATGCAGGTGGTTGAATGGTGTGGGGGAGGGCGAGGGTTGAGTGGGTGGGAGAGCGCTGAATGGGGAGGAGATAGGGCAGGAGTGGGTGGATCAGTTCCAGGAGGTGGAAGGTTCGAAGGAGCGCACAAAATCCAAACCCCTTGCCAAGCCTGATCCACCTGCATGGATCTACTTAGACTTGTGCCAGGGATATCGCTGGTGCAGGTCCGAGTTGACCCATAGCAGCAGCTGGGGCTTATTCCAGGGCAGGGGGATCAAATGTTCCCTTACCCTCAGGAGACCACCAGCTGCCGAAAATCCCCCATGGGATACAGTATACGCTGCACAGGAACTGCTGCGATCGCTGCGTGGAGGTAAACAGCCTAATCCTAACTAAATCTCTGTGCGGCAATTCTGAAGCTGATTTAAAAAAAAAAGAAAAAGAACACTATTTTCTGTACTTAGAACATAAGAGCTTTGTGCTCCACACAGATCTTGATCCTCCTGGCTAAAACTCCAGTTTCCAGGCCCCTCTAGAACATGACAACTTTCTTCTCTTTCCAAAACTAATTTCTGAATTCTAAAAAGAACTTCTTTGGAATACTGGCTGTAGACATTTTCACTGCAGGCTTAAAAGTGCAACCTTCTTGCTGCTCTTTGATGGCAGCCCCTGGTTCAGAATGCATTCTGATTTTTTCACCTTGGATGGGCATTTACTAATGTGCTTTCTTAACCTGTTTGGAACACCATCTAATGAAACTAGCAGCAGCAAATACTTCTCCTCTGGCCATGTTCTCTGTTCTGAGCATCACAAGGGAAACCTAAATGGCTGCTTCTGCGCCTCTGGTTTGATACACTGCATGCTTGCTGGGCTGCCATGCTCAGTCTGTTTCTTTTGCACACACCTGAGACTGGCACCTGGAAGTACTGAAATGTCTTAATCAGAACAAATTGATGCACATCTCTGTTGGCAACCTTCAGTCTCGAGAGACTATGGTATCGCGCTCTGAAAGGTGGTTTTGGAACATCGTCTAGTGTAGCTGAAAAGGCCAATTCGGGAGTGACAATCCCTTCCACAATGGGAGCAAGTGCAGTCTGACCCTGGTCTGTCTCCCTGGCTGTGGGCCTTCCGTCTTTGCCTCTTTGCCTCAGACTGTTAGCCAAGTGTCTCTTCAAACTGGGAAAGGCCATGCTGCACAGCCTTCCTCCAAGCGGGCCACTCAGAGGCCAGGGTTTCCCACTTGTTGATGTCCACTCCTAAGGCCTTCAGATCCCTCTTGCAGATGTCCTTGTATTGCAGCTGTGGTCTACCTGTAGGGTGCTTTCCTTGCACGAGTTCTCCATAGAGGAGATCCTTTGGGATCCGGGCATCATCCATTCTCATGACATGACCGAGCCAACGCAGGCGTCTCTGTTTCAGCAGTGCATACATGCTAGGGATTCCAGCACGTTCCAGGACTGTGTTGTTTGGAACTTTGTCCTGCCAGGTGATGCCGAGAATGCGTCGGAGGTTGGAACAATTGCACTCATTATATAGCTTATACTGAACATAGAAATGGGGTTTTCTTCAGTTTTATAGCTTATACAAAATGTTTGATTCCCTGGGGGCTGGGGATAAGATTAGGCCCTCGGTTTGACTGTACTTGTCGTAAGAGGCGACTAAACAGCCACCGGGTAGATGGGACTCTTTAGCCTGGGAAGGCAGCTCATTTGAGAGAAGGAAAACTCTGATCCCAAACCTCCACTGCCTTGTGGCTACATCCAGTTATGGAAAAGGCTTCAGGAGTCAATCTCGCAAAATCCAGAGCTGGAGTCCCTGAGGCAGTTCATGGCTCAGATTTTTCAGGCAAAATCCAGAGCTGGAGTCCCTGAGGCAGTTCATGGCTGAACACAGTCACGTTCTGGCAACTCCTGCGACGCCGCTGGAACCAACTGTATTGGCCTCTGCCTTTCCATTGGACCATTTCAGCGACATGGAGAGGGGGAATTTGCTGCATGGAAAACAGTCTATCCTCCATATCTACTTTACCCAGGCTTCATGCACTGGAGAGGACACTGTTCCAGAACCACCATTCAGAGCGCAATACCATAGTCTTCCGAGACTGAAGGATGCCAACAAAATGTTTGATGATGCTTTTGGTGTAGAGTATGACCTCCCTAAGTATTGGTTGATTCCTGAATGCAGCCTTGTTGATTACAAGAATAAGCTGTTAGATGCCTCATACAGCATTTTGAGTCTGCGAAGGACTTCTCTTTGAGAGACAGCAACTTTTCAAGTAATCATATATTGACGAACAGCTCTGTGGGATCAGACCAAATGGTTTATCTACTCTAGCATCCTGCTGTCATCAGTCCTGGGCAACTAGCTACATCTAGGAGGAGGGCAGTTGCTCTTTCCTGCTGTTGTTCTGAAGCTACTGGTATTCAGTGGCTGCTTGCCCCAACATGGAAACAATATAAACAATAACACCATAACTAATGTCCATTGATTGACCTACCCTCCATGACTTCATAGCTGAGCCCAAACTAAAACCAGCAGAATAGACTCAATTTATCATTTTCCAGGGTGGAGGTAAAAGGGCATGTTCCATTATGCACTCTGGAAAAGAAGCCAAATTGTCCAGCCATATTATTCTGTGCCAATTCAGCCTTATAATACTATGATGGAATGCAGATATACATTGATCTTTATATTGACAGCTTGGCAAAGGTGTCCCAGCCACTGGCCCTGAAAATGAGCAGCTACAGTGAATTGGCTCCCTACCCTTGCAAGAAAGAACTGTGTTCCAATTGTCTGTTGACTATAGTAGCAAGGAGGGGAGGAGGTTAGTATGGCTTCACTCGCAGCCAAAGGATCAAGGCCCACTGGGTAGCTGCATAATCTCCACTTCAGAAAGAGATGATTATCCTGGACTCAACTGGATTTAAATGATTGAGAACATTTCTCTGTTTGTTCTGGCATTGTCAAGAGGAGGCCTTCCCCCTTTCCCTTTTAATTATTTGACAAATTTCCATCTTGCCTTTCCACCATCAGTACCTTCAAGGTGGCTTACAAACCTTGATAAAGATTATTTATAATCTCAGAAGGAAGGGGCAGATGTCCACTAGTAGACCTTCCATCCCAGAACAAGAGAAGAGACTCCCTCAACTGATGTCACCTGATGCCTACCCAGCTTCAACTCTGGGTAGCAAGGTCCTGATGAGAAGATCAGGACTTGTCATACCACAGTCCTTCCCAGACACCTCATTTGATGTCAGTTAAAATCCTCAGGGAACATCACTGAATATATTTCTTGAGCCTGTCCAGCTTGTCCAGCTATATACTTTCCAAACCTGCTTGCTTTATCAAGCCCACCCCATCCCCTGGCACTTTTAAATAAATTCTTTACATTTTAACTCTTTGCCTGTGGTCGGCTGAATGTGGTCAGTGCCGTATCCCAGTCTCCTCAGCCCTTGGCTTCATGCTGTTGGGTAAGTTTTGGGGAGATTCTGCATGGAACTCTGAGGTAGGTTTCCAAGGACATTCCCCCTCTACCTGGTGTGATCCTTATGGTGTTAGCAGAGTCTACTGCTTTTGACCCTCGGATGGGGCTGATCAGGGAAAGTAGGAAGGAACCAGGTTCAGGGGTTGTTCACTCCCTCTAGTCACCACAACAACTAAAGTGCACCTAACCAAGAGAGTCTCAAATGAAATTTCTGCTATTTAGTAACTTTGTCTGAAAGAAGAATGGTATTACTGAAATAGGGGGTTGCCCTGAGCATTAGGTAGTCCACCCTCATTCCTAACCAGGCTGCCTGGTAGTCTCTCCCTTTAAGTGCTTCAAATAAGAAGGCATTTTCTTGTTCCCATCTGTGCGGTTCACCCCTCTCCCGGGCCGGTTCCTCCCCATCCTTGTTCCACCCTCCCTCTGCCCCGGAATGCCTCACCCCTCTCCCACAGACCTTACCACCACCTTGAGCTCTTCCTTCCCACAGAAAATGTGTTGCATTAACATATAAAGCACAAATGAGAAGGAGTAATAGGATTGTTTTCAAAATAAGTGCACAAGTCCCTTTCTAGTTGATACCAGTACACGTATCCAAGATTCATTTCAATGGAATAGGTATACAAAGAATCCTACTAAAGCACAGTAGACAAAGTAAAACCTTAGGATTAATCTTCCGCATTGAACTTTTTTCCAGATAGTTCGGCCTGTGGCTGGCATCCACCTGCTGCTGAAAATGAATGCAAAGTGTACCCCCTCCTCTTTTGGGTCAGCAATCAAACTTATGCTCATATGACGATGGCATCAGTAAAACCCATGTATGTTACACTGATTTGAAAAGTCCTGCTTCTGAAAGGAACATTAAGAAGAAACATCCATAAAATGACTCTGAGAACAGCATGTTAGGATGGGCCAACCGCTGCAAAGAGAAAAATCCCTTTGCAAGAGCTCTGTTCCAGTTTCAAATGCTGTTTTACTATGATATCCAAAAATATAGCAAACACACATGGTGCATTATTCTCTGGCTGGTGTTCAATGTTTTCTGCCACGTGAAAAGTTTGATATTTTAATTCCAGTACATTATATACACAACCAGCTTAAAGGCTTGTGTTGTAGCTTACTTTGCTGAGTAATCTCAATAAATATGTTGAAGCCTCCTGCGTCATGAAAAATGCATCCTATAGTAGCTGGTTAACACTGAGGAAGTGATGAAGAGCTGCACAATAAAATGAGTGACTAATGAGAATCTTATTCATACACTGAACCTGGCTCTTTGGGTTTTAGTAATCCAGTGATGGAGAAAGATTGTGGTATCATTTCCCTGAGATAGGCAGAACGAAAGAAAATATTTCATCGAGGAAAATCTGTCAGCCAAGAAAGCAAAAGCCTTGGTAGAAACTACATGAGCTCCAGCTGGCACCACCCACAGCGCTATGTCTCATCTTATAGCAGACTGTCAGAAAAGACTTTATGCCAGTCCCCAAAAGTCGTCCTGTGGAAGTGGAAAACAGAAATGGCATTGACATGAGTTGGTTGGTTGGCAACCTTCAGTCTCAAAAGACTATGGTATAAGCCTACAGCACCAGGTATTCCCAGGCGGTCTCCCATCCAAGTACTAACCAGCCCTGATGCTGCTTAGCTTCCGAGATCAGATGAGATCAGGCATGTGCAGGACGTGAATAGTAATGCCCCTTTCTCTTACAAAAAGTATTCTGAATAAAAGTGAGATGGGGAGAATTCCTCCTCTGTTGTATCCCTCCTCCCTCACCTGGGACAACATTTATTGGGTGCCTGTTTGGACAACACAACCTTTCTCTTGGCCTAGTGATAGTAAAGAGCTGCAGGGGAGGTTTTACTTACTGGTATGGAGCACAGCCATCTGATAATTTATGTCTCCCTTACCAGGCTTAAGATGCAATAGCGCCTGATGGTATGCAGGATACCATTTGGGTCCCATGGCTTAGCTTATCACAGCTAAGTTAGAATCCACGTTCTGTATTTATTTCTACAGTATTTACATTAACTAAGCACCATATGTAAATTAAAATAAAGTACTCAGGATTACAGCGTCAAGGAAAAGATGTGCAAAGCAAGGGAAGTGGGAAGAAGAGAGGGGATTTGCGAAGACTTGCTCCTTGTCACAGAGGCCAAGGCAGTCAGAACTGTAACTGACGTTGGTTAGAGAGGAAGGCAACATGATCAGGCACCCTTCCCTGAGGATTTTAACTGACATCAAATGAGGTGTCTGGGAAGGACTGTGGTATGACAAGTCCTGATCTTCTCATCAGGACCTTGCTACCCAGAGTTGAAGCTGGGTAGACATCAGGTGACATCAGTTGAGGGAGTCTCTTCTCTTGTTCTGGGATGGAAGGTCTACTAGTGGACTACCCTACCTACCAACTAACCTAACTATCAGCTAACTATCCCTAACTACTAACTAACTAGGTCAAGTGGATGCCCAATTGACTGGCATATGCAAATTCCAGTAGGTGGGCTGACTAGATCCTATTATTCTAGGGGAAACCAGTCAAAGTAGACATGGAATACACAAAATGACCTATCTGACTGGTCAGGTGGTCTTTCTGCAAGCGTGCTGTGGTTCCATTGGGGAAATATATAGGGGCCAAAGATGGGAGCAAGAGAAGCTCAATCATAACAATAGCTGTCCCATCTGAGCGAGAGCAGCTTGTTTCTGTTCACCTCCTCCATGACTGAATAAAACGGTTTGAATGACCCAGCCACGTGAACTGTGTTTCTCCTCCTGGAATTGGCAACCATTTCCCCAACACATTGCCAGTTACATAGGGAAAAAGGTAGATCATGTGAACATGTCTCACCCACACTGTGATGCTGTTAAATGTGCTCACAGTCACGTGGAGCAACTCATAGACAAGGGACCCCTTTGCCTCTTGGATAACTTCTAAAGCTTCTTGTATTCTCAAGCTTTAACATAATGTGAAAAAACCGAGCTGTTTGGAGAGAAATGCCATTCAAATGATCTGCATCATGTAGAGAGTTGTGCTCGAATTGTTTTTATTGAACATTTAGTACATTCTCAGCACAATCTATGCACATCTACTCAGAAGTGAGCCTCATTAAGTTCAGTGGAACTTACTCCCATGTAAGTGTATACACAGTTTTGGCCTTTACGTATTCATTTAGAATTTGGTTCATTTTATTACTAAATTAGAACTGGTTCATTCCTTTTTGTAACTCCCATTTCCTATCTAAATGGATTAAGTGTTCAGACATTCTCCGCCTGTTTCAACGCATCTAGTTGCAGAGTTTGAGCACTCAGGACCATAAGTGCAGTAGTCATCTACACGAGCAGTTTCCAGTCCAGCAGGGTATATATTTGGAGAATTCAGCTTCTGTGTTTGCATAACTCTCCTTGGATCAGAATGTAAACATTATTGCTTATTCAACATGTAGCACAATTGGATCCTATTGTTACTCACAGCTTAGGTTTCATGTTTGAAGTGGCAGGAATGGCCCACTAGTCACAGTTACCAGCAGATAAAACACTGGAGTTTACTTCCTAGTTCTCAGAGCCTCTTGAAAGCTCCTGACACCAATCCTCCTGTTGGGAACAAGCCTTCAATGCACAGCATTATTCAGACTCACCATTTCAACTTAGGTTTATGGGAAATATGCCACTACATTCTTCTGGGCTGCTAGGAATATATAGCCTTTTCACCATGCCGATATTAAACCATCTTTTCTCCAAAGACACAATTCTGTTTGCAGCTATGCGTTAATATATCTTGTTTTTCAGTAATATACTCTGAGAGTTATGTATGGGTCAACGGTGCAGGAGTGGAGCCAGGGAAATACTTGCCTTCATTTTATTCAGACAATAATTGCAAATATATTAATAATATTTACATGCTGCATTTGAACAAAAATGTATACAACAGGGTTTATGTAGCAAAAGAAATACAGTTGATTCTCGGCATCGGGGGTGGGGTGGCTGGGTGGGTTTTCCATTCTCAGAATCCCACCAGATGCTGAAAACAGAGGATCAAGGAATCCGCTGTTTAGGCTGTTGGGAAGGTGGTCCGAGGCCCCATGCTTCAGAAGGCCTCTGGAAGGCCTTAGAAATGCACTTCTGTTTTTTTTTTTGTGAAAACCAGAAGTTCATTTCTAAGGCCTTCCAGGGACCTTCTGAAGCCTTCTGAGGCCCAGGAAGAGTGTGTGCAGCCTCTCCAAGTTTCAGAAGGCCATTGGAAGGCCTGAAAGATGCAATTCCAATTTTTGGAAAAACCAGAAGTTCATTTCTCAGGCTTCAAGGGAGCTTCTGAGGCCTGGTGAGGCTATGTGTGGCTTTTCTGGGTGTCAGAACACCTACAGGTCAACCCTCCTAACGTGGGTTGGGACCCATGAATTTGACCTGCGCTGGGTCAAATCCACAGATCCTGAATCTACAGATGATGGACCTGTATGCTCAGGTCCACTTCTGCAGTCAAGGTACCAAAATGTATCTCACTTTTTGACAGTGATAAAAACAGGGAAAAAAATTGAAATTAGAAACCATCAACACTGTAATACCTGAAAGGAATTGTGTGTGGGGGAGAGGGAAGTTGACCTTTGAAATAGTTTCATCCATATAGTGAGCATTATCCAGAAAAAGAAGAAACAATATAAAAACCTGCAGCACCTGTTTGCCAGAGGCAACACTGAGATGAATGTATAGAGACACAAGCCCTCTTTCAAACTACTTCCATCTCTCTGGAGGGAGGAAAAAAAAAACATCCTGCTAGGGGCCTCATGAAGCCTCACAACTCACAATGTTAAGGACTATCAGTAAATCTTAATACTGTGTTCAACTTTATAGTAACATTGAACTCTTCATTAGTTTATCCTCATCTCCAACAGTAAGGCTTAAAATTCTATACACACTTGCCTGGGAGTCTTGCCCATTGAACTGAATGGGACTTCTGAGCAAAGAAACTCCACTCCATATCAATAGGTATAAAGCAAAAGTTTCCTACGTGATCCCTAATGGCATCCAGATAATCCCAGACTATCCCATGATGGTAGCTGGCTTGGGTCACAAACTCGTATACAGCCCAATTCTATTGGAACACACGTTCCAATGGTGGTGACTGCTGCAAATCACCCATAAAGCTTGCTCCGGCAGAGCACTGGGTAGCAGTGGCGTAGCTAGTGGGGGACAGGGGGCGGTCATCCCCAGGTACCACCCTTGGGGGAGTGTAACACCACAAATGCCCCAACATCGCTAACATTGCACAGGTTAGGAGCAATCATATCATACCATATATTGTTGGATGTGAAATTTCCAGTGGAATGCAGTGCAAAAAACCGGATTGAAATATCTCCTTTACATCAAAAGTTATGGCCAAAAATCCGGAAACAAAAAAAATGCATTGAACCCTATGGAAAATGAAACTGAGCCATATTGCACGTTTACTCATGAGTAGGCAAACTTGTCATAGTTAATCAGAAAGGTCAGGCTGAGCGGGATCCAATGACACCAGAATGGTTCCTATCCAAAGAAAGCAGCCCCCCCAAAACACCCAAGAAGGAAGTCCTTCCCTCCAAGCAGAGGAATGTATTGAGCCCTATGGAAAGTGAAAGTAAGCCATATGGTCGTGTTTACTTGCGAGTAAGCAAACGTGCCTTGGCTCCTGGTCAAGTCAGGCAAAGGGAATGCAAGGCTAGCTGCATGGTCCCAATCTGATGAAATTGGAGCTTAACAAATGCTCCAAAAGGCAGCACCCCCAAAAAAATAAACCAGAGGCTTGAGCTGGTCAGGTGGGCACTGGGGAGGGCTGAAAATCTCACTGCTTCATTTGTGTGTGTGTGTGTGGGGGGGGGGGTGTTATTGAAGGCAGGCTACAGAGAAAATTCACTTGGTGAAACAGGGCTGGCTTAATTATTTATATTTATTGTATTTTGCTTGATGATCTCACTTCTAGCCATGACATCACTTCTGGTGGTTCCTGGACAGACTGTCATTCTAAAAAGTGGGTCCCAGTGTTAAAAGTTTGAGAACCACTGCCTCAACTCAAAACAGGCCAGTGAGACATCCAGGGGGGGTGACACCCTAGTGACCAAAATTCTGGAAATCGTGACTTTTAGGAATAATACCATCATGTTATATACCATTTGATGCAGAATTTCATCCATTGCTTGTGGGGAAATATTCACTGCATTTATTTTTCTGGCCATTATTATTATTCATTCCATATCATGACTATTACTATCTCTGTCTCACCTACCTCGCAGGGTTCTTGTGAGGACAAAATAAGGGGAGGGACCATGTACACCACCCTGAGCTGCTTAGAGGAAGGGTGGTATAAAAAGTGAAGTAACTGATTAAACAATATAATTAATAATTAATTAATAATCAATCAATTAAGTCATATGGGGTGACAAAAATTTATGAGCCCCGGGTGTCAAATGACCTAGCTATGCCTCTGCTGGGTAGCATGCTGCTCGAGCACTGGTGGGAAGACCGGAATCTTCCCACATGTCGGGCGATCACTAGCCACCCATCAGAACAGGTAAGCCAGTGGGAGGGGGGAATGGGAGGAGATGGAGTTCAGTGGGGCTGGGAGGTGGCAAAACTGGGCAGGGAGGGGTTGGCGGCAGGAGGGATGGATCCAGCAGCAATGGCATGCACCAAATCCTATCATCTCTGTGGACAGCTTCATACCTATCCCCTTTCTCTCAGACTTGCGCCAAGGTCAAAGGAGATCCATTGCAAAAGGAGAGGTTTATGGAGGTGAAAGGGATTTACATCCCTTTGAAACCTCCTGATTCGCTACCCCCTCTGGATACAGCACTCCTGTTTTGGTGCACCTGCACCAGTGGGGGGGGGGGGGCAAATAGAATTGGCATGTCAGTCCAATCAGGTGCCAGGCCTAATCCCATGCCACATGCAGGCTGGGGCCAGGCAAAGGTCACTGCTGCTGCCCAATCCCTGAACTATATTCTCCATTTAAAGCTTTTTTTTTTTTTTTTTTTTTTGCTCAGGGAAAAAAACACAAGAATTCCAACTACCCAAGTGAATTGTGAACTCAATCCCACCCATGTATTCTTCATGTTCTACAATGATCCCTGGAGCAACATAAACAGAACCCACTTCAGTGAACAACAACAATTAAATTAGCATAGTGAGATAACTAAAGTGTTCATTCTTTAAAGGAGAACAAACACTTTCTCTTGTGGCTTCCTGGAAGAACATGACTCACTGTTGGAGTAGAGCCTTGCTAATAATGATGTGTTCAGTAGCCCTCTCCAAATATACCCAAGAAGAGGGGAAAGGTGGGGTACACCAGTTAGCCGCCACTGATGTGCTCATTAGCCATGCCCAGTTTGGCTTTTTCCAGTTTGTCTGAGCAGGGGGCAATTAGTTTAGAACTGTGGCTGCCCAAAGGTGGTTCCTTCCTCAACACAAGTGCTGAACCCAGGGAGATCAGGGATCTGACATCACTTGGGAGAAGCCAGAACATATCCTTGCCTCCTCTACAGAAAACACAAATTAATAACAGCTGAAGAAGAGGGCTACTGAAATTGGGTTCTCGTCTGTTGCACATACTGTATTTTGCCCAGTTCCTTGAAACATCTCTCGTATATGTAATGAGAATTTAATTTCTATTTTGCTGCTGTGTCAGTTTGATTGATAGGGTGTTGTATATACTACCCTGTGTTTTAAGAACAGCACCGGAATGGAAATCTGTTTCCCCTGGAGTGGCTTCTCTGCTTCCACTCTTCAGAACAACATTATCAGTAGCTGGGGACACCACTACACCTTCCTTAATAAATGAGAATTTGGAGATGACGTTAGGTAACATTTTGCCTGGGAGCAATTTCATCAATTGATCTTTTTCTTCTTGCTCACAAAGACAAGTCAGTGATTTACTGTAACTACTCTCGGGGGATCTCTCCCTTCAGTAACTGTCTACTTCAAAGACAGCACTGTGGGAATAATTGCTGCACTCTCCACTGGAGGTCTTCAGAAAGACTGCTACCATCAGAATTACCTGCGTAAATTTTAACATGGAATGGACGGCATATTAATGTTTTCACTGTTAGTTCAGTTCATCGGGGTCTGTTTATCATCAAACTACTATTGAATGGTCTTCATTTCTCTCTCTCTCTCTCTCTCTCTCTCTCTCTCTCTCTCTCTCTCTCTCTCATTTCTTTTACAAAAGCACTGGCTCCTGTTTTTGGCAAAACTTGAGGGTCCACACATTTTATCCCATGAGTGAGATAATAAATCAATTAGAAGTAAATGACTGAAAAAATTAGATGTTTATTAGGAAAAGTGGTGCTCATCATCAAGGCATGATGCCATTGCTGGAATCCTTGCACATCATCTACATCATTGTAATTACATCATTGTAATTGTAATTGTAAAATGTGTAAATCTACACATTTATGTGTAGAGTGTTCCATACAGTTCTGTCTCAGCAATCTTCACAACTCTCTGTATTTATTTATTTATTTCTACAGGTATTTATATACCGCCTTCCTTTGGTCGTCAGATTTCTCCTCAGACTTTAATCCAAGGCGGTTTACATAGGCAGGCTGTTCTAAACCCCCGTAGGGATTTTTACAATTGAATAGTTATCGACTTTCATAGAACTCCTCCTTCCAGCTGGATTCCTTTCCGTTCTGGCCTCTCTCTGGCCCTTTGCCTCCCACGCTCCACTTGACGCAACTCCTCCCTGCCACCGAGGGTCAGCTCATCAGTATATCAGCATGTCGTCAGTTCTCAGGTCTGTAAGGCAGGTCAGCATTATTATCTCCATCCTGCTGGAAAAAAGAATTGGAGAGTCATTACTTGGGGATGATTGCTTTATAAGAAATTTTGCTTTAGGGTTCAGATGCTTGAACTACTGGCAACCCAATCCTATGGGCTGTTTACGACAGTGGATCTCACATTCCCCCACTGTAAGTAGCATGGTGCCATCAAAATAGTGTGCTGCTGCCATGTGATCAGCAGCTCTCCATGCCCACAATTGATGGACCTGGCCTGTACCACAGCAGCTAAGGTGGCAGTGGGGGAAGGCTGTGGGCAGTTCAGGGGACATTTGCAGAAGGGGAAGAGATCATCTTCTGAACCTGCTTTAGCTGAGACTTGGTGGCAATTTTACATCAAGCTCAATGGCAAGGAGTGATGTTCTGATGCAGATCTATAAAACCTACTTTCAAATGTAGCTTCATTCAAGCTGATGTGGACACCACTGGAATTGAGCGGATATAGAATGCAAAGTGACATTAAAACACTACTGCAGCTGTTTACATACTGCTCTCCCGCTGTTTTTGTTCCTCTAGTCCCTACAGGCCAGCTGATGTTCTGTTAACTTCTGGTGCAGAAGATACATAGCATCCAACAGGCAACGTTTAAAATGTGGATTGCAATTCTGAAGGTACTTTCACCTAACTGCTGGATTTGGCTTGTATCGGAACACAGTTCTTGTTAGGTTCTTACCTTGCTTATAAAGGTCAAGCTAGTTTATGAGTGCTACTCATATCGTACAAGTGGTGGCTGAAAAATTCACTTACAAAGGAGAAAGGAATTGTGTTTGGATGTAGGCTGGGAACTTTGTAGCCATCCTTCGTATATGGCTAGCAATTCTACACTACCCATCCCCAGGATTTAACATAAATATGTTCTATGATATGTTCAGTGAAATGCTAGAGTACCTGAAAATCTGAGCAAATTCAGACGATAATACATATGTAACCAAATGTAACCCCACTTTTTGCGCAATCCTACTGTTCCTCTGCACAGGCAGAGAGAGGGTTCGGCCAGTTTAAACACTTGCAAACATGTTGTAAAGCACACTGCGACAGCATTGCAGTTAGTAGCGCTGGCAGGAAGGCCTGCACCATTCTGCTGGTACTAGTGCAGACTGACGCGTGCCAGAGCAAGTAAGCTATGTACCAGGCAGTGCAGGGGAAGGGAAGGGAGGGGTAGGTGAATTGTGCCTGGGAGAAGGATGGAATCAGAGCTGCTGGTGTGTGCTGTATCCTGTCCCCCTTCCTGGGCCAGATCTGCCAACATCCACTCAGTATAACATACATATTTACATTTTAATAAATCTTTGTAATTTATTATATGTTTCCACTGAGAATTCACTATCTCCACTATAAATTCCTCAGGGTGTATCAAAAAGTAACAGTCCTTTTGATTACTGAAAGCCAGGGCAGATAGATATCCCTGTGGTTGTTTTCCTTTCTATTTCACCCTCTAGGTGAACGGATCATATGAGTCCCTATTTAGGGACCCTCAGCTTCCTTCTAGCCCTCTAGATTCTCTCCTCAGTTGTCCTCTTCTCTCTCTTACAATTGCTTCACTACCATTCTTCATTCTCCGCCTATACTATCAGGCAGTGGTGCAGCTAATGATTGTGTAGCCCGGTGCCAAGCTCAAAATGTTGCCCCGGAAGTGATGTCCCAACCAGAAGACATAAAAAGAAAACTGGGTTTTTTAAAAAAAGTGAAAATTGGGAGGAACCCACCTCCACCCCCCAGCAGCTCACCACCCACTTGCTCTGCAGCCTCCCCCCAATCCGTAGCATTGCTAAGGCATCTCTCTGCTCCCTGGGGTCAAAGAAGATTTTGTAGCTCCCCCTCCATGACAAAATCAAATTTAATTAATTAAGTAAATAAATAAAAAGTTATTGGTTCCATGCTGTATCATTATAACATCTCATTGGCACTCAGAGCAATAGGTCAGTTTTGAGTTAAGCATATCCAGTTTTTGCTCCACAAGGCAGTTGTGTTTTCATTTTCTGGTTAATTGGCTATAACATTTGATAGAATACAGATACTCCAATGCCGTTTGTTTCATTGCATTCAGCATTAAATTAGCTTTCCAATGATATATAACATGATGGTATTGAATATACATACCAAGATTTTCACAATTTTGGTCACTAGTAGCAAGCTCAGCTTGTTGCCTCACTAAAGCTTGATGCCCAGTGTAACTGCTACCCCCTGCACCCCTTAGAATGCAGCAAGCACTGCCACTTCACATATAAGGCAGACTATATGGACAGAGAGAAACTGAAGCCCTGGCAAGCTAGTACTTGTGAACCCCTAGTGCTGAACTATGTAAATGAGTCTAGAGTGGTCCATGCCATATCTTCAAACATTTTCTGGTTAGTCCTGGCATGATTTTCTCATATCTACAATGCTACTCTTTTGAACATCTTTCTATATACTGGGTAATATTCATTGATACCATTGCACCCAGCGAGTCTAGCCCAGAAACGTTCAGCTCTTGAGGTGAGATGACAAATGCCCACTGTTCCTCATCTTCCTTCTCCTACTCAGTGGCTTTGCAAAAAAAGAGGGGAACAGAATGGAAGAGGAAGTGTGGGGGAGAAGAAAGTGGTGGGCTTCAGCATGTCATATGCTCTAGCGCACCACTCTCCTCTCTTCTACCCTTCTTCCTCCACTCCATTCCATTCTTCCTTTTCAAATCCAGGGAGGAGGAGAAGGCAGACAAGTGGCAAAGGTGGAGGTGAGTGAACAGATGAAGATGGGTATCCCCCATCAATCTGTCTTCAAAAGAGCCTATCTCAATGAGCTTCATTTATTTATACTGTCAGTACTAAAGTATCTTGCATAAATAACTGTTTCTGTCATCATGATGCCTTTTGCCTACTTAATCTGAACATATTCTTCACTGTAAATACTTTACACTTGGTAATGAGCAAATAACACTCCCTTAGTTGAAGGTACCCAAAGCCCAATGTTTATTTAACCTAAGAATTGTCACTCAAAATATAACAGAAAACAATCAGAATTTTATTGGCACAAATAACGATGATCCAGGAAGCACAATTGATGCATATTAGGCCATAAGAGATACAGATGAGGAATTTAGGAAGCAATTATTCATGCTGGGAGTAATAAGTGCATGAATAACACACTAGGCATAGCTGTTCAAGCAAAAAGACACAAGAGCATCCAAATGAATTTTAGATACTCACTTCTGCTATTCAGCACAAAACTAAAGAAGGACCCTAAAGGGCTGCATTGTCAATCTTTTTGTTTGTTTTCTCAGAAAAAAAATATTTTACTATCTCTCTATGTGTGTGATTTATAGCAAAGTTACTTTGGTTACTTCTTTCATCAACCCAGTTACTCAGGGATATACATTTTGTTTCATCAAGGATTATGAAGGAGTAGGCTTCTGTGTGGGCAACCGGAAAAGAGTCAGATGCCAAGCATTGTCACGGATCAGGTAACAGGTTAGTGAAGGCGCACAACATACACAGCTAGGTAATAAAGTCATGTGTAGGAGAGCCAGTGGCCTACTCACATGAATTGCCCAGATGGGTTGTCGTGCATAACCAGATGGGATGCTCTGCTGCACAGGTCTGGTGAAATTTGACTGAAACCCCATTCCTCCTCATAGAAAGCAGCTGGCATTTCAATATTCACTACTGAAAACAGCAGGGCCCCTCATAAGCCATTCAGTCCTGTGAGTGTCTTGCCATTCTTCATCTCAGGGACATTCTCCCCCCTCTAGCGTTCTCCTGTTTATGTTGATGCTTGCAAAGGCATTTTTGTCCCATAGCAGGGGTTAAGACTATGGAAGACCACTGTATGCAGGGTCCACTGTATAAGTGGGTTGATGGCTTGGCAGACAGGTAGACAAGTGGTAGGGAGAAGCATGCAGTGTTAATCCAAACTCAAGAGAGCACACTGTGGAAGCTGGAGGCAAGGCTAAAATTAGCCAGTGGGGTTTAGGCCAAATAGGTGAGAAGGAACATGGATCCAATATTGGCTTGAAGCCTGCTATGGGCTGAAATAGGGATGCAGTGAGGTGTGTGATCCAGGCCCTGCCTCTTTGGAGAAGGTCATGTCTCAGTTAAAGGGACAACACTCTATTTCTGAGGCATGTACTCCAATGATAACCCATTTCTGCCCACAGGTATATATATTTGATCCCTGTTGCGTATATGCAATACTGGGCAGTGAAGGTAAGATCCCTAGACGTCCGGCATTTTTTTCAAGGGAGAAATCAACAGTATTTGAGAATGTTGACAAGGAAACATAATTGAGAGCAGAAGATACAGGAAACACTGAGGCTAGGGTCACCAAGACTTACTGGAATTATTCTTGGGGAAAACATATTCCAAGATGACATAATATTTTTTAGTTAAGAAGGCTTTGTTAAAATCTCCAGGAAATCTCCATAATCTTCTGGAGATCAATCTTCAAGAGTTGGCAACCCTATGTGAGGCTCTTACACCTTTGGAAACCTCTGCAAGAAGGATTGCTTCAGTGACTGCTTCCTGAGGTGATTCATGAAGAAATTCAGCCCTGTTCTCAAGGTTCTTGAAGTCTCGGGACTAGATTTTTTTAAAGGATTAGTTTAAACTTTGCTGCCCTGTTCTTCTATCTTCTATCTCCAGTATTGACACACAGTGACCACTGATGGTTTCATCTAGTGACCTACCTTCCCAGCTGCCACTGCCCAATTAACTTCACTGATTTTTTGTTTTTCCTTAAAACTCTTTATAACTCATTGTCCATATAAACTCATTGTCCATATTTTGCTACGTAATGCTATAATGCCTAAAGAAATATATGAACAAATGCATAAACTATACAAACTGAAATATTTAGATTTAAGACATTTTAGTACCAGTAACACTGAAAATTTATGTTGTCCTGGGGCACACTTGTTTGAAGAGAACAAGCTCTTCTCCCAGAATTCCTTTAACTCGAACTTGCATGTAATCTTTTTGTTGATGAATCTTGCAAGCAACATCAGTTCTCATCCTCCATGCCTCTCCATCTCTCCCTGGATTAGCATTATTTATTCTGTTATAAAATCCGACGGGCAGCCGCGTGAACATAGAAAAACCGTTACAAGTAAAAGTGGACTTCAGGACAGACCCTTTGTTTTCAAAGGGGGAGGAAGTTTGCCTGGACCTACTGAAACTGCAGTTGTAATTTTCAGGAGGTAAGAAGAAATGCAGGTTACATATACCAGTTTGTCACCCTACACACAGTTGAGGATTTGTCACTGTTGATAAGATTGCAAAACGCCACTATCATTATTGCAATAAGTGTTATGTCTTTAACCTACAGTGGCAAGAATATGCCTGTTAAGTCACTTAGCTGGCATTATACCATATTAGTGCAAATCAATCCCTATTTATCCTTAATGCCTTCTCCAATACTTGTACATTCAGTCAAGGAAAAAGTGTTTATTTTGCCTGTGTGTGAGATCTATAATGGAATCTTGTGCTTTTATTCAATCAATGAAAATGGCAAGATATGAAAAGCAATTCGAGAAGTAGTCAGTGTCCAAGATAGTGGCTAGCCTTTAATATATGGCACCATAAGCACCAAAGCGCAGGTCTAAATGATTGTGGTAGGGGATTCAGAGCAGTTGTGTAGTTTACTTAGATTTGATGGCAGACAGATCTAACTGAACTGAAAACTTTGGTCCAATATCTAGAAACAAGGAAAAAAGAGGAAGATTGTTTGCTTAAGAGTGTGAGTATATTTTACTTCGCAAAGCCTGTTATAATGCTTCCGATAGCATTAAAGAATGCACTTTTTAAGCAGTACCATTTCTTGCAGTAGTTTGTGTAATGGAAGATCAGAAGATCATCAGGTGGATGATGTGGTGTTGACAGTGATTCCATGTTTTGACAGTTGACAGCTCTGGGAAGGGCAGGGCAGGGCAGGCTCCACAGCTGTAATCAATCAAGGCCAATGGGGACCTGGTTGGACACCTGAGCTTCATTTGACCTTGATGGGACTTTGAATGAGCTAAGGAGGTAGCTCACAGCTGAGCTGCATTTGGACTTAATGAGACACAAAGGATAAAAGGCAGCTTCAGAAGGAGCAAAGCTACCCAGACCAAAGGCTACCTTGACCCAGAGGTTACCTGATCCCAGACCTACAGGACAGACACACAGGAGAAGGGGACTACCAGGACTCTGCTGGAGGACATAGAAGAGAGGACTGCCAGGGCCCTGCTGGAGGAGACACTCTGCTGGAGAGGACACAGAGGGGGGACTCTGCTGCAGAAGACTGGACTGTGCTTTGGAGACTGGGTTGGATTTGGACTGGAGGCTTCAGGCCTTTACCCACTGAGATAAGTGGAGTTTTGGGGAGGGAAAGCCTCTGGACAAGAGGACTTGCAGGGAGTGTGTTTGTAGTAATAAATTCTAGTTAATTGCTCAACTGATAAGGAGTTCTGTTCATTTCTTTGCACACCACAGCTGTTGCTCTTGGAAAAGGAGGGTGTTAATTAGCCAAAAAGTGGGCATTAGAAGGGAGTTGGAATACTTGGACGGGACAAATTGGCCTAGTCGGCAGGATAGAGAAAATTGGGATAGGATGAATTGGTGTAGTCGGCAGGATAGGGAAAATCAGACAAGACAGTCTGCTCATGTGCTATTCGGCATTGTGTTATGTGATGCTGTAGGTCAGGCTGTGCTGTTAGAATGCTAGTTCCAGCAGTGCAGTTCCAATAATAGGATTGGGCTGAAGAATTGGCAGTTCTGGTTTGCAGGCAAACATAGATTACTGATTCAAATTTAATGGTTAAGTATGGTGTGTGCAAACAAGGAAGGAAGGGAGGGAGGGAGGTAATCAGAGTATGGGGGGGTTAAGAGGGAGTATATGAACCTGAGATTTAGTATAAACAGTCAAACCATACTTTCAGTTCTGAGTGCTTGAAAGCATGAAAGAATCATCCCAGAAAAATTAGCAGGTTACTGTCTTGTTTTAAGTCTTCTCTGCTATACAGTATATCTGCTTGTGTTGCCCAGTGTTTAGTGAAACAAGCCATTTTCTGCTGCTATTCCTGGCTTGTCCATTGGTCTGTGATGTTCTTTGAGAAGTGGCATGCTAAAAGGTGAGTGGAATGGGTTGCCTTGCACGTGTCAGGGTCTCTGCCTTAGTGTATACCCCAAATGTCCTACCAGCACCTCCCTGAGCAGTGTAGTCGTAGATCATGGTGGTTTAAAGATTAGCAATATCATGTATGTGGGGTCGTAAGGTGAATCTGAGGCCCACCTCAGCCCAGCAGTGTCTTTCTAGTGACTGCTTGCTGGTGTTCTTTTGCATCTTTTTAGATTGTGAGCCCTTTTGGAACAGGGAGCCATTAGTTGTTGTTTTTTTTTCCTGTAAACCGCTTTGTGAACTTTTAGTTGAAAAGCAGTATAAATACTGTTGATAATAATAATAATAATCTGCACTGTGCTTTGTTTTTTGCTCCCCTTAATAACAATATGAAGCAGCTGTTTTTATACTCCTTTACATCCCATGCTTTCTCATGAAACTGTCGCAAGATAAAAACAGAATGCTTAATGCTCAAAACACAAAAGCCTCCAAACTGAACCAGATTAAACATCCAGGTGATCCAGCTTCCCTCTAGTAACCAGCTCCTTGCAGTTCCTTGGATTCTTACTAATTCAAAAGGAGCCTTTTTCCAAATTAGCCCCTAATGGAGAGTTGTTCAGATGGGCTCCTAACTCCAACAAAGACAGGGCACTGAAACATTCATCTAAAGGCAGACAAGCAGCCCTATCCTTCTTGGGCAAGAGCATACTTTACTGATCCATTACACAGCTGCAGGGCTAGTATTTTTTTTACTTACTGTTCTCTTTCTAGGCAGCTCTTTGCTGGTGAACCATCTCAGTGGTCTCTCCCTCCTTTTTCAATGCAAATGGCCTTAAGAATTATGGTTTGTACTCTAGACATCTGTTCAGGCCCTTTATTACGAGAGGGGTGGGTGGGAGGATAACTTTTTTTTTTTGCTGCAATTGCAATTTGCTTTTCTTACTTAAATAAATTTTTCAGTTTTGGCACACAAATCCATGGTAATGAGGCTTTCCACCACTTACCCAAACTTGATTTCTTATTAAGAGATATAGGGGATTTATTTATTTTTATCCGTTATGCATCTTCTCAGTTTGAGTGGTACTTATAGTAAAGTTGGCAGCAGGAGCATGCACATTTACCTTAAAATGCTCTGAGTAGGAAAAGAGCTTTGGGGAAAGAAACTGAGGAAGGCAGTGGGGCCTGCTTGACCAGGTCACACCACAGCCTTTCTTAGAGCCTGGAATCCCCTGGGATGATGATGATGATGATGATGATAATAATGATAATAATAATAATATAATATACAGTATTTATATACCGCCTTTCTTGGTCTTTATTCAAGACTTTATTCAAGGCGGTTTACATAGGCAGGCTTATTAAATCCACGTAGGGATTTTTACAAATTGAAAGAAGGTTCTTTCTTTCAAGAACCACTACATTCAAGGTGTTACACTCCGATCTGGTTTAACATTCTGGCCTCCATCCTCCCACACTCCGAGCAGATGGAACAGCTCAGCTGCAGCTTGCCAGCTGCTTCAAGGTCGCACGGTGCCGGTGGCCTCGAACTGGCGACCTTGTGGATGTTAATCTTCAGGCAAATGGAGGCTCTACCCTCTAGACCAGACCTCCTGCCCTGGGTAGAGAAGGAGACCGGATGACTAACCCCTTCTTCCCCCACATTCTGAAGCAGCTCTAAGGGTTTGTCCTTTCCTGTGGTTTACTACCACTGGCAAAAGGGGGCAACATTCCTCAAAGGGAGCCTGTGATGAGTCTGGGAGGTCAATGGAGCAGGAGGCAGATCCTGACAGAAGGGAGTGTCCCCTCCTACTGGTGTGAACACCCCCCAGTGGATGAAGGAAGAGAAGGGAGAGACGAACTCCCTCTCTGCCCAGATTTTGAGGCATCCTAGGGAAAGGGGGCAGACTAGTGAGCCAGCCACCTACCCAGAGCATGGACTCATATATATTTATATAGCTGAGTCAGAGGAAGTTAGTTTAGAATGTGATCCAGGTAGCCATCATTTGCAACAGCCACCGGTTATGCAAACCAGTAGTTCCAGTTTAGTTGACTGGTTCACAACCAACAAATTAAAAACTAGCTTTTGTCCATTTGTCCATCTGCCTCCATAGAAATCATGCAGTTTCAAGAACAATGTATATATTAAAAATGATCTGTAGTCTTTGGATAGCACCACAAAAAGACATCCAGAAATCCAACAAGTAAAATGAAAAGAAAAGACAAAACAGGAATGAACACACCAAAAGTATGAATTCTTCAATGTGAAAAAGTTCTAGGCTGGAGCTTTGTGTGCACATTTAGCTGCCACTCAAATGTAACAGAGAGTGGAAGGGAGGTTTACGAGGTAATTTGTAACTGTCAAATCAGGAACAGTGTGATGTTGAACAGCCCAATGCCAATATTGCTCTTGTAGGCATGTGCATCAGGGAATATTGATTGCATCCGTGACTATGACAAATCCTACTGCTTGCTTGCCCATTCAGTTGTGCAGTGCAGAATCCGCACGGAACAATAGGATATGCAATGACCCAGATCTGTTTCTTTGGGCGATTACGACTTGTACTGGAAGACACAGCTACTTTTTCCATCTTAAAGCTTCCCTCTCTGTTTTTGAGCATGGCAATTCTGAGTTAAAATTTTGCTTCCTTAAAAAAAGATTTTGTGCCCATCATGTGGTTACATTATAGTAAAATCTGTTTATGTAAGCTTAGAACATTTTGATTCCACAGGCATTTTACCTGCCTGTGAGTTTTACAGGAAAATAAACTTTGGACCAAATCCTAACCAGCTTTCCAGCCCTAACACAACTATGCCAATGGGGCATGTACTGCATCCTGCAGTTGGGTGGCAGCCATGGAAGCCTCCTCAAGGTAAGGAAATGTTTGTTTCCTTACCATGGATCTGCATTGCCTTTAACTAGGTGCCAGAAAGTCAGTTAGGATTGCATCTTTTGTTTTTTAGAACTGGTGGTCATCATACGTACTTGCAGGGCATTCATGTGATAACCCCAATGTAAGTACCTCAGGAACAGGTGGGAGCTATCTGCCAGATTTCTGATCAGGAAGTCCTCATGTGGATGCATCATTTGTGAAAACCAGCGCCTTCTTACGGTGTCTATCCCTGCAGTTGCTGTGTCGTGGACAATCACAGCAGCCCTCCCCACCAAAAAAGTCTATCATGAACATTGCGGCATGCACATCCCCACTGGGGAATCAGCAGTCCTCTCAAATGGTTCATCTGGGTGAGCATGACCTGGCCACAAGCCTTGCATGTTCCTGATGTATTTCCACTGAGGTTTCACATGAAGTGACACTGAGGGAAGGTAACCATTCAGAACAATGCTGGACAACACTTCTGATCATCAGTGGAAACAATTCGTTTTCTCTGAATACACACTATTCCATTCCAAACCAGTGGGTTGTGAATGTTTTGCATTATAAAGCTGAATTCCTCCTTTCCAGTCCGCTTGCTTGAGGTCTTGTTTCTTCCTCCCAATAGAAGAATGTTTTATTACTTGATTAGGATGTTCCTCCCCTGAGATCTCGAGGATTGTAGTCTAGGAAGAAATTCATGCTGCTTTAGTCCCTCTTTTCAAACGTGTTCTGGGCCAATAATGCATCTCACTCTTGATTTCTTCAGCTCTGTGCACCCATCAGTATTCTAGTGCTTAACTATGAAAGACAGTAGCGTTGTCTCCAAATGGCCCCCACATCTCCTGCTTGGGAAGAGGGAGAAATGCCTTCATCTTAGGGTTTGCAAATCAGCACTTTCTGCCTTTTAGAGATTCAACATTAAGAAAAACAAGTTTGGATATTTGCCTTTCTGAAATAGCCACGTTTTTTTCCCCCCAGGGTCTCACAAGGCTTGCCTGTCAAAAGCAAGGCTGTCATGTAAAACATTAAGATAAAAGTGCTAGCGAAGAAAAACCCAGCTGAATAACAAAGCTGTGATTTTATATTAAAAGGGAGTTAGGGACAGCTGTCCCTTTTCTGTTGAGACCAACAGAACGTATCTGCAAGCAGAATCTCCTTGGTCTCTTGGGAGGAGAGATGTTAAGAACAGAAATGGCTAAGAGCAGGACTCAAGGGCATTTATGCAGGCAAACACATTTGATTAACAGAAACACTTTTCAGTCCCAAGGAATACAAGGTCCAAGGACATCACAAGCACAGTTCCAATCTCTATTATAAGGCAGTGTTTCACAAACTGGTTAGCATCAGGACCCACTTAAAAAAAGCTTTACCCAGCCACTCAAGCTTCAGTGGCTATAAATGTTATTTGGCCATAGTACTCCCTTCAAGTAGCAGATTGTTTAACCTCGATGCACATAAGTCTAATTGTTTTGTCTAGTCATAGTCTGTCAGTTTTGTGACCCACCAAAATTGGGTCGGGACCCACTGGTGGGCCACGGACCCACAGTTTGGGTACCACTGATGTAAGGTTCATCTACAAGCTTCCTTTCCAAAGAAGCTATTCAAAATGGATTTTATATGAAACATATGAAGTCCTATTTTCACAATGCATGTAGCAGGAAAACATGATCATGGCTCCAAGCCCTGTCATCCATGCGCGTTCACCTGAATGTCTGCATGGAGCCAGTGTGCATGCCACAGCACATACATTGGTTTGGCTCCAAAAGATTTGGAATGCTGGGAAAGCAAGTTTCCCCATCACAAAGGGGGAGCCCAACATACTTACAGTTGTACAGGTATATGCATTGACTCCATGCAGGCATTCAAATGAACACATGAAGATCTGCACTCTGTGTGTTCGGTCACCCTGGATTTGTTGTGAAAACTAGCTGTCATACTGATCATTACAGAATTCTCCCATAATCCAAGCTGCGTGCTCCCAGACTCTCGGACTACTCCTAGACTGTTGCTACAGATGCTGAGGAGGTCCCTGCATGTAGTTGTGGGGAGAAGAAGGCCTGCTGACCTCAGTAAGTCAGCAGGGTGGGTGTCATAGGGCTGGGTGGGCATAATTGGGCAGAAGCTGGGCAGACTGGGACAGAATGGGTGGAGGGCCAGGAATGTATTGGAGGTGGGAGGGGCTGTCATCTGGGATAGGCAATGTGCGCTGGATGCTATCCCCTTTCAAGTGAACTGATGGAGATTTTAAAGGGTTAACCTAAATTCTTTCAGCTGAGAAAAATAACTGAAATAAGAGCCAAAAGCAGTGACTAGTGTTTCTGGTAAAAACAGGATAGAAAAGTCATTATGTCAAGTTGACCTGTACAAAAGAACATGCATGTCATAGTGTCCCAAGAAGTAAAATTCCAGACTCTTGTGTAATCAAAGTTGCAGGCCAAAAACTTCTCCATAAATGGGTAACAGATTTCTCAATTAGGGCTGGAACCATGCATCAGTATGCCCAATAAGGAAGTGGAAATCACATGGCTATCACATGGGTCAGTTGTTTGTTACAAGGTACAAGAAAGAAGGTCTGGGTGTGGTTCTCTGAGAAACAAAGGAACCAGCCAAAGGGGTAAAACTTCTGTATCCAACCTGAATCTGAAATCTGTTTCTAATCTGTAAATAGCTGTAAATAAAAGCCTACATTTTGAAATCTAAAGGCTTTATGACTGTTTAGCATTGCGTCAGAGAACGAATCCTGGAATATTTCCATCATGCCCCCTTTGTTTCCTGGGGCTTGTACCAGTTAAAAAGCTGGCACAGGTCCAAGGAGATCCATTAACAATTGAGGGTCTTCTGGAGGAGTAAGGGAAATACTTCCCCTGTCCTCTTCCAAGCCTCCTGATCAGCCCCCCCCCCATAGCATGCCATGTGGCCTGTTTTGGCATGTCTGCAAGCTATGCTATGGAAACACATCAGATTGGGCCCATAGAAATGCCATGTGAGTCCAATTTACCTGGTACAAATGAGTGCATGGGGTGGATTGATCAGGGTTGCATCTACTGACCCAACCTCCATATTCTCCCAAAGGGAGATTGAATTGCAGTGAGCTCGTAGAAAGTGTACATAAGAACCTTTTGTTTTTACACACACACACACACACACACACACACACACGGCGTGGGGGAATTGTCAAGGGACAGAAAAGATTTTTATAAAGAAATAAATATTTTCTGCTCCTTGACAATTTTTTTCACTATACCTATGTGTGTGTATGGATAGCTGAATGTACGCACATACACCTGTCAATTTCATGCACCTGAAGAAGTGGATTCTAGTCAATGAAAGCTTATAACACAATAATCCATTAATGTGTTAGTTTAGATGACTATTGATTTTTGGTGATCAAGTTGCCTTTGGGGTGGTGGTGAAAAGAGCAAACGGATAATTAAAAAGAGTTGGCTAACGTGTGATCAGTGAATTCAAGCTCAGCTTCAAAAATTGCTAACTCTAAATTGCTGGGTGTTCAAATAATCTTTCAAGGGAGTTGTGCAGATATTCTCAAAGGAATTGTGTCCAGAGTTTTTACTTTCATTCATATCAAGAGTGTTCATTTCTAAGTTCCTTCCACCACACCCTTCTGCATATTGAAGCTGTAGTTAGGGGCCAGTGTACACAATATCTTTCTCTATGTGTGAATAGACCAGGCCATCCTCAGACCTGTGCTGATATCAAGAAGCATGACATGTGAGCTGATCAATCATTCATCTGGTGGCAACAATTTCTAGAACTGCAGTGGCTTGATCAAGCACTCTTGACATTGCAGAAACTACAGCCATGTGTTTCAGTGATCAGCCATTTCACAAGTTTTCTTCTGGAGAGAAAAGCTTGGAATCTAGAGAATGTCATCAACTTTCAGGGTTGGAAGACTCTCAAAGGCTGCAATCCTAACCCCTTATGTCAGTACTTTCCAGTACTGGTATAGTGGTGCCAATGGGACGTGTGCTGCATCCTGCAGTTAGGTGTCACTCATGGAGGTCTCCTCAAAGTAAGGGAGTGTTTGTCCCCTTACCTCAGAGCTGCATTGCCCTTATGTCAGTGCTGGAAAGCACTGACATAAGGAGTTAGGATTGCGCCCAAAATTATTGAGAGGAATAACTGGAAACTTTCCAGTTTACCAGATCCTCTGCAGCTTCTTCGCTCTCTTGAAAGAAGGTCCTAGAATAGGAATTTGGCCATTAACTGCCAAGGTCCATTGAATCTATGGTTTCATGGAAGGCTGCTTCAATGGTTGGTGTGCTTACCATCTTCCAGTCCACTTGCAACTCTTTTCTGTTCCTTCTGGAAGAAAGAATTGAGTCCAGTGGTTCCTAAAGTTTTTCAACTGGCAGATCCCTTGACCTACTAGGCCACTGGCTGCGGCTCCCTATTAGGGCTACAATCCTATACATTGTTTAGGTCCGTGGGTTTTCATGAGGATTCCATGGCTCCTCTGGTTGGATTCCACAGCTCTCCAGGGAGCCATGACTTACAGTTTTGGAACCACGGGTCTAGTATCTTCCTGTATTTCATGGCCATCTGCACCTCTGCAGCAATTAGGATTTTTTCCTGTGTATGTGTGCATGCATGTGTGTCCATGCACGCATGTGGGTGTATGAATGGTTAAATGTACATACATATACACCTGCCAATTGCAGATAACATTTCATGCATCTGATGAAGTGGGCTCTAGACCAGTGGTCTCCAAACTGGAGACCACTGTACAATGAAAACTCCTTCCCCATCCCAAGCAGCACTCCCTGTTCCGCTGCTCTGCCACTTCGTTCTTCACCTATGTGAGCATAGGGATGCTCTGGGTAGTCACGTCTATGGCCTGCTGGGATGTGGGCAATAGACACAACTGCCCAGAGCGTCCCTATGCCCACATGGATGAAGAATGAAGCGGCAGAGCAGTGGAACAATAAGTGCTGCCCACGGAGGGGAGGGATCTCAGTGGATCTGGCCCGCAGGCCAGGGTCTGGCAAGCCCTGCTCTAGACCATGGCAGTTTCTGCCACAGAAAATCTGTTAGTATTTAAGGTGTCACTATGGTTAAAGTTATTGTTTTAGAATTGTGATTGCATCATACACACACATGAGCGCACATATAAGTGGTTCAAGTGGGAACAGTTATATGAGGAGGACACAAAACGTTCCAAGTGGGAAGAAAAAGGAAAATATATTTATGCATCTATATAGTTGAAATGTTAACATGGATGATGTCCCTCCCCCCCCCCAAATAATGAATTTTTTGCTGAGACAGTGTTTTAGATGTTGCTTCCTTTGAATCTTCAGTCCCAGAGATAGAAAAGAAACTGGCACTTTGGGTTTGTGATCTGGTTTAACAATCAATTATAACAAAATGGAATTTATAGCTTGACACGTCTCATTTCAGGTTAAAAAACATACTGCTGAGAAATGTTCCTATAATTGGATCCAAGGTGCAAGGAAGCATCGGGGTGTCAATCTCACTTTTGACACCACTCATTTAGTGAGGCTTAGTCACCTGGAAACATTTGACAAGCATAAGAGAGACTTCCAACAATGAGAGAAATTAAATCTTCCGTGGTTAGGTAGAATAAAGGTGTTAAGAAACAGGATTATGAAGCTTTTCTTCTTCTCTTTCCAAATAGAACCTACACATTTTTTTTCAAACCCCTGGCCAGTTATTTGGCATTTGGCCTGGTAAAACAGCTAGATTCAAAGTGGTACCTGTATTAGAAAAAGAACACGGGGTGGTCTATCATCCTCCATCTGAGTGGTTATATTGCATATCGCCTTAGAACGATGTTCTTTTCCAGTATTGCACCACTGGATAAAACACTGGCTGGATTTTGAGCAGATGTACTCAAGAGGTAGCTCATTTGAGAATCTATTATAGCTGGAAAAAAAAAAGAAATCAATAGGCCTGAACTAGATAATAATATCTCCTTCTGAGCAGCACTTCAACAAATCTGGGTTGTATGGCTAAGGATGTCAGTTCTAGCCTCTCTTTTTGCTCACTGAGCCCTCTTTGCTCCCGGCAGACAGGACAGGGATGCTTCAATGACTAACAGTCAAGTAACGTGTTATGGTAAGCATGTGCCTATTGCAGTTTCTGCTTAATTAGCTAAGAGCACAGTCCTCAAGTTATCTTGTACTGGTGCAGGTCTACTGCGCTGTACTAAGAATAACCGTTGGATCACGGGGCCCCACAGCTGCTCTTTGCCCCGGAAAGGAAACTTCTAGGGGCAATAATAGGCACTTCACTTGTGAGGTAAAGTCTTGGGGGGAGGCAATCTAGATCACGACCATGGCAAGGGCAATTTGTTTAAGCTTTCTTTCCTCATGCTGTGGTCCCAATGCACAGGGAGTAATCTTGCTGCTATTAACTTATGCAAAAACAAGCACATCGACAATAACACACTCTTAACATAACCTGTAGCCTAACCATAAGAGAACAGAGGGACTGGTCAACTGTATAATTCAACCCTGCAACAGATTAATAGAAGAGTTTGCTTCATTTAAATCCATTCATTGTGGTAATTGCCATTATTCAAGAAGTTTGGCTTCAACCCTGTACAGTACATAAGAACATAAGAAGAGCCCTGCTGGATCTGGCCCAGGGCTCATCAAGTCCAGCTTCCTGTGTCTCGCAGTGGCCCACCAGATGCCCCAGGGAGCACACACAAGACCACCAGACACTTGCATCTCGCTGCCACCTCCCTGCATCTAGCATTCTATTTACACTCACACCCCCAACGAAGACACCAGTAAATTCATAATCTTCATTGCAACATCTGACATGATGATGATTTGTGTTTTTCTTAAATCAGAAAACATATCTAAGAAAATGTGTTATGCCTGGTCAATGAAAATGCAATTGGTTTATGAAGTCCTTTAAATCTGTTTGCTAATGATCTATTTCCTGAGCACTTTCCTAATACTGTCTGGTATAAGCTCCACTGAACACAATGGGCCTTCTGAGGAAACAGGCTTGCTCTGTAAACCTTAAGGGAATCATCATCCCAAGTAATTAGCAGATGGACTCTTTACACCGTGCAGATCTTCAGTGCAATCCTATGCAGTTTTTTTTTTTAAGTCCCACTGTGTTCACTTTGTAACATGGTATCCTTATTGAGTATGCTTAGCCTGATGTTATTTGAAATGAGGAGACAAACCCTTAGGAATGTGAAGAGGAAAATTTTGCAAAAGAAAGTTTGTGCCCCTTCTTCAGCACAGAACACTGAATCTTTGAAAATGTGCTCCTGAGGGTCAAGGGACCCCCTAGAGAACAAGATGAAATGGATGTTGGCCTGCAGGGAGAAAAGGGCTTGCCAAAAACCCTTCTATTGCGTAAATGGAAATGTCTTCTGTTTGTTCGTTATCCACTTAAGATCCAACCCATAATTCAGAAGGACTCAGACAAGTGTTGGGAAAGATGCAGTCAGAAAGATAAGTCTTGTACTTCTAGCATCTAGTTTTGGAAAGAATTAATGAGGTTGTAGATTATCCTATCCCAGAGGATCTAGTGATACTTTTATTAAATCACTTTGAAAATGTTCCCTTGCCTGAGGGTATGAAAGATCTTGCTTTTTATTTGTTAACCGCAACAAAGGCTGTCCTAGCTAAAAGTGGTGTGAAAAATGACTTTCCTTGGTGGGTAGCTAAAGTTTGGAACTAACTTTATTTGCGCCAAAATTGACCAATCAAAGATTAGGAAAATGTAAATTGGCTTTTAAGGAAATAGGTTTTCAGCTTGAAGTACAAGCTGTACAAAACCTAGGTTCACACATTGCTACATCTTTGTGTTTCTTGATTTACTGACAATCCTTGTTTCTTGTTATTAGGGTAATTGCATTAAAAAAATATCACATACCTTTAAATTTCCTTCTATAGCAGAAGTTGGAAGGATGCTATTGGATTCATCTGTTGGTAAATAATAGCTCAGGAGTTAATTGTTGCTTGTTTCTTTCACTGTAAATTACTATTGTAGTTTTATTGGAGAACATTTTATTTCATAGTTCGTATTGATCTGCTGTCTCATGCTGCGATGTTTCTTTTTATGTATCCTTCTTGCTAAAACAATAACAAGAGTTGGAAAACAGAATAGGTCCACCTGATCAACAGCTGCTACAACCATTGAGCTTCAGAGAGTAAAGAGTAGTCCTGAGATCTGGGTTCAAATCCTGATGCGAGTATAGGTGCATTGAGTTGCTATAGACAAGAAGCTTCAGTTGCCTTTCTAGAAAATTCTACTGTTGATTAGCTGCCTCATTCTTTTGTCAGAATGAAATAATTAAGGACTGTAAAGTGATCTTTATACTAGAAGTGCTACATCAATAATAATAACCAAATGTTCCCTCTAAATCTATTACAATTATAAAGCCCGAATTCCCAAATTGTGTGATCTAGTGCAGCTAGTAGCCCATAAACCATTTGCTTTGTTCCATCTTAATCTGTTTTGTTAAGTTATCACATTTATGCAGTTTTCTTTTTATGTCAATGCACCAATCAATATCGCTCCCCCTCTCTTCTCCTTTTATTTGCTGCTTCAGTTATTCTGGCTTCTCATCTGTTTTAATACAAACTTTGTTTCATTTCAGAGCCTGAATTTTTTTTTTTTTAATGTTCACAACTGATGAGGTTGATTTTAATCTCAGTTCTTTTAAGTAGCAGTTTCTACTACTTAAGTAGCAGTTAAGTAGCATGTGTTGGATTGGGAATCTGAAGTTCCTTGCGATGCAATCCTACATAAACCCTTGTCAGGTAGTGAGCCCCATTCAATTCATTGAATAAATTTACTTCTAGATAAACATGTGTGAGAGACTGCCATTAGGCTGTTTTTACATGTTTATACCACAATCCTACTCAGAAGTTTATCCCATTGTGTCTAATGGCTCTTATTCCTTAGGAAGTGTGTTTAGAATTGAAGCCTTTGATTTTTTTGTGTGTTTCCCACATTTGTAAAAAAAAAAAAAAAGCATTTGAGAACCTGAAGGACATTTTCTGTTTCATATATGAACATACCCTTCATCCTGGGATGGTTTGACTAGAAACCATGGGCAACCCTATCCTGATTGCCAAAGCACTACTGGGTGTAGTGGCACCAAAAGGGCTACCATGGCAACCAGCAGCCCCATGGAGGCCTCCAGAGATCTGCTTGGGGAAGGAGACCTTTGTTCCCTTTCCCCCGAGTAAGGGTACAGTCTCTGCAAAGGAGCTGTTTGAATCTGCACCAGCTGTTTTGCAAGCACAGAATGGAGAAGCTCTGTGCTGGACTTTTCAGCCTGACACAGAAGACAGGATCTGATGGAGGATGTCTCCACTAGTCCTGCCCCTCCTGAATTGGTCCCACCAATCTCTCCAAACTGAGAGAATGGACAACAAAATGGCAGATGTGTTTCAATGTAAGTGTAAAGTAATGCATATTGGGGTAAAAAAAAAAAATCAGAACTTCACATGTAGGCTAATGGGTTCTGAACTGTCTATGACAGATCAGGAGAGAGATCTTGGGGTGTGGGTGGACAGCTCGATGAATATGTCAACCCAGTGTGGTAAAGAAGGCTAATTCTATGCTAGAGATTATTAAAAAGAGGAACCAGAGGACATCCACTAAAATTGAGTGTGGAAGAGTTAGAACAGAGAAAAGAATTTTCTTTACCCAGCGTGTGGTAGTTTGTGGAACTCCTTGCCACAGGACGTGGCATCTGGCCTAGATGCTGTTAAAAGGGAATTGGACAGATTTCTGGAGGACAACTCCATCACAGTTTACACAGCCATGATGTACAGTCTGAGATTAGCTGGTTGCTCATTATAAGGGTAGGAATGCTTTTTTTTTCATCCAAATTGGCCATGGATGACAGTTTTTTATCTACCCCAGACTGGCTAGGGAGAGACAGTGAGTTCAGTACGTTTCATGTTTTAAAAATTGGTCACTTGTGTGTAATAAAGTGGTCCAAGTTAAACCCAAGCCATAATCTGATGTTTTCATTGGGGGTGTGTGTGTGTGTGCAAGGGTAAATAGAATGCCACATGTAGGGGAGTGGCAGCGAGATGCAAGTATCTTGCCCTCTGCATGCTCTTTGAGGCATCTGGTGGGATGCTGTGAGATAGAGGAAGCTAGACTAGATTGGCCCTGGGCCTGATCCAGCAGGGCTCTTCTTATGTTCTTAAGTCCTCATTTATGTCTTGCAACCAACTCACCTGACCGCTCTTGATCCAGGTATTTTTTCTTTTGCATATTCTGCTATTTTTGTGGCAAGATGTGAGAGCTAATCAGCACTGCCATGAACAGACTGAATGTTGAGAGAGGAAGGCAAGGAAGAGAAAGCAGAGAGTAAGAAAGAGAGAGAGCAGAAATATAGTATAACCCTTATCAGCTGGGGCAGATGCTACTGCAACTGGCTGACCTGACAGTCACTGCTTATATAACAGAGGCAAAGTAGTAGAGTCATCCTACCTCTCCTCTCCCTGCCTGCTTAGCAGTAGCTAAGAAGACAGAGAGAGCAAGGAGTGCATGATATTAGCACCCACAGCACCAAAGATGGAGAGAGGGTGGGCTGTTGCTCTCCCCATCCTCTTCTCTCTCACTCTTAACAAGCAGGAAGAGGAACAAAGCACTGACCAGACAGATTCTGTCAGTGGTAGACAGGAAAGGGGGGGGGGGCTCTCATCATTTCACCACCTCCTGCAAGGTGCTACATGACCTGAAAATGTTCAGGTCATGTAATCTATAGACTGGCCATGTACTCCTGTGAATGGTGTAATGTAGAAGAATGAGTTCACATGAAATCCTGGCTTTTCTTGCATGAACAGGGCCTGTTGCAATTTGTGACGCATCCTTATAACAGTTCCATCTTCCCATATTCATTCTTCTACTGCTCGTACAAGGGGCGTAATTGCGCGTGCAGTTCTTTGTAGGAAGTTAGCAGGCTCCAGCAGCTCTGCACCACCGGATAAAATCTCTTTCCTGATGAAAGCACAGTGGTGCTTGGCTGTTAGCACACTCTTGAGATAGGTTGCCCTTCCTTTCAACAGAGTGAGCTGCAGTGATACCACTGTCTGACCTTATAAGAGACTGGAAGTGGAAGATATAGGTCAGAGGGCAGAAGGAGGAGCCAGACCATAAGTTCCCGGGCATTATCCTGTGTCACTGAAACGAGGCCGCTGTATTACTTGAAGAAACCAGGCACTATTAAAACACACCTGTAGAGTAAAACAGTTATGCAAATATTGTGATTAAAACCCAAGGTAGTATTGCTGGTATAAGTCTTACAGTGTGATAAATTAAAGAGAGAGATGGTGTGATTCTCAAAGTTTTCCTTGCTGAGCAATGTGCAAAAAAAAAAAAATGATTAACAGGCAATTACCCCAATAATGTTCTCAGTAGAAACAGATAATCAAGGAAGAGGTAGAAGAAACAAGGTAGGAAAGTATCTACCTGCTGTGACTTCAAAAAATAAAAGAACGTATTGTTTGGAGAGCACTCATTAATTGAGAATCGGGCAAACTTTACAGCAGGAACGGCTGTCCTAATATAAATTAGTAACCCGAATAAAACAACAAAGCCACAACAATTTATCTAATGAATAACAATCATTGTAATCTATGTGGGCCTTTCAAAATGCCCCCCCCCCCTATAATAATCATATATTCTATTCAGGGCTCACAACTCATTACTGGAACTCAGTAATATTTCAAGTAGAAAGTGGAAGTGTAAAGGAATGCATAGCATTCTCTTACCGGTTTGATAGTACTTTTGAGTCTTTACCCACAGCAAAAAAATTGGGAACCATGTTTGAAGCACAAATAATATTCTTCAATGGGGCGCAAGAAAAATCACTCAGCTGCAAACAATATACAAAAAAAAAAGATAATAAAAATATTTGCAAGAGAAACAGAGAAACTCACTAAAAGCACAATTATTCTGTGTGAATTTCTGTTGTCTTGATTCAGACAGTCCCTGGAGCATGGGTGTTTACAGGGTCATGTGCAACAGCACACATATGGCTCAAGACAGTGGCTAGAATGCTCAGGGTTATAGCAAAGATCAGTGTAATCTTGGATAAATCTGGTTGTATGAATCCACACTGATGTGCACATTGACCCAGATTTTTCTTTTTTACTAAATTGCACAGGAGTGCTAACCACAGCAGACCTGAAGCAGGGAAATTAACACTTATTACCAGAGATGCGGTCTGGTCACTGAATTTGAGTCTTGAGTCAGTGACCCCACAACTCAACTCATGAGTCACAGCGTGTGCCCATCATGACTTGACTTGAAAAAATTTCAAGCATTTCAAGTTACGAGTCATTTTGAGTCATGAGCCGCAACTCTTTGAGCAAAAATGTATATAAAAAGGAAGATGGTGGTGGGGGTGTGTAAGTAAGCAAGAACACACACACACACACACACCCCAAAGAGAGTCTGGACTTGAATCTTTTTGAGACACTGGCCCCTAGTTGCGAGTCGAATCAGAGTCAGTGATGTCCACAACTTGACTCAATTCGGGTTGTCTAAAACAACACTGTTGTGTGACTTGAGTTGAGTCAACATAAGTTGAGTGTCATCCATGGTTATTACAATTCTTAATAATATTTATATACTGTTCTTCAACAAAAAAAAGTTCACAAAGCAGTTGACAGACTGCAGTTAATAAATAAATGGTTCTCTATTCTCAAAAGACTAACAATTTAAAAAAATGCAGAAAAAAATACCAACAAACAGCCACGAGTAAAGACACCATGCTGGAGTAAAGAGGGACAGTTACACCCCTTGCTAAATATCAGAGGAACCACTTTTAAAAATGCCTCTTTAACAAGGATTTTGATCCCCATCCTGGTAGGCTATTTAGATTAGGAAAGCACGCATCCATCGAGTTCATTTAAAGAAAAACATTTTGACCAAGAAAGTAGTAAAATGGCAAAGCAAGTCTTTTGGAGAGATGCTTCTTCTATAACTTTCGGGGGTCAGTGGCGTAGCTAACCAAGTTGCTGCCCGGTGCAAAAAAAATTCTGTAGCCCCCCTCCTGGCAATGACATCAAATTTAATTAATTACATTGGGTCTTTTTATTTGTTAAAGTGAGTGAGAAATGTTAGCTAATATTTTAAAATAGCAAACACTTGTTGAAAGTACTTATTGCACTTTTACAGTGCAATCTATTCATGTCTACTCAAAAGTAAGTCCCATTGTGTTCAATGAGGCTTACTCCCTGGTAAGTGAAGTAAGGTAGGATTGCAGCCTTACACAGTTTGAGATGTGCAGGAGGGGACTGGAGACAATAATAAGAGCCAGCAAGAGCCTGACTTTGAGGAAGTGGAATTGAGGAATTATGGGAATAAAAGAGGAGGCCAAACCACCTGCTGCTCAGTGCTCCTGCTGCAACTTGCCTCCTAGGTTGCTGTGCCTTGCTTGCTACCCTCTTCAGCTTCCTGCACATGCACAGGTAACCTATCACACTCAGCCAACTCAGAGCCCAATCTTCTGCCTGTCTACTTGGAAGCAAACCCAGTCTAGTCAATGGGGCTTACTCCCAGGAAAGTGGGGAGAGGATTGCAGCCTTGGAGCCCAATCCTCTGCCTATCTACTTGGCATCAAGGCCAGTCTAGTCAATGGGGCTTACTCCCAGGATAGTGTGGATAGGGTTGCAGCCTCAGAGCCCAATCTCCTGCATGTCTACTCAGGAGCAAGCCCTACTGGCTTAGATTGCGGAGACAATTGGGCTGCTGCAGCCTTGCCAGGAGGAGAGAGGAGGATAAGGGGGCAGGCAAGTAGAGAGAGGACTGTGACGAGCAGAGGAGAGTAGGCGGCACAGGGTGGGGGAGTGGTGAGCAACTAATCCTGCTGCGCAAGGGGAACCCCCTCCTCAGTCCAGGCTGTGCTCCACAAGGGTCTCTGGGGGCTGTGCCTGCCTATCAGGGACTCCATCTCTCTCTCTCTCTCTCTCTCTCTCTCACACACACACACACCCAGTGTCGTGATCAGCATCCAACAGCCCCCCCACGAACACACTTCTTCCTCCCTCTCTAAACACAAACAAGCACTTGATGTGCTCTGCTCCACTCCCCACCTGCCTCTCTTGCCATTTAAGCCAAATAGGGCTTCAGGGGGCAGCATGTTGAGCAGAACAGGTGGAGGAAATCACGGAGGGAATGAGGGCTGGCAGGTGCATGAAAGGAAGACTCCGAGGAGGTCTGTGCCCATCGCCAGCATCTCAGCTGCGGCAGGGGGAGAGGTCCAGCTCCTTGTGCCTGCCGTGACCTGTGGTTCTTGAGCTCTGCTGGAAGCGATGAGCTAGACTACCTTCCATCTTGGCTGCAAGGAGGGGCAACATGCAGTTTTGCCCCTCTCCATGACTGTTGCCCCTCCTCCCTCCGGAGTGCCTGGCACTGGCAGGGCTGCCGGCAGCAGTCCAATTGTTGCGCACAGGTGCTGTTGCCTGCAGGTTGTTGCCCCCTCAGCCATGTCATTGCCCCCACTCACCCTGTAGCCCGGTACACCTGCTACCCCCTGCACCCCCCTAGCTACACTACTGCGTGGGGTATATTCCAGCTCAGCAAACCATAGGAGTGGAGGAGAAGGCAACAATTGGTCTTAAGCTCCCTCTTAATCTGAAGATGTTTGTTTAACCAAGGATAAGCCCAGCTTTAGATCTCTTCACTCTCTGTGGCCCCAATTAATTACCTAGCTAAAATGGGGATGTGGGGGAAGGGGGAAATGGCTGCCAAAATTCTTTGTGCAATTAGGAAGCAGCTACTGTCAGGTTCTTTCAGTTCAGAATGCCATGATGTATGCATCATTAGTGCTCAAATTCCCCCATAAACTGTGTTGCCCAGCTGTACCTAGTAATCAGGTGTTCTTGCATTCAGTAATTGTGTGCAGGCAAGTATTTATACGTTTTAATGAATGACAGCCTGTACACATTGCCTGAGGAGCAACAACCAGGTCTGTCAGAGACTGCAGGATCTGTGATGCTAAAAAGGCTTTTTGGATAAAGACCTAAGGGAAGAACAGCCAAGGTGGATTGTGAAACAGGCCCATCCTCAGGTCCCAAGGACTGAGAGTTCTGTTCAAAGCCATGACAAACTTTCTCTCTAGCTAAACATGAGAACTTTGGGACTATAGATCCTCTTGGAGAAACTTCACTCTGCTCTAAACTTTGTCAGACTACCTTGCCTGGTACGAACAGCATTAATGGTGCTATACATTTCCTTCCAAATGGTATCCCTAGAGCTTGGATCAGGACTTCGTTAAAAAAAAAAAAAAAAAGGAAAAGAGGAATCCATTAAGTCAAAACACCTCACTACTGTTTGCCTCTGGCTGTCTTCCTTAGGCAGAGAAAAATAAGTGCATATTTTGTATTTTACGGTGTTGTCAGATCCTCAGTTTGAAATCCTTGTCTCAGAGCCACAAAATTATCAGGTTTTATTTTAAAACACCCTGTTGGAAGGCAGAAACTTCAACCTTTGTCACTTCCCTGCACTCCTCCTCTGTCTTTCCCAGCAGTACTGTAAGCTACCTTCCTTCAAGAAAGGGTCTTAGGAAAATATCACTGGTTGCCTTACAGCCCAATCTTATCCTCCTCCAACCAATGTAGTGACTCCTAAATAGTTACCACTGCATTCTGGGGGGGGGGGGGGAGGGTCTACTGCAGTGGTCTCCTCTGGCTAAGAGAACACGTGTTCCACCAGTGTATAGTCCCAATAGAGTTAGGATGTGAATGATTTTCCCTTCTTGACAGAGGCAGAGTGTTCACAGATGTATTGGATTTCCCTCAGTTTCCCCTTCCTCTGCTTGCTTCTACCCTAGCCTGCTCTCTTTCAAACAGAAAAACATCCAGTCTTTCCCCTTTACCCAGTAGCACACAGCCTGCATTCCAGCATGGCTCACCCACAGGGAGTACGGAATCTCCTCTCCCCTGCTATAGGTGCTGCTACTAGAGATGGGAGGGAACATACGTATACAAGCAGAATTTTCCTTTGCACAGTTTGATGGGTAACTCTCAAATGAGAGAGTGTGCATGCTGTGTGTGTGGGGGGGAGGGGGTCTGTGACCACACCTTTTAGAGAGTATTTAGCGATATTATGGGGTGAATTCATCCCAGAACAATATTTTATTATATGTTTCCTACTGTTCATCCCTGGTGGAGATGGCTGTCTCCCCTTGGAAGGGTCTGGCTGATGACCTTTCAATTGCTCAGGACATCTGTACCCTGATATTAGACTTGATTTAATTTCCAGTGAAGTTGGTGAGAGAAACCTGGGGTTTTTTTGTGGTTCTGTTTTTCTTGGAGCCAGAAAGCTCTCAGGATATGGCATTGTTTGTGGGTCTGAATAAGATGATTGAACAAGTTGTTTATGGTTGTGGAGTTTTCCAAAGGGAAGGTTTCTTGCACATAGGTGTGTGTGAAGGGCGTTCCTCCAATGAACCAAAGTTGGCCTTTTTCCCCAAGGGCCTCTGGAACCTGATGCTGTCTTGCTATTGGTCCAAACAAAGCAACTCATGCTGGTTCTCCTGGCATGCATTCAGCATCACATACATATGGACACATATGTATCATGCAGTACTTTACCCAGGGAATTACGGGGTACAAGCCATGATGTGTATGCGCAACCTCCTGATTTTAGGAATGGGTTAAGTCAGAATGCCAGATGTAGGGGAGAGCACCAGGATGAGGTCTCTTGTTGTCTGGTGTGCTCCCTGGGGCATTTGGTGGGCCGCTGTGAGATACAGGAAGCTGGACTAGATGGGCCTATGGCCTGATCCAGTGGGGCTGTTCTTATGTTCTTATGTTCTAACCCAGCAATCTGGTACCAACACTGTTTCTCACAACAAAATGACAGTGTCACACATTCTTGATTTTATGTGATTATGTTAGCACTGTTTATGCCTGTAAAAACACTACAACCACTGTTTCCTCCTTCTGAAGAAGCCATGATCCCAGGAGGTAAGCCCAGTTCAAAGATGGTGACCGCTGATATGCATCATTAATGTCAATTCTGTTTCAAGAACAGGGAAACAAGCATGTCAGAGCACACAGGTTAAATGATCAGACTTCTAGGATCTTTCAGGTTCAAATTGCCTGGTTCCAGTTTTAAATGTTGCATTAGCCATATTCATAGAGGTTTATTCATGGGGGTAGGGGTTGCTAGAGAAAAAACTGCACTCTTAGCATACTTCATGAAAGCACTCAATATTTAATCCCCTTTCTCTTTCTACATATATTCATTTCAAAAGTATAACAAAATAAGCCCTTTTATGTTAGGGAATAAACCTCACTTAATAACAACTTCAGAATGGAATCCTTACTCTCTGAAACCTGAGGGTGTGTAATGCACTGGTAGTAATTATCTTGTCTAATGTGACTCAGTAACTACAGCATCTGAAAGATGTTTGAATTTTTCTTGACTGTTCTATTCATCATAGAATTACCTGCTCATCAAACGCCATTCAAATCGTTATTACATAGTCTGCAAACCTTCCATTTGATGCCTTTACGCATCTTCTCTTTCTCTCTCTCTCTCTCTCTCTCTCTCACACACACACACACACACACACACACACACTGAGAGAAAGAGAGAGAGAGAGAGAGAGGCTATATTAGAGATTGTGCAGCATGCAACACACAGGAAGATGTGTGAGGAAAAGCTAAGGATTAGCTGTATCATTCATTCTGGTCTCGAAAACAGAGCATTCGCCACTTCACTATATTTGGAAACAGCTACTAAGCATAGAACATGCATTTCATTGTCACTTTTGTAGGAGAAATGACTCAAATATAATAGCTTTAGGTGGTTGATGGTGCTTTTTAATTTTTTTTATGAGATTTGAACTTGGCTGTAGAAAAGAGGGCTGAAATATACATTAGAAAACACCCAGAATGGCCACTGCTCCATATCTCTTCACCTTTTCCTTGTAACATTTGACTCAAACAACTTGTGTTATAATGTCACTATACTGTGTGTGGTGAATGCTCTTTTTTGTTCCCTTTTCCCCCAATTTCTCTTAAGGGAAACACTATGTAGGTTCAACATAAAGGGGGTTCAGCTGGGTTACTCTGGGCCCTCCAGCATTATGGACAGCCACAAGGAGAAGGGAAGGGGGTTAGGATATTAGCAACACTGGTGCAGTTGTTCCTTCCTCCTTCTGGGACCCAATCTAGCCACCCCCTTCCCCCTCTCTGCCCTCCCTCACCACATTTTACCCCCTCTCCACCCCATTTTCACCCTCCTGCCACCCCATTCCACCTCCTCTGCCATCTTACCAGTGGTGTCGCTGGGGGGGGTGCGGTCCGCACCAGGTGACGCGGAAGGGGGATGACGCGCACTGGGAAGGTGACGCGCTAAAATCATGGTGGTTAGGAGTAATAACATCATGTTATATACTATTGGATGCGGAATTTCCAGCTGAATGCAATGCAAAAAAATGGGAGTGAAATATCTCCTTTCTATCAAAAGTTAATGGCAAAAAACCGGAAAACAAAAAATGCATGTAGTCCAATAGAAAGTGAAACTGAGCCGTATTGCGTGTTTACTCGCTGGTAGGCGAACATGCCTTAGTTCGTCTGAAAGGGCAGTCTGAGAGGAATCCAACAACACCAGAATGGTCCTGATCCAATGAATGTAGCCCAAAAAAAAATCAGAGAAAGAGGTCCCTCCCTCCAAGTTGGTGAATGTATTGAGCCCTATGGAAAGCGAAACTAAGCCACATGGTCGCGTTTACTCTCAAGTAAGCAAACATGTCTTGGCTCCTAGGCAGGTCAGACAAAGGGAAATGTGAGGCCACCAGAATGGTCCTGATTTGATGCAACTGGAGCTCAACAAATGCTCCAGAAGGCAGTCCCTCCCCCATAAAAAGAATGAAACAGGCTTGACAGGGTAAGGGGAAATTTTTTTTCTGTTTTAGGCTGCAATTCTATCCACACTTTCCTGGGAGTAAGCCCCACTGACTATAATGGGACTTACTTCTGAGTAGATAGGCATAGGATTGGGCTCTCAGACTTGTAAAGCCAGGTGGGTCCTGATAGTGATATGCATGAAATATAAGAACTTAAATTGAACTGGGTACTGGGTAGCATACCCAGGTACGCTTTGCTCACAACAGGAGAGGAAACTGTATGCTTTCCACATGCGCTGCCTCCGACGCATCCTCGGCATCACCTGGCAGAACAAAGTTCCAAACAACACAGTCCTGGAATGAGCTGGAATCCCTAGCAAGTATGCACTGCTGAAACAGAGATGCCTGCATTGGCTCGGTCATGTCGTGAGAATGGATGATGGCCGGATCCCAAAGGATCTCCTCTATGGAGAACTCGTGCAAGGAAAGCGCCCTACAGGTAGACCACAGCTGCGATACAAGGACATCTGCAAGAGGGATCTGAAGGCCTTAGGAGTGGACCTCAACAAGTGGGAAACCCTGGCCTCTGAGTGGCCTGCTTGGAGGTAGGCTGTGCAGCATGGCCTTTCCCAGTTTGAAGAGACACTTGGCCAGCAGACTGAGGCAAAGAGGCAAAGAAGGAAGGCCCACAGCCAGGGAGACCAACCAGGGACAGACTGCACTTGCTCCCAGTGTGGAAGGGATTGTCACTCCCGAATCGGCCTTTTCAGCCACACTAGACACTGTTCCAGAACCACCATTCAGAGCGCGATAAAATAGTCTTTCGAGACTGAAGGTTGCCAACTACTGGGTAGGGGTGAAAATCTTACTGATTCTTTTTTTATTGGGGGGGGAGGTGTTATTGCAGGCAGGCTACAGAGAAAATTCGCTTGGTGAAAGAGGGCTGGCTTTCCCTTATTTATTGATTTTACTTTAGTTTATTTATAATTATTTATTTTAATTTGCTTTATGATGGGTCCTAGACAGATTGTCATTCTAAAAAGTGGGTCCCAGTGCTAAAGGTTTGAGAACTGCTCCAATAAGGTGTTAGTAAGCTGACATCCTGGGGGGAGGTGACACCACTAGTGACCAAAATCACTAAAATCACAGTTTGCAAAAATAATACCACCATGTTATATATCAATCAATGTGTAATTTCATGCAGAATGCGATGAAACAAACTGCATTGAAATATCCTTATTTTATCAAAAAGTACAGCCAAAAAACCAGTGGGGGTGGGGCGATGGTAGATCACCACGCCCACCACCTGGAGTGTTGCCCCGCCCACTGCATGGGGGTGACGTGCTGGCCTCCCGCACCGGGTGACGCGAACCCTAGTGACGCCACTGCATCTTACCACCTCCGGTGAGTGGGAGAACTGACGACAACAGTCTATATATAGTGCAATAGCCCATCACTCCCCTCCTGTACTCTCTCCTCAGCTTCCATTTGAACTCAGAGTCACCCCTCCCTTCCTCTGCCTGTTAAACTGCCTTTCTTCGTCACGGTTGACCCCCCTCCCCCCAAAAATACAAACTTTGGAGAAAGTGGGAAGATAGGAAGCAGCGGGAGTCTCCCCAAATCATTGAAGTGGGTCCCAAAGAGCATCTCTTTATTGAACGGGAATTGCAGGCTGGACTACAACCGCCATGATTGCCTGGCAGGCCTTTATGTCAGGGACGCAACTATCACAGAAAGGTCCTCCAGGTTGTAAGGTAAGTGGCCCAGTGGAGGAACAGGGATCAGAATATTTGACTGTGCGATCCCATGTCTTTGATTTTATTGGGCTTTTGCAGAAAAGGTTTCTCTTCCACCCCACCCCTCAGAGAATTCACTCTGAAAATTTGAAAAAAAATTGACTGCACTGTGAATCAAGTCTAGCGAGCTTATGAAACTACTTAAAAGTGCATACACAGGATTGCATATTAAATTTCTCCGGATAAGCTCAAAGGTGTGCAAGCAGATGGAATGAGAGTTGCCTTGGTGGAGGGCAGGGTGAGGTTGCTAGATATTCATGTATATCAGGGAATCTCGAAAGCATTGTTCCCCTACCAATTAAAATAACACTAATACTTGGAACAGTGTTTCTACCAATATAAAACTTTGCTTGATTTGGAAGAACTATTCAGTAGACCTGTTTTAATTGGAGAGGGCATCATCATTTTATGCTTTGGGCGGTGAATTTGTGACTGAGCTACCACTAAAATGTACAATGAGCTCAAATATCAGTAATCATGTTTGCATAACCTTGCAGTTGAAGAAGCGTTATGAGATGCAATGAAACCCTGAAATTATGTATGTTTTAATTAGGTAGTAATGATAGCATTGTAAGGCTTTGTTTATTGACTAGTCAGAAAGTTCTAATGAGCTGTGAATTTCTGAGGGTTCAGGGCAATAAAAATGAGACGAATTCTCAGCTCATTTCAGTATGGAAGCCATTCCAGGGGTGCAATGGGATTCAGGGATTCAGAACAAAATACAAGTGCCTGGGAGATTCTGGAGATTTTACTTTCAAAATGGCTAAAGATGTTTATATAAAGATGTGTCTATCTTATTTGTAAAATGACAACAAAAAATCTGAAGTAGTGGATGGCAATGTAATACATTGCTCTTGGGAAGACTCCAAACTCCAGGGGCCCCTGTGATGTTTACCTTCCAATGATGGAGGAGGAGAAAGAATGAAGTGCAAAGGTCCCTTTAGCCCTCGTTGGCAGCTGCTGTTCTTCTGCCATTCTGGAGCACACTGTGACAATGGGCAGAGAGCAGTGGCATCACTAGGAGGTGCGGTTGGTGCAGGCCGCATGGGGTGATGCGCACAGGGGGGTGTCACGCACTGGGGGTGACATGCTAAAATTGTGGTGGTGAGGAGTAATACTGTCATGTTATATATCATTGGATGTGGAATTTCCAGCAGAATACAATGCCAGAAACCAGAGTGAAATATCTCCTTTCTAGCAAACGTTATGGCCAAAAACCAGAAAACAAAAAATGGATGAAGCCCTATGGAAAGTGAAACTGAGCCATATTGTGCATTTACTTGTGAGTAGGTGAACTTGACTTAGTCCAACAGAAAGGGCAGGCTGAGAGGAATCCAGCGACACCAGAATGGTCCTGATCCAATGAATGCAACCCCCAAAAATACCTGAGAAGGAAGTCCCTCCCTCCAAGCAGACCCTCCCTCCAAGTATTGAGCCCTATGGAAAGCAAAACTAAGCCTCACGATCGTGTTTACCCACGAGTAAGCAAACGTGCCTTGGCTGGTGGTCAGGCTAGGCAAAGGGGAATGTGAAGCCACCAGAATGGTCCTGATCTGATCGGACTGGAGCTCAACAAATGCTCCAGAAGGCAACCTTCCCCCCCCCCCGAACTACAAAGGATCAAAACAGAGGGTTTTTTTGAGACTTGCAAAGCCAGGTGGATCCTGACAGTGATCTGGTTTAAACAGAAGTTCTTCAATTGAACTGGGCATTGGGTAGGGCTGAAAACCTTACTGATTTTCGGGGGGGGGGGGTGTTATTGCAGGCACGTTACAGAGGAAATTCACTTGGTGGAACAGGGCTGGTTTCTGCTTATTTAATTATTTGTTTTACTTATTTATACTTATTTATTTTAATTTGCCTGATTATATCACTTCCACCATGACATCACTTCTGGTGGGTCTTGGACAGAAAAGTTTGAGAACTGCTGCAATAAGGTGTTAGTAAGTTGACACCCTTGGGGGTGTGTGACATCACTAGTGACCAAAATCACAATCTGGAAGAATAATACCATCATGTTATATATCAATCAATATGTCATTTCATGCAGAATGTGTTCTATCTTTGTTCTATCAAAAGGTACAGCCAAAAAACCAGTGGGGGCGGAGTGATGGTACATCACCACGTCCACCACTTGGGGTGTTACCCCACCCACTGCATGGGAGGTGATGTGCTGGCATCCCACACGGGGTGATGCGAACCCTGGTGACGCCACTGACAGAGAGCAGAGAAAGATACATGGGTAGGTAGGGAGAAGACTTGGGGGTGACTTCATGAATTTTTCTGAGCTCTTCCGGCTCTGAAGAATTTTTGGAGTTTTTAAAGCTCACTTCTTCTTCCAGGAGGGCTTCAGAACCTGTCAAAATTCAACAACATATCGAGGCAAAACTCTCATTGAGGGATGTCAGATGTTGCAAGCTGTGCATGGATTTCCTGCACACAGGGCAACATGGAGAAGAGTTTTCGGTAAATGCCGTAACAGCTGAAGCTAAGCTGGATGCAGCCGAGAAGGATAGATAAAAAGTAGGACTGCCAATGAATTAATGATTTTTTAATCAGTGTAACTGATAGGCTTTTAAGCGATCAGTCAGTTAATTAATGTTGTTTAAATAAATTAGTGTTGTTGAAATTAAATAAATAAATACATTTCAAAACGGCAGTGAAGAACAAGAATACTGTGTTGAAATTCTCTGATAAAGACGGTTTCTATTGAGTGTGAACTAACGCAGGGCCAAGCTAGATAAGATGTTGGGAATCTGTAATTTGGTCTCCAATCTCTTCAAATGTCTTTCATGAGCAGTTGGAAGGAAGGGGAGTGGAGAGGGCAGCAGAGATCTATTGCACTGAATTGGGGTAGAATTCCAAATTTGCCCCCTAGTATTTAATGTAATGGAACCACAAATGCATTACATTTAATAGGGGGAGTTGGGTCATTTTTCCTTGAGTCAGATTGGTTCAATTAATTGATCCAAGACCTTCCAATTTTTTTTAAAGTTCTCAGATAATTTCCTAGTTAATCAGAGGAGATCTTGGGAGAGCTCACCCATTTCTATTTGTCCTGGGAGAGAAGATGCTATTAGCATCGCTAATATCCTTTCCATCTTTGGAGTGTTATTTTTCTTGGGATTTGCCAGGGAAAGAGGAAGAGTGATGCGTTCCTGAAGAAGGCCAGCTGACTGGTTAGTGTATCTGCTCCCCTCTTTTCCTTTACTGGTCCAGCAGCTGAACAGGGAAAGTTTGATAGTTTCTATCTGTTGCTACCATCCCAGAGACTACAGAGACCAGACAGAGGAGGATCATCTGGGTACCCCAACCCCCACTGGGGAATGCTGAACCCCAGAGATTCTTATTAAGAATCAAACCTGTAGTAGCATCTGCAGGGTAAAGGGACACCATCAAATTATTCATGAACGTGGATTACGCAGACAAAGAGTCAAAATGTGACTGGTTTATTAAAAGGCTGAATGAAAAGGGAATTAAACAATATGGTGAAAGAAAACTGGATAGTAAAGAACAACCAGGTGATGGGGAATGTCTGAGCTTGGCTGCAAATCACATAGGAAAAGTTTGATAAAATGGATTCAGTGACCATGCATACCCAGCAGATGAAGCTGGGATGCTATTCAAAAAACTCCGCTGACACAGCCCCGTCCAGCATGTAGTTATGTAAAATCTGGGGAAATTGCAAACTGGCTGGAGTAAATTAGAAAACCAGGAAACTAAAAAAAATTCCTTAATGCAATCCTAGCTAAGAGTCCTCAGCTGAAGCTAATTATATTGCACTCGTGGGGACAAGTGGGTGCTCCTCTTTTTGCTCTAAATGTGTGGGTTACTCAGCAACTGGCAGAGAACCAGGTGGGGAAATTTTATTTTCTGACTTATTTTGACTGTTTTAAGCATTTTTAGAAGGGGTCCCCAGTGTCTGCAGATACTCTGTCTGTGGAGGAGGCTGAAACCGAAATCCTGGAGATACCGAAGGATGGTTGTACTACACAGTGAGCAAGGCAGCCCTGTTGACAAGCAGAATAGCTGCCCACACAGGAAGTCAGATCCTGAATACATATTTAGCACGTGGCTGGAGAATAATGGAGTTTCCAAACAAAGAACAAGAAGGCTGCAAGAGGATTTTCTAGAAGCTCTAAGGCAGGGGTGCTCACACTTTTTTTGGCTCTAGAGCTACTTTGAAACCCAGCAAGGCCTGGAGATCTACCAGAGTTTTTTTTACAATGTTCGCGCCATCATAACATATAACACTTATGTGTACAATGTATGTTGGTGTACCTTGAGCCTCACGGAGTATAACAGGACTTACTCCTGAGTAGACATGCCTAGGATTAGGCTGTGAGGCTGCAATCCTAGCCACACTTACCTGGGAGTAAGCCCCATTGAGTACAATGGGCCTTACTCCCGGCATTTCCTCCTAGAGGCAGCTGAAGGGGGGGGGTCGGCACTCCGTGATCTACTCATTTTGCCTCGCGATCTTCTGGTAGATCGCGATCCACCTATTGAGCATCTCTGCTCTAAGGGCACAATCCTAACCAGTGCTGGAACAGGCAAGCCAGGAGGCTTGCACTGTATCCAACACAGGATTGTGGCCAGAAGCGGCACAGCCAGAGGTAAGGGGAAACGTTTCCCCTTACCCCTGGGTAAGGGCTGCTGGCCACAAGGGGTCTCCTCGGACTTGCGCCACCTCCGGAGGTGGCACTAGTTCGACTAGAGTGGAGCAGCTGGAAGCCACTCCGTTCCCCCTGGGAATGGGGGTTGGGATCTGGCATAACTGCTAAATCCCAGTTCTTCCTCCTGCTCCCCGCCTGCCCAACCCCAGAGCTGCCCATGGCCCGCCCTCCCCCCACCCAGGAATGCCTCCCTCCCTCCTCCTCCCCACCTCCCCCACCTCTACCTTTTCAGCTTGTGTCGGTGCAGGCGGGCCAACACAAGCGGCTGAGGGGAAGCTGGTGTGGAGGTTTATGTCAGCCTCCACAGGCCAGCGCTTCTCAGAGCGCCAGCCTGGCTTCCCCTCGAGGAGGCGCAAATGTGCTTTACGGCTGGGCTGGTACTTGGGCTGGCCTAACTGCAAGTTAGGTTTGTGTCCTAAGACTCTTGAACCTGCACTGGAGTTCCTGGGAAGTTAAAGCATTCAAAAACACAGAAAAATACCAAAACAGTATAAGGGAACAAACAGGAAATTCATCACTGGTTGAGTGTGGGGGAGATGGTTAACCTCCCTTCACCTATCCTGAACCATGATCGTAATCCAAATTGCCCTTCCTCCCTGCTTCTATATTTTTGTTTTTAAAAAGACAACGATGTGTTCAATATCATGTCTAGTTAGGCCCTTACCGTGTAATCTTATGCATATATACTAAGAAGTAAGTCCGACTGTGTTCAGTGGGACTTGCCTCCAAGTAAAGGGGCACAAGATTGCAGCCTTAGTGTTATGCACACGTTAAATCTTTCTCTGCATTTTGTACTTTGAAAGAAGTGTTAGAGAACTTGTAAAGAAAAACCCACAGTGCTCAGTTTCGTACACTCTCTCATGCAGTCCGCTGTAAGGAAATGCACAGAAGAAAATACGTTTTTGTTCTGTTCCTTAGTGCTGTTTAATTTCATTTAATCTTTAAATATCACGACGGTAAGTAAGCACTAAACAAAAGCTATATAAATAGAAGCATTATCTGCTGTCTGAGTTTCTTTTCTCTATTGAGCTGAAAGAGAGCTTCTGTGCTGTGTGTGTTGCCTGATTTGTGATTTGAAAGCTGATAATTTGAAGGACTTTGTTACATTTTCCTAACACAGACTTTTTCTTCTTCTACCCTTTCTGTTGGAGATAAACTATTCATTCTTATTGTGGCTCACAGCATGACTATTCTGTTGACCAAAGACATACCAGGGGAAATATGCTGTTTCAGTAAGTATTGTGCGATATCTGGTATGTGTTACTTAACCTTTTTAGATTTCACTGTGACGCTGTGATCTGTACCCATTTAGGTGCACTTAAAAAGTAAAATAGTTCATATCCTGAGAAAAAATAAGGTATTCTAAAATTCTTGGTTTGATTAACTTTGGGTACAATCCTATCCTGCGCTGGAACAGGCAAGCCAAGAGGCTTGTGCTCTTTCCAGCGCAGGATAGTGGCCATAAGCGGTTCAGCCAGCGGCAAGGGAAAACATTTCCTCTTACCTCTGGGTAAGGGTTGCTAGCCCCTATGGGTCTCGGTTCACTTGTGCCACCTCTTGAGTCCAAGGTAGAAGCCACTCCGTTCTCCCCGGGAACAGGGGTTGGCATAACTGTTTGATCCCAGCACCACCTCCTGCTCCTTGCCTGCCCGCCTCTGGGGCTGCCCACCGCCTGCCCTCCTCCCACCCAGGAATGCCTCCCTCCCGCCTCCCCCTGCCTACCTTTGCTGCTTGCATTGGACAAGCCGGGCCAACGCAAGCGTCTGTGAGGAAGCTGCTATGGAGGCTGGATTCAGCCTCCATGTGTCGATGCATCTCCTTGCCCTGAAGCGGCTTCTTCCTGAGTAGGCGCAAATGTGCCTTATGGCACGTTTGCAGCGCTCCTGGGTCAGCACAAGTCCCTTGTGCTGGCCCAACTCACTTCCAGGGTAGTTTCCTTTGGCCCTGAAAATCAATTATTTGACCATTATCTTTTGCCGATGGAATTTCAGTTGCTTGGGAAAGACTCATGGAGCAACCATAACATCATGGTGTCAGAAGATGATTTATGTGCACCAATTGCAGTTGGCCAAGACTGTCCTTCTGGAAAGAACCAAAATTCAGGGCCCAGACATAGTGGAGGACCTGGGAGCCCTTTAGCTGCCATAAACTGTTTTCAGGCATTATTCTAGGATTAAATGAACTTTGATAGAGCGGAGCTGCCTCACAGCAGCACGCCTTCCTACTGACTTGTGCATGTTGATTATAACACTTGTATAGAGTCCCCACACAGGGACTCTCTTTGTGTGGTGATTCTCTGCCATTTCTCTGCAATTGTCTTCATTTAGCTCTAAAATGACATCTGAAAAGGGCTACAATTGCTCCTGGGGGGAATTGTGTGGGCATTTGACAAAAAGAACGAGAAGGCAAGCTGTTCCTCTGTCCTTTGTAAATTGTGCCTCTGCTTAACTCACAAGGTTTCTGGTTTGAGGCCCACAGGGCCTGACAAGAGGCCCCAGTTTGATTTGAAGGCAGGAACAGAGAACTAGATCTATGGGGGTTGCCACAGTTGTCATGCTCCAATGAAACAATGGTCTCCATCACAAGCAGGAAACCTTCACAGTCCACTCTACCTGTTCCCCCATCTGAAAAAGAAGGGGAAGGTTCATTTCACTCATCTGTGAAGAAATTGATGGTTGCTGGAGCATGGTTTAATAATGATGATGGGAGTTCAGATGGTTAAAATAATAATATAAAAAGAAATATAACATTGTGGCTCATTTCTCTCTCTTCCCCAGATGATTCTGTCACTCCAACTGTTTTTCTACAATCATTAGATTAACTTATTTGCTAAATACCAATAAAGCAGCATGAAGCTGCAAATAGTGAAAGCAGAAGTGTTTCGTTGGAGTTAGTCCCATCTGGCAATAAAACTATTGACATGTCAGCAAGACAGGTTTTAAGTTCAGTAGCACCAGCAGCAACAAAAAAGCTTCCTGCCTGCCACCAAACACACCAACCCTGCCTTTATTGTATCAAGGAATGTAGTGTACGTGAACAAAAAAAAAGGTCTTCAGAGCTACTATGAGGTGCTCTCCCCGAGTTGCATGTTGCTTTGTTATAGCTGTACTAATGAAGCAGACTGAGAGGATGTTCTTTCTCTTTTTCCCACCAGAGGGCATATTTTAAAGGGTCAGGCTGAACTCAGAAGACCAAGGTAGGTGAAGTGCCATCAAAATCTAGGGAGGGCAGTTTCCTCTACAGAAGAAAGAGGAGTTTTGCTTTGCTTTGTGTTGCTTTTAGTGTTTGTAATTTGTTCTTATTGCTGGTTACAGCAAGGTGAAGAACATTTCTCCTGGATGGACTCCTGTTTGGGAGAACACAAAAGGTGAGGGCAGAATGGGATTTCACAGAGCCCGCTTTGAACCAACAGCAAAAGGGGGGGGGGGGGGTGATGGCTCTCAAATAATATCACCTTTTCTGTTTTGGGCATCATCTAGCCAGAGATGCATTTCCATGCCTAACAGACCAATCCTATCCTTTTCCTGGCCATAAAATGCTGTCTCACCAAATCAGGTTGCTCTGCAAGCTATGGTGGAGGAGCCATTTGGGAGGGGAAAGAAAAAATGCATTACCTTACCCTGCTGTGAGCCCCTTGACCACCCAATGGGTCTCTTTGGACTGCACCAACTCTTTAGCTTGTGCAAGCCTGAGGAGACAAAGGAGGTATATCAGTTGGCTCTGGCACCAGTCACCCATGCTGGGTGCCATCCACTTCCACCTTCAACATGCCCCTGGTTGTTTGCCCCTGCTGCCCTGATCCTCCCACCCCTTGTCCCATTCCACCCATCTTGCCAACTTACTGGCATTGGGGGGACTCCTCTTTGCCACCAATGTGCACGGGGTTCTCCCACCTGTCTGCAGCAGCGACCTGGAAGCGTTAATCTGCAGCAGCTTTAGCGCACTGTGTGGCTGCATTTCAATGATGTTTGGCCGTTAGTCTTGTCCTTGAAAATGAATGGGGCTTAACAGTGCTTACCCTTGTCCTTTGTTTCTTTTCTAAGAGGAACTTTGAGAAACCAGGACCACATAATGCGGTGGTACAGAGGCACATGTACCTTCACATGTTTTCCTACAATACAACTCACTGCTGAATAAGAAGACAAGATTTATGACAACAGGATCAGAGCACGTGGCAATATTACCCACATTATCTAATAAGCATAATATTTTCATAGATTAGCAAGCTTCCCTCCCCCCATCACTTTCAAAGGTGAACATTAGTTGAGAGCCAGGGTGGAGCAATTAGGACTGGAGAGCCAAGTGCCCAGATCTTCACTTGGCCACACAATGCACATGGTCATGTTGGGCCAGTCACTCTTGTTCACGCTAAGTTGCATTACAGAGTTATCACGATACAAAGAAGATCATGTGCCACATTCCTTGGTGGAAGAGTGTGATAAAAGGAACAAATGCATCATATGATGTTCAGCTATAGAAAGTGAATGTTCTTGATGTGCTGAGCTTTCCTATTCTGTGGGCTGCCCATGGAAACCCTGCATGTTATGTTCAAGATGGTGGCTTATCACTTTACTGAGCTTTCAGCATGGTAGGCATCCCACCCCTGCCCTGGAACTCATTTCTTTCCCATAATTTCTCTGTTTGTCTTTCTGAAAGAGTCATGTTAACAAATATATCTTCCTTTAGCAGTTGGGATATGATATATTTGTCCCCTGAAGTCAATTTGCTTTAATCTTCTGTCCAAGTTGTGAATGAGGGAGGGAAAAGCATGTAAACCTATGAAAATATGATGCTTATTAGATAATGTGGGAAATATTGCCAACTGTGCTGGTTCCATTCTAATCAATCATCCTTTCTTATTAAGCAGCAAGTTATATTTGTTCAGATAGAACCCTCTATAGCCAAGATTAAGATAATTATGAGATCTCTATACTGGGCTCCAAATTGAAAGTTTATTCTGCTTACAATTGATTTTATTGCTTTTCAAATTCTAATCTATGCCTAGTCATAAAACCAGACATTCCATGATGAAAAGGTGTATTAAAGAACAAATGTGTGGGTGGCTGGGTGGGTGAGAGATGTGCAGTGCAATCTCATCACTGATAGGGAGAGTTAAGCAATGAAATCAGTGGGATTTAAAGGTGCCTGTCATTCGTTGGATCATGCTCTGTTGGCCCAATCCAACCCCCCACTTGCCCTGGCAGAGAATGCACTCCCCTGTTGCAAATGTGCCATAAAACTTGTGATGGCAGGCTGTAATGGAAGGTCATCAGGTGGATGATGTGGTATTGAAAGCGATTCCCATGTTTTGACAGCTGGTTGACAGCTCTGGGAAGGGCAGGGCTGGCTCCACAGCTGTAATCCATCAAGGCCAATGGAGACTCTGATGGACACCTGAGCTTCATTTGGCCTTGATGTGACTTTGAATGGGCATGGACTGAAGAGCTGGCTCACCTGAGCCTAATTTGGACTTAACAAGGGGCTAACAGGGTAGCTCACAGCTGAGCTGCATTTTGGATAATGGGACATCCAAGGATAAAAGGCAGCTTCAGAAGGAGCAAAGCTACCTGACCAGAGGTACCCTGGAACCAGACCTACAGGACCCCAGACCTATAGGACACGAACGGACCAGGACCTATGGGAGAAGGGGACTGCCAGGACTCTGCTAGAGGAGACATTCTGCTGGAGAGGACACAGAGGAGGGACTCTGCTGCAGAAGACTGGACTGTGCTTTGGAGATTAGACCATGGACTTGGACTGGAGGCTTTGGACCTTTACCTACTGAGTTAAGTGGAGTTTTGGGGAGGGAAAGCCTCTGGACAAGAGGACTTGTTGGGAGTGTCTGTGTTTATGGCAATAAATTTGGTTAATTGCTATAGATAAGGAGTTCTGTGTTCATTCCTTTGCACACCACAGCTGTTGTTTCTAGAGATAAGAGGAGGTGTTAATTAGCCAAAAAGCGGGCATTGGGAGACGGAACATTTTTTGGACAGGACAAATTGGCGTAGTCGGCAGGATTCGACAAATTGGGTTACAAGACACAGGCCAGTTAGGAACACCAGAAGGAAGACTTGCAAAATCCCACCAGTGCCAGCGCAAGGAGTGGCATGCAGTGGAGCAGGTACGCCAGTCCAGGATATGGAATAGGATGGGAGAAGATGACGAGGGGTGTAATGGGGTAGGGGAGGGTGGTGATGGGGTAGGAGATGGGTGGATCAGGCCTGGGAGGGGCAGGATTGGCGGCAAATCCAAGTTGCCCCATTGTGGTTGCTGGGTCTTTCCCCAGGGCAAGGAGACAAATGTCCACTTACTTTACAGAGACCTCCGACATGCAAAATTCCCTTACAGGATGCAGTGCAAGCCATGCTTGCACATCTGCATTGGTGCAGGGGAAGTTGGATATGATTGGGCCGCCTATATATATATAATTTTACTTCTCACAGAGAAGTGCCCTTCATCCTAGATAGATGACTTATCTTCCATTGTGAAAATAAATACAATGAGAATAATTTGTTAAATACTGAGCCATAACTGAAAAAAACAACAACTTTGGGTTCACAATCCACCAAAAGTTAAGCTTTTTAAAGATCCATTCATATCAATAGGAGAAGTAAAAATATATGTTTGGGTCACAGTCCTATGCAGAAATATCCAGGAGTAAGACCAACTGAACCCAGTGGGATTGCTTTGGAGAAAATATGCGTAGGCTTGTAATACCCACCTCTCGTATTGAACTCAATGAACATTAAGCATGCTTAATTCTTGATTGGATTTTGTCAAATCCCCTTAGGCCCAAATCCTAACCAACTTTCCAGCACTGACATAACTGTGCCAATGGGGCATGTGCTGCATCCTACAGTTGGGTGGCAGTCATGGAGGCCTCATCAAGGTAAATGAGTGTTTGCTCCCTTACCTTGGAGCTGCACTGCCCTTACCCCAGCGCTGGAAAGCACCACGGCCCTGCCTATAAGTCAATCTCACAGAAAAGTTGAGGGTAGGTCTTGAGCCCCAAATTATGGAATTTTCTATTACCCTCGGATAAGTTGGGGGTTAAACTTAGGGGGGGTCTGACTATAATTTTGTCTGATTTTACCTGAAGCCAGATCCTGAAAAATAACCTACCACTAATTGTTACCTAAGAGCTGTACAGTTTATAATTAATTAAAAATACAATAAAAGATCATAAGATGCATTTTTGTTCATTAACTTTTAAAATTCTGATCTTTACAACATTTGTGTAAACACTGTCAGAATAAGTGCCTGTAAACAACATACCAGCAGAACCATTAATCAAATCTTTCTTTAAGGTGCCGGTGTGTGAAGCCAGAGGCTCTACGTAGAACATGCAACATAAATATGTAATTGGGAGTGTGCAGTTCAGTTCTCTGCAGGGAGACAAGCAACAAGGACTGAGCTGCGCACAGTTGCAACCCTCTTTACTCAGAAGCAGACCCACTGCTTTCCATGGTGTTAGTCTTAAGTAAGGGTGCATTGCAGCATGGGACCTTGTTTCAGATGGAAATGAGAGAATTTTCACAATGGTCCAGTTCTGGTCGCCGCATCTCAAAAAAAGACATAGTGGAAATGGAAAAGGTGCAAAAGAGAGTGACTAAGATGATTACGGGGCTGGGGCACCTTCCTTATGAGGAAAGGCTACGGCGTTTGGGCCTCTTCAGCCTAGAAAAGAGACGCCTGAGGGGGGACATGATTGAGACATACAAAATTATGCAGGGGATGGACAGAGTGGATAGGGAGATGCTCTTTACACTCTCACATAATACCAGAACCAGGGGACATCCACTAAAATTGAGTGTTGGGCGGGTTAGGACAGACAAAAGAAAATATTTCTTTACTCAGCGTGTGGTCGGTCTGTGGAACTCCTTGCCACAGGATGTGGTGCTGGCGTCTAGCCTAGATGCCTTTAAAAGGGGATTGGATGAGTTTCTGGAGGAAAAATCCATTATGGGGTACAAGCCATGATGTGTATGCGCAACCTCCTGATTTTAGAAATGGGTTATGTCAGAATGCCAGATGCAAGGGAGGGCACCAGGATGAGGTCTCTTGTTATCTGGTGTGCTCCCTGGGGCATTTGGTGGGCCGCTGTGAGATACTGGAAGCTGGACTAGATGGGCCTATGGCCTGATCCAGTGGGGCTGTTCTTATGAGGATCACATCCTGGGGTTTTCAAAACCAGACACCTAAGCTTGGGGGTGAGTGAAATTCTTTGCAAATGAATTGCCAGAAATGTTCTGAGCAGCAGCAAAAGAAAAGGAGGCATTTCCCTTCTCCAAACTGGAAGGGACAGATAGGGGCTTCTGGGAATTCTGGGGAGGCTTTGTGGGAGCATGTGCTGCATTCCATGGCAGCAGCCCCATACAGACTACAATCCCCAGAAGGGCCTTCACTTCACTTCCTGTCTGGAGAAGAGGCTGCCTCTGAATACCATAATTACTGGAGAAAATTCTCCTTTCTCTCCACCTGTTTCCTGCTTTGCAGCCCGTTTCCACATCCCCCCTTCACCAGACAGCTGCTGAGCCTCCAGAAGCTTCCCAGAAGCTCCTGGAGGATCCTGCCCCACCCACTGCATTGACTGGGTATAAGTTGACTCAGGATCTCAGGCTCAATTTTTAGGCGTGAATTTTTTGACCTATAGGCAAGTATATACGGTAGGTTAAAGTTGCGCCCTTAGTAGCACAGTTCAGTGCATATGATCCTATTGGGTTAGAAATGCGGAGTTCTTGCTATTTCAGAACCTGTATTAATCATTTAATATATGGTTCACACACTGTGGGATTACATTTCCAAAATTTAATAACAAGAACGCCTTTTCAGAGGATGCCTATGTTGTCATTTCATGAAAACATGGAGCATTTGTTAAATTTTTCATGTATTAGTTATTAACTTAACAGATTTATGTCCTGCCTTTCCACCGTGTAGATCTTCAGAGCAGCTTATAAATATGCATAATTAGTCCGATCAGTAGTGTAGGTGGGGGGGGCAAAAGCATAAGTACTGCAGGGGCGTCCTCTTCAATTAGCTGTTGGAACCAGCTGTGTGGTTCAGCATGTGCCTATGCATTGCCATAACTGTCCAGAAAGGCGAGAGGGAGGGACCACTTACATAGTGTGTTTCAGTGCCTGTAGTACTTACCATTTCCCCCCTCTAGCTACGCTACTGAGTCCAATCCTATCCTCTGCTACCCATGCTGCTGAAAGCACATTAAAAAGGAGTATGCTGCATTCTACAGTGGGGGGGGGGGATACAAAGTAACCAGAAGGCCTCTTACAATGGCTAAACTCTATTCTGCTGTTGTAAAAGAGAAGATATGAATAGACCATGAAGTTCTTCGTAGCCTGAGAGCCAAATCCTATGCATGTCTACTCAGAAGCAAGTCTCATTAGAATCAGTGGGGCTTACTCCCAGGAAAGTGTGGATAGAATTGGGCTGTGAGGGGGCAGCTTTCCACATATAGATCTTCCGCACTAAAATATGGGAACAAATACTTTTACCCTACATCCGATGCCAGGTTGTGGCTGTCACGTCCCTGGTGGTGGGGCCAATAGTAAGCTTCTTTGGGAGCATTTCCCTCCCTGTGCAAATCCAGTAAGAGAGCAGATAACAGTGTCCAGGGCAGGAGAATAGTGTGGCTCCAGCTACACAGTTCTGCTCACAAATCATCTGGCTGGTGGTAGTTAGAATATTCACAAGAATGTGATTGAATCACCTTCCTCTCTTACCAGTGCAGTGGCAATTTTGGCTCTCACTTTTAGCGGTGGGGTAAAGAGCCAACTCTCCCAGAAGCACTGCACTCCTCCACCCAATTTCAGTTCCATGAGCAGAGCAGAGCAGAACAGATAATACAAATCAGGAGGACTTTTGTCTCAGGCAATCATTTGTGTTTTGTACTTACTACCAGTTTTTGTTATAAATATGATATGGGAGGAGGGGGTTTGATGATGATTCCAGTAATACATCTGGGGTATTTATTGCTGTGATGTTTCATAGAGTTAAGGTGCTTTTTCAAGAACAATGTAATATTAGTCATCCATACACTTCTATTTACTCTCCTTGGCCCTCATGTCTGCTAATGAAACATTGGAACCACTCATCTTCCCCTGCAGCTTGAACTGCCCTGAAGTACATGGGAAGAGGTTACCAGATCTCACAAAAGCTCCTTCCTTGCCTTTCAGTACAACTTTCCATATTGCTGTCTTTGTATTATCATAGTTGAAATTCAGCTGTAATCATGGAAGAGCTGCCAGATTCAGACTTTTAACACACTGGAGATTTCATTAGTAAATGTCTTTTTTTCAGTTCAGAGATGACACTTGAGAGTTTTAGAACTCTCTAGTTTACTAATTAGCTTACCTCTGTGGACTGTGTTTAACATTCTACAATCCATTATTTTTTTTTACACTCGTACATTGATGTGGGCATTTGTGCCCAAATCCATTCAGCTTGAAGCACTCCAGTACTCTAATGTATTCAAGGACAAATGTTAATTTTTTTTTTTAAAAAACACACTTTTCAGTACATTTGGGAAAAAAGAAACAAAACACAAAATAAAAGGTTTTCCCTGATATATAATTTTCTGAGAATAACCTACCACATCTTCTTGTCTTCCTTCCTTTCTTACAAATTAATTGCATGAATTCAAATGGTTCAACAATGAGCATTTTGTATAACTCTTGTGAAGATTCTTGCATAGTTCCACAATTTTAAAATTATGCACACATTTCTACATACAAGTAGCGTTATGGACACAGTCCCAGGAGGAATACTAATCATAAACCTTTGACATGAATTTCAGTCCATCAGATATGATTCCAGGGATTATAGTACCAATTTCATGATGTGTAAATGTGCTGATCAGACTTGTGTAACCATCCATGTTATTCAGAAACTGCCTGCTTTACAGAACTACTTATTTTAAAAATATATATATATTTGTAACACACTGTAGTTCAGTTTCTACTTTCCTCAGAAACCAATGCACCGGCGCAGACATCGTTGACCCTGTCACATCTTGATTCAGATGGACAGAGAATTCCCAGCAAAGTTTCAGGCTGTCATTGAGTATTTTTGAAAAGCTTAAAGAAAGACTCCTAGATCCTTGAGAGTCAAGTCATTAGGAATCCAGAGGAAAGAAAAGCTACTTCTAGGCTCCAGGCAAAAAAGGATCCTATATTAAGGTCCCAACCCTATCGAGGCTTCATAGATGTCGCTTTATGGTGGTGTGAAAGGTAGGCTGCTGTTTCATGCTTCTGGGCCATCGCAGTGATGCAGCACACAAAGCGGCACACCCTGATGCCTCTGTCGGCACTGGTAAGTTGGTGACAGAGGCATGTTGTGAGTGAGGATGGGAAGGGTACAGGGAGTTTAGGGGCTAATTGGGAAAGGCAGGTGCAGGAAGGGGGAAGATGGGGTGGATCCTGGTTGCACCTGCATGTGCCAGATCCTATCCCCCCTTTCCTGGTACTCAACCCCTTTCTCTGCTTGGAAGTACACCAGCAAAATGGCTGGCGTATGTCCAGGAAGACCCATAGGCGATCAGATAACCTACCAAGGTAAGTAAAAATTGTTTTACTTACTTTCAGCTGGCTGTCCAATCACCCTGTCCCCCACAATTGGATGCCGTGTGTACTCCATCAGCATGGTTGCATTGGCACCAATTGTGGGGGATAAGATTGGACAGTTAAGATAGGGAATCTTCAGATAACTAAAGGATCCAGGTTTAAACAAGTTGTAAGAGGTGGAAGAACTGCCAAACTGTAAAAAGCTAATGGCTCAAATTAAAATATACAGGTCCAGCCTTGTTATACATGGATTTTTTATACACGGATTTGACTCAACACGAATAGCACCTGCAAATGAGAAGGAATGTGCTGATCCCTGGAGAAGGGGGGAAATGCACCCCTTTAAAATCACAGTTTAAAAAACTGCTTTTTACTGTTGCAGAGAGAAAGTTATACAAGTGATTACAGGTATAACCGAAGTATCCACTGATTTTTCTATCTGAAAGCTGATGAGAAGGGCCCTTTAAGTTAAAGAAAAAGTCATTTAATAATGCCAGAGAGGGCAGTCAGCTGACAATCCATCGGTCATTCTCTCTGCAGGCTTCACTCCTCCCTTCCCCCTGAGCACATACAAGAAGGCTAAATGGCAGCGATTATCACCACCTCCATTCTTTCCCCCTTGCTGGGGCTCCTGGTGAAGGGAGGGATTGCTTTCTCCTAAGATTGCTTTCTGCCTGGAGAGACACTGATTGCCCCTGTGTGCATTACAAAAGTCAGCAAGGCTGTTTTCAAATCACCAGAGCAAAGAGACTGTTTTTAAAATTGATTTGCTATAGTGCGTTTTTTGCCATCCACATGAGTTCTGGGAACGGAACCCTCGTAAATAATGAGACTCAACCTGTATATGGCTTTTCTTAGGTTTGAGATACTCATTAACACAGTGATTTCTAAAAGGTTTGGAAAGATAACCAAAACATTTATTATTTTAGAAACAGACAGCTTCTGTGTCTTGAGCCTTGTTTTACATCATTATGCAGATGGCTAATTCCTTTCCATCTCCAAGGAGTTAGACTGCTTGGTTGATCAGAACAAAATCATCGGTGCATGCAAGAGGATTTGATCAAGTGTAGGACTGCCTGTTATGCAAATCTCTGCTTCAGGGCTGGTACAGAAAAGTACAGGAAAGACACTTTTAGTACCCTGTAGAGCCCTCATTCTTTCTTCCACTTGTCAGTCTTGCACACTGTTGTGCAATCATACCATTAACTTGTGTTTGTACTTCATTCATGAACAGATGGACAAAAATGCAGCCTGCTCATATGTTCTTACATTGTCAATGCTAAGGGTAAGAGTCACATCCAAGAATAGATGGATTGTTTTTATTTAAGTTGCACTTGTGAACATTGAAGAGGGTTAGACAATTTGGGATGGTGAGCTGATTGGAGCTCTTTTAAAGAGCTAGAGACATTAGGGTTGCTAGATCTGTTGCATGCAGAAACAGGAGATTTCTGAGGCAGGGCCAGGTGATTTCTCAAGACTGACAATTCTTGAAAAATCAGAACATTGTTAAAGGGGTGGAGACCAGTACTGCAGCAGCAGGACTCAGCACTGGAAGAATGGAATCCAGTGGTGACCCCAAAATGTCCTAATCTTTGCCACCCATGTGCCTGATAAACAAAAAGTTGATACAACGTGGTCATTTTTGGTAAATTGGCAACTCTGATATACTTCTCAGAAGATTGGTAGGGTGCAATGGTGTCACTAGGGTTTGTGTCACCCGGTGCGGGATGCCAGCGCGTTACCCCCCATGCAGTGGGCAGGGCAATACCCCAGGTGGTGGGCGTGGTAACATCGCTCCGCCCCCACTGGTTTTTTGGCTGTACCTTTTGATAGGACAAAGATAAAGCACATTCTGCATGAAATGACGTATTGACACATGATGGTATTATTCTTCCAAATTATGATTTTAGTGATTTTGGTCACTAGTGGTGTCACCCTCCCCCAAGGGTGTCAACTTACTAACACCTTATTGCAGCAGTTCTCAAACTTTTAGCACTGGGACCCACTTTTTAGAATGATAATCTGTCCAAGACCCACCAGAACTGATGTCATGGCACATTAAAATAATTTGAATGTTCGAATGTCATGGCGAACATCATAAGGCGAATTAAAATAAATAAGTATAAATAATTAAAGTAAAACAAATAATTAAATAAGCAGAAGCCAGTCCTGTTCCACCAAGTGAATTTCCTCTGTAGCCTGCCTGCAATAATACCCCCCCCCCAAAAAAAAACCAGTAAGGTTTTCAGCCCTACCCAGTGCCCAGTTCAATTTAAGAACTTCTGTTTAAACAGATCACTGTCAGGATCCACCTGGCTTTGCAAGTCTCAAAAATGTTCACTTTATCAGCTGCAGCCTCCATTTTCATCCTTTTTAGTGGGGGGGGGGGAAGCTGCCTTCTGGAGCACTTGTTTAGCCCCAGGTGCATAGGATCAGGACCATTCTGGTATCCTTGCATTCTCCTTCACCTGATCTTCCACACCAGCCAAGGCACGTTTGCTTACTTGACCGTGAGTCAACTAAACTTGACCATGAGGCTTAGTTTCGCTTTCCATAGGGCTCAATACATTCATCTGCTTGGAGGGAGGGACTTCCTTCTCAGATGTTTTTGGGGGCTGCATTCTTTGGATCAGGGCCATTCTGAAGTTGTTGGATTCCAGTCAGCCTGCCCTTTCCAATGATCTAAGGCACGTTCACCTACTCACAAGTAAATGCGCGATATGGCTCACTTTCACTTTCCATAGGGATCCTTGCATTTTTTGTTCTCTGTTTTTTTGGCCATAACTTTTGATAGAAAGGAGATATTTCACTGTGGTTTTTTGCATTGAATTCCTCTTGAAATTCCACATCCAACGGTATATAACATGATGGTATTACTCCTAACCACCACGATTTTAGCGATTCACCCCCCTGTGCGTGTCACCCGGTGCAGTCCGCACCCCCCGCACCCCCTAGCGACACCAATGGTAGGATTTTGTGCTTGACCTAAATATCAGTTTCTTAGGCAAGAGAATTTAATTTTAATTCAGCAGTAACAATACCTACATAATTCCCCTGTACATTTGGAATACTGTGTACGGTCTGGTCACCAAGAAGGACATTGTACAGCTGGGAAAGGTGCAAAACATAGCAATCAAAATAATCAGAGACTTCTTTATGAGGTACATTTACAGCATTTGGGATTTATAATATCATGCATAGTTTGAAGAGAGTGGATAGAGAGAAGCTTGCCTCCCTCTCTTACAACGCTAGAACCAGGGGTCATCCAATGAAACTGATTCACAGGAGGACAGACAAAAGGAAGTGCCTCTTCACATAGCGCAATATTATTATTAGTAGAACTAGTAGAACTAGTAGGTCTTCAGGGGTGAATCTCTGCTGCTGTGTAGCTCAAAACTTACCAAAGTTGTAGCAAGAGAGTTTGAACTTTCTTCAAAGAAAAGGCCTAAGATATTGTAAAATAAATTCTATAACAAATCTCTTAAAATTTAAGTAGAATGTTATGGGGATAAATTGTGTCCAATAATAAGATTATTAATGGCCCAGTCCTATCCATCTGATCTGGTCTCTGCACATTACAATCTGCAACTACATCTAGTCTCTGCACATTACAATCTCTGCACATGAACTGCAGGTTGTCCATGACTTTGTGTACCTTGGCTCAACAATCTCCGACACTCTTTATCTCGATACCGAGCTAAACAAACGCATCGGTAAAGCAGCTACCACGTTTTCCAGACTCACAAAGAGAGTCTGGTCCAACAAGAAGCTGATGGAACATATCAAGATCCAGGTCTACAGAGCTTTCGTCCTGAGTACACTTCTGTACTGCAGCGAGTCATGGACTCTTCGCTCACAACAGGAGAGGAAACTGAACGCTTTCCACATGCACTGCCTCCGACGCATCCTCGGCATCACCTGGCAGGACAAAGTTCCAAACACAGTCCTGGAATGAGTGGAATCCCTAGCATGTATGCACTGATGAAACAGAGACGCCTGCGTTGGCTCGGTCATGTTGTGAGAATGGATGATGGCCAGATCCCAAAGGATCTCCTCTATGGAGAACTTGTGCAAGGAAAGCGCCGTACAGGTAGACCACAGCTGTGATACAAGGACATCTGCAAGAGGGATCTGAAGGCCTTAGGAGTGGACCTCAACAAGTGGGAAACCCTGGCCTCTGAGCGGCCTGCTTGGAGGCAGGCTGTGCAGCATGGCCTTTCCCAGTTTGAAGAGACACTTTGCCAACAGTCTGAGGCAAAGAGGCAAAGAAGGAAGGCCCATAGCCAGGGAGACAGACCAGGGACAGACTGCACTTGCTCCCAGTGTGGAAGGGATTGTCACTCCCGAATTGGCCTTTTCAGCCACACTAGACGCTGTGCCAGAACCACCTTTCAGAGCGCGATACCATAGTCTTTCGAGACTGAAGGTTGCAAAAAAAGTCCTATCCCCCCTCCGTATGGCAGTGAATCTATGCTCACTTCAACAGGTCCATTGATGACAATGTGAAATGCATACCGGAGCATTAGGTGCTCCAGAGACACTGGCATGAACATCCAGAGGGTCTGTGTGCCAACAATAAATAATAAATAAATAAATGACATCCATGAAATGCATAAACATTTGGATCTAAAAATAGAAAATCATTTATTTGTACTTTGTAGTTAAGGACTTCAGTTTTCCTTTCCATCAAATGTGATAGTATATTGTGATGAGCTATAGTTGTAAAAATTGAATAACTGGGGTAGGTCTGAGACCCATTGATGGCCAGAAGGCCCATAACAAGGTACATAAAACATAATAGATCTCTTCCAGGCTGTTTCTCACCATAGGATACAGTGCGTGCTGCAGTAGCACAGCTGAATCACGTAGGATGGTAGCAGATAGGATTAGGCTGCTCGTGAACCAACCATGCACTGTACTATTAAAAACTAACCAGACTGCCCTCGCTCTCTTCTCTTGGCTTAGGATAACCCTGCTGCAGGTCTGCATTGTATATACAGCAGTTGAGCAGGTGCTATATATATCCATGGTAATACACCAGTTAAATTATAAATAAATATCTCTGTATAGTCTAAGAGCCCAATCCTGACGGACTTGCACCAGCCCACTGCTGGCATGTACTGTCACATATGTACCGTAAGGTGAGTGGGGGGCGTGCGGGGGAGCATTCTGAGGTGGAGGAGGGCAGGGGGACGGAGCCGCGTGGAAGGGGCGTGGGACTCAGCCAGATCCATAGTGCCTTGTTGGGCCTGTTGGCCCGACACAGGGCTGCTTTAACCTGTGCTGGCTAAATAGCTGGCACAGAGTCAAGTAGCCCCATTGCGGGGCTTCTTACCTTACCTGGGGAAGGGGACAAATGTCCTCTTCCCCTGATGAAATGTTGGGAGTCGCTGGTGACTGCCTAGTGCGCTCAGGATGCAGTGGCAGCCATTTTGGCATCACTGCAGCCCTGGGCACTGGGCAGCTCCAGATTGGGCTGCCTGTTCTGTAATCAAGGTTTGACAGAGGGCACAATGCCAGCCCCTATGGTACAAGGAAGAGCTTCTTCCCTCATGGTAGCAAACAAGGAATCGACAATACTTTTTTTTTAGGGACATGGGAGGAGGGAATGAGTTATGTATATAGCAAGCTAAAAACCCAAACAAAAGGACTTGCCTACAATTCTGCAAGGAGAAATAGGTCTCCAGCCCAAAACAAAAGCTAGACAACTAAATGGATTTTTTGTTCTTTGGATCAATGGTCACAGGGAGCTCTACAGAGACAAGGCATTCTCCTGTAACAGAAAAAATGGTTCTTGCTTTAAAGGTCTGCTGCAAAATACAGCACTTTACCACAAGCACTAATGGCCTCTTAAGGCAATCACTTCAGCTTTCCACAAAAGAAAATATGCTTATTTCAACAGAGAGGAGATTCAAGATATGGGGTGTCACCGGACATTTACAAGAGCAACAAAATGAGCTCTTGTAAAGGTAGAAAATGGAAGCAGAACAACACCTGTCTCTTCTCTGCTTCAGCTCTTGGGATTTGAAGTTATTTCTAGCCCCAGGAGCAACAGAACAGGAACTGCACTAGAAAGTGCTGTCATTCCATGCTTACTAACAGAAGACGCCTCAAGCAGAATAGCACCCATCTCTCTTGTCCTTTCCTTTTCCTTAGTGTATTGCAGGGATGGGAAAACCCAGTGTGGCTTGACTCAAGTCGAGTTGCCAAGTCACCGCCCCCATCTCAACTCAAAAAAGAATCATAGCAGGGGCACTTTCCAAGTCTCTGAGTCACCCTTTAGTGACTCTAATGGATTCAAGTTGCCCCTCCCTTTAAAAAGCTGCTGCCGGACTGTGTATGTGTCGAGCTCACTTTGAACACTCTCCTGCTGCCCCTGCCCATCTGTAAACAGGGAGGGAGGGGTGAGAGGGACTGCAAGAAGTGGGGACAGAAGTGGCAAGAGGGAGGAGGGTCACACGCAGCAGCTGCAAAGCTTACCAGGATGACCCGATCCTTTGCAGACCTACTCAAAAGTAGTCCCACTGTAGTAGTCCCACTTAGCCGGTCTTTCAGTGAGGCTCCCAACCAGCCACGGTGGAAAGCATGGTTGCTATGATCTGCCTTCCCTTTCCCTGGGCTTCTCCAACCAATCCTAAGGCAAGAAGCCCCCTTGACTCCTCCTCCTGCCCTCCCTCAATCAATGGAAATATGAGAATTCCCATCTTTTGTCCAATGATCATCCATTCCTTCCTTCTTATCAGAGATGGGAAAAGAGAGCCCAGTCCCACCTCTCCCCTCCTGCTCACAGTTCCTCCCAGCTGGAACTTTCCTGCTGCTTGCTTTATTGGATTGCTGGCCCCATGAGGTTTTCCACACCACAGAAACTGTAAGCAAGCACCCCCAGACACAGGTAGACTTGAGTCAGCATGCATGGGGATGAGTGCCAAGTCAGGGGGGCCCAGACTTGATTCTTTGTCAGAGTCTTCCATGCGCGTGACTCATGAGTTGCTGATTCACCCCAAACCACGCTTTTTTGCAATTTGAGTCTGAGTCACTAACTTGAGTTCCCAAGCCTGGTGTATAGCATACTGTAAGGTAACAATCATAAAGTGCAGTAATTATATAATATGATACTAGACTATGATCAAACACAAAATAAACAAATACAACAAAATAAATCAATTGTAACCTTAACACAAAACCTTTTTCTCCTGATAATCGTAAAGTATGAGAGAGCCTAGTTACAAAGCCATTTGTATAGCCAAAAGTGAAAAGAAAGGATACACAGTATCTTGGATCATGTTGTTCAACAAACTAAGAACCCCCCCTCCTCCCCATTAACTATTATTTGTGTTAGTCTTTAAGGCTCTTAAGGACTGCTTGTTGTCACAGAATCAGGATGTGATCCTAAGCAATGTTTTATGGAAGTTTGTTCCATCAAAATCAAGGGAACATAACTTTAAGTATTGAGGATTGTGCACTCAGCTGAGTGCACTCAGCTATTGAGGATTGTAAACTCAGCTAATAAGGTCTGCCATTTTTTTTAAAGGATGAAATAAATTCATTATTAATGGCTGTTAGCTATGATAGTTAAACGGAACCAAATAGGTTTGAGTACATGATACATCAAAATCTACTTGCGTTGCTGTGGAGTTCAGCCGAGTGGCTGGGCTATTCAGTTTATTTTGCTGCTCTTTTTCTTTGACTTTTCTATTAGATGTTTGTACTGCTTGTTGGTCATTTGTTTCTTGATCTGCTTACAACATTTTAAGCTACAGTGTTTAACTATTACGCCTACTACCATCTAGCCCCCCACCCCATTTCCAATCTCTAGCTTTCACTACGTAACAGTTTTCAGCAACTGATCCTTCCTCAACATTGCAGTAAGTGGAGCAAATTAGAAATCTGGTCATCTGTTTCTAGTAGGTACAAACTCAATTGGGGGAAGAGCTTCAATAGAATGTATGAAAAAACACCAGACTGCAACTGCATTCTGATTTCAGAGGAAAAAATTTTTTTATCATATTGCAGTGAATGGAAATGTCAAATCTTCTGCAAAGGCAGTTGGTTTTTCCTCATTTTGTGTTCTATAACAAGCACTATGTTGCGTGCCTGAGACAAATGCCTTACTGAGAGAAACCGAACCAACATTTTGATTAGCACAATGCAAGAAAAGAATGAAAATAGTTAACCCAGTGCACAAAAACACAATGGCAAATCAAATTTTCCCTCCCTACACCACCATCTGACCTGCCAGCTAGGTAGCACTGCCCCTGAGACATGTTATTGAATTGCAACAATCCATTTGTTGTAAGGTCACTTGCCTCTCTAGCAGGCTTTAGGACATGAATGCATTTATCTATGTCTGGAAACGTTAATTGCATAGTTGACTTTATCCTGTTTTCATAGCTCTGTTGTAAACAAATGAGATTTGGGTTTATTGTCAAGTTCACCTATTGAGCAGTTCAGCAAAGAAATGCCATTGCTTGAATTCTGTCTGACCCACGATCTATATTTGTGTTATTATGTTAGGTCTTAATGATAAATGGAAATATACATCAGTTTTTCTTGATGTGTGTGCTGGAAAGAAAACAGGCTCAAATACAAACTGTAGACTTTTATTTCTAAGATCAAAGTCCGGCTGCTCTTTAACTGATGTTGTGATTCGCTGGTTTGTTTTTTAACTATATAAAATATCTCTAAAGGTGGAAAAGGGGAAAATTCTTGTATACTAGAATATGAATTTGGGATGACTGGTCCATTCATTGGTCCATTCATGACCAATGTTTTAGTATTTCTAACTCTGTGGATTGTGGCTAATTAGGCCAGAGTTGCTAAAAAGTGGAAAATAATCTAAAAGGACCTCTAGTCAAACTGTTTGTGTGCCACTCCCAGTGACCATGATCCTTTGTAATTCTGAAAGTCTAATCCTACTTGAAGTTTTTACTTGGACTAGGGCTTTGTTTTCAATGTAGATCTGACTGAGTGAGGAAAAAAAAATCTCATTTCTTCATAGTCCATTCAAACTAGTTGGACTGAAATAGGGGACGCTCTGTCAGCCAGATTGAAGCCAGAGTCATCAGATCTAGTACCCACTCAGCAAGTGTCTGAGGAATCAGCTCCTCTCATGCCCGGAACTTTGTGCTTCTCTGAACCTGTACATTGGCACAGTAGTGGGCCAGGAAGAAAGGAATATAAAACAATGAAGGACTGCAAGGTTCCAGGCCAGAGGTGAGCCTGGGAGCCATAGTTAGCACCTCATTCCTTCTGGCCCTATATGGAGCAAATAGTGCACTTGAAGCTCTCCAGAGTACTGAAACTGGATCTAACTGGCACGGTTTGACCTGGCCTAGTCTGGTCTTATGGGCTGTCTCTTGGTAGGCAGAACAGGACGGGCTGTTGATATCATGGGCAACTAGTCAGTCAGTCACTGTATGCTTACATGTGCTGGCTGTGGCACATCCTTCTACCTCCACTGCCATCTCTCACCACCTGAATGTAAAGGCAGGACTTCACTTGCCCCCTCCATTACCATGTTGTAGTTGCTGAAAGCTTTGATTTCCAAGGTTGATGGTATGGTGATCAATTAACATGGACAAAATGCCAACACGCTCAATATCCAATTGTCATCTTGCTGTATTTTTTTAAGCTAATATGCACATCCTTTTTTTCACAGCAATCTATTGCTTACTATATTTGTGAATCTTACAGCACATATTTGCAGAACAGAAAAAGTGCCCTTCAGCTTGTATTGCATTTAGAGTCTTCACTTTGTACATGAGAAATTCTTCCAAACATTTTAAAAAAATAATTTATTTGATTTATTTTCTTCCAATTTTCTACTCAGTTTGAAAACTAAGATTAGGACTGTAGCTTGCTGTGTTCAAAGCCCATGTTCTCTCTAAAAGGGACTTGGTTCAGTATGAATTTCTAATTGGATATATTAATAATTTGGCCCTGGTTTGTAAAGATTATCAATGATTTACTGAGCTTGGAAGACATTTCAAATGACTCCAGCAGAACCACTTCCATTTAAAAGTAAATGTATGAAATAAATGCAAGAATGGATTATTGACCAGCTGCCCATTAATCTTGGATGATAGAATGAAAACAAGATTCATTTGTCATTTTATTTGAGGAATTTGAGCCATAACCTTTGAGGATAAATCACAATATGATTTTAAAAAATTGAGTTCTCCCCATGATTATGATTATAAAGCAGATTTTTGTGGATATACGTCCATCCAGAGGGGGACATAGCCATGGAACCAGGGATGATCCCAGTTGCCCATCATTCCTCTCACATATAATCGGGGATGGCCTCTTATGGTGCAGTCCTATACATATTTACTCAGAAGTCAGTTCTACTTCTTTCAAAGAGTCTTATAACCCAATCCAATGCCCCTCCACCCCATAGCATGCAGCGCCACTGACAGAATGCGAGTTGCATGCTATGGTGGGGGTGGCCAGATGGCACAGGAGAGGTAAAGAGAAGTGAAAAGTGGGTTCTTGTCCTGAGTATCTGGAGGAAAAAAATAGCAGTTCTGGGATTGCGGATGAAACAGAAGTACCTAGCACTGGACAAACAACAGACACACTACATTAGGTGGAAGGAGAATGCACACTTTGCAGGTCTATGGCCAGACTTTCAATAGGAACTTTTGCCATAGAAACACTGACAGCATAATCCTATGCGTGTCTACTCAGAAGTAAATCTCACTGTGTTCAATAGGGCATACTCCCAGGAAAGTGTGGATAGGATTGCAACCTCAGTCTTTTTTTTTGGGGGGGGGGGGGTGAGCTTATCCTGGAGACCATCATTTTTTGGGAGTTGTTTCTTCATGGGTTTCCTATCATCCATTTTCAGTTGAACCCCTTGGGAAAGGCATGACTTTGTGCTCCTTAGTCATTCCAGAGGTCTTTATGATGCTTAGCATCAATTTTGACTGAACTGTCAGTGAAGCTGGTGAGAGGAAACCAGGGACCAGAGGTACTTTTTTGTGACCACAAATGATTCTACTCATCCAAAACCCAGGAAGTTCTCATGAACTGTGGTATCACTTGGAGGTTTCAACAGATGATAGAGCAAGGTCTGTCTTCTTGTGGAAGTTTCCAGAGAGCTTTCTCACAAGCCGCTGAGGGGAGCTGGGGAATGTCACTCCAGTGAACCAAAGTTAACCTTTTCACTCAAAAGCCTGTGGGGCCTAATACTTCCTAGACAGAAGCTCAAACAAAGGCAACATGAGTTTAGCTTGTTCATGCATTCTTGCCTGACATACACCCAGCACTACACACCTGCATGCACATGCGTGTGAGGCAACATCATCCTCATTACTGGATCAGACCTTCTCCAAGTTACATAGTACATGGTCATGATTCCTATCCCACATACTTGGGACAAGGTTTAAAGATCACAGCAGTAGCTGGAACTGAAATCTATACACCCCCCTTTTAACACAGAGGGATCTTCAGCTTCACTTCATACTAAAGATAACTATTTGGAATTAAGTCATCTGTGATGTACTCGCCTTGTCATATGGAATTAAATAGTTTGAGGCACAGGTGGATTAGAGTAATGCTTTTGACTAATCCAATACAAAATGTGAAGAATAGTTAATTGCATGCATTGTGCTACAGCAAAACTGTGTGTTGCTGTCTGCCTATTGAAACGGAAGTACAACTGAGTACCATGAGTCACACTGCTGCTGAGGGAGGTGGGGCAAAGCTCTGAACAAGTCCTCCCCATGGTGCTCCCTATAAATTATAGCCCAATGTGGAGAGTTCTGCAACTAAGATGGATGCAGTTTGGTCTCTGAAACGCTGTTCAGAGACTTCTCTCCTATAGAAACACATTTCTATATCTCTGCCATGGAGCTTGGTGCACCTGGGCTTATCTAGTGTGTCGGGTTTTGTGTTGCCAATACTGTGTAGACTTTGCCTCGTCTTGTAAATGTAATGTTAGAAAAAAAAAATCCCCCTATGTAAAGTGGCATAAATTTGTGAGATTCATTTTCTATATATAGGCTTCCTTTTTATGAGTTGAGTACACCATTTGCTTTTACAACAGTCTGATTATTGTCATGAATCTAACTTCTTATGGCCAATTTTCTCATTTACAGTTCGGTTAATACACAGTGACAGAATTTCCCCCCAGAAATATGGAACAAGATTAGTAATTAGTCAGCCAATTCTGGAGTGGTGTTAAGTTTTTATTGTTAGAGGTCCTTATTTGCCCTTTCAGCTCTTTTTAATACTGTTTCAGCAATTTGGTATTTGTCAGTGGAAATCAGGTTGCAAGTTCTGGTGTCATAGTATTATTAATATTGTGGGCCTAACAACTGCAATTGGTTGCAATTACCCCTGCTATTTGGGTAAGAGGCACTTTTTCAAGTGGGTGCTCCTTTTTTTAGCAGGGGGAGAGTAACTGGCCCACCTCACCCCAGCACTGTCTGTTCTAGTGGCTGTCTGCTGGTATTCCTTGGCATCTTTTTAGATTGTGAGCCCTTTTGGGACAGGGAGCCATTTAGTTATTTGATTTTTCTCTGTAAACTGCTTTGTGAACTTTTAGTTGAAAAGCGGTATATAAATACTGTTAATAATAATAATAACAATAATAACAATAACAATAATAACAACAACTGCAACGCTAACATCAGGTTGCATGCAAAACACACATCAGAAGTTTTTTAAGAAACTCCATATTTGGTGGTGGGGTGGAGCACTGCAGGGAGGACACTTAACACTTTTCCCATCCATTCAGAATCCCAAATGGCTTCTTCCCCATGCCGGCACCCTACACATGTTTGCCTTCCTTATCCCTAGTTCTTGTCCCCGCTCTTATTTGGGAGCTGCCTCTCTTATTAACCTAAGGGCAGCCCCATCTTGTGCTCCCGGCGCCCAGGGCTGCAGTAGCACTGAAAATGGCTGCCACTGCATCCTGCGCTCTCTACAGGCAGCGCCGGCAGGTCCTCTGGAGAACGGGACTTTCGTCCTCTTCCCCCAGGTAAGCTGAGTAGCCCAACAAAGGAGCTACTCAATTCTACGTCAACCCAAGGGTCAGTGTAGAATTTTGAGTATCCGTGTCAGGCCAGCAGCCCGAAACAGAGGCTCAGAATCCAGGGGAGCAAAGCTTCACCGGTCCCACCTCCCTCCATCCCTGCTCCCTCATCCCTGCTCGCCTCCTCCCCACCCTCTCCCTGTCCTCTGCCCCCCCGAACGCCTCCTCCCCGTCTCATCCCACATTTCCCCCTATCTCTCTGCTGCCTGGCTGACCACACGACCGCCCAGCAGCAGAACTCCGGTGCTCAACTGGCTCTAGCCCAGCGGTGGCCAGTGGAGTCCAACTGGTGCTCCACCGGCGCTAGGGCCCGCAAATGAGCCTTATGGCCCATTTGCAACAGTGCACATCAGCGGTGAGCTGGCGTGCACTGTGTAGGATTGAGCCCTAAGACCTCAATCATACTGAGATGCCAGAAGTAGTGTTCCAGTAGTGCAAAGCACTTCATGGAGGCATGAAAGCTGAGTCTCTGTCATGTGATGCAGGGTCACTTCCGCAAAGGGTGAGAGGCACAGTATGTGCAGCAGTGCCTCTGAGAGGTTCTGCTGGCACTGGTGAGTTGTCAGTGGAGTTGGAATGTGAGCGGGAAGGGGGAGTATCAGGGCATGTTGGGGGAGGAAATAGGGGTGTCAGGGAGGGAGTGGACACAGCGGCAGCAACTTGAGTGCAGATCCTATCTCCATAGAATGCCCTAGAACAGGGGTTCCCAAACCCTGGCCTGGGGCCCACTTGCAGCCCTCAGGGGCTCCCAATCTGGCTGGCGGGGAGTCCCCAGTCTCCAATGAGCCTCTGGCCCTCTGGAGACTTGCTGGAGCCTGTGCTGGCCTGACGCAACTGCTCTCAGCGTGAGGACTGTTCAACCTCTCACCTAATCTGTGGGACGAGGCCTTCCTCCACTACTTGCTGTTTCACATCTTTGGCGCAGCAGTGGCAGTGAAGGAAAGGTTGGCCTTGCTTTGTGCAAGACCTTTTATAGGCCTTGAGCTACTGAAAGACCTTTATTCATTAATATAAGTTCCATCTCTAATAAATTCATTTATGTAATTGGTTGGCAACCTTCAGTCTCGAAAGACTATGGTATAAGCCTACAGCACCTGGTATTCCCAGGTAGTCTCCCATCCAAGTACTAACCGGGCCTGACCCTGCTTAGCTTCCAAGATCAGATGAGATCGGGTATGTGCAGGGTAATTTATTCAAAATTTAAATGTAAGTTAATTCTTTTTTTCCCCAGCCCCCGACACAGTGTCAGAGAGATGAAGTGGCCCTCCTGCCAAAATGTTTGGACACCCCTGCCCTAGAGTGCCCAGTTTTGCTGGCATGAGTCCAAGAAGACCCATAGGTGATTGGGTAGCCTACTAGGAGGTAAATAAAATATTTTTACTTATCTCCTGTGGGCTGTCTATTTCCCATCCCCCATAACATGCAACATAGCCTCGGTTGGTACAGACAGCTACATGCTATAATGTGGTGGGGGGGGGACTGTACAGTAATCTTGGCTACTGCCTTCCTTACCCCTCCTTCTTCCTTATTCTTTATCACTTGTATCCCTGCTGGATAGGAACACAGCAAGATTAATGTTGTTGTTATTGTTATATTGATGTGCCAGTTCCAGCCTCCGCACCAGCCTAAGAAGCTAAGGATGCACCGGACTGGGGAGGATGCATAACCCCTCTCTTGCAGCCCAGGTTTATATCGAGATGTCCCATCAATGAGTATCAAACAGGGTTTAAATATCTTAAGCCTATGTGCCTACTGTCACATGTGAAATGGCAGCACATGAGCCTCCCACTCTCAGGTGTTCTGGCCTTGGACTGGTGCCCAGAGCATCCCACATATTATGATAAACAGCAAGGGAGGCTGTGTCTGGATAAGCAGTGACCACTAACTGGTGCCAAAAAGCTAATAAGCAAGGACTCTGCAATTCTACTCAAAGGTATAATCATATTTGCCAAGCCTTGAACAAGCAGACTGACCTTTGGGAAGAACTCAGAATACAAAGGTCTTCTGGTGCTATTGGCACTTCAGCATGTGTGCGTGAGATGCAGGGTACATGGCTCTGTGGGTGTAAGTGAGAAAGGAAGAATAGCTGTAAGTGAGGAGTGTGTGTAGGTATGTAGCTGGGTGTATGCATGGGACATGGAAAAGTGGGTAAAATAGTTGTAACTATATGCTAGAACCACTAAATTTTTCATGTGTGTGTGAATGGGGTGTAAAGATGTGTCTGAATGCGGAAGAGTGAGGAGCATTACCAAGGACTGAGTTGTTTTTCTATTTGTGTCACATAGAACCAGTATCAGAGGTCAGCACCTTTCAGCTGTTGCCAAAGACCCACATCAATCTCTGAAATGACCATAGTTCATGCAGTGACACAGCGATGATCTCACCAGAGAAAGCTACCCTATCATCTGCCCAATTTGGGAAAAAGACACCACCACCAAGGGAAGGACTACCCATGCAAGAACAGAGCCATGGAGATCACATGGCTAAAGAGTCTTTTGAAGCTTGAAGGAAGGAACTCTTGAGCAGTGAGGGAGAAGGCCTGAGCCCTGGAATTAAAGTACAGTGTGCCCTTCATCCACTGGAAAGAGTTCCTCTCTATACTTTCTTCAACAGATGGGTGGCTGAGACTAGGAACCCCACACTGTAGATCTGGGTCTGGCCCTGTCATATTGGCTGTATAATATTATCATCACCATATCTATCTGCTGCTACTTCTTAAGCTGAGATTTGAACCATCCCTCCCCTCAAGGAACTCAACAGAGCTACTAACTGTGCTGCAAGAAGATGAAGGTGCCATCAGTGGGGGGAAAGCCCACTTGGTTATGGAGCCATAACTCAATGGAAACCACATGCAGACTCTCCCAGCTGCAATCCCTGAGTTTGTCCAGGTAGAGTTGTTGCCACTCAGACAAGGCTGAGTTAGATGGACCAATAACCTGCCTCAGTAGAAGGCAACTTCCTCTGTAACCCTTTTAATGTTGTAGTGATTTGCTATTTTTATTGATTGTATTTAAGTCAGTCTGGGAACTTTGTCAGTCGAACAGTGAAGTAAAAAAAAAAAGCATAAGATGAATGAATGGGCGCACACATAAATAAAAGACAAAGATGTTAAGAACAGTTGATGAGCTATGAGACAACTCTCTGCCTAGTAGGTCCCCTCAGGTACTTTTTAATCACTAAGTTGTTGGACAGAGCAGTCGATAACCTGAAAGCGAAATGTTGTGTTGTCAAAGGTCCTGCTAGCAGTGCTCTTTCTGAAGAAATTCCACTTACATCTGGAGACACAGCATAAATCCAGAGAGCCTGACTATGAACCAGGCAAGGGTGCCTGGGAAAAAGCTTCTAGAATGCACTACGATGGCTGTAGATACAATTTCCATTACAGAGGGGATAATCAGAAGGAACCACTCAGGCAAAAAGTAATACTAGCTGATATTCAAAGCGGCAGTTTAATTACTAGACCCTGTGATAGAGCCTTAAAGAAAGATTGTCAAATGTGCCCATAGTTAACCATCTCAAGGGGAAAAGCAGTGAACATTCCAATTAGATACCTGGACACCACCTAGGTGAACAGAATATTAAGAGTGAATGCTTAAAATGTATTATCAAGTTGCTCGGGAGATTTTTGGGTTTTTTTTTTTTTTTAAACAAGAAACCACCAGAAACTGAGCAATTCTAAGGCTGCAATCTTTAACACAGTTGCAGGCGAGTAACCCCCACTGAGTGTAGTAAGTCTTACTGCTGAGTAAGGATTGAATAGGATTGCACAGTAAAGGATTGCACAGTAAAGGATGCTCTTCACATTTACACCCAATTACAAAATTGGAGAACATTTGCATGAATGAAGAATTGTACACACATGTTTAAATGGACATTTTATGTGGGGGGGAAAAATGCCACTTTTTTACTATTTTTGTGCATTTTTATGCAAAAGTGAGTTACACTTTTATGTATATTGCTGAAAAAAAAAAAGATTGAAAGATGTACATATATTCCCAATCAGGTCAGCCCAAACTAATTTGCTGCCCCAAGTGGTGCCAATTTTGTCATCTTTCCTCGCACCTGTAAGCACATCAGCACGTCCATGCCAGAGCGCACAGCAGCTCTCCCCCGAAGTGCCAATGTGCGCTACTGTCTTTGTCATAATCTTCCTCCACTAGTTCCTCCATGACTACTGTCTCTTGTAAAATGGCTGTGTGGGGAGGGTTCCAAGAGCATATCTGCTCCCAGCATCCTTTCTACCTGGCCACTTTACAAGAAATGATGCAGGAGGAAAGGCAGAAGAGAAGGTGGTGATTCTTTACCTGAACACTTTCAGCTGCTGAGAGTGCTCAGGAAAAGGTCTGCAGCAGTGGCTACTTCTGCACCACAGCTGTTGAAGGCAATGGTGCGGGAGGAGGAGGTAAATTTTCCCTACCCTCTTCTTGCATGCTCTCCAGAGAATATAATGGTGACCAGATGAAGTGGCTGAGCAGATGGTGGGCTGGGAGAGGTGGTGGGCAGGTGCAGGGAGTGGGGCACTCCCTGCTATCTCCTTCAGCCTGCTACCCAAAGTAAGCACTCCAACCAACCTCATGGCTGGACCATCCCTGATCACTATGTGGATGTGAACTATGCATATTTTGTATCAATTACAAAATGTAATGAGAATCAGTCATGAGTAGGCATTCATGTTTGCCCTGGATTTCAGACAAGGCATTAAACTCAGAGCAGTAGCATCTCACAGCCTCCTGGCACCTGGGCCCAGTTGGCAACACAGACACATGTCCATATGTGTTCCTCCACACCTGTGCCGGGCAACCCCTCTTCTTCCAGAATGGGTCCATTATGGAGTCCATTTGGAGCTGAGAGAGGGTGAGTGGGCCCAGTTTGGGACACTCATAGCTTCCAGCAGTGTGCATGCGTTCCCCACCCCTCATGACAAGCCTGGGGAACACGAGCACTGTGGAGGGGAATGCATTACCTCAGTCCTGCCTCACATGCCACTGGCCACTCCAACACTCCCCTGCGGCCTGGCACCTGAGGTCCGCTCTCCCCTACCTCCCGCTTTGTCCATTACTGACTCAGAGCCAAATGATGATGAAGGTAGCCCTTTTTACATTTTTTGCTCTATAGTTTGCCTGTATAAATGAATGTGTCAAGTGAACTGCAAGATTATGCTATAGTCCAGACTACGATTGGGCATTGTTTGAGGAATGGTACACTCAGTCAAAGCCTGGAGTCCTTCTGTGACTAAATTGCCAGGGCAACCAAAACTCTGGGCTGAAATGCAACATTCTGTACAGCTTGTTTATGTGAACGGACCCAACCTGGATAGCAGAAAGATATACAAGAAGAGAACCACCTTCTTTACTGTGATAGGAGTGTAATGAGCTTAGATGATAACACTTGCTTCTTCATAATTTCCCACAAAATGAATAACTATTACTTGTTTATATTGGTCGGGCTTCTTGGAAATGTACTGCTAACTCTGCCCCCATAAAGAGGTAACATCTAATATCTAGATATTCATGGTTACTTATCAATAGAGAAGTAAACCACAGAAAGTCTCCCTTGGATTATTTCTGATTCATTTCTTCATTCAGCTATACTTATGTCTGTTTGACCCTTGCATGAGAACCGATTGTGTGGGCAATGTGCACCGGTAGCAAAGGCTGAGGAATCTGTGGTGCAGGGGAGGAGATGCAGGATATGATCAGGATTTGGGTGAGCACTGAGTCATGTTTTCCTCCTGCTGACCCATCAGTCAACTTCTCTTTTTCTCTCCACTTTCAGCTCATTGACACATGACAGAAGAAAGAACCAAATATAATAGGTATGTAGCCTGCAAGCTTCCCAGTTGTGAAATGCTTAGTCTGAAGCGGAGAATTTCACTGTCCTTTTCCTTTGTGGCAAGATATAATTTTCCTCAAGCCTTATGAAGTCTAAGAAATCTGCACTTCAGCTAATACCTACTGGCCTGATTTTCAAACAGATGTTTGAAGTGGGGAAGCCACTGTGAGGTGACTTTTCACAACCAATTTCTTGAGGTGAATATTTCACTTGAAGGCATACATGTCCCATGTATGATATTTTCCATACTGGTGTGAATTTTCAGTTTTCAACTCCATACCATCGTGAGCGGGCTGCCATGCCTTAGCACAGGGGTGCTCACACTTTTTTGGCTCGAGAGCTACTTTGAAACCCAGCAAGGCCCGGAGATCTACCAGAGTTTTTTTTACAATGTTCGCGCCATCATAACATATAACATTTATGTGTACAATGTATGTTGGTGTACCTTGAGCCCCACTGAGTATAACAGGACTTACTCCTGAGTAGACATGCCTAGGATTAGGCTGTGAGGCTGCAATCCTAGCCACACTTACCTGGGAGTAAGCCCCATTGAGTACAATGGTCCTTACTCCCGGTGTTTCCTCCCAGAGGCACCTGAAGGGGGGGGGGGGTTGGCACTCTGCGATCTACTCATTTTGCCTCGCGATCTACCGGTAGATCGCGATCCACCTATTGAGCACCCCTGCCTTAGCAGATATACACAAATGAAAATCCCAAGTATTTACAAAGAAAATCTCCATCCAGTGAAATGGATGTGGTAATGTCACTTGGTCATGTCCTTACCATGACAGCGAGCAAGTGAAAATCAGATCAGTGATGTAGTCACATTCAGACAATGTAATCTGTTTTTGAGTTATAGTGCTTATTGATGAAGTGATAACACTTTTTTCCATTTCCAATGACATCTTCGAGGTTTGCCAACAATCTAAGAAAAAAAAAAATCCAAGCATCTTTGCAGGCATTAATTTTGTTAGAAATGTCATTTTCCCCAAAACTCCACAATATCAAAGGCTACATGATATACATGATATACATGATATACTACAAGTATATCATGTACAGAAGGCCTTTATTTAAATGCCAGAGTTTGTATTCCTACAGTTTTGGAAGACTCCTGACCCCATGATGACAGCATCTCCTGGAGGCACCCTTTTCATTGGTGATCTGCCAGACCCATCTCAAGTCTGAAGCCCAACAAGTCTTGGCAGTCATTGTTTCTCCCTGCAGTCTCAACATACTTTGAATTCTTTCCATATTTTCTGCTCCTAAGGCTGTACATTTACTTCAGAGTAAGTCCCTTCATAGGAATGAGATGCAAGTCTCTTTTTTTGTGAGAGGGCTTCTTAAATTAAGCCTTCCTCAAAGCAACTTCAGGTGCCTTTTTTCTTTGTAATGTTTTGTGTCTTTCTTCTTTCATCCCATCATGTCATGTGGTGCAATCCTTGGAGCAGCAGCTGAAGATAGCTGACCTCCATTTCACTTTTGACTTCTTACCCTGCTTAACTAACAATGCTTCCTTTGAGGTTTGGCTTTACATATGATGCTGTTCTCTTCAAATACATCGATTTTCAGAGTCGAGGAGAGCTTGCTTCTTTTGGTCAAACCAGACTTCCAGCACAATACTAGGCATGTCTACTCAGAAACAAATTCAGTGGAACTTACTCTCACTCATGTAACTCTGTATGGGAATGTAGGATTAATGTGAGTATACAGGTCTGCAAGATCCAGATTGTCTTTGGAATGACTATTACAGCATGTCATAGACTTGGATCCAAAAGTGCTCTTCTGCTAGTGGAAAACATCCTCTCTGCTAATAGATGAGCTGTTCCAACTGTGCAGAAGAGAGAAAAGTGATCCCAAATGCAGCCTACATCTTCCTTCTGCTCAGGCTCTTATACAAGAAGTGTACACAGCTCTTTTCAAGACTGCTTAATGGCGCACTAGCATTTCTGTGCTGTAACCAACTTCTTTGTTCACTACATTTTGTCTAACAAGACCTCTAAAATTTTGTGGCTCTGCTCTGTGAGAAGCCATCCATTAGCACTGCATAGGGATTCATGGAACAGATTAACAGCCCGATCCTAACCCCCCGCTGCTGCTGGAACTAGCGTTCCAATGACAGGGAGCACTTTTCAGCCAATGCAGATGGCCTGCTGGCAGTTCATGGCTCTGTGCACTGCCAATGGCAAGGATGGAGTAGCCCCATGCTTGTGGTGATGGACAAACAAAGGATTGCTAATGAAGGTAATGCAGTGGGAGAGGCGGAATGGGGGTGAGGGAAGAGTAGAACAGAATGGCCACAGGGGTGTCTGCGAAATCCAAATCCCCTTCCTGAGCCTGACCTTCTGACTGGGTCCATATGGACCTCTGCTAGCAATTTTGCTGGTCTAAGTCTGAGTAGACTCTTCCACACCACAAAGGCTCACCCTTAGGTAAGGGAACAAATGGTTCCTTCTCCAGAAGAGACCTTCAGGACAGTGGCATAGCTAGCGGGAGGCAGGGGGGCGGTCTGCCCCGGGTACCACCCTTGGGGGTGACACTACAAATGCCCCAACATTGCTAACATTGCGGAGGTTTGGAATAACACCATCAGGCTATATACCGTTGGATTTGGAATTTCCAGCAGAATGCAATGCAAAAAACCGGATTGAAATATCTCCTTTCCATCAAAAGTTATGGCCAAAAGACCAGAAAGAAAAAAATGCATGGAACCCTATGGAAAATGAAACTGAGCCATATCGTGCATTTACTCGTGAGTAGGTGAACTTGCCATAGTTCATTGGAAAGGGCAGGCTGAGAGGAATCCAATGACACCAGAATGGTTCCTATCCAATGAAAGCAGCCCTCAAAAAACACCCAAGAAAGAAGTCCCTCCCTCCAAGCAGACAAATGTATTGAGCCCTATGGAAAGCGAAAGTAAGCCACACAGTTGCATTTACTTGCAAGTAAGCAAATGTGCCTTGGCCCCCTGGTCAGGCAAAGTCAGGCAAAGGGGAATGCAAGGCTGGCTGCATGTTCCCAATCTGATTAAAGTGGAGCTCAACAAATGTTCCAGAAGGCAAAATCCACCCCCCCCCCCAAGAATAAAACAGAGGCTTCAGCTGGTAAGGTCCATTTTTATTTGTTTTTAGACTTGTAAAGCCAGGTGGGTCCTGATAGTGCTATGCTTGAAATATAAGAATTTACACTGAACTGGGCACTGGCATTTTTGGCTGGCTTCTCCTTATTTAATTATTTGTTTTCCTTTGATTTAATTATTTGTAATTATTTATTTTATTGTGCTTGATTATGTCACTTCCAGCCATGACACCACTTCTGGTGGGTCCTGGAAAGATTGTTATTCTAAAAAGTGTGTCCCAGTGTTAAAAGTTTGAGAACATTGCCTTAACTCAAAGCAGGTCAATTAGACATACTTGGTGGAAGGAGGGGGTGACACGCTAGTGACCAAAATTCTGGAAACCATTGCTTTTAGGAATAATACTATCATGTTATATACCATAGGATGTAGAATTTCATCCATTGCTTGTGGGGAAATATTTACTGCATTTACTTTCTGGCCATTATTATTATTCATTTCAAATCCCGAGCTGCTTAGAGGAAAGGTGGTATAAAAATGTGAATGAATGAATGAATGAATTGTGTCATATGGGGTGACAAAAATTTATGGGCCCTGGGTGTCAGATGACCTAACTACGTCACTGCTTCAGGACTGCCCCTTTCCATAGGATGTAGCCTGAGCCGATTTGGCACTGCATCATTGGCAACGGGGGGCAAGAGGACAGGATTGTGCTGTAAGCTATAGACCTCTCCTTCTCTCATAGTTTAGTTCCAGGACATACTGGACTTCTGGTGAGCATACTGTTTTGCAAGGTGCCTGTGAATTTACTGGTCAGTGGAAAAACTAGAGAGAGGAATCTCACTTGATCTTACTGATTTTGTTTCCAAATACAGATATCTGTCATCTTTTATAATTCCGATAATTAAGCCAGCTTAAAGATAATTTTCCCACCCCAAACCTGCAAGTAAACCTGGACAATAATAAAGGGATGCCTTGTCTTCCTGCTCCACTGTCATCAGCCTGTATACAGAAATAGGTTTCATGTGTAGACCTGTAGACTGGGGTATTGCACATTGTTGGGGGGAGAGAAAAACACAATTGTCAGGAATCTACTTTAATGGTCCAAAAGACCAGCAAATGTGGTGCATAAGATATGGTTGTTATAGAGAGAGTTATTGATACATATAGAGAGGTTAAGCTTTACAATGCTGAACTGTTTGGTCGCCGGGGAGAGAATAATCAGGTCATTTCAGTTCAAACCATGTCATAGCAGGCTTCCTTCCACTTAAATGACACCAGTGTGTGTTCAGGTTGTTGATTTACTGAAGGAGAACAGTAGCTATAGTTTGGATGAAAGACAAACAATGTATGGTCAATATGTTTTTGCTCCACAGTTTTTGACCACTTTTCCCCTGGAGTGATTTCTGACTGGCCACATGGAACCAGCATGGCATATGTGTAATGGTTGAAAAGTTCTGAAGCCACAGATTTAGCCCGTGTTCCCTAAGTTAATCAACTGCTAGTTTGGAAAGTGGGCCTTCTACAGCCCAATCCTATGGGGCACTTAGGGTGGCGAAACTTGTGATCCGCCACCCTAAAGCCTGAGACACTGGTACAAAATCTGCATCACCATCATGCATTTTGGGGTTGCCAGCGCAAACTACTGATGCCCCATGTTTGCAACAGCAGGTTACAGATGCCCTATCAGAGCAAGTAGATCAGCACTGTAGGGAGCGGGCCAGGCAGGGGGCAGAAGGGGGATGTTCTTATGATGATCTCGGTGACAGCAATGCATGCTGAGATCCTATTCCGCATCCCAAAACACACCTCGAATCTTCTTGAATTTGCATTATCAAAATAGCTTGCAAAGGTCCGAGAAGACCTAGGCCACCTTTGGGAAGCAAAGTAAGAAAGGGCACAATCCTAACCTGGTCTACTCAGAAGTAAGTCCAATTTTGTTCAGTGGGGCTTACTCTCAGGAAAGTGTGGTTAGTATTGCAGCCAAAGTGTTTTAGAGCCCAATCCTATACCCCAGTGTTTCTCACACATTTAGCACTGGGACCCAATTTTTTAGAATGAGAATCTGTCAGGACCCACCGGAAGTAATGTCATGACCAGAAGTGACATCAGCAAGCAGGAAAATTTTTTAACAATCCTAGGCTGCAATCCTACCCTCACTTACCCAGGAGTAAGTCCCATTTACCATCATTGTTAAAAGAATATACATAGTAGCTTGTTAGAAGTACAGGTCTGTAACATTTCCCCAAATACAGTCACATACCATGGTAGCATCAAGTCTAATATATGAAAAATAAAATATAGAAATTAATGGGGACCCACCTGAAATTGGCTTGTGACCCACCTAGTGGGTCCCAACCCACAGTTTGAGAAATACTACTACACATGTCTACTCAGAAGTAAATCCAATAGTCAATGGGACTTACTCCCATGAAAGTGAGAATAGAATTGCAGCCTTACTTAACTTTCTTGAGCAAGCTCATTGCCCTCCCCCATAGCCCACAGCATGTGCTCTGGCAGCAGTGCTGTGTGCTATGGGCTGGTGGAAGATAGGTGACAATAATTTAAGCCATAGACGGTCAGTGCCTTTGGAGGCATCCGAATCATACAGGAATACACATTTACACCTCTTACAGCTGTTCCTAGCCAACTGGAGTGGAGATGGGTGAGTTTAGCTTTCCGTCATGTGCCTTTCACCAGTAGTACTGTTTTTATTGCCCTTGTCCAAGGCAACTTTATGATTCTGCATTCCGCTGGAGTCTTTGCAGGGCTCTTTGTTGCTTGCTTCTATTCCACTGCATTGCCTTAATGTCATAATGCCGCACAATATGCTGCAGTTGATGGTATTGCTGTGTAAACAGTATACATGTTTATTTCTCCTCCTTATAGGGTTTTTAACTTGACATTTCTGCGTCAGATGCTGATTCAGAAGAGAAGAGCAAGCTCCAGCAGATAGCAGAAAATAATTACTGCTAACATTCCAGAACACCAGTTGAGCTATGCAGCATTCACTCTGCACCTGTACAGGAGTGAGTTACTGGTGTTTATCTTATTTCTACTGGAAGATTTTTGGGATTTTTTGAGTGATAACAAAAAAGATCATACATGTATGCCATAGGCAGTGTTAATTTCCCATTTGTTGGTGATGATTTCTATAGTATTTTAAATAATGTCTTATCGAGATGATTTAAAACACTGTGAACTTTCTTTCCATACATGTCCAGATCCAGCAGAAGCAATGCCTTTTGGTACCTAATGCATAGAGTGGGCAACCATTTTGTTTCTTTATGGCTATATTATCTCATATTATTCAACTTTGGGCCCAATCCTATCCTTTCTAGCACTGATGCAGCTGTGTCAATGTATGCTGCATCTGGTGTTGGGCGGTAGTCATGGAGGCTTCTTTCTTTCTTTTGACCTAATCCTATCCAACTTTTCCAATGCAACCCTGTTATATCACAGCTCCTCCCCACTGGGCCTCATGCCCGCTTAAGGTTGATTAGTTTCCCTGGTTTTACTCACCAGTGCAGCAAGCAAAAGTCAGAGTCTGTTCCCAGTCAAATCAATGAAAGGTGCCAAATCAGAGTCCAGATCCAATAAGTCCAGTCACAGTCCAAGGTCAGTTTCCAGATAAGCCAGTCCAATCCATCAAAGGTGCCAAGTCGGAGTCCAGAGCCAATAAGTTCAGTGAGTCCCGTCCTGTCCCCCTCCTACAACCCACACCACTAGTTCCTCCAGGTGCTGTTTATATGCTCCCAGGTTCACTTTAGCCTCTAGTGGCTGCAGCTGTGCAGCATACCGCCAGCTACCACCTGGGCTTTAACCCTGCATTTACTTAGAGCAAGGGGCACTGTGGACACCACACTCTATCTCCTCGGCAATACCTTCCGCGATGTCACTACAAACCCCAAGGTAAGGGAACAAATGTTCCCTTACATCAAGGAGGCCTCCATGACTACTCCTGACTGGAGGATGCAGCACACACCCCATTAGCATGGCTGCATCAGCGCTGGAAAGTTGGATAGGATTGGGTCCTTACTTACTTACCTTGAAGAATATGCTCTCCCTCCCCCCAGTGCTAAGTGGCAGATCTGTGAGATAATGCTGAAATGGCTGATTTCCCTGATATCACTGGTTAACAACCCATCAGGCTACCTTGGCTTAGCTGCTGCTCTGTTCCCTTACCTCATGACTGCACTGGTACTGGAAAGTCAGATAGATTTGGGCTCTGAATCTAGGCCATTCCTCTACAAAAGTGTAAAAACAGGGCAGGCAAGGTTAGACAGCCAACCTATTGGCTTTGTAAGGTAGGGGACAGGATCTTATGGGCTGTTGGCCAGTCTCAGCAGCTGTCTACACAGTGGTCCCCACCCACCTTCCCTGAAACCTACCCTGAAAACAACGCAAAATTAGCTGATTGCCTTTGGAGCTAAGTTGAACTTTCTCAAATACCCTGATCCTGAGCCATAGAGGATTTTAAAGGCAAAAATGAGCATTTTAAATTGGGTCTGGAAACAGATTGGCAGCCAGTGTAGCTGCAGGAGCAGCAGTCAGGGATAGTCAAGTTGCTAGTTTCCAAGATTATATAGGCTGCTGCATTCTGCACTAGCTGTAAATTTCGGACAGCCTTCAAAGGTAGCCCCACACAGAGTGCATAGAGGCTTCAACAAGTACAGTCTGGATTAATGAGACAGGCATACTAGCTAAGGTGCAATCCTTTGCACACTTACCAGAAAGTAAATTCCATCAAAATCAATGAGGCTTACTTTTGAGCAGATAGGCATAGGAATGCACTACCATGAGATGATCCTGTGAGCTTGGAAAGTTTGCTGCTTTCCAAATACTGAAGGCTGTGTATAGAACCTCTATTTGGCCGCTAAGAAATGAGTGATTTTATATTGTGATTATAATAGCAGTGATCTTTCATACCTACCAAATTAAATACATTTGTATTTGATCTTTCTACTCAACTGCCATGTATTCTATCAATTATGTAGATGTTTAATGCTCTAATCTCATGTATACTTACTTTAAGACCCACTGGGTGTACAGAAGTAGTGGGATTACTTCTGAGTAAATTTGTAGGATTCTGCTGTACATAAGTCTCTCACAATGTTGCCTCCCCTTCCTGTGTTCCTCCTTTAAACATTCTGTTCTATATACTTACCTAGTTTAACATTAACATTTTAATTTTCTTTATTGTCATGTGGATTGTTACATTTGTTATATAATAAAAATCAATGCAAACTATTGATTTAAAAGAAAAGATGTGGCAAGTCTTGCTTCTGCTAGTTTTTAACAAAAATCTTTTCATGCTCTCTAATTTCTCCTTTTGTGCAGGAATTGACATTTTGTTCAGTTAAAAACAAAGTGATTGTATAAAAACAGCTTTTCTGTTTCTGTTATGTACAATACTGCAAATGGCAAACCTTGATGACAATCACCTGACCATAAGATGCACCTAGTTTTTAGAGGAGGAAAACAGGAAAAAAATATTCTGAACCAAATAGTGTAATAAAATATGTCTCTTCGCTGCTCTTTTTCCATGCTCCTTAGCATATTTTACTACCTCTAGTTTAAAAGGAATTTTATATGCTAGCCTTTTCTGCTTTATCATCCTTGCACTGGTAGAATGAGGTACTGTAGTATTTTTCTGCAAGTGCATTGTCACTAAGCGCTGAACATTTGCATTACCTTTGAGCGCCAGCATTTGCATTACAATTTGCATTTGCATTACCATTGCATTTGCATTTGCATTACCATTGGGCGCAGGCAGGACCCTGGTCAGGGGCAGAAGCACCTGCCAAGGAGGCTCTGCTGCCCTGAGAACGCCTACAGCTTTGCAGTATTCGCTCCATAAGACGCACACACTTCCCCCCCCCCACTTTTTTGGGGGAAAAAAGTGCGTCTTATGGAGCAAAAAATACGGTAATTATTTTATAAAGGATCAAAGAATGATTGCAATCCTTTCCCTCTCTTTAATTTCTATCTTTAACTCCCTTGCCTGTGATCCTGTTTCACTTTAGAGCTCGCTGCTGGTGCTCAATAATATCCACCAGCACATGAAAGGATGAAATACTTATTCATGCTAGTGAATGATCAACATCTTTGCACTACAGTTTGATAGCTAATTATGTTGGCTCAGTATCCAGTTTTTTTTTTTTTTTACTCAGTAAATGTTAATTATGACTTTTCAGGCAAGTGTTCTTCACAAGATTCATTTCCTCAGCAGTCAAGGATAGCGAAGGATGAAATACTTCACATGCAGCACAACAGCTTTTCAAGAGAAAGCCACCCCAGTGCAGCATGCCCAAGAAGCATTCAGTTCCTTTGAGTGATAGATTCCTATATGCACATTCATGACTTCTCTGTGGGATGCCTTGAAGAAGTGTTGGTTGGTACACTGTTGGCACACTGGCACACTGTTGGTTCCAATGTGTTGAACAGGAACCAAATGTGCATTTCTGAGTAGATAACTGGTGCTGTCATCTTGGGAAGTATCAGCTGCCCATTATGGGAGGGGAGAATGAGGCTCCTCTTTGCAGCTCACCTTGGAGAGTAAAGAATTGTAGAGGAATTATAGAGTTGAAGGCACCACAATACTGTGCAGACCAGTCCTTTACCCTGATGTGTCATTTCACCAAGAGAACCTTCCCACTCCTTTCCCACAGCTCAGTTTCTGAAATCCAGACCGATCACAGTATATAAGAAACATAGTGTGGGTGCTTCCAGAGCTAAGATCTCAGAGTAATTAAGGCTGTGAGTTACTCCACCTCATATGGTAAGATGACTTTAAAAATTAAGATAAACCTGGAGTGAATGATGGCTGTACCTATTAAGCAGTATTTGAAGACAATGGAGCTGAAAGTCTATAAATGTATGAGGGGTACACATGCAATATAAAGACATAAATACCTGGGTGCACTATGTGTCGATTTTTTTGTGTAAATTTTGTGTCTAGTCACCAGATGATCCATCATAATTGATGCATCACCCCTGCTAACTGACCAAGAACCACTTTTTCAAGTGGCACTCATTTTGTGTTTAGAAGGGATGAGTGACTGTCCCTCTTCATCCCTGCACGTTTTCTAGTGCCATTTTGCTGGTGTTTCTTCTGTATCTTTTGAGATGGGGGGCCATTTCTGTCTTTGATTTTCTTTGTAAACTGCTTTGTGAACTTTTTTTTTGTTGAAAAGTGGTATATATATTACAGGTATAACCTAGTTATACACAGATTTCTCACTGATTTTATCTCTACAAGATGAAAAAGGCTCTTTAAATTAAAGGAAAAAAGTCATTTAACAATAGCCTTGTTAATGTGGGAGAAGGCAACTGGCAGATAATCCATCAATCATTCTCTCTCCAGGCTCTTAGAACAGCTTATATCTGAGGCAAGTGACCCCTCCCTTCCCACTGACATGTGAAAGAATGCAAAGTGAATATCACCTCCTCTTTGTGTATTTTTTCCCCATGCTGTGCTCCTGGTAAAGGGAGGAGTCACTGCCTCAGAGCAAAGTCTTTCTAATCGTCTTGAGAGAGAATGATTGATTGTCTGCCTCTGTCCTGCATTACAAAGGCCAGCAAGGCTGTTTTTAAATTGCTGAGCAAAGGCAAATTGTTTTTAAATGCATTTCCTTTGGCATCCACAAGGGTTCTGGGTACGGTGGAACTCTCGTGGATACCGAGACTCAGTCTGTATTATTATTTCATCTTAACCACACTATTAATAATAGTCCTTATGAACATCTCTTTTGCATTCCTTTTTTTACATCAGTACTTACACATTCTCTTACTGTATAATTATTCAACACTGCTGTCACATGTACCTTTATTTCTATTACTCAGTCACATGGAGATTGTCACATACTGCATGAGTGGAGGAATCAAGGACAGTTCATTGATGTTCTGGGTACTGCAGAAATGCATCTAAAAGTTTTATAGAAGTCAAAATACTAAGCATGCTGCTGCTGGTCCTTCCATGGGCCAAGAGGTTTTTTTTTTTTAAAGGGAAGGTTTGAAAAGAGTCAGACTGGGCAAAAGTGTTTTTTGGTCATTACGTGGGTGGGAAATTTCAAAATAGGCTGGGTCACAGTAACAGACTTGCCCCTGGACATGCCCTGGGGCAAAGGTCCTTGATGCCGCCCTCCCGCACCATGCCATTGCCCATATTTTCCCAGTGCAATGGAGCCTCACGCGGCATTCAGGATGACTGAGGAAGCCTTCTGACGCTTCCCCATGGTCTTAAACAGTACTTCTGGGAAAGAGGAAGTACTGCTTAAGATTGCATCGGAAGCCTCAGAAGGCTTTCCACATGGTCCAGAACACTGAGTGGATGCAGCACTCGGGGCATTTGCCCCCTTGCCTCCCCTCCAGGCTCACCACTCCAGTATTTTGGGGAAGTACCTTAGCTCATTTCTCACACCTGTCTGATGTGGTGAAGAGAACGGGTGCTTGCCCTTCTCTAATACCTGTAAACTTTCCCCAGCAGGACCAATAGCAGATTGAAGGGTGAATTCCAATTGTCAGTGCTGTGGAAGGAAAGGGTTAAGCCTTTTTTCCCCCTAGCACAGTGGTCCTGATCTGATTCAGGCCTTTCTCAGTAGAGCTGCATTTTTAAAAAAAATTTTTTTTTAAATAACAAGAGGAAATCCCAATCACAGCTTTCCCATATTGGGTCCAGCATGACCTTTAAAGCCAAGGGTTAGGAAATCATGAGACTCCCAGACGTCTTTTAAAGCATTGTTAGCACAATAATTGTTATTGTGGGTGCAGATAACATCTGAGTATAGGAAAGACCTTAAGGCTAAGACAGCAAGGGCCTCAGATGACCCATTGACGTGTTTGTATTAAAGCCTGCACTATCTTAGGGTGATTTGTGCTTGAGTTTCTCTTATTTAATGGCCCTTCAGGATGCATTTGGAATCAAGTTATAGCACTTGTCATGAGCTCCTTGTCTGAGTGATTCACCCGGATACGCAGGACGTTATCCAAACCACTTGTGAGCCAAGAGATTGCAGGGCAAGGGGAGAATTAGCAGCACGAGCAATTGCACCTAATTATGATTTACATCATTATATAATCCACCGAGCATTAAATGTTGCAATAGTGAGGGAAGCATTTGGAATGAGGTATCCTTGATATCTCTAAGCGTGGATGGTATTCAGTGGGTTGGTTGGCTGAACTTTAGGAGTGTCTTACTGGGTGTGAACAGCGTTCTCTTGGGGGAAATGTGCGGTTGGCCACATTCAACAATACATTGTGCAGAGATTATATACATTGTTCAAATTGCAACCCAGCTGTATCATACATGGCTGCAATCTCGCTGTGGAGGTTCAGTCTAGTTTTATTTGCCATATTCCCCACATCTTTGAATACTCCCACTTTGCATGACAGCGTTTAACCTAACCAAAGGCATTTACAAAATAGAATTCTTTTTATTGCTAGTAATATAGTTGGCTTCTGTGTGTTTCCTTGCCTTTAATACCTGGTGAGAATGTAATACTTGTCTTTCTGAGGGCCAATTCCAATGTAAATGTATTTCCTCCACCAAGGAACACCCTTGAAAGATTATGTAGATACATTTCTGGAAGAATTTATGAGCAAGAGACTTGCCAGCCCAATCCAAACCCATTTTGGAAAGGAGAGGCCAGCTGGCCTGCCCCATATCCAGAGCAGGCTTGGGGATGCCGGCGGCTCAGACTGGGGCAAGGGGAATGCATTCCCCTACTCTGGGTAATACCACAGCAGCTCCAGTGGGGCTACTCAGATCTGTGCCACCTCAAGAGGTAGCGCAGACTCAAGCAGCCCAGAGCAGCTCTGGGTCGCCTAGGACTGGGGTTAGGATCCGGCACAAGTTCCGGATTCTGGCCTCACGCCCACTCAGCCGCAAGCTGCCCATGGGCCTACCTGATGCCCTGCCTCCTCCTCCAGAACGCCTCCTTCCCACTCCCCCATCCCCTCCAAGCCCCCACAACAACCTGACTCAGGACCCAATCCTATCTAACTTTCCAGCTCCAGTGCAGCTGCAATGCAGCCCCAAGGTAAGGGAACAAATGCTCCCATATCTTGAGGATGCCAATGTGACTGTCGCCCCACCACAACATGCAGCGCACGCCCCATTGATATAGTTGCACTGGCCCTGGAAAATTGGATAGGATTGGGCTGTCAGTTGGCATGGACCTAGCTGGCACAACAGCTCTGGAGGTGGCCTCCTGACACCCAAGGTGGTACGAAAGGGCCTTACGGGTCTGGATTGCACCCTATGACATTCTTACCTGAATCTTTCCTGAAAAATTCTCATGCAGTTTGTTTTCCATTCTGACATGGTTTACATATGAGGGCCAGCCCAAGACTTCTTGGGTCGCAGGAAAATGCTGCCCTCCATGAACTGGTGGTGCAGCAGCCTCTGCAACTCCCACTCTGTGGTTTGGAGAAAGAAGAGGGGGATGGAGTGGAATAGAAGAAGAAGAAATATGGAGGAGAGGAGAATGGTGGATTAGAACATATTGATGCTGTAGCGCAGGGGTTCTCTAACTTTTTTTTCTTTTTTGCTTGTGGCCCCATTCTGAGCCTCATTTACCACTGCCGGAGTTCATTGGAAAAATGGTACTTTAGTATCTGCACTGTTTATTATAGTCATCCATACTAAATAACAAAGAAGACATAAAATGTATAGTGGCAGCATAAGGCTTGCTAATCAAAAAAAATTCAATAACTGGCATCTTATTCAGTGTGAAAAATTCAAATTCATCATACGCCTGGCAATTAAGTGTGGGTGGCCTCCTCAGAAACTTGTTATGGCCCCAAATGTTCTTTTTTTATCAGCTGTGCCCCCCCAGGGGGGCAAATGGGCCATGTTGAGAGCCCAATCCTGAGCTGGGCCAGCACCAGTGCTGGGTGTTGCAAATGTTCTGGGTGCCCACAACACCCTGCACCAAGTCAGTGCCTGTGCTGGCCCAGCGCCAGTGGGCACTGAGCCCAGCACTGGCTGGACACTGCCTGAAGCTAGGTAAGTCTCCCAACATCAGTAACAGAAGGGTAATTTATTTTCATACAATGACTTTAAGCACATAGTATTTACAGAATAATAATATGCTATACAAACACTGACAGCATAAAACACTTAAAAGATTAATAAGAAAACACTAATTCTCATCTAATAGGCCTTTCTCCCCAATACACTCTGTAACAATTAACAAGAGACTCAACAGAACCCAGGAAAGCTCAGCTTTTCCCTTGCTAGCTGGGGGAGATTTTATAAGTAACATAACTCACCCCTCCCTCTTCCCCAGTTAACCTCACAGATGCTTTTAAATTCCCAATTATAGCTCAATCACCCCAAGTCAAGAGAGAAGAAATCATGCAGTTGAAATTTAAAGTAAAACAGCCCTAATTCTTACTTTTCCATGATGGGCATGTCTTAAGGTGACATCCAGCACTAGCACTAGAGGTCCCTAGAGGTCAGTGCTGGCACTGGCCCAGCTCAGGATTGAGCTCTCAGTTTATCTCATGAATGTTCCTGCCCCTGCCACATATATTACTGCTCCAGTTAAAGTGATCAAACATACAGTGGACTGGATCCTAAGAATGTCCTCAACAAATGGAAGAAATTCCATTCGCAGAAAAGGGAATGACAATTTTAGTGGATTCTCCCTTCCCAGCCCCTGAGAATCTACTTGTGAGGATTGGAAAACCATGAGAAGCAGAGTTTCTGGGGATGCAGAAGACTGAGCAAAATTACCACTCCCTGCTTGGATGAACACAATTTCTTCCATTTGTTGAGGACATTCTTAGGATCCCACTCAACAAGGTTAAGATCTGCTTCACACGCTTTTTACTTATACCACTTCCGTTATGGAATATACCCAAAGTGTACACCATTGTATCTGCTGAATGCACACGTTAATTGTGAGGACAATTTTAGAAAGCAGGTAGCACACTGTAACATTTAAGTCTGGCCCTACTTACAGAGACAGGTGGGACAGGTTAGAAATTAAAAGAGTAGAGTACCCATTCTCAGTTGGTAAGCTGCTATCCATCTGAGAGGTGACATTGCTACCACCACAACAACAGGTGGACTTGTCTCCTCCTGACCGCAATTCCCAAACAGCATTATGGGAAAGTTTATGCATCCTGGAAAGGAGGCATGCAAAAAATTATAAGTCAATTGAGAACTCTCAAAATCAAGCATTTTTTTTTTCCTTCTGAGTATGTTCAGATGACAGTTGTAAGTACTGACCCTCTTCGAAAATTTGTCAGGCATAGTTCACCTATCACTCATTGCAGTCGGCCTCTGAGGACAAGGGTACTGGAGTGTGTGGCACTGACTGCTATCCTAGCCATATTCCTGAGTTATTGAAATACTGCTAACTGCTGTTGGGACTCACTTTGTGGTGAACGGATTGCCATTACTATGATATATCATAACAAGTGTGCAGTTGGTGTTTCAAGTGCTATAAACGCCATAGCTAGGGCTGGATTTTGTGAATTAAAGAGTGCTGCCCCTCGTAGTTATTATATTTACAACCCAATCCTAAACTTGCTTGCTAGTGCTACAGGCTGCACCAGCACTGAAACAGCCATGGCTGTATCCTTCAGGGACAAGAAAGCCACCAGAGATCTCCTCAGGGGAAGAGGACATCCATCCCTTTACCTCAAGTAAAGCCCTAGCCTTTCCCTGGGCTGGTCCCTCCCCTGTTCCACCTTTCCCCCACCCAAAAATGCTTCCCCTGCTTTCCCACTACCCTCCCTCGCCCCCGCACCACCCAGGCTTACCTTTGCCTTATGGGGAAGGCTGCGCCGCTTAGTCGAAATGTGCTGCAAACTTGCTTTGCAACACATTTACAACATCCAGAGCCGGGTGGGGTGTGTGTGTAAGTGTACTGTCTATACCAGAGCCCATATAATTGGGCTCTTAGAGTTGACCAGAAACACTTTTTTTGAGGGGAGAGCGAATGTTTTTTGTAGTTTCAAAAAGGGCCCTACCTTTGCTTATTTTTTCTGTAGCAATTCCTACAGAACTGTTCAACTTTTTATTTATTTGCTCTCTCTTGCCTTCTTTCTCAACTGGCATCATTTTCTTCCCCCCAGTGGGAAGAACCGCTGGGGCTACTCGGAGTAAGGGAGCTTACGTTCCCTTACCCTGTGTAAATCCCAGGTGGCCCGGATGGGTCTCTTTGGAACTGCGCCTGCTATTGAGCTGTTGCAGAATTGGAGAGACCTGTGTTGGGTCTCTGAGGCTGGGAGGGGGGGTCGGGATATGGTGGCAGGGCCTGCTGTCATCTCCTCCCCCCACACCCCAGCCCTTTCCCCGCCACAGCTTCTCCCTGCCCTTCCCCCTGCCCTGGACACCTCCCCCATGCCCCCACTTGCCTCTCCACTGCCTGGCGCTTTGCATGGAGCGCTGGGTGGCAGTTCGCTGGCCTCTGACAGGTGCCAGCCCAGCGCAGGCTCGTGGTACTAACTGTCACAAGCTTGCCTTATGGCACATTTGCGAAAGTGCGCTCTGGTGGTGAGCCGGCGCGCATTCATGAGACTTGGGCCCTAAAACAACTGAGTGTTTTTTTAATATACTTTGCTGTTGGTTGGGCCTCTTCTTATTTCAATAGAAGAAACCAGATTTGAGCATACACTCTGAAATCCATTGGTGAAGCACCTCACTTCCATAGCATTTGAAATGATTAGTCTACATTTTAATGTGATAGTTTTAAATTAAGGAAATCTGTCAAATGTATGCATTTTCATTTTTCATTTCTGCTCTTAAGATTGATGCAGTTGGAAGAATTTTACCACCAGACATATAGGTGGTTGGTTGCAGCTAAAGCCATGTGGATACTGATTATTTAAACGAGGCCACAATCTTTTTCTCTGCCTCGCAAGTAAAAAGAGATCCATCATTTTACCCACTGAATTTTCAGACTTCTGTTGTTACACTTTCAGGTACACTCCTTGAAAAGAAAACAGCGTTATTGATAGCTGGATTTATTGCAGTTGCTGTTGAATTTATTTGAGAGTTATGATTCAATCTGATTCCTGCCCAGAAAGCAGTAATGGCTTTGTTAAAGCCAGGCATTCGCTTGGGCCTTCATAGCAGCAGATAGGTATTGACAGGACCAGCGCCCGACAAGTTGGATTCACTTTGTTCAGGCCTCTGCTTCTCAGTGATGCATGCTAGTCTGTCAACACACCATTCATCACAGTTACTGATGTCAGGCACATTAGATGAAGCAGCAGCCGCGGGGGGGGGGGGGGAGAGTCAGCTTTCAGAGTGGAGGAAAAGGGCAGGGTGTAAAAAGAGATGGGGGGAAGGCAGAGACTTTGTGTTGAGTGGGATCAGTAGTTTCTCTAGGCTTTGCACAAAAATATAAACAGAACAGCAGCAACGGAATGGAAGTCTACGTGGCCATTAGCTACAAGTCGGTGGGTCTCAAGATGTCAGAGTACTGAAACGGGTACATTAGGATTCCACGGTAGTTGGAGAGGCAGTTGGCTAGCTGAAATTGCCATCAGCTGCTGCATCACAATTGAGGGAGGAGGGGAATTTCTGCACTGACCTGAAGGCAGAGAACCATGTGGTTGCTGACTGGAGAGTTAGGCCCAATGCTAACCAATTTTCCAGTGCTGGTGCAGTTGTGTCAGTAGGGTGTGCGCTGCACCCTGTGGTGGAGGGGCAGTCACTGGGGCCTTCCCAAGGTATGGGAACATGTGTTCCCTTCCCACAGGGCTGCATTGTGGCTACACTGGAGCTGGAAAGTTGGATGGGATTGGGCCCTTACTCTTCAGTAGCCTCTGACCTAGCCCACTGAGCCTACAGTTGTGCATTCTTTGATCCGTGATTGATTTTTATAACCATTGATACCGAGCCTTTTTCTGCCAATATGGAAACACCCCATCATATTAAAAAGCAACAGGTGAAAAGAATGAAACGCAGAACGGGACTGTGTCCCTGGCCCAGCACTCCCTTGACGGCTGTCCTCTCTGCAAAGAGATTTTTTTTTTAAACTTTATTCTTAAGGCCAAGCTTTTTAAAGTGAGCATATTGGGCTTGAGGAGGGATTGACTTAGCAAAAGTACAGCACAGAGAGAGGAAATTTCTTCTCTTTAATTTTTTTTATATGCTGCACAGACCACTTAGATTCTCTAGTGATTTTTCTCCTATACTGTGCATAAAGCAGCTATGCAGTGCCTTGATTAGATGCCATTGGCCTAAGGATAGAAAGGACCCCTTGCTTTTCCCCTTGGCATGGTTGCCTATTTTCTCATGCATGACATTTGCTGTTCTGGCCACTCGAGGTTATTGGCATTTCTTGTTTCAAATGTGGTTGTTTATTATTATTGTGATTAGTTTTCTGTGATTGACTCTCTGGAGTCTTGGAATCACACAAACACACTTGAGAGAGAGAGAGAGAGAGAGAGAGAGAGAGAGAGAGAGAGAGAGAGAGAGAGATTGTGCCATGATGTGATAGGGTATCAATCTGGGAGAATACAAGACATAGTGGCACACATGTATAACTCCAAATCACACTGCTGCCAACTTCTGTGGACTCAGCATTTCAGCTCAGTAAAAAGAGACTGCAAGTCATACACTCTGTTGTGCATGTAATTTCCCTTCACAGATTGTTACTGAAGGAAAATATGGGAGCTGGCAGTGGGAGGAGGGATCAGCTTTCTAAAGGACTACTACAATACAATTCCTATTGTACTCAACTGGGAATTCAGTCCTGCTTTTGAAGAATCCTTTAGCATATCGTCAGTGGCAGTCCTAGTCCTGGTAGCGCCTGGAGCCAGGACTGCAGGCTGCCGCTCCCAGCCAGCTGCCTCCCCCTGCCTCCCTTCTGGTGGCCCAGGAATGTAGCACACTGCCTCCCAGACCCCCCAAAGACCTTCTAAAGGCCTCAGAGGACAAAAAAACACAAAAAAAACACCCCACTTCCGGTTTCCTACATGAAGTGAAGTTTTTAAGCCAAACTCCCCGGTCCTCAGAATGCCTTCAAAGGGCATTTAAACATCACTTTCCGGTTTCCTCCATGAAACTGGAAATGGGTATTTTCAGTCCTCTTGAGGCGTTTAGAAGGTCTTTGGAGGGTCAGGGAGACAGTGCCCTGCTTTTCCAGCCCTCGGAATGCTTCTAGGCAGAAGGCCCTGGGTGGTGTGGGGGGCACCATGTGGGTGGGTGGTAACATGGTGCCGCTCTTCCAACCTGGCGCCTGGGGCATTTGTCCCTCTTGCCCCCCCTCAGAGGTATGCCACATCATACTACATATCGTGCTTCTAGGCAAAGAGGAGTCTACTGTATATGACCACCAGTTTATTTATAAAAGGAACAGAGCACAAATTAATTTGCCCTCAATAATTCTCCTCAAATTCTCCTTTGAAAATGTTGCATTATTATCATTAGTATTAAGAATATCTATATATTGCTTTTCAACAAAGAGTAGTTCACAAAACTGTTTACATAGTGACAGCCCAATCCTCTCCACACTTTCCTGGGAGTAAGCCCCATTGACTCAAATGGGACTTACTTCTGAGTACACATGCTTAGGATTGGGCTGTCAAATAACAGCCCAATCCTAATCTACGCTGGAACATGAAGAGACCGGGCCTGGAAGAGATTCCTCAAGCGCTTGTGCAAATTCCTCCATTTTTCTCTGATCCCGGGTCTTGCTGGTATCAATGCGAGGTCTTCCTTCCTTTTTCGTGTGGTACAGTCACTTTGTTTGCAGTTTCACTCTGCTGCACACCAGGGAATGGTCAGTGTCGCAAGCAGCACCCTGATAGCTGCGCGTGATCTTGATGCTGGGAAGGCTGGAGCGTCTGATGAGAATCAGGTTGAGATGGTGCCAGTGCTTTGATCTTGGGTGTCTCCAGGAGACTCTATGTTGGGGCTTCGTGTTGAAGAATGTGTTGCTGACACAGAGACCGTGAAGACAGCAAAATTCTAGCATACGTTGGCCATTTTCGTTCATCTTCCCAGTGCCGAACTGACCTAAGCAAGTGGGCCACGAACTGTTATCAGCACCAACTCTAGCATTGAAATTGCTGAGGATGAACAATGGCTCTTTTACGGGAATCTTCTTGATAGTGGTGGCCAGGTCATCATAGAATTTGTCTTTGGCTTCTGCTGGAGACGACAGAGTCGGTGCATAAGCACTGATGAGAGTGACAGGTCCTGCTGATGACTGGAGCTGCAGGGACAAAATTCTTTCACTTCCCACAGTAGGTGGGATGATGGATTTCAGCAGGGTATTTCTGACCGCAAAGCCAACACCATGTTCCCTGGTTTCGTTTGGTGGTTTTCCCTGCCAGAAAAATGAGAAATTTCTCTCCTTGACAGATCCGGAATCTGGCAGCCTAGTCTCTTGAAGGGCGACGATTTCCATCTGCAGTCTGCTCAGCTCCATGTCGATTGTGGCTGTACAAATGGATTGTGGCTCCATGTCAGTTTGTGGCTGTACACAGTCACGCTCTGGCAACTCCTGCGACGCCGCTGGAACCAACCGTATTGGCTTCTGCCTTTCCATTGGATCATTCCAGTGATGTGGAGAATGGGGATTTGCTGCATGGGTAACAGCCTATCCTCCATACCTTCGTTACCCAGGCTTCGCGCACTGGAGAGGGCACTGTAAACTACATACCAGTAAAACAGTGGTTCCCAACCTGGTATTCATGTACTCCCAGGGACACTCAACAGGACCTTAAGGGGTAATTGAAAAAGAATGAAATAATGGCAGAAAAAGGCAGATCGTGCTCCAGAATGCCTTGCAAGGCAGGAATGCCTTGCAAGGACCAACAAGGCAGGAAGGGAGGTAGCTTGTTGGCTGTGAAAGCCCCACCAATAGATAGTTTTTGGTCATCAATTCATCTATGAACCAGTGATTGAAAACCATCACAGTAAAAAAGCTGAAACATAATATGAAAAGTGATCAATCACCCAGAATTTCTCAGCACACTTCTGGTGCAAAACAGTGCAAAGGCAGAGTCTTCTGTTCTTCAAACAGATGAAAAGAGAAAATATGTGATGAATACATGAAGTCTGGGCTTTTGTATGGAGGAGATGAAGGCTTGTATTATTAATTACGAACATTTTGCTAATGTGAAGGGTACAATTTATGGAAATGGGCTGCCAAGGGTTATGCAAGTGAAAAAGGTTGGGAACCACTGCAGGAGATCCATGAATCAAATCCACCTTTAAGGTGTCTGGTGTGTTAAGCCCAAAGCTCTACATAAAACATACAACCCATAACACATAACTGAGAGCGTGCAATTCAATTCACAGCAGAGAGATGAGATACTTGCAACCCTTTTTACTCAGAAGTAGACCCACTGCTTTCCACGGGAGTTATTCTTAAGTAATGGTGCACTGAATTGTTGCCTGGGAAGAAGGGTCCCATCCTGGTGCTTCAAAAAACAGACCTGCTTTGCAAGCATTTGCCAAGCAGAACCAGGCTGCAGCAGAAGGAAGGAGAATAAAAGGGTAACTTTGGCTGGAATGTCCCTGGAAAGTAACTATAGCAACTAAGGAGGTGCCTGCCTGAGCTGAACAGCAGCACAGCTAAGAAAGGAAACTTTACAGAGTTGAAAAGCTCTGCCCTCTGATTGACCCAGAGATCAGGTGAAGTGAGATTACTTGGCAAAAAATTTCACGTACTATAGGTGAGTATCTAGGGTAGTTATTTTTTTGTGTGTGGAAAAATCAGTTAAACTGTTTTTAAAAAAATGGGCAAAGGTAACTTGTTGTTCTGCTAGAACTATGCTATCAAATCAGGGTATCCAGATACAATTCAGGACAGAGTGCCTATACCAGTAGTTCTCAAACTAGAGCATCACAACACCCCAGCCTGAGGGCCCTGGACTCTGTCCCCTTAAGGCAGGGGTGTCCAAACATTTTGGCAGGAGGGCCACATCATCTCTCCGACACTGTGTCCGGGGCCAGGGGAAAAAGAATTAATTTACATTTAAAATTTGAATAAATTTACATAAATGAATATATTAGAGATGGAACTTATATAAATGAATGAAGGTCTTGCAGTAGCTCAAGGCCTCTAAAAGGCCTTGCACAAAGCAAGGCTGGCCTTTCCTTTGCTGCCGATGCTGCATCACAGAGGTGAAACAGCAAGCAGTGGAGGGAGCTCTCATCCCACAGCTCACACAAGAGGTTGAACAGTCGCCCTCAAGCCGAGAGCCGTTGCGTCAGGCCAGCACGGGCTCCAGCAAATCTCCGGAGGGCCAGATGCTCATTGGATACTGGGGGCTCCCTGAGGGCCGGATTGGAAGTCTCCGAGGGCCGCAAGTGGCCCCCGGGCCGGGGTTTGGGCACCCCTGCCTTAAGGGATGGTGGCAGAGGAAGGCAGCGACATGACCCTCTGGGAACAGAGGTTGATATGGACTTACCAGTTCCTGCAGCAGCCTCCCAGTGGTGCGGAGAGCCCCGTGCGACTCTCTGCAGGGCTCCCTGTGCTTTAGAAATTGAAAGTGGAGTGATCATGCCCCACTTCCAGTTTGCGATCGCGAATTGCAAATTCTGAAGTCACTTTTTGGCACTGCACTGGTTCTTTGATTACACAAAAGGCGGAGGGGTTCTTATATGAATATTCCTATTTCAGGAAGTGACAAAACTGGCATGTTGAAAGACCCAGGTGGCCAAATGGTCTGTTGCAACTCTACAATTCTACCTAGAAAAAGGAAGGGAGGAGAGAAATCAATCAATATATTACTGATTTTTAAAAAATGTTATCTCAAAAACCCCTCACAGTAATACAACATGAAGACTCCAGTTAGTAAAAACGTGTGGAATGTGTTTTATTTAAAAGCTGAGGGCAAATAATGTACAACAGGCTTTGCCTGATCAAATGTCCTCTTGAGCTACGGGCAAATGTCCTCTACAGTTCTATATGAATTCACTGCTGCACGCCACAAATGTATTTCTAAAGCAAATCTTTCATTTACAATGAGCAAACTAATTCAGAAGCCAGCCAGAGGTCATTTTCAAGTTCACTTAGCCAAATCCAGTCTATAAGTCCTAGTTTTAGGCCAGTGAACTGATAATAGTATTAGTGGTTCTGATAAATGAATTCTTGATGGATTCAGAGCAGACATCCATTTTTTTTCCCCTGGACCTCTCAGGATCAGTTCACATAGTTCATGAATTGAACTATGTTGTCCTGCCTGAGGGAAATAGCTGGGAGCCAAGAGAAACTGCTTTCTTCATTGTTCTTTACACTTTGAGGGACATGAGACTCCCAATACACATTGCAGAAGAAGCTGCTCTGTAACAGAACTGAAGAGGCCGCTTTCCTTCTACTGACCTGCACTAAAGAGCTTCTGGGCTCAATCAAATCCATATAAGAAATTCAGCTCCACAACTGCCTATATTTCCCTGGTTTGCTCGAGGTCTTTCTGTTCTTCAGACCTTTGCCCTTTTTATCTCCTTCCTCACCGGCCTTCTTCATTCCTCCATCCCAGCTCCACTGCTGTCCACACATTGCTTTCAGTTCTTCCCTCTTTCCTTCAGACACCCTTCCTCAGGACCCTTTCCCTACCTGGCCTCCCTGCCAGACATTTTTGCCTTCCTGTCCAAAGCACACAGGGTACTATAATAAACACTTTGCTCCTTCACCTCTAAATGACCAACCCCACATGGAAGAATCAGACGCTGATCACAGCCTGAAGTCCCAGTGCCCCACACATACTGGTCAACCAGTTGCCACTGTGAACTAGCCAGCAAAACCGACCTGCTGCTAGTGTGCAAAGCTTTAGCAGCAGGTTGATATGCAGAAATCCAGCTGCTGAAGCTTACCCTGCTGATAAACACCACTGGAGTAAGAGCTGGTGGGAAAAGTTGGCAGTCTAATCCCAAGGGAACTCAGGCTACAATCCTGTCCACACTTCCCTGGGAGTAAGCCCCATTTAATATAATGGGACTTCCTTCTGAGTAGGCATGCATAGGCTTGGGCTCTCAGGCTACAATCCTATCCACACTTTCCTGCGAGTAAGCCCCATTGGCTATAATGGGACTTACTTCTGAGTATACATACATGGGATAAATAAATAAAAGATTAACAAATTGTGAGTTCCTGCACCTTTTTTTTTTTTTTTTTTTACAAAAAAAAGCACTGGATACAACCCACTATGTATGACCATAAGAGTAAAAAAGACTTCGTAGATTATCGGGCAGCCCAATCCTGAGCTGCCTGTTCCAGTGGGACTACCGCAGTACCGAAATAGCTGCTGCAGCATCCTGTGCATAACAGGGCTGCCAACACCGGCTCCTTAGGAGAAGGAGGAGCCCCTTTTCATCCCCTTCCCCCGGGGAAAGGAAGGAGCCCTCCAATGGGGCTACTCGATTCTGCGACAGCCCTTAGGTGGTCCTAGAATCAAGAACCTTCATGTCAGGCTGCGCAGCCCAACACGGAGCTCAGTATCTGGTGGAGCTGAGTTCCACTGGCCCCACCTCCCACCTGCCCCACTCCCTCTCCCGGCACACTTCCTCCCTGCCTCCCCACACCCCAGAATGCCTCCTCCCCACCTCCCCCATGCCCCCACCTGCCTCTCTGCTGACCAGCAGTTCAGGCGACCGCAGAGCGGCAGAGCAGCAGTGTTCCACCAGTGCTAAGGTCTCACAAAAGTGCTTTACAGCAGGTTTGCAACAGTGCACACTGGCAATAAGTCAGCGTGCAGTGTTTAGGATTGGGCCCTCAATCTACCCATTAACCCAGACCAGAATATCCTGTTCCTCATAGGTGTATTTTCTTAGAATTTTTTCCCCCAAATTTCTACAAGTTATACCTCTCAATTTCTTGCCACTGTTACCTTTGCCACACTTATGGCCCACTCCTATCTGGGCCAGCCATCATTCTAGAGCAGGAGGCTTACAAAGGTGTAAGGGGATTTAAATATGAAGTCTCCCAACCTTCCTGATATAGTGCACCCATTTTTGGCATGACTGCACCAGTGGGGGGGGGGGGAGAGATAGGACTGGGCTCTTAAGCCTTCCTAAAATTCTTTGCTACACTTCCTTTAATCCGTTTGCTCCAGAATGTGTGTCCTCTCCCCCCCCCCCAAGTCAATGAGACAAAATAGTGATCAGCAGTCAGGACCGTGGACTTGCTCCAACATCCATAGAAGAATTGTTTGTTTTGTCTTAAACTAAGCTTATAGCTGATATAAGTCTGTATTTGCTGATGTATCCTGTAAAACTGAAATAAAGTCAGTGACTTTGCCCACTGAAAAACCAGAATCCTTTGTAAATCTTTGCAAAACACATCTAACAGAAGACATTGGTTTAGGGTGAACGCAACTTACAGTATATTTGCACAACAATGTTTAACTGAGAGCTGAGTAAAGAGACAGCTGAATGAGGTCACTAGAAATTTTTCACTTCTGTTCTGTAATGCTGACATCTTGAAACACATATTAAAATATATTCATAGTGTGAAAACCAATGTTTTCTCAGTTGCATTCTGCATTTCCAGGCTTGAGCTTCATGCTTATGTTGTGCATGCTGGGTTGGTGGGGAGGTCACCGTTTTTCTTTTGAAGCAAAGAAAAGGGTTTGAGATATGAGCACTCCAGTTTCCTGACATATGATTGTGACCTAGAAAAACAATTATGTTCCAGCCCTCCTGCCCTCAGGAGTGATTCTCTGCATTAACCCATATATCCAGGCCTCAGTTTACCTACTGATTAATCTTACTCTGTGGTTTTCAAACTCTCAGTTTGAGGACTGCAGTAAGTCCTTGCAGGGAAGGGGAGGGAGGCAGCAGGGCAGGAGGAGGGCAGTGATGCAATGGCATCACTAAGGATTGCATCACTAAGGGGGGCTGCATGGACCGGGATGCACTCACCAGTCCCTGCAGCAGCCTGCTAGGGGTGCAGGGAGCCCTGCATGAGCATCTGCAGGGCTCCCCAACCTTCTAAAAGTGAAAGCGGGTGATCACTTCCAGTTTTGTACGATTGCTCCACTTTCATTTCTGGAACATCAGGGAACCCTGCGTATGCTCGTGCAGGGCTCCCCACACCCCTGTGGGGCTACTGCAGGGACTGGTGAGTACATCACAGTCCCTGACACCCCCCTTAGCAACGCGATCTTGGGGGTCGTGTCACTGTCTTCCCCCTGCCCCCGCCCGTTAAGGGAGCAGAGGCCAGAGCTGTCAGGCTGGGGTGTCACGACACCCCAATTTGAATAGCTCTGATCTAACTAATCTAATTTATAATGTGCCACTGAAAGAGTCAGCAGATGTAAACTGTTCATTGATTTATTTTGTTGTGTAAACTGCTTTGTGAACTTTTTGTTGAACATCTTCATTAATAATAAACAAACAAACAAAATGCTCAATGTCAGTGGTATCTGTGGCATTCAAGGAATACTTTAGCCAGTGGCTCAAGATGCATAGTAGACAAGAAGGCAAAATAGCTCCATAACTTAGTAGTCAATCTGACCCAGCACAAAGGCTGACCCAAGACTTCCTGGTGCCTGAGGTTGTGCATCAAATGCTTCCGCACCCTGGCAAAAACAGTGCACCTTTGTCACTTTTCCTCCTTCTAACTCCTGGTTTCAAAAAGAAAGAGTGGAGCAGAGCAGAACAGAAAGTGTGGAGAAGGGAAGAGTGGTAAACTAGAGCATTGGAGATGCTAGAACACCAGGGAATCGGTTCCATGAGAAACTGTCTCAGTTGGTCTAATGCAGGGGACTCCAAACCACGACCCAGGGCCAGATGTGGCACGCAACAAGCCTCTATTTGGCCCATAGCAAGCGGCCCGCTCCACTGAATGTGACCAGAGCTGTGCTCCAGTTGCATCTCAAGGGTGTTCTGAGGGCCAGGGAGGTAATGCGCCTCCCCTCAGAATGCTTTCTAAAGGCCTAAAAACATCACTTCCTGGTTTTCCTGAAAAACCAGAAGTGATGTTTTGGGCTGTCTGAAGGCCTTAGGCTTTCTGAGGCTTTCTAATGTATTTATTTGAAGTTTATATTTAAAATTTATTTATTTTCCAGCCCTTGACACCATGCCAGATATTTGATGTGGCCCTATGGCCTAAAAGTTTAGAGACCCCTGGTCTAATGAATGGGCTAGACCCATCGAGCACACAATTCTTATCCATGCTGTCCACACCAAGAGGACAAATCTTCAACATAGATCCACCCCAAGTCTACTCCAAGCAACATCCCACATCTAATCACAACAGTGTATTGTATTCCTGGGGAAGGGACGCCAGCAGTTTCATATAGAAACTGTTCGTAGCTCAGCAGACACAACTGAGAAACCTGGTTAGTGATAATAATAATACAGTTTGGAAAACACTGGCATTCTTTTTTTCTACTATTGTAGGTTGGGGGCTGGGAGCTCCCCAATCCTAGACTCACCCGGGTCCCGGGTGTGACATCAGGAGAAGCAAAGGTACAGGCCCGAGGCGTTGGAGCCAACTACCTCCACTGGAGGCCGGCTGATTGGGGGGCAAGCCTGGAGGTACCTGGGACCCTCCCGAAGACAGCTAAGCTGACCCTGGACAACAGCACGGCGGCCATCGGCAACCCATACACCTGGCCAACAGGCACCAGCCGGAGAGCCCAGCCCAAGTCCTCAAGGAGTCAGGGAGGAACGGGGAACGAGCCTATCGTATGCCGACGGCACAAGTCTGTGTAAGGCAAAGGGGCCTGTGCCGTAACAGGCCCCATGAATGTCAAGAGGTTGACGCAAGTAAACCGTCTGTGCAAAACAGCTGTGTCTGCCTCACACCCTTTTTTCCGCCAACAACTGACTCTCACTGACAGGGTAAGCCCCCCGCGCTCGGTCACACCCCAAGGGGCGGGGTCTCCACCCGCCATGGACATTACACCATCCAAATGAAAATTAAGACTTCCTGGGTTTCAGTACTCAATGAATCTTAATAGCAAGTGGCTAAATGTTAGGTGACTATGTAAAAGTTGCCATACTATTTTAAAGGAGCAATTAAGAAAGTTCTGAACTATAGGCAATATTTAAAAATCACTGCTGTCTAAAAGGCCATACAGTGGGTTTTAAAAGCTGCCACACTGATTATGGAGAAAACTACCATAAAAGAGGCTACTTTATATTACGAAATGTCTGCACTTGCAAATAGGAAGCAAGTCCACAAGTGATCTGATGCATTCCGTATACTTATTTTCCTTCACGTTAAACTTCATAAAATAACAGAACATTTTCCCCATGCCTATTAAATGAACAGAGCTATTGAAATGAGGCCATTTTTATGTATCACACCATTCTTTGTTGAGGTTTCTCCTATAGCCTGATCTTTAAAGATCAAAAAGGAGGGGAAAAATTGCAATGGATACAGAATGGCCTGATAGAAAATACTAGCAATTACTCTGATTTTGCTCAGATTTACAGCTCCTATATCATCCCGAACATTAGCGTATAGAGCTAGTTAAGCCCAGGAAGTAACTACTGACTTCTGAGATATATCGTTTAACAAATCATTAAGCGGGAAAGAACAAAATTGTTCAGCATGAAAACGCTCCAGAATTAACTAATGCAACTCGAAGATAGATGTTAGTCATGAACTGAAAGTAGGGGTACATTAAATGTATCTGCTAATTGTAATTTGCTAAATGAAAAGGAATGGGATCATTGATCCTTGTTGTAGATTTAACCTCCAAAGCTGGAAACCAAAGTGATACTTCCTTGATTGCACAGCCCAATCCCATACCCCACCAGCTCAGAGCATGAAGCACACTGACAAAGCACACACTGCATGGTATGGTCTGTGAGGAAACCAGAAAGTACAGGAGAGGTAAGCAAAGAACATTGTTACTTACTTCCTTAAAGGCTATCTACTTTCCAGTGAATCTGCTCAGACCTATGACAGCTCTTTAGCTGGTGTAAGTCCAAGGAGACTTAGGGGCAGGTCTGGAGCAGGAAGGAGGATATGATCCTGCCCTTCCTACCCTGAACTTCCTCCAAACCGGCCTGTTTCCTGCCCCAATTCACCCAACCCTCCCCTGGCCCACCCCCACCACTGACTTGCAGGGAGCAGCGTAAGTTCTGTGGTGTGGTCTCACCCACATGCAGCCTCTGGGGCTTTGCTCTGGTGGCAGCTGTCCACAGAACTGCAGAGCACCTGCTACACCAGTGGCTTGGGCTTGATGGTGATGGATCACGAGATCTACCAGGGTAAGGTCCCGATAGGAATGGGCCCACAATTAGATTGCCTGATTATTGTTTTGAAAGTTGCCTGTTATCTCAATCTGATTGAAATAAATGCTATTTTTGCAGAACCTATAGCAAACCGATTTTCAATTATCAAAGAATGGGTTCTCTTCTGAATCATTATATAAGCCGTGGACACAAAATGTTATGTTCCTGTGAGGGAATTTTTTACCAAACTCTCCATCCCAATGACATCTGCCATGCCACATCTTGTCCTGCTTTGGAGGATCCCTCACTTCTCAGGTGCACAGTTTTGGCATTCACAGGAAGCTATTGTTGGAAAATCACTCTGGTCCTCTGCTTTTACACAAATTGATTTTTTTTTCCCCATTTGTGGTACAATATATTAGAAACACATCCATTATTTTCAAGAAAGCAAACTGAATTCCCTAATTGCAGTAACTGCAACAGGTTAATCATGGAAAGCGAAAACTGCTCAGAGATCAAACAGATACTGCCCATTACATGAAGGTCATTCCTTTCATAGATTCACTGAGGTTGGATGTAGGCATCACTACAGTTTTAGAGCATCAGCTGAAAAGAGGAGCTGACTGCCCAGTCCTATCCCCTACCACATTATATCATGCAGCCATGTCAGTGGAGACTCTGCTGCCTGCAGCTGGGGGAATCAGAGCCTGCAGGAGGTAAGTAAATATTTTTTACTTCACAGGTCTGCTGCATATCAGAGAAAGGCCTCATATCAGGGGGGCAAGTAGAAAAATGGGGGAAAAGAGCCAGCATGCATGACTATCACCGGATAAACACCTTCTTTCCCTGAAATGCCACATTAATTCCTCAATCAACCCTTGCCACCAACTTACCAGTACCTGTAGAACCTCCTGGAGCTGCTTCCCCACACACCATGCCTCTTGCTGTTTATGGCAGCAGCCCAGTAGTGTGCAACAGTAGCCTGACTTTCACACAACCGAAAAAAAGCTTGTGCTGCTGGAATGCTAGTTCCAGCAGCACAAGGCCCCGGTAATTCATTGACTTCTTTGGGGTGGGCACAGGAGACTGCAGTGTAACGATGTCCCAGCATGTGTCTCACAAGAAGGAGATGAAGTGAAAGGCTCTTTGTAGCAGTAGCCAGTTTCTGCCATAGAATCTTATTCTGCCATGACTACTCTCTTTGTCCTAGGGAAAGATGAAGTAAATTGTTGAGCCCGTGACAGGTTGAGAAACTGAAAAAGCAAGGAAGCCCACATGAAATCTCTACTCTTCTCTTACCATTGACTCAACTGAAAGGAATATTCAACCCAGAGGTTATTTCTTTTTGGTGATTGCCACCCACATTATACCCTTAAACCAAAACTATTTTGTGAGCGACGACCTTGTCCTTTCTTCCTACCTCCAGTGCATCATCGGTGGAATGCTTAAACCAGCCATGGATTGCTCATTAAGAAAGGAAAACTCTCCATATGCTTTAAATAGGAGCACTCCAAGATGAAGCACAAGGCTAAAGTGAGCTCTTGTCTTTGTTGCTAAGTAGCTTTCCCACACAGGGAAGAGCTGCTGTTGGGGGAAATTATATAGCCAAGCAATTCAAGGCTAACTGAGTCCACGTCATCCTCCTCGAGCAAGTGCTGTCTCTGGTAGAACCTCAGTGCAAGGATGAGCCTGAGCACACACAACCTGCTTTGAAGTTTAAATGGGCATTAAGTGATAAATAGACATGCACTATGTCTTACTGGCCCTCTTTAAAAGTCCAGAACAGAAAACAGAAGATTGCTAACGATACCAAATGTTCCAGCAGTGATGAAACAAAGTCATTGACTGGATATCAAGAACCCTGGCAAGAGTCATCCTAAGCCCTTGCTATTTGACCACCTATAGGAAGCTGTGTTATGACTCCATCTTCTGAGCCTGATTCAGAGAAATAGGATTGGGTCAGAAGGTGGGGTGGTGGGTACATATTGTGCTTAGCAGTACCTTTCAATGTGCCAATAGTATACCAGGATCCTCAAATTCACATGTGTGCTGCATGTCTATACAGATCTAAGCTCTAATCCTTTGTCAACAAATGCATTCTACATGAACATGGAGACCCACGCTGTTTGAGAAAGAGAAGAATGAAGAAAGCCCTTAGTGTGACTGTGTGTGATATTTTGGGCATTCAACTGGTCAATTTTACACTGACCTATTTACACAGTTCACTGGACTCAGTGTTTGAGTGAAAGATTTGGGTGACTTTGGTGTGGGATTTTTATTTTTGTCTTTCAAGCCCTACCAAGAGCCTCATGTCCTGCCATCCTCTCGTTAGCAATCAGCTGTGAAACAGGCTGCTGTGGTTTCCTCAGGCGGTCCCACGACATTCCTCCCTCTGCCTTTACCTTCCATGTGACGTGCATGAGCGCCAGGCCTCAGGCATTCCAGGTTTATAGCAAATGTCTCTCCCTCGCGCACGAGGTCATACAGATCCAAAGGAAAAAGGCTGCCTAATATACCCTTGCCAAGAGCTGACAAAATTTACCATGTGAAAATATGTTACCTACGATCTTGAGAGACAGAGTGCCTTGACTTTTAGTACACCTGACCGAGAAGGAAATAAGAAAGGGTAATAGAAGGTTGTGAGGGAACAATTAGAGAAAGAACTGAAAGGATTTCAGTCCATGGAACAAGTAAATTGCCTTCTTTCTTCAGTGATAGTTTCTTCCTAGGTTATCGGCACTTGGGCAAAGATAATAATCATTTTTTTTAAAAGCCCTCCTACTCTCCCAAATTCAGGAGCTCCACTCTCAGGGCTTCTGACACACCAAAATAACCCCCTTAATCTATGCCGTCGTGAGTGTTTAAAAACTCATTGAAAAAAAATCACCTTGGCTATGTTGTGAGAACAAGTACACAGTCTTTCCATCAGCAGTTTCCATAATTGATAGTAATGACATACCTAATGATGTATTACTTATCTCCCACTCTTAAAGAATAAGTATATCAAATTGGCCTAGTACAGACATTCAACCAGATGTCATTAGAAGAAAACCATAATGGGACCATAGGATATCTGACATTACCCTGTAGTTGTACTCTTAATGGTCATTTAATTCCTCCACCTCAGTTCCTCACCCTTTATGGTGATAAAGGAATGGTCTCATTAATAATATCTCCTACCCACACTTTTTGTTCTCCTTTCCTTGAGAACATCCTTCAACACAGCAAATGAAAATGATTATTTCCTGATAGGTAATGGCCAGAGTCAATTAATTAAGCAATGTATGTTGTAAAGCTCTAAGGATTCCCCCTCCTCTTTTGGTGGGGGTAGTGATGAATCCTGTAGCAAGGATTACTTGAACTGCTCAATGATTTGCTGAACTGCAGGATCATACAGAGTAGGGCATGTAAAAGGGCTGCCATTTTTTGGACTATTGTGACCTCACAGAAGTGTCAGGTAAGTGGAAAAGCCTTTGGTAGAAAGGGTAAAAGGGTTAACAAAGAATGAATGAGGGGCCTCAGCGGGGCTGCAGGGCAGGAATGCTGGTTCTGCACAATGGCTCTTTCCATCATAAGCCAAGGCACATGTAGACTCTTTCTTCCTTTTCCCCCAACTGTGAATAACAACAGAGACATTGGGAGAGCCATTTCTAGCAGCTTAGTGCACAATAAGGGAAGAGTCCTTCCAAAATCCCCTCTTCATACACTGCAGGAGAAAGGAATGGTCCTTAGGAGGGACAATATATAAAATTAGATGGAAAACCAGAAGGGGCTGGATTTAGACTTTTCCTAGTGGACATCATAACTAGTACATGGAATAGAGATGAAAAATACAATAGCCATCAGTGCAAATTAGTAAAAATAAATGTCATTGTGGACCCAACATCCAGCTCCCATCATCAGATGGGTCACCACAACTCGCCCAAGCTGAAGATTTCAAGCTGTCTTAAAAGCGCATTAGAGCTCAAAGTAAGAAGAGGCCAACCTATACATGACAAAAAATAAAGTCCTTGCCCTCTCTGAAGGTTGAAGAAGGTAGTTAATGGTAAAGGCACTCCTGTTCATTTTCAGCATCTAAGCATTCAAGAGGAGGGCTGGATCCACCACTTGTTCCTATGCCTTGTCAGAAGTAGGTTAGCCATGCCCTCGTAATTTCCCAGCATTGACTACTGCCAGTGCTGGTGACAGATTGCGGAGACCTCTAGGCCAGAGGTGTCAAACATAAGACCTGGGGGCCGAATGCAACCCGTGGAAGCTTTTTGTCTGGCCTTCAGGCTTTCAGCTACTGAGCCATGCTGAGGTGATACTGCTGCAAGGGCAGCCCACTTGAAAATTGAGCTCTCCCATATCTTGAAATATGATCAAGATTTGTATATTTTCTCTTCTGTCATTTGCAGCTAATGAGTTCCTAAGTGAGAGAAAAGTGCTTCTTTTTGGTCATGACCTGTTTAATGACATCACTTCCTGCCTAATAACATCACTTTCGGCCCTCAGCAGGCATCATGAATGCTGTTTGGCCCTCTGTATGAAATGAGTTTGACACCCCTGCTCTAGGCCAAAGTCCTGCACAAGGCCTCCATGGCACCTCCTGTCCAATTCTTGAAGATGCATTTGGTACTAAAGTTGCCACAGGTACTCAGGGTTCAAAGAATGACCCAGTCAAGTGCGTCTGCTAATGTGCCTGGGTCTTTCATCCATTTCCAGTGGCCCATCCCTAATGCCACTCCTAACCAATGCAAGATGTTGTATATGGCATGCATGAAGTTACGCACATTGCAGTTGACTGAAAATGCAACAGCTAGACTGTGGACTGGCTCAGGATGTACAGAGCTTATCTTGCCAGTTCTGAGACAGCTTCACGAGATTCCTATGTGTTTCTGAATACTGACCATCACAATTCCAAACTATCTGGATTCAGTTTCAGAGTGTTCTCATCTATCTCAAGACAGCCAAATGAGCAGTCAGGGGAAGAAAAAAAGAAAAAAAAAGATTGTTGTGTTGTGTTTTTTCCCCACCACTACATTATTGATGCACATGTGTGCATTGATTAAACATTTCAAAATATTAGCATAATATATTCAGGATCCTAAGCACTCCCAGAAGCAAAACTGAGAGGAAAATGACAGCTGCAGCTGTGAAGAAAGCAAATTCCATGCTAGGGATCATTAGGAAATGGATCAAACATAAAACGGTAGATATTATTATATATAAGATACAAATCTATGGGGCAAACACATTTGGAATGTCTTTGGAGTAATGCGTACAGAACAGTCACCCAGCACATTTTTTACATTCCACGGCCACTTGGTCTCTTCATTCACAGGTTTAGGCTGTAAAGGGTTACCATTTTTTCTCCCTCTATATTTTAATTAACTCAGCATAGACAGGATGACTGCCCAACTGTGGTAGTGCTGTGAATCGTTGCTGTATTTCACATAACAACAACAACTTTGCCCTTTGACCTCAATTTTTTACTTTTTTCTCCTCTACATCCACGTTCATCTATGACTCCCTCCTTAGGACTTTCCTTCATGCATTTGATGAAGCACACTGTAGTCCATAAAAGCTGCTGCCGAACTAAATTCATCTTTAAGGTGCTACCAGACTTTGTTCAGGGCCAACACTAGTCTCCCTCGCTAGGTGAAACAGCCACATTCCTAGACAAGGTTTCACATACATGCCCGGGAAAACCTCTGTGATGGCCGAGGCCAGGCCATCGGACAGCCAGATGTCCTGCCCTCCATCTTGTAGGTGTAATAACAACTTGAACACAACTCAAGAGCCCCAGGTTCTGCTGATACTGGATGCTGAGACCAGGCCCATCCTCCCCACCACTGGCCCTGGCTAGGCTACCAATTATGCTGCACCTGCGGTGCAACTCCTTATCCCTTTTGGTGTCATCCATAGAGTCACCTGGTAAACTCTTGGACCTCAATGGACACTTGCAGGCTGTGTTGTCTGTGAGCCACCTGGTAAGCTCTCGGACCTTGTTGGACACTGGCAGGCTGTGTGGTCTGTAGAGTCAACTGAAACGTTGTAAGGAAACGCCTGGAGATGCCTCTCAATGCCTAGAAGTGTTCCTGTAAGTTAATGCTCTTACGTTTTAGAATAAAGCTCTTTTCTGACAGCCCTGGACTTGGACTCCCTTCTTCCTTTGATCGGAAAGAACCTCCAGCCCTGGTGCAGCAGCCTAGGCTAGAACAACTTCTCAACCCCCACAGCCATGGATGCCACACTGCCTACCAGTCACCTCACACTCCCTTGTCCTGCCCTGCTGCTTTCTCTGCCCCTACTTCCCTACTTCCCCTATTTATCTCTGCCCCTACTTCCCCTTCCCTTCCTCTGTTATCTCCCTGGTGTCCATATCTAGATTGCAAGGTCCTTGGGGCAGGTACCTGACTTTATGTAAAGCACCAATATATGGATGGCACTATGTAGACAACAACAGCACCCTTTTGAGAGGAAAATACAGAGCAGAAACTTCAGAATAATACTGAACCAGTAAGCTTCATAGCTCACCTAAGAGGGGTCATGTATGGAAATTCCACTGTTCCACATTTCCCTCTGGGAGGAAATTGGATCATAGGATTGCACAGTTAAATGTCAAAAACTGTTTTTGGGAACATCGTGCTGCCTTTTAAAATACTCCTTTTTTAAACTTTAATGAGAAATATTGTCATGGCTGCATGGAGTGACATCACAAAGAAGCAACGCAGTCATTAAATGATGTATTATTTATCTAGAATGTTTATTGTACCTCTCAAGTGAATATATAAGAATATACAAGTAACAAGATGAGATCATAAAACAATAATTACTGGCAAACATGGACAAATCAAACACAGTAATTCAGAAGTGAAAATAGCAAATGAAATGTCAAATGATTCCCATTTGCTACACAGCTGAGCCCAGAAAATTATAGAAAATTATTTTTGCAAAATCTATATGCACAGTAAAATAGTATCTATCACTCCTATGTCAGCACCAAGCAGCTACTTGGTTGCCAATCCCAATGCGACATGAGACCAGGTGATGTGGTTTAAAACAGAGCGGCAACTTCATTGAACAAAACAAATTCTGTTGCAGTTCTTAACTAATTCTCCTTCTTCCTTTCAGTGCAGACTCCTACCTGGAAGGAGATAGCGGGGGTGTGCTACTCTGCCCTCCCCACTTTTGGGGCAATCCCTTCTTGGCTCCAAGCTTCAGAGAGTCTCCTTGTGATCTCAGCTCATCACTGCTTTCACTCACTGCTTTCACTAAAGGGTGGAAGAAGCTCGGGGTTGCCTCACCCCACTCAAGGCATTCCACCTATGAGGTTGACTCAGCACCCATTACTTAATGGATCTCCAACCCACCTCCCCAATCAATCAGCCTCTGGGAGATTCAACATGGACTTGCTGAACCAATCAACTTGACTCAGGGATCTCACTAAATTTTTCACTCCATTGAAGCTGCTACACTGTGCAAAACCAGAAGTGGAGCACAATCGCTGTGCTTTCACTTTCCAAGACCTGGGGAGCCCTGCAGACACTCATGCAGGGCTCCCCACACCCCAGGAAGGCTGCTGCAAGGACTGGTGAGTGCATCCCAGTCCCTGCAGCCCCCTGAGCAACACAATCCTGGGGATTGTGTCGCTGCCTTTCCCCCGCCCCCCGCAAGAACTTACTGTAGTTAAAACTCTCCCTGAGAGTTTGAAAACTGCTGCCCTTACACAAATGTGGCAATGAATGAATGAATTATGGTTGGGTAGATAAATAAATAAATAAATAAATAAATAAATAAATAAAAGAAAATTCTGACATAATTAATAATCAGGCATGACTTTAAAATTCTTAAGGGCCTGGTGGTTCAAAGACAAGCTGCTTCTCTGCCCCAGGATGTACTCTACTAAGACTTGGAGGAAGAGACCCTTCACTAAATACTCCCACAGACTAGGTAGCAGCTTGTTCCAGAGCATCCCTTCCAGTAAGCCCTAACAAGTGTCATGATCGAAGCCACAGCTCCATTTGTTACTTGTACCAGAAAAGGGTTAACCAACTACTCTTATAGAATAACTTCTGTGTAAACTTAGAACCCAAACCACCAGTTGAACCCATTTCCGTTGATCTTCTCATTCCATTTCTGCTCACCATCCTTAGGCTTCACCTAAGGCTCTCTTAGGAAACCATCACCTTAGGCTCCCTACAAAGTAAGCTAACTACATCCCCTGCTATTCTTTTTTAAAAATTTTTGAAGACTGGGTAATAAATGATCATCCAATAGAAAGATCTCACCATAATACTGAGGGTTCAATTCTATCCAGGCCTTATGCTGGTGGATCTTGCCTGGGCCACTGTTGCAGCAGGTGCTCTGCTGTCCTGCAGACTATTGCTGCTGGTGCAAGTCCCGGAGGCCTTGTATGGGTGGCACTGGAAGCGGGGATGGTCAGTTGGTGTGGATCAGCATGTCAAATAGGTAAGTAAATCGGGGAAATAGATGGGAGGACATTTCAATCTCCACTTGTAGTCTCAGATGTTACAAAGCAGTAATGCATAGGAAGGAATTTGAAAAGAGGCATTTTGAGAGTGTACTTACATACACACAAATCGCACATTGATTTTGTTTTATATACATGGTACTTCCTACCACATATACAAGCACATATTGAAAACTTCTGTTTCTTGTAACATAAATTAAAATGATAAGTCTCTGAAAACCAAACAATCAGTCACTTTCAGCCCACAATGTAAACACATATTGAGAATTCTATTCACAAATTCCATAATCTACAAATTATACAAAAGAGAGACTGGTCACATTTACTGCGTGTAACGTCCCTGAAATGGTTACCAAGGGAACCAGCTTAAAGCAGGTTGTTCAGTCAGACCTGGGCACCATAACTACAAATCAAGGTTGTACCGGACATTGTGAAGGAAGGAGCATCAGGATTTATCTACAGCAGTGGCTCCAACTGGTGGGTCCCACCAGAAGAACCGGAAAATCAGCAGTAACACGATCGGGACAATTGTGCTGCTGCCAGGGAGGGAAGGATTGTTTTTACCTACCTGGGGATTTCTAAGGTATCTGGGGATGGCAATAGAGTGGGTTGCAAGATTCCCAGACTCTCCAGAGAGCCATAGCAACCCCCAGGTAAATGTAAACAACCCTTCCCTCCCCGACAGCAGTACAATTCTCCCAACTGTGTTGCTGTCCCCTTCCCCCTCCCCTCCAAATACATATAGGGTTCCCAAAGTCTGAATAGCACATTGGGAACCACTGCTCTACAGGGTCAAAGTAGCGGTCAGGCAATGTGGATATTACCTCTATAGCTGCTGCAATAGTGCCCTTGTGATTTTACTGGATTATTTGCAATTTGCAAAACAGAAGAAGCATCATTTTGTATTATCCATTGACCTTCATGTGATACCTGTAGTCTAGCACCAATTATGTTTTGGTCTATAATTCCTTCTGTGACTCATATCCAACTATGCCATACCCAACCCTGCTGCCCCAAACAGAACCTCAGCTTGGTTGTGCCAAGGCCTAAGTTGTTCAAACCCCCATCTCTCCGCAGCCGATCTTCTACTCATCCTCCTTTAGCTCTGCAGCAAGCTAAAGACATCAATGTACTCCTAACACTCTTATTTAATCCTGGGCAGCAAATGTTCCCCAAATAGCAGTTCCCAAACTCAACGCCTTTGCAGCCTCTTTTTCCTGGCTCAGCTGAGCATCATCATCTTGGATCTCACAAAATCCAAGATGGGGGCACTAAGGGAACAGGTAGGAGGGCCAACTGGGGACATCCCATGGCACCCCTGTGAAAGTGCTGTGATGCCCTAAGGCAGGAGTGTCCAAACTTTTTGGCAGGAGGGCCACATCATCTCTCTGACACTGTGTCAGGGGCCAGGAAAAAAAGAATTAATTTACATTTTGAATTTGAATAAATTTACGTCAATGAATATATTAGAGATGGAACTTATATGAATGAATGAAGGTCTTGCAATAGTTCAAGGCCTATAAAAGGCCTTGCACAAAGCAAGTCTGGTCTTTCCATCACTGCCACTGCTGCATCACAGACGTGAAACAGCAAGCAGTGGAGCTTAACCAGTCGCCCTACGCTGAGAGCAGTCGCCTTGGGCCAGCACGGGCTCCAGAAAGTTCTCTGGAGGGCCAGAGGCATATTGGAGACTGGGGGCTCCCTGCGGGTCAGATTGGGAAGCCCTGAGGGCCGCAAGTGGCCCCTGGGCCGGGGTTTGGGCACCCCTGCCCTAAGGCATTGTGATGCACACTTTAGGAACCTCTGCCCTAATGGAAAAGAGACCTTACCATAAGGGTAATTCTGAATAACCTCTATTGTGCCCTGGCTAAAGGGCTGAGCTCCCACTGCAGGGGAGTGCTGCCAGCTCAGGAGTCATGGCAGCTCACTGTACCAAATTAACCCAGAAGCACTGTATGGTTACTGCCACTATTCTGGAGTCCCTATAACATGGTTTTCTCAGGCATAAGGGGTATAATTCAACCTAGACTTCAAAGACATTTCTTCCCCTATCTCCCTACTTTTGGGTGGTGACACCCACAGTCTCACTTGCACCAATCTGCACACTACATTCTAACCCCCATGGTTGCCATGCCCAACCCAGCAGTTACTGCAATTGAGTAAAACCTGCACTCTCCCTCATCACATAGGCAAGTGGGGACAGGGACCCAAGAACACCCACTTTCCTGGCAGGGCTACCATTGCTGCTGCCACACCATTGAAGACTACAGCCTTACATCACTGCTCCCACAACCCCCCACTTCTTTGCCTAAACATGCATAAAGTGCTGAGCGGGAAAAGAAACCCCAATGACTGCACATGCTCCTCCTATCTGGTATCTTTACCGATGGGAAGGTGTAATCTTCCCACTTTGCCTCATGACCACATGAATGAGTCAGATATGCCCCCTGCCTCAATTCCCCTTAGGGTAGGGGTGGGGGTCATTGTTCAGACCTGGTTTGCTCTCTGTGTCCCTGGTCTCCCTCCCTGTTATTTTCCTGACAGCAGCTTTGAAGAATGGGGAAGGATTGCCTTTTAATAAGGGCAGATAAGTGCTGAGAAGTCACTTAAGTGCCAGGACAGAGTGGCACAGGGGGAGAGTTAACAGCACCTCTGTTCCATTTCATGCTTGTTCAAATGTGCTATTTAAAAATAACTATGTTTACCTTTTATGCCCAAGTTAATTTATTTGTGGTGAGGGCTCTATAATGTGCTGAGCAAACAAGAAAGCAAACTGAGTAGAAGCTGATGGCTTCTACTGCAGTGAATCCCAAATGCCACATTATGACCACCAGCGGAGGTCATTATGCTGTCAGAAGGCAACATAGAAAAGAATGCAGCAAAGAGAAAAGGACGACTAGGTCTGCTGCACTGATGCTTTCTTGCAAATACTTGAAAATGTGCAGGATGCAATCAAGTAGCAGACAGGAACTCTTGCAAGGAGCAGGGTCGGATTAAGCTAATGTAGGGCCTGTACAATATGTTATAAAGAGGCCATCCCCTGCCCCTTTATGCTTTCCCCTCCCCTCCTTATGCTCACATGGATCATACCTGCTCATGCATGCACTGGCCTTCTGTGGGTTGCCGGTGCAGGCCCTCCCATTGGCGCTTCAGCCCCTTCTTCTGCTGCAATGTGCTTTCTGGCACATTTGCCTAGCCAGAACTGGTAGAGAGCATGCTCCACTGGTGCTGTGCAATAATAGAACTGTGCCTGCAGTAAAGTTAAATATGAACAAAATTATGTTTTCATATCATATTTTTCATGATGTCCATAATGATTTCGTACCACGCAGTATGCAGCTCCCCTGGTATGTAAACAACAGGGTTGCTGGATCATGGTATTTCACCAGAGTTAACTTACAAGCATTTAGTGCAGGGCCCTCAAAAATGCAGGGCCTGTAGTATAAACTACTTTTGCTACTTGGTTAACCCACCATTGGCTGGGAGGAGCTACAGATGGGAGTGCAGCTAATAGGGCTGAAGTTCAGTAGTGAAGCACTTACTTTGTATATGGAAGGTTCCAGGTTCAATCCCTGATGCCTCGAGCTAGGGTTGGGAAGACCCCTTTCTAAGACTTGGAGAGCTGCTGCTAGTCAGGTTATGCAGCAACTGTTACCCTGCACATGCCCAATCTCATCTGATGTTGGAAGCTAAGCAGGGTCAGGCCTGGTTAGTACTTGGATGGGAGACCGCCTGGGAATACCGGGTGCTGTAGGCTTATACCATAGTCTTTCGAGACTGAAGGTTGCCAACCAGTCAGGTTAATACTGAGCCAGATAGATGAAAGTTCTCACTCAGTAGTGGAAGCTTCAACACACACAGAGCTGCCTTGATGAAGCACAGTTGATGGGGAAACCCAACAGTACTCAGCACAAACTGAGTGTAGCCTCTGAAGCAGGCCTCAGAGTCCTCTGCAATGTGCAGAGTGTCCTGTGGGAGATGAGCAAAGGCTATCTGACAAATTCAGTGTGGAAAACCTTCCCGAAAGACATTCATTTAAAAGACTTTAAATCAAATTTTTAATTTGTATCCAAAGGACCACCAAAACAGCTTTCAACAGAAGAATTAAACGAACATAATACATTTTAAAGCTAACAATTAAAAATTGTTGTTAAACAATTAAAAACGATTAAAAATATCGGCAACAACAAGACAACAGAGAGCAGACACAAAGACAAACAGACCAATCCTATGTAGGGCTGATGGGAACGCATATCTCGCAATAAGCTTCTGTAAGTTCTCTTATGGTGTTGCAAAAGGTGTGCCACTGTCATACAGAGAAGGACCTCTGGCACAAACAGACAGAGGCCCCACTTATGCCAGCAGCTCCTGGACAGCTCACCAGAGCTTGCATAAGTCTGAGAAGACTCAGCATTCAGGCAGGGAAAGACGGATAGGACCTCAGCATATGTGGCTGCTGCTGCTATCCTCACCCTCCCACCCCAGCTCAGTCTGCTCTTCCCCTGAATCACCCCAGCTGCTGACCCTACCTGCTCCTGCGGAGATTCTGGAAGCTGCTGCCAAATGCACAGGAGATTGTGCTGGAGATTTCAATGCTCACAACAGCAGTGTGGCATTTGCGACATCAGTCTTGGATGTACCTTGGTGAATTGTGATAGCTGCCAGCATAAGCCCTGCATAAGATTGGGCTGTAAGGTATAGGTAACTGTAAAGGCCTACTTTAAAGGTATCTCCTTTAAGGTACAACTTGGAAAATCACTGTGATATAGTATTGTGTATTAGCAAATATTGTCAACTACTAAGTACTATCGCATGTCAACTAGCAACTATTACTGTGTTTCAGCTGCTTTTTAAACAATTAAGGCTGCAATCCTATCCACACTTTCCTGAGAGTAAGCCCCGTTGAACACGAAAGGGCTTACTTCTGAGTAGACATGCATGAGATTGTGCCCTATGGTGTAGTGGTTATCTACACAAGCACTAGCCTTAGCCTTAGAATGTGGCAATGAAGCAAAGCACACTTTGCACGTGCGCAGAGAAAACTTGCGCAGCCTTGGCGACATACTGAGTCTGAAGCTTTGTAACCTGTCAACAAGGCTATGTTATAAAGAATCATATCTAGGAATGTGATTATGGTTACCTTTGATTATGATTATGGTTACCTTGCCTTTGGCAAGGCACCTGGAAAAGACAGCATCCCTGCTGAAGTCCTAAAATGCTGCAAAGAGATCATCGTCACTGAGCTGCATGAAATCCTCTGTCTCTGCTGGAGAGAAGGTGGAGTACCTCAAGACATGAGGGATGCAAACATCATCACGCTGTACAAGAACAAAGGTGACAGGGGTGACTGCAACAACTACCGCGGCATCTCTCTCCTTAGCGTTGTAGGAAAGCTGTTTGCCCGAGTTGTACTAAAGAGGCTCCAGGTACTTGCAGAGAGTGTCTATCCAGAATCGCAGTGTGGATTCCGAGCCAACAGGTCCACCACTGATATGGTATTCTCCCTTAGACAACTGCAGGAGAAATGCAGGGAACAACGACAGCCACTCTTTATAGCCTTCATAGATCTCACAAAGGCTTTCGACCTGGTCAGCAGAGACGGCCTCTTCAAGATTCTCCCCAAGATTGGATGTCCACCCAGGCTCCTCAGCATCATCAGATCTTTCCACAAGGACATGAAGGGCACTGTTGTCTTCGATGGCTCCACATCAGACCCTTTTGACATCCGAAGCGGAGTGAAGCAGGGCTGTGTTCTTGCACCAAACTTGTTTGGGATTTTCTTTGCTGTCCTGCTGAAGCAGGCCTTTGGAACTGCAACAGAAGGCATCTATCTCCGGACCAGATCAGACGGAAAGCTCTTCAACCTCTCCAGACTGAGAGCAAAGTCCAAAGTCCAGCTGAAATGTCTGCGTGACTTCCTCTTTGCCGACGATGCAGCTGTCACTACCCACTCTGCCAAAGATCTCCAGCAGCTCATGGATCGTTTTAGCAAGGCCTGCCAAGATTTTGGACTGACGATCAGTCTGAAGAAAACACAGGTCATGGTTCAGGATGTGGACTCACCTCCCTGCATTACAATCTCTGAGCATGAACTGGAGGTTGTCCATGATTTTGTGTACCTTGGCTCAACGATCTCCGACACTCTTTCTCTCGATACCGAGCTAAACAAGCGCATCGGTAAAGCAGCTACCACGTTTTCCAGACTCACAAAGAGAGTCTGGTCCAACAAGAAGCTGACGGAACATACCAAGATCCAGGTCTACAGAGCTTGCGTCCTGAGTACACTTCTGTACTGCAGCGAGTCATGGACTCTTCGCTCACAACAGGAGAGGAAACTGAACGCTTTCCACATGCGCTGCCTCCGACGCATTCTCGGCATCACCTGGCAGGACAAAGTTCCAAACAACACAGTCCTGGAACGTGCTGGAATCCCTAGCATGTATGCACTGCTGAAACAGAGATGCCTGCGTTGGCTCGGTCATGTCGTGAGAATGGATGATGGCTGGATCCCAAAGGATCTCCTCTATGGAGAACTCGTGCAAGGAAAGCGCCCTACAGGTAGACCACAGCTGCGATACAAGGACATCTGCAAGAGGGATCTGAAGGCCTTAGGAGTGGACCTCAACAAGTGGGAAACCCTGGCCTCTGAGCGGCCCGCTTGGAGGCAGGCTGTGCAGCATGGCCTTTCCCAGTTTGAAGAGACACTTGGCCAACAGTCTGAGGCTAAGAGGCAAAGAAGGAAGGCCCATAGCCAGGGAGACAGACCAGGGACAGACTGCACTTGCTCCTGTTGTGGAAGGGATTGTCACTCCCGAATTGGCCTTTTCAGCCACACTAGACGATGTTCCAAAACCACCTTTCAGAGCGCGATACCATAGTCTCTCGAGACTGAAGGTTGCCAACAACTCAGTTTACAGTGCACGTACTCTGATAGTGTTTACAAAAAGGTGGTGAAGACCAGAATTTAAAAAAAGAATAAAATGTATCTTATGATCTTTTACTATGTTTTAAATAAATTAGAGACTACAGTTCTTAGGTAACAATTAGTGGTAGGTTATTTTTCAGGATCTGGCCTCTGGTAAAATCAGACAAAACTATAGTCAGTCACCCCCCTAAGTTTAACCCCCGATTTATCCAAGGGTCATAGAAAATTCCATGATCGCTGGCTCAAAACCTGCCCTTGACTTATCTGTGGGGTTGACTTATAGGCGAGTGTCTGCGGTAACAAAAAAAAAGCCCTGTCTACTTACATACTGTATAATACAAATACATTATTGCAGTGGTTCTCAAATGTTTAGCACGGGGACCCACTTTTTAGAATAAAAATCTGTCAGGACTCACCAGAAGTGATGTCATGACCGGAGGTGATGTCATCAAGCAGGAAAATTTTTTAACAGTCCTAGTTCTGCAATCCTACCCACACTTAACCAGGAGTAAGTCCAATTTACTATCATTGTTAAAAGCATATACATAGTAGCCTGTTAAAAGTACAGGTCACCCAAATGCAGTCACATACCATGGTAGCATTAAGTCTAATATATTAAAAATAAAATATTGAAATGAATGGGAACCCACCTGAAATTGGCTCCAGACCCACCTAGTGGGTCCTGACCCACAGTTTGAGAAACACTGCATTATTGCATTTACTGGTCTATGATTTTTGAAATCTGTAGGGCCTATATTGGGCTCAGGGCTACACTGCACAGTGTTGAGAAAAGCAGGGTAAGCACATCTAATAACTGTATATATTTACGTTTTGCGTTTTGTTACTTTAAGTTGGAAACGTTTTTGGTGAGGCCTTCATTACAGTGATTTTCTCAGCTCTCTAGAAAGTGACTTTAGAAGTTAACCCTCCCCTCCCCCGGAATTTTGCACATAGGTTTAGCCAGCCTTAGTCCAAATTATCCTTATGATTATTATGATTAAGAATATTTCCATAACTTGTTTTTACGGCACTCTTTTTGAAAGATCTACAAATTTAAAGGTGTGACATAAAATATATGATCATCTCATTGGAGGCTTATTTTTTCTATAAAGTATTATTTTTACTCTGAAGTTACAGCTGCATTGGGAAAAGCTTGATTTGGTTCATAACTGCAGTTCAGAGGTAAGTGGTATTTAACCCTTTAGCTCTGTGCTGTTTTCCTGCCAAGAAAATTTGGTTTTCCTGCTAAAGATTTTCCTACAGCTGCAATAGGCCCTTGATGATTTCATTGGTTACAATGGCATATTCAGGGGCCTCATAGCAGGTTTTGGGGGGGGGCATTGGTGGGAAAATGGTATGTACATAATAGGTTAAACAACCCTTACCTCCATACCATGTTCCTGATCTGAATTGGGTCCAGTGACCATTTCCTATAGGAACATCTTCTCTTGATATTGAATTCATCACGTGAGGAGCGTGCATGTGTGAACAAGCTCTTATACTCTATAGATAAACATCCACTTCATGAATGCCCAAGGAAAGCTATCCTAAATAGAAACAACTTCAAGACAGATGCACCACACCACCTTTCAGAGCGCGATACCATAGTCTTTCGAGACTGAAGGTTGCCAATGCAATACAAATGGCAGTCCTAAAACACATTCCACTGGGGGGAGGCTGTAGCCTTTGTCTATGTGCCAGTGGATGCCCGCCAATTGAGATAAGATGGCTGGGAAGGTGGCCCAGGGGAAGGGTGGAAAGAGGTGGGGGTGGGCACAACTGGGCGGCGATGGGCGAATTGAGTCTGGGAAGAGGCGAGCAGCAGAGTCTGCCAAATCCAAGCCACCTCCCAAGAACCTGATCTCCCAAGCCAGGCCCACACGGACTAGTGCCAACAATTTCACTGGTGCAGATCTGAGTAGGTCTGACCAGGCTTGGAGGCTTAAGAGAGCAAACACCCCCTTACCCAGAGGAGACCTCTGCAGGTGCCCACCCCCCAGCAGGATGCAACTCAAGCAGTTTTGGTCTGGCTGAATTGGCAAGAGGCGGGAAGGATAGGATTTGACCCTTATTGTGGCGTAAGTTGTCACAAAGAGGAACCAATAGGAAGCCAAATGCACAGTGTTCTTTGCAACTGTAAAATCTTGCCTTATTTTTCTCCAGCCCATATGGTTTGAAAAGGAAATCTTGTCCATAAGAACAACAAGTTTAGCAATAGGTATTCACAATGACCCATTTCTTCTTTATATAGTTCATTCTACCAGCTTCGTTTTTCTTCCAGTGAGCAATGCCTGGTAGTGGTGTCCTTTTTTTTCTCCCCCTTTTTTTCTTTTTTGCTGAGTGCATCTTTCTGCTGACTCCACTGACAGACACTGGTCTGATGCAGGATTCAATCAAGTTTAGAGAACAGCTTTAACACATGCTGACATTATACAGTCACTGCTGTGTCATCACTGCTCTGAGTGATGTGCAATGTCATCTCAAGATGACAGCTCCAGCTCAGTGAAAAGGAGACTTCGAACATGGATTCCATGGCACTCTGGACAGCGCATTGCAGCTCTGACTTTTTTTTTTACATGATGCTGACTGATGGAATGACCAGACAGGTCTTCAATTAAATTATTGTCTGATGGACTTCCAGAGGGACCTGTATATAATGTCTATGCTTTGACTTTCTCATATCAATCCTATAAAGGTCATTATTGGAGGAGGGGGGTTGGTCAGGAGCAAACTGTTCTTTATTTATGGGTCTCCTATTGGTTTTAACTTCCTCCTTGTTGGCCTATTTTCCCTCACCTTTTCCACTTCTTGGTGACCTTAATTAATGTCTTCAGAGGCTTATAAAAGTCTGATTTCTTGCCAGACACATTTTCTCCAAGTTCCTATGGATTTTTTTTAACTTATATGCATTCATTGTAAAGTTAATAGTCTGTCTCTGCAGCTAATTACTAACTGTAGGCTCACCTCTATGACACACAGGTTTATTTATGGTCTGAAAGCCTTGAACTTTGCCCTGGGAGTAAAACTTTCTGAAACTGATATACTGTTCTCTTGGCACTAGCGCAAATACATGCTGGATATTACTGCAACCCCTTGGAATTTAAATTAAAACTGTGCATCAAAGAAGAATGTATAAGCCTAGACCTGTGAAATATGTCTGCAGTGGTGGAAGAAGGGGGCAGGGCAGAAGAAGGAGATTTCTCCTCACTCTCTTCTGCTTTTTCTTTGTCCGCCATCCATCCTTCCACGCTATGGAGCTCACTCTGGAGCTTTTTCTGCTTCACCCTTTTTCTGCTTCAACCAAAAAGTGCTCAGCTGAAGCAAAGAGCCCATGATGTCAGTGTGAAGCCAGCAGAAAAAAGGCCCAGGCAACAGGGACATGGCTGTTGCCTGCAAAGTCTCTCTTGTTGGTGGCTCTGTGAAATCAAATGGCAGAACACACATGTCAGCCATACCTCAGGTACTTGATATGCTGCTGTGGTTTACATAAGAACAGCCCCACTGGCTCAGGCCATAGGCCCATCTAGACCAGCTTCCTGTATCTCACAGCGGCCTACCAAATGCCCCAGGGAGCACACCAGATAACAAGAGACCTCATCCTGGTGCCCTCCCTTAAGTTTAGTAGACTATCTTCTTGTCTGACTGCTCCTTGGAACTAGTGGTCAAGGTGACATACACAGAAGCCATGCCAGGAGAACTCAGGCTATGGCTGCTGCTGGGCAGAGACTCCTGCTGGGCACAGTGCAGAAATGGGAACCAAGTGCCAGCTTCACCCAGTTGGTGGCAACTATATCCCAGGTGCTTGGGATGCAGAAGATACCTAGTGGGGACTTGAGAGAGAGAGAGAGAGAGAGAGAGAGAGAGAGAGAGAGAGAGAGAGAGAGAGAGTAAAATGAGTTAATCCAAGTTCTTTGAGGTAGAGGTTAATGTTGCAATATACTGACAGATTTGTATTCATGTAAGAATAATCTATTTTTGTCCCCCAAGGGAGGGGAAAGGTGAAGATAATTTTTGATATGTACCCCAAAAAGGCAGACATATAAAAGACAATTTTATCAAAATCACATTGAGCAGAAATGCTGATGTGTAATGCTGATATATAAAAATCTTTATTAATACTATATTGATTTCATTGTTGCTCCATTAGCAATGTTGTATTTGTACCACATTATAAAGCCCTGATACAATACCTCAAATGAAAACTATATGTTTTAGTTATTTGATAGAAGTATGGTGAAGTATGCATAACATGATGGCAAAGTACATATCTTGAGCACCTGGTTTATGCAAATATTTAACTTCCTACCCATGATTTGGTATTTTTTGGGGTCTTCACATTGCCAGTCCAAGCTGATTCCAGCAGGGCCACTATTTCAGGTGTCCATTTTGGACAGCGAGATTCATCAAGGTCCAAAGCCCAGCTCTTGGATATATTCAAGAGTGAATTATAAATAAAATAAAAGTGGGCACAGTCAAAGAAAAATTACAACTAAATCTTACTGAAATCAATGGGACAAGTTGGTCACAATGTAACCAATTGATATTCCATGTCATACCACCTACTTCTCTTTCTTTTTTTTCCTTTTTTTTTTTTTGGCCTGGAGCAAATCAATAAAGCAGGGATCTGATTATCTCAAATGCAATGAAATGATGAAAGCCGTAAGAACATAAAGAGAATCTTACTGCTAAGAAGGCAAGGGAGAGGGGAGATGAAAGCTGTACCAGGCTATTTAGGTGGATGGGAAGAGAACAGCAATCCAGCTGACAGCTGTGCTCATGAAGAGGAGTGAATGGAGGGGCTTGGGGAAAAGGTCAGGGTATCGTTCAGAGTTTTCTCCTGCCTGTGATCTGAGACATTGGCAATGAGGTAAGCAGTGAGCAGTGGCAAAGGGTTAATGAGGAAATTCCCAACCCTGGACTTAAATCAGCTGTGTATGTTAGCTGTCTTGGTAGGTAATCCTAAGTGGAAAGGTGGAATTTTTTTTGAAGACATAAATTGGAAAACAACAACAACACTCTAATTGCAGGTTAAATTTTACTTCTGAATAATGTGCATGTCTGGCTGCAAGCAATAGTCTTGGGAAATAAAGTTCTTTGTCTTCACCACTGCGTAGATCATAAACGTGTAGTCACTATAGTGTATGCGTTTCTCTCCCCACTCCTAGAATCAAATCTGAAGACCATCTTCAACGATGACCTTGGTCTGTGACTTGTATCCAAAATTAGAAGATAGCTTGAAATGATAGATGAGTTCACTTTAAGAGAAACTGTCCCCCTTTGGAGCCTGAATGATAGTACTTTCCCTGAGGCTTGGCAATACGTAAATGTATTCAAATTCTGTTGATCAGTTTGATTAATTGTTTCAAAGCTAGAAGTTAATTGATTACAAAGGCACACTTCAATCAGTTGCTAGTCCTCTATCCCATACACATATTAATAGCAATTGAAAAATATGTCCCTTGTTGTCTTGGCTTGCCAGGTATCAAAAGGAGCCTGAGATCAAACCATGCTCTTGCATGGCTATATCATCTTCAATTTAGTACAAACATAAGAAGCTGCTGCCAAGGTCTTTAGAAGATTTCACTGTTCTCTAGCTTTTCAAAAAGGCACACATTTTTGTGTCAACTGCATGTCATATATAATGAAAATGTGTTGTGAAACGGACCTTCTTCGACCTGTACTAGGCCTTAAACTCCTCTCACAATTCATCCCATGATCAAATAACTGACAACGAGGATGAAAGTAGTACAGATATAATGTAGAATTGTTTCTCAACAGGGAGAGGCCAGGCAAGGAAGCTTTTGCTTCCAAGCACAACTCCCATCAACATTTAACAAAATCTCAAACCAGTTCTTTCCTGCTGAAAAGTACTGACATCAAAACGGATATTTGTACTTCATAAAGGGATGTAAATACCAAGTATTTTGTTCTGAACATCCAACCTTGGAATCTATGGTAGTTTCCAAAAATGTCATGCACTTTAACGAAATATGTCATTTGAGAAGACGACAAGAAGACGACACGCAAAGAAGAACAATTCCTTGCAAACACTCCTAATAGCCTCCTTATTAGAACTAGAGGGTCCTAGATCTCAGTTATATGCTTCATATCCAGACTGAAACCAGCCATAGCCTATACCCACATATCTGGCATCAGAGACAAGCACAATTGCCAACATTCAAGCAACTGAACATAAGCAGCTACCATATAAATGTGTATCGTATCCTGGAATTCTCAGAGAAATCTGAGAAATCTGAGAAATCTGAGATCTGACTTCTCAGACTTAGGCTGCAACCACAGCCCAGGAGTCCAAAGAATTTGGCCAGTTGGGCTGACAGCAGCCATGGGGTTGTTAGGGTGGAATCCACATATAATACTGCACCTGAAATTCTGGCCAGTTGATGTTTTAGTAAATAGTACTTACATCTTTGAACCAACATAGCACTATTTCTCAAATTGTGGGTTGGGACCCACTAGGTGGGTTGCAAACCTATTTCAGGTGAGTTCCCATTCATTTCAATATTTTTAGTATATTAAACTTGATGCCAACATAGTATGTGACTGCATTTGGAGAGATCTGTACTTTACAGGCTACAATGTATATGCTTTTAACAATGAAAGTCAATGAGGCTTCCTCCTGGGTAAATGTGGATAGGATTGCAGCCTAGGATTGTTAAAAAATTTTTCCTGCTTGCTGATGTCACTTCTAGCCATGACATCTCTTCCAGGTTATTGACATCACTTTCGGTGGGTCCTGTCAGATTATCATTGTAACAAGTGGGTCTTGGGCTAAAAAGTTTGAGGACCATTGCAATAGAGAATGGTTGGAACAGAGATTTCATTGTGAGAAAAATTATTGTGTGTGTGTGATATGACAGTTCAGCTGGTGTACAAGAAAATGCCAAAGATTAGGTCGTTCACACATCATTAACTATGACCCTTTGGGTCTACACATATAGTCAATCATAAGTAAAGGAGTCATATATTCTTTTTGAAATTCTTCAGTACTATAACCCATTTTTCCCTATGACAGAGTTGCATTTTCTATCCGCATATGTTCTCGAGTGTATGCAAGATGAAGTTTGCTGAGAGTCATTTTTGTAATATAAAAGAACCTGTTATTTGCCCCTATTCTTGTGCCTACACAACTGTCAAAATTTCCCATAGTTTATATACGCTAACTAATTATTTTCCAGTCCAAAGATCAGAGTTATATCTAATAATGCATAACATTACAATGTGGCATACTGCCTCGAGGACATGGATATGAGAATACTGGCAGAAAACAATACCATATTATGCAAGCTTATCAAACAGATACGTTGATGTAGCGTGAGGATCAGCTAAAGGGGACAGAAATCAGCCTGGAAGCCAAAAGTCTCACTTGACTTAGTTATGACCCCGGACCCATTGTCAACCTTAGGTATTGCACACCCAAAGGGAAATGTCAACCTGACAGTTCTTTCCCTGCATCTCTAAGCTCATTTTCTAAAGATGGAGATCTGTGGCAGGAAAATGTCATTGCCTCTGGAGTCTGCACCAGCTCATGCCTGATTTACCTTCTTGTACAGTAAGACTGGCCTTGGTCTGATCTCACCACCTCCTCCCTCCCCCTTCCCCCACAGCCCAGTCTTCTTCCCAGAGTAAAATCTTGGCCTACTGTATTTTCCTCTTAAGGATGACTTGAACTGAACACTTTCACTTCAGACCTTGATTTTATAAAATTCCAATGGAGTGCCTTCAATCCTACTCACATTAGTGACTTGGGCTTGCTACTAGTGGTTCCATTCTACAGGACTGATCCAGGCTGTGTGTGGCTGGACTCTCTCAGAATTTTGACGTCTGTGACATATTCAGTGTTATTAATAGATGGAAGTTAGTGGAAGAAGGATAACCTGCCTGGAAGCCTGAGATAAGAATCACAAGCAGACATTTACTGGTTTGGCAGGGGACAGTCTTCCACCACATTTGCTTCTTTTGTGAGATCCTATCCAGTTTATAGTGTTATGCTCACTAGACAACATAGGATTGCTACTGCTGTGAACAGAACAAAAAGACAGGTTAGTATAGAGATGTTATGCGGATGTACTGATACTATTACATCAGCAGGGGTATTGTTATGACTGGACCACGTGAGACACTGACTGAGAGCCCACAACCATCAGAGGGTTCGGCTGCCCTAGATGAACCCTACCCCTAATGGCAGCGGTAGTGCTCAGTGCTCCATCTGGGGATGGCAGGGGTGCCATGGGGGCCCAGTATAGGGGTTTACCATATGAGCCCCCCAAGCAACCTGGTGACAGCACTGGAAGTCAGTGGGACATGCTCACTACAAGGCACAGTAACGGACATTATTAGGGTTGAGGCAGGAAGAAGCAAAGCTTATTCCTATTTCTATGCTTGCCTTATGCTTGCACAGAGTTCTCTTCCTGCCCCTCATCCAGCATAATATTTGATGATAACTCAGGCACTATAAGTAAGGATGTTGAGTAGAGTCCATGGTGAGTCCAAATACACTGAGCCTGCATCAAGTGGAAGGGATGAATTCAGTACCCGTCTGCTGAAAAAAATAGCCAACAAATCCTAGCAAGCAGCCTACTGAACAAGAGGGAGGCATAGTGGGATAGGTTGAAAAGAACTAAACAAAATGGACATTTGGGCATCACAGGGCATGAGAGTTCAAGGGTTTATTTAAGGCACAACTAACTGTGACAGGGCGCAATCCTGAGGATGAGTTGGGGTGGTGCAAGTCCCTTGTGCCGGCCCAGAGGGTGACAAACGTGCTGTAAAGCTTGTTTACACCTCCTCAGGAGTAAGCTGCGTCAGTGCAGAGGTCCATGGCAGCTTCCTTCATGAGCCTTGCATCAGCCCAGGTGGGCTGATGTAAGGCTCTGGGGTGGGCGGCAGGGAGGTGTTCCTGGGCGGGGGAGGACAGGTGAGGGCAGGCAGTGGGTGGCCCCGGGGACAGGCGGGTGGGGAGCGGGAGGCAGGACTGGGATCTGGCAGTAATGCCAGATCCCAACCCCCATTCCCAGGGAGATTGGAGTGGCTTAAAGCCACTCCGTTCTCCTCAGACTTGTGCCACCTCAGGAGGTGGCACAAGTCTGAGGAGACCCATAGGGGCCAGCATGCTTTACCCAGAGGTAAGGGGAAAAGATTCCCCTTGCCTCTGGCTGAGCTGCCTTGGGCCCCTTCCATGCGCTGGATACAGTGCAAGCCTCTTGGCTTTTCATGCATGGGCTTAAACAAACTTCAGCCTGGAATTGCTGTACCTGAAAATGGATAATTCACACACCAGTAGTCTGCAATCCCAGGGACTGGTTTGAAGGCATGTGGGGCTGTAGCCCTGCAAAATTAAGCTCATCTAGGTCTGGCTATTGCTGAATGGGAGACTGCCTGGAAACTTCATCATTCATACGTCCTTGAGTTCCTGATTGGAAGAAAGGCAAAATAAACAAGGTTGATCCTTTCTCTACTGGTTTCCTACATCAACTCAAAAATACATTATGGCTCAAAACTGTTCTCCTTGTGCCATTTTACGTTTTTTTTTAAAAACAAACAAAAACAAATTTCTCTGTAATGCCGGAAAATAAAAGAGCAGAGGTGACGATTCGTCTTCCCCAGCCAACATTTACCAAACTTTGCCTGACTATTAATTTCTCCTTCAGATTGAAATGTGTGAAGAAATCTTTGTGCTGCTCTTGCCACAGGGCTTTCTCTTCCAGAGCAGACGCCAGGGAGGATGGCAAATAGAGGACAGATGAAGTCATATTTTAGCGCATGCTTTGAGAACTCCATTGAAATATATGCTATTGGAAATGAAGTTATTAATTACGGTATTTATTCCTGCTCAAATAATCAAATGGAGGAAGAGGTCCAGGATTCCAAAAACAGAGACAGGTTCTGATTTTGTGACAGATCACAGCTTGTAGTCCTTAGAGGCACTCACTGATTCCATCCATACAGCAGGACTAATTCAAACATAGAAGATCTTTACAGCTTCCCATGAAACATTTTTTTTTCTTTTTTGTAACATGCATGCCCTCTTCCAACTTCAGCCTACCCTGTTCCACCCATAATTGCTGCACTGAACAGAAGCCTATCCACACCCAGCGTGGCCTTTCTCTTACACAGCTGGGGGCAGTGCTTGGTTGGCTGTACTACTGCCATTTTCAACCACCGTGCCATAGCACACTGGTGTGCCACAGGGGGTCTGCAGGTGTGCCGTGGGAGTTTGAGGGAGGATCATTTGTTAGTAGGGCCACTGGGCGATGCAAGCTCCTGCTGTCAGTGTGGCGTTTCTTGTTGATTGTCAAAAAACTGATGGTGCACCTTGACCATTTGAATACCTTATCAGTGTGCTGCAGGATGAAAAAGGTTGAAAATCCTTGTGCTAGTCGCTTCATCTCCCATTCTGGGAGAATTCTTGACCCAATCCCATCCACCCATTAGGACAGTCTGAGACTAGCTGATAGCCCGGGGGGGGGGGGAGGGTTGGGTCATTGGCAGGGAGTTTCTTTACCTACCCCAGACTGTTCTTAAGGTATAGTGTTGTAGCTAGGGTGGTCGCAGTTGACAGGTGAAGTGGAGGACAGGGAATAGGAATCGGGAGTAGCCACAATTGCAGCTCAACTTCACTAAGTTTGAGTGGTGAATCTGCATATGCTTCAAGCCAGCTGTGGCACTGCAAAGCCTGAGCAGAGACTTTTCCCCAGAAGCTACATGTACCTTAAGTCACGTATTGGCATACTGGGCATTCAGTAATAATTTGTTTGGGCTCACTCACACATGCGTGCATGTGACATCCAGCATCCCATCTCTCAAGAGACCTAATGACTTGCTATTTCTGTGCACAGCAGGCTGGGCAGTGCAGGCTTGATGTCTCTTGCTCTACAGGGGTTCCTGCCTGCACTTTAACAAGGCAGGTTAGACCCCCACCTGATAAGCAAATGACCAAGCCAGTTTCTCTCCTAAGGAGGAGAAAAAGAGAAGACAGTCCAGCCTGTTTTTCTATATGCTGTTCTATGGTTTGCAATTGTGTTGCCAGGCCCCAGGGCCAGGTGGTATCACAGAAGACGGTGGCTCCCCCATGCCTGCACTGTCATCCCTCTCTGCATATGCCTCTTGCCTCTGAGAATGAAATTGAGCCATAGAGTCAAAGACGAGTGTGCGGGCAGGCCGATTTTATGGTGTTCGTCATGCGCCTGAGGTGAGTGCCATCACACTGCTCAGTGGAGATGGCAGAAAACCGCCTCTCCTTCATGTAGAAGGGGGTCAGCTATGGCACTGGCGGTTTGGAAATAATAGCAGGCTGGGTTGCGCATGTAAGTAGATGCATCCTAGTCCGCTATCTTACCTAGCAGATTTGCAACATGGAGTGGGCAATGCCTCTTCTATAATGTCTGCTCAGAAATAGAGAAGAACATTGTGGAGGGGCAGAGGAAATGAGTACCTCCTTAATGCACTTTACAGTTTCCTGGAGTTGTAAGTGGGATGGGAAATTGGAGTTCAGGCCCTATGAAAGAGCACTTCCCAGAATCAGCAGCCTCCATTGTTCCTGAGACATTTCTTGGGAAATAAAGCTGGCGTGGACACACCCTAAGTCTATAATGTGTGACATTTGGCACCATTGTACACTTGTCTTTTCACTGCTACAGAGCAGCAGTACTAGCCTCCTGGAATTCCTCCCTTTGTAACCCTGAATGTAGGATAAAATGACTCTCTTTGCATATGACCGCTCCTGGCATGGAAGCTAGAACAGACTAATTGGCTTTCAGCTTCTCCTTAGTTGAAGGACTGGTTGTCCAATGGGTGGTGGCACTTACTGTGGGCAAGATGCCCTGAGAACATGCACCTCTGTCTTACTGGGGTTTGTTGAGTTAATGAGATGGGGGGTGTACACAACCTGAAGTGTGACAGAATTCTACATTGGAACTTGGAGATGCTAACAGGAATGCAGCTAACTGGGTAAGGGGCACTTTTTCAAGTGGGTGCTCCTCTTTTTTTAGCAGGGGGAGAGTAACTGGCCCATCTCACCCCAGCACTGTCTTTTCTAGCGGCTGTCTGCTGGTGTTCTTTTGCATCTTTTTAGATTGTGAGCCCTTTTGGAACAGGGAGCCCTTCGTTCTTTGTTTGTTTTTCTCTGTAAACCGCTTTGTAAACTTTTCCTTGAAAAGCGTTATATAAATACTGTTAATCATCATCATCATCATCTAAATGACATGTGTATATCATCCCTTTACCCTACAGCAAGCAAGTCTAAGTATATGTATCTGAAATAATTGCATATTCTTCCCTGCTTTCTCTTGCACCACTTCCCTCCCTTCCCACTGTTGTATCTAATTTTTTTTATTGTGAGCTTCTCAGGACCTATATTTTATTCTATTGTAAAGTACTATGTACTGGGCATAGATTGTTCAATAACAATAATTATATTGTTTGGGGTTTATAGTGCAGCTCCAGGGTTGGCATTGATTTTCAATAGCTTTTCAGAGGTAATCTACTGTGCTAGGTTTGACATCGCAGAATGAAAACAACGTATGGGTGTCCACATCTAGGAGATAACCTTCTCTACTATATTCTTGTCATAATCTTGGTGACTGACGAAGTATACCTTCCTGGAAGTAAGAAGTCTATAAAAAGATGGCAGTGGGATCGGATAAATAGCTTTACTATGATATTGTGAGGGAGAAGCTGACTGTCTGACTGTTACTCAATTTATGATATCTTGATGTCATTAGTGGTGTAAAGAACAAGCTAGCTGTTGTCGTCATTAATAAAAGCGAGTGCTACACTGCTCAATAAACATATCTGACTGGTATTGTGGAGGAAATATGAGTGAGGGGCTCCTATATTAGGTAGATACTTCAACCATATGAAGAAATTAGTCCTGTGTAATGGGTGTACCGTATCATAATTGATGTCATGGCTTCTTTTATGCTCAAATCCCATGCTTCTCAAACTTTTGAAAGGCCGTAGAGGCTGCTGCCTGATTTATAAATGCCATGGGGTGTGGCTATAATGGTGATTGGGCAGCAGTGATCCTCCCCCCCCCCCCAAGTGGCAGCTTGTTTAACCCTTGATGCATATAGCCTAATCTGGCCTGTCAGTTTCATGAACCACCAAAAATTGGGTTACGACCCACTGGTGGGACCTGGACCCACAGTGTGAGAACTGCTGCTCAAATCCTTTCCTACAAACCACCTCTGGGCTCTGTCCTGGAGGTGCTAGAATTGAGAGAAGGCTCCTGTCCATATGTGAAACTACCTCTACAGTTTATCTTCTCTTTGGACATTTTGACTCCATACTAAAGAGGCTGCATTACCTTTTGTTTTCTACTGCTCTTTCAGTCTGAGCACTTTGTGAGGCATAGCAAAAGAGTCAATGCACCATGACTTTCAGTTTTGGTGTTATTTGAAGCACACAGCCATGATGTTCAGGAAATCATCTCTTTTGCCCATTAACAGTGAGGTTGCTGTTAAGGATTGGTGTTTTTGGAATTTTGTTACAAGTGCAACAGTATCTTTCAAGCCTTCTGTTCTGAATGAGGTTTTTCTATTGGGGGAGGGGTTGGTATCACCATAGTACTTATGCCGGCATAAGAGCCCCGGGAGGGTCGCAAATGTGCCGTAAAACTCGTTTGCGCCTCCGTGGGAGGAAGCTGCTTTGGTGCCTCTAGATGTGCCGACGCACGGAGGCCAGCAGAAGCCTCCATGGCGGCTTCCTCACCGCTGCTTGTGTCAGCGCACCCGCACCAACACAAGCAGCAAAGGTAGGCGTGGGGGAGCGTGAAGGAGACAGGAGGGGGTGTTTCTGGGCAGGGGGAGGGCAGGTAATGGGCATTGTGTGCTACATGCAGGAAGTTTTGGATCATGCCAATGAACTTGTCTTATTATCACACTAACCACTATACCAGACTGATTGTCTGTAGCCATATTCTACATGCAACAAGCACTCTACAGCAACCTCAAATGGCTGGGGAAAAGGCCAATAGCTCACTGAGGAATCCATATCCAGATTAGTCAAGAGCTAAAATATGAACTATTTAAGGGCACAGGACATACTACTCTTCTTAAATGAGGAAGACCCAGGCTCGCTTCCTGTTTAGTTTACACCACTCAGGATTGGCAAGTGTGTAGCTGAAATGATCACTCCAAACATACAATTTGCTTCAGTTGGAGAAGAGGATTCTTTGGACACTGCAACAATATTTTTAATTTTCAATGAAATGAAATATTTCATTGTTAACATAAAGTGTTTCAAGACCTCTAACCTGTTGTTGTTGCTGTTGCTGTTCTTTAAATCACCAATACAGATCCATTCTTAAGTGGCATTTGATGGCTGCCACTCATTCCATAGAGCTTCCTAAGCAGTAACATCAAACAACTGTAACTAAGCCTAAGCGCATGAACTTGCAATAATTGCATACTCTTTCCCTTTTTAATCTGGCTGGCATTTTCCTCCCTTTATAACCCAGTCCAGCCCAGAGGCAGCTTGGTCTTGCATGTGCTGCCTGGGAGACAGCTGTTGCAAAAGTGCCATCAGGCATGTGACCGTGGCCAGAAGGAGGGGGCACTGATGGAGAGGCCAGCGCAGGTGGGCACTTGGCCTTTACACTGGTTGGAGGAGCCCCAGGAGCTATTGAAGATAATTCTGTTAGTGAATGGTGCAGGAGTGTTCTGGGGTGGGGGGAAGGTGGGGAGGGCAAAATTGGGTAGGGGGAGGGCAGGGGAGGGCAATTCAGGCCCAGGAGAGGGCAGGATGGAGAAGGCGGCCACTGCAAGATCCTAACTCCCCTCCTGAGCCTGAAAGCCCTAGACAGGGTACCTGGTTCTGCACCAGCGATTGAGAACAAAAGTTCCCTTACCTCGAGGAGACCGTCAGCTGCTTCCCTGCCCCTGTGGAAGACACCAGCGGCCACGATGGCAGGGGCAGCCCTGTTAGGACAAGGTTGCCCACCTGTTGCTTCCCCTGTGTTTGCTCATAGATTATAAGCCCTTTGGGAGTCTTTACTTAACTTAAGTGTTAAAGAAATAAATAATTATCATTATTACATCCAGAATAAGATGCAGAGCCACCACTGGCTTATCTATTTAGACAGGTATGGTGATGAACTTGGGCAAGGGATGATTTCTGAAAAATGCATCAACGTTATTTGAGCTTCCACAGTTGGAGCGTGCCGCACCATTCCACATCTTTTGCCAAGGCACTCCTCAGATTTAGTGAAATGCCCTCGAGCATCATAAAGTAGATGGATCCAATTTGTCATGAAATCAATAATCTTCCTTCCAAGCCAGTTAAACCTTGTTTTTGGAGACTCTGGTAATGGAGATGTGGTAATTTCTCTGTTTCCACTTTCCTACACATTTGTTGTGATCATGGCGATGATGAGTTCAACTGGGTTGCTATGTAAAATGACGGCTTGTATATCTTGGAAGAAATTTCTTTCTGAGCTTTGAGTGGTAGCAGCTTTTGCAATTTTTCCCTCTGTAGTGCCTCCTGACTGCTTGCGAATAGAGATCAATGCACCGTTTTTAGTTATTTTGTTGGCACTTTGTTTCTTGTGTTCGGTGGCGGTGATTGCTGAAATAAATTATTTTTTTAAGCAGTCGCTTTAAGTGTTTTCTTCTCTCTTTCCTGCTGTGGTGACAAGTGCCTTATTAAATAGAGTTTTTTTTTTTTTAATGAATGTTTTGAGTGGTTTTTCTCATTTCTGAATTTCATGCTTTATTGAGGTACTGAGTTTAATGAAGTGTTGGGAACTTTTAAAAGTTTCATTTCTTGGGGCAAATACATGTCCTTGCCTCTGCTTTCCGTTTTGAAGCATTTGTCCCTGAAAACAAATGGATTTGATCATGACTCCATCAGGTCTGTAACACAACATTTCCCATTTCTCTTTCATTTCCATCTGAACCAGAAGCAGCAGTGCAAATCACAATTGGGTGCCTGAGGGCTATGATGGACTGAGCAAGAGTTAAGAAACTGAAGCGGAATCCAAACAGAATGGAGGTGATGTTGAATCACGCTCTCCTTGAAACATCAGGTTTGGGAGTACTCATAGATCCAGGGCTGCTCTATATAGCCAGGTGAGGGCTGGAGACTGCAGGGCAATTCATCAGCTACATTTGATGTACTTGCTGTGCCTGGGGAACAAGAATCTTTCAGCTGTCATCCATGCCCCACTAGCCCCTGAGTTTGACTCCTGTGCAGTTGCCATGAAAAATTTGGAAGTTTCAGGTATGTAAAATGCAGCTGGCCAGTTTTTGTTCAGATTAAGGGGCCAATCCTATATTGGCTACTGGATGAATGGGCACATGTGCTGTCACAAACGTGCTGTAAAGCATGTTGTGACAGCACAGAGACCAGTGCCACTGGTGGCAAGGGCTGTACTGGTAGGTCTCTGCCTGCACTGAAATATCACCTGCCAACCAGGGGGTAGGTCAGGTGGGGAGGTGTGGGTAAATAGGGGTGGGGAGCAGGTATTTCTGGGCAGGGAGGGTGGCTGGGGGGTAGTTCAGTCCTGGGAGGGGGCGGAGACGGCAGCAAAGGCCACCTCTGAATCCAATCCCCCTCCTGCGCCTGAAAGGCCTATACAGGGTACTCAGTAATTGAGCCGGTGCAGATCCAAGTAGCCCCAAAGGGGCTGCCTGGTCTAGGCCCAGGGAAAGGGAACCAATGTACCCTGAGGAAACCTCTGGCTGTCTCCTTGGCCCTGTGGGATACAGTGGGCTGTGGGATACAGTGTGTGATATGGCATGGCTCCTCTAGCAGCCCAGATAGGATTGGGTTGGAAGCCAGTAAGAACCTATGGAATGTGTACTGGCTTCTGGGTAAATCTCCAGATAGATGTATAGTTTGGAATTATATTCATCATGAAATCACAATACTTTGTCCCATTGATGCCTAATTTTCCACAGGGAATTGACCTAATGAGGGGCACAATCTGACTGAATTTCACAAAGTCCTGAGACTTTGATCTTGATCTATAGCCATTTTAAATGTTTTCAGCTGCTGCCACTTATGTGAATTTATGTGACCCATGACAACTGTAGGCCTCTCCACACAATAGCCTCCCATGTTAATTGGAAACATGGACTATGTATGTGAGGTGGCGGACAGGGGATGAGAATGTACCAGCAAGTCACACCTTCTTACCAATGCATCTGCTGGCTACTCAGCACTTTTGAGACCAGTATACCTTGGGAATGAGCTTGAGACCAGTGTACCTAAGGAATGCCTTTGCCCCTATGAACATCTTCCCAACATTGTTCAGATGTTTGTCTGAATGCACTGTTTATACAGGGGAAAGTAGGATTCTCCCTCCCCTTGAGTGCAATCACCTAAAGGTCTAAATGAGCATATGTGCCTACAAATTATGAATGCATGAGTTTTCTCCCTGCAGTTTTCTCCTTGCATCTATTCAAAACATTGCGATCACTTGGCCGGCACCGACACACAGATATCATTAGTGCACATGTATGCTCTTTCATGCTTTCAACTGAATGCATTGTTCCATGGTCAATACTTTATTTCCCATTTCTTCCCCTTCCTCCAAGGAAAGCCCCAGGCCCTGCAATGGGGAAACTCGAGTCTGCGCCAGCTCTTTTGCTGATGCAGACTTGAGAAGCCCGTGTCAGACTTTGTAGCCCAGTGCAGGCGATAGGATCCAGCAGAGGCTTTGGCTGGTCCCACACTCCTCCTGGGCCAGTCCTGCCCCCTGCCCCAGAATGCCTCCCCTCACCATGAAAAGCTGCACCACTGGCAGCAGAGCTACTTACCGGTGGCTCATTGCAGGCATCCGCTCGGCGCTGAGTCTCAGTGCTGACTGCACCAGCCCAGCACTAGTACTCCCTCCTCCCTGGGTACGGCAAACATGTTTTATGGCATGTTTGTGATACCCAGCGCTGGAAGTACGTGCATATTGCCAGCACTGAGGAGAGTAGGATTGGGCCCTAAGTCTGTTTATTTTCAGATCCACTAAATAAGTAGAAACCATGCTGCCACTTGAGACCCATTTGCCCCTATCTGGAGAATCATGAGAAAGACAAAATACTGTGAACCCACTGCTACATTCTTCGATCTCACGGAGGAATCTGAGCCAGGGAGCAAAACCACACTGTGTGGCCAGGCTTCAATACTCTGCTTATTAAGGGTAATCTTATTACTCTGGCAAAGCCTCCTCCCTTTTACTGCACTTAAATCGAAAAGAGGAGGAGGCCCATAAAAGTAATATAAATTGCATCTCACCTTTGACATTCTGGGTGGAATGGGTGTGTGGAATGGTAAATAGCTGAACTGATTGTCTCTTAACTTGCAGGTTGCAGTTGTGCTAAATTCTGGGATGCAGTGGCAGCTCATTAAAGGCGAGGCTTAGCAATAATACTGAGGCTACATGTGACCTGGCTGGTGAACTCTGGGTCAGCTTTAATTCCTCCAGGCATGACAAGGTTTGTATTCTCACTAATCTTACAAGTTAAACAAAAATAAATTGCAAATATTGACTTTTCTATATATTCCCATTATATTCATTATCAGTCAAGCGTTTACGGTGCCACAAGTGCCATCACAAAACCCAGCTCAACAATTACGTTTAATCAAGGAGAACTTGACATTGTTTCTGTTCAACCCTAGACTGCATGCAGAGAAGATTACATGCTTGGTTGTAGCAAACTTGTAGAAATTCAGAGCTATGAACAGACTAGTTCACAAAAGTAATTAATTGTCTTCTTCGTTTTGTCACTGCTGTCAATTTGGGGGGGGGCAGTGCACCAACAAGTTCAGCCCTTGTGATCGTGCGTGAGGCCCTTAAACTGTGACACTTCCCCAAACCAAGTACACCCCTCACAGAAGCTGGGGAAAATGGTGACATGTCGAGCAGGCACAGCATGAACTCCTCTGACCCTGCGTTGGGGCTTAGCAGCATGGGAAGGAGCCAGGTACCAACTGCCACATCACAAAGGCCACGTGAGAGGAATCCTGAGACAGGGCTACAATGAGATCTGTTGACAGTCACCCTGCATCTTGAGTGGGAAGATTATGGTATGGCGGTAAAATATGTTTCTATGGATAAAGATTTATTTCTTAGAAATAAACCCTGTGTTTCCAATTCCAAGACAGCTGCTCAAGACAGGTGATGAAAAGTGTTGTGATGAATGTGTGGAGAAAGTCAGAGAATGAGAACATAACCAAAGAACGTAAGAAGAGCCTTCCTGGATCAGTCCTAAGTCCTATCTAGTCCAGCGCCCTGTTTTCTGCAGTAGCCAACCAGATGTCTCTGGAAAACCCATAAGCAGGAGATGAAGGCATTCATCTCTTCTGCCATTGCCCCCCCCCCCCGCAACTATGATCTCTTATTTTATGAACCTTCATTCTGAAGGTGATGAAGATCATTCTGAAGGTGATGTTCTACTACAATGGATTGTGTGACCTGCTTTGGTATGGGGAGAAGCAAGTACTCAGATATTACCCTCCCACACCGCCACCATGCCACTGTGGCCTACATATGGGGGGGGGGGGGTTTGCAACACCTGAACTAACATTAACTGAGAAAATTAAATACTATTTATTTTATTTATTCACATTTTTATACTGCCCTTCTTCCAAGGAGTTCAGGGTGATGTACATAGTTCCTCCCCTCCTTTTGTCCTCACAACAACCCTCTGAGCAGAAGTGGCAAAGTACCATTGCTGCCCCAAATGGCTGCAATGCCAAGGGGGACAGGCACTTACACAGCATATTACAGAGTGTGCTGTACTTACCACTTCACTCTCCCTCTAGCTCCGCTTCTGCCTCTGAGGTAGGTGAAGCTGAAGGTAGGTGAAGTGGCCCAAGGTAAGCTTCATGACTGAACAGGGATTTGAACCTGGATCTTCCAGGACTAAATTCAACTCCCAAACCGCTACACCATCCTTACTCTCATTCTACGATGCAATCCGTGTCTTCCCAATGACTACGTGGGGATGGAATAGAATTTCAGGTTGCTGGAAGGGGTAGATCTGAGCTCACAAGCTTCTCTTTGATCGGTGCTGGTAATGTTTGTATCACAGTCCCAGATAAATGCAGAAGCTTCTGCTATAAAACCAAACATCATAACATGTAATTATTTTTTCCCAGTTGCACAAAATTATATTTCCTATTTGTATAACTTTCATTTGTATAACTTTCATCTTCCCTGCTCCATGTCAACACTGCCCTCCAAAATGCCAGGTTAAAATATTATCCCATTAAAATTTCAAATGCAAACCTCTTCAATAATTAGTACCAGTGGCAATGGGAACTGAAAATTTCAGGCAACACAAATTGCTTTTTTATGCAAATATTCTCATTTTCCCCATACTTGCACCAAAATGGAAGTTTTTCATGAAAATCTAAATGAGTTCTAATATGCTATATTGAATAGTAATTAATGCAATTAGAAATAATAAAATATTTGTCTAAAAATTGTTTATTCAGTGCAATCTGTTCCCATAGAAACCAGGAATGTTTTGGTGCACCCAGCGTATATTGAATATTCCTGTGTCTCCATTTTACAAACATGTCAGGGGGATCAATAGGATATAAATATAGGATATTTTCTTTATTCTTTAAGTCACATTTGTTGTCAAAAAGAGGGAGTGTGCTTGTGTGCCTGCAAGAGTCGCAGATGTTTTCTGCTATTGATCTTCAGCAATAATGATTTTTAAACACTGAAACGGTGCATATGGGATGTTGTGTGGAGGCCAGAAGCAAATGGAGAAAACAGGAGGCTCAAACGTTCTATCAAGGCTGCCAGCAGTCTGAATGTGTCTTTCATCTTGCTCAAGGATTGGAGGGTTGTGTTTGCAAAGCCTCATGATTTATTTAGAATTTTAATTAAAGAAACAAAGTTGTTGGAACTGCATCCTACCAGCGCCTAGCATCTGCCGATGATGCCTAATGATTTTTACCACCTCATCTGCAAGCAATTTGTTCAAGGAATCAACTCCAAAGTTGGGGGGGGGGGGAGTGAACTATGTCCGAAGCCATGGCTGGAACAAGACATATGATAATGGCAAGATTTTGGCCATAATTCAAAGGTTCAGAGAGGTGAGTGGGGGGTCTGGGATTATCCTTGCACTTACCAGTGTGGTTGCTGCTGCCTCTATCAAGGGTGATGTCAGGGTGTGAACAGAGGAGCACACATCCATCAGAAAGCCCACAGTCTAACCTCTAGAACAGGGGTGCCCAAATTCCGGTCCAGGGGCCAGATGCGGCCCACAGCCAGCCTCTTCTCCCCTCAAATCTTCTCCCCTCAAAGCCTCTGGCCCACTTGACCAAACATGATTGGAGCTGTGCTCTGGTTGCATCTGGAGGGTGTTTTAAGGCCCAGAGATTGAATGAATGAGCCCATTCATTCATTCATTCATTCATTCATTCATTCATCTAAGTTCCATCTCTTATTTATATACATTTTATATTTAAATTTTTTTCTGGCCCTCTACACTGTGCCAGATATTTGATGAGACCCTCTGGCCAAAAAGTTTGAAGAGCTCTGCTCTAGAATTTCACTACCAGCAGCAGTGTCTATTGCAGGAAGTTACCCCAGTAATCCTTAGCAGTCTGGCTGCCTCTGCCTTGGGATACTAGGAGAAAAAAACAAAAACAGTCTCTTACTGTTCTCCCTGTGCAGTTTTTGCAACCCTGGAAGTGCAGGACTTCCAGTATTATTTAAAGGGACCATGGGAAATGAAGGTGCTCCTTTGTTCATGTGGTCCTGTCATGCAACCAGAAGCCCTTATATCCAGGTTTGGGGAAAATGCACAAGGAACACTGTAAGGAAGTAGATGATCCATTCCCCATTCAAGTGAGCGGGAGGTGGAGCAATACAGCTAGTGCCCACAGTCGGTTGGAAGGATGCCACAGTAGCAGGAGACTCAGGGTGAAGAGCACCCCAAATCCACTGCCAGGTCGCACCCCACACCATCTGCCACTGAAGCAAGATGCATCGGGTCCCCTCCTGGCTGGTCCGGCAGTGCACACAGGCAACACAACAGCCCAGGCATGATTTTTGTGTTTGCTAACCATGCTAACCCATCAGTATGGGAGGAAGACCTGAGATTTCTCTCATCAGCATGGAAAAACCACAGAAAAAGCAGCAGCAAGCGTGTTGGTAGGTTCACTTGTATAAGGAAAGAGCTTATGTTCTGCACAGATAATTCAATGTGGGTAGGGGCTTTCATGCCCTTTTCAGCTTCAAGAAATGATCTCAACATTTTATTTGGTGTAGGGGGTACTCAGGGTGAGATGCAACCTTCTGTGTTCTTCTTTCTGCATCTCCACAGTACCTGATTTATTCCCCTTTGTTGTACGTGCCCTTTGGCTTCCTCACTTATGTATTTGAAATGAAAACGTACTGTTGTAAATTTTCTTGGTGTTCCTGGCTGAACTAATGAAGCTCCATGTACAGTGCAGAGGCATATTACAGATATCAGATCCAGTTTATGGATGGTTTTGTTTACTAACCATAACTGTTAATATACCTGATGGTACTGTTTCCCCTTCCATAAATCTGTAATAAAGCAGCATATGAGGCTTGGCTGTTATGGTTTCCAGTGGGTTGCTGAGATTACCGCGGAAGAATAAAGCATAATCATAAAACTGCGCTTGTATTGAGTTATGCAAGAACTCCTCCACCCCCTGAGAATCGGTACCAGCAATTTAAGCACACACAAACGTTTGTTTTAAAATACAGAAAGCAACATAATCCCTACAGTGTTGGCTGAAGCACATATTTATAATCCATTACTAATTATGCAGCAAGAATACAATTAAATATAAATGTCAGAAATGAAAGAGTGATGTGCCACCTGCACAACAATGCCAGTTCCCGTCAGATCCATTTCTCACCATCCAGGAAGGCCCACAGCAGAGGGATAAAAAGTTGAGCTATTATGGAGCCCTTTGGAAAGATGCGCTGCATAAGATCGAGATCTTGCCATTTTGATCACTGTGTGTTATTCAGAGAAGTTCCAACGCAGGAAGCTTTTGTGGTGCAAAGATGTGGCTCATTATTTGCAGGGAAGAGAAAGAGGGAGCTCCTTTGAAAAGAGCGTGCAAGATAAAAGATGTATAAACATGTTCAATGATGCTTGGTGCTGTTGAGATTTCAATAGGCCTTTGCAAGACTCCAACATCTGGGTGTAGTTTTGCTTTGATTATTTGTAAGTTTGACATTGTGCTGAACCACTGCCTCTGTGCATTAAAGCTTTCAAGCTGTGCTGGTCTGTAGTGGAAAGAAAACATTAATGAGCTACATAGTGAGCAATCTTCAGTACACTTTCCTAGGAGTAAGGTCCATTGAACTCTGTGGGACTTACTTCTGTGAACTTCTCTAAAGGTCCAGTCCTCTTTGGGCACTGTGCCAATGTCACATGGCTGCTGCTGCTAAATCTGTCATGTTCTAAGCCTGGCCAGCACCGGAGGTGGAGGAATGGTGACAGCAGAACCTGACTTACATCCCACCAGTGTCCCAAGCAACCACAACGCATCCCAGATTCCAGCACCACTTGCACTGGCATTGCTTCATAATGACAGTGGCTGAACAACTCTGTCCAATGCTTCCACAAGCCCAGGCCTCGGAGGCTTCATCAGCTGCCAGAGCTCGCTACCTTCCATGTGCATCTGTTCACTATGGCCCAACAGGGCAGACATGAAGCCAGGCAGTGGCTGGGCTGGCTCAGCCGCATGGTCATGTGGTAGTACAGGGCTCCCAATATGGCTGGTTCAGACATTGCTGCCCCTGTGCCCACTCTTGTGGGCCCTTTTCATCTCTGCCATGTTTTAGAAAGCCAGGAAATCTACTACTCCAGAAATATCTTGGAGTAACTTTGGACTGAACTCTCTCTTATAAGCCACACCTCAAGAACACGGCCGCAAGAATCAATACCAAGAACAACCAGGGCTTTTTTTCTAATGGAACGCGGGGGGACGGAGTTCCGGCACCTTTTTGCAGGGGCCCCTCCCCTTTGGAGGCATTCCAGGAGGGGGGAGCAAAATAGAGGCGTTCGCTGGGTGGGTGCTGGGGTGTGCAGGGTGGGCGGGCGCCTGGCCCCTGCCTGACCGCACAACGACCCCCTCCTGTCCCCATCTCCAAGCTCTTGCCTGAGCCCAGCCCGCCTCCCCTCCCCCCACGCTCTGCTTCCCAGCACAGCTTCCAAGCCAGTGGAGGGCACGGGGGACACGCGCCAACACCGAGGAGGAGGACGAACAACCAGCCAGCCAGCCAGGGAGACGGGCTGCGGCACCCACGGAACGCCCAGGTACTGGCTTGGCGGAGGAGGAGGGGAAGGAAACTGGCTGGTGCAGCCTCGTGCCAATCTGCAGCACAAGCCTAGGCATGTCTACTCAGAAGTATGTCTCATTGTGCTCAATAGGGCTTGCTCCTGGGAAAGGGTGCATAGACTTGCAGCCCGAGAGCCCAAGCATGTCTACTCAGAAGTAAGTTCCACTGTGTTCAATGGGGCTTACTCCCAGGAAAGTGTCATAGCCTTGCAGCCTGAGTAGACAGGCAGAGAAGGGCTCTGTGGCTGCAGTCCTCTCCACACTTTCCTGTGAGGAAGCCCCACTGCCTCTAGTGGGACTGACTTCTGAGTAGACAGGCACAGGATTGGGCCCTGAGGCTGCCATCCTATCCACAGTAAGCCCCATTCACTAAAGTGGACTTCTGAGTAGACATGCATAGGATTGGGCTCTTAGGCTGCAATCCTAGGCACTTTCCTGGGAGTAAGCTCCATTGACTAGAACAAGACTTATTTCAGAGTAGACATACCTAGGATTGGGCTCTTAATCCTGGCAGAGATATATATCTGCACCCGTTGTCACATGCTAAGGGCAGGTGAAAAGGGATTCTACATGTGTACAACGTGCTGTCCAGCCTTGCCAGAGATCCTCCTCATCCTTCCCTCACAAGCATGCCCTCCGCCAGCCAGCATTTGCAGCTCCTCTCCAGCAATGCACAGCAGCTGCTCAGGGCAGCAGAGAACATACAATTGCATGCCAAGCGCCTTCCCAAAGACACAGAGTATTCTGATACCTGAATTAAACCATATTTAATTGCTTGTTAGCAAACGTAGCTGTTTCTATGTGCACCTAAGGACCCCTCTCATGTAAGAATTCCTTTTTTGTTCTTACTCCCACAGTTGCTTAGAGTAATTTTACTACATGGAACTCATGTAAGCCATTTTTTGGAATCCATTCACTGCTTCCTCTCCTCAAAGTAGTGCCACACTACATACTACATGCTACAAGTGCACCTGTACAGTATTTTTCCCCATGTGTAGAAAAAATAGCTAGGGGGAAGGGGATGTGGAGATTGACAGCCCAATCCTATGCATGTCTACTCAGAAGTAAGTTCATCTTTAGGGGGGAAGCACATAAAAAATATTTTATTTCTCCAATAAAAAATGGTTTTTAAATAAATAAATAAATAAATAAATAAAAGATTAACAAGTTGTGAGTTCCTGCACCTTTTTATTTACAAAAAAAGCACTGAGAACAACATACTCCGGAAATTAATAGGAACAAGGTAGGGAGCTTCAGCCACTACCCTCAGGGCATCAGCAATAGGATTGATCTACTCCGCAGCAGAATACTGTGCTCCAGTATGGCTTTACAGCTGTCATACTAGCAAGATGGATGCCAGATTAAATGAAAACATGAGGATCATAAGCGGCTGTATAAGACCCACTCCTGTCTGTTGGCTCCCCATTTTGAGCCACATAGCACCACCAGCCCTATGGAGACAAGAGGTTTTAATGAAAGAATACAGAAAAATCGCCAACAACCCACTTTACCAGTGCATGCCGATCTTACTCATCTATCAATTGGTAGGCTTAAATCCAGGAAGACTTCTCTGGCACTCGCACAACATCTGCACAACAATTTTAACATCAATGCCCAATGGAAAGCTAAGTGGGCAGTCAAATGCCCAGAAACGGGTAAAGACGATCCTACACTTAAGGTGCCAGGTTTAGACTTACCTCATCAGCACTGGAAAACTTTGAACAGGATCCATACCCTACTTGGTGTTTGTCAGAAGTCAATGTTCAAATGGGGCTAGTATCTACCCCTCAGTGTGATTGCGGTTTCTCTCACCAAACCATGTACCACATTGTGTCTGGCTGCAAACTAAGGACGTATACTGGCCCATGGTCTGACTTTTTCTATGAAGGTAACTCTGTCCTTGAATGGCTGCATGAACTGGACATTGACATTTGATCTAGACTAATTGATATATAAGTCCATGTATTATGTGCCATAAGCTAAATAAATAAATCTCTACCATGAGAGTTCTGAGTATACAAACGTTAATGAAGTTGACAAAGTCCATAAACTGTCTTGCCATGGCTTTTGTTAGGACAGCCAGGCTGTTTGCGCAGTGTTCCCTTTGTGCATGAAGTGCACTTTCCCCAAAGTTTCAATCACCAGAATTCACGTGTGCACTCGAGGTGCACATGGCATAAGGCCAGAAGGATATGGCCCCATACTGTGTGCCTTCTGATCTGAGTAGTGGTCTCCCTGGCAGAGGCTTATATACTGCAGTTAATGTGCTGTGATTGGCTGCCAAATGTAGTCTGTATCCTTTGCACCATTTTGGGGGAGTGGGCAGGGCATGGGGGTTACAGGAGTTGCACTTTTCAGTTGTTTTTCCCTTCCCCATTGCTCCCTATGGGAGGCCACAGCCTCAAACCTGCAGCCGAGTTCCTGCCCTTCCAAACTCAGCTGTGGTTACATCTAGCATTGTGCACATGTGTAAGCCTCACGCATGCGCACAATGCTAGAGGCACCGCCCACTGTACAGAAGGAGGTCCATCATGGGGGTGACGCGCTGGTCTCCCGCACCGGGTGACGCAAAGCCTAGTGACACCACTGGTCCAAGCTATGCTGAATTTATGCCAGTGCAGCATTTTTCCAATGTGTTGGCATCCATGGTGCGTCTGTCAGCAGGGCACTTCTGTGCCGGTGGGCCTGTTGTTGTGCTGGCGTATACGGCAGAGTGCTGATGTATCTCAAGGTTAGGATTGGGCCTCTAGCCTAGGCTGCAAGAAACATGATTGCAAGTAATGTGGGTTTATAAAATCTTTGCATTTTAGACATACAGTAGTAGAATATCCCCCTGTCTGTTTCCTTCCTCCTTCAGGACCACCAGCTTCAGACTACAGTGAATAAGGAGGGCCCTGGTTCAGAATCTCACCTGAAGCTTTAGTCACATGAGCTCCCATTTATAGCCTGAAGTAGTATAGCCCAGAAAAAAAGTTTACCTTCTCATTAGCTGCTTGTGACAACTAGGCCTCTACCTATCTGAGAAGTGCAGATTAGGATTTGGGTTGGGTTCAGTAGAAAGGCTGGTTTACAAAATGAAATATATTGCATTAGTCCCTGAGAGTGCTGCTTACAGAATAGTAAGCAGCTCTGTAAAAAGCCCATATAAAAATGGCTGCTTCCATTTCTTCCCCTTATTTTCTAGAATGGAGGTCTGTAGGAATCATATATCAATATTGCTTTTGGATACCCACAGCTATGCAGATGCATTGATAGACACTGTTCATCAAAAGTCTTAGTGCAGCCACCTGTGTAGAATTACATTTGTATGAGACATACAAAATTATGCAGGGGATGGATAGACGGGTGTTCTTTTCCCTCTCACACAACACCAGAACTAGGCAACAGCCAATATGATTGAGTGCTGGGAGAGTGAGAACAGACAAAACAGAATATTTCTTTACCAGCCTGTAATTTGTGGAACTCCTTGCCAGAGGATGTGGTGATGGTGTCTGGCCTTTAAAAGAGGATTGGACAGATTTGTGGAGGAAAAGTCCACCACAGGTTACAAACCATGATAGGTATGTGCAACCTCTTGGTTTTAGAAGTAGGCTACCTCAGAATGCCAGATGCAACGGAGGGCACCAGGAAACAGGCATTTTGTTGTCTTGAGTGCTCCCTGAGGCATCTGGTGGGCAACCGTGAGATACAGGAAGTTGGACTAGATGGGCCTTTGGCTTGATCCAGCAGGGCTGTTATGTTCTTATCAAGATTGCTTTTTTGCAGTCTTTATCTCTATGGCCTCCTTATTAATAGGGCCAAAATGAGACATAAGTGATCTGAAAGCAGGGCCAAATTATGTATTCACAGCAGTCTGTACAAAATAAAGAAATACACAATGGAATGACAGCAGATTCTTCCTGGCTTGGTTCCACTTTGGAAATGAGACCTGATAAATGCAGAACTTCAAATCAGAACCTGGGCTGCAAAGAATTTCAGAAGGAACATTGTTAGGGTCAGCCAGGTCAAGTTCTGCTGAGGGCCCACCCAGCTCAGTTGACCCCTCGAAGCCTCGGTTCTGATAACCTGCCACAAATTCTGCCCACCAATTCATCAGTGGCGAGAGTGAAAAAAGACCCATCACAGATAAGCATTGCTGGGCTTTCTTTCAGAATTTCCAGAAACTTGACACTGGCTGAATTACCAGTGAATTGCTGACAGTGATTCTTAGGGACTCAAAAAAAAAAAAAGGGACTTGAGTGAATGTCATCGGTAGAACAATTTGTTCTGTGGCTTTTGAGGAAACTCAAAGCTACTCTGAGTTCCGATAATGAAAATCAATATTCGTTTTGTGCACTCCAGAGTGTCTACGGTAAGAGTACTGAAAAAGGACATATTTATTTTAACTCTCCGGATCATTTCTTGTAGTGGGAAAAGTTCAATATAAATGACATTATGGGGGGGGGGGGGGAGACCCTTGCTTTCATTTGGCAAATAACACAGGCCTACAAAATTGAGGGTCAGAAAAGTTTTTCCTAAACTTTATGGTAATTTGATATGAATTATTATTAACATGGTGTAGGCATCCTCATGAGGAAGCTGCTTGAACTATTCACTAATGAGGCTATACTATATCTCCAAAACTAGACATGATAGCGCAAAACGGATACCATTTTTGGAATCAGCACCCCAAATATACCCAGGAATTGGTGTAATGTTTAAGAAAGCAAAATGTGTGTTGGCCTGTGTAACCAATCTCCATGGGCACACTGTTCTTTCACCAACCCCTTATCATGGGATAAGAATGTGTTTTTATCAATCTGGAATAACACTTGCTAGCATAATAAGCACTGTGTAGCTGTTAACACAATTCCCTCACTCCAGGTGTTTTTTGTTAGTTGGCACGGTCTATTCTTTACATTGTTATCTGTTCGGCAGACTTTTCTTCAGTTCTCCATAGGACTGCAGGCCTGTTGCTTCCTCTAGCACAAGACGTGAAAATCTCTTCACTTTGCTTTGAACCCTTCCCAATCCCTGTGCTTTGCCTAAATGCTATAATTAAGCTTATTTTTCATGTTCCACATCTTCCCAGCATGTTACCTTTCAATCACACAGATAACCATGCCATTGATTGGAGGGAGCACACTTTGGATTCTCAGCAACTGCCTCTGAGGTGTTTCTTCACAAAGCAGTGCATCAGACAGTCTCTTTCCAAGATTTCAGCTGTGACCCACGACAAGCTCTAAAAAGCCTTAAAATATTTTACATCAATCTGCAGGGAGAGAGGTAAGAAGAAGAAGGAAAAAAACAAACCAACAAGACGTTTTGCTGCTTCATGCAACACTGCTAACCACTTTCACAGACTGTCGATGAAAAAGTCATTTGGCCTGTGCTCAGAAACAGCTTCATCTCCCTGTAGGGTCCATCTTGCAAATTGATAATGCTTCACTTGGGTAGCTGTCCTCAGGCACAGGCAAACTCCATATAGCTTTATGAGGCACCAGAGCAGAAGACACACTTGCAGGTCTAGGCATAGCTGTGGTCTCATGACAAAAGCGACAGGCGTTTGGTAATGCACCTTTGGCACTAAACTCCAGAGTTAGACACATGGATGCAATGAGTGCCATGTTTAGAGCAGTGCATCCCAAACATTGGATAAGTAAGGTGCAAGGTTTGCTTGCATTCAGTTTGGAAAAGAAGGAGCACTCCCCTCTTCCTCCTGGGAAGATTCTCTTATTTGGGAAAAAAGGATAAGAATTCCCTGTGCTCAGAGGAGATCATCACCTGTGTTCCTGCATGAGTTATTCAGTGTTCTGGAAGGCCAATGGACAAATTCTAATAATATTTGGCATAGTTTGCCAGTGTCCTCAATGGTATCACTAGGATGTGTGTGTGTGGGTGGGGGGTGCAGACTGCACCAGGTGACACACTCAGGGGAGGGGGTGACACCACAATTGGCCAAAATTAGCCAAAATTGTGAAAATCTTGGTATTTTCAAATAATGCTATCATGTTATATATCATTGGATGAGTAATTTAATGCAGAAAGCAATGAAACAAACCACATTGAAATACCTGTATTCTTTTGAAAGGTAGAGCCATATTACCAGAAAAGGAAATTCTGTAAACAAGAATTAATGAATTGAAAATTTGAGTTTGGGAGCTCTCTCTCTCTCTCTCTCACTCACACAGTTTGCATATAGATCTGAACTGCACATATGACCCAACATGTAGCTTGGCCCTAAACGTACAATCAGAGGAAAACCTGAAATTGCGACCTGTGCAGAGGTGAATGAAGCAGCCCCTTTGAACTGCAAATGATTCTGCTACGCTCATCATTGGTAATGATCATAAACACTAGATATAGGCCCATGCCAGAGTTACCCTTAGCGGTCCCACAATAGGATCTGTTGGGATATATGAAGTGGAGCTTTCTTTTATGTAGAATGGATGCATTGTGCAGGCAGGCCTGCCTATTATACCGCTATCTGTAACGACAACCATAATATTTTAAATAAAAACGGCACAATTTGATTGCTCGGCTGCAGAGTTTGTAGCAGCCTGGTAATGTATGTATTAAATAAGCTTCCTAAATGCCTGCAAAAGACAACTCAATGAATATCAGTTCAGATGCTTGAGAACAAATGATTACAATGCCATATTACTGTAGGCAATTAACTTAGACTTTATTTAAGATTTACTTGTTCACAGTTAGCAGGGATACATCCCTCCTGGGTTGTGACCAGATGTTTTGAGCATGCAGGCTGTAATTTCAGCATTTGTAGGAAATCTGCTTCTCAATGGTGCTAGAGGCAACTCCATCTACCAAGTCTCTGAAATTGGGCAGTTGGTGGACAGCACAGAAGAAGCCACCAAATTGTGCTGCAGAGGCACCGGTTCATGCGGCTGCATGCAAACGGATCCTGCTGTGTGAACTAATGAGATCGGAGGCTGCTCTTTCCACTCACAAGGAGCATGTGTGTAGGCACAGAGAGGCAACAGCCTCCCCAGCCCATTCTCAGGTCAAAATGAGTGCTACATCATTTGCTTGTGAATCGAGCCAGCAGAAGTCATTCTAAATAGTACCAGGGATGAGAGTGTTCAGCACTGCATCTGGTAGCTAGGACACAGGACTCACTGCCCACATATCCTAAAAGATGTGAGGCAAGCCATTATGGATCACAAATGGGCAACAACTTTAATGGGCAACAACTTTAACAACAAATGGGCAACAACAACAAATGGGCAACTTTAACAACTTGCAATGGGTCCTATGTACTGATGCTCCTCAACCACCACTCTCCTTAGTGCAGGCTACACATCCTTCACTGAAGCAGTGGCAACCTTAAAGAGTGTCTGCACACATTCCTTGTTTCAGTCCACCTTTCTTTGCAAGTGGCAGTGGGTCCTTTTACTCATGCATTCCGAACTGGCCTTTTGCACAAGTGGAACTGGTGTGCCTGAAGTTATCTTGTGGACAATGACTATATCTGCCCCCACCATTAAACTCACAGCAAATGAAATAGGCCCCCTAGCCTGCCATTTTGATTTTACCATAGTTTGCATATCCCCCCCTCAGAAAAAAAAACTTAAAAATGTGAACCTTACTCATACATTAAACATATTGTGTTATTGTGTAGTTTTTGCCCCAAGGCTGACTGTTTAATCCATGTTGAACAGTATGTACTTTTGATTAAGCATGTTTGATCCCTGGAATCCAGCTATGGAACTCCCTCGTAAACTAATTGGATGATCATAACTGGAAACAGGACACAATGAACCTACTTTGGTCTGATCCAGCAAGTGGATTTATATCTCCTTTAAATGAAGTTTGACCTCATGACTTTGTGAACGAATATCAAATGCACTCTGCTTTAAAAATATATACTGACAGGCTTTTATTATGTGATAAGTCATTGCTGCAGAAAGCTGTTATCACAACAGTTTTTTTAAATGGCAGATCACACAATACCTTTAAACAAAGACTTTCCTACTCCTGGATCACTCTTTGTTGTGACCAAGGACTCCCTCCACACGATGCTTCTCTAGCTAATTCAGATACCACTGTTGCTTCATACAGGGCCACCCATCCATGAGGCAGAATACAACAGCTGTTTCAAACAGCAGGCTAGAACGAGGCAGCAAACCAGAGTATTTTATCCTGGCCTGAGGACTCAAGAGGCACAGTCTATTAGCCTGTGCCATCATCTAAAGCAGGGGTGGCCAAACTCTGGCTTGTGAGCTATACGTGGCTCTTATATGATGTGCAGCTGTCAGAAATGTGTTGGCTGAGCTGCTTTTTGCATCCAAATTAATACAAAAGGCAGATTGGAAGTTCTCAAGCATTACCAGGTATAAATTGAGAATCCACTGAATTAAAAGATACATTAGGATTAAAACATACATTTAATGTTCATGCAGAATAAATATATTTAAGAATTTAAACACTTTTAAAATACTGCAACTCTCAAGCACCCAAAGTTTATTATATGTGATTCTTAAGCAAATTTGGTCATCTAGAAGATGATCTAGAGGTCATCTAGAGGATGAAGGATCCCTGGGAGATTGTACCCCCTGCCTCCCAGGAAGAACATCATGGAAAGGACAAGATCCTGGTCTCTACTGCTGGTCAAGAAAGGAGCAGCTGCAGGGCATTTGCTTACCAGTTCCTATGGTTTCAATACAGTGGGAATGTTGGGTGGTCAGGCCTCTCTGTAGATGGCTATTTGTCCACAGGCTTTGGAGGAATCTTAAGAATCTTAGGGCCCAATGTTTTGCCAGATTCCAAGGCCAAGCACCATCTAGAGAATTATGCCCACTTTATGCTAATTAGCTCCCTTCTTTCCCCCAAAAATGACCCTGGTTCTGCCCCACAGTACTGCTGGACCCCACCACCAGGGTAGCTCACCTGTACAACCTGCAGAGGTCCTCATTTCTCCCCTCTCCTACCAACAGCTCCTCCCACCACTACAGCAGCATGTTGGTCCTCCACAGGTCTTGGGCATGGCAGCCAATCTCAGTGTCTCCAGCAGTTTCTGCTCCAGCAGCCTCCAAAGTCCATTCACATATCAGTCCATCAACAGTTCCTCAGCCTATCAACCCAAGCTTTCCTACTACCCACACCAAACTCTCCCTTCATCGGTGCTTTTATGCCTGAGGCCCTATTACCTTCAAGGGGTTGCAGCTGTGCAGCACACCCTCCACTGAATGTCCAGGCCTTAACCCTTAAAGGGGCCACTACCAACACCACATCCTACCTCCTTGTCAGTTCTTCTGCAATTCTAATACACCCAATCCTATGCAACCATAATACAACCTAAAGATAAGAGAATAAATGTTCCTTTACTATGAGGAGGCTTCCATGACTACCCACCCACTGCAGGATAAAGCACACACACCCCTGGCACCCGAACATTGAAAGTTGGATAGGACTGGGCACTTAGGAACATATTGACGTCTCATTGATGAAACTGAGCATCTCTTGTGTCACAACATCAGAGTGCTGTAGAAATCCACTGAATAAGCAGCATCCATTATATAATTTCTCAGTCTGTACAGTCTGGGTAGCCAGGGCCATCAGTGCTGACCACTAAGTTGAGGGCTCCACCAACAGTGAGGGAGAGACGTCCAGGATGGATACTAAGGGCTGTGAGGAGAAAGCAAAGAGGATACCAAGCAGCCACAGATGTGGCCTGGGGAAGAGGCTAAACCACCCAACTTTCTCCTCATGCCTTCTCCTCCCAGCAATCACAGGCAGTCACCTTCACAGGGCAGATGTCTACCCTTTACTGAACTCTTCACGGGCTGATGGGAAACCTTTATACACATGCATCTCTGGTCTCCACTCCACTCCTTCCTGCCCTTGCCCTGGTGAAAGGATTGCTCCCTTCACAGGCCCTGATCCTGAAGAGAGCCTCCTCCTCCTGCCTGTTTGTTCTGTCAGCTCTGCTGGCAGGACACCAAGGCTGCTGCTGTTGCTGTGTGGCTGCATTGTTGGCCTGTTATCCATTGGGAGTAGGGCAGTCTGTGACCCAAGTGCCTCGCAGCGAGCTTGGGGGTGGTTGCTGAGTCAGGCGCCAATTGCGTTCACTGGCTGGGCTCCCCTCAGCAGGCTGTGTTACTGTTCCGGGGTGGGGTGGGGATGATGACACGGTGCTTGGGCCACTTGGTGACAGGCCAGTCAGGCCATGGCAACGATGACCAACTGTCAGGGGCTCCGTGAAGGCCAGAGGTGAGGACCACCCCAGACACAGTTTTTGAAATTTATATTTGGCAGCCTTGATTTACAGTGAATTTTTTTTCAATCAGCATGAAGTATTATTAAGGCTCAATCATTCTATTTGCTGGAAGTTTCAGTTCAAAATCAATCCCTCTACAGCTAAAGTCTAACCCATTAAGTCAGTGAGAGCTTGAATTACCTTCATTCAAGAAAAGGTGTGATTGTCACGGAGATTGCATTTCAACCATAGAAAGGTTGGGAAACTGTATCTGCAGGAATGAGCTTGCTGTGCCCTCTGATATCTAGGATAATTTAGAAGAAAAATAAAAATTCTGAAAATGGTGAGCATAGGTCAGTTGGTGAACTTTCATCCCTACTGCCCCATAGTCTGCCTTGATTGAACTAACAGTCTTTTTGGCTGGCTTTCATCTGCTCAGCTTAGTTCAAGCCTAAACTGTGCCTTGTTTGCTTTTAATGATGTACTCTCATTTCCGGGCACTGTCAGGGTGGATGGGCAGACATCTCTCTCTCTCTCTCTCTCTCTCTCTCTTTAAAAAAAGAGATTTATCAAAGGGGGAGAGCAATGAAAGAATTGGCACTGCTTGCCCAGTAATGAGCAGCTGTTCTCTGCCAATTGCACTGGATGCAATTGGATGGTTCAATTAGAGTGCCTGGGGGGGGGGGGAGAAGAGCAATCCTTCTGGACACCATTGTGAAAATGTAGCAGCCATTGTTGTTCCAGGGGATGTAACTAATGATGTGAATGTTGCACAATAGAAATTGCCAATTACCAAGTGAAGCAGGAGCATATGGATCCCGAAAGCATTTGAAGCAAATGAGCTGCCCACAAAATCCGTGAACCTCACTGTTGAATATTTTCCAGCTGTTCTTTGAATGTTTGCCAACTATCTACCAAATATTTGCTATATGAACTTAACAGCAGTTGGTACTCAGTTTTGATATTTGAATGGAAGAGTTAATATTTTATAGCCGACAGTTGACGTTCCTAGCAAATCATCATCAGCGAATCATACTCACAGTTTAGGAGAGTTGAGCTTAGTTCCATTTTGCAGCTAATTGTTGAGGTCGATGATAGATTGAATGCTTAGCCAAAGACCACATGGGAAATCATTGGATGAACCTGAAAGTTCTTCAGTTGTAATCTGCCTTCTATCCATTAAGCCATGTTTCCTGTTCTTGTTGATTGAAAGTCATAATGGACATTTAAGGAGTTCAATCAGGAAGTCTTGGAGCCATTCTTTAATACACCTTGAAATGCTGATATTTTATTTGATTCCTGTAATTTTTCACTCTTCTTAAAGGAAACAGAGTTGTTTTCTTATATCAATGAGTATTTTCTAGAGTGTTCTTCTGGTGAAAAACAAGTTGGATCCTTAAGAATATTGATTACTCTTGAGAGGAAAAGCACCTTTAATTTTTCCTGATCTACATAAAAATGTCACTTGGAAAAGGTTTTCAGCATGCACAATTACAGTTAAAAAATAACATATCACTCTATATCCATTCTCTATTTGTATTATGAATTTATTTAAGAAAACTTTGTCCAATTAGCTGTAAGATCTTGGATGGAGGTATTCCCTATTCAATAAGATGCTATAAATTACATTTCTGATGCAATAATACTATTTTAATGCACCCAAAAATCCTATCTACCCTTTAACAATGGTGAAACAGCATCTTCAATGAGTGATCTACAGCACAGTCCTATGCATGTTTTCTTAGAACAAACAGCCCACTTCTGACTAAATATCCACACTACGATGAAGAGAGGCCGGGACGGTCTTTGCATGGAGTTCCCATGCTGGTGACATCTTCAAGGCAAGGGAATATTTGTCCACTTACTCCAGGATAAGTCCTGACAGCCACCTTGGGGTGACTCAGATCTGCACCAGCAAAATTGTTGGCACTAGTCCAAACAGCCCTGTGTTGGTGGATCAGGTCAAGGAAAGGGCCTCTGCTGCTGTCCCCATCCCCTCCTGGGCCTGGTCCACCCTCTACCACTCCATTACACCCACTTCCCATCCTCCTCACAATCCCCTCCTCCACACTGCTCAGCGCATCCCATCTTGGCACCCTGTGCATGGTTAAGCCCACAGCATGCTGACAAGGCGCTAAAATGGTCAGGGCACACCATCATGTGTTTGACCATTGACAAGGCACACCACCCTGCCAGTGGGGGGCTCACATCCCTCAATGACCCTATAAACAAATGACCCGCACGCAAAGTTCCACAGCACACCTGTGAACCATCTGTGGCACACCAGTGTGCCATGGCACAGTGGTTGAAAATGGCTTTGCTAGGCCATCATGAAATGCTTTCTGGCACTTTTCCATGATGGCTATCATCATGGTACTGCACACTAAACCAGCACAACAGCAGTGAAGGATTGTGCCGTCAGTCATGCTGTGTTCGATGGAGTTTATCCCCACATAAGTGTGCATAGAATTGTAACCCTCGTTCATCAAACGTCAGACTTACCTACCACAATATGTCTACTCAGGGGCTTCACTGGGGGGCGTCAGGGGTGCAGCCTACACAAGGTGTCACCCTCAGGCAGGATGACACCAAAATGTACTAGCCTCCTTCAGCACCGGCTGTGAGACTGTGAATCCATTGCCAGTTGCTGCTGGCGGGTCACAGAAAGCTCTCAGTGCTCTTTGGCCCACTCTAGGCCTAGTAGTCGCTTTGGGTTCTCACTGATGAGTCAATACTGGCAATAAAGGTTGTTTCAGGCTGCAGACAGCTGTTGCCAGTGCAGCCTTTGGCAGCATCTGGAATCACCTAACCCTGCCCCCATTTGCCAAACAGGTAATGGTTATATAATCCTCTGCAATAGCATAATATCTCCTCTAAATACCTTATAGTAAGTATATAGCTTATAGACTAGCAACTGTAATGCACATAAAAAGAAGGCTATATATGAGAGTGGTGTTATGTGCATATTTATGATTTCCTTTCAATGAAACTTTAATTTTCAGAAATGCTTTTTGCGGGGAATGTAACAAAAGGAAGTTCATTGTTAGCTCCTATGAATGGGGAAAAAATGCAGGCTGTTTGTGTTCCAAATAGAGCTGACAACCTTGACTCTCTTGCATTGTAGTCCACGTGTTCAGCAGGGGCGTTCTGCAACTGAAATCCATTTGAAAATAGATTGGCATTGAAGTTGCTGGACTTATGTAAATGCAGTAATCTTGTTATGTGAAGCATCGTGGCTGTATGGGTAGCCAGAGAAAGAAAAGGTATAAATTAAATTATTTTGTCTACATTCAGACCTTGGGACTAAGTGATTCTGAGAAGCACGGGATCTATTGATCTGCCTTAAAAGAACACCACCCATCCCCCCAAAGGGTGCACATCTTTGCCTTATTCCTCTTCAATGCATTATGGGGAGTTTCAAATGAGAGCTTCCTTGGTTGCAATGGCATAAGCAGCAGATGGAACATTGGCTCCTATACGTGAACTGGCCAGGCCCAAGTAGGGTGGTAGATTGTCAAGTAGACATTTAACTGCTCACTCCCAGGGATCAGCTATGCAAACAAGAGCTTTGGTGCATGCATTCAGCTCCACATCATTTGCTGGTAGTGTAACAGTGCGGACAGATGCTGCAGTTGCCACTACTGAGTTTTGTGCATTTTTGAAGCATGTTGGCTGAGATACCTCAGGTCCTCTTGTGTGTTTGAAAAGCATGAGTCAAAAGACTCACCAATGAGGGCCAAGAGAGAAGCATCAAACCAGGGGTCCCCTGTCCCCTGACTGAAAATAGTGGCTCAATCCAATTAAATGGAAGTGTTGGCGAGATGACTACAATTGTACCTGAGGAGGGAGGATGCTCAATATTTGTGGTGGGAATTGCAGAGGGGAATGTGGCCTGGCCAGTCCTACCTTTCTTTTTGTGAATGGAGGGATACAATGATGGCAGCCGCAACTTGTCCTCCTCCTTGCCCTTGGAGTGTGCAAGCAGGAGGAGCTGCCACTGACTCCCACCTGATTTCTACATGGCGTGGCTCCTCCTCCCTCTCCTACTGGTGAAAGGGTTGTCATCCCAGGGGCCTTTGTATTGTCGGAGGCTTCTGGAGGCAGTCTATTCACTGATGGGGTGAGAAGGAGGAGGCAGCAATGCCATGAAAGACTTAACTGAGACTCTTCCCCTCTCATTCTTCTGCAAGGCTCATTCCCATTTGCCCATGGAGTAATGGACAGCAGAATGCAGTGACAGTGTGAAAGAGCAGTGGCAGCTTGGCACCCTGACACCTCCACATGGATACTGAGATTCTGTGGGCTCAGCTGTGGGCCCTCAGGCCCATGCACAAGTTGACCAATTCCTGATGGCTACTGGATAGTTATGGAGATAGAGAGTAGCTGACACCAGGTAGCATTTATTTTTTTAAGCAGCAAGTGAATTTCTGGCAAAGCACAGTACATGGAATTACATTACTGTTTATTACACAGCAGCTACTAAAATTTTAGTAATGCAACAAATAGTTGTGACTCTTGTATTCCGGATTGCATTTTCACAGCCTCGAATAAGTGTTACGCATATAGGAATAGGTCTTGGAACTGTTATCATGGAATATTGTGGGGAAAGCCGTAACTTGTTGTACAAGCCATTACTCGTGCTTTCCCAGTCTGTGTAAATGGCTTATGCAGGAGATGGCCCAGTTCTTTCCAGCAATATCCCAGCACCATGCGCAAAGCAAGCAATTAGTGCTATGATGGGCAAGGAAGGTATGCAATAGCAATCCACTAAGCGAGTAATGAAGAGCAATGAGACACAAAAGCAAGCCAGGCAGCACATTTAACAAATATAAGCAGCAGCAGTAACTGCGTGCTAAGATATGGAATGAGGCAAACTAGTTAGCACTTTGATGGAAACCAAGGTGCAATGTAACAAGCCAATCAGCACTTTTAATGAGAAATGATGCACACTTGCAGCAGGGAATTAATAGGCTTGCAAAGTAACCATTTGGAATCTCCTACTCTTGCAAAAAATTATACATCCTCTTTATGGAATATATATCCCTGATGTGCAATGTTATTTTTCAGTGAGGGAACATCTGACAGTTTTGACTTCATACGGAGCAACACATTCAAAGCCTTTAGCCAAGTGATGAATTATCTATCAGTATGCCCTCCATTCCTCCTCATTTGAAAGGGATGGTAGATGTTGGGTTGGTGAAGGTGCTATTCATGGCAGTAGAGACATCAAATGGCCAGCTCACTGCATGAGTACAGCCCCCAAAGGGTGAACCTTCCAGCAATGGTTACATGGTAGAAGCTCAGTGATTCCGCCAGAAACAGCCTAATAGCTAGGTTTGCATCTTTGTGAAGTGTAAAAGCAGGGTGGTCAGACTGCCGAAGAGAAAAGAGCTCTTTCTTCTGGCCATTTATAATATTTATTACAGTACTGAGCAGAGTCTCAATGTAATCACTCTCAAAATAGCCTCTTTTTTGGTACGGGAAGAATGCAAGGGGGGGAGAGGAAATAGGGAGCTGAACTGAGAGCAAATATAAAGCAGTGTACTAGAAGTGAGGAAAGGAGCAGTCTAGCAAGAAGACGCATGAGCTGAGGCCAAGGGAATGAGCACACAGAGAGTCCGAAGGGACATGTTAAAAGTTTAGAAATACCTTCCAGGTAACAATATAAATGAAGGAAGGGAATTACTTACAGTTTTAGAAATTGGTTGTAGAAAGAATCATACCCTGAAGCTATGGAAGGAATATGTAGGTTAGACAAAGAAACATTTTTAATAGTTAACGGCTAATAGGCTGATGAACGCACTCCCCAAGGAACTGGAACCAGAGCTGTTCAGAAATACATTAAAAAAAAAAAAAAGATGCGAGAGGAAGTGCTGAACTCTTGAAACTCGCTCTAAATTGTTTTGGCTTGATGAATATATACAATTGTGACATGTATATCAATGCAACCAATTTCTATCATATTGCCAATTAGCAGCCCAGTGCTATCTGCCCTGGCGCTGCCAGGTGCAGTGACACCAGAATGACTACCGCTGCATCCAGCAGGGCAGGGAGACTGCTGGAGGCCTCCTCGAGGAAAACCTCAGGCCCCGCAATGGGGCTACTCATGTCTGCGCCAGTTATTTTGCCTGTGCAGATAAGGGAAGCCCTTTGTTGGACTTTGCAGCCCTATGCAGAGGATAGGATCTTGCAGAGGAGGCCTCCACACGTCCTGTACTCCTCCAAAGCTGGTCCTGCAATTGCTAAATGCTGCAGCAAATGCTCTAGTGACCTGGAATGGCTCTGAAGGGGAGAGGGAGGTGCCACTTGACCGCTACAGTGAGGCACCGTGTAAAACGTACTGTGTTGCACCCCTTTAGCTATGCTACTGAAAGTATGTTTGATTTATTTCAGCCCCAACTCCTTAATGTTCTGTTTCTTCACAGGTGAAAATTCAGCACAGCTCTAATTCTGACGAGACTGTATTCGGAGAACCACATCATTATAGCCCCGTGATTTTCAAACTCTATTATGATGGAGTGCCCTGTAGATGCTTAGACCAGTGATTCCCAAACTGGTGGGTTGCTGATCCTCCAGCCTGGGAAGCACTGGCCAATGTCCCTTTAAAGGGCAGGGAGGGGGGGAAGGCCGTGTTGGAATTCCCATGATCACAGTGCAGTGCTGCTGGGAATGGAAGGGGCTTTCTTTACCTCCTATAAGCAGCACTGGCATCTGAGGGTGTGTGGGGAGCCCCCTCTGTAGGACTCCTCAAACCTCAGAAACTGAAAAAAAGTAATTGGAACCCACTTTTTCTATTGTGAACCCAGAAGTGGTTTCCAATCACTTTTTTCAGTTTCTGAGGCTTGAAGAACCTTGTGGAGGTGTCCGCAGGGCTCCCTGCACCCCTTGAGTGCTGGCAGTGCGTATAAGAGATAAGGAAACTCCCCTTCTGTTCCTGGAAGTGATGTAATCCTGGGGATCATATTGCTGCCTTAGCCCTACCCCCGCATCTACTTAGGTGGTTCCCAATTCTTTTGTAGAGTTTGGGAACCACTGGCTTAGATGCTTTATGGAGATTTATCTCCCTCTAGATCCCTACTTATAGGTAAATTATCACCTCTGTTGGTCTTATTCTCCGGCAATGTGAAATGTGATGGTAAGTTAAGATGTATTAATGATATACTTTCAGATGAAGAGATCCACAGGCTTGTTTGTGCCCCACATGAATGAAGTATGCACCCTACAATGCCTTCCAGCACCCTCACAACATACATGGTTTTGGTAGCAGATGTGAACAGTTCCCCAGAAGACAATCTGATGTGACATACACTGTCACATGCTCAGTATTTTTTGCTATATAACCCAGCTGAGTTAAGGAATAGTGTAAGGAGACATTTTATTGCCATTGCTACTTGAATGCATGCATTTGCTGATAGGCTGGGTGACTCAAGCGACTCAGTTCATTTTTGCCTCAAAGTGGAACATCTCTCAGAAAACAAAGTAAGCACATTTCTTGACATTCTATCAGATCAGCCGGTAGACAAAGTTTCACGAGATTATGCATTCTGTGTCAGTCTCCACAGATCTATAGGAAGATGACCTATATAGCTGCCAGAGCAGTTAAATAGAAGACTCTAATGGTAGCAACAACCCTGACATTGTGGAGGACAGAAATGAAGACTACTGAAGAAAAGGAGACATTGGCTACATCAAATACTGTTACATTGGTACATTGTTCAATATTTTAGAATTCCTTTTGGCTTCAGAAAAAAAAGCCATAAAAAAATCAAACTGTCAATATAATGTATATATAGCTGCCTGGTATCACATGCAGCAGCATCCCATAAATATAACGCACTATATTATTGTTCTTCCTGGGAAGGGCATCTGTGACTTTTCAATACTCTTAATGTACTGCCAGTGCATGACAGAAAGCTTGACAATGGGATGATCGGTTTGGCTCCCTCCTTTCCAAAGCTGTGAGGAGTTTTGCTCAGCAAGGAAAGATGATTAACTGATTTTTCTCTTCATGCTACAGTAAGCAGACTGTATGGAAAATAGACTCCTGTTGATTTTTGGCCCGTATATCATGCTACTGGGGTTTGCTCAAGGAGATTAGCTTGAGAGTGCAAAAAAAACCCTATGCAATCCCATGTTTCTTCATATAGAATATACCTTGTAAACCACAGGGCTTTCTAAAACATATATATAGATGAACCAATTGCATCTCTGACAAGAGGGCACAGATTTAATGTACCCAGAGGGGGAATATAGAGATTTCATCAAAAAGCTAACCAAAAGCTGCCATCTCGTTTAAAGGAATACACTTGCATCTGCAGTTTTGGGTGCTCAGTACACCAACCTCTTAAGGCACTTCTTTGCTCAGCTTCCAATTAAATATATACCTGGCAGATGAAATGATTTCTAGATTTTAAAAAACTCCTGCCTCTGGCAAGGCAAGTCAGTGAAGCAGTGGGCCCCATCATGTTATAACAACCTTGTGATTGCCTCAGGCCCCATGAGTACTGACAGTAAAGACCAAAAGAATGATCAGTGGAGCTCAATATAATTTTATGCATGCATACGTCCATCACTTCATCTGTCTCCTTGGCTGTTCACTTTTTTCCCCCGTACCGCTTCACGAGCTCAAGCAGGACAGGTACTTTTTGAGAAGAGGAGATTGATGGGAAAGTAACGGGCTCTGTTTGGTTCACGTGCACCATTTCAACTGGGAGATGCCCCCCCCCCCACAGACACGCAGAGGCTGCTTTACTCAGAAAAATGCAGTAAGATATTTTTAGTAGGATTGTCCTACACATCATATCAAAGCCACTAGCATGCAACACTTAATCTTTCCATCAACTGTTTCCATCCTGTTCTCCTTCTGAGTCATGTGTTCTTTCCAGATGAATAGTTATCTCACCAGGGAAAATGTAGTTCTCTTTTTAACAGATTTCTTTAGCACTCCATTCCATTAGTTTCAAGTGCAGGCTTGTTGTCTGCATCTTCAAGCACAGGAGTGGTACTACAGCCTGGCCGGAAAGATAGCACTTTGCAACCATTCATTTCTAGTTTGTCAACATTGTTACCATGATCTCCAGAGTCCCAGATGAAAGGTTCCCCTGTCCTGATCCCAAATAAGCATAATCATGGTGATGGATTAGCTCTACTTAAGTGGTCTTGCTTAAATATCAAAACTCCATTATGGCTTATTAAAAATAAGATGTCTGAAAGAGAAAATAATAGTCAGGGCCGGCAGTCTGATTACATCTGTCAAAATGTTTGCATAGAGCTGTGGATGTGCTCCACACTGAAATCTGCTATCATGTCAAAACTGCTTTGCTGTTCCTGGCTCAGGGATGCTGGTACAACAATGAAGCTGCCCTGGCCCCCATTGTAGCCCGAGGCTCCTGCACATGACCTCTGGGAGGACTGAGCATGTCTGAAACTCACTGAGCAGCAATAGTACAGGACAGCAGTGACAACCTTGCTCTGGGGCCTCCTTGGTGTTTATTTTAATTTATTTGAGAAATTTATATCCTGCCTTTCCTATGCTGAAGCAAATGCCCAAGGCAGCTTACAAAGCTCCATAATAAAATACAAAGTATCATAGCGGGTAAGACGCATTAAAAACATTAATTTTAACATTAAACAGTGAAACATAAAAACAAAGCAAGACATAACACACATCATTGAGCCGTTGAGGGAACAAATAAGTCCAGGGAGGCAGTCAAGGCCCAGCAGTATTTCAGAGGAGCAGAGGGCCAATATTTTCTCAGCATCCAAATGCCAAACAGGTATGTTTTGAGCCCTTGCTGAAAAGCCATGAGGGAGGGAGTAGTTCTCAATTCCCCTGGAAGGGAATTCCATAGTTGCTGTGCCACTACAGAGAAGGCTTGCCCCCAAGCTGCCACCTCTCTTACTTGGGTCAGAGGTGGCACTTGCAGAAAAGTCCCCTCAGATGACCTAAGAAAAAAGGCTGGAATGTATGGAAGGAGGCAGCTTTTCAGATTCTCTGGACCAAAATCATGGAGGGCATTAAAGTAGTGGATCCCAAACTGGTGGATTGCAATCCACCAGCCAAGGAAATACGTGTCCCTGCCCATTTAAGAAGTGGGAAGGGGGAAGGCAGCAATGCAAGCCTCAGGGCTGTGCTGCTGCTGGGGGCAGGGTTTTTTTTTACCTGGGGAAGTGTGCCTCCAAGGGTGTCTGCAGGGCTCCCCAAGCCTCTGAAATAGTAAAAAACACAATCAAAAATCACTTCTGGTTTTCTATTGAAAAAGGAAGTGATTTTCAATTCTTTTTTTGTTAGAGAGACTTGAAGAGTCCTGCAGAGGCATATGCAGGGCTCCCCACCCCCCACCCCCAGGCTGGCATTCCCCCAGGTAAAAAGCCCCCCTCCCCCCAGCAGTAGCATGATCCTGGCAATCACATTGCTGCCATAACCCCTCCCCCGCACACACTTACAGTGGTCCCATCTTCCCTGTAGGAGTTTGGGAAGCACTGCCTTAAAGGTTAGAACTAGCACCTTGAATTGGGACCAGCGAATGGGTAACCAATGTAGCTGCTGAAGCATTGTTCCAGCAGAGTTATATCGTCTAGCCCTCATAACCACCAGAGCCACTGCATTTCGCACAACTTGCAGTTTACAAACTGTTTTAGAGGGTAGACCCACATAGAGCATGTTACAGTAGTCCAATCTTGAAGTTACTAAAGCATTGATCAATGTGACTACGGCGCAAGTAGTCTCAAGGAGGCTCACGTTTGGTCTCCATTAGTGCACCAGCCAAAGCTGGGTGAACACACTTCTAGCAACTGCTGCCACCTGGTTCTTCGGAGAGAGCTGAGAGTCCAGGAGAACTCCTAAGTTGCACACCCACTCTTGCAGGTTGCTCTCCCTTTTTCCTCCAATGGACAGCAGGCAGGCTGTCCATTCTTTCCTCAGGAGGAAGCCGGGCCGGTGCTCAAAGAAGCACTGGCCTGCGGAGGCTGATGGAAGCCTCCGCACTGGATTCCTCCAAGTGCCTTGCATCGGCATGGCTGCGTTGACACAAGGCTCTGAGGTAGGCGGGGGAGGGGGCGGGGAGTAGGTGGGAGGGAGGCATTCCTGGGCAGAGGGAGGGTGAGTGGTGGGTGGCCCCAGGGGCAGGTGGGGAGCGGGAGGCAGAGTTCCTGGGGAGAACAGAGTGACTCCAAGCCCCTTTGTTCTTGCACTTGCATCACCTTAAAAGGTGGTGCAAGTACAAGGAGACCCATAGGGGCCAGCGGCCCTTACCCAGAGGTAAGGGGAAATGTTTCACCTTGCCTCTGGTTGAGCCACTTTTGGCCTCTGTCCTGTGCTGGATACAGCGCAAGCCTCTTGGCTTGCCTGTTCTAGTGCAGGATAGGATTGCGCCCTCAGTTAAGTAGGCCCCTTAACTTTTCTGCACAAGGACGATGTTATTGTATTTCTCTTATGGTACACTGCACATTATGTTACTCTCCCTGTGTGCGTGTGTGTGTAAAAAGAAGTTTAAAAGAAAATTGTCCTGTAACCTTCAGAAGTGCAAAAATTGTTTTTAAAAACCCCAGGATGAAAAAGTGACTGCCACTCCACTGCTCTGCTTTATTGAACCAGCACAAACAAGTACAGGCAGTGACTTCCACTGAGAATTGTTCTTTATGCTCTTTTCTATGCAAATGAAAGCCACAAAGCACATTGCAAAGATCCAGGCGCTGTGAAAAATAACTGGCTAGTGACTTCTCACTGACACAAGACAAGCAAAGTGAAAAGAATACAAATGCCTGGAGAGAGGAGGGGTAAAGCACTGACCTTGAACTGGCTCTGGGAGATGCAGTGAAAACCCTCCTGCTCCAAGGGAAGCTTAATTGGGAAGCAGTGTCATTCTCTGGTCCTTTGCGTTTCCAGCATTCAGAACACTTCATAAACATTGCCTCAGTACACTTACTGAGACAATAATCTTCGGCCCAAATCCTAACCAACTTTCCAGTACTGGCATAGCTGTGCCAATGGGGCATGTGCTGCATCCTGCAGTTGGGGGGCAGTCATGGAGGCCTCCTCAAGGTAAGGGAATGTTTATTGCCTTACCTCAGAGCTGCATTGCCCTTACCTCCGTGCTGGAAAGAGGGCCCCAACTGCGCCTTGGGCTGATGCAAGTGCCTTGCGTTGGCCCAGAAGGGTCGCAAATGTACCTTAAGGCACGTTTGCACCGCCTTACGAGGAAGCCATGTTGACAGCTGAATCCAGCCTCTGTCTTGCCAACCGAGGTCTGATGTTACGGAAAGCCTCTGAAGGTGAGGGGAGCCATGCTCTCCTCCCCTTCAGAAGTTTTTTCTGAGTCTTGCAGAGGGGAGAGTGTTCAAAATGCCCGTTTTGGGCAAGAATGGACTGCCCGGGAAACCAGAAGTCACGTGTTTTTGGTTGAAACTACCAGTCTGAGCCTTAGATGCAGCACATGAATTCATGCTGCCTCTGCGAGGCTCAGAAAAACCTCTGGAGGCAAGGGGATCACTGCTCACCTTGGCTTCGGAGGCTGTGCGAACAGGAATATATGGGCTGTTGCTGGGCGGTAGGTCACTAAGCGACACTCACCTGAATATATCTTATAATCATTGTAAGCTTATAAGATTATTTTATTATACCTATTACTATACTTATAATAAAGTAATGCCCATATTTATTTATTTATTTATTTATTTATTTATTTATTTATTTATTTATACCCCGCCTTTCCAAAAGCTCAAGGCAGCTTACAAAACTTCATACATAAAACATATCGTAGAATGATAATAAAAAAGTTAAAATCTATTATGATACCGATACTGACCTATAAGGCTGGACAGTAAACCTATAGATACTCCCCGCATTGCAAATCTGTGGGAAATCTCTATGTTTCTGTTCTTCCTAAAAGGACTAATATGGGATTTCTCCACAATCCATTTTGATTTGATTTTTTTTTAGTAGCCCAGTGTTATATAATCATTCGATTTAACACGTTATTGATTAACGGAGTCCTATGCGTGTCTCCTCAGAAACTCTCCTGAGTTTAACCTACTTTCTTGATAAGTGTGTATAGGATTGCAACACCACAAAACCAATTGGGCTTACATCTGAGTAGATGTTCATAGGATCTCACTGCAACTTCATGGACCATAGAGCACAGCCTTCAATTCTATTATTTATGGGAAACCCTAATCCTTTGCAGTGGATAGAGCCAGTAGAGGGGATTGTAACACCATTGTGGTGCTGTCCCAATATCCTGTGCTTGTTCTTGGAGAGACCAGTATGCTGGTTGCTCACTAGTGGCCCTTCTGACTCACAGATCCTCTCCCCTTTCTACTAGACAGATTTATCTCCAATGACCACTAATCTATGGCTGAAGCGGGATATACCTGACTGCAGTTGAATTCATTGGTATGCTGCATAAGAGTAGGAATCACACAATATTCTCATACAGCACTTTCCTTGTTTTTGACTCCTCTTCATAAACCTTTTAAAAAAAAAATTGTACCCATGTAGGTATAGACCTAGACTGTATCAAGTATCCAACAAGCAGGATTATATAGCCCATAAAGTCTGAGCTACCTTGCAGTTGTTAGGCATTAAGATGTCATCATTTTTATGGCTCATGGGGGCTGCATTCTCTGAGCCCTCCACTTTATAGTAGCAATTGCAGAGTCATCAGGGGACCTAAGTGCAAAAGAGAAGAACTGCAGAGAAGCTTTTGCAGCAGGGAGTAATGTGGTCTAATCGCCTGCCTCAGTAGTGAATGTGCATGATATGTGACTTTAGCTAAAAGCTGCAACATGCTTCTACCACCTACCCCTCAAAGACTTTTGCTGAATGTCAGGTTATTCCAGAAAACTGAGCAGGTCAAAATAGAAGCTGAACAACTTTATAATACAATGATATTGACAAAGGGCTCAATCCTAACCAATTTTCCAGTGCCAGTGCAGCTGAGCCAATGGGGCATGTACTGCATCCTTTGGTAGGGAGGCTGTCACAGAGGCCTCCTCTAGGTATGGGAACTTCTGTTCCCTTACCTTGGGGCTGCATTGTGACTGCACCGGTGCTGGAAAGTTGGATAGGATCGGGCCCAAAGCTGGCTACCAAATTCTGCAGAAAGCATGACTTCTTGGTCTTTGATGTTTTCTATTGAGCAGCACTGAACACATAAGAACCCTACTAAAGCACACCCCAGTCCTTTTAGTCCAGCATCCTGTTGTCTCTTTATTGAACATATATTTACACAGTCAATTGGAGGATAGTTGAAGTTACTTCCTTTTACAATACATTCAAATTTGACTATCTCTGTAATGTCTTTCTTCTCCTTCAGCTTTGCAATATTTTGTGTTTAGTCCTTAGGCTGCAATCCTGTATGAACTTACCTAAGATCATGGCCTATTGAACTTAATGGGGCTTACTTCTGAATAGCTATGCACAGGATGGCACAGTAAATTTTTTTTTGTTTGTTTTTTTGTGATTCTGCACAGTGGTTCTGCTGAGAAGCTTGTTCCTCTTCCAGGATATTGCCCCCTTTTTTGACATGTAGAGCTCCAGTAAAAATTCCTGTTCCACTGGAGTTCACTCTGCGGTGACACTAAAGTTATCATTCCATATTGTGATTAGTGGCATTGCCTGGTTCAGATTAGGAATTTGCCCAGTTTAATCTGCTCAAATGGATCATGAACTGCTCATTTTCCTAAGAAGATCTTCTGGACCTTGGAGTGTAAAATATTCTTCATAGGTGTAGAATGTAATTTCAGTTTAAGTCAGATTTTGTCCCAGGTCTGCATCTGAATCCCAGCATCCCCAAAGGGTGATTCCCTGGGCTTGCCCACAATACCGTTGCCTTCAAAATCACGCTCTGGGGATGTTTGCACAGTTGTCTCTGAGCTGTGATTCGCATCCATGACTTAGATGAAATGTGACAGACAGTTATGGGAATATGGTAAGATGCAGCCAACATTAGGAGCCAAAGTAGTGCTTCCAGAAACCTTAATCATGTTTTTTTTTCTTCAAGCATTCTCCAGTGGTGCTCATCATTGCTGACTCAGTTTTGAATCAAGAGAGAGAGGAGCTCATCCATCACCGGCTGAAATATTGGTGATGGTGTTCCAAGGAGTAGAAATATAAACTAGCCTCACACTTATGATGAATGTCTGATAAATGCAGCCAGAGTTTCAACTTACCTTTTATTTCCTCACCATTCCTCTTTCTCCTGAAATCCTTTGGGGTAGTAAGCATCGGGGTCATACTTCTTGTCTGGATTCTCTTTGAATAGATGGCTCCAGCTTTGCATAACATTGAATGTGTTGGAATACAAATGAGAATTGTTTCCTCTTCTACTCTGGGAATGATCTGGAATTGATCAATTTGTCATGTTCATCTTCCCTAAGCCTCTAGCTTCACTGTGTCACTCATTTTTCTCAACTCTTTTCTTGAAAATTTTGCATTGGTTTTATATATTGTAACCACAGCCTGGAGGACAGAAAGTTAAGCACGCTAGCAGAAGAAATCATGGCTCAGTCCTATTCAGGGCCTGCCCAGAGTGTGCAGCAAAAGCCAATCCAGCATGCCCTGCATGCAATGGGCTGGCCATGAGACCAGATAGCCCAAAAAGGTAGTTCAAGAATATTTTTACTTACCTTCCCATATGCTGCCTGGTTCCTAGTGAGTTTCCTCAGACCGATACCAGCTCTTTGACTGGCTTAAGTCAATGGAGGCTCTGGGGGCAGCCCAGGTCAGGAAGGTCAGCCTTTCCCTGTGACGAGTGTCACTTTTTGATTCACCAGAGCAAATCACTTCCTCCACTCACTCTAGCTGGCTGGCTTGGGAGAAGCTTGGCTTTTATTTTTTGGTAGATTCCAAGAGCAGCTGGCTCGCTCTGCACAATTGAAACTGTGAACAAAAGCCACATTCTAGAGCTTCCTGACCTGGCATAAACATAGTTGGTAGTCACATAAAAGAAGGGTCCCCAAACCTAGCTGCCCTCACCAACTCTATGGTTAAATTCAGTCAGTGAAACTCCATGCTAACTGAGCCACTGTCCTCCAGAACTAGCTGCTTGGCCATGACTCCTGGCGTCTAAGGGACTATGTCATTATGGCATCTCCTCATGGTTGGTGGAGGTGACTGTGGAACTTGCTCCTAGAGGTTGTGGGGAGGGGCATCACTGCTCATTTGAATTGTGCCTGCCTCTTCCCCCTGCTTGGCTCACCCTGGCAAAATTTCTCTGGTCACCAAGATTGGAGATGGGTAGGCGCAGTGTTTGGTTCCTGCCATGTTGGGCTGATGTCAGGCTGACGTTACACTGGCTTACACTATGCTGACATCAGGCTGATATGGCACTAATGTCAGGCTGCCATTTCATGATTGATGAACTATGTTGTGGTTCTATGGCTGTGGATGACATTACTGGGAAGCCTGCCCCAGTGTGGAGCTGCCTGTGCTCTCTTTTTTTCCTCCCACTATATGCTGGATGGGCTTAGGATATAGCAACATCACACCAGCATCAGTGTACTGCTAGCACAGCATGCAAAAGGGACATAAGGCCACAATTCAGTACCCCAGTGCTCTTCATTTTGGGGGGGGGCCGTGACCCCACTAAATAAAGTATGAGACTGGGGACACACCACCGATCCTGCCTCCCTTTTGGGACCCAATGCACCCACTCCCACCCCTCATTGCCACCCACCCCTGCCTGCCCCATTTCCGCCTACCTCTTGTGTCTTCACAGCAACCCTGTGTGGTAGCAGCCTGAGCAGGACTGGCCTTAGGGGTTATGGGGCAAGACAGGAAGAAGAGGGATTATTTCAATTACTCAGATTTGATAAGTCAGTACCATTTTTGGATTGGATCCAAGCCCTCTTTTGCACAGGCTTTGAAAGGTTGCCAAAACTTCTCAGATTAGGGGTGCAACCCACAGGCTGAATAACAGTCTATACACCACCGCTGAAAGTAAGCCTCTTTGAACATAGCGGAACTTCTTTACAAATAAACATGTATGGGATTGTGCTGCAAATGGCGGGGGGGGGGCAGGCTCGATTGTTATGGTATGCCATTCCTTAAGGCTGATCTATGCATATTCAGAACTCTGTCTTCTATGTGTGACTGAGTCATCACAAATGAATTACCCCCAATTGGCACTTTCATACTACCTGATGACTATTCAATGCTATTTCACACAATACTCAGTATATAATTGTTAATGACTCAGTATACATGTATAATGCACCTGTTTGTAAACCCACACACATTTATTTATGCTATGTTTGAAACAGCTTATACTTGAAAAACAGAAATATGTGAATTGCCTCTAAGCTCAACTGTGTGAAGCTGAAAGCCTATCCACATCTATCTGGTAGCATAATGCACTGAACTCAGCAGGACTTCCTCCTGCATAAGACATGCATACTAGTGGGGCTGCACAAGTCATCAAGAGTTGACTAATGACTGGTCTAATGAATTATGGATTTGGCGAGGAGATAATTGATACAGAGGTATGAGGAATAAAAAAATTAGAACAATTTAAGAAAGTATTGTAGAAATAAGTAAGGGACTGTTTGAGATCTATGATACTTAATATGTTTAATGATTATTGATTAATATTTTTCACAAGAACAAAGTAATTCAGATTAAAGACTCCGAACTTGCTATATAACTTCCAATGTCCACTTTTTTTGTTTGCTGTATGTTGCAGGGTGTGTAATTATGTTATTGTATGTTTAAGGTTTTGTGGGTTTGTGTTTGTTAATTTTAGCTGTCTGAATGAATGAATGAATGAATTGGAGAGAGAGAGAGAGAGAGAGAGAGAGAGAGAGAGAGAGAGAGAGAGAGAGAGAGAAGAAAGAAAGAAAGAAAGAAAGAAAGAAAGAAAGAAAGAAAGAAAGAAAAAGAAACTGGGTTCTTTCACTGGGAGAAAGAAAGAGGACTAATGAATCATAGAATGTTATCCTGCACATGTCCGATTTCATCTGATCTCGGAAGCTAAGCAGGGTCGGGCCTGGCTAGTACTTGGATGGGAGACCGCCTGGGAATACCGGGTGCTGTAGGCTTACACCATAGTCTTTCGAGACTGAAGGTTGCCAACCAACCAGCGTTGGAAGATATACACAAGGTCATCTATTCCAAACCCCTGCCATTAGTAGGAAATGCTCCTAGTGCTTCTCCAGCAGGTACCTGTTGAGCCTGTGCTTGAAGACCTCCAATGAAGTGAAGAGTATGCATGTGTGAATGAACTTATATAACGTTCTGTTCTAACAAGTCATAAAATACTAGTGAACCCAAAAGTGGTCTTCAGAGCAACTGGTTATGCACATTAGAAGAACCCTGCAGGCCAAAAGCTCATTGAGTCCAGAAACTGGATGCCCACAGTGGCCCACCACCTGCCCACAAGCAGGGGTTGAAGGCACATCCCTCTTCTACTGTTACCCTCCTGAAACAGGTATTGAAAGGCATACTGCCTCTGAACCCGAAAGCAGCCGACAGCCAGCATGGCTAGTAGCTAGATGATTGTAACAAGCTGTCCTATTACAACTTGTAATTGCAATTGCAGACTTAAACACTGATTTTCATATTTAAAATCCCTATACCCAGATCCTAAGCATGCTTATTCAGAAGTCATTTCACTGGGAATTCACTCCATGTAAATGTGCCTAGGATTTCCACCTGAATTTAAATTTATGCATAAGCAATGAAAACTATCATGTTGTTATGTTCTACAGCATGTTTAAAATCTTGGCTACTCAGCTGGTATAAATTCCAAGGGGAAGTAGCATTGGTAGTCTATTGTCTTTTGGCACCTTAAAGACTAGTAGTAGGTTTATTGTGGGCGTAAGCTTTTGGGAGTTCACTCTATCAGATGCTTGACGTAGTTAATGATGTAGAGAGTACTACAGAACCTGAGTGTAGAATTAAGAAGGAAAAAAAGGGAGGGTACAACATGAAGTCAAAAGGTCCAGCATTCAAGATTCAGCAGAAGGCATGTCATAATATTAAGCAGAACAGAAATTGATAGAAGATCCCGTTGCATTAATTTAAGCACCAATTAGTATGAGTGTGACCCACTTAGGACTCCAGGTTATAAACTGTCTTCACAGTGTTGCAAGATGATTTACTGGCTTGACGTGGTGCACTTTCAAAAGATAGGATAGAAAGAAGAAAAGCGGGTGTATTGTTTATATAAGATTTTTGATATTTTTAATATTTTCTCTTGACAGCTCATTCTCGCAAAAAAGTATGAATTCTCAGCATTGCCTCTTTTTGACAAGTGATTTACTGAGTGATCTGTAAGGTAAGCTTAATGCCTTACAGAACTGGCAATCCTCTAGCTAAAATATGTCTTCTTCCTTTCTTTGTGAGGTTTTTAAACTCCACCTAGTAGTTGATAACAGCACCAGAAGTTATTTCTAGTTGCTTCTTTGGAATGCTTGGTCAACCTCCAGTACCATGCAAATACCAACCATTCAGGGCTCTTCTGGCATCTTGTTACTCTGTTTACTGATAACTCAAGATAGTTATATGTGGGTAGCCCAAGATCAGAAATCTCTTGAACTGGCAAGGCAGGTATAATTTGCTTTGACCCATTAGAGCAGTTATTTTCAATCAGTGTGCACATTGGTGTGCCACAAGTGGTCCACAGGTGTGCTACATTATTTTGGAGAAGGATCATTTATTAGTAGGGGCATTGGGGGATGTCAGCCCCCACCAGCAGAATGGTGTGCCTTGTCAATTGTCAAAAACCTGATGGTGTGCCATGACATTTTAGTGCCTTGTCAGTGTGCCAGGAGATGAAAAAGGATGAAAATTGATGCATTAGGGTATCAGGTTAACAAGTTGTATGTCTATGATAATAGGAACTGAAGTGGCTTAGGGAAAACATAAATTTGAAAGATTATAATCAATAACTACTGACTAGCAATAATGTGTGTATAGGATTTCAGCCTAAGGTCACATCCATGCTTTTCAGCCTAAGTGGGATTTGCAACCACACATTCGCTCTAATCCAGGGGAGTTCTTCATGGCTAAAGCTATGTTTGTCCCTCCTCCTGTGCTGTCAATCATTCTTCAACTGACTTCCTGTTATTGCATGTACCCTAGCAGCACTTGCCTGCCAAAAGGGATGGGATTTTCCTCCTGAGGGTTTGCCATCTGAGAGCAGAATAAACTTCTGCTCCTGTGGTAGGATCCATGTGCTTTTTACTTCTTTTATTTGTTTACTGTGCCAGCTCACATGGATGGCTGACTCACTCAAGCAGGAGCAAGCTTCAGACCACTCCTTGGGGTTTGCTCAAAACAGGCACTTTCCTGGAAGTAAGCTCCACTGAGCACAGTGCAATTTACTCCTGAGTAAACATGCATAGAATTGTGTCAGAGGTGCCAAAAGGTGCCACACCTCTCCCTTGATCTATGAATGTGGTTGGAAAGGGGGGGAATGCCTCTATTCCAGTGGTATTCAAACTGGGGCATCGTGATGCCCCAGCCTGTGGGTCCTGGCCTCTGCCCCCTTAAGGGTTCTCTTAGTCTTAGTAGACCTTTAATGGCATAAATACATCTGTAACAAATTCTACAAAACATAACACCAAAAAGCATGCAACACAAGCGACACACATCAAGGAAGAATCTATCCACAAAGAGTAAACTCTTCAACCAACCAATACTATAACTCAGGAATCATGGCTTAGGATAAACTATAAAGCGTTCTGGAAATTCCCAAAGCAAGTGAAAAGGGTTCTTTTCAGGAGAGCTAAAGGAGTGCAAGAAGAGAATTAAATTGGGACAACAACAGCCTCCTTTCACACTGAGCTGTGCTTACCGGTAAGGAACCTTCATTGTACACAATAGAACTTACTTCTGAGTAGGATAATTCTTTGTGCACATGCTGCAAAGCACAGCCTAGTGTCTCTGCCCCTAACCCAACCACAAATGTTCCCTTCCCAATAGGAGGCCTTCCAAGGCCAAAACTCTCATTAGAACCACTGCTTTGCAGTGGGGGGAAGGGTTAGGTTGGATTGGCTGCTGTTATGTTAATGTTTTCACAATAGCTTCTTCTTGGACAACCATTAGGATGTATTTTGATATAGTTTTGTTTTCTCGTGCAGGGATAGGAGCCTCTTCTACTATCTTCTATGAGCTGGATCCTTGTAAAAGCAGTCAACACATGTGAGCGGGCATCATTGGATCCTAGGTCTTGTTTCTGAAAAAGACAAGACTGTGTAAAGGACAAGGGGAGAGCGTTACTTTTGAGAAGCAATAACTATGAGTTCTCAGCATTTGGGAAATGGGCTCTGGCTGAGAAGAAGAGCAAGAGCGCTGTTCTTGGTGCTGAAGCCTTCTGAGATCAAACATTGATCAGTTCATTCTCATCCCAGCAAGGACTGGCACTTTAAAACTTCTTTTTCCATTTCAATAAATACTGATAACTTAATATGAAATTCAAAATTCTCAGAATTTCTCAGAAAAAAGTTAAGAAAAAATTCAAAGATTCTATGTTTTAATGCAATTTTTAAGTAAATCCATCCACATCATACAGAATCTAGCAGCCAATATTATCCTGGGCTGATCCAGAGCATACAGTGGTACTGGTGCAGCCTCCAATGCATGCTATGGGCTGGCCAGAGATTAGACCGCAATGCAGAAGTAAGTAAAAAATACTTACTTCTCTGTGTTGCCTTGTCCCCAATGGGCCTGCTCAGATCTGTGCCAGCAGTTTAGCTGCCATAAATAACAGAGGGTCTATGCTGAGCACAGGCCAGGAGCATACATAGGATATCTGCACCATCACTGAGACTGCTTTCCACACACCCCTGGCTGATCCTGATCTCAACCTGCTTGCCAAATGGCTTGTCACCTTTTGCAACAGCCATAAAGAACCTTACACCACTGGAACTCTTATTTTGACAGGAAAAGGCCCTTATAGGACTGGGATGAAATATACTTATGGATTGGGTTAAAAGAAAAATCCTTTTATTACTGAATTTATACAAACAAAACTTCATAAAATAATCAGGATTGACAATTGGACTACTGCATTTTAACAATTGACCCCAAATGGGCTATGGAGACAACTTAAGTACATCTGATTGCAGACTGCTCTGGATTAGAATTTACTGAAATGAAGACAGGAGAGAAGTTATAAGCACTGGTCCACTTTTACAAACTGCCAAAGTGCCTTAACAACCAGAATTTAGGATGTCAAGGATGAACAATGCTGGATTACAGAGGCCTTCAAAGATCCTTTGTATATGACAGGAAGGATAAAAAAAGACTAAGAAGGAAGGCAAGTATAAAAATAAAATGGTGAAGTGTGCTGTCTTTATGAGGCAATATCTGGGGTTTGATACATGCTGGTATTTTTCCAGTCTCTTTTGAAGATGATCACCTGTCAGGCCCTAATGACTTTACAGACACCTAATAACAATCTCTGGAAGACTAGAAAAGACCACTTCTTAATACTGAAGACCCCCATACTTGAGTGCTCTGAAGGTGTAATTTTTCTCTTTCTTGCATTCTGAGTGCAGACACTTAGCCCTTCTGTCTAATCTGTCATATTTCATATACTCCCCATTCTTCTCTTGTGGAGTCAGTCGCTTATGCTTCTTGTAGTACTGATGAGAGAATCATTGGAGTTTGGTGTGACAGGCGGAGGCATCAAAAGAAGAAATGGTTTCATTTATTCTGATTTAGTAGGTCTCTTTTGTACTGCTGCTGCTCTTATAGATGTCTGTCTTTGGCTACATAAGAAAAAAAACAGTAGGAAAAGACTGTTTGGCAAGAAAAAGAAAGAAAGAAAGAAAGAAAGAAAGAAAGAAAGAAAGAAAGAAAGAAAGAAAGAAAGAAAGAAAGAAAGAAAGAATCTGAAATATACTTTTTAATTTATCTTATTTTTTCATCTTTATTTATGCAAGAGCCCAGAATTTTCCATTCCCCAAATAATCGCTACTGCTTGAAGTCTAGCAACCTGAAAGAAGCAGGGAAGTAGTTTATGTGATTACAAGAGGAATAGGCAGTGGCACCATTAGGCTCCAGCACTCCCTGCGCCATTGTGGGCCCTGGGGACAGGTAGGTTTATGTCGGCCAAGCTCGGCTGACGCAGGGGTCTGGGGAGGCGTGGGGAGAGTGAAGTGGAGATGGGAGGGAAGCCTTCTGGGGTGAGGGAGAGTGGGTGAGCGGGGAGCAGGAGGCGGGGCCAGGATCTGGCAGTTATGCCAGATCCTAACCCTGTTCTCTTGCAGCCTGCGCCAATCCTGGGCTGCTTGGATTTGCACCACCTCCGGAGGTGGTGCAGATCCAAGTAGACCTATTGGGACTGCAGTGGTTCTCCCCAGGGTAAGGGGAAGCAATTCCCCTTGCTGAGCCAGTTGCAGCCCGAACCTTGCGCCAGATACAACACAGGCCCACTGGCCTGCCTGTTTCATCACAAGTTAGGATTGAGCTGCAAAGATCTTACCTGGGACAGCACAGCAGACTGAAAGTACAAAGGCCCCACTCCACAAGCAGAACCCTGGTCACAGTTTGTTACATCAGAGCTAATGATTGCTGGGATATGGGGGAAAAATGGTTGGTGGATGACCGTGCAGTTGATCCACCCCCGACTCTGCAATATGATTCCATGATTCTATGAAGCCAGTATTTCCCTCCTGCTTGTTAGCCATCATTAACAATAAAATATATAAAGGACATCAGAAACGCCATGGGCACATATGCTGTAAGATTACCCTGCCTTACAATTACAGATCCAGAATCAAATAAACCTCTCATTTCCATCTCATTTTTATTCACTCCAAGTTCCTAACTAAATAACAAACAAAACAGGCGTCAATGTGCCGAGCCTTTGAAGACATTAAAGACTCACACTGCTGCAGGGACAAAAAGGGTCTTGAAATACTATAAATGGTCTTGTCCTTGCAGGAAAAGGATGAATTGTTTTAAAACAAACATATTGAATTAATCTGTCACCAGAACTAAATATACTAAGGCAGATACTTCAGTGCCCAACAGCTCATTCATCCCCCATTCATTTTTTTAGTGGAGAGATGTTCTAACTTTAACCAAGGCATTTTGAGCATCTCATTAATTTTATTATTAAGACCAATATTATGTTGTAACTTGTTTCTGAAGCATAGTTATTTTCTCTTCTGTCATTGCAGCTAGTGAGTTTCTATGTGAGAACAATGTGCTCATTTCTGGCCATTATCTGCTCATTGGTATCACTTTCTGCTTAGTTCCAGCCTTTAGCAGGCACCATAAATGCAAACTTCAGTCCTCTGTATGAAACCAGTTTGACACCCCTGTTCTAACTGATTTATGGAACAATGGTGCCTCTGGTGCCTCTGCCTATGGTGCCTCTGCACCGGCGGAGTGATAAAGCACATTGCAACAGCGCCCCTACTAGGCTTGCCTGTAGGAAGGCCAGCACCATCCCTCCAGCACCAATGTTACGAGTAGTGTGCTTTGGAGCAGGAAAGCTCTGCACTGAGCAGCGCAGAAGCAGGGGAAGGGGAAGGGAGAGGATGGAACAGGGTGGGGGAGGGTGGCGCATGGGATGGGCCAATAGCTAAGTGCTATAGTGCTAAGTCCCAGCCCTCCTGGGAGGAGGTGGAAATTGGTGGCACTCTACCACCCTTCCACGACCTGATCTGCTGACACTGGGCAACGCGGACTTGTGCCAGTGATCTCATTGGCTCATGCCCAAGTTGCCCTATTGTAGCTGCTGAGGTTTACTATGGGGCAAAGGGACAAATGTTCCCTTACCTTGAGGACATCTCCAGCAGCTGAAATTCCCCCTCAGGATGCAGCAGAAGCCACAATGACACTGCTGCATCAGTGTGGAGGAATTTGTGCTGGATTGGGTTTTAAATTTCCTAGAAGAGGACAGGGAAATATGTTGACCTGCATATATATTTTTTCCCAAAAGATGCCTAGTTTATTTAAATTGCTAACCCTTCCATGCTTCTTCACCCATATGTTGAGTTTATTTGTAGCAAAGCAGTCAAGGCAAGTCCAACAGTTGTCATACGAATGGGGAGGGATGCTGCTTCTTGGTCTTGGTAATGCTCTTTTAAAAAGACACAATAATGTTACAGTTATCCGTTCCTTGGTGATATTGATTACTGTAATCAATTGTATTGGGACATGCCATGGAAAACTATTCAGAAATATGAGCCAATTCAGAATATAGTTGTCAACCTAAAGACTGGAAATTGCTGGTTGGAATGTTTCTTGCTACTATTGAAAGTTCTCCACTGACTCTTAATTATTTCTGGGCATGATTTGAAGTATTATTTTGACCTATAAAGCCATATACACCATGGAACTAGGATATCTGACTGCTTCCATATTAACTCACCAATTCTCTAAGATCTCCAACAGAGGCTCTGCTCTTTCAGAGACGAGGTCCTAAACAAGACCTTTTCAGTGGTAGCACCCAAAATATGGAAAACTCTTCCCAGAGTCACTCACCTGCTGCCTCCTCTACTAGTTTTCAAATGCCAGGAGAAGCCAGTGTATTCTCCTGTGCTTTTGGTGGGTGATATATTATCACTCTGTCTATGTTTTTAAGAGCTACTGGTTTATCTCTGCCCTGCGAATTCAGTACAACTTTTATTGTTTGAAGCCTATATTGCCTAATTTATTGTTAGTTGTGTTTTTAGCCACCTAGGAAGCCTTACACTAAAGAACAAGATAGAAATACATAAAATGTTGGACACAGTGTTTTTGCATTGGAATCAGACGCAGAAATGACTGTAATCTTTAGGCCATCAGAAAACCTCTTGCATGATCCAGATCCCATTCATAGAGAGTAATTTAATTTTATGAAAAGCTGTGATTCAGGGTCCATTTTCATTAAATGAGGAACAGCCTTCTTGTACAGGATGGTAAGAATGAAGCTAATGTTCTCAAAACAGAGGCTTGCTAACCACTTGGAATGACAGGAATAATGTGATAATTTACATCAAATGAAATGGGCATGGGCTTTATTTTCCCATTCTAATAGGCTATCAAAGATCCAGCAAGTCCATAAAACAATTTAAGAAGTGTTCCTCAGTTTAAGCATGCCTGTTATTTTAGAAGGAAAATTAGCTGTTTGTTTTAAAACATTTCTCTACCTCCAACCTCCACCCTGAGCCCCAGGCATCCATTTCTATCCTGTAATTTAGTTTGATGGAATATTTCTTGGGGGGAGATTATGTAACTAAATGTGTGCTTTTATAGTGGAAAAGACAGGATAAGTAATTGGTTTTAAATTATGTAGTATAAACTACTGCCTGTCAAACTAAAACAATATAGATTGCTGCTTGTCAATGGAGGAAAAATGCCTCTGTGGCTCCTCGTCTTGATTAAGCTCCCCGAATTAACAAGAAAAGCCTCCCTATTGAAGATGTGAAAAGTAAAAGAAAGTGACTTAATTACATACCAGGGCTAAATGGCATGCATTAATTTCTAATAAGTTATAATGCACAGTTAACAAAAGTGGTAAAAACCTATAATTTGTGGGGGGAAAATGTAGAATAATTCCTTAATTGAAATTTAATTGCTTTACACTCATTCTTTTGACACTCTGATGAAACTTGTGATGTAAAAATATTCCCCCCCCCCAAAAAAAAGCAGAAACCTGTCATAGTTCTTGTGCCCATTTATGTAAATACTTCTAAGACTCTTTGTCTGCTCATTGAGAAGTATGGAGGAAAAAGTTCTTTACCTTATGTACACTAAATGGCACATACTCTAAATGGCAAATTCTACATGTCGGAAAAGGCACAGAACTGTATTCAGTATTATTTTCTACTTCATAATACTGTCCCCAAGTTACCTCACTCACTCACATCTACAGAGGCTCTCCTTACACCTGAGAAAGCAGGGGTAAGAAGAGCCTCCTCAGGAATCAGGAGTCGCCTTAGGAGTAAGCCTGAGAGGCAGCTGCAGTGCTTTTCCACAGACAAGGACTGGGCAGTTGTTCCTCACCTGCCTCCCCCACACTGCACAACCCTGATCGTATCATGTTGATATTACAAAAGATTCAGGTAAAGCTTATTCATTCTTTGAAATTTCATTCTTTCATTTATGAAACTGATTTTTTTCCCCAGCCCATGAAAATGTGTAAAATTTACAATGTGGCAGCAGCAGTTACCCTGCACATGCCTGATCTCGGAAGCTAAGCAGGGTCAGACCTGGTTAGTACTTGGATGGGAGACGGCTTGGGAATACCAGGTGCTGTAGGCTTATATACCAGAGTCTTTCGAGACTGAAGGTTGCCAACCATTGGCCCTCATACTGCAAAGTTTGGAGACCCCTGTTCTAACACCACCTATCATAATGATGGACATTTTGCCAGTGATAGTAATAATCCTTGGAGGAGGGGCTGCTTTACACCAGTGACCAGGCACCTGAAGAAACTTACCGTAGTGTTTTGCTCCCCCCTTCCAGGAATGCCAGTGCACTATACTAGAGCATAAGTCATACCACTCTCTGGGGCTTCTTTTTGCATCCCCCCATAACATGTAGCAGACACTTTGGTAGTGCATCTGTGCGCTATGGGCTGGTGGGAGATATTTGTTCGGGTTGTTAATGACTTACCCTTCTGTGAGATTGAAGTCTGTACTTGTGCACTGTATAGCTCTTGTAGCTCACTTGTAGAATCCAATCTGCTTGTGTGACTTGGATATCTTTTTATTAGATGGTTTTACTCAGTTCTGCCCGGTTTGCATTTCATGTGATGCATTTTCACAAGTTGAGAGCAGATTTATCACAAGGAAAAATCTTTTTTCTTTCCAGTATTCATTTCCATTGCATGAAGGATTACATGGTTACACGATAACTTGAGAAATACAGAGGTGTTATAGTTAAATTTAAGCAGTCTAACAGTATACATGATTATAGAGTGAATCATCAAGTACAGAACACAGTGATATCTAGGATAATGGAGAAATGTTTACAATACTGGGAGATCTGATAATTCAATATTATGACAACTTGCATCACAACATCTTGACCTCATGATTTATGACTAGCAGCAAGTTTACTGCCCTTGCCTCATGAGGAAATGCATAATTTGCTTTTTTCCACTTGTACAAGGAAAAGTGAAATCCATCATTTTCTGTGTGACTGAACTTGCATGTGATGAGGGGGAACACATACATGCAACTTCATTCAATTTCTGTTCATTAGACCAACTCCAGATTCATGCTCTTCATTTAATGTGCTTCCACAAGAATTAGGAACCATTTTCACGTTTAATTTCCCCGGTACATGAGATGGAAAATTAATTCAGAAACAATTGTGTTTAAAAATTATGAGTTCCCCATCCTTATTCAACATATCCAAGAAACTAAAAAATTTAATGAAATTTCTAGTATGATAAAGAGGTCACAGCATCACCCTCGATGTACTGTGACTCCAATCAACCTTCCTGACCTAGGTGGCACAGTGCGACTCAAGGCAGCCTTTCCATAACCATCTCACATTGTATTAGTAAACCTTTAGACAGTAATTAGAATATGGCTTGCAGCGTGTCTGTTTCTTATCTGTAAATGAAGTCAGGCCAAGCAATATAATTGAGCAGAGTAATTTGCTTATAATTTGGCTTCCTTTGTAACTATGTTCACCCTTAGAGAAATATTGCTTGGAATGAGAGACTGAAGCCCAAGGAGCAATCATATCAGGAAACATGTTTAGGCTGGTGCACTGCTCAAGGAAGGACATTTTTTAATTCAACTCAATACGGAGGTGCCTTAGAGTAATCTTAAACCAGAGCTGTGAACTAAAAGCATATGATGAACTTGATGAAGCTCAGTTTTTCTGGATCTGGTCAGTGCAGGCATGGGCGACCTCCTGGGAAGCCAATACACATTACATTATGTTCTGCATAAAAAGTGTAGTACTGTATATTAATATACAGGCATGCCCTGGTATCCACTGATTCGGTATCCACAGTTTCATTTATCTATGGACACCATGAATGCCAGGGACACCTCTTAAAAAGATAGGAGAACATTTTAAAAAACCTTGTTTTACCAAGTTTTTTTTTAAAACTGTTCTCTCTATTTTTTAAAAGCCTTCCCAGTATCCACAATTTCAAGTATCCATGGGGGAGTCAGAACGGAACCCCAGTGGATACCAGGGCACACCTGTATATTGTCCTTGAAACTGAACTGAAAAATCATGTTGTCAAATAATGTCTTCTGGTTAGTGATTACAAAAGACGTTTAAGGCTGGCTATCCGTCCATGAAGTCAGCTTACCAGTGCCTGTGCAGAACTTCCTTGCGCTCACCATGTCAATGAATCTGGCAAAAAGTATATTCTATCAATATCATGCTCTAAATGTATTGCTTTAATTTAGAGTTGTATTTTAAGTCAAGGATGTGTCATGCTCTGAATAGAATCAGACTGTTTTTATTCTAATTATCATAACCTAGCAAGCAATGCTTAAAGATGAAAATGCTTGAACCACTTAGGCAGTCCAATCTTGACTAAATATCTGTGCTGCGATGCAGTGGGGTCGGGATGGCTTCTGCTGCATCCTAAGTGCAGAGTTGCCATGCTGATGGCCTTTTGGAGGAAAGGGGACATTCATCCCCTTGCCCCAGGCTAAGACCTGGAAGATGCCATGGACTACTCAGATCTGAATCAGAAAAATTGTTGGCACAAGTCCGAGCAGCTCTGCATTGGTGAGAAAGGATCCGGCAGGAGTATCTGCCACCTTCCCCAACCCCTCCTGAGCAGTTCCACAGTTCCCTTGTCCCTGTTGCCTCCTTTCCTGCCTTGTTACATATTACCATGTTACATGCTGAGCCTATGGCTCAGAAGATCTTAGAGGTCCTCCCAAATGCAACTGGAAGTCACTTCTGGTCACATCCAGGAGGTGTCTGAGGCCAGGGAAGGCCTATGGAGTAGGTTAACATTCCAGTTCATATATGTGACTTCCAGTTGCATCCAGGAGGTGTTCTGAGGCTGGAGAAGGCCCTTGGCCCACTCCATAGGCCTTCCCAGACCTCAGAACATCTCCAGGATGCAACTGAAAGTCATGGGCACAAACTGTAAGTGGCTTCTGGTTGCATCCAGAACACCTTCTGACGAGACTGGGAGGCCAACACAACTGTATCCGTTGGGGGGCGGCAACATGGATACAGAGGGTCCACTATACCTCAGTAGAATCATGAAGGAAAGAGATAGTGGAAATATATGCCAACAAATTGGTATAAAGCAAGTAACCCCTGCTAACTGAGCAAAGAGACAACATTTAAAGTGGTTTAAACCTCCTATGTTTAGCAGGGGGAGGGCAATTGTTCTTCACCTGAGCATGTCTATTCTACATCTATTTTTAGAATGTGAGCCCTTTAGGAACCAGGGAACCATTAGTTCATTTATTTTGCTAAGTAAATCACTTTGTGAACTTTTTTGTTGAAAAATGGTGTATAAATATTCTTACTACTACTACTACTACTACTACTACTACTACTACTACTACTACTAATAATAATAATAATAATAATAATAAATAACTTGAGAACTAAGGATGATCAGTATAAAAAAATAATCCACTACAAGGGTTGGTAAATAGAAGATGAATAGAAATATTCATAGAATATTAGAATAGAATAGAAATATATTTTAAACATGTGCTGGAGCATTGTGGCATGATTTCTAAGGAACTGCTGTATAAACAAAAAGGAAGTGATAATTAGTTCTCATAGTGAACCAGGCAAAATCCTTATTCAAAGTAGCAGACATCTGAAAAAATTATAATTCATTTTTTTGTGAAAGAAAGAAATTTAGGATCAAAGATGTTAAGGAAAGTAATGAATATCACAACTTCATTTTTATCAACTTCATAAGAAATCCACAAACTGACTCACAAATAGAAACACCTGTCAGTGCACTGCCTTTTGCGGGGTTACCTACTAGTTTCATATGCTGGGGATTTACAGTTGCATTGGAAAGCATTAAGACATTGAAAAGTCCTCCACCTCTCTGTTATTCTATTCATTCCAATTATGTTCCTGCCTCCTATTTGATTTGGATAAATGAGGTCTGACGGAACTAGTCATGAAGTATTTTAGGGAAGTCGTTCATTTAGTTGTTACAGATTAACTCTTCTTCCTTCTTAATTAGGATCTCCTGCTGTCTACTCTGATTACAAAGCTCTTGTTCTAATTTTTATTCAGATAAAAGGATCAGGGCGCTGTGATTTCCACATCCCAGGATTCCAATTTCCATTGAGGAGCAATGGAAAGGGCCACTGTAAATGGTGCTTTCCACCATCAAGAGGGTAGGCCTTTCTCCTGATCTTCTGACCGTAAAAGTACTGATTTTAAGAAATTATAATTCTTAGGAACAGTTATATGCACACAGGTCAAAAGCAGTTTTGTTACTGGGTGTGCCTTTCATACGCACATCAGCATGTGCACACAGGGGAGAACTATCCTGTGTGCTGGTACCCTGTGCAGTGACCAACAGCCCAGTTCAATGGTTTGGAAGGGAGTGAAGAGGGAGGCGAGGGTGGAGGCACAACAAACACACTTATATTGTGGAGCTAATTTAACAATGATAAAGGGAATCAAAACTCCAAGGTAATTCTTGCCATTCATACAAGTAGGTCATAAACTGATGTGGTTGATTGATATCTACAGGGATAAGAGGAAGAGAGGACAGAGAAGCTCAACTGAAGGAAAGGGCACACAATGGCACAAGCATGGAAGGGGAAAGAAGGGAGGGAGAAGAAAATAGGGAATTGGGGTGTGGTGAGAGTTACTTGAGGGAACTGAAGCTGTAAAGCCAGGAGTTTAGCTGGAGCAAGGAAGGAAGGAGAGAAAGGACTGTAACGAGATGCTGGAGTCCAGGCCATGGCAAAACACGGTGGCCAAATTTGGTTGTCTTAGCCTGAACAAAAGGCTACAGAGAAGGAGTGAGTGACTTAAGTCACCTCGCTCATAACCCAATCCTATCGAACTCCCTGCAGCTCTACTCGGACCTGCACCAGCTATATAGCCAGCTGTGCTGAGTGAACCCATGGAAGTGGATTGGGCCCAGACAGGATTTGATGGGTGTTACTGTCACCAAACCCACCACCTTCTTTGGCCTCATCCACCTTCTATAGCAGTGTTTCCCAACCTGGGGGTCATGAAATTCCCCCTCAAGGAGACTGGCGACTGGCTGAGATGGCAGGATGATAGCAATGGCACTTCCGGATTCATGCTGCCTCTGTCTCCGGATAAACCTGAACTCCCCTTTTTTTAACTTCAGTGGCGGCCTGAATTCAGAAGTGCCATTGCTGCTGAGTCACCACCCCACATAATGGCCCCACAAGCACTTAGTGGTTCCCTTACCTTTGAGTAAAGGTTAGGAACCACTGTTCTATACTATGTTGCTATGTTGACATACATAGGAATATCTGCTGTCCCACTGCTAAATATAAGAAGCACCCATTAGAAGGTGCCTCCTTGCTCAGTTAGCACGGTTTTTTTTTTTCATTTTTCAGACAATGTAACATAGAACCAAAAGGTAAGAGCTTAAAAGCTGCAGTAGCACTGCCACCTAGCAGGATAAGAGAGCTGCTAGGATAAAGTAGCCATCTCCAGCTCAATTCACAGAACCACTTTTGATAGTTTGATTTCAAGCTGTGATGATGTCATCAAAGATGATGAATTGCCCCAGTAAAGTGGTATCTAAATGCTTCTTCACTAGCCCAGCTCTTGATAGAACCATAGATATTTTGAAAAGATTATTTGCAGCTGCCTGCTAGCATAAGGGATGAGCAGATTTTCCCTATACTGTTCCTTTATTGTGCTGTGGGTTTTTCTGTCCTGCAGTTCATTCTTCTACATTTCAGTTAACTAGAGGCATTCTTAAAATGAATTCCGGACTTGGTGCATGCACAGTTTGCCACAGCTTTCCATTCCTGCAGTTCACTTGCATTGTTTTCCCCCTCTCTATTACCAGTGTACAAGTGTACCAGTGTACCTTGATCAAACACTGCAAGAAGCACATCTTGGTGGCATCATGACTCTGACAATCATCTGCTTCTTTGAATTGGCAAACAGGTCATACAAGCAGTATCTGAACACAACTGAGTACTATCACAACGACATTGCTTTTTGGGCGGGATGGACAGCAGTGTTTCATGTTTCATGCATATGTGCTCATTGTTAACGCATTTCTGCCCAGTCCCCAGGTGTACACATTTGGTCCCTGTTGCATATATGCAACGTTGGGCAGAAATGGCTTTAATGTGGAAGTGGGGGGGGGGGGGAGGGAGAAAAGACAGAACTGAAGGAGTTGCAAAGCTCTAGCAAACTGTGCATGGCACAGAGCTCTGAATGAAATTGGAAAACCAAACATGGAACAATGACAGATTCCTAATGCAGCAGTTTCACTTCAGAAAAAAAGACCAAGTAATTCAGAATTCTGAAATCCAGGGATAAATGCATATGAGGAGAATGTCAGAAGTTGAGAACATAGTGAACTATTTGTGAATTATATCAAAAAATCTCTCCCCCCCCCCAACTAAACCATATTGGCAAAGATAATGGGAGAACTTAAAAGATGTGCACACAAATTCAAAATAATGCACATGAATGTACAAAAATACCAGGATACCAATCGGCAGTATATATACTGGTGTGTGTGGTTTAATGATGGGGCTACACTCCCCAAAGCCCATTGTTAACCAAACAAGCATAGCAGGTGAGCATGCCCAAATACAGGTACGCCCACCAACAGTGCTCTTAAACCACCCTGCCATTCATGGACCTGAAAGTGTGCTACTGCTGCTCCTCTTGCTTGCTGGCTGCCCTGCCACTGACATTCACACACCTGAAAGTGCTGGCTGCTCTGCTATGATATCACCCCAGCAGGCATCTGGTAGCTTTACAAAGTTGTGTGTGTGTGCTTGATGAAGCTGCTGGAGTTTAAAGAACCTGTGGCTCATTAGCTGTGCATATTTCCAGTGTGTTGATCAATGCATTATTTATTCATTTTCTCCTTTTAAAATGACTTCTTGTCTAATGAACTATATGACAACAAATCTGTACTGAGTCAGATCTTAGGCGTAGATGGTGCTAATTCAATCTGCCTTTGCTAGATTGTGCAATTAAAACTGACAAAGGTGAACTGGAGCTTACATTGCAAGGAAGAAGGAAGCACAGCGGGTGTCTTGCCGTGTTGTGGAAAAGGCTGAAATGCTAAATTAAACGACTGATTTAAACAATTGAAGTATAGCAGAGTTCAGAAAATGAGAATGCATGAAAACCAGGTTGGGAAGACCTCATTCTTCTCTTTGCAATAATTTTTTGCTTAAAACAAAAATGCTTTCTGCGGCACTCCTAGTGGCCTCTGAGTTATCTTTTCACATTTTCAAATATATAACAAATATACTAAGGATTCAGTAAGTGCCACCACTGCTGAACCTGTCTCCTTCCCAGATCTGATCCGCCCTCCTCCCTGTCCCCATTGCCTCCTCGTTCCGCCCACCCTCCTTCCATTCTGTCCCTTCCCCCCTCCCACTTCCAGTACAGCCTTACCTGCGGTGGTGGGCATCCTCAGTCAGTGGCGGTGCAGACCAAAGTGCTTGCTGCTTCTGCTGATGGCTAGGCCACACTCTCCAGGGTGTTATGTTTGCAACAGCTGGAAAACATGTAACGCTATCAGAATGCACATTGCAGCGGTGTAACGAAAGCTTCAACACCATAGGAGCAGATTCTAGCAAAAGTCCCTATTGATTCTACAGAAGAGTATACATTATTGTATACTTAGATCTGGTTGATGTTCTTTCCAGGTGACTAGAAATAGTGTACATAATGAACATTCATTCTACTAAGCCCATCAAGGACTTAGTGAAAGATTGCTGCATGTGGATTATCAGAAGAGACTGTTTTATACAATAGTCTTTAATTTCTTTGATACAGTTCTCTTAAACCCACTAACACCTTGATCCCATTCTGACAGAAATCAATCAGGGTTTTGTCACTGAATACAATAAGAGCAGAATTGAGTATTAATCTCATTCTTATCGGCTGCTATCAAATAGGTTCACAGAGTGCTTTGCAGATACAATTAAAGGGGCAATAGGAAAACATGCTGGAAAAAAATACTGGAAATTGAGGCATTACACTGCAAATGTGCTGTCTTAAAGCTCTTCGAAGGCTACAGCAGTCTTATTTCTTCAGTGTTGGCTACAGATTAGACTGACAGCCCAATCCTAACCTGGCCTGGTGCAGCTGGCCTGAGTGGCCTGTGCTATTATTTTTTCCCTTAGCCTATGCAAAGTTCCAGTCTGCCCAATGGGGCTACTTGGATCTGTGCCAGCTAATGCAAATCTGAGCAGCTCCATGTACAGCTGCCAGGCCCAGAAAGGGGGTTAGGATAAAGCGGAAGCCTCCTCTTCAGATGCCACCACCTCAAGGGCCTGCATCACCCTGCTCTGCCCTCCGCCCACCCCATTACTACCCCATCAGCACCCCCATTCTGCCCTGTCTCAGCCCGTGTGCCCAAGATTATAAGGCAGAATACTCACCTCTGCCAGCAGCCAAAGATCTATGTGCTTGCTCTAGTCTAGTCTAGTCTAGTCTAGGTGCTGCTTGCTCTAGTCACCAACATGCTTTATGGCACATTTGCAGCATTCTAGGCTTGCACAGTGACTGCCATGCCAGCGGAGTGCTCTATAAGAATTGCCCTGTTAATTTTGTTCACCTGACTTTGGAAGAGTGTCAAATATGGAGAGAATAAACCTTTTTATTTTTTTTTATTTTTTGCCAATATTGCCAATATTATACCTACTGGTAAATCAAGAATAAATATATAAAGGTTGGAGCAACTGAACCGAATAGTAATTTTTTGTGGGTAATTTTATTAACACTGATAAACTGATCTGAAAAGGTGGTGAAGAAGGTTGACGATCAAAGGAAATAAAAGGAATTTATAAAGGGAAAAACAGTAGCCTGTTCGTGTAGATCAGTCTTGGTCTTTGGGTTTACAACCGCAGTAAATAGTTGCAGGGGCAGGAAGTGCAACAACTGGAAGTGGGCTTCAATCACCAATCAGAGCTATGTGCTGCAGCGCTACAGCGCAGTGGGTGTTGTGAGCCTCCTGGACTCTCCCAGAGGCCAGTGTGACCCCTCTCAGGTACATCTTAAATCGCCTTGCTCCTGGCAGCGCCATGATCGCTGTGGCTCAGTTGGGGCATCCAATTCTGGGCCACTCCCCTTGAGGAGCATTACCCATTGCATGTTCTCCATTGAATTCAGTGTTTGAGTCCACATGCTCAGGACTGTGATCTTGGTTTCTGGGAGCATACCAGTACCCAGGTGAGCATGTAATTAAACATTCACATCTCTTTAATTGTTTCTACATACAACTATTCTGAAATCAGCCGGAGAAAGAGAATGGGAGTTGACTATGAGCTAAGGTATGTTGGAGTCTGCTGATATTATACATCTTCTATCCTTTCTCTGCAACTATGAAAGTTGTAGTGTTTATCATTGTGTAGTGGGTATCACCAATACACTCTCTGCTTTAATAAATATGATGAAGACTATATTTAATATTACAGCTGACTGCCACAAATACAAAATTGTCCTTTCTTTCTTGTAAAAGCATGTCAAAAAGTGGTAATCCATGTAAGTAAACCAAGTGGTAATCCAAGTGGTAAACCTGAGGATGGATGTAAGAGATGGCAGTTGCACTGCTGGTACGTTTTCCCTTGAGGTGGGCATCACCCTCTGGGTGACACCCCCTGCCACACAACAACACTCGCCACAAACACCACCCGCCAAGTGACACCCCCTGCCACACAACAACACTTGCCACAAACACCACCCGCCAAGTGACACCCCCTTACTCACTGTGCCAGGCAGCAGGTGCTGCTGGCAGCAGTGGGCCAAGGCCTGCCAGCTCCTGGCTGCAGGTGCAGAGCGCAACACCCAGAAGTAGTTTGGCAGTGACGTGATGACAACAGCACATCATTGCACTGCTGCCAGTTGTTTCTGGGGGGCTGCAATTTGTGTCCAATAAGGGTGAGTCGGTGAAAGGGCCCTTCCACCACTAAATACAGCACAGAGCTCTGCTTAGTGGGGGCTCGGGCAGTGCACCTGTTACCCTGCTCCAGGTGTGGTACCCACGGTGTTCCACCCCAGTCTCCCCCATCAGCAACACCATTGAGAGAAGAATGTGCTTAGCCGTCCTCCATTTCCTTTTGCTGTCAGAGTTCTAGACTTGTCTTGATCCTGCAAAAATGGATTTGGAGTCCATGGGGGAATAAAAGCAGCTAGAGAGGCTTGTAGGAGGTGTTGGAAGGATAGTTCCAGCACCCTCTTCCCCTCTTTCATGCAGAATGCACTATTCTGAGGGCATCTGACAAATAAAAGGGGCCTTTGGGAATTTATTATACAAGGCTATAATGTAACATGTAGTACAGTCCTGTGACTTTCAAGAAAATTCTCAAGGTGGCAAAGTAAAACAAGTCTTCTTAAAACTAGGAATGTTGTGAAGCAGTGAAGAGCAAGCAAAGGCCTGGTATTCTTTTTTTTTTTTAATAGAGATGCATAAAAAAGGAGTGGAATGTTTTATCAAAGCTTGCACATTCCTGAACATTCCTCTTTACTCAGTTTATTTTTCAGCACAATCATAAAATCTATCTATTTAAAGCAGCGTGCCCAGATATTTCTTTGTAATCTGTGTTGCTCCGTTTGGCTGTCTGGCGATATTTATTATTCAGTTTGCAAATCTTTGCTATCAAGAGATGGGCATGAAGAATAGTACAGACATACTGCAGGACTGGGAGTTGTCAAATAAATGCTATATCTGATGTCCTCCCCCAGTAGAAGGTGAGATAATGTGTGCAGCAAGTACTAAGACTAGACCATTAATACCTGACAGATTGTGCGGTATGGATAGGTCCACTTATAGTTGCCTTGGATACATTGCACTACAGAAGTTTTCATGGCTCTCACATGAACTTCGCCTTTTTTACATACAAAGACATTCCACAGAGGCAGCCCAAGTGACCAAATGACTGGGGTTATGTATAGTAAGCAGAGATGCCATGCAAAGAGGCATCATTTGTTTAATAAAATTCCCATGATCCTCTGCACAATTATTTTCTGTAGAAAGCCCAACAAAGCCTCCTTGCTACAATCAGCTGTGGGTCCTGAAAATTAAATACCATCCTACACTTGGCAAATGGGAGGTAGAGCCCTGCCCCACAACTTATTAAAGGACTGGACCAATTTATTGTAGGATTTGTGGTCTCAACAAAATGGGAGATTTTGGGAGGTGTGTCATCTTCACAGAAGAGCCACGGTCTCTGCGAGCATTTCTGCTGCTCTTGATGGGTCCATCTGAAAAGTGGGAACTGTTTCACAGGGGGTGAACTGTTTGGTGGGGGGAACATGGGCCCTGCTAAACATCCCTATATTTACTCAAGGAATTTATTGCCACTGTCTTACAGAAATGCTAAAGGATATCAAGAACTGATTGTTGGCTGAGTGCTGCATAAGGTGCTGCTAGTGTCCCTGTCTCCCTCATTGCCCTGCCCCAAAGGCATGCATAACACAAGTACAGAGGGATGACATACCAGCAACAATGGCATCTAGGGCAAGGGGAGTCAAAGACCAGAGCTGGATCAAAAGGACAAGTTATCTCCTTCTGTTGATCTCTTATGGGTGTCTCTATGTCCATTCCCTCTTTATAGGATCAGACTGTGGAGTTGTAATCTGAATTCTAACCTGTAGCAGGTGCTGATTTCAGGTTGTGGATCTAGTATAAATGTGTTCTTCACAGGAAGGGGAGAGAAAGAGAACAGTGTCTCAGAAGAAATAAATATGACAGATTTATGACTGTGTTTTGACCTGAGGGTTTAAAAGTGACCTTTGGCTTAGCTTAATTAAGCCATGTCTTTACACAGTCAATAAATAATGCAGTCCTTAGCATTTCCCATTTGAGAATCTTACTGCACTTTATAACCTTTACTGATCAAAATGTCAGTTCCTTTTAAAATCTCTCTTTTTTTAAAGGCAGGCAAGTAGTGCTCACCTTAATTTATAGATACTGAACTTAATGACTTCGGAAACATACTGTAGTTGCCCAGACCTAATGATTTCTTATGAGTGTTGGAGATTGAGAGTGAACTTTGAGGTCTGTTTCCCACAAGAGCTTCCCTGTTCATTTCAGTGGGGAGGATAAAAATTTGTACATAGTCAGTGTTCATTGCCTGCTGCCTCCACTGAAACAGCCCATGAACTATGCAACTGTACATACTGTACATCAGTGTATCCAGGGCCCTGGATTGAGGTGTAGGCCTATTGTTATAGGACAGCGTTTCTCAACCAGTGGTACTCATTCCACCGGTGATACTTGAAGTGGTGTCTAGTGGTACACACAGAACCCCCAGACCTCTGCCACCTGGCAGAGAGACCAGCTATGCAATGCAACAAGTGGCAGTAGGAAGCTTGGCTCAACGAGCAAAGCTCCAGCATGCTTTTCATGCATTCAAAAAAGCCCTCCCAACTGCCGTGAGCCTCTTACTGGTGTTTGTCATGTTGTGTCTGGCCTCCAAATCCAGAAGTAACTGATGATGACATCATCACAGTTACTTCCAGTAGTACTTCCAATAGGTGGCCCATGTGAAATGGAATGGTGGGTGACAAACACTGAGAACTGCTGTTATAGGATGATATCAAATTCACTCAGATATCAAATTCAATTCAATTCAGTTGCATTAAACCAATATGGGATCCGTTCTGCACCTCTGTCAACCAATACCATTTCCCCAGCAGTGTAGGCCTCAGTTGAAGGTCTGGGCACTGAAATGGGCATGCTTCACAAGACCGTGAAGCATGGAAAGTTTAGTGTTCATGCTTCCTAGCATCTGTGGATTCTTCCATGTAGACTGCCAGTTGTATCCTGGACATGCCAGAACACAAGCGAACAACGTTGTTCATGCTTACAAAACCAATTGAATACTGCCATAAATACTTGCAGGTACAGCAGTGTTCAGGAATTGAGCTTGATGCCTCCTACCTTCAGCACTGTGAGGCCTAAGGAAGTTGGTATGGGAGATGCCATCAGGCTCCATTGCACTTTGAAAGATACCATTGGGAGTAGAACAGGGCCAAATTCTGATGGGAACTGGGTTAAAACATACTATGTGTAAATCAAATGTGTTTTCCCCATTCCCATGTCTGCCCCTTGCCTCCCACCAACCCACTGTCCCCCAAGCTGCATCAATCAGCTCTCCTGTTTCTCTCAGGGAGCAAAGGAAGTGTTTGGGAGATATTTGTTAGCAGGCTGTTCAGACAGCAGCTTGTAATCATGGAATTTACAGGAGGCAAGAAAGGGGACTATATGAGACTGACTCGGGTTTAGGTGGCACTGGTTAGGGTTGGCTACAAGGGTCCTATCTGCCCACTGATGCCTCAGCCTGGAAGCATTACATCCAGTGGCATCTTAGAGGGTGGCAGCAAACTGAAGCACTCTTCTTATATGTCTATCAGGCTACTCCAGTCCACCACCAATGGAGCTGCTCTGGTTCATGCTTCAGTCCTGACTGAGAGCAAGTGAGAAAAGATTGGGATAGCAGCAGTCCCCTTCTCCCTGTAGTGGTGAAGGAAATCAGAACTGAGTGTCAACTGCATAATGATAATATCCAATGGAGTCAATTATTTTGCTGTGGTGTCTCACTGTCTGCTGTATTGTTGGTTTTTGCTGTTTCTTTTGCTGTGTTATGCTGTTTTTGGCTTTGGGTTATGCTGGGTATATTTTTTTATTTGGTGTTTTGTATTGTATTATATCATTATTAAAAAATCATACAGGGGGGTGGGGGGTGAGCGTCCTGTTTGCTTTCCCCAGCGTGTTGCCTGTACTTTAATAGGCTGGTTGTTGGCTTTTAATGTATTGCTTATTTATAAGGATCAAACCTTATTGACTTGTGACCAGTGTGAAGGTAGGCAGTGTATGACCCTGGCAGTGTTTCCCCTAAGGAAGTTAGTTTAGTTCATCTTCCTTCATGCTGACTTTAGGTTAAAGATGGTTCTCTTTGCCGCCTCTTTACTCCCAGTTACTATGAGCTACCGCTTTATTGCCACTGCAGCTCTTTTCCTCCGAAGCTACTCTTAGCCACTACCAATCAACCCAATCCAGCAGTGTCTTTAAACAGTGCAAGTGATTCAGTTTTGTCACATCTTTTGCCACAGTTTTGTCCTTAACAGTGATAACATTTAAAAAGAAAAAGTGATATTCAGGTTTCTTCCTGATGAAGAAAGAGAAACATCTAAGAAATTCCAAGAAATGTTTCTATAAGACAAGTGAATTTCTTAGGGCAGTGGTTCTTAAACTGGGATGTCACAACACCCTAGCCGGAGAGCCCTGACCTCTGCCCCCTTAAGGGGCGGGGGGCGGGGCGGGCGGAAGGCAGTGTAATGGAAGATCAGAAGATCATCAGGTGGATCAGCATTACCATGTTTTGACAGCTGGTTGACAGCTCTGGGAAGGGCAGGGCAGGCTCCACAGCTGTAATCAATTAAGGCCAATGGAGACCTGGATGGACACCTGAGCTTCATTTGACCTTGATGGGACTTTGTATGGACATGGGCTAACGAAGTAGTGCACAGCTGAGCTGCATTTTGGATAATGGGACATACAAGGATAAAAGGCAGCTCAGAAGGAGCAAGGACCCAGACCTAGGGGACATGGATGGACCCACACCCCGGGAGGAGAGGACTGCCAGGACCCTGCTGGAGGATTCTGACATAGAGGAATCAACTTTGCTGCGTTGGACTCATCTAAGGAAGAGGACATAGAGATGCTGCAAGATTGGACTGTGCCTTTGAAGCTGGATTGGACTTGGACTGGACGCTTTAGACCTTTACCCACTAAGTAGAGTTTTGGGTAGAGAAAAACCTCTGGACAAGAGGAATTGCAGGCAGTGTCTGTGTTTGTAGCAATAAATTCTTGTTAATTGCTCAAGCTGATAAGGAGTTCTATAGTCATTCTTCTGCATACCACAGCTGCTGTTCTTGGAAAAGGAGGTGTTAATTAGCAAAAAATCAGACACTGGGAGATGGAGTAGTTTTTGGATGGGACAGGCAGCAACGTGATCCCCAGGATCGCATCACTAAAGGAGAGTGAAGGGGGCTGTTCTTACAGAGGGCTGGCGCAAGCTGTAGGAGTTGTGGGGAGCCCTGCGCAGCCCTCTGCAGGGCTCCCCAGGTGTTAGAATGTTGAAAAAAAGCAATCGGAAGCCACTTCCAATTTCATGATCACAATCAAGAAGTGGTTTCTGGTACCTTTTTCAACATTCTAACACTTGGGGAGCCCTGTAGAGGGCTGCACAGGGCTCCCTGCACCTCCTGCAACTTGTGTCAGCCCTCTGTAAGTAAGAACAGTCCCCCTTCACCCCCTTTAGTGATGCAATCCTGGAGATCACGTTACTGCCTTTGCCCCTGCCTCCTGAAAGACTTACCGTGGGAAGTTTGCTCCTGGGAAGTTTGAGAATCTCTGTCTTAGGGGATTTCTATTCATTTCTAATAATGTATAGAAAGATCTATATCAGCATCATGATAAACTAAACAACCGCGAAGACCCAATTCTCTCCCCCAGCACCAAGGCACATGTATCAAAATGGTGAACAGTGCTTCTTATGGTTAGGGTGCACTTGTGTAGTCTGCAGGAGAAATATTTCTAAATACCTCCTGGTAGGTTCCACAAGCAGCAATCAGTCTCCTCAGACATAAGTCACCACATTTGATTGTGTATATCTGAGGAAAGGGCTGGGGAATTTTGAAAATGAGGGAATGAGATCCAGCATGCACCATTGCCACCAGATCCACCCCTTCTGCCTCCTCCCCACCCAGAACCTCTGCCCACCCAGAATCACTTCTGATCCCCTCACTCCCTATCCATCCCTCCCACCTACCATCCCCACTGCCAACTTACGAGTGGACATAGGCCTCACCGCCAGCCTGTGCCCAGCAGTGACTGCACTGCTGACCTTGTCACAATTGCCAGTGGTGCCAGATTGGCACTGTTGCTCAACATCTGCCATGATCCAAGCAGTTCTGTCTGGATCCTGTGGGCTCTGCTGGAGGAACATGCATTTTGCCAACACCAATAGGTAGGAATGGCCTGTCACTGTTAACACAAGGAAGCTGTCTTCAGTTTGTGATAGCACTGAAATTGGCAATTGGGTGCATGTGTGTTTTCAGAAACCAAAGTCCTCTCCCAAGTTACAATTCTGAGCTTGGCCCAAACTATCCTCTAGATCAGCAATTTTCAACCAGTGTTCCATTGCACACTGGTGTGCTGCAAGTGGTCCACAGGTGTGCCATGGGAGTTTGACAAATTTATTTATCCATTAAATAAATTTCATTTATTAATAGGGCCATTAAGGGATGTGAGCATCCCACCAGCAGCATGGTGTGCCTTGTCATTGTCAAAGGACTAGTGTGCCTTGACAATTTTAGTGCACTGTCAGTTTGAAAATCACTGCTCTAGATGGTTCCTTCTTTTCCCAAACCTACTTTGGCAAAGGGGAATGCTGGCAATAAGGTCGGTGTGGAAGATTTCTACAGCATCCACGACCTCATATTGAAGCTGTAGAAGCTCTTAGTTACTTTCCAGCAGGCTCAAAATGACAGTGATGGAGCCTGGAAACTAATCAGCATGATTAGTTCTCAGCATGTCCTGCCTCAGTGAATTAAGTGGCTACACATGGGAACACCTTTTCTCACCCTGCTCAGCATCAATGGATTGTTTTGGTCATGGTGAGGTGAGTTTTCCTAGGCTTGGTGGTCTTTCTGAGCTTTCTTGAGAAAAGTGGAGAAAGATAATGAGTTTTTCTGAGAATTCGCCACAGAAAAACAAGCCAATCCCAAGGCAACCTGCAGGGAGCTCTCCCATTAGTCAGATATCATAGCTCAATTTGTTTTCTAGTCTTTATATTAATCATGGCTCCATTTGCGTCTAACAGAGTATCTATAGATTTTCATAAAAGGATGCAATTCATTATTGAACTGAGCCATTTTTTTTCTGGTTTAGAGAAACTCACAGTAAATGTTGACGAGGTCACTGCTATTGGGCGTCTTTCAGATTATCCTGGGCTTGCTAGTAATGTAGATGGGTGGCAATTTATTTAATGATTGGAATGAATTTTCAGTTTACATATTTTAAATTCATCATTTGTTCATGTAATACAACACACTAGTACAAAGACAAGACAGAAATAAACACACACACAGAGAATGGATTAAAGTGCCTTTTCAGACTGAACCAGGATCCCATTGCGGCATATCTATGATGTGGCATTTCTATGGTGATCCTTCAGATTAAGAGCCCAATCCTATCCAACTTTCCAGTGCTGATGCAGCTGTGCTAACAGTATGTGTGCTGCATCCTGTGGTGGAGGGACAGTCACTTGTTCCTTTATCTCAGGGTTGCATTGGTGCTGGAAAGTTGGATAGGATTGGGCCCTGTAATGTATCATTTTTTGTTTTTCCATTTGAATGCTATTAATTTATCTTTTTATTTGAAAATGTGGATCTGGATAAAGAAAAAGAACTATATCGCCCTCCAATTTAAGAAGCCATAAAATTTTCCTTTTACAAAAGCTTGCGCTCAGTCAAGTTCTGGATTAACCATCACTCTTAAGTGGCACCATGCATAGGTCACACCTCTCCTGGCAGCTTAACATGGAATGATAATGACATGCTCATATAGATCCCTGATTATATGAGATTAGAGGGAGTAGTCATTTCCCCCTCTGTCAGATGAGATGAACCAGAAGAAGATAATACTTCCTTGTAGCCACAATTAGTCTGACCATATTTGTTACTCAACCTCCTGATTTGTCACAGTGGTATGACTCTTCACCTTAACTTCTTTGTCCTAAACGCAGCTGTCCTACATCAATGAAGCTGATGGGTAGCTTAAAGAGGAAGGAAAGAATAATGGCACTACCCTGCTTTTCTTCTTTCCTTCCTAATAGGGAAAGAATAGAAAAGGATTGAAAGAAGGAATTGGAGGTGTGGTTTTATTTGAAAAGGGAAAAGGGAGGGAAGAGGGTGTGTCACGTGGTGCTCTGTCTCAGTTATTATGGCCTGGCATCACTTAAATATATGAACAAGGGAACAGAGAAGAACATTAGGGAAACATAAAATAAAATCCTAACGTATACTATTCTAGAATAGCTGTTCAGTGCCACTGGACATAAGGATTACACAGAAGAACTTTGTTTTACATTATAAGATTTCTTGGAGGGCAAGGGTTCTGTGTTTGAATAAGTTGATAGAGATCTCAGAACAGCTTTAGATATTAATGGTGTACAAATACAGAATTATCCTCAGTTGCTCCTCCTGTATTTGTGCATATAATTAATGTTTGAAGCTGCTGGCAGGCATAGGGTATATTCACAGAAGTTGAGATTCAGTAAATACCCAACTGAACACATTTCAAGTCAGTCAAAACATTAGGATGATGCAAACTCAAGTGCAATTCAACATGCATTTCTGATTATATAAGTGTGCCCCTATTTAGATTTCTGTTAGTGGTGGACCTCCCATTCAGTTGATGGGGCAAATTCCCCGGGCATGGAGCCTCACGCACCTTTAGGACACCGCAGAAGCCTTTCTGAAGCTCCCAACAGGGTTAAACCTTTTCCCTGGGGCGCTGGGCTGGGGAGGTCCACCACTGACTTCTGTCTGAGGGAAGCTCAATCTCAATAAGGCACGTGCACTTGGGGGTTCTATGCATGATGCTACTCAAGAGGCAAACCTGGAACTCTGTATGAACAGTCCTCTGGAAATATCTCAATGTATCACAACTTTGTCAAAGGCAAACATCATGCAAATGTAACAAGAAACCAGAAGGATAGGGAGCAAGATTTGAATGCCATGATGCCTCTATCAAAATTCATTGTGTACACATTCCTTGACAATTGTATTTATTCTGATCAGTTATTTCAAACAATAGCAGCAGCAAGACCTAGGAAAGGAGAACAACCATGTAAGGGCAGTTAAAATGATTAGGGATTTGATTACTTCTATATGAAGAGAGGTGAATTTATCACTGAGGCTGCAATCCTATGCCTACTCACCTGAAAATAAGTTTCAATGGATACTGAGGGATTTATACATGTGGGTACGTATACACAGGATGAGTCTCAGCGGAGACGCTGCACAGTTGAGAATGTGTCATATGAATGGAGAAAAGTTAAGGAGTGGAGACTTGTTGGTCCACTTTTCTTTATGATAGAGGTAGCTGTAAGTGGAAAAATATCAGATACTACTAAACATATTCCCAGTACCTATGTGAAATGTTTAGCACAAAAGTGTCCCAAGTGTAGTTGTAGTTCAGTGGTTCCCAACCTTTAGGAGCCCGCAGACCACTGAGGCAAAAATTGGAATCACCGTGGACCACATGCAACCTCCTTCCACCCTCCTGCACACAAAAAAATACAATTTAATTTGTAATAATTAGAGAAGATTTATTAGATTTATTGTTTGTGGAAAAGATTTGTGAGTTGCTACTTTTGTTGCTGGCTGTGGCTGCTAGAGGTTCATTTTCTGCCCTCTCGGGTCATCCATGGGGAAGTGAGCACTCTCCTACAGACTACCAGAGAATGGATCTCCCACAGCTGGAGCTGACACTTCAGTGCTGGCCACAGCTGAAGGAGTCTATTCTTTGTCCTCTCTGGTAGTCTGGGGGAGTGCTCATTTGGGAGATGCTGGAAGTAATAATTGATCTCTTCCCCCCCCCCCCCCCCCGAGACCTCACGGACCACTTCTCAGGGCCTCATGGTTTATTTGAGAACCAGTGTTGTAGCTGAACCACTGAGTGTGCATTAGATTGAAAACACCCTTATTTCTCCTCGCTGTGGTTTGAGCTTCTAGCTCCTCTGTCTGCTTGATTCCAAATTCTGGCTGTCTCAGTTTCAACAGCTGTTGGATCAGCAACGCTCAGTGGAAATGAATTTTGTATGCATGGTCTAACAGCATTCACTCAGCAACTCGACTGATGAGTTTAACTGGAAGCTGGGAGTGTAGCATTTGCCATCTCCCCTTTGGCAGCCAAGCTATGCATTAAATTCAATCTCCTAACAAGTGGGACAGAGGGTTCTCTTATAGACAGATTACCAGACTCTATCTCAAGAGAACCAAAGAGGATCATTGATTCCTAAAGTCATTTAGATATGGCAGGATCAATGGCATTTTGTGAATCTTCTTTTTTCCTCTTCTTATTATCTCTGGAAATAGTGCAGGGGTAGAAAGATAATGGTAGGTGTAGGCAGAATAGCCTATACCCCTGGGAGCTGGGGATAAGAATAGGCCCTCAGTTTGGCTGTACTTGTAGTAAGAGGCAACTAAACAGCCAACGGGTAGATGGGACTCGTCAGCCTGGGAAGGCAGCTCATCTGAGAGAAGGAAAACTCTGATCCCAAACCTCCACTGCCTTGTGGCTACATCCAGTTATGGAAAAGGCTTCAGGAGTCAACCTCGAGGCAAAATCCGGAGCCGGAGTCCCTGAGGCAGTGCATGGCTGAACACAGTCACGTTCTGGCAACTCCTGCGACGCCGCTGGAACCAACCGTATTGGCTTCTGCCTTTCCATTGGACCATTTCAGCGACGTGGAGAGGGGGGATTTGCTGCATGTATAACAGCCTGTCCTCCATACCTACTTTACCCAGGCTTTGCGCACTGGAGAGGACACTCTGTTCCAGAACCACCATTCAGAGCATGACACCCTAGTCTTCCGAGACTGAAGGATGCCAACAACCAAGGCAGAATAGTCAGTTCTGCTATCCAAATGGTCTTTCACAGACATGGCTATGTAAAAAAAATATTTGATCTTGATCCTCTTGGTGCAGTTTATTTCATTGCTTAAATAAAAATACAGCTCATACACAGTGGAAAGATTTGTTCACTGCTGGGCATCAGCAATGCATTGCTATTGGTGGCAACAGTAGCAGTAGTAGTAGTATGACCATCATCGTATTTCATAGGGATGCTGATTTGGTCTCCTAGAGAACAGGCATCCTCCCGTAGAAGAGGCTGGCACAGCAGGAGAACACTTGGCACCATCCCCTGAATTTATGTGAAGTGTTGCCTCTGGTTAACAGCAATAAAATGTTAATTTAGTCTTTGATAGAACATATTAGCATGATAACTCACAGAACAGTTTTGGTATGCTAATACTAAACTAGAAAAAAAAAGTGTTTCTGATTAATGCGCAAATCAATATGAAAGCCAACTGATGCCCGACATGACAAAGCTGATCAAAGAGGCCTAAATTGTGCGCAAATATATTAACAATGATAAATGCATTTTTTCCCCTGCAAGAAACTGTATGAAATTTAATTAGAAAGTGGAGCCTATTTCAATGAAAGCATAAAAAATGTGGGTCCTGTTCTCACCTTAATACACATGTTATTGGGTTCTGTCAACAAGGATTTGAGAGCTAATCCTTCTAATGAGTTGTCATGGGGTCTGAGGCTCTAAACAGAATTCTCATCCTGGTTTTAAACCGTTTGTGGTGAAGTTGGATGTGCAGAAAGGCATATTCACAAAGGGGTTTGTGTGAGTGTGTGAGGACCACGCATCCAAAGCCAATCCCCGCTCACCATGATTGAAATGGTTTATTTGAATTACATGGTTGGCAGGAAAATGTCTGAGGTTTTCTCATAAAGATGTGAAGGGCATTATCTTCTGGCATGGTGGTTTGCTTAATTTCAGTTTTGTGGTTGCATCCTTATTGAAGTGCCAGCAATGTGGTCATTCAGGACAGGCCCCAAACTTGCCACTGTGTGTTGTAGCTGCCCAAATGCTGCCCACAGTGCTGGGAAAGGCTCTGCCTCACAGTCCTTGTATGAGAAAAAGATGAGAGGAATGGGAGAGGAAGTGTGGAAAAAGAAGAGTGGTGTGCTAGACTATCCCACCACTTTCCTCCACACTTCTTCCACTCCACTCCAACCCCCTATTCTTTTCTCCTCACTAGCAAGTGGGAGAGAGAAGGAGCAATGGAGGTAACAGGGTGGATGAAGGATTGGCATCTGCAGCCATTCTGAGGCATCACTTCAGCCTTTTCACTTCAGCCACAGCCATTCTGAGGCATCACTTCAGCCATTTCACTTCAGCCACAGCCATTCTGAGGCATCACTTCAGCCTTTTCACTTCAGCCACAGCCATTCTGAGGCATCACTTCAGCCTTTTCACTTCAGCCACAGCTATTCTGAGGCATCACTTCAGCCATTTCACTTCAGCCACAGCCATTCTGAGGCATCACTACCTGAGGCATCACTTCAGTTGGCATAATAAATGGGGTGGTCCTGTGGTCAATTAGCATATACTGTATATAACAAGGTTTTTTAATAACACTGCTTTGGCCCACGAATGTGGGCAGAGGCACTATTTACCTAATTTCATCTCGATATGTGATGTGTCAGGTAGTCGGTAGCTGGGACCCAAAGGGGAGGGCCTGCCAGGCTGCTGTGCAATGCCAAGGTCTCTCAGCACGATGCTGTTTCTCATATGAGGGAGACTGCCTGCCTACCCAAGAGATTGCAGTGTGAAACTAGCTGGTCCCCATTTGGCACCAGGTAGGGATTTTTTTTACTCTATTTCAGATTGACTGGTGGTGGTCAGGGAGTGGCAGTTTTTTGCCTACCCAGACTGTCCCAGAGGTTGGGCTCAACCAGGCTGGCTGTGTCTGACTGAATAGTGCAGGACTGGGGGGAAGCTTAGGGATCAGGTATCTGCCTTGTTACAATCATCCTCTTTTTCCCCAACATGTATGCAATCTAACCTAACTCCATTTTGGTTTCTGTCTGGCATTGCTGGGAGCTGAGCAGGACTTTGTTCCACAAGGGGATGATGTCATTGCTGAACTCTTAGGAAAAGACACACCAGTTAAGGGCCATTAAGGCGAAGGAAGGTTGTAGTCCAAGGTCTGTGTTCAAGGTCTTGCAAATTTGGGTTCCCAACCCTGATAGTATATTGCTTCAAGCACAAATCCTGCTGCATAATAAATTAAGTTCCAGTTTCCCAGGGGCCAGGCCACCTGAATAACCTTTTCAGATTCCTATGCCAAGAAGCCTTTCCCATCAGCATCCATAGTCTGGGCAACACTCACCCTACCATGCCTGATGACTCTCAGGGATATCTTGGATTGGAGACCAATCTAGCCTTTTGTATGCTCCTGGAAGGACAGAAAATTATGCTGCATACCCAAAGAGAAGTGCCAATCCTCTTTGTCCACCAAGAAATGGTTTTGTTTACTTTTGTTCAAAGTCCTATCACTGCCCCTGCTCTGGAAGCAGAACTTTTCAATTCTAAACTGCCTGGAGGTGTCCATGCTGCCTGTTTGGAGGTCTCTTTCCCAGTAGAAATCTCTTCCATCTTAGGTCACTTTTCTTGTTGAAGAGTCATGTGTTGTGAGTTTTCAAGGTCTCTTCCTGTAGAGATTCCATCCATTTTGGTGCTGCTTTCTTCCCTGCTGAAAGTCTCCACATTTTCCACTTGGCAAGGCTGTCCTGCCATTAGGAAGCCTCTTGTTGAGTCCTCTTGCTCTGGTAACTGTTCTCACCATAAGAGGAGCTAGTTTTTGGCTCCAGGAGCACCTATTTGCTTGTTTTCTCCCCAGGGACTTGCAATTGTGCAGCCCTGCCCTTGCTTCTTAGCCTTAGTACTCAAAACCTGCCCAACAGAACAGGGTTGGCAATATCTATTCCCCCCTTCTTTAAATCGTGTAACAGTTCCTTTCTCTCTGTCTATCTCTCAACATTATAATACATGGTTTAGTAGAACTTAATGAATTGCTCTGGTGAACAGTGAATGTGATATGATAAACCATATCAGAAGAGATATGTCCAGTGCTGAAGTTCTGGGCACAGCACTATACAGAACTAACATGTTGAAATGCCCGATACCTATTAATCCATGTCAAATGCTTGGGGAGCTGTATTAATTATGACTGGGTAATACATATTCTCATTACCAAATGCTAACTGTAAATTTCCCTTGCACCACTCTAGAGTTTGGTATTGGGGGGGGGGGGGGTTCCTCTAGAGTGGTGCAAGGGAAACAGGAAGTGCAACACCAGAAGACAGGAAACTGAGAAAGTGATTCTTCTAGATCAGTGGTTCTCAAACTTTTTAGCCCAGGACCCATTTTTTCAAAAACAATCTGTCAGGACTCACTGGAAGTGACGTCATTAACCTGTAAGTGATGTCATAGCCGAAAGTGACTTCATCAAGCAGGATAAATTTTTAACAATCCTAGGCTGCAATCCTATCCACACTTACCCAGGAATAAGCTCCACTGCCTATCATTGTTGAAAGCATATACATTGTGGCCTTTTAAAAGTAAGATCTCTCCAAATGCAGTCACATACCATGTCGGCATCAATCTAATATACAATCTGATACTGCTGTTGCTCACTCTTTGTTGGACCCCCCCCCCAAAAAAAAAACACAATGGAATGCCTGCAAATAAGCACCCATGCTGGTGCTACCCCACTGTTGCCTGCCAGATGAAACAATGAATAAATTGAGTGAGATGCATAAAACCAACACAGCCTCTCATAAACATGCTTATCATACTAGCACTTAGATCCCAGCACTCTAGTTTTTAACACGCACAAAGGGTCAAACAAAACTTTGACCACATCATTGGCCTTAGGGTGCGTGCTTTTTTTGGTGCAAGTCCTGATCCATATCAGGACTATAACAGGTGGTAGGGGTTTTAAACCTCAGTCCCACTATGTTCCCAATCCAGATCAGCCCTCCTCCCATGTTACTTAGGGTACAATCCTAACCCCTTATGTGAGTGCCTTTCAGCCAATGGGACGTGTGCTATGCTGCACCCTGCTGTTGGATGACCCTCACAAAGGCCTCCTCAAACTAAGGGAATGTTTGTTCCTTTATCTCAGAGCTGCATTGCCCTTATGTCAGTGCTGGAAAGCCCTGACATAAGGGGTTAGGATTGCGCCCTTAGATAATGAATAAAATTGTGCCTAGTTTAGCCCTAACCATTTTGCAATTTGATGCTTATAGTAGTGGTAAAAGTAAAATGGGGGAGGGGGGAACAACCCATGATGTACCTGCAAGCGGGCAAAGCTAGGGTTGCAGTTATTATCCATCCATTTTATCAACCTGCTGCCATACCACTCAATGTGGCATTCCTATGTTAAAGTGCAAATGATGTTTCTACAGAAAAAGAGTTAAATGGCTAATGTTACGCACATGCTGCTCTCAGCTTCTAGTTGCTTAAACTTCATTTCGAGCATCTGTTCCCTGGCATTCTCTCAGCACCAAAGCCTATTATGCTGATAGTTGTTTGTCAAAGCACAAAAGGGAAAGATTACAATGCACAATTTTAAAAAAAATAAAATAAGGAAAGTTATGAATAAACAAATCATACATAAAACTGGGACATCAAACTATTCCTTGGGGAAAAATAGATGCCGCTTTAATTTCCTCTAGAGCTGTAAATCAGTTCTCCACATATTCCTTTATTATGCAAGCTGCATTTTTTTCTCTTTGGTTTCTTAATATATTGTTCACCCATCCTGCTGTCTCTGGTTATTTTAAAGCCATATATTACTTTGTGCCAAAAGTCTTACCACAAAAATATTGACTCTGCTTAAATGTCAACTTTTTTTTTTTGCCTAATTACAGAAACTTGGTGAACAGGAAGTGCAGATTGATCCTATCCATTCTTACCCAGAAGCAACATTCACTGATTTCAAGGGGATTTGCTCCCTGGTAAGAATGAATAGGATTACATCCTCGGTGCCTTAGATTTCAGGTGTTACATACTCCCTGAAGGAAGAAAGCCATGGGTGTGTTCTGCCACCCATGGGGTATAGTTAGTAAGGATGAGGGATAAGGATCTTTTTGGTGGTGGCATCGACCCAATACATGAAGCTCTGTGCATAAAGGGGTCAGGCCATTCCCACCTTTGTTAATATTAATGTAAAAGGTGTTAATGTTTCTACAACTGTAAAAATACATTGCCTTCACCAAGGTTTGGAAGTTTACTTGTCCTCACTGGGAATAAAGTTTAGGTTATGATTTGATTTGCTGACCTTGCCCTTGGTGTGGCTTTTCTGGATTTCTGCTGCTGCTGTTGTGGTTTTGGTTATTGATTTTGTTTTGTATTTTATAGAATGGTTTAAATTGTTGGCTGCCTTCTATCAGGATAGAAGTAGTTTAAAATAAATAAAGAATACAAAAGGCAGTAGAGGACAGTTATAAAAAGTCTACATCAAAGGTTTCAAGGTAGGACTGCAGCTTTTCAACTGGCCACCGTAGCTGCACCTTTAATGGCAGCTTGATGCACAGGCATTACCAGGTGAGTGACAATGATTACCTCAAAGCTGCTAAAAGCTTCACCTGCTAATGTGGCACATCTAGTTTAAGGCACAAGATCAGGTTAGGCTGCATTTTTGTCAGAAGTTGGTGACCCTATTTTGTATTGGCAGAGAAGTTGTTAATAACATCATTGTATGAAATACATCAACTAAACCCTGACTGGATCTCATCTTTCCTATCACCTCCAGACCATTTGCAACCAAACCTCTTCCCCTCCCAACCAAATAGAGACCATAATGTAGAAGTCAAGATACACTTTCCTGTATTTTTTTTTATTGCTAAAGGATGGGATAAGGTCAGTATATTTTAGTGGTGCAACAACAAAAAATGTTCTTAATTTCCTTTCCTGTATTGTACATTTCTGAGGCTATTGGTAAAAAAAAAAAATATAGCTCTTCACATTTATTTTCATTTTCAATTGTGCCATTCAAACAAGTACCTGGCAGACTTTGTTCTGTCTTACAATGTGTACTTTCTCTGAAAAGCTATTCTTATTTCAGAAAAGAAAATGGAATCGTAGAGCTGTCGACATCTCAAGTTTCTTTAAAAAAAACTGAGAAGATCATTTCTTTTAAAAATTATTTTAAAACTCTTACTAGAGTAGGATAAATTGTGTACTGGCCAAACTAGCACACATGCAAAATATACCTAATAGTCTCAGGACAGCTGTGTTTTTAGGAGAGCCAACGAAACCATGAATTTCAGGAGTTCCAGAGGTGTATTCCAAAATCTCTTGCAGTATTTTAGCAGATGCCAGGGAGCAACTCTGAGAATGCCTCTTTGGTGTGCATGGTTAGCACATATGCACATACCTCCCAGACATGTGCATGAGAAATCTTGAACCATTATGGTGCACCAACTTAAAGGGGTTAACAGAAGAGGCAGGAGTCAAGAGTAACTGAAATTACATTTATTGAATGGTTGATTACAATATTAGAGGTGGGGAGCATGCGATAAGTCAAACTGAGATAATGGAACTCATTACAGTTCAACAGAGGTTAAACTATTGTGAGTGAGAACTACACAAGTTGTGTCTTCCTCAGAAAGAAGGAAACGAATTCTAAGTATGGAGATGAGCTCATATACCCAAGAGACCAGAGGGGTTTGGGTAGAAAGAACTTTGAGGCTATGGAAGCCTCCAGTTCCAATTAAATTATGGAAGATTGGAAGGCACAAGTCAAGCCATGGAGAAGTGACTGAGATTAACTTTCAGAAGAACTGTTATGATGGGGAGAGTAGGAAAACCTAGCTGCCTCACCCGAGAGATTCAATGGCTATTATCACCCATGGCTTTGTAAAATGCTAGTTTCACTGGCTGCTTTCCTCGTTTAGCCATTATCATCAACACTTAAAAGCCCTCATGGAACATTAGCAGTCAACATCCAGGATGGCATCCTATATCACATTTCCAATTACACAAGTCGCATCTTGGACTATACCATTGGTTCTCAAACTTTTGAGAGCCCTAGAGGCTGCTGCCTAATTTATAAATACCAAGGAGTTTGGCTAAAATGGTGATTGGGCAGCAGTGCCCCCCCCCCAATAGCAACTTCTTTAATTTTTGATGCACGTAGCCTCATCTGCCCTGTCAGTTTTGCAAACCACCAAAAATTGGTTCATGACCAATGGTGGGTCCCAGACCCACAGTTTAAGAACCATGGGACTATACAATACAGCTGCGGCTTGAGGCAGCAAAAAGTCTCAGATTAGACCTAGAGAAAGCAAGAGGTTGCTTTCGAGTGAAAGGAATAACAGCAGATTATGCAGGTTAGGAGTTCATTTGAATTTGCCCTAAATTCTCTGAATTGGATTTGCTGTTTCTGTAATAACAGGTGATGTCAAATAGCTGTCAAAAAGAGTTCAAGCTACATAGTGCTGCTCTTGAACAAGGGCCACAAAGATCAATTGGGGAGTGGGAATTTCACCAAAGAATAGACTTTAATGTTGGCAGTACTAAGCCATGAAAAAGTATAGTGGTGTCAGATATGCTTTAGAAGAGCTTAATTTGCTACAAAATATAAATCAGAAAAATTTATATCCTATAGCAAAAAGGGTTCCCGACTAGCAGCAGGCAGACACAAAATGGCTGCCAGGGCCAGGCACAAAGTCACACACTTTCCACCCATCCATCTCTGGAACACCAAGAAACATTAGTGTGCTTAAACGTGAAGGGGCATTACAGATGTTGCTTTAAACGGGGTTGATTTAAGTAGGCCAAAGAGGGGTATCATGCAGATGGGGTGGGGTACCCCTCATCAGTTTGCCACTCTTCCATGAGTCACTGTTCAAAGCAAGCACTTTAATTAGCTTCATCACTAGACTGGTGCTATGGCAAGTTTCCAAGTCAAAGTTTGCTTATCTAGTAATAGTACGCCTTCACTGGCAGGTGCTAGAGGCTGGAGGGCCCCTTTGCTCCACTCCAAACCACTCTCCAGCTTCATGTGACTCATTAGGAATGAGCTGCCTAGGTTTTACCTACATTAGTGTGAGACAGACCTTCAGAATAAAGAGCCAAGGGACAACTCTTGTATTTTTAAAAAGTGCAAAAACTGAGGTATACGATGTCAAAATGATAAATGGTGGGATGTGTGGCTAAAAAATATTAATGCTTGACCTTCAGCCTGATTTGTATATCAGGATTGCAATCCTATGATGTAAAGCAGTCATAAATCCTGTGGACGTTAATGGAATTTACGTATGAGTAACTATCACGAGACTGGGCTGAAAGCAGATGCCTTAATTCAGAGTACTGTTTCTGTTTTGCTCAGCACATGAGTTCTTGCACATGTGGGAGTACTCATTTCAAGGAGAGATCCAATTTGTAGACATGCTCATTCACATGTGTGAGTGAGTTTCCTCTGCTGAAATGAATACAGAATCCCTTGCAGGGATGTGACTCTGCATATATCACATCTAGCTTTAATGTGAGCACATGTCTGAGAATCCATTAGTGAGAAATAGATGGGGTTTAAATTGAAACTACCTTGTTTGTTCCTTATGTAATGTCTTCATCTTGCTCTGGATCATCTGATACAAGCCATTTTCATAGACAGTTTTCCTTCCTCTTTCAATTAGCTTAATGTGGCAAAAATGCCAAGCCTCTATAGCCATCAGAGAGAGGACTTTGCTAATGGCTGAAATGTCTCCTACTTACAAAGCTAGCGGAGGGTTCAGTTCACTCCAGAAGTTGGAGTGACCTATCCTTGATTAAGCAATTTGCAGTTTTCAGCCAATTTTGTTTGTTAAGTTGCTGCAAAACAATTAGGGGAATAGTTTTTGAACTACTTCACTGTTGTGAACTTCACTGTTGTGTGTCCTGAATTCTAAGGAGTGTTATACAAGTTCTGAAAATTTATTCTGTATCCTTCCAAAAGGATAGCCTAACTAATGGCCAGATATTATCCACACAGTATGCAGCTTCTTTACCAGCCTGCAGAGTACTGGCTCCCCAAAGGCCTAAAAGCACAGTTTTGCTGGCAGTGGGGCAGATTGGGGTGAGGATCAGGCCAGGATGGGGGTGGTTCAGGAGCAGGACAGGGGCAGATTTCAGTGGCACTCGTAGCCACTGAATCCTATACCATTGTCCTGATGACCTGCCCCCACCCAAGACTCTAAAACTCTGCACCAGCAAAAGAGCTGGCATAGATCTGTGGAGTTCCATAACGGACCAGGCAGAGGTCAGAGAAGTAAGTCAAAATTTTTACTTACTGCTTCCAGCTGACCTGATCTACTGGTGAACACTGCATTCATGGTGGGGGGGGGGGGGAAGGAGGTTTCAGCAGGGAAAGGGGATTGTAAAATCCCCTTACCCCTGAGTAAGCCTCCCAACCCACAAAGGACTCCCGGCCTGTGTAAGCCTCTTGGCCCATAAGCCTCCCGACCCTTGAACCTGCACTGGCCTGCAAAGGATCATCCTCTTCCCATGGCATCCCCACCCCTGTTATGCCTCCCTCCCAGCCTGGTTCCACCCCCTCCCCACCTCCATTCTGCCCTCCCACCTCCCCCTACTGCCTTTCTGCTGGTGCTTCCAACAGCGTGCTGAGTCACATGCTGTCAGAGCACTTTTTATGACAGGCCCTGGCTGCATCATCCCGATCGCCCAATTGCAAGCAGGGAGATTGGAGTTTGTATGGCCTGGCCAGAACACGCGAGCCCCTTCCCCTGCGAGGGAATTGGTGGAGGGCTGTTGCTGGAGGGAGCAGAGATATTTTAAGGACACAACAACGGCCCCTCTTCCTTCTTTGCTAGTGGGAACCGAACAGACCTGACCCCATCCAGCCACCTTGGACTCAGGACCAGTGCAACTTCCGAGGAGGCCTCCTGCTCTGGATCCCACGTGCAGCATGTTTGATCTGTAAGGTGGGGATGGGGATTTGGACAGGCTCTGCCCAAGGAAAGGATCAGGTGCAGTCCAGGCACACATTCCTGGGAGTAAGCCCCATGGAGTGCAGGGGGACTTGATTTTGAGCAGACATGCGCGGAGTGTGCGCTCAGTCCCTGGCCTGGTGGGCAGAGGGGGCAGGCTGCCACCTTCCAGCTCAGAGCCAGGTCTCCCTGCTGGCCTTGCCGGGGTCTCCAGCGCATGTGGCGCTTGCAGCTTTTACTGCTGCTTCCCAGGAGGGCGCCCACAGGGGTTGCTGAAGAAGGGTGCTGTGATCGCTCGGCTGCTCCAGGGCTCCTGCCTGTCCAGGTGGCAGGTTGCAGTGCGCTCCACATGGGACCAGGCTCTGCATGGCATGGAGCCCTCCCAAAGGCGCAGGTGCCTGGCCACGCGCTGTGCGAGCTGCAGGACTGTTGCAGCACCCTGCGCTCGACTGGCAGGCAAGCCTGGGGCTCCAGGAGGTGTCCCACCGAGCGGACGACCTCCGGATCCCTGTGGCGTCGTGCACATGGGGAGCCCTGTGACCCCTGCCATGGGAGGCGGGCGCCAGCTCAGCGCCTCCGCCGTCACCCACTTTCATGGGAGTTAGCCCCAGGGACTGTAATGGGGCTTACATCTGAGGAGCCAGGCAGAGGCTTAAGCGCTGGGGCTGCAACCCCAACCACGCTTTCCAGGGAGGAAGCCCCTTGGGCTATAATGGGGCTTGCTTCTGATTAGGCATGCAGAGGCTTGGATCATGGGGCTGCAGTCCTTGCCCCACTTTCGGGGAGTAAGCCTCTTGGACCTTAAGGGGGCTTGTTTATGAGTAGGCATGCAGAGGCTTGGACCATAGGGCTTTAGTTCCTCGCCCCTCCTCAGAGGCTCAGTGGCTTGAGATGGCACAGCCTGTGGTCCGGCTGCCTTCCCCTTATGGGACAGACCTGGATGAGCTGCATCGCCCAAGAATGGGGTGCAGCTTGGAATCGGGTGCACATCCAGCCTGGGGGACAGAGTTGGTTCTGGGGCCGCAGTCCCTCCTCCGCACCACACAGGGGTTTTCGCTGGCCCTGCAACTGCAGGTCTCAACCTCCTTTCTGTATTAAAATGCTAATTAAGTGGCCCTTTCTCCCATGTGTGTTGTCTCGAGTGTTCATTGGATGGTGCCCAGACAATGACAGTCAACACTGTTGTAGGAAGCTCACCACCAGTGGATGGCAAGGTAAAGATTGGGCTGTGAGTCAGTGGCTCTACACCCAGCACACCAGTGGGAATATAGGATTGGGCTGTAACAGCCCAATCCTATGCATGTCTACTTAGAAGTAAATCCCATTAGAGTCAATGGCGCTTACTCCCAGGAAAGTATGGATAGGATTGGGCTGTAACTTGAGTATAGGCTGCACACCTGCATGACCAATAAGGACATAAGAGTCCTTTGAACACAGTGGTACTTACTTCCGAGTAACATTTTTACTTTGCCTCATACAGTCTATGAATATTTGATCTCAACCGAAAGACACTTTCCCCCGTGTATATAGTAGGCTTCACCGTTACCCGATTCAAATTCTTTTCTAATGAGTAAAATTCTTGCCACTCAGTTTCCTCCTCCAGTTGCATGCATATCATGTTGGGCTTATAAAATGGTTCTCACTTCCCATTTTAAGGGTTTTCACTAGAAGGAGAGAGGCAAGCTGGTATGAAGAGAAGGAGAGAGGTTTTTTATCTGAGAGCTACCTGCTGGGAATAAGGCATCCAAGGGAAAAAATAAATTAAGGCACACAGAGCATATCTGCCTATGTGCAAATGCTGGAGGAGAGTCCAGCCCAGCAGAGTGGTAATTGGAGAGCACTTCCCTATGTTCTTTCTGTCTCTAAGCAAGACACAGAGTGTTTTCACTATGTACACAACTCCCAGATTGCTGCAGGGACATTATTAGTGTGTGCCCTTAACATGCCAAGGAAGATATCAGTATTTCTCTTCTTTTTTTTTAATGGTGTGTTTGAAATATACGGTCTATGTTTTCTCTTCTATGAAATACCCTGCATTAGTGACCTATCAGATGACAGTATAACATGTCAAAACCGTATTGCATTGGTAGACTGCTTTCATCCATGTAGTCTGTTCTATAGATTTTGGCAGCATGTTCATGACACTGTTACAGATCTGACCTTCAATTCCTGAAAGCATGGCAGTCAATTGCTGTGCTTGAATACAATACATTTTTTAGAAAGAAACCTTTCATGGTTATGAGGAAAGATGCTGGTAAAAAAAAATCATGCAATGATCTAATGATAGGTGGAGATGCCTGTAAACAATCATACAGTGTGGAACGGAATATTGTGGTAGTGGTTCTGAAGCCTCTGCCAAAGATGGCAGAGCTGTCCCACTATCACCAAAAAGTGGCTCCAGTAGAAGGGTCCTTGACTGCCCTTAGCTGAACTAATGGTTTGGCATAGCTCCTATTTTCTGCACCCATTGTTTTTATCTTTTACTGAAGATACTCTGAAAAATGCCATAGATGGTAGTTACATAACAGAGATGATAACTTCAGGTTCAATAGTATGTCACATGATACTGAAGTAAACACATAGCATGCTATTAATGTATCCTTGAGTATGGATTCCTTACATGGCGCAATCTCAACTTTTGTTTTGTCTTTTTATTCTTAAATTTTCATTAATTTTTACAGTTTACTTAAGGCTTTTATGTCCTCTGAGTATCCCAAGCCAAACCCTTCAAATACTAACTACATTCTGCTCTGAATATGGAGTATATTGAGCCCTTCCAGTTGCTCTTACCGCTCCTTTAAATGTAGTATTGTATTGTATTGGCAACCTTCAGTCTCGAAAGACTATGGTATCGCGCTCTGAAAGGTGGTTCTGGCACAGCGTCTAGTGTGGCTCAAAAGGCCAATCCGGGAGTGACAATCCCTTCCACACTGGGAGCAAGTGCAGTCTGTCCCTGGTCTGTCTCCCTGGCTATGGGCCTTCTTTCTTTGCCTCTTTGCCTCAGACTGTTGGCAAAGTGTCTCTTCAAACTGGGAAAGGCCATGCTGCACAGCCTGCCTCCAAGTGGGCCGCTCAGAGACCAGGGTTTCCCACTTGTTGAGGTCCATCCCTAAGGCCTTCAGATCCCTCTTGCAGATGTCCTTGTATCGCAGCTGTGGTCTACCTGTAGGGCGCTTTCCTTGCACGAGTTCTCCATAGAGGAGATCCTTTGGGATCCGGCCATCATCCATTCTCACAACATGACCGAGCCAATGCAGGCGTCTCTGTTTCAGCAGTGCATACATGCTAGGGATTCCAGCACGTTCCAGGACTGTGTTGTTAGGAACTTTGTCCTGCCAGGTGATGCCGAGAATGCGCCGGAGGCAGCGCATGTGGAAAGCGTTCAGTTTCCTCTCCTGTTGTGAGTGGAGAGTCCATAACTCGCTGCAGTACAGAAGTGTACTCGGGACGCAAGCTCTGTAGACCTGGATCTTGGTATGTTCTGTCAGCTTCTTGTTGGACCAGACTCTCCTTGTGAGTCTGGAAAACGTGGTAGCTGCTTTACCGATGCGTTTGTTTAGCTTGGTATCGAGAGAAAGAGTGTCGGAGATCGTTGAGCCAAGGTACACAAAGTCATGGACAACCTCCAGTTCATGCGCAGAGAATGTAATGCAGGGAGGTGAGTCCACATCCTGAACCATGACCTGTGTTTTCTTCAGGCTGATTGTCAGTCCAAAATCTTGGCAGGCCTTGCTAAAACAATCCATGAGCTGCTGGAGATCTTTGGCAGAGTGGATAGTGACAGCTGCATCATCGGCAAAGAGGAAGTCACGCAGACATTTCAGCTGGACTTTGGACTTTGCTCTCAGTCTGGAGAGGTTGAAGAGCTTTCCATCTGATCTGGTCCGGAGATAGATGCCTTCTGTTGCAGTTCCAAAGGCCTGCTTCAGCAGGACAGCGAAGAAAATCTCAAACAAGGTTGGTGCAAGAACACAGCCCTGCTTCACGCCGCTTCGGATGTCAAAGGGGTCTGATGTGGAGCCATCGAAGACAACAGTGCCCTTCATGTCCTTGTGGAAGGATCTGATGATGCTGAGGAGCCTGGGTGGACATCCGATCTTGGGGAGAATCTTGAAGAGGCCGTCCCTGCTGACCAGGTCGAAAGCCTTTGTGAGATCTATGAAGGCTATAAAGAGTGGCTGTCGTTGTTCCCTGCATTTCTCCTGCAGTTGTCTAAGGGAGAATACCATATCAGTGGTGGACCTGCTGGCTCGGAATCCGCACTGTGATTCTGGATAAACGCTCTCTGCAAGTACCTGGAGCCTCTTTAGTGCAACTCAGGCAAACAACTTTCCTACAACGCTAAGGAGAGAGATGCCACAGTAGTTGTTGCAGTCACCCCTGTCACCTTTGTTCTTATACAGCATGATGATGTTTGCATCCCTCATGTCTTGAGGTACTTCACCTTCTCTTCAGCAGAGACAGGGGATTTCATGCAGCTCAGTAGCGATGATCTCTTTGCAGCACTTTAGGACTTCAGCAGGGATGCTGTCTTTTCCAGGTGCCTTGCCAAAGGCAAGGGAGTCCAGGGCCACGTGAAGTTCTTCTAGGGTTGGTTCACTGTCAAGCTCCTCCAGCAAAGGCAGGCACTCAATGTTGTTCAGCGCTTCTTCAGTGACTACATTTTCTCTGGAATATAGCTCAGAGTAGTGCTGCACCCAGCGTTCCATCTGCTGCGTCCGATCCTGGATGACCTCACCTGTGGCAGCCTTCAGAGGGGCAATTTTCTTCTGTGTTGGACCTAGGGCCTGCTTGATACCGTCATACATCCCCTTGATGTTGCCTGTGTCAGCTGCTATCTGTATCTGGGAGCAGAGCTGAAGCCAGTAGTCGTTAGCACATCTCCTGGCAGTCTGCTGGACTTTGATGCGAGCAGCTCAGAGGCCCTGCAGGTTGTGCTCACTGGGACAGGCCTTGTGTGCTGCTTGAGCTCTCCTCTTTTCCTCAATTCCTGGTTCCTGGTGTCAGTTCCTGGTGTCAACTCCTCAGAGTGGGCTTCAAACCAGTCTGCCGTCTTGTTGGTCTTCTTGCCAAATATGGACAAGGCGGTGTTGTAAACGGCATTCTTGAAATGTTCCCATCTGTTGGATGCATTTGCATCGACCGGGCCTGGAAGAGATTCCTCAAGCGCTCGTGCAAATTCCTCCACTTTTCTCTGATCCCGGGTCATGTTGTATTAAAATGTTGTAGTATTAAAAGCAAAATGCTCATAGCATGTTAGAATGAGTAGTTGTGCTGTCAGTGCTGGCTGATAACTGAGGGATAATAACGATGGAGTGTGACAGCCTTCCTTTCCTCCTCCATTTTATCCTCTTTCCACTCCTTATTTGGAAAAATCTGGTTTTTCTTTTGTTTGTTTTTTTAAAGACTTCTATGAACTTCTACATGAACTGAGAATACAAAATACTATTGTTAACACCCTAATCCTAAACACAGTTCCCTGAAGTAAAGGTCACCTATATCAATGGGACTTAAACCTCTAGTCTAAACAGATGTTTTTAGTATTATAGCCTCAGAGCAAAATGAATTTAACCCAGAGCTTTACACAAGGACACAATGAAATGATATGCCCAATCTCATCCAATATTCCAGTGCTGTTGCAGCCACAGTTCAGCCCTGAGGTAAGGGAACTGAAGATGACAGTCCAGGTTCAACCAGTCTGGGGTTGATTATGGATCTTCTGCTGCTGCAGTGGGCCTCTTCCCCCACCCCACCTAAAATCAGAGTGTGATGGCAAGAATGCATTTTGAATAACACAGTAGCTGGAGGATGCAGTTGGCAGAAATTCTTAAGAGGTGATATTGATGGTTGTACAAATGGATCATCTGAATTCTGCAAGCCAAGCAATGGGGTCATGGCATGTCTATTATACGTAGAAGTGTTTGAAAACGGTGCTATTTATTTTATTCAGAGGTAAGCCCATTGCATTGAGTAAGACTTAAGCAGTAATCCTATTTTACTCACCAGAAACAAACCCCTCTAATCATAGGAGATGGGTCACTTCCAGCTATTGTAGTTGCTCACAGTGAAATAGATGAGCTCAAGACCTTGCTTGGTATTATACTGTGTATCTGGATTCTGACTCCCCAAATAAGGCCCATATTTGTAGCTATTTGTGTGTCATGAAAGTGTACAAGAAAAAGATCACAGTCTCATGGTGACCAGATGTAATGGAGGACAGAGTGCTTATACCTTTAACCATTGCATACAAGAGGGAAGTTTGGCAGGTAGGGTTTAAAAAACTGTACCTGCCAAAATTCCCTCTTCTATACAATGGTTAAAGGTATAGGCACTCTGTCCTCCACTGCATCTGGTCAACCTGCACAGTCTATGATTGGATGGTAGACGATGGAGAACTATGAGTCATACTGGACATGTGTCATATGTGACACCTTTCATTTCTTCTTCAGTTCCATCTGTTGTTCAGCTGGACAAGTGGTCCCCAAATGTTTTAGCATTGAGACCCACTTTTTAAAATGACAATCTATGAGGACCCACCTAGTGTTACGAGTCTACCCAAAAAGTTTCACTTTACCAACTGCTCAAGCCTCTGTTTTTAATCCTTTTTTCCTATGGCGGTGGTGGGGGCAACCACCTTCTGTAGTGTTTGTTGAGCTCCGTGTTCTTTGGATTGAGACAATTCTGGTGGCCTTGCATTCCCCTTCACCTGGCCTTCAATAGGAGCCAAGGCAGCTCACTTAATCGTGAGTAAATGTGCATGTGTGGCTCAGTTTCTACTTTCCTTAGGGTTCAATACATTTTCTTTGTCAGCTTGGAGGAGCGGACTTTCTTCTTGAGAGTTTGTTGGCCTGTGTTCATCAGATTGGGACCATTTTGGTGGTGTTGCATTACCCTTGGCCTGCCCTTCAAAGTGGACCAAGGCACATGTGCCTAATCATGAGTAAATGCACATGTGCTGCTCTATTTCAGTTTCCATAGGGCTCAATATATTTTCCTTATGAGCTATCAGCTTGTCAGTTTCACGACCCACCAAAAATCCAGTCCTGACCCCACTGGTGGATTGTGGATTGTGACCCACAGTTTGAGAACCACTGAGCTAGATTAAAGGAACAGTTGAAAAGGTTGGTTAAATAAGTTTGCAGCCCACATTGAGAGGCCAAAAAGATAATATATTATTTTATTATTTTTTTATCATTTATGGAGCATTTAAATCCACTTCATAAACCTTATTTCTCAATAATCTGGTGGGGTAATAGTTACCGTTATTCATGTATTACAGAAAGACAACTGTTGTTGAAAGATAGTGATTTACTCAGTGGCGTTGCTAGGGGAGTGCGGGGGGTGCGGACTGCACTGGGTGATGCACACGGGGGGTGATGCGCACTGGGGTGGCGACATGCTAAAATTGCTGTGGTTAGGAATAATACTGTCATGTTATATTCCGTTGGATGTGGAATTTCCATTAGAAAGCAATGCAAAACACCAGAGTGAAATATCTTCTTTCTATCAAACGTTATGGCCAAAAAACCAGAGAACAAAAAATGCATGGAGCCCTATGGAAAGTGAAACTGAGGCGTAGCGCGTGTTTACTCATGGGTAGGCAAACTTGCCTTAGTCTGTTGGAAAGGGCAGGCTGAGAGGAATCCAATGACACCTGAATGGTCCTGATCCAATGAATGCAGCCCCCCAACACCTGAAAAGTAAATCCCTCCCTCCAAGCAGACGAATTATTGAGCCCTATGGATAGCGAAACTAGCCTCACTGTCGTGTTTACTCGTGAGTAAGCAAACGTGCCTTGGCTGGTGGTCAGACCAGGCAAAGGGAAATGTGAAGCCACCAGAATGGTCCTGATCTGATGGAACTGGAGCGCAACAAATGCTCTAGAAGGCAGTCCCCCCCCCCACTAAAAAGGATCAAAACAGAGGCTTCACCTGATAAGGTGAGCTTTTTTGAGACTTGCAAAGCCAGGTGGATCCTGACAGTGATCTGGTTGAAACAGAAGTTCTTAAATTGAACTGGGCACTGGGTAGGGCTGAAAACCTTACTGATTTTGGAGGGGGGTGTTATTGCAGGCAGGCTACAGAGGAAATTCACTTGGTGGACCAGGGCTGGCTTCTGCTTATTTAATTATTTGTTTTACTTTAATTATTTATACTTTTTATTTTAATTTGCCTGATGATGTCACTTCCACCATGACATCACTTCTGGTGGGTCTTGGACAGATTGTCATTCTAAAAAATGGGCCCCAGTGCTAAAAGTTTAAGAACTGCTGCAATAAGGTGTTAGTAAGTTGACACCCAGGTAGGTGTGTGTGTGTGTGTGTGTGTGAGAGAGAGAGAGAGAGACACCACTAGTGACCAAAATCACAGTTTGGAGAAATTTCACCATCATGTTATATATCAATCAATGCATAATTTCATGCAGAATGTGTTCTATCTTTGTTCTATCAAAACGTACAGCCAAAAAGCCAGTGGGGGCGGAGTGATGGTACATCACCACACCCACCACCTGGGGTGTCACCTTGTCTACTGCATGGGGGGGGGGGTGTGACGCGCTGGCATCCTGCACCAGATGACGCAAACCCTAGTGACACCACTGGATTTACTTATAGTCAGTAAGCTGAAATGTGAACTCAGATACAACTCAAACCTTTTATCCACGGGATCAGATCAGAGTGTTCTGCACATCAAACTTGTAATGAGAAATGTACACCCTCTCAAAGCTTTGTGACTCTGCTTTATGTTTTCCCAATTCTGGTAATAATTAAAAGATCTGAGGACTCCTGGAAAAGTAGCAAGTAGTAAAGAACTGAGATGAGCCACAGGAAATTAATTATGTTCCTTAATTACAGCAGGTGTCCTCACACTCTATTGCTGGACAGCGAAAACTGAGATGAGTGCAACTAAAGATTGGTCAAGACAGGAACTGAAGGATACTTTTGGCTTAGGATCAAACACAGAACCTGCTGGGAAGTAGAGTTGTTCATCAAAAGGCATCTTGCTTTTGAAATAAAAAAAATTATTGCTAAATGGGTTCATTAACTAGATATGGGAAAGTGTGTTATTTTACAGAATTCTATCACAAACACCTAATTTGGTTTGAAACATTAGGCTTTTGTGGACTATTCATCTCACTGAGATCAATATGAAAGGAGTTCTTTTGCTCTTCCTTTGAATGATTTCCAAAACATCAGAGGAAATACTCAAGAATAGAAAAGATTATATGTATGTCAGACATTGACTCCTCTGCAAACGCCTGTTTATTTGTGCATGCTGGAGAAGAGGGAATTTTAAGCCATTCATTATAGTGATGGATAGTGTCCACTGTTGGACAGTGATGTTTGGGACAGCCATCTCTGCCCAACAAAAGAGTGAGGACAGCTGATGTAATTAAGGGACATAATTACATAATTATTACTTACATGATTACATAATATAATAAGTGGCTCATCTTAGGGCCCAATCCTATGCAACTTTCCAGCACTGGTGCAGCTGCAATGCAGTCCCAGGATAAGGGAACAAATGTTCCCATACCTTGAGGAGGCCTCTGTGACTGCCTTCCCACCACAGCATGCAATGCACACCCCACTGGCATGGCTGCACCAGCACTGGAAAACTGGAGAGGATTGGGCCCTCAGTTCTTTACTAATTGCTACATTTGGGACATTCCTCTGGAACTGTTTGCAAACAGCTGAAATGTAACAAGGCCTAGCCCAATGTGTATGTGGTTGTTGTATGCAAATATGTCATTTGATTAGTTCATCTTGTTGACAGAGAATGCTTAAAATACAAAATTAAATTTGCAGGTGGTTTGCATTGTGCATTTTTTTTCTCTAGCTAGAATCCTCATAGCTCACCTGTGTATCTAGTCTAGTGCATATAGTACTCAGTAATCCTTAATGTTAAGACACGGGTAATTTATGTATAGGTTTGTCCTCTTGCCAGCAGGCATGAGGGCTATTGTAAAAGGGGATCCCTCCCAGGGGCAAGGTCCTTCCCAAAAAACTGTTGGCACCATGGACGAAGAGCCCTAGGGCCTCAGAGGTCATGGTGGGGAGGAAGTTACAGGACCTTCATTAACTCTTTCCCTGGGCCAAGCCTGGTCTTTGCCCCTGTGGAGCAACAAGCAGCTTCAGCCCTCAGGCAGCCTTCTGGCCTCCTCCACATCAGCTTGTGCCTCTCATTTTGAAGCTGAGATACTGCCTGCAGTCCCTTACACTTCCTCTCCCACAATGCGTCCCACAATGCGTCCCACTTCCAATCCCACAATGCGTGGGATTGTGTTGGCCCTGTCCAGCACAAGGATTATTGGTCAGGCTGCAGGAAAGGCTGCACCTGACGGCACAACAAAAACCACCCTATCTCATTCTCTGGCTAAGCAGGGAGAAGGGGCTTCCTGTTGCCCCCAGATGAGTATGGAATGTGACAATATGTTAATTTAATTGACCATGAGTATGAATGCTTCTGCATGAACAAGAACTGTCATGCTGGATCAGGCCTAGGTCTTGGTGGTCATCAGAAACTAGAAAGTGGCCTAGCTTCAGTTTATTCCTGGTGTAGGGAGTCAAAAGTCAATGGCTTCTATAGTCTATGATGTAAGAAACTAGAAGGCATGCCACTATATTCTATTTTCATCACTTCACGGTCTACAAAAGTAACACTCTTTAACATAGAAGTTGACTTTGATGGAACAGGTTTCTCATTTCTACCACTTTAGTTCAAATTTAAGCATGATTTCTCTTATTCTCAGGATTGGAGTGAAGGTATGTCCTATAGATAGACCAACCATCCAGCTCCATCACATCCATATGCACGGATGTAAGAGATGATTCCCACATACATGGTGGAGAAGATTATGAAGTGGTTTCTAAGCTGGTTGAACAACCATTCTCAATTAGCAGATAAGTCAGTGGGAGAAGCAGGAGGGGGTGGCGGAAGGGCAGAGAGGGGGCAAATGAGATGGGGGAGGGGGCCAGGGATAGGCATATTGAGCTCAGGAGGGAAAGGGATTAGAGGTGCTGGTGCTACAGGTATCCTAACCCCAGACCTGCTCCAACAGCATGACTCCATGTGGGCCTGCACTAGCTATTTAGCTAGCGCACATCCAAGTACAACCTCCTGCCCCCCGCACCATGGAGGCTTACCCCTGGATAAGCACATGATTGTTCCTTTACCTAGAGGAGACCTCTGCAACTGTCTCCCATAGGATGCAGTGGTCAGCATTTTGGCACTGCTGCATTGGCCTGGGTGGGGGGGGGGAGCGAAGGATGGAATTGGGCTGTAAGCACAGAAATAGCAAATCTGTTTCTTCTGAATTCCCACCTCCCTGTTGTTGTTTTTTTTTAACCAAACCTGGCTCTGTGACTTGCTGCAATCTTAAGTGTGCTACCCAATTCATAGGTTTTCACAGTCTTCCAGTTTCTGAAGATCAATGGGGTTGTGCTGGAGAAAAGCAGGAGCTTCTTCAAAATGAGGTTAGTTTTTCAGAAGAATGATGCCATCTAAAGATACAAGTTACATTTTTATCTCTGATAAATGAAAGCTATTGCCTGAACAACTGCTACTAGCATCAGATTTGGTGAAAACAGTAATGTGAACTGAAGTGCAGGTAGAAAAGTAATGCTGTAAACTGCCAGGGCAGCTGGAAAATGATAATCTTCAGTGACATTTGTTACCCCTGGAAAGTTATTAAACAAAAATATTTGCCTTGGGCTTTCCTGTGAAGATAAAAACAATATCAACCAATATGTAACAAGCGTATCTTCAGGTGTTTATTTTTTTTCCTGTCTTTGCTTCTTTGAAATCTGCACTAGCAGAGTTAGCCTTTATGTTTATTTACATAAATAAACAGGAGCACAGGGCAAAAAGCGTGGCTCCTCCCCTCCCTGCTGGATCTTGACAACATTAAGTTGAAGTACATTAAGTTGAGGCATAGAAACTTTCCCAAGGTCATCCAGTAAGTTTAGTGATACTTTCAATCCAGGTTTTTCCTGTCCTGGTCTAACCACCGCACTACACTGGGATTTACATTTTTATTAGCAGAATTTCCCATCCAGATTCTAACTAGGTCTTTGTTGTTTGGAGAAGCCAATTTATAGGCTTACTTGAAGCTTATTAAAAATAATAGCACTGCAAGAAAACCAGACAACCTTCCCAACCACAGAATGGGAATGAAGTCAGATCACCCCACTCCAATCAGGAATGGTAATGGTACGTTTTTATACTTAATTACATTTATGTATTTATCTGTAACTGAAACCCATTCTGAAGAAGTCACTCTGTTGTTTCTTATAGTGCATACGATTCTACGCAGAGGAAGCACAATCAACTGATGCTCAAGTCATACATGCAACTGTGCAGTAGTATACATCTCATGAGCTTGGGGCATGCCTTCTTTGTTTTCACACGGAGATGACTGAATGTAGCTCCATGCAAGCATCAGTCACCATTTTGCATGCATTTATGCCCAACAGGAGGCTTGAAATGTTTTTCTGATGCAGTGGAATTGGCATGGGTGCAGCTCATAGTTCCTCCAGTTCTGGTTCTGGCTAGATTATTTAAATTCCTCTTTGGTATTTGTTTAAACTGTATGCATCTCTGTCCAGGAAGTTCAGAGAGATAACACATGTAAAAACAGGGAAATAATAGACAGGTGCAGGCTTATGTAAATTCACAGATGCCTAAGGTTTTGGGGTGTGTGCATGTGTGTGTACACTGTAATAGCTTCTCTGTGTCCTTTCCAGCTTTACTTTCTCATTCCCGAAGATACACGTGCACACTGCTCATACATGCTGCTCATGTATACATGGGGTTGTATACCACTCCATTACACAAAGCTGACACAAAATTTTGCTGGCGGCTTATTGTGCCTGTAGTGGATGAGGGGAAAGAGCTTTGCTGACTGTTAGTTGGTATCCCATGGTTCTCCCCTCATGGGGAGGGGAGGGCTCTGGCTTTCAACTGTGCCAGTGCTTTCCTCATGACCTTCACTTGTGGGCTGATCCTCCCACCTGCCAGCACTTTCTGTGACTTTGGTGGCTTCAGCTGTGGTGGCTTTGGGCTCTTGTCCATGGCCTCACGGTTTGGCATGGTGCTTTGACCTTTGGAGATGCTGCTTTGGTCTCAGTGTGTTGCTACATCAGTGTCCCCTAGCTGCTTGCCTGCCTTTGTCCATGTATCCTTCACTTCTGTTTAGAATTTCAAGCACTGTATTTGCCTGGGTCTCATGCCTGGGTCTCCCGCCTTTTTTATGGCTCCTCCTGCCTGGGTTTTTTCCTCTTCTATATTTTTGCTTTGCTTATTCTATCATCTTGTTTTCCCCAGTCACTGTAGCTTTTCTGTTTTTTAAAGTTGTTTTCTTAGTCTTTATTTTCTTGCCTTTCATTCTTGTTTTCATTTTAATTTTCTCAGTTGCTTGTGTCAAGTGCCTTCTTAAATCTTGCTGTGTGGGGATTTTTCCCCCCTCAGGGCTTTTTTCTCTAGTTTGTCCCAGTGTTTGTTCAGTTCCCAGTGTTTCAATTCATTTTTATTTAAAGTTTCCATTCCCACTTTAGCCGTTAGTTTTTCATTTATATTATTTTATTAATATATACATATATTTAAAAGTCTTAGGTCCAAATCCTAACCAACTTTCCAGCACTGGCATAGCTGTGCCAATGGGGCATGTGCTGCATCCTGCAGTTGGGTGGCACTCACGGAGGCCTTTTCAAGATAAGGGAATGTTTGTTCGCTTACCTCACAGCTGCATTACCCTTACCTCAGTGCTGGAAATTTGGTTAGGATTGCACCCTTAATAACATACATCACAATCCTATGCATGTTTATTCAGAAGAAAGTACCATTTTGTTTAGTGGGGCTTACTCCCAGGAAAGTGTACAGCAGGGGTGCTCACACTTTTTTGGCTCGAGAGCTACTTTGAAACCCAGCAAGGCCCGGATATCTACCAGAGTTTTTTTACAATGTTCGCGCCATCATAACATATAACACTTATGTGTACAATGTATGTTGGTGTACCTTGAGCCCCACTGAGTATAACAGGACTTACTCCTGAGTAGACATGCCTAGGATTAGGCTGTGAGGCTGCAATCCTAGCCACACTTACCTGGGAGTAAGCCCCATTGAGTACAATGGGCCTTACTCCTGGTGTTTCCTCCCAGAGGCACCTGAAGGGGGGGGTCGGCACTCCGCGATCTACTCATTTTGCCTCGCGATCTACCGGTAGATTGCGATCCACCTATTGAGCACCCCTGGTGTACAGGATTGCAGCCATAGATAAACAAATATTGACTTGATAAGAAAAATTTTAAAAAAATTAATAAGATGGAGGGGAAGTAAGCCTCTTACAGCCCAATCCCAACTTTGATGGATTGCAAAGACAACCTCTAAGTCTTTCCTGCTGGGGGAGTTGATGCAGTCCAGCTGCCTCAACCCTTTCAGGGTTGGCATACAGTAGCTCAGCCCATCTATTGATGGATCACAGCCTTGAGTCAGAATGGGAACACCCATTTTGGAGAACAGATGGTTATTTGCTGTCTCCCCTAAGTTACAACCTAATCCTATGCATGTCTACTCAGAAGTAAGTCCCATTGGGGTCAATGGGGCTTACTCCCAGGAAAGTATGGCTAGGATTGGGCTGTTAGTTGCCTACACTTCAACAAGAAAAGTTTCAGGCTCTACCTGCTGCAAGTATTTTCTCTGTTATTAGTTTCCCAATAAAGTGGCCTAGATAAACCTAAACCTCTGCCTTGTGTGTTTATTGGGGGATGCACAGGCAATCTGCACCACTGCAGATAAGATGCTGGTGAGGGTTGTTCAAGGACAGGAGGGGATCGGTGAAGGAGCAAGGCAGGAAAGGGGTGGGAGGAGTGGATCTTGGCTGCACTTAGAGCATGCCAGATCCTATCCCTATTTTCCTGGCCTAACATGGCCCTTGCCTCTCCTTGGACTTATGCCAAAAAAACAACTGGCATAGATCTGAGGAGACCCACTGATAGTTAAGCAGCCTACAGAGAGGTAAGCAAAAAATATTTTTACTTGCCTCTCCCGGGATGTCTGGTCATGCTATCAGCATCGAATGCCATACACACTCTGGCAGCATGGCTGCATCGTGTATGATGGTGGGGATGGGACTGGGATATAAAATCAACGGAACTTAAAATATAAACTGGTAACCAATCCTATGGTTTTCCCCCTCCATAAAATGGATCCATGTGAAACTGGGCTATGATGCATTCTATGATGGGGGGGGGGGATAGGGTTTGGCAGGTTTAGGAGGGGAAAGGGAAAATATTTTCCCTTACCCCTTCATAAGCCCTTGAGCAGCAATAGCACAGGTCCAAAGAGAAAAAGGGGACATGTCAGCTGGCACCCAAGGGGATAACATCCAGTTGTGCAAGGTACCCACAGTGACAGTGGGTGCCATTCCAACTCACCCTGCATACCACCCTCCCCCTTGCCCTATCCTGCTCACACTCGCTGACTCACCTCCATTGGTGGGCCTTCTCTGCTCCGGTGCCACGGGCAAGGCCCTACATTCACTACAGCAGCAGTCCACAAGCGATTGGCTTCCCCATTTATGACAGCCAGAAAATGCATTCCTTTGCCAGAACACTAGTTCCAGTGACGGGTTGTAACATTAGGATTGGACTTTAAATCAACTGAACACTAAAGTCTAACTAAAAAAAGCTAAAATTAATCGAATTAAAACCAGTAAATAAATAATGACTAACTTCCCAAGTTATGACTAACTAAGCTTAGTATACAATCCATATCTATTCACACCTGCCATTCATGTACCACTCTCAAAAATATATTCAACCTGCTGACAGTACTGCTCTCTCTTCCCTAGGCCTAGTGAGCAGACAGTTTTAGGAAAACTTCTGAAAAGCAGGAATTATTATAGCAGCATATATCCTATTCTGTAACATGTCAGAATTTGATGACCCAACTGCAGATTATTCATGCAAAGCAATTGCATCCACAGCTCTTACTTAGTAACTTAATTGTTACTTACTGTTATTGTTTCAACTGAAGTCAATGTATATTTCAGGCTTGATTTATTTTTATCATCAATGTTATCTAATTTGGAAAATAAATTGACAAAAGCATTATTTTCCTACACATCTGTGTTTGAATTCTAAATCATTCATCTCTCTATGACCAGAGTGTCTTAAAAGATATACAAAGACAAATTAGAACCCACAAATCAATAAATAAGTAAGCTAATAAATAACAGCAATTAAAATTACCTTTAACTGGCTTCAATCCCAGTCACCAATTGTTTAATGAATGAGAGTGATCTCATAATGTTGTTAAAATCATGCTTTAGCAAGAATCAGTGGAAAATACAGTTCTAATTATATGGTAGCACCAAAAATGCATCTTGCCAAGTAAACAGGGCACTAATAGTTCTCTGTTTACCCCCTTTTACTTCCCCTAATATTTTCTTTCATGATGCTGGTGATAGCAGCCTTTCAACTGGCATCCAGTTCCTTCTAATTTGTTACATATGGCTTCTCTGAGGGCCATATTAGGCAGCAGACCCATATGTCAAGACTAGGTTGCTGCTAATTCCCTATAAGCAAGGTGGCAGTGTCAGCACTAGGTATGGGCCTCATGACAAAGCCCATCCTTGAATCCATTCACCCACATGATTGGGACTGGGGCTTCAGGGGTCAACCAGGCCATCTGATGCGTGTGGACTCTTGGCCAGTTCCCTGTCTGGCCATCCCTTAACACAATTCTGGCAGGGATAAATTGGAGGGGGGGGAGAGAGAGAGATTTAATATGCAGCAGGGTTCTGCAAGAGCAGCTGAGTCCATCTTCTCTGCGCATCTCTTCTCCCGGCATGGCTCCATGACCAGAAGTAATGTCCTGGGGAGGAAAAATGACTGGGGTAGAAGGAATGCTGGGATTCAGGATTGCAGTAAATCAGAAGACCGTTGTAAAACCAAGGAGTTTGTGAGCTTTCACAAATTTTCCTGATTGCCTGCTCAATGAAACCTGGAGTTCAGGTGAATTTCAGCAGGTGCCATGTCTGCCATTTTAGTAATGCTGAAGCCAATGCATTCACACTTTTTTCTGTCTGCCCAACTATTTAGTAGGGCTTGGGAATGAAAGACTCTCAGTTGCCATTTTGAGCTCTGCCTAGTCACCTCACCCCATACCTTAGGTAAGGCAAGGCTGAGACAGGAAACATCTGTCTGTATGGAAAAGAAGATGCTTCAAGACTTTTTGTACTAGAGGCAGACCATTAGCAGTTCCTAGAGCTTCTAGTAGCTTCTCTGGGAATGAATATATAACCTCCAGTAATGCCAATTCCCTTTGGATTTCACTGGAGGACAAGGAACTGCACATATATGCTCTGCAACTTGCCCCACTGGAATCTATCCACTGCTGTCAGGAATCCCCAGCAAGCTGAAGGGACATTGCCCAATGCCTGCCTCAAATACAGATGGTGCCTTGTTATCTGTGGGGGCTTCTGTGAACTCCTGTGGATGTCAAAATCCATGGATAATGAAATTCATTGTTCAAGGCACCTTTAACCCTCCAAAGGCAACCAGAGTAGTGCTCCGATTGCCTCCAAAGGCTTATTTGGGCCTCTGGGAGGAGAGGCCTCAGAAGGTCACTTCTGATTTTCCTGTAAAACCAGAAGTGACATTTAAAGGCCTTCAGGGGGCTGGAAAAGCCCTCCCTGATCCTCTGAAGGCCTTATAAGGTCTTATAACATCACTTTCCGTTTCTCATAAAATTGGAAGCCATAGAAGTCATTCTGAAGGCCAAGAAGGCTGTGTGTGGCCACCACAGCCCTCAGATCAGCTCCAGTTGCCTTCAGAGCACAGCTCCAGTTGCATGGATAGAAAATTCGCTGATAAGAAGGCTCAACCTGTATATGCTTCCCTTCTCCAGTTGCATTTTGCATGTATAAACTCTCTTGCTTCTGTAGATCAACAAATCATACACTTTTTAACATGTGCACTTAGCTCTCCTTAGCTACCATCTGAACCTAGGAAAAGCAGAGTTTGGCTGGATCAGCCTCTGGATTTTATGACAAACATGACTTGAGTCATATTGGTATCATGCCTAGCTATGCCCTAAGGCAATCAGTCCATTTTGTGCCATGTATATAACCTTGTATACTCTCACATGCAAGATCATTGCCTTAGCCACACCATACCTCAAGTGTTTTTGTTATTCTTCTTTGAAATTGCTTCTCTTACAAAACATAAATTCTTATATACGGTGCTTTTCCACAGCTCCATGTTCTCTAAAAGAGGACCATTGCTGTGTAAGAGTAGAGAGCAAACTGGCTTTCATACTATGAATTAATCATTGTAAGGCACTCTGATGTCTCCTCGAGGGCCTAATATGCACTGAAGTAGTGCAGTAAAAGTAACACTTGGCATATTTCACATGTTCAAAATGCTTTATATGCTGCACATTGTCTCAGTGGTCCTTGTCGTATAATGCTGGGAGAGGGTTTGAGGCTGAATCCACAGACTTGCCTAAGGAGAGCAAATGAGTTAATGGGCAAGGTGAGATTTTAACTAGGAACTTCATGGCTACGTCATGGCTTTCAACCCACATTGCTCAATGGGGATATGCATTCAGTTAGGCTTGAATGGGAAATTTTAGACCCCTTCATTAAATTCAGCATTTGTAATAAGCATTATAGGAACAAATGTCTTAAGTCAGTCATTCAGATCTTCATTCCTTTCCATTGTGCATCACTTTCACTAGGAGGGAAAATGAGGGAGGGAAAATGAGGACACACACACACACACAGATTCTCTCTGAAAAAACTAAATTGTCCAATCCTGTACACAGACATTTTCTCATGTCCAAAACTCTGATAGGTCTTCTTGGCACAAAGAGAACTCCAGTCACAAAGTGACAAGTCAAGTATTGTGTGGAAATAAAACACAGAAAGTACATGGTTTTTTCCTCATTCTACTGTTGTTGTTCCACCTTGAGAGAAAGGAAAAAGGCAGACTGGAGATTTGTAAGTTGTAAAAAACCATACTGTTTTCAGTTCCATTTAGGATTTTGATCCCAGCAGTGCTTCTCTGTGGTTATTTGGGGGGGTTGTTTTGCCTAGAGCCAGAGTATTTAATTTTAAGTCAGTTTCTCCTGACCTGCCCCCACAGTGTCTTCCTTATTTTCTCATATGAGTCTGAGTTTGTGAAATTGTGTTTGGAGGGTTCCCCCACCCCTTTTATAGAGGCTTGCCTTGGCTTTCCCTACAGCAGTTCATTTGAAATCTGCGGATTTGAAGAACTGAACCACGCACCTGTGCTCCACTGCTCGCACTCTGTATTTTAACATTATTATTCAGTAACTTCTTTGGGGTTTCAGGGGTTCCTTTTCCTAACACATTGGGACTGACCAGTTGTTAGTTCTTCAAAATTCCAAACAACTGATCTTCCCGTATCTATGCCTCTTATACCTGTCAGCCTTACACATGAGAAAGAAACTTATGACAAATGAGGATAGCATCTGTCTGTTTGTGAATCTCACTAGGTCTAATTACCTGTAGTTTTTATTTCTATTTATCATTAGTCCACACACAATCTTACTGTGCCCCTCCACTGGCAGAGCAAGCACTCTGCCAGTGCAGGCTGTCGCAAACTTGCTGTAAAGCACGTTGTGACGGTGCAGAAGTTAGTGGTGCTGGCAGGAAGGTCTGTGCTGTTTCACCAGTGCCAGATCCAGGTAGAACATGTGCCGGAGCCGGTAAGGGCTGCTCCAACCAGCTCAGGGGCAGGGGAAAGTGGGGAGGGTGGAGACAGGGGTGGCTGTGGGTGAATCAGACTCAGGATGGGATTGGCAACAGTGCATGCTTTATCCTATCCCCCTTCCCTGACCAGATACGCTAACATGAGGCAACATGGACTTGTGCCAGCTATTTGACCAGTACAGGTGCAAGGTGCCCCATTTCAGCAGCTGGGGCTTACCGAAGGGCAAGGGAATGAATGTCTCCTTATCCTGAAAGACTACCAGCATTGCAACTTCCTCCATAGGATGCGGTGTGACCTGCGCTGGCATCACTGCATCAGTGTGGGGGGGGGGGCTGCATAGGATTGGGCTGCTAGATGTTTCTTCATACTTTTTTTTTTATGCCCTCTAAAATGGGATCTCTTTGTCCCATCTGACTGACTTTTGGCAGTTATGGTCCATTTGAGAGGTCCTAGAATGACTGAAAATTTCAGGTTGCTGGAGGTTGCTGCAGGAGAACAGCAATAGTAGAGGCAGGTGAATTGCAGCTGGTTTTACCATAAAAATTCAGTGGTTATGAATGAATACAATGGACAGATTTTGTAATGATACTAATTTGATTTTGGTGAATGAATACCATTGCAATACAAATCAGGCTTTAAGAAACGAAAATGATTCAGGAGATGGAACTTTTTTCCCCTTGCAAATTGCTACTATTCCAGGCCCAAGACTTACTGGACAGTCTGTCAGCGTGACATGCACTCCCTTGCTGGAAGTGCTGCTGCAGTAGTGGATATGCTGCTGCAATGGTACATACCATGAGGCCACCAGCACACATGCCTTGAACCGAAATACACAAGCTGTCAGAGAGGCCTCCCATCACCAGCACTGATAAATTGATGGCAGGGACAGGCAGTGAGAGGAACAGGGTGAGGAGGAGGAAGAATAGGGAGGTGTCTGGGTGGGGAGCGGTGCAGTGAATGGGGAGGAAGGGGTGGATCCCAGAGGCACTGGCTTGCACCAGGATCCTAACATATTCCTTCCCCCATTCCCTCTCCCTTACTCTCCTTGTTCTGTACCAGCAAAATAATGGCACACAATTGTGGACCTGGCCGCAGTGCCACCTAAGGGCACAGGACTGCAAAATGCCATCCCCTCCACCCAAAAAATGTTACTTCCAGTTCCAGTTTTAGTGGAAAACTGCAAGTGCAATTTTTTGGCATTTTGAAGGTCTCAGAAGGTCTTCTGGGGGCTGGGGAGGCTTCAGGCAGTCTCCCCGGCCCTTAAAAGACCTTCTAACGCCTCAAAGATGGGGCCAAAAAAAGAAAAAAAAGTGGTGGGGGAGGGCTGTGGCACCACCCCATGACTGAGGCATTTACCTCCCAACCCCTCCAGGTACGTTAGTGATGGCACAGAGCCAAGGAGACTCATTGGGTACTGGTGGCTTATACAAAGGTGAAGGAATGAAGTTTCCTTACCATGAGGAAACCACCAGACTTCTCCCTGTGCTGGATGCAGAGCATGCTCCATTGGCACAGCTGCATTGATGGCAGGGATTTAATTAGGATTGGGCTGTTCATTGCCAGACTACATCACCTAACTGATCTTGAAATAAAGTCACAACCTAATCCTAACTCCCCATGAGGCAATGCAGCAATGCCAATGTGGCCTCCATCACATCCTGTGGGAGATTTTTGGCCTCTGGTGGTCTCCTTTGGGTCAAGGGAATATTTGTTTACTTGCCCCAGAGAAGGCCCTTCCCAGCCCAATGGGTCGACTCTGCCAGCTGTATAGCTGGTGCAAGTCCATGTAGACCCATGAAGGTGAATTGGGCTTAGGAAGAGGGTTAGGATTCTGTGGATGCCTCCACTGCCAAGCCCACCCCTCTTCCCAGACCTAATCCCCCTCCTCCCTGCTCCATTCCAACCCTCCCCATCTCCCTCCCATCCCCTGCATGATCCTACCTGGAGCAGCGGGCATCTGATGTCCCTTGCCACACAGAGCCAGTGGCTCCATGTTTCCATTGGTGGTCAGTTTGTGTGCTCTGGTATGTCACCTTTTGTTACTGTGGGAAAGTAACTGGAACACTGCCACTGGAACACTAGTTCTCATGGTGCAATGTTGCATTAGTATTGGGCTGTCAGAGTGAGAGCAAGTTTTAAAAACTGCAGTGTACTGTAAGTCACTGCTAGGGAGTGAACTTACAAGATCTTTCAGAATCTCCTTGCTTCCACACAAAAACAAGCAAGCAAACATGTAAACAACCTTTGGATGATCACATTCATACCTTCATTAAATTTGTGTCTTTCATTCATACATGAATTCTTGTAAATCATCGGATAGCAACGATGATTCCCTGAGAAACAAACTAAATACTTTTCTGAAATTATCTGTAATATTTTGCTTCTGAAGTTAACCTTTGAGGAACAATGGGAAGTGAATGAAATAGATGACGATGCTGAAATTCTGGATGTTTTTTCACCTCTGATGCCTAGTTATAATTATCACACAAATAGGATATTTTGTGCTTGTGACCTTTGCAGATGGAATATACTTGAAATTCATGCCTCGCTGTGCTCTGTCAGCTCCTTTCCATGCAAACAGCATCTGTGTAGCTTAATAAATTTGAGTTTGGGAGCTCTCTCTCTCTCTCTCTCTCTCTCTCTCTCTAATTTTATAAGGTTTTGTTGTTTTTATAAGAGACAGACTTGCAAAAAGCATTTCTTGTGAGACGAAAGCCGAATGATTTCTTTTCGTAGCAGTATTTCTATGTGACAGCATAGTTTATGACTGACATGATTAAGCATCCTTAATGACAGCATGTCACATGCGATAACATCACCAAACATTTACTTCCCCAGAGTCGCAATGCTTAATTAGGGGTTTTATATGGAACTCATCATACAGGCAAATATAATCACAGTAACTTGAAGTTAATACAAACCAGGCCATGGTTTCATAATCACAAGATGCTGCTATTCTGCAAAAACCAAGTCAGTGAAAATCATTCACTGACCTCATTTCATAGTGCAATAGGGCTAACAGGCATGTGAAGATTATCTTCTTTTCTAATCATCCCACCCACCCACTACCTGTTTAAAGAAATGATCTTCCACACATCCAGCAACAGTTGCCTTGCACATGAAGGCTGAAATCCTACACATATTAATCAGAAGCAAACACTATTGAAATCTTCTGATTTCAAGCATCTGACTTCTAATTAAGAAACCACTGGCAGTGCCGGATATTGGGAACCCTATGGCAAAGCCCTGAGCTACTTACTTCATGGTACCCCCCCCCCCCACTCTCTCATTGAGATTTTTTTTTTTTTATGAATAACACCTGAATTCTGGCATCTACCTTTTTGAAATTTAGTATGGACCTTATCTAAGGGAATACCTACATTACTCCTGAAGTTCATGCAAATTGATCACAAAAGCGTGTGACAAGATCAGCAGAAACCATTAAAAATTGTTAAACTTCCTAGAATGAAAACCCCAGCACCTATTTTGATAAGATTTTGCTGGCTTTGATTCATTATTGAGGGCTTCTATTCCTGTAAATTTCATCCAATTTCTTTGGAACGGTCCTCACCTCTGGCCCCCATAGGCTGTCCTGTGGAGCCCCCAATGGTCAGCAGTCTCTTCTGCTGCCTGACTGGGCCCAGGCGCCCAGGTTGCCTGGCAGCCTGGTCACTGCGATCTTCCCAAAGAGACAATGCAACCCCCACTGGACCTGCTGGAGCAAGCTCAACTGGCTGATGTGGTCAGTACCCAACACCGAAGACACCTCTGGGTTCACTGCAAGCCTCCCAGGTCACAGAGGGCCTCACCCCCTCATGATAACCAGTCGGTGGGGCAGCAACACAGCCACAGTAGGCAGATCTGGCAAGGTCAACCAGGCTTAAAGTGAAGCAAATTGTTGAAATGATCCAATGACATAAAACAAACCATCAAATGAAGCCCTGAAGCCGTATCTTAAAACGAATAGTATTTTTGTGCTGAGCTGCCTAGGCTACTCTCTTTCCAAGAATGAAGTGCAGTGCAAACAGACAATAAACAAGATATACTGAATAAATAGAGGGGGGATGTGTGAAGGCAAGCTCCACCTGTGCCCTCCATTCATGTTTGAGAAAAGCCTATACAGGTATGACCTCTATGTCATAGTTTTTGTATGTGTGCTCAGAAACCCTGCAAAAAAAGCAAGGTCTCCAGTCAAGTAAGGTAACTTTCTTGCATATAAGTTGTATATCTGTAGGCTCTGTTCAGCTGAACTGGTCAGAGATAGGCTTGGTTGCCATGCTTGCTCCCCTCTTCATGCATTCTATAGATTCTGTTCATGTTTTAACAGGGCTATAGCTAAAATGCATTAAAAAAATATCAGTCCTACATCTTTGTCTGAGGTCCCTACAAGGTCACAGCAAAGTACTAAGCCAGGGGTGTTCAAACTTTCAACTTTAGGAATCCTGGACCTTTAAAATTGTGTAGGAGAGATAATGTCAGCAGGTGCAGCTTGTCATCTGTGGGATGACAAGTTGCACCTGCTGAAATTCTCTCTTCTATACACTTGTTAAAGGTCCAGCATCCCTAAAGTTGAAAGTTTGAGCACCCCTGTACTAAGCTATGTACAGAAGTTAATTTTTTTGCCTTGAAACACTACTTGAACAAAAGATTGTGTTGATTATTGTCTTTTAGGTTAAAACTGGTCTTTTAGGTCAATTGGTTGGTGATCAATTTTAGTTGGTATGTGTGTTGTTTAGGATACTGTATATCTTTTTGTGAGTGGGGTCAGAGTATGTTTGTAGAAGGCAACTTTTAATTTCACAATGAGCATCCTCAAATTCTGCCAAGAATTTGTTTGGCAGACTGGGGCTAGACCATTCCACCAAGCCACCCATGGTCAGCCACGGTATTTTTGATTTGCCAAATGAAGCAGGGGCAAAGAATGGTACTTAGTAGTGGTCAGGAGTGCTTCCTAATTCAGGGTGGAGCAAAGTCAGCTGCTTGTTTGATTGAAACCATGATCTCTCCTCCGAAGGAGAGCTTGGCAAAAGCACCAGGGCTGTGATAAAATAGGTTACTTTACGGTGGGTCTTACAGCCCAATCCTAGGCATGTCTACTCAGAAGTAAGTCCTATTAGAGTCAATGGGGCTTACTCCCAGGAAATTGTGGATAGGATTGGGCTGTGAGTAAGTGAGATTTCTTACAATGAAGTATTTGCTGGTGAAGGCCACCTAACAGTTAAATGCTTGAAAAAGAATCTGGATAACATGTTTGGGGGTATGCAGAAGGAAACCTCTGTAGTAACAGAGGAGGAACCAGTTTAACCAACATATACTCCCTCTTCTTACAGTCCCGCGTGGGATGTGGTGGTCACACAGAGAGCTTTTTATCTTGTCTTATAACTGAACGACAAATTGGATACTTTTGCAACATTTCCGATCTAGATAGTTTATATATTAAACATCAGTTGTGGCTCACATGTATGTGATCAAATGTGAAGGAAATCCATTTTGCCTGGAAGGATTTTTGTATTCTTCCTCCTTTTCACTTTCAGAATATAAATAATTCAATCAATTTCTACACCAAAAGGAAAAGGGGCTGTTCATCAATGTGTATAAAATAAAGAGAACGCACATTGAGAATGCACAAGAGAATATGTTCAGTTATTGAAAACCACAGTTTCCCAACAGCGGCTCTTCTATGTGAAGATGTAAAAGAGGGGGGGGGGATTACTTTGTTCTTCCCTCCTGCAGCATTAAACTTAATGAGATGGCAGCCTGATCCTCCATGCTACCTAGCAGTAGGGCTCATTGCATTCAATGGGAACCAAGTCTTGATCAACATGATTCTTTACTTGCTAAGCTGTCAGCATTTCGCATATTTCATCCTCCAAGTTTCATTAAATGGAAGCATGTGCAGGAGTTCAGCTTCATGTGAAAAGCTAGAGGAATTGTGGAACTATGAAAAGTCTTATTGTTCTTGTAGGAAAAAAAATGACCAAGAAGGAAACATTGTATTATAAGCCTGGATTAATATGAATTTTGGGCTGTCATTTGTGAGACACTGTCAACTATCCACTCAAAGCAAGCTCCAGTTTGACAGCAATTCAGAGGTAAATTGGAAGTGGTTGATCCTCCTCTGTATCATGGCAAAACAATGCTAGGCACTCGAAGCTACGTGTTTGCTACTGCACAATCTATGAAGTGTTTATAATACCATGACAAGGCTGTTTGCAAACTCAGAACAATGGCAATAGATCATCACTGCAAAAGCATTAGTTTTTTACTTTTCTTAGTTTGCAGCTTTAAGCCAACCCAGCTCAGGCACTCAGTTTCACAAATATACTGTAAGGCATGCCTGCAACACTTATAACCAGGTCAGCGTGAGCCTGCACTGAAGCAGCACCGGGTGGAGGCCAGTTGAAAGCCGCCTGGAACTGTGGGCGAGTGCCAGGTGGTGGAACAGTGGGGGGGAGGACAAGGGGGAGGTGTTCTGGGGCAGGGGGAGGGCAGGGGAAGACAGGGCAAAGGGTGGGAGCTGGGTAGGAGGTGGGGTGGAGATGGTGGCAGGCTCTGCCACCATATCCTGACCTGCTTCCTAGCCTGGGAGACCCGACATGGGTCTCCTCAATTCTGCACCTACTCAATAGGGGGTGCAGATCCAAGGGGACCCATTGGGATTCCCTGGGTCTTACACAGGGTAAGGGAGCAGCTCCCTTACCCCGAGGAGAACTCTCACTGCTTCCCAGCCCCGCTGGATGCAGTAGTCACCATTTCAGCACTGCTGCAGCCCTGGTTGCTGGGAAGCATTGGATTGGGCTGTGACAAATCCACAAAGTGACTAATCTTTGAAAAAAAGAAATTCACTGCTTTATGCAGTTCTCAGACTACTGCTTGTCATCCACCCTAAGTAAGGAACAATTTCATTCTTTCCCCCCATAAAGCAAGTGAAAGTTGATTTTGGGTTGGTGGTTAATCTGCAGTACTCAGTCTTGATTCAGGGCTTAAGCCAGAGAGGCTTTAAGAAAAAAAGGTGGAGAGTGGGATCATCTTGCAGTTGGCCACAGCACAAATGTTTTAGAGTAAATGACAGCGGAACCCAGAAAAGTCAAATGCTCTTTATAATGAGGGGAGGGCCCACAAACATCAATCAACTTAGGTGGTCTGCATGACTTTAATTGGGGAGAATCCATAGTTCACCTCTTCATCCCATCACAATTGTCCAGTCATCCTGGGTAGACCTGACAATGGTTAAAAGGTGGATTTTGATTCTCATCACACTCCCTCATGCGCCTCCCCCCAGACCTAGGGAGTAAATGGATATTGCAGCAATACCTGCAGCATGGAGTGCTTGATTGCTGGCACTCTTTTCCGTAAAGCGTGGGTAGTTATGACCTTGAAATACTGTATTTTTCTTGGCCCTAATGATGAAATTGCCTCTCTGTTTCCTTCTCCTTTTTGTCACTCACAAATGAAAACACCTTAATAAAAAGGGCAATTATCATTAGAATGTCTTTGCCGTGTCATGAAATTGGGCATGCCATGTGCTTCTGTTATTTGTTCAGGGAGAAACAAAGCCTCAGATTACATTATCAAATTTTGCTATTAACGCCACACTGAGTTAGGAAACCCTGGATCACACTGAAATACTTCCACACAACGGCACATTAGACTGTAATGACTACATAGCATGTGATGGAAGGTACTTAACTTCACCCCAGAAAGAATGTTTTTAATGGCTTCATTTATTCATTTCTTTAAAAACTGTAAAATTGTCATGTAGTAATCTACCAGAGATACTCCCAGGTGTTCTGCTAAGATGTAATTTCAGCACACAAAGGGCTCTGCCCTGCTATATAACCTGTTGTGCCTCACAGCTTAATCAAATGGTGGCATTTTGGAATCATTCATTCTGGCTGCTAAAATGTATCTAGCAATAACACCATTATCAGAACTTAGACTTTTATCGTGATCTTTATTTTGTAGGCAACCTCATCAAAGCCCTCCATAAAACATTTTCACTCCATTGCGGCAGTGGGAGCTAGTTCCCATGTGCGCAAACAGCATAACTTGCACAATAAAAGTACATCACTTGTTCAAAATCCTTTCATAATCCTTTCACTCGTGTAAAATGGGCATGGGCGTGTGCGTGTTTTTTTAGAGTGGTACACAAATGACTTTTTTGAAATACTCTCATCAAAGCTTGTGACTAGCTGTAAAGGCTTTCAACAGCAGCCATTCCAGCTCTGAAGCCTTGCAAATGTACAAGGAGAGGCCCTGCTTGATCAAACCAAAGCTCCATCGAGTTCAATATCATGATTCATGAGCTGGACAACCAGCTGGCCCTGGGAATCCCAGAAGTGGAACATTTTGGCAAAGAGTCATCTCCTGCTGTCGCTTCCCAGTAGCTTCTCCTCAGTGGCACACTGCCTCTGAACTCTGAAAAAGCCAGAATAAAGTCAAGGCAATTATTGATCTCTCCTTCATTACTCTGTGTAGGCTAGTATGGCTGCAATCCCTTTTTTGGGGGATGGAAGTCCCATTTAGAGGGACTTACTCCTAAGGACACATACGTACATAGGGTTACCAGATACAAAGAGGATGCCTATACCTTTAATCACTGTATGGAAGAGGGAACTTTGGCAGGTGCAGCTCAACATGGAAGGGTTTAAAAAGCTGCACCTGCCAAAATTCCCTCTTTTATACAGAGTATAGGCACTCTGTCTCCCTTTGTATCTGGTGACCCTACACATGCATAGGTTTAAGCAACATGGCAAGAGCACAGTCCTGTGACTTCCTCAATCTCCTGGACACATGGTGATGACATCATTGCTAAGCCACGGGAGTAGTCTCCTTCATCACACCCAAGAGTTCTGTGCTACAGCAGGGCTGCATAGGTTGACATCCATTAATCATTAACTTAGGGCAGGGCTTTACAAACTGGGGTGTCACGATGCCCCAGCATGTGGGCCCTGGCCTGTTTCCCCTTAAGGGGCAGGGGCAGCCAGGAGGCAAGGAGGAGGCGGCAGCACAATCCCCTGGATGGGTGGGGGGCATGCTGCAGGGGCTTGGGTGCACTCCAATGGGGTTTGTTTCATTGCATTCTCCATTAAATTGCCTTTCCAATGATATATAACATGATGGTATTATTCATACATACCAATTTTTTTCACAATTTTGGCCACTAATGTCAAGCTCAGCTTGTTGCCCCCTGTAACGTCCATGGCGGGAGGAGGCCCCTTCCCTGGGGTTGTTACCGAGTGTGAGGGGCTTACCTAGTTGATGAGCAGTGGTCGGCGGTGAATTAAAGGACAGGAAGCAGGTATGGTAGCTCTACACAGGCTGTTTAATTGCATCAACCATTTTACATTCATGTGGACCGTTACTGCATGGCCCACCGCACTCTATGCTGACTTGCGCAGCTGCCACCTGATCGGCTCAGGACCCAGCCCTTCTGGCTCCTTGGCAGTTCCAGCCCAAGCTTCCTGGCCAGGGTCTCTTGGCCCAGAACCTAGGTTCTGGGGGGCCACAACCCTGCTGGCCAGGGTCAGGCTGGCTGGCCTTGGGAGGGCCCACAGTCCCTCTGTGCCAGATCCCTGGTCAGTTAGCCACCATGGGGTATAGTTAGCAGCAAGCGCCCGATGCAAAAACCCAGTCTCTCCAGGGTACACCCTCTGGGTCCAGGCAGGTCCAGGAGGTCCCTGCCCCAGCCTCCTCTCTACAGAGCAGACCACAGCCCCTTTCCTCTGGAGGCCTCTCTTTTCCCCCTCTAGCTTCACTCTGGCCTTCTGCCCCTCTAGAGAGAAGTGACCTCCCTTTGCCTCTCCAGGCTCCTTATGAGGCCAACCTCAGGTCGTCCAGCCCCACCCCTCCTGACCACGTGTCTGCCTGTTCCCAGCTGTTCCTTGTCCCTACTCACAGGTAGGTGTTCTGCAAGGGCCCCCAGTCCTGATGACACTTGGGGCTTACTCCCGAGTAGGCCTCGACTCTAGAGGAGATCTCTGCTCCCAGGGAACTGCTGGCCGCCCAGTCTGGGCCCAGGTGACACCCCCTAAAGCTCGTTGCCCGGTGCGACTGCTACCCCCTGCACCCCCTTAGCTGCGGCACTGAATGGGGCAATGCTGTGGCAAGGGTAAGGAGAGGTTTAGCAGTTTGCCCTTGGCATGGTTTGCATCTCAATTGTGCCCCCCTCCCCCGCACACTATTTTTAATTTTTTTTCTAAACTAGGGGTGTCAAACTCATTTCAAACGGAGGGCCACATAGCATTCATGATGCCTGCTGAGGGCCAGAAGTGATGTAACTAGGCAAGAAGTGATGTCATTAAACAGGTCATAACCAAAAATAAACACTTTTTTCTCACTTAGGAACTCATTAGCTGCAAATAACAAAAGAGAAAATATACGAAGCTTGATCATATTTCAAGATATGGGAGAGCCCAATTTTCATTTGGGCTGCCCTTTCAGCAGTAACACCTCAGCACTACTCAGCAGCTGAAAGCCTGAGGGCCATATAAAAAGCTTGTGCAGGCCACTTCCCCCCCCCCCGCCTTATGTTTGACACCCCTGTTCTAAACTTTCCAAAATTGATAACTTTTTTTTTAAAATTTGAAAATGGCACACAAGTTGGGAGTATGATTCAACTGAAAACTATGATGGGGGCAAACAACAAAGGCTGTCTCCCATGCTGCCATACTTTGGCCCTATTGCACATCCCACCTTTCTGTGTATAATCAAATCTAAAACCTGATTGCGGAAAGTTGCGTAATTCTACCAGACTCTTAAAATATAGTTTTGAAACTACCCCATACAATTCTGAAATCAATGGTGATGATTGCTATAGTCCCAAGGCACATATCCTTGCATTTATAAACTGGTACTTTCTGCACAGAAACATTATAGGATGCATGCTTTCTGATAACAATCACCTACTGGCAAACACCACAGTGCATAAGCCACAGCCAATAAATAATTCTGCACAGTGAAAGCCATGTTTTAAAATTCACAGGATTGCTGCCTGAGAATCAGGGGGTCATCTAATACAGAATATGCCTTAAAGCTGGCACCTTTTTTCATTGTTCCTCTGCCTTGAAATAGATTCTGACCTGAGCCAATTTTTAAACAAGTTCTGTCTGGAATGTATGTTAGTAGAGATGTGAACCATCTCTCGAAATGGAAACTTTTGCAGTTGCAATCTGATTGCAGTAAGTGAAAAACCAGTGATCTGACAACTGACCGAAATTACATTATGGTAAACAGAGAGTGAGTCTGGCAAGGGCACCCGGATAGGTAAAGAAAACCAACTGAACTGTCTCTCTATCACAGTTCCAGCATATGGGTCTATGACTACTAATGACTGGTATGGAAACTGACTATTGTCAGAATTATGTGCATGCTGAACTATAAACCCCTTATAAAATGCAGCATAATGGATGCCCTTTTCAGCCTATCATTTGTAGATCTTTTTTATGTGATTGCTGGCAGTTAAACTGTATTCTACAGTTGCAAGATTCACTTGGTTTGTTCAGTGGGTTAATCAACTAACAACCCAATCCTATCCAGGGTTTATGGTTATGGATCTCATGATCAGTGACTATAAACTCTGGCTGGCAGCATGAAAGCTGCACCACCATTGTGCATTTCAGGACCATGGCTGGAGGCCCCACATGCTTCCAGATGCCCTGCCAGACCTGCCGGGGTAGATCAGCAGGGGTAATGATTTGGGGAAGGCTTATGGGCAGTTCAGGGTGGAGGCTGAACCTCCAGGCTGGGAGGGGGCAAAAGCAGGCTGGGCAGGAGGCAAAGGGGGGATTATTGCAATGTTGTATGCTGAGAGCCTAACCCCCTTTCCCTGCCCTGAACTGCCCATAAGTTTCCTTGGACCTATGTCTGCAAAATAGTTGCTGTCAGTCAGAGGAGACAAACTGAAGCCCAAGAGGCTTACAGGGAGATAAGTAATCAAAACTTTTACTTACATCTACTATGCTGTTCGGTCACTTCACCCATAGCATTCAGTGCACACTCCCACCAGTGGCGCTGTGTGTTGTGAGCTGGTGGAGGATAAGATTGGGCCCAAAAACTGTAGTTGATTAATTGGCAAGGCCCAATTAAAACTGTAGTTGATTAATTGGCAAAGCCCAAGGCTACTTGCTTGTGTATTTCTGGGGCTATTTTGCTTTCGGTGATTCCCTGTATTAGAAATCAAGATATAAAATATTACATGTGTCTTTTCTTTTGTCACTGAATAGCAACTTTTGTTTGTCACATTGCAAGTTCTCTCACACTATCTTCAATGAGACAAAAGTACTAAAATGGGGTTGGCTATATGAAAACTTTATCTAAATGCAATTAATTGATTACTCATTTAAAAGACAGGTTAAAAGACAAGTTAAAAGACAGGTGATTGATCAACTGATTCTTTCATTGGCTAACTACTTGGAGACTCTAGAGCACTGGTTCTCAACCTGTTGTCTGGGAGACCCTGAGAAGTGGTCCATGAGTTCTCAGGAAAAAAAAAATTGCCTTTGATCACTTCCAGTGTCTTGCTGAGCAAGCATTCTCCACCAAACATTCTCCACCAAAGACCACCAAAGAGGGTGGAGACCGCTGACAGCCACAGCCACTTAAGTATCAGCTGTGGCTGTGGGCAGTCCATTCTCTGTCCTCCCTGATAGTCTGTAGGGGAGCGCTTGGGAGAAGACTACCACAGAGGGTGGAGGCCAGACCACCCACAGCCACATGTGGTCCATGATGATTCCAATTTTTGCCTCAGTGGTCCTCAGGCTCTTAAAGGTTGGGAAACACTGTTCTACAGGAAAATCCTGTGCAAAATGGGTTGCTGAACAGATATTAACAGGATCCATGCAAATTGAGCAGATTTTCTGTATAGGTAGGTATTTTTCCCCTGTAAATACCTAGAGGTAGGTATTTGAATTTATACTATAGCAGTCTGACAGTGTTGATGTATGCAGTTTGCCAAGAACAGGGTCTAGCTGAGTCCTTTCATCTTATAGCCCTATACAGTTCTGCAACAGCATCAACTCCCTTTTCTTTGCCATGGTTGGGCCTCTTGTACTGCATTCACCTCCCACTTCATCATTGTTCAGCAGTCCACAGGGTGCTGTCTCTATAAACATGAGAAGGAAAAGATCAGGCAGTTTCCTACAGTAAATGACAAGAGTCAGACAGTTGCTTGGGACCAGAGTTCATCTAAACCTGCTGCTCTGAATGGGCTCTAGCAAGCCTATACGCAACTCTGAAATCCACCCTTGCCTTATTTTAAAATATCTGGCATCTTCATTGAAGATAAGGTCTATTATCATTAGCCTGTAAAGGTCATGTAAAGAGTAACCCTATAATTTGTGGGCTAGAATTTTAAGGATTTCCCAGTCAGATCATCACTGCTTTGCAAACTGGCTAGGCACCAAACAGAGATTACTGGTTTAATATATAAGGTGAATCTATTTTCATTACATATCTCATCCAATGATCATTAAAAGCTGCACATTTATTGCTCATCACAGCTTAAATTAAAATCGGCACCCTTCATTATTATGGATATTAGCACCCTGTGTCATGCATGTTTTGAATATCAGATGGGCATCTTGCTATAGAGACCCTCAGTAAAGTGAAAGAGGCACAGAATTTTGGTGTGCTTCAGTGGGATTTTTCTTAAGCACAAACCAGCATGGTGTGTGGGCCTTTCCTCTCCTTGGTTTTCCAAACTCTCTTCTTCAGCAGAAGTGCAAATTATATTCTTCTTAATGGTTGTGGACTGCGGGGTGCAGTACATCACCAATGTTACACGTAGAATGTCCATCCCTGGCATCTTCAGGTAGGGCTGGTTTTGCACTGCGGTTCATGGCTCAGCCTGTATGTAGATACAAACTCAGAATTGAGACTACATACTTGAAAAGCATCTTTCAAATGTGCAATAAACAGTTTGCAAATATACTGCAAGCACACATTTGCAATTTATGCTGTTGTTAAACATTTGCTGACTGTGAGGGAGCATAGCAGTTCAACAATGCTTACATTATAGTTTGGTTGCTACTGAAAAACAACCTACAGTCCATCATCAATCAAAATCTGGACTGTGGATGGATAGAACCCTTTTGGCTTATTGCCTATTCATTATTTCATTTCATGTAATATTTTATATGGTACAAAAATAAAAGCTAAATTAAAGTCTTGCTCTCTTTGATGCAATTTACAGCCCATTCCTACCTGGGTCGTCCATTGGTGCCGTGTCTCTTCCAAAAGAGGCATGTAGTTGGTGTGCCATAAAGCAGCACCAGTTGTAAAAGTCACTCTGGCAGTGCACAAAGTCACATGCTTCTGGCACATCAGTGGCAAGGCTGGAGCTTTCCTGTGCACTCCAGTGCAACCAGACACTGCTGCCACTGGAGATAATGTGGTAGGGAAGGTGGGAGGAGTGGGGAAGGGAAGATTGGGGAAGCAATGGTGAGAATGGATGGATCAGGTCCAAGAAGGAGATGGGTTTGGCAGCAGTGGTGACTGCTGAATCCTAACCCCTTTCATGGACCTGATCCCGTGGCCCAGGTCCTTGCAGACCTGCACTAGGTATTTACCTAGCACAGGTCCGAGTAGACCACCTGTGCTGCGGAGACTTACCTCTGGGTACAGAAGCAATTTGTTCCATACCTGGAGAAAACTTTCACCACTTACCCCCCCCCCCTTTGCAGGATGCAACCATAGCCATTTTGGTATTGCTGCATCAGTGGGGGGAGGGGAAGAGTCAGATTGGGCTCTTAAGATATTAATACTAGTCTTGCATGTGTTGCAATAAACACTTGCAATAAATGACTATTACCTATCAAATAAATGTATTAAGGAAAAAGTTAACCTACTTCTGTGAGACATTCATAGCCAGCTTTGTAAATGATGATAGGTATGCAAGGGGAATAACCAATGTATCATGGAGATGATTATCATCCCCATGGTTTTGTTCATTTTCTTGTATGGTGTTTGACAACAGAAATACAAAGTACTGTCTGCATGAAAATGCTTGTAATAAATGAATTGGTGCGTGAGAAATCTGTCACCCTATTTCTGCAATTTTCTGTTCCGTTGTGTTGGCTATGCTTGCAGACTCTATGGAATGGCAGTCTTGTTTTTAGGAACAGCAAGCATATTCCTAAAGGGGAGGGGGTGACAGAGGATGGATCTGGTGGCAATAGCGCACTCTGGAGCCTATCCCCTCCTTTTTGAGGATGCCACGCCTTTCTTCTGCTCAGGCTTGTGCCAATTAATGAGCTGGTGCAGGTCTGAGGAAACCCATTGGCAGTCAAGGGGTAATGGAGAGGTAAGGGGAAATAATTCCCCTTCCTCCCAAGAGCCTCCCAATCCTCCCCCCCCCCCACTGGATACAGCATGCACCTTTTTGGCACAGCTGTATCAGTGGGGGGAGGGATTGTACTCAAACCTACACTAAGTGGGGCTAACTTTTGTGTAAACAAGCATGGGGTACATTGTTAGTTGCTATGTTTGTTCTTGTACAGATAGCAAGTTCCCTGATTATACGAACATGTGAGAAGCAGTAATGGGGAACAGGTCAAGGAAGCATGCAACATGTCATGGGCATTTTGAGCTTCAACCAGTGGGGTCGCTAGGGGGTTGCAGGGGGTCCGGGTCACACTGGGTGATGTGCACAGATGGGGTGACACCACTAATGGCCAATTTTTTTTTAAATCTAGGTATTGCCAAATAATACCATCATGTTATATATCATCCAATGTGTGATTTCATTCAGAATGCAATGAAACAAGCCACGTTGAAATATTTCTCCTCTATCAAATGTTGCAGTCAAATAACCTATGGGAGAGGGGCAATGCTGCATCACCATGCCCACCATCTGGGGCACTGCCCCACCTATCATGTGGGTGACACACTGGCCTTCCACACCAGGTGATGCAAACCCTAGTGTCGCCACTGGCTACAGTTGCTATTTCCATCTGCACCACCAATGTTGATCCCTCTTTAGTCTACTAATCTATCCTTGGACTATGAATGATTCATATTGGGATCAGCAAAGTCTTCATGTGATTGAGAGCAGGGCTGGTCCATCTATAAGTCCAAACAAGGTTGTTGTTGGTGCCTGCTTCTGTCTGTTCATGTGCCTCCATTGCTCTTTTGCCCACTCCTTGGATTGAAAAAGGAAGAGGTGGATGAAGGTCACCACTCTCCTCTCTTTCACACTTCTTCCACTTCAGGGAGTTGGGGGAGCAGAGGCTGTTGCACCATCAGTCAAAGGGAGGGCAGCATCTGGCATACTGCCTTGGGTGCCAAGAGGTCTTGGGGTGGGTCTGCTTGTGAGCCAGGATAGTGTAATGGTTTGGGAGTTGCACTTAGACCTGGAAGATACAGGTTCAAATCCCTGTTCAGCCATGGAGATTCCTGGATGACAGTGGGCCAGTCACTATCTCTCAGCCTCTCCTACCTTACAAGGTTGTTGTAAGGACAAAAGGAGGGGAAGAATAATATACACCACCCTGAGCTCCTTGGAAGGGCAGTATAAAAATTTGAAAATAAATAAATAAATAAAAATCAATGAATAAACCTTTCCAATTGCAAGTGCCTTTGGTTTTTGAACAAACAGCTAGCTAGCAGTGCTACTATTTGAACTATTTAAAATTATACCTGTCAGACTTCACGCAGCAGCAGCAAACAATAGAGTGGCAGCGCATGTTTCCTTTTATCATTAAAAGTCATCCATACAGTATTCTTTGTGTCTAGCTGTGTGAGGAAGGGGGAAAAAAATGTATTCTTGCAGATTCTTCTATTCAAATGCAGATTGCAGCTCACAGCTTCTTAAAAACCATTAAACCTTTAAACTGCAGTTTCTCAGCACAGAAGAGGTAGGGAGGTGAAGAGAGTGGGGCACACCCTGGTATTTTGTGAGAGGACTTGTCTGTGATAAATTGGTGAATTTGTCCTAATTTCCTGAGGGGGCAAAGGAGAGAAGCCTTGGCACTTCACTTCATTTCTGAAAGTCTCATTACTTCCAACAGATGCCTTCTTGTCGCATAAGAATTCAGACCGAGATGCTTTCAGGGGACAAGTATGTGGGAAGACTTTTACCTAAGAATCAGATGAACATTTTTTTTGAGGTCAGCAATTTCTGCCTGAAGGGTCTGTTTGTAGATCTAGGCTCCACTAGGTCACTGTATAATGAGGGCTCCCTGACTGTGTGGTGCTGTTTCTTACCTCAGCATTGCTGTCAGGTACTTGCAAAATAAACACACTTATTCGGATCCTGAGCAGCAAAGGTTTCCCATGAGTCTATCTTTCTTCCTTTTGAATAACAGAGATGCACACAGCGTGATGAGTGGTTAATGTTTAAGCAGCAATTAGCGACAATGATATTTCTCTCATAGAAGCTTGCCCTGAGAGAACTTGTAGAACTGCGGGAAGTATGTCAAGTGTTACTTCCTAAAAAGCGTCATATATCTTTTGTTAAACTGCCACAAGAATTATGGGGCCACTGGGAACTACGCACAGTCAAGATGGCTTGTTCGAGAAGAATTTGTGTTTATGACAATGGAGCATCACCTGCCTCTGTAAACCTTTTAAATCATCTGAGGATATTATACTAAACTTCCCTGGTCTCTTGTATGGTTCATTATTGTATCACTAGTTTTATTACAGACCATTTGGTTTTATTACAGACTACAGCTCTGGTCAGATCTTCTATTTATGTGGATGCTGAATACGTAGCTGACATAGGTCTAAGGAGACACATAGACCGTCAGGAAGGTACAAGGAAAATTTTTGATCACACACCCCCACTATAACACACAGTGTGCACCTCCATAGGGTGCCTGATGCTATAGCGTGGCAGGAGGAGGATTAGGCTGTAAATAGCATTTTATTTGCCTCAAGCTAAGATGATGGCAATGAGCTAAAAAAATGCAATCAATAAAAATAAGCTTCAAAGAGCTAGTGCCAACAAGCAGCCATGTACATAATAAACATCAAATCTGAGAGCATCAGAGACAGATCACCTGGGACACTGTTCACAATAACATCCCTTGCCCTTGCACCGTATAATGACAAGACTGAGCCCAGGACAGACCCCTGGACCAAACACTGCCTGCAGAACCAATGGGGCTCCTATGTCAATGCATGCAGCCAAATGTTTTGGGCAGTGCAATGCCACAAAAGGGTTCTTGTCTGGCACTACAATGGATAAAGAAGGGCAGCAGAGGGGGTAAGGAAACAGCCTGTTCCCTTATTTACCACCCTAAGGCAATGGTTCTCACACTTTTTAGCACCAGAGCCCACTTTTTAGAATGACAATCTGTCAGGACCCACCGGAGGTGATGTCATTAACCTGAAAGTGATGTCATGGCCGGAAGTAACATCATCAAACAGGAAAATACTTAACACCCCCATAAGGAAAAAATCAAATTAAGGCTGCAATCCTATACACCCTTACCTCATAGTAAGACCCATTGAAAAAAATGGAACTTACTTCTGAGTAGACATGTCTAGGATTGGGCTTTAAGTAAGCAAGTAAATTAAAAGTTTACAATGTGTCAGTTTAAAAATGTATTTAAAATAAAGAAGAACCCTCCTAAGCAGTTGCTGATCTGTTTAAAAAAAGATTCCCCAAATATCCCAAAGGCTACATCCTTATCCACACTTACCCAGAAAAAGCTCCATTCTATCATTGTTAAAAACATACATATAGTAGCCTGTTAAAAGTACAGATCTGTAACATTTCCCCCAAATGCAGTCACATACCATGGTAGCATCAAGTCTAATATATTAAAAATAAAATAGACCTTGAAATGAATGGGCACCCACCTGAAATTGGCTCCCGACCCACAGTTTGAGACACACTGTCCTAAGGTATTTTGGAAATTCAAATCTAGATAAAACTTGTCTTTGTTAGTCTTATCTTGCGCATATGATAAGCACCATTGCAGATAAAAGTGTCTTCTTTAAACCAACATACTGTTTTCCTATGTATTACTTTTTCATATAATCCTATAACTTAGAAACACATCCTAGCCTAAAGCTAGCTCTCTGTCAGTGCTTGAGTAGTTGGCTGAATGGAGATGTTTAAGTGAACAGTCATACTCAGTGATTTTGCAGTAACAGATACACTGTGTTTAGAAAACAGTTTTGATTTATGTCAAAGAATTTTCCATTTCGTACTTCGTCTTGTGTTTTCTTCCTGTCCTGTCGTGTCGATTTCAATTTTTATCTCATCACGCGTGCTATAGTCTTCCAGGTTTGCTTATGCTAGTGCCAGATTTATAATGCATAGAACATTTATTGCTTGGAACATGGTTCCTTCACTGTGTGTCACATCTTTCAAATATGCAAGAGTTGCAGAAGAATAGCATTCATATGATGATAGTCCTCCCTGCTGCCTGACTCTCTGAAAGTTCATTGTTGCTTATTCAGAGCAGTTCAAAGATATCTCCTGGCAACATAGAGAATAATGGAATATGTTATTTGAATGGAAAAGCCAGACAGATGAGGGTAACACTTAATAACTAGCAAGTGTGAGCAACTGGCCTTTGATGAGGCATTCTTATTTAAAGATTCTTGTTGCACATTGCAATAAAATAGAGCACTTATGGAGTGCTTGTGCAGGGCTTGTACAAGCCCTGTACAAACATTAAGTAATTAATTCTCTTAATGCAGCCATGAAAGAGGCAGGTATTATCTCTGTGTACTTTTTGATTGGAGAAGCAGCCCTTCAGGAAAGTACTTCAAAAAAGAAAAGCCCATCTCACTCATAGGTGTATGCATATTGACCTTTCTGGAGCAAGAACACATCTCCTTTAATGGGACAAAGGAAAAGCATAACATGTTATGCACTTATCCACAAATTATCATTTACCATTAGTGAGGGGGAGAGACCTTATCAAATAAGCACAAATGCAAAACAGCTGAATTTTGAGAAAATTACAATACTTTCTCATTCTGTTTTAAAAATGCATATATCTTTTGTACATGCTTTCAACCTCATGTTTATTTTTACGTTACCTATCCCTTCTCATGGTTGCTTATACTACTGCCATCTTTTTGGCTTTACATGTCTTAACTTTTTGACAGAGTAATTGACCAAAAAGGCATAATTTTAGACTGCTGTCCTCTGTACATTCACTTGAGAGTAAGTACCACTGAACATAGTGGGACTTACTTCTGAGTAAATATGTATAATTAGTGCATATTTCCTCAGAAGTAAGTCTTAGTGTGTCCAATGGAGCTTACTCCCTAGTAAGCATGTTTAGGATTACAGCCCAAGTAGAATTCACCTAAACCTCATGGAGGAAGTGTGGTCTGGAGGTTGAGCAAAGCTAAGCAAGATCAGATGCTTGGATTGGAGACCCAAAGACCAAGAGAGATGGAGTGGCCACTGGCATATTTCTACACCACTGGCGTAGCTAGAGGGGGGGTGCACTAAGTTTTGCAGGGAACCTTCCTGCAGTGTGCAAGCGGCTCCTCCCCTTGGGAGACATTCACCTCTGTCCCCGTCCCCCCACATGGCTCCAAAGGGGAAGCAAGGAGCCACTTGTACACTGCAGGGAGGCTCCCTGCAAAACTTAGTGCACTGCCCCCCCTCTAGCTACACCTATGCTCTACACACCAGTAGAGTAAGGAGGAGTCACCTGGCAAAACAAATAAACGAGCAACTTTGAGAAACTGGTCAGAAACTTGGTCCAGCTGCCTGCAAGAGTTTAGTAAAGTGCAAGAAGTCAGCAACCAGGATAAAGATTGTACTATGAAGGGGAATGTCTGGAGAAATGGAGGTTCTATACTTGTAAAAACTTGTAAAGTCTCTTTTGACAAAAGGGGTTTATGTTCCACCTGCCTACAGTATGTAAACCTCCTTTCTTCTATGAGAAAACTAGTATATAAATACCATAATAAAGACATAAATACTTTTCCATGGGAAAAGTATTTTCCATGGGAAGTGACACAACTTGGGCCTTTTCCTTGGCAACCTTTAAAAAAAAAGTTCATTCATACCAACTTGTCTGCCTTTGCTCTCAAGGATTCAGTTGGATCCTGATGCTGTTTTTACAGCAGAGGATCCGCCTGCAGGCCAGTCTCAGAAGGCGGGCCTCGCCACATGTGTGTGCTCTCAGGAGGGAGCTCAGGGGAAGGGAAGGGTGCCACTATCAAGAGAGTGACAGGCCAGGGGAGATATGGCGGTGGGGGTCGGACAGGCCATTACAGGAGAAGGAGAGTTAATCACAGGCAGATCATCTCCCCTTCTGGTCCCTCCCCCAATTCTCGGATGCCTGGTGGTCTTGGCGGTGAGTCCCTGGATCTGAAGCTGCTACTTTTGAATGCCAGGTCGGTGAATAATAAGACCTGTATCATCCAGGATTTGATTCTGGATGAGAAAGCCAACCTGGTATGCATTACGGAGACCTGGTTGGACGTGGAGGGAGACGTTAGTCTCTCTGAACTTTGTCCACCAGGCTTCCAGGTGTTGCAGCAGCCAAGATTACAGGGACGGGGAGGGGGAGTTGCAATGGTCTATCGTGAGTCCATCTCCCTCACCAGGTGCCCTGTCCAGCAGTCTGCTGGGTTCGAGTGCCTGCATGTTGTGTTGAGAGGACCGGACAGGATTGGGATTCTGTTGGTGTACCACCCGCCCTGCTGCCCAACAGTCTCCCTGCCTGAGCTGACTGGGGTGATCTCGGGGGTGGCATTGAAGGCCCCCCGCCTGTTAGTGCTGGGGGACTTCAATGTTCATGCCGAGGCCCCTGTGGTAGGTGCAGCTCAGGATTTCATGGCTGCCATGACAACCATGGGCCTGTCCCAGAAGATCTTGGCCCCGACACATACTGCAGGACACGTGCTGGACCTGGTGTTTACAGCTGGGCACGGGGGCAGTGATCTGGATGTAGAGGAGATCAAGATCACTCCATTGTCATGGACAGATCACTTCCTGGTAAGGTTTAGGCTGGTTGCGACTTCCTACCTCCGCAGAGGCGGGGGACCGTTTTCTATGGTCCGCCCCCGGAGGCTAATGGATCCTGAAGGTTTCCTGAGGGCTCTGGGGGATTTTCCCACTGCCGAGACTGGCACCTCATCTGAGGCCCTGGTTGACCTCTGGAACAGGGAAATGTCCAGGGCAGTGGATGAGATTGCTCCGGAGCGACCTCTGCCACGTCGCAGACTTGGAGCGGCTCCTTGGTTCACTGAGGAGCTGCGAATGATGAAGCGGCAGGGCAGGCGTCTAGAGCGACGGTGGCAGAAAACTCGTGATGCATCCGATCGGACACAGAGTAGAGCTCATTACAGAGCCTACTCCGTGGCGGTGGTAGCAGCGAAGAAATCATTCTTCTCTGCTACCATTGCGTCTGCTGATAGCCGTCCGGCAGAGCTGTTCCGTGTGGTGCGGGGCCTCCTCCATCAGGCCCCGCCAGTGGACCAGGAGGAATACACGGTCAGCCGCTGTGATGTGTTTGCGCAACATTTTGCAGATAAAATCGATCACATTTGTTACGACTTGGATGCCACATTGACAATGTCTGATGATGTCCCCCTGGCAACTGCTTGTCCAGTGTTGTGGGATTCTTTTCAGCTTGTGCAGCCTGAGGATGTGGATAGACTCCTTTGGAGTGTGAGGCCATCTGCCTGCCTGTTTGACCCTTGCCCAGCTTGGCTGATAAGAGCTGCCCGGGGTGGACTGGCTGAGTGGACGGGGAGGGTGGTCAACTCTTCTTTGGGGGAGGGGACATTGCCGCTTGCTTTGAAGCAGGCGGTGGTTCGCCCCCTCCTGAAGAAGCCCTCCCTGGATTCCACTGTGTTGAACAATTATCGGCCAGTCTCCAACATCCCGTTTCTGGGCAAGGTAATTGAGCGGGTGGTGGCGGCCCAACTCCAGAGGGTCTTGGATGAAGCGGATTATCTGGATCCTTTTCAATCTGGTTTCAGTCCGGGCTTTGGGACGGAAACTGCCTTGGTCGCCTTGGTGGATGACCTACGCCGGGGACTGGACAGGGGGAGTGCATCCCTGTTGGTCCTGCTGGACCTCTCGGCGGCTTTCGATACCATCGACCATGGTATCCTTCTGGGCCGATTGGCCGAGTTGGGAGTTGGAGGCACTGTTTTGCGGTGGTTCCGCTCCTACTTGGAAGGTCGGTCCCAGATGGTGGTGCTGGGGGATGCCTGTTCGACACCCTGGCCATTGAGGTGCGGGGTGCCGCAGGGCTCAATTCTGTCCCCCATGCTATTTAATATCTACATGAAACCGCTGGGAGAGGTCATCCGGGGGTTTGGAGTGGGATGTCATCAATATGCTGATGACACCCAGCTTTATCTCTCCTTTCCTCCAGACTCCAGGGTGGCAGTTGAGGGCCTGGAGCGCTGTCTGGAAGCAGTGAGGATCTGGATGGGGGCTAACAAGCTGAAATTAAATCCGGATAAGACAGAGGCTCTCCTGGTCGGAAATCCTCGATGCAGGTTCTGGATTATCAGCTTGCTCTGAATGGGGTTGCACTCCCTCTGAAGGAGCAGGTCCGCAGCTTGGGGGTCCTCCTGGACTCGCAGCTGCTCCTGGATTCCCAGGTGGCGGCTGTGGCTAGGGGGGCCTTTGCTCAGCTTCGGCTGGTGCGCCAGCTGCGTCCGTACTTGGATCGTGCAGACCTGGCCACAGTGATCCATGCTACGGTGACATCGAGGTTAGATTATTGTAACGCGCTTTATGTGGGGCTGCCCCTGAAGACGGTTCGGAAACTGCAATTAGTGCAGAATGCGGCGGCCCGTGTGGTCACTGGAGCTAGGCAGTTTGACTCTGTCAGCCCGCTTCTCCGGGGGCTACATTGGCTGTCCGTTCGTTTCCGGGCCCAATTCAAGGTGCTGGTTTTGACCTTTAAAGCCCTATACTGCTCTGGGCCAGGTTATCTTAGAGATCTCCTACTCCCGTACAATCCGGCTCGTCCTCTCAGGTCATCAGAGAAGGCCTTTTTACAAGTGCCGCCGCCTAAGGAGGTACGTGGGGCGACGGCAAGAAATAGGGCCTTCTCAGTAGTGGCACCAACGTTGTGGAACTCCCTTCCCCTTGACTTGAGAATGGCTCCCTCCCTCGAGACCTTTTGGCGAGGCCTGAAGACCTTGTTGTTTAATCAAGCCTTCTGACGTTATGGGCTTTTTAACATCTTTTATATATCTTTTAGTTGCTTTTTTACAGGCCCGATTCCTCTAAGAACTGCTGTTTTATGCTTTTTTATTCTGACTCTTCTGACTACTGTTTTTATGGGTTCTGCTAATGTGTTTTTTAATATGTTTTTATCTGTTTGTGAAATTATGTTTTAATCTGTTTTATATGTTAGCCGCCCTGGGTCCCTTTTTGGGAGAAGGGCGGGATAAAAATAAAGTATTATTATTATTATTATTATTATTATTATTATTATTATTATTATTCACTGTAGTCAAATATTACTGGCCACATAACCAATAAGTACAGAAGGTGTCACAACATCTGCTGAGAAAGTTTACTGAAATATACCTAATGTATTTTTATGTATTATGTCTGTCCCGATCCTTGCTAACTGGACAAAGAAGCACTTTTTAAAATCAAGCTCCTTTTATATTTAAAAGGAGAGATTTAAAAGGGGGAGAGTAGCTGTCTCCATTCACTCCTTGTACTATGTTGAGGCTGTAATCCTATACACACTTTCCTGAGAGTAAGTACCACTGAACTCAGTGAAGCTTGCTTCAGAGTAGACATGCATAGGATTGCAATGTCCACATTTTTTTTTTCAGAAACCAATCCTGTCCACAAAGCTTTTACCCGCCCGCAAAAAAATATGGTGTACTTACAGTATGGAGGAAAGAAAGTCACGGGGGAAAGGGTGTTAGATGATCACTAGGATTAATGGAGTTTAACATGACTCTGGAATTTTGTGATTTTAAACCCCAAAAATATTTTTTATACACATTTTACTTTCTAAGCACAGAACTGAACGATTAAATATTTATCTTTTTTAAAAAATAAATTGGATATTATAGTGAAATGCCTATGAGAAATATCTACTTAGTTGGAAAATGCTTGTGGCTTTGCATTGTGTTTGTTAAATGTGCTGTGACATGTTTGTCACCCATTCAGCAAAGGGGTGGCAAATCCTGCATAGGATTTTCTACTTCAAGAGTTACTTTGGCAGCGCAGAAGCAAGGATCACAGAAAACAACCACAGAGCACCAAACCTTGATCCCTCTGTCCTTTCCTTTCCAGCAACAAATCATCAGAATTATCGATGAGAAAAGGTAGATTTTTAATGCCCTTTAAAAAGCGGGGTTGGGAATCCAGGATTTCTTCTTGAGTTAAAATGAATATAAAAGAAACAAAGTCCTTAACAAAGGAATTCCTTCAACAATCTTTTTTAAAATGGTGAGGCTCTTAACATACTGAATAAAAGGTGGACAAAAGATTCCAACTATAACATTTTTCAAAGCAAATTAAATGGAAACACTGCAGGGCAGACCTAGCATCAGTATGTTCAAGTGGATGATATGGGTGCTTGCTTTTTAATGGACTTTTCTGGTAGGCTGTCAAGGCATGTCTCTTCCCATGATATTCAGCTCCTCTCTCAGTATTCCTCCTCCCGCCTTCTGTCGTTCTACCAGTGATTCTCTGAACCGCATATGTGACTCTACTTCCATGCTCACCACAAAATCATATCAATGGAGAGGTTCATTTTTGTAAAATGGTTTTTGATGAATAAAGGGAAGCAACACACAGTTATGGTCAGAGTTCTACAGAAACTGATTCAGGGAGGAATGAATAACAGTATTGTACAATACAGTGTGCAAAGCAAGTGTTTCTTTTATAGAATGTGGGAGTCTGCTAAGAATTGTGTGATTTTGAATTCTTGCATATCCAAGTGGGCTGCATTTCATTCACAAAGGAATGGCATTGAGGACTGTTGCTGTGTTATTGTATTTCTTGTTTTCATGTCTTGCTGTATTGTAAGTCTCAATGATGAGAGAGAGAGAGATCTTTTAAATAAACAAACTCAGAACTAATTATGAACAAAAATATTGTTAAGTTTGATTTGAGTACTTATGTCCATCAAAGGGCTCAATTTATCCATTAAAAAAATCATCATCACTACAACCTGGAGCTATCTTATGTGCCTTACTTTATAGGCAGGAGAAGTAACCTCAGCTGTCATACAAAACAAAGCAGATTTGAAAGTATATGAACAGAAAAAATAATACGTTAAAAATATTGTAAGGCCTTGCCTGTCTGCTAATGGTCCAGCTCCCAGATTTGCCTGACACAAAGTCTCTGGCATTTTGTTCAGCTGACATGGAGGGAGGGAGTGCCACAAATCTGAAGCCATTATTAAGGACTTAGCCGTGCTCCAAGCAATTATAAAGTGTGGCTGGAGGCCACAACTTGGGCAGTCCAGTCCTATCCTCTGCCAGTCCATATCATGCAGCGCTGGTGATGGAGCACGCACTACATGCTATAGTGTGGAAGTGACCAGGTGGTCTGAAAGAGGTAAGTAAAAAAAATATTTTTATTTCCAGTAGGCTGCCTAATTGCCAGTGGGTCTCCTAAGACCCACACCAACTATTTGCTGGTGTAATTCTAAAGAGAGGTAGGGGCATATCAGGGGAAAATGGCGATATCATCCTGGCATGTGCTGCTGCTGAAATCCACTTCTCCCACCCTCGATACCCCTACTTGCTCCACTCCCTGCCCTACTCCTCCCCCAGTCCTCCCCCTCTCACCTTCCAACTGCCTCCACCATCACCTGACCTGCACTAGCACATCATCTGGCACTGTGTTGCACATGAGACCTCCAGCTGCTTCCACTGGTTGATATGAAGTACATGGCAGTGGAGTATTTAATGACACTGCAGCAGCACTTGTGGTGGTGGGCGAGGAGTTCCACCTCAATGAAAGTTTCACTAAGTGAAAAAATAAAGGGGGAAAAGTCATCAAATCTAAATCAAGGAGAGAATAAAAATATTTTGAGAATATTTCATGGAATATTCATGGTGTGCTTGATTAACTGGGGATCAGAACCTCTGATGTGAGTCACTTCAATTTCTTTCCTTCCTAATAAGAGGGATCACAGGGGGTCATAATTATCACTATTTCATGTTATCTTCTTCACAACTTTTATGAAATAAATAAAGGTGACAGATAATTATATTCCCCAAACTATCTAAGGTTGCAATCCTAACCATACTTTCCTGAGAGTAAACCCCACTGAACAAAATAGGACTTACTTCTGCGTAGACCTGGTTAGGACTGTGCCCTGAGACTGAATTAGGGGTTTGAGCCAAGATCTCATAACATTTATATATAAATAGTTTTTCAAAAAGAGTACTTTCATTTGTATGAAATGCCTAAATAGAAAAAGGAACATCTGAAGCCTGAGTTGCCAGTATAAGACACTTGCTTTTTCTTTTTACAATGTAGCCACTTTCTTGCTTGCTTTTCACTTTTATTCATGTTCCATTAAAGTAAGTGGGTGCATCTGCCTAGATAAATCCATTACTGCAAAGTCTTTGTGTTCTAGATAGATACTTTACCTTATGCTCCTTTGCTTGCTGCTCTCTAACACATCTCTAATTATCTGAAATGGCAAAGATTTTATTTATGTACTGTACTTTAAACATTCCACCAACCTTTTCAGACCACATTCAAGGTGGCTTGCAACAATCGATTATCTTTAAAAAAAAATCATTCAAATAACACGAGCAGCTACAAATGGCCCACAGATAAAACTGACAGGGGATGCGATTCATAAAACCAGTTACAAGACACCCTGCAATATCCACCTATAGGAAAAAGCACTGCATTATTTGCATGGAAGAGCCCTAGTAGAACTCTCTGGGGTGCACTTTCAGAAATTTGGACCCATTGCCAAATCAGCCCTGATCACAGTTCTGGCCTTCTTCATTGAAGGGACTTTAAGCAGGGTCTGTCCAAATGATCTTTAATGGGAAATGGGTTGTATGGGGAAGTCCTTACACTCCACCAGCCATGCAGGCAGTGGTAGTTGCAAAGCCCCCGGGGAATATTTCCTTGCATGTCACTGTGCCCTGGCTCTCCTGCAAGTATCATACATGCCCTAGGAGCATGCTTTTCCTTGACAGCAACAGCACCTCACTTCTTCTGGCTGCAGCTTCTCTTCACCCATCCCAATGGGTGGATCCTCTCCCCAGTTCCTTATCCCAGCTGGGAGGAAAAGACTAAATCCGTACTTAGGAGTATCTGTTAATTAATCTATACTCATATCTTCCAATCAAGTGGTCTATGTATGGTTGGAAAGCTCTGGACATAAAGAATCTACTTTTCTGAAGCTTAAAAGCCTGTTGCTGTTACAAAAGAAATGCATGGCAAGGATTTGTGATGTCTTTCTTGCTGTGACACCTTGCTGGGTCTTTTACTTTAGGATATTGCTTCATGTTCTGTACTCACAGTTCCCAACTGCTACTTCAACATTATTATAGAGGAACTTTGTACTTTGTGCGTTTTCCATTTCTTGTCCATTGTAACTCTACAGAGTCAACCTAAATGCCTTGTTCATAATGGGAACCATAGAGAAGGAGGGAAAAAAAGTTCAATGTACTTCCTTGATCTCCCTGAATTTAATGATTGCTGCATAGGCCTCAGGGCTGCGTTGTCCTCTGTGATGCCTTTCCTGTCAACCTGTTCAGTCTCCCCCCTCACAGAGAGATGACTTCTTGGGATTTTTGTTTTACATCAGTAGTGAGAACTGGCCTTCAGAGACTGAAACTGAAGAAATGAACAGGTTGCAACAGCTATTCACTGTATATTCAGATAATATGGGATGAGGAAGAAAAATTAGCTTTTGCAGGGATACCTTCTTATCAAGGCTTGAAAGTCTTGAGCTTGAAAGTCAGCTGCTATTGCTGATGATGCTGGGCAGGAGGTCTGGTCTAGAGGGTAGAGCCTCTGTTTGCCTGAAGATAACATCCAAAGGTCGCCAGTTCGAGGCCACCAGCACCATGAACAGCAAGACCTTGAAGCAGCTGGCAAGCCTAGCTGAGTTATTCCACCTGCTCTTTTGCTGCTGTCAGACACTGTGGGAGGAAAATGGAGGCCAGAATGTGATACCAGATCATAAAAGATCCATCTGAAATGTTGTGGTTCTTGAAAGACAGAACCTTCTTCAATTGTAACAATCCCTATTGGGATTTAGTATAGCCTGCCTATGTAAACCGCCTTGAATTAAAGTCTGAGGAGAAATCTGACGACCAAGAAAGGCGGTATATAAATACCTGTATTTGTTGTTGTTGTTGTCACGAAAACAAATGGCTGGTAACATGATCCAGGAGGTGGGAGTTGGGGTTTCAGTAGTATAGGACATGTAGAGTCTGTTTCTTGCTGCTATCCCACCAAAGACCCAATTCATGCATCCATATTAATTGATGTAATGCTTTCTTAGTAACCACTGCACCTGAGACAATGTTAATATTGTTATGGACTTGGAATGTGATCTTGCAAATGCACCTAGAGGTCAGTTTTGGTTTAAGGCAATGCCCAGGGAGTATGTCTGAAATTTGACCAAAGAGCTAACTGTGAATGATCCAGGGTGAGAAAACTCTCTGGACGGTGGAAAAATAAACTGGGTGGGGTGAAGTGATCAGGTGGGGTGAAGTGATCAAAGGTGACTCATCTTTCCCTCCTCCTCACTTTGACTTTGGGAGCAGACGTGAGAGTCTAAGGGCACAATCCTAATCCATTTTCCAGCACCGACATAAGAGCAACACAGCTCCGAGGTACGGGAACAAACATTCCCTTACTTTGAGAAGGCCTCTTGAGTGCCACCCAATTGCAGGATGCAGCACATGTCCTATTGGCAAAGCTATGCCAGTGATGGAAAGTGGGTTAGGATTTGGGCCTAAGAAAGGGCAAAAGGAGCAGTTTTCTAGCAGCTTCTAGGGGAAACTGACAGAAAGTTGTCTGTCTCATATCTGTCTCATATCGAGTGAGACAGAAGCAAAGAGGGGAATGTAATGGAACCAAAGAGGTATGAGCTGAAGCCCTTCTCAGAGTGCATGGATGCCTCTCTGAACTGAGGGAGCCTATTCCAGCACATAAAGAATTCTCTGTCGTCTCCCTTCACCCAGTGCTAAATCTGTGTATATTTGCACCCAACGCAAATAATACAAAGAGATTGTAACCATCAGTGATCTCTCCACCAAAGGAAGCCAGAATCCAGTTGACACTGACCCTGAAATTCTCACCACCTGGGCAAGCAGAGAATGTGCATCACACTCTGTAAATTGATTCCCTGGGCAGAGCCATGCAAGCGTGTAAATCCAAATACATGTGGGTCTCGTGACCTCTGGCCACCAGATTTATTTCCAAGCTTCTATTCTGCATCCAGCACCACAGGAAGGTGGAGGCTTTCAAGACATATTTTTTATGCATGAGGTTCTGGCGCTTTGCCTTTCTTGTCCTTATTCCCTCCTGAGTAGGTGTTAATTTTCAGAATATAGCATGTGCTCCCCTATGCTGACTTGATGTAAATTGCTTCGGGGAACCCTTTTGATTTGCATTCTCCTATTAATGTGTTACCATTAGCCTTGATAGCTTTGTTGAGAAGGTTACTGAATCTAATAGTATTGTCTCCTGGGATGCAAGGCTTTCGTGTTTGGCTTATATTTCAGGGTTTATCACACTTTGGAAGAATTAACTGAATATTTACTTCGGTTTTTACTTTGAAGTGAACATTTATCTCCCTACTGGAAACATTCAGCATTTTCTGCCTTGCTGTCTGGTTGGTTATGCTTCCCCCCCCCCCACCCTCTTGACTGTTCTTAGACCTTCTGGTTTAGATTTGCAGCAGGAAATAAAAGCTGTGCGTTGGAATTATCCTAATTAATTATTTTCTTCAGCATTCCTTGAGGTTGGATTGCCTAGGAGGAGACGCGAGCAGAAAATGCACTGTAAAGTCATTTGAAGAACATAAACAATGGGGGAGGATATAAATAATTTAGCTCGGTACTAGGGAATTTCACTGAGAATCAAGAGACCGAATTCAGTCGGTGAAAGCGGAGGGAGAATATTTCCCCATAATGAAATCTATTAAGCCTTAAAGTAATTTTCCTAAGCAGGTAACAGAGAGGCCCCTTGCCCCTCCGAGGCCCCTTGCCAGGATGATTGGATAAACAGTGCAGTGCATGATGGGAGCCTCAACATGGAAGTCACAGCAATTTGTTTGTTACTGGTAATTGTGTGGGAAATATCATGGCATGAACATGGCTCTGCTTCTAAAGCTGGAGTTGACATTTTTAAGTGGTCCAAATGGGTCCTAGATCCGGTGAAAGAAGGGATTGTTAGGAATTCCCTAAGGAAGACTGAAGGGGAAAGGCGACCCCATCTATTCCCCAGTGATGATTCCCCATAAAAGCCGCCTGTATAGACTAGCTTGATTTGGGGAAAATTAAAGGGTTGCTGAATATCTGCATGTGATGGGCCTGTGATGGGCCTCTTTTGCAGAAGAGCATCTCAGAATTAATTTTCTAGTATTGTTAGCACAGCATCTTTCATAACCACTAAATTCAATTAATTCTCTTTAGAGGAAAAAGAGAAAAGGCCCTCTAACAGTCCATCAGAATCCAGTTACAGGGCTTCTGATTGTGCCAGCAGATCCGTTTTGCCATTAACAGAGGCCTCTCATGAGAGCCCTGGTAAGTGCTCCTTCCCTGGCTTATCTTCCAACCCTCAACTGAATCTCAATTTTGCCTCAATTTTGAAAATGTGTTCATCATAATGGATCTCCCTCTCTCTGTATGCAAATAATACAAAAACAAGGGCCTGCAGCAGGCTTATTTTTTCCCCTGTTAACTAAATTTTATCACACTTACCCAGCATCCTGCCACAGGCTGCACTGGGGTGGAATCTATGATATATTGCTAGAGTATCACTTCATGCATGAGTGGCAGATTATCTGGGGTATGTGTGTGTGTTCTTTTATTGTGTCCCTCCCAGCACACTCCCATTTTCTCTCTGGTGTGCCTTGAGCAAACTGTCTGAGCTTTCTGTTTGCCACCGCTTTCCAGATGTTACCTTAGGATAGCTGCTTCCATTTTGCATACGCTTTCAACCAGCTGTTTTCAATTGTGTCAAGAGATGACGTCGGCAGGCCGATCTCCTTGAAAACCAGTTTGAAATGATTTCTTCCTCTGAGGATAATGTGCTGGGGAGAGTGTTTCACTTCAAGCTTGTTGGGTGACTTTTTTTTTTTAGCTTAAATGAAGGCTTTTTCTCTTACCATGCTTAATTGTTTATCATCTTGTTACTTGATTATATCTGTATCCTCCATGGTGGGCTCCAAGAGTTTCCTTTATTAATTCTCTCCATGGCTTGTCACACATCTCCTCTCTTCCCTTCTATTCTCGGCACTTCTTATCTTCTAGCAGGTGCGGAGATTTGTTCTGCAAATGTTAACAGGAACTGCAGTGGGGGGGGGGAGGAGAATTCAGCAGTCACTTATCAAATGTCCCTGGGACACCAGCAGTAGGAAGGACCCAACAAAAGGCTCATGCTGGATCATAATGCTCTCAAGCAGAAAATTGGCAATCACTGCAGAAACAATTCCTCAGGAAAGTATTCCACTCTCAAATAGAATGCAACTCAGTGGCATTTGATTTCTGGTGGGAGGGAGCCAGATCTTCCAATGCCAATAAGAGAGCTTTGACTACAGCATGCAACTCAGTCTGTATATTACCTGCTAAGAATTGAAATGAGTGCAGAAACATGTGGCAGTGACCCTTCTCAATCCCACTACCAGGGCTTGCTCAAGGCCAGAGGCAGCCTGCCAGGTGCTATCCCTGCAACCGGTGATATGCATGCCCCTTTTCCTACTCCCAGATTTGGAAAAGGAAGAGGGGGATTTGCTCTTCTGCTTCATTCCATTTATCCTTTTCCAATCCAGGGGATAGGAGGAGGAGAATTAGAAATTACTGGGCAGGTAGAGGTGGGTCCCTTCTGACAATCTGCTGCCTAAGGTGACTCAGTGGCATACCTAAGGGGGGAAATGGGGGCAAAAGCCGATAGTGCCACTCCTGAGGGGGCGGTGGCACCAGTCTTGCCCCCATCACCCATTTATCTTTTTTCTTTTTTTTTTTAAGAGAAAGAAGCTGGCAGTTCCTTGGAGGAGATGAAAAGCGCTGCCCAGAGGGGCATTGTGCCTGGAGTGGCAGCCACTCTGGACATGATGCCATGCCGCTCTAGGCCACGTCTCTGAGGAGACGAAAGACTCATCCCAAATTCCCTCTTCTACACAATTTTTAAAGGTCCAGCCCTAAAGTTGAAATGATGCCCATCCCGGTCTAGTTTATTTTGCACTCAGTAAAGAAACACCTGTTGTGATAATACACAAATGAATGGTGTCTGACTAAGGGTCAAACTGCAGGCTGTTTTAAGCTGATGATTGGCCCTTATGCTTTGGATTTATAACTGGCAGCTGTGGGAGCCCAATCTAGATCAGGGCTATGGTATGTGTGCGGGGGACAGAGAAGCACTGTACTCCTTCACCACTTCTCCTCACTGTTTCTATTGGTTCCATACAGAACACTCAGCTGGCAACAAATGGGAACCTTCTGCCAAGTGCAACAGGCTGGGGTTGATTAAAGTGCCCTCCAGTGGCAGCCCCAATCAGGATCACCCACCTGCAGTAGCTGTTTAGCAAAAATGAGACAAAACACCCAACTGCATGCTTAAAGTAGTGTCTCCTTTGACCCTGAGAGAAAATCTGCAGTAGGGTGTTTTTACAAGTCTAACAGGGAAATAAAACAGGAGCGCCTTCTTGGGTATCACCCTGTTTCAAGTCGAAACAAGTCAATGAATGAAACAAACATTGCTGAAACTACAATAGTCCTCTTTGTCTGCCTCTATTGTGAGCAGAAGTCGAGCACGTAAGAGGATAATATCCTTATCCACTGGGCCGAGGCGTTACAGACGACAAGTCAATTGTCTGACAGGTTAAATGAGTTTGTATGTTGGATGAGGTGTACATAAGCCTCAAAATGTTATTATTTGATGTAATGGAAACTTTGATGCCAAATACATTGGTAATTCAAAAATAATTAGAGAGGTGAATAAACTGCTCAGAGGCTTTGGACGGTGCTCAAGCTCTCAGTTGGCTGAATTTAAAAAAACAGAAGGTGGGCCAAGTCACTAGACCGAGAGGGAAGATAAATACGAGCACTTTGCAGATGCTCGTAATTTTATAAAAACGTAGAGGAAGGAAAGTATTCCGTATTGAAGTGGTTCCCAAACTGGCAGCTGCCTTGACCTCCTGGGCCATTGGTCACAGCTCCCCATTAGGTCTCCAATCCTATATATTGGATAGGATGGTGGATTTTTCATGAGGATTCCATGGCGCCCCTGGTTGGTTTCTGTGGCTCCCCGGGGAGCCATGGCACACAGTTTGGGAACCACTGTCATACTGTAATGGCAGACTATGCATAGATGTGAAATATTAATTTAGGTGTTCCTTCACTGAAGGCCAGCCTTATGAGCTGCAGGGTCCAATTGGAAACAGGGCCCCAGGTTCATAGCCAAGGTCTATAGAATCTCAGAGAGATAAATACAGTCTATTAGAGATTTTATATCTGTATGGTGGAATGGAAAACAATCAAAATGTGTGCTTAATAAGTGCATGTGAGTTAATGGATCAAACGGATCTCAGCACATTTTAATACAAAATTACATATAAGACCTGGTGTAGGGGCCTATGGGCATGGGGTCCAACTGGAAGCAATTGGTCCAATTGGCTTAAAGTCAGCCTTCCCTTCACTGCTCCTTCCCACCATCTCTCCTTGACTTTCCACTAACTACTGCATTCTTTTGTCCTATGTATTCATACTTTAAGAAAATTCCCTGAAGTTCATTGGCTTACTTCTGGTTAAGCAGGGTTAGGATCTGTAAGTCTGCATTCTTATAGTATAGAGCAGTGTTTCTCAAATCATGAGTCAGGACCCACTAGGTGGGTGACAAGTCAATTACGGGGGGCAGGGTTCCCATTCATTTCAATATTGTATTTTTAATAGAATAGATTTGATGCAACCATGGTATGTGACAGCATTTGAAAAAATGTTACACATCTGTACTTTTAACAGGCTACTTTGTATATGCTTTTAACAACGATAGTAAATGGGACTAACTCCTGGGTAAATGTGGGTAGGATTGCAGCCTAGGATTGTTAAAAATTTTCCTACTTGATGATGTCACTTCCAGTCATGTCACTACTTCTGGTGGGTCCTAACAAAATCTCATTCTAAAAAATGGGTCCCAATGCTAAAAGTTTGAGAACCACTGGTATAGAGTATTTGCTCTTGAGTAGCCCAACCCTATGCTTCCTAGGGCATAGCGCTGCAGTGGAGCCGAAATGGTGACCGCTGCATCCAATGAGGCGAGGAAGCAGTTCTAGGTCTCCTTGGGGGTAATGGAATGCAGCCTTACCCCATGTAGCAGCCAGGCAGCCCCAATGGGTCTCCTCGGATCGGCACCCACTATTTAGGGCACAGATCCTCGGATATGTGGGCGCTATTGAGCGGGCGCAGAATTGAGGAGACCCATGTTGGGTCTCCCATGCTGGAAGGGAGGTTCGGATATCAGGGCAAAGGCTGCCGCTGTCTCCATCCTGCTCCCACTCTGGTCCACCTTCCCCCTGCCCTTCCTCCATCCTGGAATGCCTCCCCCCTGCTCCGACTTACTGCTCTGCCGCCTGGTGCTTGCTTGGAGCTCCGGGTGGCAGGTGACTGGCCTCCACCTGGCGCTGGCTCAGCACAGGCTCGTGCTGAGCCGGTGCCAGCCTAGTGGTGAGTGTCACAGGCATGCCTTATGGCACGTTTGTGACACTCAGTGCTGGCACAGGGCTGGAGCTGGCCTGATATGATCAGGCCCCAGATCTCCTGCCAGTGTGTCTTTGTTCTTAACTGTACATATTTTCTATTTGTATGCATTTGCTTCTTTTTGAAGTTGCAGACTTAGTTTTCTGTTTGTTTTTAACTAATAATAATAATAATAATAATAATATACAGTATTTATATACCGCCTTTCTTGGTCTTTATTCAAGACTTTATTCAAGGCGGTTTACACAGGCAGGCTTATTAAATCCACGCAGGGATTTTTACAAATTGAAAGAAGGTTCTTTCTTTCAAGAACCACTACATTCAAGATGTTACACTCCGATCTGGTTTAACATTCTGGCCTCCATCCTCCCACGCTCCGAGCAGATGGAACAGCTCAGCTGCAGCTTGCCAGCTGCTTCAAGGTCGCACGGTGCCGGTGGCCTCGAACTGGCGACCTTGTGGATGTTAATCTTCAGGCAAATGGAGGCTCTACCCTCTAGACCAGACCTCCTGCCCTGGTCATTAAATCTTTCAATGGGTTTCAAAAACAGCCCTGACTTTACAACCCCCATATGTTAGATGCAGTATGCTAAGAAGGAAGAGGAAAATAAGACTGATGACAGAATTGTGAAATAACTGCTTTTCAGGATTAAGTACAAATGACATTGCTTTATACAGCTTTCCGAAGCTGCTCTCCAAAGCCTCCAGCTGTGAACGTTCCAAAGCCTGGAGTCTTATATGTGTTCTCCCATTGAGGATGAGGCCTTCCCATCTAGCTGTTTTCATGCCAACAACAATGCAGTAGAAAATCAGGAATAAACTAGGAGTAATGATGGCAGGCCCATGCCATGAAATGGGCTTGTCCCTATGACATATAAAGTCACGGGGGTCTAATTTGAAGAGCAAAATGTATGCATGGGTGAGGAGCGTTTTACTGTCCCATTGCTACCAATTATCTCTCCATAGTCCTGCTGCAGGTTCTTTTCTGCCAGAGCTTATTTACAGGATTGAAGCCCAGATGGGGGAAAAGTGACACTGGAGAATAGACTGCAGGCAGTTAATGGGCAGCCCAATCCCAATACTTCAAGAATACCGTTCTGAGCACTATCAGAGATGGTGTGTTACTTTGGACATCTGCACAACTACGGACCTGCCAGCAACAACAAAGACTTGCCTTTGCCAAGAGAGTTACTGGGGTTTGTCCTGGGTGGATTGCAGCAATTCACTCCTTGCACACTTGACCGATGTGGGGGTGTTTGGGGGCCACTGCTCCATGGTTGCTGAGTACTGTCATGTTGACTAGTTAATGGAGATGCATGACTGCACATTGAATGATTTGGTTAAGGTGGTGCAATTTTTTTAAGGCGAATTGAAGCGAGTGAGATGTAATTTATAACATGTATCAGAAACTGATATTAAACTCTGCTGCCCTAAGACCGCAATGTATCGAGGCTCCAAGTTTTCAGTACAAGGTTAAAAAAAAGATTGTCAACCAGTTGAGACAGGGTTAGATCTACAATGCTCAACACTCAAAATATAATTGATATATTTAACATAAGGGAGAAATGCTATTTTGATCATAAGTAACAATAAGTTTTGAAAAAATGATCAGGCAGAAAAAGTTCCAGCATTCAGGACTTCATATCTCAATACCAATGCAGAAAATGATTCCAAGAAATCCTCTGACTTTGTTGTGTACAGAAATGACACATTTCTGTGCTTGTAGTGATCTCTGGGGATATGGCAGGCTCTTCCCAAAGCTTTTAAGGATTTTGAAATTGATGGGAAGTTGAAATGGCTTTTCTGTCATTTGGAACACAAAAGTTGAAGTTGTGATATATCAGAGACAGAGAACATCCATAAATCATTCAGGACTTCACAAGCACAATTTTTTTTTCTGATGTTGGGGAAACACAGAATTCTTAGTATTATAAAACCTCATTTATCTGAATGACCTGAGAGCAGACAACCTCCACCCCATCCCATTCTCAAAAGAATATCAAGAGGTATTGATAAAAATATGTGCTATTTACATAGAGTTAAGGGAAAATGGAGCTATTCTATAAGGTTAGGTACAAGGAACTGGAGTAATGAATATTGAATTGGGTGATAAAAGGCTTTTCAAAATCACAACATTGAACATGTTAAGTTACTCATCAAACTGGTTTGCATTGCTGTAGGTGAAGAAGGGAAGAAGAGGGTAGAACAACCAAGATATGGGATTGTTGATAGAAACAGGGACCAACTCCAGGCTACTTTCAAACATGTGGAACTGAGTGCTGAATTATTTTATTTAACCTTTTTTTAATGCATGATTTGTTTATTTAAAAATTATGCATCTCTATTTATAAAAATGCATAGCTATCTAAAATGAAAAACAAACAGGGGAGAGTACAATCTTACGCATGTTTACTTGAAAAGTAAACCTGCTTTTTTTCAGTGGCGTTTACTCCCAGGTATGTGTGCATAGGATGGTGCTGTGAAACACTGAGCAGCTTAGCAATGGGTGAGAAAAGGGGACTTCCATTCAAAATCCCCTTCCCAGCTGCTTCTCCCCAATGGGTTCCTTAGGGCAGCACTGAACCACCCATTTTGTTGGATGGGGGAGATGTAGTGCTTTCTGATGGGATAAATGTCATCAACTCAATCCCTCTTACTTACTTTTTTCTATATAAAACCTCTATGTTTTCATCTAGGCTGTCTTTCTGGTTACAGTGATTCCAGCCAGTTAGGAATCAAGTTGTGAGCCTGATCATATAATGCTGATATGAAGCCAATCAGATTGTCTACATGGCTATGTCACAAACACTGAATTGAGTGAAGGTAATGCCTCCTGGGTCAGCATTATTATTCTCAATTCCCATTCTCATTGGAAACTCAGAGGATATTCCATTTGGATATCTGGAAGAAATTCTTGATGGTAGGGGTGGTTTGCTCTAGGAGAATTTCGTGCTACAGGCAGGGGGTTGGACCTTGTAAGCCAGAAGAAGTTCCAGCCCATTAGCAGAGCATCGGTTCCACCAGTTGGCCAGCAATTAGAACAGCAGAACTTGCATTTTACTGGTGTGCAGCCCAGTTAGGATTGGGCTGATATTAGAGAGAAAATTTCATTACACTCAGTAGATTTCCTTCTGAATAAGTATGCTTAGTATTGCACTGAATGTTTCTCTAAAGACTAGAGTTATTATTAAATAAAACTTCATTTGGGTACAATTTTCAGCTGATGATGTGAAAGACTGGAAAAAGTTAGTCGAGTTAAATAAAAGGAGGACAAAATTGGATGTACATAAATGTGCTTTCTTAGAATATTACAGAGAATGTTAATTCCCAGGGGATTATGGAAAAATAAGGTCTTGACTTATTTCAGTGAAATAAGTATTTTATGAATAAATCATATGTAATTTTAAGCAAATGCTTCCTAGACCTTATAATCTTAATTATTAGACGTCAATAGTAAAGAAGTTCAATTGCTGAAATAAACGCTGGAAAAGATAATAATACAGAGAGAATTACACTAATGATGAGCTGTATCCTAAAGACTTCTTTCATGAAGTTTATTTTAAGCAAGGAAGAGCAACTATATTTGTCAATTTCTGCCATCCCTCTACAGCTGCCCTGTGTCCACAAAAATCTGCTTTCGACTTTGGGCTTGTGGATGTGAATAACTTTTTTTTTTCAGGTAGTACAAGAATATAGTAAGAGGATCACAGATCTGAAATACAAGATATTTCATAAAGCTAAAACTGATTAGAATTATAATGGTTTTTCCCCCCGGTTGGGAAAAGGTACATACAACTTGCAGCCTAATCCTAAGAGCTGCTAGTGCTGACACAGCAGCCATTGCACCAATGCTAGCCGTCACAAACATACCATAAAGCACATGTGCAATGACTTGGGGCTTCTTTGACTTGCACCAGTGATTTCAGTGGTGCAGATCCAATTAACCCCATTGAGCCTGCTGAGGCTCAACACAGGGTAAGGGAGGAGACCTCCAAGAAGACTTCCAGCCTGCTCAGTTCCAGTGCTGGATACAGCATGGGTCATGCAGCCCTGCTGTGTAGTACTGGATAGAATTGGGTTGTTGGACGAAAAACATTTCTCTCTTGGATAATATGACTCCATCACTGAGTAGTCAGATCAGGAGCCACATGAAGATGAAGCTAGTGCACTATTACTATTGCATCTCTCTTTTGTTCAGAGATGAGTCACCAGAACTGATCATGGGAAATGGAGGACCTTGGAACAAAGAGAGAAAAGATCAATCAGCAGAAACAATATGGCTCCCAAACAAATGAGAAACAAACACTGACAATTTATCTAGATTTCATCACACAAAACATGAGATAAGCATACTAGGAAAGGATTCTCTTTCCACCTCCTTTCAGACTGAATTTATACCCATTTATAAGCACCATTAAATTGAATTTTTTTACAAAGGTTGACCTAGATAGAGCTTCTGTTACTCCACAATTCCATACACAGTCAACCTTTATTCTACAAAAGTATTTTATGTGATATAAAGATACATATACTAGAGAATAATGAGACATAGAAAAAGACTGCCATTTTTAACATAAGAATTTTATGTGTGTCCCCCTCCCCCCCCAAACATTAAAAAATACTACCTCAACCAGAGCTAGTCTTGTGCTTGGCAAAGATATTGTTTAAAAAGATTACTTTTTTTTTTGGAGGATGGGGAAATGTTGCCCACAAAAGCAGGTAAGAAGTTAGAGGGGTCCTCAATGGCCCAAGAAACAATATATCTTTTTATAGATTATTTTGAGGCAGGGATTCAGAGAACAGATTGGAATAGGTTCGTGATACAAAGCTGCATCAAATTAGTGTGTGTGTGTGTGTGTGTGTGTGTGTGTGTGTGTGTGTGTGTGTGTGTAAAACACATTTATGGCCATATGGCCAAATGACCATGGAGTGGGAGGGCAGAGTGGGGGCAGTGATGGGGTGGGGAATAATTTTTTCTTAAAAATCAGATTTCTGATCTATATATAAAAACTCAAGATTATGGACAGCAAGTTGCTGTGGTGAAAAGCAGATTTCAGGTGATTTGCTGCTTTGTGTTATAGGATATTCAACAGACTGAAAACAAAACTATTTTTCCCTTCAACAACATACAGAAGGGGGGCAGTCAACACTCGGTGAAGTAGCAGTGAACCTCAGAGGGCTCCCGGGGGGGCTGCTAAATAGATGTGTTTTTCAAGTGCCTTAACAATTGGCGCACACTTCGTTGCCAAGAAGAAGGAACGAAGGCTGCGAGCTTGAACGGGGCAGTCTCTTGAAGCAGGCAACTTCAGAGATTTTCCCCGTTTGCTCTGTGCTGAATCACATCGTATCCCGGACGCCATCTTTGGAGAAGATCCGGACAGCCGAGAACTCCCCTCCCAAGGCCTAGATAAACATGAAAGCAAAAAACCTCTAATTGTGAGTAACCGATCATCAAAAGGCTATGAAAACAATTGCAATCAGGAGGTTGGAAGGAGGGAAAGACAACTTTAAGATTATTTACATTGGCTGGTAGCCACCCAGAAGGGAAGTGAACGAATCTGGATTTAAAAAACAAAAACCCTTGCTGGAGCATTTTTTTCTTTTTCATAATAAGGGTGACTGCAAGACAAGTAGAAGATAAGAAGATGAGAGATCACCCTACTGAAATGGTATACATGGAAAAGAAATAAATAACTAGCTTTCAATAGCTGAAATAACTGTTACTTTCGTTTTCCTAGCAAGAAGCCTTGATTCAGGCCTGGTCATTTAAAGTCATATTAACTTAATTTGACAGTGTTATTGACCTGGATTACTGATCCACCCCTTTTGGATATTAAAAATTAAGCACTACTTTGGACAAGAAGTGATGCAAGATAATAAGACTTGGATGAATCTTTAATTGTTTGATTGATTTGACATTGTCATTGACTCAAAGTGGAATATTGATTTACCCCTTTTGGATATAAAAATTGGAAATTAGCCTTACAAGAAGCTGAAACAAGATAATGAGGGCATTCAAAAATGTAAAGGATGTTAGTAAAAGCCAGCCCTTATTAATGGATTTGTTGTGGGATTTCAGAAATGAAATGAAGAAACAGGTCAGAAAACTATTGGAACAAATGAAGCAAATAAACTCCTCCCTGACAAACAGGAAGGAACAGATTATAAATAACAGACAAGAAAAAAGAATGGACCAAATGTCAGATGAAACTAGAGATTTTTGAAATCAGACAGGAGATGGAAGCAACCATTATTGTCAGAATCAAGAATTTCAAGGAAGAAAAAAGAGGGAACTTTCAGAGAGCATGTTGCTTCAAGAAGAGGAAGAAATTTTGGATTGAATCCAAAAAGAATGGAATGAAGAAAAAGAAAGAAGAGAGAGGGATTAAGCAATTTAAGAGAGTTAAGAAGAAAAAGAAGTGGAAGGAACAGTGGGAGGAGCAAGAAGGAAAACATCAATAAGACAGAGAACAAAGAAAGTACTAAGACAAAAAGTGAAAATGGCTGAACAAGTAGAATTTTTTTTTTTGTAGATATTAATGGGTTTCTTTTTTTTTTTTTAGAAGTGAAGAGTATTCCATTAATTATATTAAAATGTAGATGTAAATGAAAACAAATTTGGAATACAAAGATTGTGAAAATTAAAGTGGTATTAAGATAACTATGGGGGTTATTTTTTAAAAGAGAAATTATATAAAATATTTTATAGATGGCATTTAACTCCAGAGAAAATAGTAAAAATGTACCCTGGGTCATCAAACAAATGTTGGATAAGTAAACAACTGAGGGAACTTTGTATTATATGTGGTGGATATGCGAAAAGCAAAGAAATATTGGAAAATGATATATAAATTGTTATAAGAGATATTGAAGTGTGTATTACCATTCAACTGGAAACATTCTTCTTAAATGCTATATCAGAAATTAAGAAGCAGATAAGAAATATTTTATTTTAACTATTAGTTTAGTGGTAAGAAGAGTGTATAAGTAAAATTTTAAGCCTTTTTATGATTGGATAGATAATTTTAGATAAAGAATATTGATTGTTTAGTTAAATTATTAATCACTAGATTAACAAATATGATAATTTTTGTATGGATGAATGATTTTTTTTAGATATTAATTTTTTTGTTTTTTGGGGGGGCTAATGTATGTTGTAATCGATGGCCAATATCCTTATGTGTAACCTGTGTAGTCCCAGCCCTGAGTCTAACCTATTTACCTTACCTGTATCTGTAATAAATAAATAAATAAATAAAACATACAGAAGCAAATGCCTTAAGACCCTTTTGAGTATAACCAAGGAGATAGATGTACTTTAATCCACTGATGGTAAATGAAAAATAGCTTTGTTAGAGGCAGAACATTTAAAACTAGCCACAATTCTAAATGAAAACTCAAATGAGATGAGAATGGAACAAAGTAACTATGACACATGGATTTTGCAAATGTAAGTGCCACACAGTGAAATAACTGCACTGTTTCTCTTCTTAAGTTATTGTAACGAAATAAGATAAGTACTTTGAAAAGTAATTGCAGTATTTTAAAATGAAATTTCAGATAACCTGAGTTGCATAGAGTCATGTTGATGATGTGAAATATTTTCTTAGTGATGCATAAAGGGAGTGATCAGATGTATCCTCTTATACTGTTGCAAAATATTTTTGTGTATTTTTTTTTATAATTCCTCAAGGAAGAACCTGCAAGTACTCAAAACATTTGGTACATTCAAAAAGCAAATCATACAAAGCCGTTTACAAATAAATTTGGGATATTCACTTGTAAGGGGGGCGGCAGGCCTCTGAGAGGAATTGTCTCGGGGGTACAAAGTTTCTTTTGGGGCCCTTTGCAAAAGGGGAGGAACAGAGCAGAGGAGGGTGGTGATGGGTAAGCAGAATGGGGGCAGGGAGGGGCAAAACAGGCTGGGGGAGGGTGGAGATAGCTGGAAAAGTCTTTGGAGCCCAGGTCCACCCACCTGTGTGGCATCAGCAACTAGATACAGTAACGAGGACACCCAAACACACTCCTAAGTCTCTCTAAAATCTTTTAAAAAGAGAAAATCATTCAGAAAATGAGCATCATCATATTTAGGCTCACACTAGAATGGAGAGTATCCTGTGTGTACCAAAACTTGCTTCTGCAGCAGCTGTAATCTTGCAGCTATGTCCCTGAGCTCCTCTACACTCCTTCATGGTAAGCAGAGCCACAAGCCAAAGAGCTACTGTAGCAGACCAGTTCCTTCCATATTTGACACTGTGTTAAGTAGTGTCACGTATGCATTTCTTGACCCAGCATATATGGCTCGCCAGTAGCTGCAGTAGCACACTCATGCTGATATCCTCAGCATCCTGTGCGGGCAACAAGTCTGATTAGATAGGAAAATGTAAGATCCCAGGAAATTCCTGGGTCCCCTCCTTTGGCTCCTGGGCCCCCCTTTTGACCCTTGGCCCTGGTACAAATTTAGGTTTGCCAATACCTAGGCCCTGGGGGGGGGGCAGGTTGAAGCATAAAAGTATGTTCATCTTTGTTTTGCTTTTCTGACATTTTGTTTAACTAGTTCTATCAAACTGCAAGAATATCGCTGAATGAAACACACTGCACAGAGAAAACAAAAATAAAATAAGACACAGCAACAAACCTGCTCCCCAGATAATGAAAATAAAATAAATTCATGCAGCTAACTAACTGTGAGCACAATCCCAATTTCTGGCCCAGGACTGTTGCAAACATGCTATAAGGCATGTCTGCAATGATGTGGGATTTGGCAGGCTGGCACACATATGTTCGCTGGTTGACAGAGGCCAGAATCAGTGTCCGCAGTATGGTGTAAGCTATGTTTGCACTGGCCTTGGGAGGCCACCATAGGGGTTTGGGGAGGGTGGGGGTGGCATTTTAGGGATGTTCCAGAGTAGGGGAGGGTAGCAGTGGGTGGACTGGTGGGTGGGCTGGGCCTGGGATGGGGGTGGGACTAGCCTCTGGCACTTAGGCCGGATCCTAACCCGGCTCCCAAGCAGCCCAGCCTAACACCAGTCTGCTTGGAACAGTGCCAGTGATCTGATTGGTCTCATTGCTGTGGCTGGGGCAAGGGGAAAAATAACCCTTTATCCCAAGTTGTGCCACTTGTGCTGGATACAGTGCAGGCCAGCTTGCCTGCCTATTCCATCAGGAGTTAGGATTGGGCTTCCCATCTGCAACCTACGGGTTTCATGTAAATGTGTGAGATGCAAAACCAACCAACCACCCAACCAGCAAAAACCCAAAACAAACAAAAACCTCATTAATTTCTTTCATCAGAAGAAAAATATGTGTGCAAAGAACTTCACAAATAGGATAAATTATGATGTATAGTTGTTGAAAATAGTTAATATGTACAGCATGACTAGTAGAGCCACTGTGAACATAAGAACATAAGAAGAGCCCTTATGTTCTTATGGATCAAGCCAAAGGCCCATCTGGCCCAGCTTCCTCTATCTCACAGTGGCCCACCAAATGCTTCAGGAAGCACACAAGACAGCAAGACACAACCTGCATCCTGGTGCCCGCCCCTGCATCTGGCATTCTGAGGTAGCCTCCTTCTAAAATCAGGAGCTTGTACATACCTATCATGACTTGTAACTCATGGTGGATTTTTCCTCCAGAAATTTGTCCAGTCCCCTCTTAAAGGCATCTAGGCGAGTTGCCATCATCACTTCCTGTGGCAAGGTGTTCCACAGACTAATTACATGCTGGGTAAAGAAACTGTGGCTGCAGGATGTATTAGCCATGACAAGTGCACATGTATTTTTATAGTTTGCGACTTCATGAAGAAGCAAATACATGAAGTGCCCTTGAAATATAATGTGAGTGTGCTCCACTCTTCTTTAGAATTGTCTCTGGTCTTAGGACCCAATCCCATCCAACTTTCCAGCTCCAGTGTAGCCACAATGTAGCCCCGTGGTAAGGGAACACATGTTGCCATACCTTGAGGAGGCCCCAGTGACTGCTTCTCCACCACAGGATGCAGCACACACCCCACTGGCACAACTGCACCAGCACTGGTCAGGATTGGGCCCTTAATTGGCTATTGTGAAAGTGGATGTGCTATACACAGGTAGAGAGGGAACAGGAGTGTGCTGACTATCTTTGTCTTCACCTGCAATCCCTGAGTTCTGTATTTGTCTCAATGCCGTGCTGAACATAAGGACAATTTTTTCATGTGATTTAGAAAGTTGGAATGCCCAAGGTTCTAATTTGTATGGGGGAGATGTCCCCAGGTTCAGTGCCACCCTTCTGAGACAAACACTGAATCCAGGGTTGCCAGAAAGTGTGGCTAAGGAATCTATCAGCACAGGGCAGAGCTAGCTGGCATACTCCTAGTCATCACGCCACACATCATGGATATATTTTTCCCACTTTTACAGTGACTGAATAGAGCTTATGATTTTCAGTTGTTGCTTATTGGGCTGCTTATAAAAGTGTTCATTTGTTTAAGTGTAGGGAGGGCATGTATGCTTTTTATTTATTCAAAAGCTTTGGGTACAATTTAGGGATAATTTAGTTCATCTCAAACAATCCTCCTGCAATTATCTGCTGAAATTCAAATGAAAAAGGTTTTGGAACTGACAATCTAAACAGTGACTCTTCAAAGTGGGTTCATACATTTTCAGTCTTGGTGATGTGCTAAGGGATTCCAGTTAAGGTTGGATCAGTGCACTTCATTATCATTGTGAATGCCTCTGTTTTGGAACCTGCTATTCAATCTGACTTCTCGCATAGATTAGATGCTTGTCTGTTCTTCTCCATATGATGCCCAAAGAAAACAGGAGGGCATTTATGGGCCCTTCTAATATGGCTGACTTACCACTCAATACAATTTAATTATGATTATTAATGGGAATAAAAGGGTGGGATCTTCTGCCCTTTCTAATGCACGCAAATATGTGATGTGCCAATTCCAATTCATGTTAATGATTGTGGCTACAGAAGCAGAGAGTGGTAGTTTTTCCAAATTAATTAAGCCCCAGGAGAAATGCCAGTGCTGTGAAGTTAGCAGAAATCAATAATTATTATTTTGATCTGGTGCTTACCTAGAGGCTTCTTTCCTCTTCATTTTTCAAGCCTTGATGGAGAATTATTCACTATAACATCCTTCTAGGACAGCTTTGGATGTGCAATCTCAGCACAGGAGTCTATGGTTTTTAAATAGGAGAGATTTGGCACCCCGAAACACAGGCATGTTCACATTCAGTGGCATCGCTAGAAAATATTTGTGTTTTTATAACTAAATTCTTTCTTTGCTTACTTCCTTAAATAACTGAAGTTCACTCAGGCTGCATGTTAAAATAGCAACATATTTTATTCCAAGGATTTTTCAGCTGTTTTTCCTTTTTCTTTTGATGAGTGATGTATATTGAATGTAGCTTGAGAACAGCAATTTCTTGACCGTGGAAAGTAGCAGTCTCCTGCATCTCTTTCATTATTTCTACTATTTTTTTTCTTGTACTGGAAAACCTAGGCAACATAAAGCATCACTGCATGTCTTTGCTGCATGAATATTTTAAATGCCCACGCTACTCCAGCACGCAAAGTGACAATATTTGCAGTTACAATTCATCTGAATCATGGCCTTCTCCCAAAATAGTCTGAATCCTGCTCAAAACTTTTGCTAAGATGGGGCATAAATGAGAAGGTGGACACATCTGGCAATGAATGGGGTGTAATTTTAATGTAATGTACTATTTCAGTATTTTAAATTTCTGCCCAACATTGCATATATGCAACAGAGATCAAATGTGTACAGAAAGGAGTTAATTTGTGCTTAACCCTGCTTAATGATGGGGCTGTGTTCTGAAAATCCAAATGTTAGGTGTATTTGTTGTTGTCTGGACGACTGTGAATGGCAGCTGGGTAGTGCTCCAGAATGCTTTGTGGGGCCAGGAAGGCAGGAAGAAAGCAGTTAGCCAGTGAATGTGTGAATGGAAAGCAAGTGAAGCATGGCTAAGTGTGTGAAGTGTAATAAATGCAGTTGAGCTGGCAAGGAAGGAGGCAGGGAAGCTAACCTAGTGAGTTTGGTGGAACCACCTTAATATATGCAGTCCATCATTGGCCAAACATTGCTATGTGGCTCATACTTGTACTTGTAGTTCCGAGAGTACAGATGGAGACCAGAAGAGTCACTGGCATGGATTGAAAACATTGGATATAGTTTGTGCTCAATGTCTGGCCTTTTATCTAAGGAGGAAAAAGCAGACAGACTAATGAAAGATCTTTACTTGTCTTTTTTTTGCCCCAAGACAATTTTAAGCATATTTGATGGAATGTAATTGGAATATCTGTCATTTTTTTCTCACAGTATTTCCAAAGTAATGAGTTACAAGCAAAGACCCAAATCCAAAGATCCATTTTCACATGAATCCCCTGTTAACTGGGTAAAGAGCCACTTTTCCAATGGTGCTCATCTTATATTTAGTAGAGGAGAGTAGCTGTCCCTCTTTCAACCCAGCAGATTTTTCCACATCTATTTGGATTGTGAGCTCTTTTGGGACAGGGGACCATTTGTGACAGAAAAGTGAATACCAATGACCAGGTAACAACTGAACAAGGAAAGTTTCTGCTTGTAGCCATGTCGTTAGGCCCAAGTACAAGGCCCCAGCTGTAACCAACTTCTAATTAGTGCATACCAGGTCTGAGAGAACTGTGGAGGAGGCCGCTTCACAGGCCCCTCAGATACCGTACCAAACTACCAAGTGGGCTCCAAGGCCAACTTGATGAACAACAGGGTACAGCTGTGAACTTCTCAGGTTGGGAGGGGGGATTCCACCATGAGTAAGAAGGCTTGTGGCACGTCCACCCCTAGAATGTTCTGCTGGAAGCGAGTTCTGATTGGTGGATGGGTCAGGAGACCTATAAAGGTGAGGGAAAAGAGCTTTTCTTTGTTCTAACTGCCTCTGATTGAAGGGGCCTGAGCTTTGACCATTCTGGCAAGAGGGACCCAACTTGACTGCAGCAAGATGGGTGAGACTGGACTTTGGAAATCTAAGACTTTGGTGAGTGATAGTCAGAGTTAGGAGTTATCTCTTTATTGTTTTATTAGTGCTGAGTGTTGTATTGCGTTGGTGTGCTCTATCCTAAATTCTAAAACCTTGACTGATGCAGTGCTGTCTGTATGACTATTCTTTAAACCTATATTCAATAAATCCTATCTAGGACAACTGGCTGGATTATTGGAACTGGTGAAGTGGAAGGGACTGGTTGTGGGAGTTAATCCAGTGTGACTGGGTGGAACCTGGAGACCTAGTACTAGGAGCCTGCCCCAAGGTTCAGGCTGAGTCCAAGCGGGGCTCAGGTTGGAGCACGGCTCAGGGGAGGGTTCCCCAAATTTGGCCTGGCTACCAGGATTGGAAGCTCTACGGTTAAAGAGCAATTGGTAACTAGAATCAGAAAGACCTGCGGGGTGTCAAGTGGCTATATAGGTTTATGGTCACTTGATTACCCTAAGGGCAATAAACAGATTACACGGCCCATAAGGGAGGGGTCGTCTTGATTGTCACACCATTTATTTAATTTTTTCTGGAAACCACTTTGTGATTTTTTTTTTGGTTGAAAATGTTATATAAATATTCTTATTAACACCACCACCACCACCACTACTACTACTAATATGCTCCAGACACTAAAATGTCTTCATGTATCCCCACCCCATTTCATATTTGTAAGTACATACATTGAGTCTAATGTAAAAGACTAATCTTATATAAAACACTGAGAATATGGAAACACTCTTTCGGTAAGACTTTCTAATGGATGGTGCCTTGCACAGCATGGGTGGTTAAAGATAATTTTTTAAAAAGTGAATATACCCAGGCAACCGAACCATTAAGATCTCTATGGAAGCCCCATGGGAGGAAAGCTGAATAAGCTTGGAACTATAATTATAAAAAATGTAGAAATAATTGCTTTTGAAAACTCAAGAAGTTTTCAGAGTCTCTTAGGAGGTGGATATGAGGAAGCTTATGGGATGCAATCTGGTAATGCCTTTTAATTCCTCTAATTCCGAAAGGGACTTGCAGCCTCCAAATTGATGGAGACAACAAGAGTCTTGATAATCCCTAACAAGTGTCTCCCCTCATCCAAAATCACATTCTAAATTAAAGACAAAAAATACATGTAATAGGGTGTTGTAAAAACTTGAAGAACAACTCAGGTTGAAGTTGTGCATGTCACATGTGTTTAGAAAGTACACCTGGGAACAGAGAGGTGGAGAATAGGATTGTAAACACATGTATTTTTCTTGCCTGTAGCAGGCAAGTTTCATGCCTTGTAGTGTGGTATAAGAACATAACATAAGAACAGCCCCACTGGATCAGGCCATAGGCCCATCTAGACCAGCTTCCTGTATCTCACAGTGGCCCACCAAATGCCCCAGGGAGCACACCAGATAACAAGAGACCTGCATCCTGGTGCCCTCCCTTGCATCTGACATAGCCCATTTCTAAAATCAGGAGGTTGCACATACACATCATGGCTTGTAACCCATAATGGATTTTTCCTCCAGAAACTTGTCCAATCCCATTTTATAGTTTGTGTGGTTTCAGTGTTTTGTGCTGGTGACTGTAGATTTGACTTGTTTTTGTCAGAGGATACACACTGCACAGTGGTGTCACTGGGGCGGGAGTGCAGACTGCATCGGGTGACGCGCTCAGGGAGGGAGACAACACTACTACTGGCAAAAATGGTAAAACCTTGATATTTTTGAATAATGCCATCATGTTATATATCATTTGATGTGTAATTTAATGAAGAATGCAATGAAATAAACCACATTGCAATATCTGCATTCTATCAAAGGCTACAGCCGAAAAACCAGAAAAGGGGATCACAACTGCCTTATAAAACAAAAAGTGGATTTCTTTAACTCAACACTGACCAATGAGACCAATTGTTCCGAGAACCAATGAGGCGTTATTAAGAAACAGCAGAGGACCAATAAGGTGTTAATATGAGTCAGCTCTCATTTCCATGTATCAGAGCTAATATTAGAACTCTTATTCAAATGTGTGTCATCAAGTCGGCCACTGATTTTTTGTTGGTTACTGATTTGTTGGAGAAGCTGTATTGTCATATATTAAAATAAATAAATAAAATTAATGGGGTTGACACCAACCCCAGTGATGCACTGCATTTAGGTTGTGTGTATGAAATTGTAATTTATTCTGTATGGTCTGGTATGGGAATGGGGTGACGTAGTTGGGGTGACGTATGGGGGTGATGCAGTGAGCTCTCACACCAGGTGACATAAACCCTAGTGATGCCTGACACCACATGACAACTTTTGAAATTGGAGTGAATTGTTCAAAAGGTGTCCTTTATTCTTAGAAAAACAAAACAGAACATGTTTTGCACTAGTGACCTGTTACCAGTGTGCCACTGCCGCCCCCTGCCCTAGCAGTGACAGCACAATCCCTGGCCAATCTCTCTCATCCTCACTGGCTCAGAATCCCACCCACCCATCCAATAGGCCCTCTCTCTACCTTGCTACTTGCCAATGACCTCTCCTTATTAGTTGCAACTTGCAGAGATGACAGTAGATGACAGTAGAATGGATCACATTGTAACGTTATGACTTTTATTTTACACACACACACACACACACACAGAGAGAGAGAGAGAGAGAGAGAGAGCCATAATGTGTCCTTCACTGGTTGAATTGTCTTGGACCCTGCACCCTTTCTAGAAGCCCTGTTAATGGGCCTTACTACTGAGCAGACATGCATCTGATTGCACTGCTAATCTTTTTATTTAATTTTTCTTTTTTATCCCTAGGCAATATTTAAAGTTATTATTATTATTATTATTATTATTATTATTATTATTATTAAAGGGAGTAATTATTACTTGACAGATTAAATCCCCAAGCCATTCCACCAGTTTCATAGTTGAAGTCTCAGCCATTGCTTCCAAGGCAATCTTCTTAAAAAGAAGCAAAACACATACTTTGGATCCAATGGATTAGTTGGATTTGTTTTTAAGCATTTTATAATATGAGATGGGGACCTGCACAGATATCAGAAACTCAGGTTTAATTTTGTCTTGCACATTCACCTTGCTCATATCCTAATAAAACTTTACTTTATTCTATTAATCTTGGAATATGTAGAATTATGAACTTGGATCATAAGTGTATTTCCATTATGCAGTTTAACAGGATTTTATTTTTAAGGGTCAATCAAGGATTCGAATTGTATCTTTGTGCAACAGGAATCAATTATCCTTATTCACTTCATCTGACATCACTGCATAGCAGGCTTCAGCTTCCCCACTTTGGCTGTGATCAAACAACATTTGAAATTAATTTTTTATTACTTTTTAAGGCTTAGCTAAGAGCTTATTCCACTGTAACAGGGCTAGAACTTCTATACAAGAGTCTCTGTGTGCTTCTGGAAAGATATAAAAAATGAAATAATTTTATGAAACCAGCTTGCGATTAGTAACTCCATGGGCAATGAAGATGCATAAAACTCCACATTATGAAAGAGATAAATGAACAGATTTGGTAATTGGAGACTAGAAAGACCTGAGACTAGAAAGGGTGTGTGCCAGCACAATCCTAACCTGTGCTCGCACAGCCATGCTGCTTCCAACACAGGGTGGGAGATAGTAAGAGGTCTCAGGATAAGGGGATGTTTTTTCCTTTCCCCATGTTGAGCCCCAGCTTGCCCTATTGGGCTTCTTCTTCTCAGCACTTTAGTTGGCAGAAATTCAGGAAGCCTGCTGCAATGCCAGGATGACCATGAACGGGATTAGGATATGGCAGAGGAGGCTTCCACCAGTCCTGCCTTCCCGGGCCCGATTCTCCCCCATTCTGCTTTCCCATTCAGAAATGCTTCTTCCTGCCCCCTCCCCATGCCCCTGCACCACTAAATGCTTGATCTGCTTGTGCCAGCAACTGGGGACTTCGAATGCAGCATAGACAGGATGGAGCAGGCCTACTCACCGGCGCCGCTGCCTCTCAGGTTTATCACAGATGTGACTTACTTGTGGAATACTTGCAACTCTCTGATTCGGCCCAGGGATGGCTGCACCAGCTGAGGGCCCAATCCTATCCAATTTTCCAGCACCAGTGCAACCACAATGCAGCCCCAAGGTAAGGGAACAAATGTTGCCATACCTTAAGGAACAAAGATAAGGGAACGAATGTTCGCAAATGTTAAGCCCCAAGGTAAGGGAACAAATGTTGCCATACCTTAAGGAGGCCTCTGTGACTGCTGCCCCACCACAAGATGCAGTGCATGCCCCATTGGCACAGCTGCACCAGCACTGGAAAAGTGGATAGGATTGGACCCTCAGGCAGCAGGATTGCATTCTATTTTTGCTTTACCTCCCCAAAAAGAGAACAAAACACCCATACCTTAAAAAAACTTATCTTCCTCGTTTGCATTCAGTACAAAGTCTGCAGGTAAAAAGATCAATAATTAGATAGCTTTCATTCAGTACTTCAATTCTATTCGTATTCAAAAGCTGACCATCAGGGGTTTTAAGTTTGTTTTTCCTGTCTAATACATCTCCTGAAGAGCTCCTGGCATGCATTAAAGACAGAAAAGCCTTTCCTGAATAATAGGGAGAACACCATTTACATATAAAATCAAAGGAGACTGCCATGTATATGATCATAGAGAACAATGACTTTCCTTTGTGTTACTATTAGCTAGAAGCTGAAAGTTGTCTGTTCTGTTTACCTAAGCAATGCCCATGTTCAACCCTTGTTTTTGATTGCCTTTCTGGACAAATTTAGTAGTAGTAATAATAATAATAATAATAATAATAATAATAATAATAATAATAATACAGGTATTTATATACTGCCTTTCTTGGTCTTTATTCAAGACTTTATTCAAGGCGGTTTACATAGGCAGGCTTTATTTAAATCCCTTATTAAATAGGGATTTTTACAATTTGAAAGAAGGTTCTTTCTTTCAAGAACCACTACATTCAGGTGTTTCATTCCGATCTGGCTTCACATTCTGGCCTCCATCCTCCCACGCTCCGAGCAGATGGAATAGCTCGGCTTCAGCTTGTCAGCTGCTTCAAGGTCGCACAGTGCCGGTGGCCTTGAACTGGCGACCTTCGGATGTTATCTTCAGGCAAATGGAGGCTCTACCCTCTAAACCAGACCAGACCAGACCTCCTGCCTGTAATGGGGGGAGTAACTCTCAGCCCTATGAAAAAATTTCTCTCCCCATCCTCACTCCACTGCTCCCTAGCCTCACTCTACTATGCATAAAAGGTAATATTCATATGCACCTTATCATGTTTATATCTAGATGAGGTCTCCAAAATTCTGAAGGTCCCTCTGTTAACGGGCTGAGATTTTGTCCAAGAAAGTATCATCTGATTTGAAAGATCTGATCCAGTTCCATTGTCATGACCCTTCATATGGGTCCAGATTCTAGCAACCTTTCCGCCCCAATCAAATTAAATAATGCGGTTCCCTTGCCATTCCTTTCTTCCCCAAAAATTATTCTTGGGACTCACAATAACAGCAAGCTGATTCCGGTACCTTCCTCAACATGCATTGAGCATTTCTTGGTTATTAAACAATCTTCAGATAGCTTTCCTTCACTTTTACAATAAGGAAGAAAGAAATCGATCCAGTAAGTTAAGAACATGCCTTAGCAAAATGGAAGAATTCAATATGTAACCATGCTGGCCTAATTCACATCTTCTTCACTAGCTTACTGTGCTTGTAATTGCACACTATATTTCATGTTCCATTGCGATGCTAGTGTCAAAATAGACACAGTAAAGTTTTTTTTTAATCTCTGTTGGTGTCAACAGCTGCAGAGAGAATGACAAATAGAAACCACTACGCTATCTAAATATGGTGGGTGATCATAACCTACTTACACATGTTTGTGACATCTGTTTCTCATTTCAGCCTTCTGTTTCCTTGTCCACTTGGCTGCCTTTCTTCATACTGGTTCCCTGGCTCAGATCTAGGACTACAATCCACCGAGCGGCCCTACTTCCTACAATTATATAGTCCCAAATTCTGCCTGAGTCCTCCTGAGGGATCTGCCCAAGGGTCCAATACTCTCAGATCCCAGCCCTGACCAAAACTGCACTTTCAGATTGTGCGTTTAGCTGCTTATGGTGCAATATCAGCTTACAGAATATCAGGGCTATGTGTTAACAGGTGTCAACAAATGGAAGATAATTAAAAGGTCCCCTCAAGCTGACTTTTCTTCTGAAAAATGGAAGTGCTTGAAAATTAAATGAAGCATTACTCCTGCCTTCTACCAAGGAAGATTGAAAACTAGTATTTAATGGCCTATCCCAGTGTTATTCAAACTGAGGCGCAGCTTCTTAGGGAGTTGCCAGGAACTCAAAGGGGAGGCACGGGATGTCCTCTTGCAGCGATACAGTCACACCCCTGGGCAGAATATGAGCCCCTCTATCTTCTTCACTTTTTTTTAAAGCAGAAGAAACAGGAGATGCTCAGCTGCGAGAATGGCTGCTGCCGCCCCACCCTCTTCTCCCTCCACTCCAAGGCTGCTGCCTTCTGTGTTCGCTGCATGTTACTTCCAAAACTCTTCCACTCCAACCCCCATCTGGCAAGTACCAAACATGCTCAGCTTGCAGTCCTTGCCCTTGCTGACTGTCAGAAAGAAACCCTCCTTGATCCTTGTCTGGTTGGTTCCTAGTTCCCAGCCTGGGATCGCTTCTCATCAAAGTGAAACTCTCTTTTAAACCCCCTCCCTCTTTCACTCCCCCCTTTCGATCTCCAAACCTTCCCGCTTTCCTTTCTCTCCCCTTAAAGTTGTTTCTATGCAGTTGGCAAAGGGAGAAAAGGGTACTGTTTTTAAAGTGATTTATTAATCTTGTTGTTTGACTGAAGAGGAGAGGCTATATTTTTAAAGTGATGAATCTTGCTATTTGACGGGAATACTTATCAGCCATTGATGAAGTGATTGCCAGCCCAATCCTATCCACACTTTCCTGGGAGTAAGCCCCATTGACAGTAATAGGACTTACTTCTGAGTAGACATGCATAGGCTTGAACTGTGCATCTCCTAGTATAGGAGACAAATCAGCCTCCTAACCCAACCCTTATCAGCTCTGATATATTTTCATGGTCTATTTTTGTTTTCCCCACCAGCTGCTGGAAAAATTAAATTAAATTAAATTAATAAAGGGTTCAATCCTATCCCAGGAGAATGGGAGAAATGACTAGATTGGGGTCAACAGGGGTGTGTGTGTGTGTAATGTTGGTCAGACTGGTTGTTCACAAAGTTCATTTGATAAAACAATTCTATTGGTATGCTTACAAAGTTTAAAAAAATGAGTCTTCCTGGACCAGACAAAATCTACCTACTCCAGCATCCTGTCTCCAACAGTGATCAGCAGCTGATCATTTATAAAGCATGTATATTGCTGTGTATTAATAAAACATTTTTTAAGATCTGCATTTAATTAATGATATGATTAATCTAATTAATATTAATATATTTTAATATTTCTGGCCACTTCCTGTTTAATGATGTCACTTCCAACATTCAGGAACATGATGGGGAGTCATGGCCAACATCCATGGGGGTCAAGGGAGCCACTGGCCGGAAAAGTTTACCACTGGCCTATCCTAAATTAATCCTATGCAGACAGTATGCTGGTGGGTCCCAAGGTTCCATATGGTCTGCCATCATGGCAGTCTATCTGCTGGTCAGTGGAGTGTTGCCATGTGCTGGCAGTGGTACCCCACAGTGGTGCCTTCTGGTGGTGGAGGCAGATCAGGGCAGGGATCATGCAGGGACAAGGGCTGGGTGGGGTGAATCTTGGTGGCAGCAACAGAAGCCAAATTCTATATCCCCATTGAATGTTCCTTCTAAGGGTCCATGCTGCTGTGTGGTCCTCTTCAATGATTGTGTGGTGGGGTGGTAATGTCTTGAGATGCTTGGAGATGACATCATGTCATTGCCAGACTTCTGGGAAAGCCAATCTCAGAGTTTCGCCAAGCTCAGTTTTAGATGCATGGAGTTCCATAGGGACCAGGCAGCAGCCAGAGAGGCAAGTGAAATTGTTCTTGATTTACCTTTCTGGGCCACCTGGGTCCCCAGCCAAACCATAGCATGCAACAGACCTACGTTAGCAGCCCTGCACCATGCATGCCAACCCAGGATAGGATTGGACCATAACGGGAATAAGAAGGAAAACTGATCAAAAGTAGTGTCTTTTATTTACCCTTTTATTTATTCCAGCGCTGTCTGAAATTTCACAGACATGGGAATATGTCCCAGTTCTGAGTTTTCTATGAAGAATTCTTCCTATTATATAATCACAACTGGGAAGACGCTTCAAGGCATTAAGTATTCCTTATGTCGCCTTTGCAAAACAAAGGTGGCCTGGTTCGCCTGTTCTCTGGCCTCAAGCCAAATTGGTTAAAAAGAACTTCAGTTTGTCAATGATTTTTCCATACAACTTCATTACATGGATCATTAGTCTGTGGAAACTGCTGTGATATCAATCTCAGCTTCTTGCTTGGGCTTGAAAATGAGAACGATGCTTGCATCTACATCTGATCCTGCTTGAAGATCAAACTAATGGGTGACACTAAACAGTCAATGCTACTCATAAGTCATTGTTTCCAATGCTTATGCAGAAGCTCTGTCTTGCCCTGATGATTTGCTTCTTCTCATTTTTCTAACGGCTTTCTTCACCTTGCTTTTTGCTATTACATACCAGTCATACAGCAGGCATCTTCCTCTTATGGTCACCTCTGGTGTTTCTCTCCCCCCCCCCCTGACATTTAAGTGATTATAGATATTACTTGTTTTATTTTTACGGCCCAGTCCTATATACTGTGGCCGCTGCCAAGACGTTTTATGGCTGTAAATTTCCTGCTAGCAGTTTGGGGAGACACACGCTTCCGGTTCACCACTGCAGAGGCTGTGGAGGCCCAGAGGATGACAGAAGGGACAAGAGCACCCACTGACTCAGGAATAGGTCAGCAGGGAGGGAGGAAAGGGGTGAAATGGAGGGAGGGCTGGGTACATGACAGATACGGGAATGGTGCCCATTGTGGATAACTTGTACCAGATACTAACCTCTCCAGTAGCAGCTTGCATGACCCCTTTGTCTCCTTGGATTTGCAGCAGCAGTACTCAGATATCAGAGGTCAGCTTGGCAAGTGTGCACACTGATGGACGTGAGTCCCTGGCCAGTGCCCAACCTGGCTGATCGCTGATGCCTGATGTGCCTGTGGTGAAGACCACGGTATTCAGGCAGGGCTCCTTTAGCCTCAGCCCCCTTTCATGCCATTACCACTCCTATAGCAAGTCAATCTCCAACCCCATTTCAGAGGGTTATTTGGTTCTTTGGCTACCATTAAAATAGGCCTGTGTGAGCATGGACAAGGAGAAAAATGGCAGCATAGCCCAGTCATTCTGCACTTTCCATTCCAGCCTCGCTTTCATTTGTGCTGTCTAGTGTGGGAAACCCTGAGGCAGGGTCATCCTAATTAAGTCAACCTGACAGACCACTTAGACTACCACTAGCTAAATGGGGACAGTTTGTTTTCATTAAAAACTCACAGATAACCTGTACATTGTTCTTGTTATGTTTATAGAACACACAGAAATCCTAAACATGATCAGACAGACACTCTGGCTCCCCCAAAAGGGATGACTAAAAATAGGTTTTGTGAAACGTTCAATATCAGTGATGTGACTGACTCTAGGTTTGCCTGTACTAAGAACCACCTCTACCATTGTTCCACTATGACTGCAAAATTGCTGAGAGACATCCTGTGAATTCTTTACTATCTTAAGAATGTAAATGGTGTTTTTTTTTAATAGAAGCACAACACTGGGACAACATTTTTGTGTACTCCCCTCAATCTCAAGTGATGAGAAGATGCAGGGCCGCAGCTCGTCAAGTTTGAGGTCCTTCAGATAACTGAACATTGGAGACACATCCACCAAGGTGCCTTTTCTCTATTTGTTAAATGCGCAGATGCACAAGTGGAGACAAAGAGGCAGGGCCAACTGGACCAACTGCTCCCAATTGGGCCCTATACCTAAGGAGGCCCCATGCCAGGGTAAAAATAAAAAATAAAATCAATATTTTTATTAAATCATTTCACACTCACTAAAATGAGTGGGTTTGTAACTATTTACTTTTCAAAGGTGATCTACACATTTTGTTTATTTAATTACATGTAAGCAATTTTATATTAAAATCTGCTTAGATCCATTTGGGGTCCAATCCTATCCAATGCTGCTGTGCCAATGGAGCGCATGCTGTATCCTGATGTAGGAGGGCAATCACGGAGCCTTCCTCAATGTAAGGGAATGTTTGTTCCCTTACCTTTGTGCTGCACTGTGGCTGCATTGGTGTTAGAAAGTTGGATAGGATTGGGCCTTGGTCCATTAACTCACATGTACTTTTTAAGCACACATTTTTATTGCTTTCCGTTCTGCCATAGAGAGATAAAGTCTATAATAAATGTTATTTATATCTCTAAGATTTGACAGACCTTGGCTGTGAACCTGGAGCCCTGCAAATAACATTTCCAATTGGGCCCCACAGCTTCTAAGGCCAGCTCTGCCAAGAGGGATTCCTGCAAGGTAGCAGTGCTGCACCTCAACATCTTTAACATGTCAGAAGCTGGGATTCATCCCAGAAGCTGACCTTCGACATGGAACACACCTTCAGGAACCCAGCAGGCAAGAGGGTGAATGAGCATCCACTGTTTTTCTGCCTACTGATGGCCAATCAGACCTTGGCTGTGAACCTGTGAACATGAGCTACTGTGTCATTCCACCCTTTCCATTCTTCAAATCCAGTTGGAAGGAGAGGAGGGGCAAAGAGTGGCAGATCAACAGTGGGCATTCGGTTTTGAGAGGCAGAAGGACAGAAAAAGGAAGAGATGTAAGCAGAGAGCAGAGGAAGTGCTACAGCAAAGGAGGAAAGGGGGTGGGTGGGAGAATGTTGAAGACGGGGTGGGGTTGTTCAAAGCAATCCCTCCAAAACTAAAGTCTCTGGTAGGATTTACCTCATTTAAGATCCCTAGTTCTGGCTACTGTTCAGACCTGAGCCTTAAAACAAAATGGCAAAAGCAGCCCTGTCATGACCTACCTTAGGCTGAGTTACAATCCACTTCTATGTTACAATCTACCTACTAAAGGTCTCAGTGCTACCTTCATATTCGGTACTCAGAGAAAGTCCCTGCATCCTCAAAGGGGCATAAGCCAAAGCCCAACTGTCTATCTTTGTGTCTGTCTACCTCTTCCAAATTGTCAAACTGCCAGTCAGGGTCATATGATACAAGCTCTCATGGGTATCTAATTCAGAAAATGGTTGGCAACCTTCAGTCTCGAAGGACTATGGTATAAGCCTACAGCACCAGGTATTCCCAGGTGGTCTCCCGTCCAAGTACTAACCAGGCCTGACCCTGCTTAGCTTCCAAGATCAGCTGAGATCAGGCATGTGCAGGGCAACAGTTGCTGCAGAAACACAGAACTTTTCCCAGCTATTGGCTAACCATTTGGGGGCTGAGCATAATATGCTTATGCCCGGTAAAGAAATGGTCAGTCAAAAGTTGTGACAAAATACTAATGAAGACCTGTAAAATAGATGGTAGGTATGCAAGGAGAAGTTCTTGAAAACAGAACTAGAAATACATAAATCACCAGATTTCTTTCCCTTACTGAGTTACTTTCATTTAAGCTGACCCCACCGTATCACAGGAACAACGCTAGGAAGAGGGAGTTGGTTTCATTTACTGATGTAGCACTCAAAACTCACACAGGTCAAAACTGCTGCTGTTTGCTGTATTATTCTCATACCTCAAGAACAGCCCATCATTTCCATTGATAATCTATCAATAGTTTGACTGTCAAAATGTCAACCGTTTCATAGTCTATCTTTTGTCCACATGGCATGCTAAATTTATTTCTTGCATTTCCATCCTGCTTTTCCTCCAAAGAACGTAAGGTGGCACATGTTGTTCTTCCCTCAGTTTTGTCCTCATAACAACCCTATGAGGTAGTATAGGGTGAAATGTAGCAACTGGTCCAAGGTCACAAAGAAAGTTTCCGAGCTGAGTTAGCACGTGTCAGACACATTATCTGCTATGCCACACTGTCTCTCTTTAAAAAAAAAAAAATCCCTTTTCACTTTTATGTTAAGCCTGTTGTGTTTTAGACCTTCAACAGAGAGAGAGAGAGAGAGAGAGAGAGAGAGAGAGATGGACATGGTTTGGGTGAAAGAGAGCAGTAATAGTGAACTACTATGGATGAAAATGTTCCATATTCTTTGAAAGTGTGGGAGGGGGATTAAGCACCACTGTGTGGTTGTCAGTCCCTTGTTCGTGTCCCTTTAACCTTGCTTTTAGAAGAAGCTCATTGACTAAGGGCCAGCTCATTGCTGATAAGAAAAGGCCTCCCGCTCACCATCAAAAGGCCTGGGAGAGTAATCCAGTGCAGTAATCGCTTCTGCTCTTACAATAGAATACAAGCCCCATCAGAAATACCAATTGTGAACACTCAATCAAACAGCCCTTCACAGCTTAACTCGGAGTTAAAACCGACAAGCACAAGTCCCAGCAATGATGTGTAGCTGGAACAGTATGACAGCCATTTCAGACTAGAAGGAGGTGGATTGACAGTGTTCCCACATATAAAACACCCTCCCCCCCAAAAAAGAAAAGCTCGCATGCAGGGAGAAGGCTAAGCTTAAACCTCCTACAGCACAATCCTATGCATGCTTACTCAGAAGTAGTTCCCATTGATTTCAATGGGACTCATTCCTAGACAAGTGTGGATAGGATTGCAACCCTAGATGTATATTTACTTATTTATACCACCTGTCTCTGTTTTTACACAGGTTAAAGGTGGTTTACAAGGACAGGCTCGTCAAAATCCACCATTTCTTTTTCAAATGAGGTTTTTACAAGTATTGTTCTGTGAGAGAAACTCTGTGAGAGAAACTTACAGAACCCTCAATTTCACCAGATGTTTCTATCCAAGTCCAAGTGTAGTCATTGCCTTCGCTGTGCTCTGCACTATCCAAGCTTACACAGCAGCCATAGTTCAACCCTGTTCTCAAGATTTTATCCATCTCTAGCTGACTGTTCTGCGTTCTAAACATTCTACTCTCTCTCACAGTGCATTTGCAAGTTCTATCAGCAGCTTTCAGGTCTTCCTTCCAAGGTGGGAACCCTGACTGATCCTTCTTCGCTTCTTCAGGCAGGGCACCGTTTCAACCTTCCAGACCATATTCCCCATCTTCAGTATACCGTAAATAGTTAAACCCAGCAACATAGGAAGCTGCTATCCTGTGCTATACCATTGGTCTGTCCAGCCCACTGGTGTCAGGAAGCAACTTTTCAGGCTAGCCATTCTTAACCCTACCTGAAAATACCAGGCATTGAACAAAGGACCTTCTGCAGGAAAGGAGCATGTGTGCTATCCCTGAGCTTCAGCTCCACCTTAGCTACCTACCAGGGCCTCTGAGAAGAATTTTATCAGGGGGTACAAAGTTTCTTTTGGGCCCCTTTGAAAAGGGGGAGGGGTGAAACAGAGCAGGGGATGGTGGACATGGGCAAGCAGAATAGGGGCAGGGAGAGGCAAAGCAGGGTGAGGGGAGGGTAGACACAGCTGGAAAAGTCTTTGGAGCCCAGGTCTACCCACCCTTGTGGCATCAGTAGTCTCCCCAGCATCTCCAGTCATGGTAGTATCCCCAGCAGATAGAAAAATGTCAGATCCCAGGAAATTTCTGGGTCCCCTCCTTTGGCTCCTGGGCCCCCCTTTTGACCCTGGGCCCAGGTACAAATTACCCCCTTTGGCTACCTACTCTCCCTGTCTCTCATTCAGTAACTTAATGGTGAATTTCATCTGCTTTCCCCTCTGAGGGCCCAATCCTATCCAATTTTCCAGTGCCAGTGCTGCTGTGCCTAGGGGGTATGCACTGCTTCCTGTATTGGGGATGCAGTCACAGAGGCCTCCTTAAGGTATGGGAACATTTGTTCCCTTACCCTGGAGCTGCTATGTGGTTGCACTGGTGCTGGAAAATTGGATAGAATTGGGCTGTGAGGGTATTACCTTGTAGCTCCACAAGGCAGCTGTAAAATATGAAACAGCTACAAGCTATGACCTGATCACAGCTGTTAAGAATCGCAAGACTATGTGGCGGATAACTTTTGAAAACTTGGCTAGATGGACGAGCTGAGGATGGGAACGCAATAGTTGCCGCACTATTTTGCTCCAAGACGGGTTCATGTTACAATGTGAGTGCAAGAACTTGCAAGTTATATGACCCAGAATGCATTCAGATCTCTCAGGTCCATTGGTATATTATAGACTGATTTTATTCTGGGAGTGGGAATGCTAACATCAACTGAATACAATTAGTAGGATGTGGTGTTCATACTCTGTTCATCCCAAGACAGTGATCAGTACTGGCTTGTAGCAACCCCTGTTGACTGAAGTTTCCTTCAGACACATCTCACTTGTTTGATTGGAAAGGAAAGCATTAAGGACTATGTTGCTGGAAGTAGGGAAGGGAGCTGTTGAGTTATCTTTGAAATTATCCTCTAAACAGGCCTAGCTACAGATTGCTGGATGGTCTTCTAAAAAGGTAACTGCCAGTCCGGATTGCTAAAGCATCACTTCAGTGCCCACATGGCTGCAGAGATCCTGTCTGAATCCTTTCATTTATTCACAGATAAAACAAATGCTCTTCATTGCCTTGCACACAGTTGCGACAGACGGCTCGTGGCACTCAGTTCAGGTGTAAAAAGACAGAGACAAATGAATCAGGTTTTTTTAATTCACACACACAGAGGCATGCATGCATGCACAGGTACTTGTGGCTTTCAGCTCTACCTGCAAAGCTCCTCTGGCTGTCTGTTTCATGTTCCTTCTATTAGATAGTTCTTGTTCTATCCAGAAAAGCCACTTTTATTGTGACTTTAGACCAGCATTTCTCAATGTTTGTCCCCCACCATACTACTTTTCACGGTCTACCTATTGGAAGTACCATTGGAAGTAAAAGCAATTATGTCATCACCAGTTACCTCTGGATTGGGAGGCCAGATGCAACATGACGAACATTGGTTAAGAGGCTCAGGTGAATGGAAGAGTTTTTCTGCATGTGCAAAGTGCATACTGGAGCTCTGTCAACTGCGTTGAGCTGAGTCTCCTACTACTGCTTGTCATGTTGCATTGCCGGTCTTGCTGCAATGGGGGTCTGGGGTCTGGAGATGTGGTCTGGAGATTCTGCATGGACCACTGACCACCACCGCAAGTATCACTGGTGGTATGTGTATCACTGGTTGAGAAACACTGCTTTAGACAGAAGATCTGCTTCTTTGCAAGAGTTTGAATTTCTATTCTTTCTGGTATGTCATTTAAAAGTAAAACAGTATTTGATTGTTAAAGTTCTCATGTTCTCTGAATGAGTGAGACATGTTATTGCCCACATATCCCAGTGAGACAAGGCTTTGGAATATAAATGAGGCACCGCCCAATCCTAACTAAATTCCCACATGGTGACGTAGCAGTGCTGGCGCAGGCAATGCTGTATCTGTGCAGGAATTTCAGCAACTGCAGGCCTGCTTGGAGTAAGTGGACATTTGTCCCCTTGCCCCAGAGTAAGCCCCAGCAGCCACAATGGTTCCACTCAGACCTCCACCAGCAGTATTACTGGGGGGGATAGGATACAGCATGTGCTGTGTTACAAGCACTGCAACAGGTTTGCATTATCCACACTGAGTCTTTAAAGCCTTTGAGGTTGATTTTGCATTCACTGCACAGTGGTGTCCCATCCCACATCTGCAAGCCAAAAAGCCTGTCAGGACAAGTGGCAGAGGAGATGTGAGAAAATACAGCATTAAATATAAGGAACTTATATTTGTCATTTCAACTTGAATCATTTGCTTTTTAAAAAAAAACAACCCTCTTTTTACAGATGGTAGCAAAGAAGTAAGACATGGCTGATGTGTTCACAATTTGCAAGCTTTTCTTCTGTATGGCAAAACTGTTTCCTGAACACTCTGGGTTGTAATAGACTGCCACAAATCACAGGGCAGGTTCTAATTAATTAAGAAATAAAACCAACAAACAAATTATCCAGGAAGATCAGATAAGGGAAGAGTTCAGTTATTCAGCAATTAAGAATTGAGTATTTCTTAATACAAATGTCCTCTTCAGGTACTCTGGTGGTGTGCCAGCATTTAGCGAACACATGCAGGGTAGAGGTGATAATCACAGGTTTCACTCTTCCATACATATGTTCATTATAACACATCTGCATTACAGCCACCATCAGCACATGGCACCCTTGGGCAGCTGCTGGGGCTCCAATACCCCAGGGGACCCCACTACTGACTCCTGCTTCAGGGTAGAATTGGGCCTAACCAGTAACTAGCAGACAACAGGTAGGCAGGCCCACCTCCTTTTACCTTAAAGGCAATTGTGAAGACATGGGAGAAAACTAGAAACCTTTGGGGACAACACACTCAGTGTCAAGTGAGGGAGACAATCTGATTGAGGTTAGCGGAGGGCCACTAGAGTGCACATTATTGACGGCCTCCTCAGACTAGTCCTTATCTGCATATATATATATATATATATATATATATATATATATATATATATATATATAAATGTGGGCATGCTGCAGATGCGAGTGAATGTATATATAGTGGGCCCAAAGTCTACTCTGCCATTTATTGAACAAGTACTGATTGAACATGAAGAATTCTATCAGAATGTTTGGAAAGGGTTAAAGCCTAATTTGTGGGAGGATTGAGGGCCAAATCCTATCCAACTTTCCAGCTGTGTTGCAGCCTTGCCAAGAGGGCACACACTGCATCCTGCGGTGGGGGGGGCAGTCACGCAGGCCTCCTTGAGATAAGGGAATATTTGTTCCTTTACCTTGGGGCTGCATCGCAGCTGCATCAGCGCTGCAAAATTGGATAGGATTGGGCCCTGGCAGCCCAATCCTGAGCTACCTGGAGCAACGGGCTGCAGCAGCACTGAAAACGGCTGCCGACACATCCTGCATGCCTCAGGCAGCTGCTGCCAGCTCCTCAGGAGAAGGGGACTTTCGTCCCATTTCCCTGGGTAAATGGAAGGAGGAAAGGCCCTGCCTCCCTCCCTCTGGCATGCCTCCTCCCTGCCCCCTCCCCGCCTCCTGCCTCACCATAACACCTCCTCCCCACCCTCTCCCCGCCCTCCACCCACCTCCAAGGAACACCTCCTCCCCATCTCCTCTCATGCTTCCACTTATCTCTCTGCTGCTCGGTGGTCTGCGCGACCACCAGAGCTCGCCTGGGGCTTGCCCGGTGCTAGGGTCTGCAAATGTGTGCATTATGGCACGTTTGCGACTGCACGCCGGCAGTAAGCTGACGTGCTAAGCTCAGGATTGGGCTCCAAGTCCCTGTTCTGTAATGTTTGGCATTTAACTCAGCTCTTTCTCATGAAAGGAGAGGAACTGGAATGATTCTTAAACAGTTTTTAGAATCAATATGTGTGTAAAAGGAGAATTGTTTTAGAATGTTTTTCACATTCTATTTATCACTGGAATCACCATCCTTGTGGCAAGTTTTTCTCCCCACACTGGAGCAGGTCACACTATTTGAGTGGAAATTAGGGGCTGTCATGAAGCAAAGGTCCCTGCTTCCACCAGTGGCCGTAGACTAAGTGGAGAACAACCCCAATTTACAGTGAGAGTTGCTATTTCTAATCTTGCAAGAGTCGCACTGGCTCTGCACTGGTTTCTGAGATTAGTTCAGGGTGCTGGTTATCAGTTTCATGTGTGGTTATTGCACTTTACAGTTTAGGCCCTGGATACCTTCAGGACCATATTCTCCAATATGAGTCAACCGTATGCTAAGATTGTTAGGGGAGGCTCTGCTCTGTGTGTTGTCATTGACTGATGTTAGATTGATGGTCATGCAGGATAGACCCTTCTCAGTAGTGTCCCCCAGATTTGGAATGCCCTGCTATGGGAGATATGCAAGACCCCTTCTCTCCAGTCTTTCAGGAGGGCCCAAAGACATTCTTGTTCCACCAGGCGTTTGGGTGATGAGAGGAGGTGCCTTGAAGGTAACCAACTACTGCTGCTTTTTTGGCTGCTGGTATTGTTTTTTCTATCTCAGTTTGCACAGGATTGTAGGGTTTGCTGCCTTGGGATCACCTGATAACAACTATTTGTAACAGCTGGGAGGTCCAAAAGTAACCTCAGATCTGTCAGTTCTCTTGGTAAATGTAAGGGACTCAGGCTCTTGTGAGTAGCCAGGAGATGCCACCTGATAGAACACAGGGATCTGTTGCTATACACGTGTACCTTCTTCCTAGTAAGAAAGCTTGAGGATACTGAACTTTTCACCTTGCTTGCTGCTAACTCAAGATCAAATGCTAAATTGATCTTTCCCCATGTGTTACTCTCTAGGTAACTCGCCTGTTGCTGCTGCTGTTAAAAGTTTATTTTGTTTTGAAATCAATGAATAGTTTTGTCGTGAACAGAGAAAGGGGAATGCGGAGCTATTAGACACATGTCATGATATCACCCAGAGGTTTGTTGGAAAGGAAAAGTCCCTTCACTGAATGAAAAATGAGCTGTGTGCATGTTAGAATATAATGGCTTGTCTGCTATTCTTCTAGCCTCTGTTAGCTCTCTGTGGAATATTGGCAGAAATACTAAGGTCCTAAACAGTCATGAGAGGAAAGAACCATAGTTGGATTCATGATTTTGTTGTGAAACTTACCTCATTGTTCTCAGTGTTCTGGACATTCGGGGGTGATGTGATGATTTTATCATGTTACCTCCAACTGCGTCCAGAATGCCCTGGTTTGGAGCCAGTCAGAGGCAAAGGTGGGCAGGAGGGCCCTTCTGGCATGGAGGAACATTAAGGGAGCAATCCTAACTATCTGTTAAGTCAGTGCAAGTCCTTTGCGCCAGCCCAGGAGGGTTGCAAATGTGCCATAAAGCATGTTTCCACCTCCTCGGGAGTCGAATGCATCGGCGCAGGGATGCACACCAGCCCATGGAGGCTGCATCCAGTCTCTGCACTGACCTGGGGAGGGAAGGTTGTGTCAGCTGAGTTTATGGGGTAGGGGGAGGGTGGGCAGAGGGCATTCTAGGGGGTGGACAGGCGGGGAGCAGGAGGTGGGGCTGGGACCTGGCAGTTATGCTGGATCCCAACCCCATTCCCTGAGCAGCGCAGAGCGGCTCGAAGCTGCTCCATTCTCCTTGGATCCTCCTTGGTCCGAGGAGACCCATTGGGGCTGTGGTGGCTTACCCGGGGATAAGGGGAAGAGTTTCCCCTTACCTCCAGCTGAGCCACTTCTGGCCCCAATCTTGTGCTGGCTACAGCGCAGGCCTCCTGGCCTGCCTGTTCCAGCGCAAGATAGGATTGTGCTGCACAGCTCAGAGCTCCACTCTGTCCCGAGCCTCATCTCTGACAATGCAGCAAGGGCCAAAGACTCAAGAGTTGATGGTGCTGCCCCCAAGGCCATGTCATGTTGCTCTCTCCTGGAGCACTGGTAGGTTTTACCATCTACAAAGTAGAGTTTAAATGACATAATCAGACTAAGGCCCAATCTCCTATCCCCTGCCTGTCCACAGCATGCAGTGCACACCGCATAATTCAGTCCATAGCCAGAGTGCGCCCTGCAGCTTTCAGGGGCAGGTCTGTACCAGGAAGAGGGGACAGGATCTCAGTGTGCGTAGCTGCACCCGAGATCTTCCCCCTCTCTCCTCCAAACTGCCCCTGCCCCAGACCACTCCTACCCCATTTCATTTAGGTTTCACATGCATTCACATGCGTTACATAGTTAGTGATTTACATTTTACAGTGATTTACAGTTAGTGGCCCAATATATTTGAAAGCTAAATAAGGCTGTGCTTCACATTCATCCATTGTTTTTCATCCATGCTCTGGCCCCTAACCAGACGAAAGTGCAAGATATTGCTGTATATATTACATTAAAAATGCCACAACATCTGGGGGTGGGGACAAAACACAAAACCATGGGGAAGTGAGATGTGGGGCTTTATAAGTTTGCTACCATCATGGTTTTACTCCCAGTTCCATCCCTTGACAATATGCCTGTGGTTCCCAAACATTTGAGAGGCCCTAGAGGCTGCTGCCTGATTTATAAATGTGAAGGGGTGTAGCTATAATGGTGACTGGGCAGTAGTACTCTTCTCCCCCAAGTAGCAGCTTGTTTAACCCTTGATGCACATAGCCTAATCTGCACTGTCAGTTTTGTGAACCACCAGAAATTGGGTCATAACCCACTGGTAGGTCCCAGATCCACAGTTTGGGACCACTGCAAAATGTTATTTTAAACAAAGAAAGGCTTCCTTTGGCTTTCCAGTGGAGGTTCTAATTTGTTTTGGAGCCCCTCTGGGTCACTATTTAAAAACAAAGAATTGACTGGACCACATTACATGTTTACAGGCACACCTGATGTGAACCATGTACCCATTCTAAACTCAAATACATTCTGGACTTCGGATGAAGAGCCACCATGCGGCAAACATTTCAGATCACAGTCACACAATATTCCAGTTTGATCAGCAATATTATGGTCAGCTTTAGGAGCTTTAGGAGTGGATTCATATGTGCAATGGCAGTTGTAGCACAAATGAGCTGTGTTCAAAGTTGATATGCCACATGGTTCTGCGATGTATTTGTCATCTTCTGGTCCCTCAGCCCAAGTTGCAAAAGGCAGTTGCAGCCTGTAGTACATTGACCTTTTCAGGGTTGTAGACTTTAATTGATCTTTCACCACTTGTGGCTTCACTAACAGGCTTGAAAGAGGACGGCTGGCATGGCAAGCTAGTCCAAATAATAGGATATTCAAAAGGTTAAATCAGTCCTGCATTCATCATGAATGTCTATAACAGGCACCACTGGGCATAACAATTCTGATTCCTCATACCAATATCTCTGGCAGCTGCGGGGGAAATGAATCTATTTTCATGAATATTAATGCCTGTAATGAGAACAGACAATGTTGTGCATACTTAACCTTTTCTTGTTATCATTTAGAGATTGCACACTTCTCCTCCTCCTCAGGATGACACACCTGAGCTGAAAAAGCAAGATTTGCACATCCTTGGATGTTGCTGAAATGTTCTCTTTGTTGATGAGCCTGTGATATGAGCCTGTGCTGCTTTGCTGATTTTTCGACTTAGCAAAAGATAGCTGCACATTGTTTTTTAATTTTCTCCGAGTCAAAACATCATTTCACATGTTCAGATTATAAAGGGATAACTTCTTTGAAAGGAGAGGAACTGGTCCAGCTCTCTGCAAAATGAAAAGCCCAGCAGCTGTCAGTAGCAGACAGCTGAGAGCAAAACAGGCTGACTGATTTTGGTGTTGGATGACAATCCAGTGTCTATAGCCCAGGCAGGCACTTAAGCTCCCACTGGTCAACAAGACCCCAATCAAGACTGGCATTCAACCTGCAGAAACTAGCTGCACAGTTCACCCCAGGAAATAAGGCACTATTTCCCACCTAAAGGAATATTTTGAGGTAAACTGGGAAGTTCCTGTTCAGGCAAAGGACCTTCAGCGTTCCAGTAAGACCGATGAAACTCTTTTAAGGAACTTTCAGAGATCTTACCACTGTAATAGTGAACACTTTATAGGGAAAAGTACAACAGGAACTGCATTTCCCATAGTTCCCAGTAACAATGGATGTTCTCACGCATGGTGAGAGGCCAGACCCTCGATTTTTCAAGGACCCACTACTAGAAAACATTACTTTTTAGTAGAAACTGGAAGCAGAAAAATATTTCTATCAAACTCAGTTTTTAAATTTTTTTAAAGTAGCCACAATCAAACTGCTGTGAGTTGTTGCCATCTTTTGTGTGAGATGGGGTTTCTCCCAGATTGGAGTCCTTAACAACCAAATTCCCATAGCAAGGTGGTTAGATCTGACCTTCGGCTTTATTCCCTGGCCAATATTTAAGGCAGAATTCACATAAGTCCAAAAGCATTCCTCTAGGAGGTTATCAAACCTTGTCATAAAACAGCTCTGCTGTATTTTAAAATCTCCAACTGTGCAGAGGGCTTGAAATGGGCCGTGTTTAGATTTTCACAATTAACGTGATTGAGGAGCCAATTCATTTCTAATAGATGGTCTGGAATAACATGCTCCTTCAAAACACCAAGCATCAGAAACAAATAACAGGGAGGAAGCAAATTGCTTGAGATGATTATATCAGGCAGAGAATGCAATTTACATCAAAATGTACAATGTCTCTGTACGTCCCACTTCTTTGGGCTTTTGAAACGGAAATGTTGAGCTGCAGAAAAATATTCTCTGCAGCCCAGGTCAATTCTGATACATCATTCTGCTCAAAGGTTTGAGAATCACTGTTGTAGTGCATGAACGTGTCACTGCCTAGTGGCTCCTCTGGATCCACCAGTCTCCTTTAACATCGTTTCTTGAAGCTTAATAATATATTCTGGACCCAGACGTGTGTTGAGGAACAGACATAATACCACAGAAACAACTCAGACTTTGAGTTATCTATAGAGGTTGACTTCCTAGGAGTAGGATATCTGCAGGTATTGAATATGCAAAGATGTCAGATCAGATATGTGCTTGATATGGAAAATTTCACCTATGTCCCTTTAAAACACTCAGAGGTGGCAACTGGGAAAGAGATGTGATTGGCACTTCCCAATATGTTAAAGGACCATACACCAAAGTTTAAAGCATAGGGCTGCTTCACACATGGTGGTATTGTGTATTTGCCACTTACGGTTGGTTGCAACCAATCCTGTTTCCTTGATAAATGTACCTGTGTAATATACATGACTTTGCAAACACTGGATTCATTGCTAAAATGACCTTCCTCTGGAGGATGTTTTTCTTGTGGAGGAAAGATCCCTTGCTCTAGAGAAAGACTTCTTATTCTTCCAAAGGAAGCTTCTTTTCAGGAGGAAGGAAACCTTAGGAACAAACCCATTATATTTCTATCTGTATACATAAAATGAAAACATGTAAGGCTCTGAATGGGTTCATTTTGTTCTTTATGAAAGTACTTAATTCCTCCACCAGAATAAAAAAGTGGAAGTTTTTTCATTCTGTCCATGTTTTATTAATGTTCCAAAACATTTGAATATGAGAACTGAATATGAGACATATTTGATCAAAGGTATTTGCCAAAAGACATTATGACCTGTTGAAAAAACAACAACATGGATATTCCAAACAGGCCCAAAAGATATATGGTCCTTTCTTAAATTTAGGAATGACCTACCAGAGTCGAGACAGGATAGTCACACAATCATTCTTATAGACAACGAAGGTAATAGCAAGGGAAATTAGAGAAACCGAAGTCTATTCTAGAGCAATTCTGTGAAAACCAAATCTTTGGATAGATTGCTTCTGACTCAGGGAACTGAGAATTGGTGCCAACAGTCAAAAGGATAAATAATTCACTTGCCTATAGGCAGCAAAAGAAATGCCCTGGGTGGCCAGTTCTACCAACTGGGTATGCAATAATCTTCATTAAGAGTGATTTGCTTCCTTGTCACTTACCTTGTTTTGCTTTCCTTTTAGTCAATTTCATTAACAGTTTGCTTTCCTCCTAGTTGGGTTCACCTGAAGTGCAGCCAAGGGCTTTCTTTTTAAGGAAGCTTCCTGAACAATGTTATTGGATTGCAAGAAGAGCTAAGCAGTGCAAGAACTGAGCTGCTAGCTCAGACAAACCAAAGTTCTTTGCAAGACTTCAGCTCTTCTTCAAGTGATTCAAGATTAGAAAGTAGAAATGGAACTAGCAAAGCATTGCCTCATTTTATCAACTGATTTACAACCCAATCTGAGTGAGCTCTGACACTGGAGGAACTAGTGTTCCAGCAGTGGTACCCTACCTTATGGAAGTTGCAAAAGGTGTTCCCACACCATGCAAAGCTGTGTGCTTCTGGGACGCTGGGAAGAGGCTGGAGCAGCCCCATGCATGGAGGTGGGTCAAGGACTGACTAAGGTTGGTTGGTGGGGGGGGGGAACAGGGGGGAAGGTGGAATGGGTAGGAGAAGGTGGAATGGGGGTGGGTTGGGGTGTGCTGGAGGTAGGAGGGGGTGGCACCCAGTGTGGGCAACTTGTGCTGGATGCTATCCTTCTGATAGTAGCCAGCATGCCCCCTTTGTGTCCTCGAACTCGAGCCAGCTAAAGAGACCCTTGGATCCAAGGAAACCCATAGGAGACCATGGCATTGCAGAGTAGGATAAGTAGAACTTTGCCATACTTCCCTCCCCTATTGCATCATGGCATCCCTCCCACCCAAAGGATACATTACAAGCCTCCTTGGCACAGCTGTATCAGTGGGGGACAAATGGATAAGATTGGGCTGTTAATTCTGATTTACAGCCCAATCCGATCCACATTTTCCTGGGAGTAAGCCCCATTGACTCTAATGGGACTTACTTCTGAGTAGACATGAATAGGATTGGGCTGTTTAGCAGTTGACTAGGGCTGCAATCCTAGACACACTTTCCTGGGGGCAGGCCCAATTGAACACAATGGGATTTACTTCTGAGTAGACCTGCCTAGGATTGTGCAGCTAATCTTTTTGATTCTACGCAATCCTTCAGGTACTTTTATGTTAGAGGCTGGTAACTATGAAAGGTGGCAGGAACATACATAGATAAGTATGAATTGAATTCATTTAAAGTTTGATAAGCAACCAGGGATACAAGGGAAAGTAAAGAGCAGTCACATATATATACCCTGTATTTCAGGGTATTTTTCCTCAGATACAGTGATATTTCTGGCTCTTATGATAAACAATTGCAGCATCCTCTTAAATGGTGCCCTGGACGCTCCTTGTAGCTGCCTTCTGAATTATCAAATACAAGCGGGTATTTTTGCTGAAACAGAGACGCCTGCGTTGGCTTGGTCATGCCGTGAGAATGGATGATGGCCGGATCCCAAAGGATCTCCTCTATGGAGAACTCGTGCAAGGAAAGCGCCCTACAGGTAGACCACAGCTGCGATACAAGGACATCTGCAAGAGGGATCTGAAGGCCTTAGGGATGGACCTCAACAAGTGGGAAACCCTGGCCTCTGAGCGGCCCGCTTGGAGGCAGGCTGTGCAGCATGGCCTTTCCCAGTTTGAAGAGACACTTTGCCAACAGTCTGAGGCTAAGAGGCAAAGAAGGAAGGCCCATAGCCAGGGAGACAGACCAGGGACAGACTGCACTTGCTCCCGGTGTGGAAGGGATTGTCACTCCCGGATTGGCCTTTTCAGCCACACTAGACGCTGTGCCAGAACCACCTTTCAGAGCGCGATACCATAGTCTTTCGAGACTGAAGGTTGCCAATACAATACTATTTCAGGGTATTTTTCCTCAGATACAGTGATATTTCTGGCTCTTATGATAAACAATTGCAGCATCCTCTTAAATGGTGCCCTGGACGCTCCTTGTAGCTGCCTTCTGAATTATCAAATACAAGCGGGTATTTTCATTTTTTAGCTGTATTTTCAATTCCTTTGGATGTCAGGGTAATGTTTTTTTTAAAAAAACATGCCCTTTCAGGCACTGTGGAAGATTAATCTTGCACTATTGCTTTCCTGACCTCCAAAGAAAACCGCAGTACAAAATCCCAAGTAAGCCCCTGCACGCGAAACAGTTACCTTCATGATTCATTCTCCTCTAATCAGAGTTACCGCGGTATTGTGTCATAACATATCCTGGGGTAGTTGACATTAGCCAGCCAATTAGAACTTTGATGTTTGTGTTTAGCGCTAAGAAGGCAGAGACATTCAGCAAATGTGGACAAACATCAATGTGTTGTGGTTTTTGTTTTTTTCCCTGAGAGGGTGAATGTGAGCACATGAGGCTCTCAGTCAAAGGCAACCTTTGCCACATGCAAAACCGATGTGGTACATCACTGCGTGGTGCTTTTCAGCACATCAAAAAGGAAACCTAAGAAATGGGCTTTAGGACATGATTACAGATTCCACCCCCACACCTGGTGCATTCAAACCCTGATGGATGCTGTGCCTTTGAAAAGCAGGGCTAGCAGAGAGTGATTTCCCGAAGTGGCAGGCAGCATTTACTTCTTCTCTTACCTACTGCTTTCCCCCTTCAACTCCCTTACTGCTGCTTTTGCACCAGTGGGGAGTCCTGATCCATGTTTTCTACTGCAAATTAGAGCTTAGAGGTGAATACCTCTCCCCTCCCCTTTGCTTCCCTCAGCCACAGATAGCTGAGTCTGAGCATTGGTCCATCTAGGTCAGCATTGTCTACACAGACTTAGAGTGCAATCTTTCTAGCACTGGTATAGCTGTGCCAGTGGGGCATGTGCTGCATCCTGCAGTTGGGAGGCAGTCACAGAGGCCTCCTCAAGGTTAAGCAATGTTTGTTCCTTTACCTTGGAGTTGCATTGCCCTTATGCCGGTGCTAGAAAGTGGGTTAGGATTGCATCCTTGCTGACAGAAGTTCTACAGGGTTTTGGACAGACAGTTTTCCCTGTCCGATTAACTGATGACAGCAAGAATTGAACCAAGTACCTTCCCCATGTGAAGATGCTCTTCATGGAGCTATGCTTCCCCCCTCCCACCACTCTTTTTATCTTCTCACTGATGCTGTTCTGAAACCAGATCAGGAGTGGAAAGCAGTGTTTTCTGTCTTGACATTGGTGTCTTCAGAGGGGAAGGGAAGGAAGGGATATTGCTGATTTTGCTTCAGTCTGAATTGAAGGTTTGAGAGGGAGGAATGGAAGAAACGTTGAGGGGGAGAAATGGCACCTAGCAGCAACAGAGAGAATGATCTGCAGGGAGACCAGCAGGGAGAAAATGTGGTGGCGAAAGCAGAAGAGTGGAGGCAGCATGGTTTGAATGCACACTCAGCCCAACTGAAATGGAAACAGCTCCTCTAAGAACTTTGACTCAGCATTTTAACATAAGAACAGCCCCACTGGATCAGGCCATAGGCCCATCTAGTCCTGCTTCCTGCATCCCACAGCGGCCCACCAAATGCCCCAGGGAACACACCAGATAACCTCATCCTGGTGCCCTCCCTTGCATCTGACATAACCCATTTCAAAAATCAGGAGGTTGCGCATACACATCATGGCTTGTACCCTGTAATGGATCTTTCCTCCAGAAACTTGTCCAATCCCCTTTTAAAGGCATCCAGGGCAGTCGCCATCACTACATCCTGTGGCAAGGAGTTCCGCAGACCAACCACACGCTGAGTAAAGAAATATTTTCTTTTGTCTGTTCTAACTCTCCCAACACTCAATTTTAGTGGATGTCCCCTGGTTCTTGGGACATTTTATTCATTTTATTCAAATAGAGGGCTGGAACCAGGAACAGGGAAAAAGCAGGTGCAGGAGAGTTAGAGGCTGAAAAGGACAGGCCAGGGGGAAAAATTCAATGCCCTCCTTCCATCTGTCACTTATCTGCAAATGACGTCCTCCCAGCTCCCATTTGCAAAAGACAAGTGGCATCTGGGCTTTGAAGACGCACATATTTGTCTCTGAGTCTTCCATTCTTTGGAGGCCTCTGCTGCAGAGAATTCCATCATATTTCAGCCTTTTCATTTCCACTTTCAGTTCAGGTTTTCTGGTGTTTCTGTTCAAGGACTTGCATTATCCTCAAGGCTGTTCTGCGCTGATGACCATTGCAACACCAGATTATCACAACATAGGTACCATTTGGGCATTTCATGACAAAATGTCCCTGAAAATTCCATGCTTTCCTTGCTTCTGGCTGCTCGCTTGCTAATCTATGCCAGCAATGTGTATTGGACCATTGCTTCTGTGCCAGCTCTCTTACACCTGTCCCCAGTGTTTACAATGAACAGACAGGCGAAACTCTGTTCATTCTTGTTCTAACTACCATTGTAAGTCTTGGAGGAACACCTATTAACTGAAGAAGCTGTTCACTCTTCTCATAAGATTTTTTTTAACAGCATGACAGATTTGTTTATTTTCTAAAACTTACTTTAGCCGATCAGATCAGCATAACATTGTAGCATGGAAACAGATGGGTCTCCACTGCCTAGCTTTTTAATGCTCTCCTGAGGATATTGTTGAGAGGATAGATTGGTTTACCTATGCCTGGAAATTAGGAATACAATCTGAGATTACAGTGAGACTACAATATTGTTGATGCTGATGAAGGCTTGCGTCCTTATTTAAGTTCCCTACTTCTCTAAAATCTCTGTGTACCAGAAATTAGAGACTGCCAATGCAGTTCATCTTGATACCACCTCCCCGGGAAGCAGAAAAAGCTGTCCACCTTTAGACGTAATTATCTTATGTGAGTTAGGGTACTTGGTAACACACTAACAGGGCAAGAAGGCTACTCCCCTGTGGCTACTGCAGGTCTGGAAAGGAACTAACAACAACAAAAGGGACGAGGACAAGACTTCTTACACCACTGTTTCCACAGCACCATTAGCATCCTTGACTGACTATACCACTCCTCCAATGGTCAGGAGCCACTGATGCTATCTGTCCTGTAGCCTACAAGATTCAAAGGATTATATCTTAATTTTGTTAGTACCGACTAAGGAAATTGGTTATAACTAACAGCCCAATCCTATTCGGCATTACAGCTGCTAGAACTTTGCTAGAACTATGGGCTTTACTTACCCATATTTGGTGGAGGTGAAAGCTAGAAGTGCCATACTAACATATTCGATTATCTGCAGGAACAAGAGTGTAACTCACATCACACCATCCACTGCCTGGTCTTGACTCTGGCCATTCCTGACCAGATTAGCTACCTCTCCCCCTAACACCATTGATTCCATAGGAGTTGGTTTCCCATTGGTTTGGTATCCACTGTATTATCTGTATTATCCTTGCCGGTCTTACCTAACCCCATCCCATTTTTCACTTGTGATGTTTTTGCTCTGTAAGCTTGTGAAAGCAGTGATTGTCTATACAGCAGTATAGCAGTGATTCTCAAACTTTTTAGCCCAGGACCCTCTTTTTAGAATGACAATGTGTTGAAACCTACCAGAAGTGATGTCATTAACCTGGAAGTGATGTCATGGCCCAAAGTTTCATCATGAAGCAGGAAAAAATTTTAACAATCCTAGGCTGCAATCTTATCCACACTTACCCAGGATTCAGCCCTGTTGACTATCATTGTTAAAAGCATATATATTGTCGCCTGTTAAAAGTACAGATCTCCCCAAATGTAGCCACATACCATGTTGGCATCAAGTCTATAGGTATAGTGCACCCTTTTTGCTTCTCTTATGAGAAAATTAGGCTCTGCCTTACCCTGAAAAACAGTAGCATTCTGCCTTATCCCCAAAGCTCTGTTTAACTGCTAATTATTTCAGCTGTCCTGGTGATACATGATTGTGCTGTGCATGATCAAGGCAATCTAGAAAAGTAAAAAAAAAAAAAAATCCCCCCCAGAAATCAAGAAACACCATGATGTTCCCATGATTCTTAAGCAGTTCTGTTGTTTTTTTTCCTAAACCTTCTGGTACACAGATGGGTGATTTCATCTTTCCTTCTGTATAGCTAATGGCAGTGCAGTATCGGACTTGGCTGGGATTGACCTTTCAATAACAAATTGCAGACAAGCTGCAGCGTTTAAAATCTGAGTAATCCAAACTGCGCCCTATGCCGGCCCAAGGGACTTGGCCCAGGAGGGTCACAAACATGCCATAAAGCACGCTTGCGCCTCCTCGTGGGGAAGCCAGACAGGCACTCCGAGAAGTGCCGGCCTGTGGAGGCTGACATAAGCCTCTGCGCTGGCTTCCCCTCAGCAGCTTGTGTCGGCCCACCTGCGCTGACACAAGCGGAAAGTGGGGGTGGGGAGGAGGAGGGAGGGAGACATTCATGGGGGGGAGGATGGGCGATGGGTGGCCCTTGGGGCAGGTGGGCAGGGAGTGGGAGGCAGGGCTGGGATCTGGCAATTATGCCGGATCCCAACCCCTGTTCCTGGGGAGAACGGAGCGACTTCAAGCGCAAGTCCAGAGGTGGCGCAAGTCCAAGGAGACCCATTGTGGCCAGCAGCCCTTACCTAGGGTAAGGGGAAAATTTTCCCCTTGCCTCTGGCTGAATTGCTTCTGGCCACAATCCTGCGCTGGATATAGTGCAAGCCTCCTGGCTTGCCTGTTCCAGCGCAGCTTAGGATTGCACCCTAACTCTCCTTTGTACCTTCTGGAGGAATCCAGTCCATTGAACTGGATCCACAAGACAAATTGTCTCTGGAATTGTTAGATTTACAGTGGAATTTGGTGAATTCGTGTATACGTGTGCATTTTGTGGTTGGTGTGCTCCCCCTTTATAGACAGACATGAAAAGAAAAGCAAAACAATTCATTATATGTTACATTTTTTAACATAAATAATAACTGTTAAAATAAATTCTCCTCATGAATTTCACTAGTGTTTAAACCTTTGCCAATATTCTATGTACTCTGCCATCACTTTACATCTTCTCTCTCTGAAATAATTACAGTAGTTAATTTGTTCATAATCATAATATTACAGAACTTTGACAGCCATTCGTCTATTCTTGACTTCCTGTTGCTTTTCAATTCTTTTGCTATTATCAATTGCAGAAATTTCTGAATTACCCACAAACTTCCATTGTATTCATCATTAGCCCTGAGATCATTTAATAATATCAGTTTAGTTCAAGTTATATCTTTATCAATTTGCAAAAAATCTTATCCAAAGTTTTGCAAATATTGCATTGAAAACATATATAAATTAATAAATGCCACCATATACAAAAGTCCATAAGGACTTGACACCTCCACTGTCTAATGTTATATACCCTTACTTAATATTTTGTGCACATTTATTTAACTGTCATATCACATGATGAAGAGAATCCTCTTTAACATACATTTCAGTTGTCCATATAAATTCGGGGCCCATCATCTTCTAGTTCTTTTGTCTGAGAGGGGTGATAATGTTGGCATTATCCAAAAATGATTGTAAGTTTTGTGACAAGTTCTTTTTGTTTTCATATTTCATAACAATTGTTTAAAACATGATACGGATAGAGTACCCCTTATCCAGGCATCCAAAATGCAAACTATTCTGAAATCCAGACACATTTGTCCAAGACTTTTTTTGGCCCCACATTTGTCCAAGACTGTAGTGTGAGCACTAGAAGGTCTTTTGTTCACTCCACGTACAGAGCAGGTATGGATTGTAAGTTCTATTCTCTGCTCTGTGGTGTGTACCTGTGCAGACGCTGCTGAACAATGTCAAGGAGGCCAGCAGACCCTTATAGGTAACTGTGAAAAGTGCAATAGGAAGCATTTATTATTATATTTATGCAATTATTCTGAAATCCAGATAAATTGAAATCCAGTGTGAACTTTCCATTGCAGAAATCCTGATGAGGGATACTTAACCTGTAGAGTTGTCTGACAGCGCAATCCTATGCATGTCTGCTCAGAAGTAAGTCACACTGGGGCTTACTCCCAGGAAAGAGTGTATAGAATTGCAGCCCTAGTTTCTCTACATTTTATGCAGCAATCCAATACACACTTTCCTAGGACTAAGCCCCACTGAACACAATGGAACGTCTTTGAGTAGTCATGCCTAGGATTGCACTGTAAGAACATAAAATGAAAACAATAAAATACAGTGAAAGACAAAGGGACAATGACTGACAGACAATAAGGGACAATACAACAGAAGGAGCTTTCTCTAGCATAAGGAAGACAAGAAAAGTCCTTCTTCCTGAAGAAGGTTACCTTTGAATCCAGCACTAATGCTACAACCCCATGGATGCTTAAATCAGTGAAACTTACTTCTGACTAAACAAAATAATGCTTAACATTTATATAGTGGTTTCTGAATGTATAAAGCACTAGTGAGGTTGTTCTTACAGCAGCTCTGCAAGGTGTTATTATACTTACCTGAAGAAGGTTACCTCCTGAAGAAACCCTCCTTGGATTCCACCATGTTGGACAATTACCAACCAGTCTCAAAGCTCCCAAGGGGATTGAGCAGGTAGTAAGTAGTGTTTCAGACTTAACCACTGCAGTTCTTTTCACCAACATGCTGTACCGTCCCTGAACACTGTCCAGAATCTGCAAGTGGTGTAGAATGCAGTGGCTCACATGGTGATTGGGCTTATCAGTTTGATTCTCTTGAGCTCTAGAAGATTCACTGGCTGCCAGTTTGTTCCTAAGTATAATTCAAGATCATTGCTGACAGTTTGGAGTTGGCTTCATGATGTCAGTCAGCAAGAAAAGGGGCCCACGCACTGGCAAAGACCCCTTATAGGTAACATAGCCAGAGACCCCTTGATTCCCTGCTCAATCTCTTCTACACTACAAAGCACAAACTCACCCTTGTGTTGGGCATTTGATGCACACACTCCTGATATAAACACTTTATGCTTCCCTTCCCCAAATGCACAAATGAAGCCATTGTGTCTTTCTTTACAACTTTTTGTAGTTTCTATGTACACCTCCAATTTCAACCTCCAGTTTCTATGTGGCCTCCAATAATTTTAGAGCTAAAATCACAGCATGATTCTTTTCTTGCAGGCTTAGCTGGAAAGTCATTTACGAAACTTGTTAGAATGTGAAAAAGGCAAGGGATGGCAGGAGCTGCTCTCTCATTTATGACATTCCATTCCTTCTCATTTATTTGTCATGCTTAGCAAAGATCCAAAGCCTGCCCAGGCTTCACAGCATCTTGAAACCGTCAGCTGTTAAACCTTCTGTTTCTGAATGTGAACCAGCTATGATGGCACAAGGAGTGCCAGAGTGATGCCTTGGCTTACAGATTGAATGGCTCATCCCTGTTGGATTCTGTGCAAAGCAGAAGCTGTCCTCTCTCTCACTGCCAAGTTCACACCAGAGCTTTGGTGGCTGTATCTTCATTTCTGCTCCAGTAAAAAGCCTTCCTTACAGTGCCATACTATAATCATCTTTTCAGTGTAACTGCCATAAAATAGAGCTACTGCCTAAGGAATTCCCTATATATTGTAGGTATCACTTGTGTATAGGAAATTGCAGGATCATTCTGTGTATGTGTGCACCTGTGCATTTCCATGAGTGATGTACACTTGTAAAAGAAATGTGTACATTTATCTCTCATGACAGTGTATATATGGAATTCATTCAGTTTCCCACATGGAAGTGTTATCTGTAAAGGAAACTGATCATGGGCAAGGCAACCTGTGCTCATAATTCACTCAGAAGCTGGATACTTGGGATGCCAATACTGATGAGAATTCTTATCATCCTGCACTACAGAATGTCTGCTGATAGCATCTCACAACATTATTCAGCTTGGGGGATTGGCCTCCTACCAAATGAGAGCCTGGAGTCCTGGCTGAATGGCAGGCAACTCTGAAAGTTGTAGGCGAGGCCTAAAACCAGACAGCAGGCTATTTGTTGGATGATGTTTGCAGGAAGGGATGGTGAGTTGCCAGAAACATTTTTGGGACCTCCAGAAACCATTCCATAAGCCATATGCGGCTTATGGTCCACATGTTGTCCGCTGAAGCTCTAGACCTCCAACCCAATACACAAAAGAAGCTGCTTTGCAAAGCATTGTCAGCATAACTGCCAACCCTATGTATGGAAAAATAGCTGCAACTTTTCAAAGCATCTTTGTCTCTCTGTGTCTGTTCTTTTATGTTGAAAAGGTTTCATGAACAGAACTTAAGTTCTCTTTTAATTATCTTCTTTCTTCTGGCATTCATCCAAGGTCAGTTGGTCAGCTCAAACTCTGCTTCCTCGTATTTAAATTGAGGAGAACGTTCAGTCGTCTTTTGTAAAACACTGAAATATTTATAGACCTCAAGAGATTCTGATCTTTGATCAGCCATAGCGAACGCTCCCCCTCCTGCTACAGCCTCACAGGGTGCACATGTATGCACTAAATATGTGATTAGATGTCACAATGCATTGCTGGCTTTGGTACAAGTTTTATCCCACTGAGCATCTTCAGAGAATAGCTCTCTCTCTTTTCCACCACTGCAATTTTATGGGAATGAAACTGCATGCCTAATGGGTCATGGTCTTTAATAGTGTATTTCACTAGCATTTGTTGAAGGTACTCAACATTAGTTGTTCTTTATTCCTTTTCAAAAACAGATTATCAGCTGTCCCTGAAGTCTGAAGATTTCACCTGCACTTTTTTCACACAGAAATGTCTGTAGATTTTTTTTTTTTTTAAATCATAAACAATGAATAGTCAATGGCTACTGTCTCATATAGGCCTTCCATAGATCAGAAAATAGACTTTCTTTTTAGCATCATAATTCCCTACAGGTCTTACAGTTCTATGACATTGTGCTTTTTTAAAATTTAGCAAGAAAAAAAAGGGGGGGTTTTAATCATATAGTATAGCCAACTGCTTATTTGGACATTTAATATATAAAAGGCATCTTACTCTGAATAAGAATTGGCTTTTTCCCCAAGGAAAAAGCAGCTCCTGTGATCAACAGGAAACCTTCTGCACTGCATCAGTCACCATTCTAGAGGTTCCCTGTCCCTCAGCAGTGGCTTTGGGAGGGCATTTATGAAGTTCTGCTCTGAAAATAGGAGGCAAGAAAGTTCATCACTTGAATGGAACTCTGCTAGTTGTTAGGATCAAAACACACGTAATATAGAGGGAGGAAAGTCCTGCTATGTAACAGCAGTCACTTCCATGAATAGAAAGCTCTTAAAAAAAAAAAAAAAAAAAAAAGGAAATCCTCATAAAACCTGGCTGCTAAACACTGGATGAGTTCCCTCCTTATACATTGTGCTGTCTGTACAACTGCATGATACATGCAGTTTGATTCTCCTAAACTGGGATCTTGGAAAAAGAGGCATGTTCTTTGAAGGGTTCTGGGGCCAATCACGCATCATGCTATCATGTGAATGGTTTAAAGCAATATTTATGATTGACTGTAATGTGTGAATTGGCCTTATAAATCCAGGATAGTGACTTTAAATTTTGAAGGGAATCTTGAGATGATACTTGTGATGTAGTGCTTAGCGTGTCAAGCTGTTCAGTTCCCCACTTAGTCATGAAGGATTCTGGGTGACTTTGGGCCCATCACTGTATCTCAGCCTGTATGTTTTCCATCTGGCTGGGACCTGGTTTTGCTTTGAATAAATTTGTGGAACATGTACCCCTCTTTTCTGTGTCATACCATTATCACCAGGATGTGGAACTTCCCCCTCCCTTGGGACAGGTGAAGGCTGGGGGCTCTGCAACTGCCTCACTTGTAGCAAGACTTAGGATAGGTGGTGAGATCTGACTGTACAGCATGAAACAGGTGTCACCAATGACAAGGCCAGGTCAGAAAAGGATGGCTTTGATCATCCAACCAGGTTCAGATCTGTCAGTCCTGTGAGGCACTGAGATGCACTGATTTCCGAAAGCCTCAACTATATGTCAGTATCTCACACTGGGACATGGAAGATATGAATAATAAGAAGAGTGATAGTTCACAGACCAGTGTTTCAGCAAAGTTGTTCTTTCTTGATTCAACCCAGGCCATGCTCCCTTGAGTCTGCTTTGTGATATGAGAACAAATACATTAAATAAATAAACAAACAAAACACAGACCTTACTGAGCCAGGCCAATGGGTCTTTCAGTGGTATAGTTTCCATTCAATCCGTTTCTTCATGCTTATTTTAGATCTGTGAATGCTTTTAACCCATGCCTTTGACTTGGCTTTATCATGCTTAAAGTAAACCCCTTACAACTGCATTGCTTCTCAATTCATGATGCCCTCCTTCCAGTGGAAGTGCCCATTGCTTAGCCCAGGTGACAAATGGTTCATTGTATTGAAGTTGCAAGGGTTTTATTACAGTCCTCAGAAGATGCCCCAGGTTAAGTAAAATCCAACATGGTGCATCCAATTCCCTGTATCATACTGCTTAATTTTAAGGGCCATTGATCTTGACAGAATGTCTGCTAAGGAAAAAAACAACAACACTAAAGTAGGTGCTGTCGTGCTACATTTCAGTAAAAGGCAATTTAACTGTAGGATTGCCATTGGTATCTAGAATCCCAGTAGTTGTTAGATTCTAGAATCTAGCAAATGTAGTTGTTAGATTATTTGCACAACTGAGACTAAACTTTGTGGATGTAGTAGGATCAGAAAGCAAATTGGCTTGTCCAGTAAAAGCACTTGATTTCAATATACAGTTAATTGGACTTCAAGATACATCACACCAATTCTGAGATCCACATATATTGCCAGAAATGGCAGGTCTTGTGTTGGGGTACCCTCATTGCGGGAAATTAGACAAGTTCACTCAGAATTGGCAGCAGCAAGAATAAGATGTCCTCTTCAGGTTTTTGTCAGTAAAGGGGCTGTAGAATAAGCATCCTTAATAGGTAAGGATCTACATATTCCTGACCAGGCAATTCAGTCTTGCACAGACCAAAACAATTTTTTTCATCTATCTGAGAAGGCTCCAGCTTTTGATTTTCTGTTTGTGACTTCATGTGGGCATTGATATACAAACGTGGGTGCTGGCACCCAAGTTAAGCCAAGCTAAGTGACCTGATGTGCATATTCTCTTATGTATGTGAGCTACCTCATTCATTTCAATGGAAAGACCAGATGTGTACATATATTCCTTTGCACATGGGAATCAAGCCAAGGAACAGACTGCCATCCTCCCAGTGTATCTAGCTGCATAGCATTGTTCTGTTGATGAATATTGTTAAGTACCAGCTGGGCCATTTTTAATTCAATGCTGATGTTTTTGCTTTGATTTTCAATAATGCAAATTAATAAAATGGTTAATCATTTTAAAAATGCTTGCATATTATGTCTTTCTTGTTTTTGTTAACAGATGTGAATCGGGAATAAATGGAATAAATATTTCCACTGCAGTGAAATGAAGGAAGAGAAAGGAAATCAGGTCCTCCACTTACAACATGTGGTTCTAAATCTCTGGAGCATATGATTAAAGTCGGCATACTGAAAGCCTGACAAAAAGGTAGGTGAGGCAGAGGAGTCATTTTGTATTGCTTATGTCGTTTTGCTTACATAGTATATTATATTTATGGGAGTGGCCTGTACAATAGGTACATCATTTAAGCATTCTTTGTTATTTGCATAATATTCCAATGACTTGGCATAATGGGTGAATGTTAGTTGCATGTACAATGAGTAGACAGAGAGGGAAAAAAGGACATATGTATTTATTTGTCACTCACCAGCACTGATTAAGAAGTTAATGTATGGGCTGGCTTAATATATTGTACCATGGGATTCAGCTACTTGGTTTTACTTGATAGTTGCTAGGCAATTATGGTGATGGATGGGTTTCAGTGCTTTATGAGCTGGGCCACTTGTTAACATTCCGGAAATGGCTTGCAGTCAGAACTGAAGTTTGCATTGGAGAGGGGCTGTAACTCAGCAGTAGAGCATATGCTTTGCATGCAGAAGGCCCCTGGTTGAATTCTGGTATCTCCAGGTAGGACGGGGAAAAGACTCCTGCTTGAAACCCCGGAGATTTTTTTTTTACCAGTCAGCATTTACCAAGCTAGAGAAGCTAATGTTCTGACTGAGTAGTAGGTAAGTTCCTATTGTAGTTTGATGGGGAAGTCATTATTTTGACACTGACAGAGTCTACAGCTGAAACGGAATTTTGGAAAAAAAATCAACCTTCAGACAATATTGCCATTTTTACAATCTGAATGTTCTTAAGATTTAACCCAAACACTCAACAGTTTCAGAATCAAAAGTTGTCATTAAACAGCTCTCCAGAATATTATATCAAAGAATCAGTTAGATGCTTCCTGAATGGTTAAATAAATGAATAAAATTAGTGCAACGTTGACTAAATGCTACTGCAAGTTAGGTATTATCAAAATGCTATACATTGAGTGCTGTATGTCTGACAGAGGAAGAAAACTGGATTGTAGTAAAAAATAGTGATGGATCCATTGTGGTTGGCTTGATTTGAAACTGAGGCTGGAATCCTGATCACACTTTCCTGAGAGTAAGCACCATTGAACAAAATAGGCCTTACTTCTGAGTAGACCTGGTTAGGATTGTGCCCTGACTTGACAAACTGAGCCATTTTCCAAGAAAAGAAAATGAATATAATTTCGACCCCAGAGGTCCAAAACATCCTCCCCCCCCTTTAAGCTCCCAGTGTCCAGCTGCAAATCTTTTAACCTGTGTCCACAAGCCCTTCCTTTCTGTCCTCTTCCCAATTACACAGGTAGAGATAAAGAGGTGGAATTAAAAAGGAGGAATGACCTCCCTATTCCAGGCTCCAGGGACCTGAGAAATGTGGTTTTCATAGGGCACCTGAGACCCTTGTATACCCTTTTCAGGCATCCTGAAAACTACATTTCCCAGGGTCTATGGGATTGAGAAACTTCAACACAGCATTTAGTGCGCCAAGGATAAAGGAAAGCACCCAGCAGAACCCTCTGTTGCTGCTGCTATCAGGCTAGGTGTTGTTACGTGGTGGCTCTGATACTGCCAGGTGGAAAGGTAGGATAAAAGAGTTCTCTGTCTTAATTACAGGCCTAGCCAGAAAGGAACTTATTGACTATATCACACTGAAATGAAGACAAGTATTCCAAATCACTAAGGTTCAGATTCTGCACTAGTTTCAATTACTTTATTAGCAACAATCTGCAAAATTAATAAAGGACATTTTTCCACAAGAAAAGGTTTTACATCTAAAATGTGCTGGGTTTCAGCAGTTCATTTTAATAAACTATTTTATGGCACCTATTGAGGTCTTTTCCTCTGGTATTTCTTACGCTACTGCATGTGTAAAGTGGTATATAAATATTCTTAATAATAAGATGAAGTAGTTGGCAACCTTCAGTCTCGAAAGTCTATGGTATCGCGCTCTGAATGGTGGTTCTGGAACAGTGTCTAGTGTGGCTGAAAAGGCCGATATGGGAGTGACAATCCCTTCCACACTGGGAGCAAGTGCAGTCTGTTCCGGGTCTGTCTCCCTGGCTATGGGCCTTCCTTCTTTGCCTCTTTGCCTCAGTCTGTTGGGCAAGTGCCTCTTCAAACTGGGAGAGGCCATGCTGCACAGCCTGCCTCCATGCGGGCCGCTCAGAGGCCAGGGTTTCCCACCTGTTGAGGTCCACTCCTAAGGCCTTCAGATCCCTCTTGCAGATGTCCTTGTATCGCAGCTGTGGTCTACCTGGAGGGCGCTTTCCTGGCACGAGTTTTCCATAGAGGAGATCCTTTGGGATCCAGCCATCATCCATTCTCACGACATGACCGAGCCAATAAGATGAAATAATGCTAATATCCAGGCTGATATATTTCATCCAGTGTGTCTAATAGCAGCTTTGGTGGGAATCTGGATCAGAATCATGGTGAGGGAGATAGGCTTAGACCCCCTCCCCCAACATCATGTCTCCAGTCCAAATTTCCTCATGGCACCTTTTAGCAAAAGAAAAAAGATGACAGTCCAGATGCATTCATGCATCTGTTTGCACTTCTCCCACGTCAAGTTTCATTTGGTTAGACGTTGATACCTGTTGACTGTGCTTGCACCTCAGCTGTCCAATTCAAGCAAATAGTGACAGCTCTGTAATATGATAGATGCTGTCAAAAATGGACTGCTACTCCATGTCATATGACAGATTCTGCTCAATGTTGACAGCTGCATGACAAACATTGACAACTGCAGTACGAACAGTTGTTGATAGCTACATGTAAGATACTGGAACTGTTGGCTGCTATTGCAGGTCAGCTAGCAAATAAACTATTGCAATTTAGTTACTTGTTAGGTGTAATTTGACAAAAATCATTTTGTCAGCCATTAAATACACCTATTAAATACTTTCAACTGTTAATATAAAACATCAAGGAATGTCCCATTATGTTAAATATTAGCTCCAAACATTCCTGAGTATCTGAGAAGGAGGCAAATTTGTTTTCAGTTTTATGTTTTCAATGCAAACTCCTTTTGCCTTCATGCCTATAATGATATAACAAGGCTTTCACCTTCCAAGTGATTCCTGTAAAAAGCCTCCGTATTTTGTTTTAATTAAATTGTAAATAGCTGAATGCTGTTAGTGAGCCATTTTGCATGCTAAGAGCAGACTGGAGCTTGCCTCCGATTGGCAGTTGAGCAAGTGGAGGCGGGAACAAAGCTCTGGTCAGGTGCGTGTGAGCCCGGCAGAGCTCAGTGCATTCTTGGCCAGCAACCTCATCTGCCCTTTAGCTAGTCTGAGATTAGCTGACTGCTCACTGAGGGTCGGGTAGGAATTTTTTGCTATTGTCCTGATTGGCCCCGGATGGTGGTTTTTTCTCCTACCCCAGACTGATGGGGGTTGGGTACAGTTGTTTTCTAGTTAGTTAGGGGTTCCATTTTGGTCACTTGGCATGAAGAGAGTACAGAGTAGGAGAAACAGGGATGTATCTTGATCTCCAATCTGAGACAGCAAGTCAAGGGGTGAGCCAGGACTGCTCCAATGAAGCCAGATCGGGCAAGCCCCTTGACTGGACTGGAAAGATTTGTCCTGCGAGCTAAGTAGTTCAGCTGTCTAGACCCTTTGTGGTTCATTATGAAAGGGTGGCTCAGGCTTAGGACTGAGTTGGCCTGGAGTCAGATGGTATGTCCAAGGAGACCCATGGGGAATGCAGACAGCTAGGACCTTTTTGCCCGCTTTAGTTCTTGCACATTTTTGGGTTAGGGTTCCCCCCCCCCTTCTAGTTACCCTGCTGCAATTATCTTGTAATATCAATAAAAGTGACCCATTATACAGCCTAGTGTCATTATTGGTGGGGTGTGAGGGTAAAGCTTGTCTTCTGCATGTGTAATAAGGAAGGTTGACTTCAGACATCACTAAGAAAGTTTATAGCTTTTGATCTTTCCACATGATACCGCATAACAACTTACAAAATTATTTTAGAACTTCTTGTCTTTTAAATGAAAGGCCATAATTGAAGCCAGTATGGCTGCACTTGGTTACTTTCACTACTATTCTCTAGTAAATTTGAGGTTGCTGGAGATAGAAGGTACTGGGAACCTTTCTCTGAAGTCAAGTTGAATTTGCAACTAATGAGGACAATCTATTTTGCCAGCCATACTGGAGCTGGTGCAGCTGGACGAAAATCAACTAGATGAGAAACTCATTTACTTTGCCATTAAGTCAGACGCTGACAGATTATTTCCGGATGGCCATAGTAGCCCCTTTGATTGCATAACACAGAATGGTTCTCTTTGATTAATAAACTGATCCATAAGGGTTTGGTCTACACTTTAATTCCTATGGTAATTTTCCTTTTGCATGAATGAATGCTAACGGTTCTCAAAAAGGTTTCTTGGTTTAATCAAAAACAGAGGTATGTCTGAGCCTAATAAACAGATTACTTTAAAAAAACTGTGGTCAGAATAATTAGAACTCATTTTTGTTAGAACTCAGACAAAGCCTTATATTGTCAAGTATGCTTATTAGGATGAAAGAGTGTGAAATGTTTTCATCTGCTAAGTCAGTGGTTCTCGAACTTTTCCAGCTCGCACCTCCCCTGATCCTTGTAGCCATTGGCCACAGCTCCCCATTACAACACCTCACCTCAGTTACCCCCAAAATGGGGATGAAGGTGTTATAATTATACACTAGAAACAAAAAAAACAGCTGCCAGCACTCTGAGGCTGCAATCCTAACCACACTTACCTGAGAGTAAGCCCCGTTGAACAAAATAGGACTTACTTCTGATTAGACCTGGTTAGGATTGTGCCCTGAGTTTATTAGCAGCACACCTGGAAGGTTTTGGAAAGGGAGGGGGAAGAAGTGATGAATTTGCTGGGGGAGGGGAAGACTTTGTTTTGTGTGTATCTGCTAATTGCAAACTGATGCAAACTGAGACCTAGAGACTGTTTGGCTGGAATCCTAACCCCACTTTCCGTCCCACTGAACACAATAGGACTTACTTTTGAGTAGACCTAGCTAGGATTGTGCCTTTTGTCTTACAATAGCAGCCAGCAGAATACACCCCCCCCAAAAAAGGAGGCAGGAGGAAAAAGGGGATGGCTGAAAAGAAATGGGGATTTTTATTTTTAATCAATTGACAAAGCCATCAAGAGTGGCTTTTTTTCTTTTTTGAAGGGGGAGGAAAAAGAGAAAGGTGAAGATCCTGGGTTAAGCTGACACAGACCCCACGCCTGTGTAGGTCTACTCAGAAGTAAGCCCCATTTGAGTCAATGGGGCTTACTCTCAGGAAAGTGTGAAAAGGATTGCAGCCACACCCAGCAAGATTACAACTCACCCCAAAGTAGATGGGGGCTGCTCACACGCACACCCAGCATGCAGATGCCAGCCCTGTTCCCCCAGGCAACACGGAGGGATGCAGGCTGGGGCATTTGGACAGCCCCCACTAAGATCAGGCTGGCTCCCTCCTTCGCTGAGTTGCAAACTCTACCCTCCCAGTTTGAAGCCTCTTCTCCTCTCCTCCAGCCTTGACCAATCCCAGGACGCCCAGGACAAGGGGCATACTGGGAAATGTAGACCTTGGGGCGAGATTGCACATGGTGAGAGCTCCATGATGAGATGCACCTCTGCCTGTCCAGCCAGCCTTCTCTCCCACCTCACCCCACCATGTTTCACAGCCCTCCCAGCCTCACACTGCCCCATCCACCTCGTTCACAGCAGCAGAAAAGCAGCAAGTCAGCAGGCAGCACGTGCAGCAGAGCAGCATAGCCTCTCTTCCCAAGATGCCTGGCGACGCCCCTGGAGGCTAGCCACGCCTCACCAGGGAGGCGGGACGCACAGATTGAATACCTCAGGCTTAAGTCATAGACAGAACGAACTGAGGTTGAATTCACCACAAGAAACTTCTCCTGGGTTTATGGTGCTGTCACCAAATTGAGCATGAAAACTGATGTCATAGGACCAGCATGCTGAAAAGGATGCAGTGGGTTATCGTGCCCCTGATCTGACCCTCGAATCTGAGGTAGTTAGCCTCAGTGTTTCCAAAACAAACCTGCCCATGGAAACTCAAGGAGATTCCATTAGAATTAATGGATGCTGAAATTAGGATAGATTTGCACATGGCCAGAACAGAGGCTTCAAGGTTGCTGCCTGCACTGTGATCTAGTGCACAGCACAATATAGTTTAGATCAGTGCCCAAACCCCAGCCCTGGGGCCACTTGCAGCCCTCAAGAACTCCCAATCTGGCCCGCGGGGAGCACCCAGTCTCCAATGAGCCTCTGGCCCTCTGGAGACTTGCTGGAGCCTGTGCTGGTCCGACACAACTGTTCTCAGTGTGACAGTCAACTGTTCGACCTCTTGTGTGAGCTGTGGGAAGAGGGTTCCCTCCACTGCTTGCTGTTTCACATCTGTGATGCAACAGCAGCAGCAATGGAAAGGTCAGCCTTGCTTTTTTCAAGATCTTTTATAGGCCTTGAGCTATTGCAAGACCTTCATTCATTCATCTAAGTTCCAATATATTCATTTATGTAAATTTATTCAAATTTGAAATGCACATTGATTCTTTTTTTTTCCTGGCCCCTGACATAGTGTCAGAGAGATGATGTGGCCCTCCTGCCAAAAAGTTTGGACACCCCTGGTTTAGATGATACTGTGCCGTAACACTAGCTGGTCACTAGTTTGAAGGTTGGACAAGGAGGAAGATTGGACAAATTCATGGAAGACAGGTCTATCAATGCTTAATAGTCATGAAGGCCATCAGCAACCATTTAGATTAGGTGGCATTATGGCTCTTGAAGAGGAGCAATGGCAGCAGAGAAGTATGCCTTTCCTGCTAACAGGCTTCCTAGAGACAGAATTAACTGGCATTGGTCCAAAGAGATTTCTGACGGTGGGAAGGGGGGTAGGATCTTGGTGTGCACAGCTGCCACCTAGCTCCTCCCCTTCCTGCTTCTGAACTGGCCCAGTCTGTTCATGATCGTCCCTCAAACCAACTTTCCAGTGATTATGAGGAGCAGAAGAAGTTCAGCAGGCTGCTGTCACTCATTAAGCTGCAGCGCCAGTGCTGAGGTGTCATAGGATCAGGCTGCCCGGCTTGGTTTTCTTGGAAGTCCATTTTGTTGATCTTTGGCACTTGCAGTCCTGCAGTGTGCTCAGGACGGAAATGAATTTCTTAGGGTCAGACATGTCACATTGTGTCATTGATGCACATGTGTGTGTGTGTGTGGGGGGGGGGGTTCCTTCTTAAAATAGTAACAGTGAGAATGTATCCTGATCAGGATTGGGATGTTGGTGTATGGGAAGGGGTATTTAACCCTTCCCCCTCATGCCATAGTCCTGATGAAAATGGTCATGACCCAGAAGATGCTAGACCCCTAGAAAGAGAAGCTTCCATTGGCACCATTAGAATGTAGCAATGAGGAGAAAGGACCACCCCATCCTCCACTTCCAGGGATTCAGCCATTGCTTCCTGATGGTAATCACCATAAACATGGCAGTATTATTCTTCACCAGCTACGGTGATGCAGATCAGTCTAGCAGGCAACCACCACATTCACTGATGTGCCGAGTCAAACATTACTCTCTCCATTGAGCTGCTTCCACAGCATCCTATTCAGCCCATCCAAGGGGACCAATTTGCAAATTACTAAAGCCAGCCTTAGATATTTTTAAAAAGCAAAGCAGTATATGTCACCCTTTGCTTAATGCTGCTTTTCTTTTAATTCGCAAGGCTCTTCAATATCTCAAGAGCAGGATGGCTGGTGTTCACGTATTGTACCAGCTGTCTATAAATTTTAAATATATCGCATAAAATAAGAATGAAGTTTTGCATGTCCTCCATCCATTACATCTTTAAGACTTATACACACAAGTACTCTGTTAAGTGGTAACTATGGTAACTGGTATTTTGTTTGTGACAGAGCAGTAAAATATAAAGTCAGAGGGAATGGAGCAGCCAGCTCTCCACATTGTTGTTTTTTTTTCCTCCCATTGCCCTCTGAATTTGCATGGTGGGTTTAATCCCTCTGAAGCAGCCTTGTCGCAATTTGCAAGTCAATGAACCTTGCTGTGTGAATGTGAGCACAGGCATGCTGGCACCTTGCGTGCTGCATTTATTTTCTTTCTTCCAGATTTGCAAGGCTGTAAACCACTTCAAGCTGCCAGGGAGAGGTGAGCGCCTATAAGTGAGGATTGAGTTAAGTGGTGTTTAAATATAAATGAGTTTCACCTGGAGATTGAATAATCTTTTCAGATCAGCGTTTAGTAATATAATTGACCACCTTTCAAGGCAAATAATAACTGGAATAGGGAAGTGCATTCAGTCCAGCATTCAGTGCCACCTTGAAGATATTGTCATCCTGATGTACACTGTATTTCTTATTTTCATCAGAAGACCTTGATTGCATACCAGAAATACATGCTGATTTAGGATGGCTTTTTCATGTTGATCTGCATTCCTAAAGTATGGTATGGAAAATTTGCACTGTTGTGGATGAGTAGACATTAGATCTTATGAAATTTTAAGAAACAAATGCTGTGCTCCGCTGTGCATAAAATAGACAGTGAGGTCAAATCAGACTCCTAACTGTGAAGCAGCAGATTTCTGTCCCTTGCTCCAGTGCTTGGAGCTTGCCCTCAAGCAGCCTTTAGAGCAGCAATTTTCAACCAGTGTGCCGTGGCACATCGGTGTGCCACGAATGGTCCATAGGTGTGCCGCCATTGTTTGAGGGAAAGTCATTTATTAGGGTCATCGGGGGTTGTGAGCCCCTTCCCACCAGCAGCATCGTATGCCTTATCAATTGCCAAAAGATGGGATTGTGCCCTTAAAATTTTAGCACCTGTCAGTGTGCTGTGAGATGAAAAAGGCTGAAAATCACTGCTTAAAAGCGAGCACAGACATATCATCACTGACTCATTAAGACATCGGTTTTTCATAAAATCAAAAAGAAAACCTGCTTGGGATCTAGTGCCAAACCAAAGTCTAGAATCTGTTCTTGCCCTCATAATCATTCCAATGAGGTAACTGCGTTTTAAAGTGCATAGGTTGGACACAAAATTTTGAAGGCCTCTCCAGGCAGTAAGAAGATTTCTTTATGCTTTTAGAGGCAAGCCTGGTGGAGCTGTTCAGTTTCCCTCTCCATTCTTTGTCAACAATGCCCCGACTGGGGTTGTTGTGTCACAAGCTCTGCTGGCAACATAGCAGCTGCAGAAGCTGATAGGAATCAAGCTGGCAGCATTGTTTTCCCGCTTGGTACTTGGGAAGCCTGCCTTGAACTCATTAAGAAATCCATCTTTCATAAAATCAAAAGACAAAACCTGCTTAGGATCTGGTGCCAAAGCAATGTTTAGAATCAGTTCTTGCCCCCGCAAGGATCTTTTTCAATTAACTAACTGCTTTTTTGTGCATCGTGTAATGCCAGGAGCATTTCAGAAACCAGCAATAAAAAAAAAATAAGACCCTAAACAAGATTACAGTTGAGTTAAAAGTACATTCCCCCATCAATCAATTATTACTTAGAAGCTGATTTAATAAGCAGCAGCTCCTACCTACTTTGTATTTTTGTGAGCATCTGCATGAAGAAGAAAAAGACTTGCATTGCATTACTGCTGATCCAAAGCCCCTAATTTGCCTTTGCAATTCATGGATGAATTTGATTTACACAGTTTGATTTACACAGTTGGTATTTAACAAATGATTGACTATGAGCAATCACCTTTAAGGGCTTGCCAACTGTCTATGAAAACAGGTGTGCCCCTGTATCCATTCCGTTTCAGGATCCCCCTCCTGCGGTTAAGTAAAACTATGTTTATGGGTGAATGCCTCCCCCCACCCTCTGGAGCTAAGGGGAGCTCTGCTTCCCTTGCTTCTGGCGGGTCCTATGAGCCCAGTAGAGACTGCAGATACTTGCACACCAACACCAGCAATGGACAAGGTGTGACATGAGGGAGAAAAGTGCAAGGTTCCAGGCTGCCTCTTTAAGAGCTCTAGGCAGGGAGGTGAATTCCTGGAGGGCATGTATTTAGGTAAACATTCCAGGTATCAGTCTACATTTGAGCCTTATAAGAGTCACTTGCTTCCTTGGTGTTATCCAAGCTACTGTGACTGTGATTGGACTTGCTGCCTAGTTTCCTTTCCCAGTTGCAGCTGGCCAGTGTTACCTTTTTGAGCCTCTACCCATAATCTGAACATAACAGCCGAAGTATTCTTTCTCATGGGGGGGGGGGGAGAGATTTCATAATTCAGCTCTGTGTATATGGCCACATGAATGTCTCTTTTATCCCCAACTTTGAGCAGGGGCTAGGACTTCACTTCTATCAAGAGCTAACCATAAGGACATAAGAAGAACCCTGCTAGATCAGACCAAAGGTCCATCTAGTCCCAGTTCCTGTATCTCACAATGGCCCATCAGATGCCTCAGGGAGCACACAGGGAGCACTCAATTTGGCAGGGAGTCAGATTGAGAGAGCAAGCAATGGAAGCCACAGAGGTGTTGGGCTCAGACTGAGGTCCCACAACATGTCCTGAACTGGAGCTGGTCAGCTGGGAGCCCCTCAAGCTGGAGACCTCTGAATTGGTACACCTCAAGGATCCTTACACACTCCAATGTCTACTCACCAGTTTAGGAAGCATATCAGGTGGGAGTTGACAGAGGGTGATGGAGCACTAGACTTCAAGCCAGATAAGTGTCCCTTGAAGACTCTCCACTGTTCAGGAAGGCAGCAGAATGCAGGAGGACTAGTCTGACCCAAGAGTGATATTAGGCCTTAACTGAGCTCCAGCCATTGCACTATTGTTAACTCAGAGTGCTCTGAAGTCCTGCAGCTCTGGACCAATCAACAATCAACCTGCATGGATGGATGGATTGACTGACAGATAGCCCAGCAATCTATGTTGCCATCTCACGTGCTTCTCTGTGCCCCAGGGGCTCCTTCTCAGGACCGAGACAAGATGCTGCTGCACATTATGTTACGAGCATGGTGCAAGAGTATGCGTGGCCCTCTGCCACATGAAAAGGGCCATGGCTTAAGCTTCTTCAGTACCTCAGCAGACATTTCACCAGATCCTGCCAATAACTTTGTATTCTTCACTACTTCTCATGTCATCTAGTTTTACAATATTTCCTTTTTGTTTGAACAATGTCTGCTACGCAAATTACTGCTGCTTCAGAAGATTATGAATGACCACTTTTCCTGTCATCTGAGATCATCATTATTTCTCTCATTAATGGCAAGTGTACAAGACATACTGGTTGCTTTCAACCTTACTGAAGTGAATTCAAACTGCTATAGTCTACTCAAGGCAGAAAAAGAGGCTTTGGAAATAATTAACAGAAAAGTGGCAGTGGTCGCAAATATAGGCCTCTGAACATTGCGTTTTGAGAAACATAGAAGGCTGAGCTAAAATCACCAGTTTGTCACAAATGACCCTGCTTCTCCTGTTTTTTTTTTTTTTTCCTCTCAGTTGGACAAGGAGCAAAGTTTAATCTCATAGCATGTTGGGGCTGCTGCTCTGCTCTAACAAGTATCAGGCTTCCCTCTCCCCCATTTCTAAAAAGTTGACAATCTTGAGACATCACTTCAGAAATTTTAGGATGCATCTAATCTGGCCACCACTAGGGAGGTACATGTCCGGTGTCTCCACAAGAAAAGGATCAATGGCTCAGGTAGCATCTCAACTGTGCCACTGTCTCAAATGCAGGTGAAAGATTCTGATAAAGCACTTCGAGAAGTGTAATAAATCTGTGGAACTCCTTGCCCCAGGATATTGTGACAACACTTGGCCTAGATTCTTTTAAAAGGAGATTGGACAGGTCTATGGAGAAATGTCCATCACAGGTTACAAGTCATGATGACTGCATACAACATTGGGTTTTAAAGGTAGCCTATTTCTGAATGCCAGAAGCAAGGGAATGGCAAACCAGGTTACAGGTTTCTTGTTGTCTTTTGTGCTCCCTGAGGCATCTGATGGGCTGCTGTGAGATAAAACAAGCTGGACAGATCCAGCTGGGCTCTTCTTGTGTTCTTATGAAAAAGTAAATTTGGTTTGCTTTCTCACTTTTCTGGTATTTTCTGTCTCCTGAGCTCAGTGGTGTATGCCTGTATACATACTAAACTTTAGACATTAATTAGTTCAGCTATGATTGCTCTACACTGTTTGTACTGCAAATGTAAACCTGGCAAAGGATATTTCATTGAGTCTACCTTTTGACAGATTGCCCTACTGTTTCTCTTGAGTCAACACTAATGCTTAAGTCTGAACCAGAGAACAGAGTTAATTATGTACTAGGTGGGGATTTTCAAAGGCACCTGGAGGACTTGGTTTCTCTGAAATTAGATACTTTTTAAAAATCCCAGTGTTTGTTCTTTATGGTGAGGAGCAATAGGTCAGAAATAGGCTTTGAATATCAGCCTATTTAGTGCAACAGAAAATACAGAAGAACTTCTAGAAACTCAGTATCTGAAACTCTTTGTTAATCTTGGTATCCTATAAAGCTCCATAACAATGTGCTATGTAAATGGTACTTCCATTCATCTCAACCTTTGATTATCGGAACACTTTGAATGCCTCATGAGCCACTGAAATGAATGTGGTGGTAGCTAATTGTACAATGAACTGACAGTGTTCCCTATACATTGTCAATCATAAGGTTCCCCCTGACTTCAGTGATGGAGTTCCGACTATTTATAGAAAGATCTGCAATAACTGAAGAAGCAGCTGCGGAGCACATGACATCCTGCAGCTTCTTATATGTCAATGATATATTATCTAAGAATCCAGAGACAGTATTCTGTAGGTCTGGGACAGGATTAACAGGCCCTAATTGGAAGGAATGATGGGAAAATTGGATACCATGTAGCTTGGTTTCAGCTGATGATGGCACATCATCACTTCTTATGGAATAGCAATATAGGTCCAGTTCAGTTTTGTGAATTCAGAACTCATTAGAGTCTTCTTGGAAAAAGTATGAAATAGAATCCCAATATAAATTTTGTGCACATATGTTAAGAATTTGGAGCACCACTGCTTTAAGTCACAGATTGGCTTACAAATTATGTAGGGGACAGTGGCAAGATTGCACCTGCAAGCTGCACCCCCATTCCAATGCACCCCTGGATGTCTTTGTGTTCAGCATTTGTCTGCAAAAATGCACTAAATGGAGGAAAGTGGCTCTATTCAATTCAGTGCTGTTCTCTGTAGACAAATGCTGAATGCATGGGGCACCAGGAGGCGTGGCCAGCAGGTGCATCAGCATGGGGACCATGTTTGAGAGAAATGCGATAGTGCTACCCCCTCAGACATTCATTGTACGGCTAATCTCATAGATGAGATTTTGCAAGAGTATGATATTCACATGTCAGATGATTTCATAAGACTATTCTGTTTCAAAATACCTAGAGAGCAAGATAAATGTCAGCCATGTTCTGATGCTTGTCCCCAACCCTCAGTAACCAGATATATTCCCTCTGAGGAAAGAAGGTCACAATTAGATGTAAGGAAGTTGTGTATAGGAGGTCTGGTCTAGAGGGTAGAGCCTCCATTGCCTGAAGATTAACATCCACAAGGTTGCCAGTTCGAGGCCACCGGCACCGTGCGACCTTGAAGCAGCTGGCAAGCCGCAGCTGAGCTGTTCCATCTGCTCGGAGTGTGGGAGGATGGAGGCCAGAATGTTAAACCAGATCAGAGTGTAACATCTTGAATGTAGTGGTTCTTGAAAGAAAGAACCTTCTTTCAATTTGTAAAAATCCCTGCGTGGATTTAATAAGCCTGCCTATGTAAACCGCCTTGAATAAAGTCTTGAATAAAGACCAAGAAAGGCGGTATATAAATACTGTATGTTATTATTATTATTATTATTATTATTATTATTATTATTATTATTATTATTATTATTATTATTATTATAGGAAATAAAGAGAAGCACAGTGAAGCAAATTTTCTCCTTCCATTGCAACTTCATACTCTGAAATTTTGTCAGGCCTTTGGCATCTCTCAGGCCCTGAATTGTTGTCAGCCAGGATGGGGCCTTGCTGAACAGGCCCAGAGGGGCCTTGATGTCCAGGCCCAGTGAATGTAAACAAATATAACTGCAGCACTGTTGATGTAATTAAATGCACCTGTGTATGGTGGGAGCCATGTGACTCAAGGAGCTGTGATAAGAGTCACGATGTCCATGGTGGAGTGGGGCACTGCACAACTGGGCAGTCAATCAGAGCAGATCACAAGACTGTCACAAGACTATGAGGTCGCCCTGTTCTGATTGGCTGGCTCCAGTATAAAATGTGTCTGGTGTAGACACCAAGTGTGGGTTGATCGTGGTGGATGTTCTAGATGAAGTGCTGCTGGTTTGTTTTCTGACTCGGACTGCTTATCGTGACTGTGCCTTGCTGTATCCCTGACCTCTGGACCGTTTGACTGACTACTCTTTTTTGCCTGCTCCTTACCAATACATGCTTCTCTACTTAACAAGCCTGTGTCTGCGGCTTTGTTTGGGACTGGTTGCTTCCTGTGCTGCCCCACTGCTCTGCCGCCAGAATACTCTGATGCTGAAAAGGAGGCACATTCCATCCTCCTCTGCCAGTCCAACAGATATGTTAGAATAGTGAGTGCTTGTGTGCTTATGAATTTGTTGTGCACCAGTCCTAGTATTAATGTAAGGACACACTGGACAATCTGTTTGTGCTGATGTTTAAACTCTGATTTTCAAGCCTTGGATATATCAATCTTGTATTCTACAATCCACAGACAGATTAAAAACTTTGGAAGTCACTTGGTAAAAGTAATGCAGCATAATGGGTTTAAATTAGGAAACACTGTATGCAAAAAGATAAGAAAAATCATTAGCAATTACATGTTTTTAGGCAGGAACCACTTGAAAATGTACCTTCTTATTATGTCATCTAATTGACTGGGAAAGTTTTACTGAAATAAGGAGAAAGCACTTTTTTTTTTTTAAACAAATGAAGTTACTCTGTAAAGTGTAATGTTAATTGACAGTCATGGGATAAAGCTAAAGAGTGAAGAAGAGCTTTTCATTGCAACATATTCCTGCTAATTCCTCCCTGCGTAACATTGCTGATGATTTTAGGGTGACGTAAGCTAATATATTGTGGAATTCAAACCATTACAGCATTAGTGAGACAAGATGAAAAGGGTATCACTGGGCTTATTGCGATTACGGAATCATGAGCACATGTTTATGCTTTAATTATTGTTATAATTAAGCACACAGACAAAAATCCTTATCTATAACTTTGCACTGAAAAGGCATTAGATTAATGATGATAGAGTTTGCACTATGCTGGCACATATAGAGTAATTCCATCCGTCATCAAAAATCTGTGATTGAACTTGCTCAGAATTTACTGTTGTTGGTTGGCATTTAGCTTCTTACAAATAAAAAAATAAACTCCAAACAAAAATATGGAAAGCAGAAATTAGGTTATGACACGTGATCATTAGGTTATGAAATTAGGTTATGACACGTTTGCTTCCTTAAGCCATTTCTACCCAGCGTTGCATATACGCCGCAGGGCTCAAACATGTGCATCTGTGGGCAGAGCAGAAAGCCAAGATCAGTGTCAGGAATCTCTACGATTACAATCAGAACCTTATGGCTCTGTGCATGGCTGCCCCATGTGGTGAGTTACAAGAAGTGCAGTTTGGAATATCTCCATGAGAAGTGAAGTGTTCCTCAGTTCTGGACTGGCTCCACTTCCTTTGGGCCTCAGGCAGGAAGGGCTCTAAAGATTTCTTGTTTAGGATTCTGCTGGAGCATCGATTCTTGGCTCTGATTAATAGTTTGAATCGCAAATATTGCCAACATTTTTTTCAAAAAAAATTAAATAACACTTAAAAAATACATCCTTCAGTCTTACCTCTTGCTGGTGAAATTTACAACAATTACGATGTTCCATTTTGCTACCTTTCATGTAGCCTTTAATTTGCAGAATGATAGAAATCAAGTGCCATTTTCCACACATGAATCAGATGCTGTGTAAACCTTCTGGACAATTTGATGGAGCTATTCTATGGCTGCTTCTTCACTTTGCAGTCAGGTCAGGTGTAAAGTGCTCAGTAAACATTCAGGACTCATTTTCAATTGTGCGAATCCACCCATACAGTTTTAGGAACTGTACAGTAGCTGAAATTAGCAAGCAAGGGAGAAGCACCAAATGGCCTGATCGGCTCTGAAGCAGCTCATTGCCTCTTATTGCTGGAAGGCAAAAGCTGGTGGTTTTAAGTTTTGCTACAGCTCTATGGGAAGCATCCCAGAGCTTGAAAAAATTATATTAGCTGTTGCAGATACACTTACTGTGATCCAGTTATTTTTGACAATCCATTATATAATTTATATTGTCAGTTATCCAATTACTTGGAGCTTCCTTGGGTTTTTTCCCCCCATTTAACCAGCACGAATTTAAAGTCTTGTTCCAATAGTTGCTTCAATTTCTCCACATTCCCCACATAGAAAATACATTTATGGTCCAATCCTATTCACCTTCAAGGGCTGTCAGTGCACCATGCAGGCCACTAGCATGGTAGCCTCCATTCCTCCATGCTTCCACCAGCATGATTTCCAGAAGGCCAGCACCACCAGCAGTGATCTGCAGTTTGGTCGTTGATGTACCCTGCCTGATAGAGAGGTATGTTTGGGGTGGAAAGGGGGCAAACCAGGGACGGGATGGGGAAGATCTTGATGGCACTAGCACAGACCAAATCTTATACCGTCCTCCTGACCCAGACACGTCCCAGAAGGTTCTTTAGAGCTATGCCAACAAAAGAGCTGACGTAGCTTTGAGGAGTCCCATAGGAGTCTAGGGAGTAACTCAGGACATACGTAAAAAATTTCATTACCTACCTCTCCCAGCCAGCCTGGTCACCAGCTGGCTCTCAGGATACAACAGATGCTGCATCCATGGTGCTGCAACATGAGGTCCAGTCAAGGATAGAATTGGGCCATTAATTACTGCAGGTAGTTCATGCATCTCTTTTATAGTGGTGAAAGGCTAAGCTTCTTCGGAAAATAATAGCACCTGATTGCAGTGTATAGTCAGGAGCCATACACCTGCCGAAAAAGGCATCCATGTGCATCTCTCTCATTGGACGGGGAACTGCATATGCACATGATTTCTGCGTGTGTCATTCTCAAGCCTGATCAAGGATACATGACACTCTCTGGTTATTAGTCTCAAATCAGCTCTTCTGGAAGAAGAGAGACACATTCCCATTTCTTCTGCACCCCACTGCCTCTCCCTGAGAAACATAGGTTGGTACATTTATTGTGATAGCTCAAATATGCAGTTGGAATAGTTCTCCTATACATACAGTGTAATAGAAAAATGTGTGAGCTCCTCACATGTGGTGATCTGTACATGTGGCAATCACTGTCTTGCATATGCAAAATGTTTTTCATTCATGTGTATTTGAATTGAAAGAGAACTTTTGTTTTGCTTTCCATTGAGAACTGCAGTGCCAGAAAAGGAGATGGGTCAGTTAACATAGTTGCTAAGGAAACCTCTCTAGAATAAAGCCAAATGCAAAGAGGCGGGCATGTTGATGAGTGCTAATCTACCACAGTATGAATAATAATTGTCTTTTATCTGGGGAAACTGATCCCATTTCCTTCCTTGTATTAAAAAAAAATTAGCAAACATTTTGGTTTTTCACAAATGATTAGGCAGATGCTCTCCAACAAAACTGCCACATTGGTTTGGGTATTTATTATTTAATTTAAAAAAATTCTGTATCCCACTTGTCCTACTCGGAGAAGGCTGTGTATAACAAGAGCAATCATATCAATAAAAGAATCAACGCAATCTCAATAAAGCAAAAAATAAAGAGCAGCACCCATCAAAACAGACAAGTTTCTAAAGTGCACTGAAAGGAAGACAGTTTGAGGCTTCATGGGTATCTGACAAAAGAGATCCATAGGACTGGGGCCACCACCGAAAAAGATCTACTCCTAGTTGGATGACATAGGGCACAATCCTAACCAACTTTCCAGCACCAAAGTAAGGGCAATGCAGCTCCGGTAAAGGAACAAACATTCCCTTACCTTGAGGAAGGCTCCGTGATGGTCACCAACTGCAGGATGCAGCACATGCCCCATTGGCACAGCTATGACAGTGTGGGAAAGTTGGTTAGGATTTGGGCTGTATTTACGCCTGGTGCACAGAGCAAAGACCTCTGTGGATGGCTTGAGAGCTAAAGGTAGCTTGCATGGGAAAATGTGGTGCCCAAATACCAATCTGCTCTGGTTTGATATGAATGCCATGGGGAATTACTGTGTATTCAGGGTAAGAATATATTGTGATGATACTGGTTATCTTATTTTTCTCAAGTCTTTTAAAATTTTTGTAGCTCAGTTACTATCCCACCATCACTGTTTGATCCACCCCACCTATAGTCTCCCACACCCTATTATGCCTCCTTCGTTACCCAGTTTTGCTCTCTCCCTGCCCCGATTCTGTCCTCCACCCACCATTCCCACCTCTCCTGCTGACTTACCTGCTGCAGTGGGCAGTAGGAGAGCCAATGGCTTTATGGCGGTTAATGCCAGCAGAAGAGGCTGACTCATAGGATTGGGCCATAAATCACTCTGTGACTACACAAAATCATTATTCCTAATGCAGATACGGTATGATAAAGTTATCTTTGAAAGACTCTTTCTATAAAAGGGCAACTATTTTCTCTTTGGATGTTCTCTAAAGAGAAGCTATAGAAAACTGAAATGGACACAGCCATGCCTTGTCTGACTGATCCCTGCAAGGTTGACAGGGTAAGGCTGCTAATAGACAGGCTACCCAACGATTCATAAAACACCTCAAAAGCAAAGTTCTTTCTGAGTTTGCCTGACTGTCCTTTTGGTGTTATGCATCTGTCTGACCTGCATCATCTTTCATCCTTTTCTCATTTGATCTTGCTTGCCCAGGCCTGATCCAGCCAATCTAATGATCTCATCAGGCCTAGATGGGAATCACAATCAGAAAAGAGCCTTTGGTACACTTGCCTGCCCCGTTCTTTCTACAAAGAGAAAGGCGCTTACAGGCTCCCAGGTTTTGACAGTGGATCAAATCTCAGCGGGAGTGCTCTTTAATGTACAGTTGCTGCTTTCATTAAATTCAGTTTGCTGTAATTTCAAGATGCTTATTATTTTTGCGCATCTTCTGACTGTAGCATGAAACAGAGAGAATGCCAAAGAAGTGCATATAGAAAGCTTCTGGGATGGATGCCGGATTGCCCAATATGGGCAGGCTCTGCAGCCAGAACCAGCAGTCAAGTAGCGGGGAAAACTTTATGGGATTGCAAACACTGTTCTGGTGAAGCACATCACTGCGCACTTTCAGGGTTGCCACCAGAGACAGTTAATGGCACCCTGTAGACTCTGCCGTTCCTGATACAATGGCGGGGAGGGTATTTTGTTGGTGGGCAAGGGTAGGAGGCGTGTCGGAGGCAGGGGTGGGTGTATTCTGGTGCAAGCAAGATGCTATTCCCTCCAGAGCTTCTCACCATGCCACCTTTCTTTTCTCAGACTTGCATCAGCTATATAGCTGGTGCAGATTCAAGGAAACCCATAGGGGTAAGGGAAAATAGTTTCCCTGGCCTCTCACAAGCCTCCTGATTGCCTCTTCCATAGCATACCTCTTCTTGTTTTGGCATATCTGCATGCTATAGTGGGCGGGGGGGGGGATAAAATTCAACTCTGGGTAGCATTCCATCTAAGGCAGTGGTTCCCAAATGTTTTTGCATCAGGACACACCTAATTAAAAGTTTATCTTTACCAGCCGCTAAAGCCTCTGTGGGTATAATGGTGGCTGGGCAGCAGTGCTCCCCCCCCCCCAAGTAGCAGGTTGTTTAGCCTAATCTACCCTATCATTTTCGCAAACCATCAAAAATTGGATAATGACCCACAGTCTGGGAACCACTAACCTAAGGCATCTGTGCCAGTAAGCGAACCTGTTCAGCAGCTGCGCAGTGTTGCGATGTTGCCTCTGGATGTTCCTCAATGACATCTTATTGTCAGGCTTCCAGGCTGCCAAGTTCTGAGTTGTGTGGAGTTCAGCTGGGTGCTGTGTCACCATGCTGCCATACACCTTAGAGGGAACATAGGCTCTGAGCTAAGGGCCCAATCCTATGCAGTGCGCGCCAGCTCATCACCAGCATGTACTGTTGCAAACGTGCCATAAGGCATAAGAACATAAGAACAGCCCCACTGGATCAGGCCATAAGCCCATCTAGTCCAGCTTCCTGTATCTCACAGCGGCCCACCAAATGCCCCAGGGAGCACACCAGATAACACGAGACCTCATCCTGGTGCCCTCCCTTGCATCTGGCCTTCTGACATAGCCCATTTCTAAAATCAGGAGGTTGTGCATACACATCATGGCTTGTAACCCATAATGGATTTTTCCTCCAGAAACTTATCCAATTCCGTTTTAAAGGCATCCAGGCTAGACGCCATCACCACATCCTGTGGCAAGGAGTTCCACAGACCAACCACATGCTGAGTAAAGAAATATTTTCTTTTGTCTGTTCTAACTCTCCAAACACTCAATTTTAGTGGATGTCCCCTGGTTCTGGTGTTATGTGAGAGTGTAAAGAGCATCTCCCTATCCACTCTGTCCACCCCCTGCATAATTTTGTATGTCTCAATCATGTCCCTCCCTTAGGTGTCTCTTTTCTAGGCTGAAGAGGCCCAAACGCCATAGCCTTTCCTCATAAGGAAGGTGCCCCAGCCCCGTAATCATCTTAGTCGCTCTCTTTAGTGCTGGCTAAGTGCCGGAGCTAGCCCAGCGCCAGCAGACACTGGTCTAGCACCAGGTAGTAGAAAGGTAGGTGGGGATGTGGGGGGAGGTGGGATGGGGTGTTCTGGGGTGGGGGAGGCAGGCAGAGGGCGGGCAGAGTGTGGGAGGAGATGTGGCAGGCAGAGGGAGCGAAGTGAGTGGAGGGTGGGACCAGTGGAGCTCAGCTCCACTGGATCCTTAGCTCCATGTCGGGCTGTGCGGCCCAACATAGAACTCTTTGATTCTGCATCAGGCCAAGGGATGCCACAGAATCGAGTAGCTCCACTGTGGAGTTACTTTCTTTCTTACTCTTCTCCAGCGGTTGCCCGGTTGCATGTTGAATGCTGCACCAGCCAATTTTGGCACAGTAGTAGCCCTGCGCTCTGGGCGGCTCAGGATTGGGCTGTAATGTCCTTACCTTTCTGTAATTGCTAATCCACCTTAAATTGGTTACACCAAAAGATGAGATATATTTCAATTAAATATATGTAAAAATGAGCATAGCTGATTCAGGGCCCAATCCTGTGGTCACAGTCGCAAAAGTGCCGTGAGGCATGTTTGCAGGGCTTACTGCCAGGCTCCCGCCAGGGAGGGGTGCGTTCCAGGGAGGGGGGAGGTGTGGTCAGCGGCATTCCGGGGGGTGGGGGAGAGGTGGATCCGCGGAGCTGAGCTCCGCAGTATGCTAGGCGTTTGTGGAGGGCTGCACGCCTTACTCGATCACCTTCACTTTAGCGGCGACCAAACAGTCGCCGCTAAAGTGAGTAGCCTCATTGCAGGGCTGCTTCCCTTACCCGGGGGAAGGGGACAAACATCCCCTTCTCCAGAGGAGCCTCCCGCAAGGGAGGCTCTGGATCCGGCGGGGTCCCGCAGCTCCAGGCAGCTCAAAATTGGGCTGTCATTTATTCATGAATTATGTATTAATCAGACTGATATCTTTCTAAATATATTATACAATTTTTGCAACACATTATACAGTTCTTAAATAATTATTATATAATTATTCATAAAATAACTTTTTATTATTCATAAATTCATTTCTTTATGAATTTGTTATTTTTCTTTCTGGCTTTTTGTTGTTTTATTGCTGCATTGTTTTTAGATTGTTTTATAAAGTTTTATTATAACTGTTGTTTTTTTAACATAAGCCACCTTGGGTACCTGTGGCAGTGGGGGAAAGGCAGGGTAAAAATGTATTATATAAATGAATATATTTATATTCCCTCCTTACTGGTCAAGCTGCAAAGTGTTGTGGTCATAGTTCACTGTCAGTCAGTTCAGTATCTGACTGTGGATTAGGTAAGTTTACATTCATGCTGCAGCATGGAATGTATGACAATAAACAGTCACGCACATTATATTTTTAAATGTTGTAGTCCATGATATGGCATTGCCATATGATCCAAGCATTGCTGTATACCAGTGGTGTGCAAACATTTTGGCAGGAGGGCCACATCAACTCTCTGACACTGTGCTGGGGGCTGGGAAAAAAGAATTAATTTACATTTCAAATTTGAATAAATTTACACAAATGAATATATTAGAGATGGAACTTATATGAATAAATGAATTTTACTGAGCTTATTTATAATACACATGAGAACTATGATACAGGCATGTAGAACCACATGAGAACTATGAACTGTTTGCCACACACCTCTTACACATTGAAAACATACAGGTCAAGTCAAGCCAGAAACTCACTGAGACCTCGGTTGTTCAGAGGCAATGGTGGGGGGGGGGGAGGAGAAAATGTTGCCCAGGGTAAAGCAGAAAACACATGGAGACTATAAAAGGCCTTGCCTAATTCTGCCCGCAGCTTGTATCTGGTGGTTACGACAGGACAGAAGCTCATTGGAGACTGGGGGCTCCCTGCAGCTGGATTGGGTGACCCCAAGGGTCACAAATGGCCCCCGGGTTTGGGTTTGCCCACCCCTTCTGTATATAGGATTGCTGTATGAACCTGCTGTCAGAGCCATTCCTAGCGACAGGAGCAAAGCGGATGAGATGCCTCCACATTGCTCTTGCTACCAGGAATGGCTCCAATGGCGAGGAGGAGCAGCAGCTTACGTGGCCATTGAGGTGCAAAACTTAGTGCTGTGCTTCCTGCAGCTATGCTACTGAACCCAGGCTCCCATATCACCTTAAAAGGCTAACGATGATTGGAAGGAATTGTGTGCGTATTGTGTGCTTGTTGCAACCAACATAAATTCAGCTCAAGACATACATATATTCCCAAGATCTGATGAGCAAAAGCGTGCATGCTCTCCTTTCTCCTTCTGTTTCTAAAGGGTTTGCGGTTTCCCCAAGAGTCTCAAGCTTGTGGCCACCAACTACTGGACTTCCCCAATGGACTCACATAGAACTAAAATTCAGTGGCCTATTCCTACAACGTACATATCCTTCGGCCATTCCCAACTCATTATTATCGAGCCGCTTCCAATGTGGATTCCATTCAAAGGGCTTGCAATCTCATCTCTGCCTGTAATAGCAATGTCTCCGTATCTGATTTTGTTTCTGACATTCCACATCTTCAAATGTTTGGGTCATTGAACAGCTTTCTTTTAGAAAAGGAAATGATTTGTTTAGTCTTTTTTCAAGAAGAAAAATAAAGGAAAAGATGCTGAGCTTGCATCCAAGGGAAAAAAGTAAGAATGAAAATTACTTGCAAAGCTGAGCGGTGAAGCATGATGTTTATCTGTTTAACTTCAGCGTGTAGAAATGATGTCCTCAGTAGATCATGGCAGCCTTAAATGATTCTATTTTCTTTGGCTTATTCTTATACTAAGCTGAGGAAGCAGTAAGTGGGCCTGGGCTGTTCTGATCCAGGAAGAGAGAATCCTTGCTTACTGATGCTCGATTCCCTTTTCCTGTCCCTACTTAGGAATCTGCAAGTGTTGCTATATGTCCTGTTAATGCAGTCTGGTTTACGCAAGCTGAGCACATTCTACGCGGTAGTGTTAATCCTATACCTAGTGACTTTTTACTTTGCTTTTACTTTGAATACAAATTACCTTGGGAAAATAATACACTGCTGCAGAATCATAGCGCTCTATCCCACCGAGAGACAAAGGATCTGCATAACTGGACAAGCTTCTGACATAAATTCCAGTGTACCAGCTTAAATTCTTTAAGCAGCTCATGCAAATTAAGCTAATTGACAGAGTAAGTCTTTTTTACTTCTTAATCTTCAGAAGTGATAGGGAAAATATGCTGGAAATGATAGCCACTTTCCCTTACTAACAGAGCAAAACTTGGTGCAAATTACATTTCAAATAGGCTTTTCATGCGGGTACTTGGTTAAATAGTGATCAGAAGCTCCTGCGTTCTGCCTTCAAGAAGCCACAGAAGTCCATTCGAAAGTAGACACACAGAGGCCCAAACTCTTTGATAAAACAGCTTAATCAAAGAGGGTTAAAAGGTAACAGATATTGGAGGGAGGGAGAGTGTGCACAGATCCTCAGAGTAGTAAAAGCTAATGCATTTGGCTCTCCTCTCCATTTACAAATGCTGTGGTCAAAAAGGGAGGCAGATGCAGTCATGCTGAAGGTATCGATTAGCCAGAAACAATAAGTGAGGAACTCAGAGGATGGATTTGGACAAGTCACTGTTATTCAACTTCACTTCTCAACTGTAAAAAAGGGAGAAATAATGGTTGCTCTAGCAGGTTTCATTGTGATAATAAACCTTCTCAAAGCTTGTAGAATCTACGGACAGAGAACTGAACCTGTCTTCAATGAATGAATGAAAAATCTTTGCTTTGTATAATGTCATTCTTTCATTTCTGAAATGTTCAGAGAGATACACATGGCTGGACCCTGCAAATAAAACAACTCACAAATTTCACCCCATTCCTTCTGCATCAGATGCCAAAATCACATTTGAGAGGAAGTGCTTCCTAAGAAGCTCTGTGTTTAATTGAAAGCTACAGATCTTCAATACTGAGAGCAAACTGTCACCATCTGTTACAATAGTGAGTCTTTCTGCTTGTTAAAGTAATATTATTTCAGTTTTACACATGTTTACAACCTCCAAGTATATGTGAGAGAAGAAAATGGGCTTTCAGACTTTTTTAATATACAAAAAGATGCACTGCAGATTTAAAGATTTTCCATTGATGTACTTCATTTTTTAGCTTCTTTTCATTAACAGCCTAATGGCCCAATCCGATCCACAGTTACCTGGGAGTAAGTCCCATTGACTATAATGTGACTTACTTCTGAGGAGACAGCCATAGGATTGGGCTGTAAGCCTACACATGTCTACTCAGAAGAAAGTCACATCATAGTCAATGAGGCTTACTCCCAGGTAAGTGCGGGTAGGATTGTAGCCTAAGTAGGTGAGGCAGATCACCATCATCCCCATGTTTCTAGATAAAGCAACTCAAGTGTTGTATATTACACAATACAAAACTTTGTATACTGCTATACCAAGAGTAAGCCCTTAAATCTGCTCACTGGCACATGTGCTGGTAGGAAAGGCATTAAACCTATGTTTGCTGCACGTACTTTTTACATGTTTGTGTAAACTATCTTTATCCCAAAAGGCTGTGCAAGTATTCAAAACATTTCCATTTGTACCCAGAGAGAATCAATGTTCTCTTTCATCCTTTTATTTCACATTGAATGCATTCCAAGGGCCCTCTGACCTTCAGAAATGGTATCTCAGGAGGCATAAGGGACTGTGTGAGGAGAAGGGGAGGACTAGAAGCTGCCATGTGTACACAGAGCACAATGTGAAACCCTTTGAATTCCAGCCTAAAAATTAAATGTGTAACAGGGGCTTTGGTCACACTTCCATGCATACAAACTCACGCTACAAAATAACTATGCACAACAAATGACAAACCCTCTTCAAAGATCTTCCTCCTCACAATGTCAGCACTGAATAATACTGCTCTGAACAGGCCTGCTGATTAAGTGCCCAGTCCTATCCAACTTTTCAGCATTGGTGCAGCCACAGTGCAGGCCCAAAGTAAGGGAGCAAATGTTCCCATACCTTGAGGAGACCTCTAAGACTGCCTCCCCAACACAGGGAGCAGCGCATACTCCATTGGCACAGCAGCACTGGCACTGGAAAATTGGATAGGATTGGGCCCTAAGTCATGTGGATGCCAATGCAGTCCCAATGAATTGAATGTTAAACAATCGAAATGTGTAATGCACTCCTTGACAGTCCTGCAAAGGTCGCCTCAAGGTCTAGCTCTCCATTTGTGCATCAGTATCAGTGCAAATGGAAATGCACATCCTCTTATTTTTACTGGTATACCTATGTGCCATCTTTCCATGTGCTACTAGTAGGGCAATGCTTTCACTTGCTACAAGTTCCTCAAATGAGTTCCTGGCTACTCTGGTGTTCAGGCTCAAAAGTATCCGTATATCCACTGCCATTTACTGCGTGATGTGGAAATTAACATTTCTCCAATATAGGATGGTTGGGGACTGTGTGACCAGGAAATGGATCACATTCTCAGATAGAGGTCCTCTTCATATGGGCCCCTTTTATGGAGGGAGAATATGTGGTGGTAGGCAGCATGAGTGTGCTAGAAAACCTCATCCCCCAGCCTCAATATGCTCCATAGTTAGAGGTGTTTGTTTCAGGTGAGTAAGACAGAATTACAGCCTAAGTCTTACTGAACACAATGAGCTTACTTCTGAGTAAGGTAAATAACACCATTTTCAAACAGCTCTATCCATAGTCTCTTTCCCCACTCTCCCCACAGGCAAACACTGCCCATGGGGAGGGTGTGTGGCCCAGGGTGCAGTGGTGGTGCTGTGACATTGCAGCTGCATGCTTTGTTCAACCTGAAACAAAACTAAGAGTGAGGCACAACAAAGTTTGGGGACAGGAGAGACTGTAGGCTCTCAACAGGAAGGAAGCAGATGAGCACCAAAGGCTTGGAGGGTTTGGGACTGTGGGCCAAGGAGCAAAGAAAACATAACACTACAGTGTCACTAGGGGGCAAATCTTGTCCCACAAACTCTACACTGTGTTTCCTACTCTCACTGCTGCGCGGTGACCAGGCAACTCTCAGGTGAAAAGGTAGGGCAAAGGGCCATGGATCTGGGGCAGAATTTCAAGCATTTATTTGGTAGCAGACTTTTATTTTGAAGTACTGCTGCTTTGCCCTTGGAAAATGACTGGTGTATAGGCACTTCAGGAGAAAGGATAGTGGTCATCATACATATGGGCTAGCGGCCCTGTCATGGCTTTTGATTTCAACACCACTAAATAATTCTTACCACTCCCAAAGCTTCTACGACCTGTCAGTCTGGCAATCTGCTTGTCATGAGTTTTCGGTGCTTCGGTCTAATTTATGATCGACTGGATATGAAAACAGTATTAATTTTAGAATGTAATAAATATGTGAAGATTTTCAGATAAAAAAACAAAATGAAAATGAAAGGCTCCTCCTACACATTTTGTTCAAATAGGACATTCTTAATGGGATCTGCAGGGCATTCATCATAAAAGCACCTGAAAACCCACTCCAGAACATAATTTTAAGTTATGCAGTTTGCACAGAAAGAATTGGCTTGATAGGTAGAAAACTTAACTTAGTGTATGATTGCTTTCTACACAAAGAACCTTTCTATTGGCCCATACATCATGCTGCCAGGCGATAGTTCTCTTACCCCAGGGAGGGTAATCACAGTTGCATAAGATTAAGTGGGCTCCCTAATTCAAAAGTAAGATTTTAAAGAGACAAACTGCAATGAGGGGCATGCAAAGGTGGGAGGGAGGGGTATTAATGTCTTGCAAAAGGGCCTTCAGAAATATCTTAAAGTGGTAAGAGGCCCGAACAGATAAGGAGAATATGAAAGCATGTTCTTTCCCTGCAAAATGAGTAATAGAAGTTATGTGGGTGCAGTTCCCAAACAGCTAATGTTGACTGTTGATGAAGATAATTTGGAACAGCAGAATTTGAACTCAGGGTCAGTTCCAAAGCCTGTTTTCAATGAAAGGACTGAATGATGAATCTTATGAATTGCAGTTCTCATGTATATTGCACTGAACTGGGTTTCACCCCATTCCAGTATAGACGACCCTGATAGTGTATCCAGAAGGAATTACATAGACATTGGAAAAGAATCTTCTCCATCTACAGGGACCTATGGTTCCCCCACCCAAAGAGGTGAACCAATTCCTGAACAACACTGATCTTCTCATTAACTTCCAGTCTTTGCTTCCGGAAAGTTCTGAGTACTTCTGCCTTTAAATACATGGTCTTGCTCAGTGTTCCTGCAGACATAGAAAAAGACAAACAGAAATGGGTGCGTAGGGATAGCTATTTACCAAGTAGCAACCTACTGCAGCGTGCATGCAACCATTTTTAAGTGGTTTTAGAATTGTCCTAAGCAGTGCAGAGAAACTCACCACTCCCCTGCTCTCCTGGGTTTGGGACCAAGTGGCAAGATTCTCTTCACCACTTGGCAGGACAATACTGCATTTTTCCATGTGGCGCTATTCATATACATTATTATTTAGCAAAGGGAAAGTAAGGCTGCAAACTTATCCATACTTACCTGGGCAAAGGCTCATTGACTATAATGGGACTTACTTCCGAGTAGCATAGGACTGGGCTACAACTGTTCCTATTCACCCCAGCACAGTGTCTTTTCTAATGGCTGTTTGCTGTTTGTTTGTTCTTCTGCACCTTTTTAAATTGTGAGCCCTTGGGGGACAGGGAGCCATTTTGTTACTTGATTTTGGGCACAAGAAGCCAGAAGTAAGGGGAAACATTTCATCTTACCTCCTGGTAAGGGCTGCTGGCCCCTGTGGGTCTCCTCAGACTTGCGCTACCTCTTGAATCCGAGGAGAGTGGAGCAGCTTGAAGCTGCTCTGTTCTCCCCAGGAACAGGGATTGGGATCTGGCATAACTACCAGGTTCCAGCCCCACCTCCCACTCCCTGCCCACCTGCCCCCGGGGCTGCTCACCACCCGCCCTCCCCCTGCCAGGAAATGCCTCCCTCCCACCTCCCCCTCCCGCCTACATTTGCTGCTTGCGTTGGCCCAGCCAGGCTGATGCAAGCCTCAGAGAGGAAGCCGGCGCGGAGGCTTATGTAAGCCAGCTTCCTCTCGAGGAGGTGCGAGAGGCACCTTATGGCACATTTGCAACCCTCCTGGGACGGTGGAAGGGACTTGTGCCAGCCCATTCCCGGGTCAGGATTGCACCTTTTGTCTATAAACTGCTTTGTGAATTTTTTATGTTGAAAAGTGGTGCATGTATTATTAGTAGTAGTAGTGGTAGTGGTATCCAGGCCTATCCTGGATCGGTATACCTGGATCCTGGTATCCTTGTCAACAAAGGATAAGAAGGGTCCATTGTTCTGGTAGTGTGCCATCTTACAGGCAGAACACATAATTTGTATTTGGGATCCCATGTTCAGTCCCTGGCATGCCTACTTACAAGAATTTCAGGTAAGAGGGGTATAAAGGGCCTTGAAGAGCTCCTTTCAGTTGGTGGTATAGATAGACAGTCCTGGCCTAGATAAGTGTCAGCACTAGGTTGCAGTTTTGTCGTCCCCCTTCCATCCCCTAGTGCCGCGCTGGGGACTACCGCTGAATGAAGAACTCAGATTATCTGTGGGCTTTCTGATGGGCTCAAATGGTTCCTGGCCTCTGATTCCATCTGTAACTCTGTTTGCTGCCACCATGCTACTTTCAGCACGCACGTCCAAGAGCAGTAGGGATCCTTTTGAAGTGTGTTGCAAGAAAGAAACCTAACTTGCACATCATCTGTTATAACTGTGTCTTTCTGGGGATGAGCCACAGGTCATTCGATGTTACTCATGGTGATGCTTCGCCAGACAACCCTGCAACATAGCTTCCTTCTTATTTATTGATAGCCCTCTTTCTTGTAGTCACGGCTGTCTCTGTGCAAACACTTGAAAAGTCCTCCATCTGACTGCTGTGCTGGGCTTCACACTGTTCTCCAATGGCTCGCTGTCCTTTCTTGTCATATCACTCAGGCACTGCAGTCCCTCAGATGAAAGTTGCATTTGCTGGACTGTTACTCCCTGGGATTAGTGGAAAGTGCATTTTGATACTGTTCTTCCCCTAACACAATGCTGCTCTGCACAGACAGTTGTGACAAAAAGCTGCCACAACTGTCTGCCACAACAGCCTGGGATCTGCAGTCCTACCCTTTTTAATGTATGTACACAACTATTAATTTAAAACATTTATATCTCACCTTTCCCCTCCCCAGCAGGAGGCACCAAAAGCAGTTCACAGTACTTACTTATTTATAGTTTATACATATTAGCATATTTTCAGATAATAAGTGAATACTGCAAGGTCGCTGAATTCGTTTCCACCTCCTATTAAAATCCAGTCACCTGTCTGGGTAGGTAACAGCAATGCTCCATCCAGTAATCCATTAATGTAAGTGTCTGTTGCCTTCGAGCATATTTTTGGTTTGAATGTTTAAAGTTGGCAGATGAGTAGAATTGCTGCACAGTTAATGGAACTATTAACATTTTAACTTCTCACCAAGCTAGAAATTGCTCTCCGTGCTCAGCTCCTCTGCTGTGACATTTGTGGCTCTGAAATATTCAGAAGGCCCTGCTCAGGAGTTCTCCATTTTATATACCCATCAAAATGACCCACATGTCCTGTGATAACTACCATGAAAAGGGCTTTCTCACTAATATCAACCTCCTCCGTATAATGCCAGAGGCACCCACTTGGTGACAGCATGTCTCTTCAGACAGTGATCCAGGCCCCATGCTATCCATAAAATACCTATTTGCTTTAATGGACTTGCAGTCAGGCTTCAAACCTCAAGGTCTGATCAGCTGTGACTCAGAAGGGGTTTCACTCTTCTGTTAGCAGCAGTGTCAAATAAAACTCCATTTGAGTCCAGTTTAATAGATTCATTCAAGTTGTAAGTTCCAGTTGACTGGAATGGGTTCTGTTTGAAGGAAGGTCTTTCCCCATAAAGTCTTACTGGGACAAAAGCTCTGGTGTACACATGGAATGCTGGTGGTCGCAAGAGCTGCACATTATGAAAGGGAAAGCCTGGTCCACTTACGCATTTCTGTGCATCTATGTAAGACACCTCTGTGTACATCAAGAGTACAGTGTATCTCTGGACCGAGGTAAGTACTTTGGGGACAGGAGTTCTAGAAACATTCCCACTCCCTGAACTTCCAACTCAGGGATTGTCTAACATATTAAAAAATGCAATACTTATGAACCAATTCTATTCCCCACATGCAGCTGCACTACCAGAGCATATGCTACATGCTATGGGGTGTTTGTGACCTGACAGCCAGGTCACCATAGGCCACCTGGCTGCCAGTGGGTCTCCTCAGACCTACAACAGGTCATAAGAACAGCCCCACTGGATCAGGTCATAGGCCCATCTAGTCCAGCTTCCTGAATCTCACAGCGGCCCACCAAATGCCCCAGGGAGCACATAAGAGACCTGCATCCTGGTGTCCTCCCTTGCATTGGCATTCTGACATAGCCCATTTCTAAAATCAGGAGGTTGCGCATACACATCATGGCTTGCAACCCATAATGGATTTTTCCTCCAGAAACTTATCCAATTCCCTTTTAAAGGCATCCAGGCCAGATGCCGTCACCACATCCTGCGGCAAAGAGTTCCACAGACTGACCACACACTGAGTAAAGAAATATTTTCTTTTGTCTGTCCTAACCTTCCCAACACTCAATTTTAGTGGATGTCCCCTGGTTCTGGTGTTATGTGAGAGTGTAAAGAGCATCTCTCTAACCACTCTTTCCACCCCCTGCATAATTTTGTATGTCTCAATCATGTTTCCCCTCAGGCGTCTCTTTTCTAGGCTGAAGAGGCCCAAATGCCATAGCCTTTCCTCAGAAGGAAGGTGCCCCAGCCCAGTAATCCTCTTTGTCTTTTGTTTGCATAAGTCCAAGGAGACTCATGGGAGAGGGTTGGGAAGAGGAGAGCTTCAAACCAGAGAACTTGCCATTTCCTAACTAGTCAACTTCAGGAACTATTCTGGCTTATCATCTACATCAGCAGAGGACTCTTATTTTCTGTCCCTAATTTTCACTCAGATCTTCCCCAGATTGTGGTTTGAACAGTCAGGCCAACTCCAATTGGCTGTGTTTGCTTTGAGAACTGTTCCAGCCAAAGGAATCATTGCCATGTACTTGGACAGCAACAATCATATTCCTGCCTATCTTCCCATGCGTCTTAGTTCAAATCTTGTTGTAACTTTCTTCTGTGAAACTATTTGACTCCATCCTCCATGGACTGGATTCTTGGCTAAACTTCCAAACTTTCACTGAAAGCTCTTTGGACAGAGGCCTGTAAACAACTTCAATATGCCATTGAAACCTAGTACTTGAACAAGTTCATCTGGGTGAAGGCAGTCTTCACAGTAATTTGCTTCAAGTCCATTAAGAGCTTTTAAGGTTAATATCAACTTGTGTATGTTAGCAAGCCCTTGGGAGAGCTGCTTCTATCTCTAGGCTCATCAGGGATTGGCCTTTTGCAGGTGTGTACTTGAGTAATCCATTGGCATTCACAGCTGTCACATCATTGAATTCACTGAAAGCAAAGGAGACACTGGTGGTGGAAGGGTTGCTCTGGTATAAATTGCAGGACTGGTGGAGGATGAAAATGAATGGGCCACTACATCCAGTGAGATGGGAGGGGAGCACACAAGAAGATGGTGGAACCTAAGACTGGTCTTGGCTCTTAATAGCTGTGAATGTCTATGATTTATTTTTTGTTTTTAATCACTAGCCTTATGAGTCAGATGGAAGGCAGTAACTTACAGCTGAATCTTCTGCAAGACAATAATGCTTGGCAAATATGTGGTCGGATGCACAGAGCATGTTAAAGAAAAATGAATGTGCATGCTTCATTACAAGCTACAAAGACTTAAAATCCTGCCCATACTCTGATGTTTTAATTATGGCCATCAATGGAACATCACTCTAATATAGGCTTTTCCTTTAGTGGAGCCCTGCCAGCCTTACCAGGATTCCAGATGGTACTTTATATACTGACTCAATACAGTGGAAATGCTTACCAAAATTCCCTCCCCCTCCTATGAACTCTCCTTGCCCCAACCCCATTTCTTTCTTTTTTTTTTTCTCCTTTGCTAATATTGATTATCAAAGAAGCTGTTTGTAAGTGGTTTTTTTGTTTCCCTACAAATCATGGAAGATTCAACAGATAAACAGTCACATCCCCTTGCAGACAGCAGGATTGACTGGTTAGCCAGTCCACCCAGCATAATGAAATGGCATCATAACCTGTCAATTACATGGCCATGTAAGTAATGAGACATATTGGTTGATGAGGAAAAAGAATCTGTTCCCGGGAAGGTTAACAGGCCTGACTTGGCTACAAGCATGCAACTACCATTCAGTGGAGGTATCTGGCAAAGCATTCTGGGTGGGAGGAGGGATTGGCTGGTCTCCACTTCCCAATGATTGTTCTGTTTACAAGTACAAGCAAATGCTTTTACCTCCCATGTGTTCTAGCATATTTGAAAAATTAACTCTTGTAAAAAAATTACAAAGAGAGCTTCATTCATGATTTTAAAAAAGCACACTAACTCAGAATCTGCCCATCCTTTTAACCAAGCTTGTGCCCGCAGCGAACAGTGGAACATTTGCCTCCTTTGTGAAAAGGGAGCTTTTGAGGCGCTCTTTAGGGTGCGAGTATAACAAAGCGTGAGCCACGAGTAATTGTCCTTGCCCAAATGAATGGTTCTGCAGTTTCACAAGGCAAATTTAGATTAGATGGAGGAAGCTGCCCTGCTCCATCTGCCCTCCCCATACTTAATTGCAACAACCTCAGTCCTGCTGACCTTGTCATTAAATACCTCCAAATGCAAAGCCCCAAATGTAAACTGTGTATCAATGGGAAGGAGGAAGCCTCCGGGAATGGAGCTGGGTTCTTGCTGGTGACTGTGTAGGCTGCTTTTATGAGAGAGAAGAAGAACACAGAGGGGGAGATATAATGACTGAGTCATTAGGCAGTGTGATTCCTACACGTTTTGTTACTCTAGATAAAAATACCCTGTTTCTGCATATTGTAAGTGCATGAAAAATAATCTTGAAAGTAAGTGCTTCTGACTGTTAGATATGAGGCACCATCAGAATGTGTTTTGATGAATGGGATGCTACAAAGATGAAGGCCGAGCTGAGACCATGACAAATGATAAAATGACAAGCTTCTGGGTGCACCAGGTGATGGGACCATAGACAGCACTCTGATAGCTGCCTCTCTCTTGTTCCAGTCCATGTCTCATTCTTTAATTTCAAATCTCCATTTTCTCATGGAGCCAGCACTAGAAGAATACCTTCCCAGGCTAAGTAGTCAAAACATTTCCTTCATTTGTAAGCCGGGCTGTCGTTGGCTTTGGAACCATGTACCTGGATACACACCACCAATTGTTTATCTGTCTTCCTCCAGATATGCCTGTGAAGGACAGTTACCTCCTCCCCAGAGGCATGCTGTTGTCCAGCTCTGAGTCTTGCACCTCGTATGCACCATCCTATAGGCTAGATGCTCTTTGTCTCTGCAGAGTACTTCCTATCCTTTGTTTACCCAAAGTGTACATCCCATACCTATTAACCCTGGTTCTTTTATATATCTGCTTATCCTACTTGAAACAAACAGAGCTGGGTGGAGTAAGCAGAAGGAGGCCAGCACCAGAGCTGTAGGCGAGATAAAAGAGATGTTGGGGGTTCTGCTTCCTTCCTTCTCCTCCTTATCCGCTTGGCCTTCTAATGGGGCAGGCAAGGAGGAGAAGGAGGTGGAGCCAAGCAAACCGATTGTGATCCCTTATGAAAGTGAGCCATCAAAATAGAACTGCTTCACTGCCACTTCTTGCAACAATCACAGCAGTGGTGCTGGAGGAAGAAGTGCGCTGCGCCTCTTCCTGCTCACTCCCAGCAAGCAAGAACAGGATGGTGTGACAAGAAACAACCACTGTGGAATTTTCCTGGAGCCAGAGGAGGATGGAGGAGGAGGGCTGGAGGTGAGTCACAGGAAAGTTTGCCTTTGGCAAGCAACCTGTAGTCCTGATAATTCCTCTCTGTCAACCGTGATGAAGAAAGGCGCGAGTCGAGCCTGGATCACATTCCTTCATACTATTCATCCCTGAATGGTGTGTGTGCTCATAAGCAGCAATATTGCAATGTCAACTGCCAGGTGTTGAACAGTTCTGGTTCTGGTTCTGTACACTGTGTGTTCAATGCAGTGGGAGGAAATCCCAGAGTGCTGGCTGCTTCATACATGGTGAAACTCAGAGGACTGAGCCAGCCAGTGCAATCTGAAAGTGCATCATGGTGGAGGCAAGCAGCTCCTGTCTGCCTGTATTAATTAAAATTATAACAGATCACTTTGAAGTGTGGGAGGGTTGGCAGGTGGCACCCACTGCCACTAAATGTGTGACATGCAATGAATATGATCTGCCGTGAATTTTATCTTTTAGCCAATGTTCATACCGAAAGGACAAATCACTTCAGGCTTAATAGGACTAGAAGACAATAGCTATGGCCAGAGGATGTTACTTGCTTTAACTCTAGAGCCACTCCTTTGGCTCTAGAATAGTGCTTTCCAAACTGTGAGTTGGGACCCCACTGGTAGGTTGCGACCTGATTTTTGGTGGGTCCTGTAAGAGTGATGGAAAGATCTATGGCCTCAAGCCCTGAGGTGATTCAAAAATCAGATAACTGCTAACTGCCCTGAAAGGAACCAAGCTCCTGCAGTTTGCAAGCATGTATAAATATAGGGAAATAAATGTTAGAGGGTCTTTTTCTGGTTATTATTACTTGTAAATAAATAAATAAAACATTTCTTTTGAGATTTCCTTTTTTTAAAATGTCTGGTAAACTTAGGTGGGTCCCAATAGTGTCATTTTTAAAACGTGGGTCCCGGTGCTAAAAAGTTTGGGAACCAGTGCTCTAGAATGCAAAGCTCTGTGTGGATTTTCGTAGAGTCGTTTGGAAAATGAGTAATGAATTGGGAAGGTATGACGACCAATATTTACTGCTGCAACACGTGCCTGTATTTCCGCAAGTCTTGCCCTGGTACATATCTATCCGCTGTAAAACACAACCCACCGTTTATTATATCTGTTACAGAACATCCTTCATTATTTATAGAGATTGTGCCTGGAAAGATGAATAGCTTTGATTCATTCTAGAAGCAGTAATAAAGTGATAGTGCTTCCCATTAATAAACAGCAGCTCCATCTCTGATCAGCCTGCTGCCTCCTTCTCTAATTGTGGACTTCTTAGGCAGACTGAACCAGGGCAGACTGAATAAGGGCAGACTGAACCACCATGTTTTATTGGCTGACACAGGTAAAGGATGACTGTTTTGTTCTGTTCCATTTTCCCTCCTAATGAAGTTCTCACTCATAACCAAACTGTTTCTTAGAATGGATGACTTAATTTTGAAAACAAAAACAAGTTGCAAAGGTATTCATTAACATCTTAGATTTCACTCCCTGTCACTATAATCACTCTCTGAATAAGCACAGACCCAAAGGAAACTTCTACTCCAGAGATAGCTGCCTAGATTGTCATTAGCTTTCTGTTCTTAATTAAAATGGAATGGATTTGAGGGTTTGTTAGGGGTGAGGCATGAGTTCAAGGAGTTATTTCTGAAACTATGAATCAATGGTTCATTGAGCCAAGTACTTCCTGAAGCTCAGGCATAGGTCTTCTCCATTCCTTCAGTAGAAATTAAAAAGAGGGCAATCTTAGGGTTAATGTGCTGTATAAGAATTGTTGGGGGGTGGTAGAATCATCTAATGTGCTTTGTGAGAAATAATTACCTAATATAAGATATGGAAGGCATAATAAATAGTGTTGTTGCAAGGTCAGTATTCAACATAGGCACCATTGGGCAATTGTCAAAGACCCAGGGCCTTCAGGGAGCCCACTGCCAATCCCTGAAATATCCACAGCCCATCTTCATGGGTGACAGAACTACTCCTTCACACACACACACACACACACACACACACACACACACACACAATTCTCCATTGCCAAGCTAAGCCATCAAATTTAGAGAGGGGCAGGAGGATTGGGTGGATGCTGAAGGACTTGAGGAGAGCCAGGTGGAGGGCCAGCCCATCCATTAGGCCAAATGGAGCAGCAGGATTGGTGGGGGCACTCATCTCTGTCTTCCTACTTGCCTCTACTGCTCCTCCTCCTCCTCCTGCCACTCCCTGGATTAGAAAAGGAATAGGGGCACAGATAGGAAGAACAAATGTGAAGGTGAGGGGAGGCCTGCACTAGAACACTGGAGAGTGGGAGGAACAGAGGTTGGCACGTCATTGGGTAAGGGGGGGCAGCATTTGGCATGCCAAATCATGCACCAGGAGATCTTGGCCAGGCCAGTACGGGCCAGGTGGTATCCGTAGTTCTCCACTCATGGAGCAGGCCCGTGGAAGACTTTGTTAAGTGCCCCTAGTAACCTGGCGCTGAATGGGAGGCTGTGTCTAGCTTATTGGATCTCTAGTGATAAGATCAGTACTTCTAACCTCGTGAACAGGGTGTGCTCTGACATACAGACATGCAGAAAAGAGCTGTGACAACTGGATTTTTCTCAACATGCATGGGATTCAGGACTTTCTTTTTAGAAAAGGGGTGTTCACTTGCCATCCGAAATTGGCAGGATTGAATTCATAGAAACAACCAGGTTGCAGCATTATGAGAACTTAACATTTTGTGCCTAAAGCTACCTGGTAGACTTATTGTTGTTTAAACAATGCATCTGAGCTGGGCCTGCTCATACACGCTTAAAGACATGCTGCATTAAGCCATTTCTGCCTAATGTTGCATATACGCAACAGAGACCAAATGTGTACACCTGTGGGCCAGGTAGAAATGGGTTAAAGTAGTTTTTAAATAAAATAGGACAGTTTGGATGACCCCCCCCCCCACACACACACACTATACCCTACTTGGTTTGGCAAACAGAATGCCAGGAGGAGGCAAGCTCACTTAATTTGCCTAATATGAGCAGGGCCGGCTCAGACATACCATCCAAACCAGCCCTGTAGTATTCAAATGCTGAGTAAAATGGTATCATGTGCCGGCTTGTGGCTTCCCTTTGACTGTTGGTTCATCCCCTCAATATGTCAGCACATAGGAAATTTAAATTTCACAGGCTTCTTGAAAAGCAGAAGGCTTCTAATCTCCCTGAACAACTTGTGGGCACTACCCACAAGTTCCTTTAATGCAAGTAAGCCTAAAGATCTGTACATGAAATCATGGCATCTTCTCTATTTACTATGGCACCATCCCCTTCCCTTCCTCTGTTGTCACTCTTTTGTCTGCTTCTTAAGATTGTGAGTCCCTCCAGAACTGGCCCCTGTAACTCCTGGGACACAGGACTGCAACATGCCACCCTCCTGCAACACGCCCCCCCCCCCCACCAAGGAGGCTTACCCAGCCATACTGAGCCTCGCGCAACATGCCCGGGCACTCTGAAAGTCTTCTGCTTCCGCAGCACCGATAAACAGTTCTTCCAGTTTTCATTGGAACGGCTCTAGAAGGCGGACAGCGGGTGCGACAGTGCCTCCCCCACAGGCGTGGTGTCTGGGACTTTTGCCCTCCCAGACCACCCAGTGACAGATCCCTCAGGCCAGGGGCCTGTTTTCTCTTACATCGCAAAGTGCCAGGTACACAGATAGTGCTTAATAGTAATAAAATAATATGGCATCCAGTTCACCTGTCTCAGCCCAAGGTATCTCACATTTGCCATTAGGTGGAAGGAAAGTGATAAGGAATGAGAGATTGTTCAAAAAGAAGCCCGCAGCAACAACAAAAGCTCTCGCCTCAGTCTCACCTTCCTGCAAATTCCGCTATTTTTTCCTTCCCAAAACAAGGAAGCGTGAATGAAATGCGCACATTAAAATGTTAACATGTAATGGATTGTGACATGAAAAATGCAAAGGTGGGAATCCAATTACTAAGGCATTGGAAACGATTTGGTCCATACGTCAATCGTTTTTCCAGCAGAAGGTAGGGGAGCCTTTACATTTTAAACTGCAATCACTAGGATTTAATTGTAAGTCTTCTCACCTAGAATGAATTGAATATTTGTGTTGGAAGACTTTATAGCATGGAGTAATTTGGCTAATGCCAAATGAAGGGTGTCTTGCATGCTTTCCCATGACATTGGGCAATACGGTGCAATGTTACAAAGGTGCAGCTCTTATTAAATATCACCTTTACAATATAAATGAAGGATAACTGGAAGAAGAAATGAAATTACTTCTTGTGTGTCTTCATTTGTTTGGAACTCAAAGATGTATGCAGTCTTTTGCATATGGAACTTAATTGTGTAAGCAGTCAGGTGGATCCAAAGATAAAATTATTATTGCCCCCCTGCATGCATTATATAGACATTTGTTTAATGGTAGCACAGGCAATGTTAACTTCTTCCAAAAATGTAAAAGTAACTCGGGTCTCAGTGACAGATCCCATTTTCCACAGTGATACCAGCACTGTATGTGAAGGGATCTGATCTTTCCTCTGCAAGTGGAAAGTATCAGTGTGTAGCGTCTGAGGATTTGTTTTAACCTTTGTAAATGTCTCCATGTAAATGTGGCCATAATTCAAATACTTTACAAGCCCTTACATCAGAAGTTTTCATTTTACTATTTCCAGTCACTACACAGGTTTCCAGAGTCTCTCCAAGGTGGAGAATCCATTTGGGCTAGCTACCTGTAAGAGGTGATATGTTCATAAGCATTTTGTAAATAGTTAATAAACTTTCTCACACACCAAATCAGTCCAAGATTCGTCAAATGGAAGGAAATTCAACCACTGGTATTCCTGGGGGTGGGGTAAAACACTAAGGACGCAATCCTATCCTGCGCTGGAACAGGCAAGGCTTGCTCTGTATCCAGTGAAGGATAGTGGTCATAAGCAGCTCAACCAGAGGTAAGGGGAAACATTTCCCCTTACCTCTGGGTAAGGGCTGCTGGCCCCAATGGGTCTCCTTGGACTTGCACCACCTGGTGGCACAACAGGTGGCACAAGTCCAAGGAGAGCGGAGCGACTTGAAGCCGCTCTGGTCTCCCTGGGAACAGGGTTTGGTATCTGGCATAAATGCCGGATCCCAGCCCCGCTTCCCGCCTCCCGCCCCCCACCCACCCGCCTCCGGGGCTGCTCACTGGCTGCTGGCGTAAGGTGCTCCCACCCCCTTGCGTTCAGAGCCAGTGCTACTGTGCATGGGGGAATACCCCTTCCCCCGGCTGTGATCATGTGATTAGCTGGTGCGGTTGCTAGTTGTGCATGACTGCTCTTCCACACGTGTCTGGTAAAGTACACCTTGGAGAATTCATGTCAGAAGAGCATATAAGGTAGTTACTTCCACACCAGTTACATTTGTTCCATAGAGCACTGACCATTGTAGGTAGCTTAAGATAGGGACTGTCTAGTTGTTGTTTTCTACCAGTCACCTGAGTGACCCATTCATTGGAATGTCAGATAGGAGCATCCACTTGCTCAACCATGAGTGAAGTGTCAGGGGATTCTTTGCAATGTAGCGACTGTCTCGTTTCAACTGCAGTCCGATTTTGGTTTTGTTTCTTTGTCCCTCCAGCTGGTGATAGGGAAGGTAGTGGGCAAGTAAATTGAGTGGCATCCCAGCTCCATCTGCTGGGTGTTAAGCTTACTGCATCCCTTTGGTGAAACTTTTTCTTAATGCTTTCAGGCATGAGCAGGCATTTTCCATCCACCAGCTTTTACTTTTACTACCCACTCTTGGGTGCAGTCTACCAACGTTTCTCCCCATTCAGCTGCTGATCCACTAAAGGGAAAGTGGGAAGCAGGAAGGGGTGTGGGCATGCTAACCACAAGGCACTACTCCCCTTAGTCAGTTTGACTTCTCCAAGGAGTTCCTTTTCCCTAACAAACACCAACTGATTTCTGTCCGATTATTGCTAAATAAAACTTAACGTGACAGCAAATCACACAGAATCATTTGCATACTCACACATCTTGCCTTTCATTAGCAACATTCCATAATTGTCAATAGCATGCTTGTTGATATCCTTCTTGAACCAAGGTGACAGTAGCCTCATGCATTCTCATAGTTATATATGCACATGTGCCATGGCACACAACCTGCTGATTTCAGGATTACCAATCTTTGTCGCTCTGGCCATTCTCATTGACCAAACTTTGCTTTGGCCATTAAGAAAGAACCCGGCACCAGACAACATCTAAATTTGGCTCAGTTCCCATGACACGTCTTTCAAAAGAGAATGGTGCCATAGCAAAGAGCACAAATGAATCTGTCTGTTCCCTTTTATTATCTGATATTGCCCTTTGTTTGCAAGATTAATCTTCGGGTACCAAATCAGGACAGGAAAAAATAAGGAAAACCTTTATATTCTATATGTCTCTAAACTAACAAAAGGTGATCTGTGTGTGGAAATTGGTTTCTGCATATGGATTTCCATCATCATATGCACAAGAGATTTATTTGGAAGCTTAATCTGCTACCAGCAGTGAGAGCATCCTTCTGAGTACACAGATCTTGGAGCACATATGTACTGCTGCACTTGTATAGACCTCTCTCTGACCCACCCTTTCCCTGCTGGGTAAGGGTATATCCATGTGGGGATATGTCTTTCCAAATATATCATCTGTTTAATAAAGGGAATAGGAGTCTCCATGGGTGCCTCGATTGTGATACTCTTATCAGGTCAGGAAAAGGGATTTGGAAGGTTACTTTTTAAACAAAACTGTCATTTCATGGGAACTGCCTCCATTTAATTAGGCCATGTCCGTTCTCAGTAATTTGGCTCATACTTAGGCTACAATCCTATACACACTTAGCCAGGAATAAGTCTCATTAAAGTAATTGAACTTATTTTTGGAAAGAAGTGCATAGGATTGCAGTGGTCTACTACTACCTACAGCTCTAAACTGGAAATAACAACTATTAATGTGAATGTAGTCCGTAACACTGCCTACAATATTATTACTACCTCCTAGTTGTATCCAACCACTCTTTGAACAATTGCAGTATATTGAACATTCCCCCACCCCACTCAGTCCATTTGTTTTTTACTGAGAGAAAAGTTCTGGAATGCAGAGGCTGGTTAGTACCAGTTTGCAAGTTCTAACCCTGTGTTTACTTACAGAAAACAAATACAGCTCAGTTAAGATTCTGTTGTTTCCACAGTAATGGGGCATGAAGTGGTTTAAGACTTCAAACAGCTCTTAAAGAAAGTAGAGAGAGATGTTTAAAAAGAGAACACCCACACAAGCCTCTTTCTTTCCCTGAAACAACACGAATTGTCTGATTTTTGACCTGTTGCCTGTAGCAACAAATCCAGAACTAAGCCTCTGTGAAGTCAGCGGGTGTATTGGTTGCTTGTGGGCTTGAGAAAGACTGCTGTGTGATCAAATCAGGGATCATAATCTCGGGTTGCAAGCAAATAGGTCACTGCCTGAACTCTGATGAAAAAGATGGCCGTTATGCCATGTACATGTCAAGAACTATTTGGATTGACAGCCAGGCTCTGATAACTCCTGTCGACACGACATCACCAGCACAAGAGTCCTGACTGTGCAGAGCCATGCAAAATCAACAGATAAAAATATTTTCTAAAGAGCAGCCAGCATATATTTTTATTAATATCAAAGTTCAGGGTTTCCACGCAACCTTTCCTGGCTGCTTCTCTCTCGGATGATTGCCGACTCTCATTTGATGCTAGAAAACAAAACCCATTTTTATAAGGGTGTGTGTAGAAGGACTCTGCATTTCTCACATTTAAAGTGATTTTGATATGGGAAAACTTCTCCAAATCTCTTGGAGAGATGAGAATGTTTATACGCTCGTAACTTTTACTAGTGGCAATGTAGTAATATATTCTGCATTGCAAGGCAGAAAATAGACCCTAAAACATGGTTTAGGAAGAGGCAGATGCATATGGATGATGTTATGTTCAGGAAAAATGAGGGAAAGAGCATAAAAAGACATTTTTAAAATATTATTTTGGGAACAGCTTGCAGTTTGCACCATCAATCTTATTCTGCCAGATGTTGTATAGGCATTCAGTTCTTCCCAATTGGATAGAACAGTTGTGTGGCAAAACAAGGCCAGACTTGGGGTTCAGCTAAGTCAGGCACTGGTTGGGGACCTATAGGCTTCTGTCTGGGACCTATAGGCCTCTGACGGGCTGCCCATTTAACCGCTGAAGCCCCACAATGTGGCAGCTGCCTACATTCAACTCACATACCCATATGTCCGTATTTGCATCCTGTCAATTTATGCCATTGAAATGGAATGCTCAAAATGCAGCCAAGCTCTACACAGTCACAGAACAAAACAATAAGCGCTAGCACAGGGGTGTCAAATGTAAGGCCTGTGGAGCCTTTATGGGCTCCTGGGAGAGTTCCAGGGCCACCCCGCCCCCGCTAGCTTCGACCACTACCGGCGTTCTGCCTTGTCTGGAGGAGAATTCTGAGGGCTGCAGATGCTGTGCGCAGCATCCCTGGCCCCCAGAATGACGTTCTGAGACCTTGGAAGGCCTTAACGTCACCCCACTCCTTTGCTTTCCAGCAGCAGCGAAGGAATACCAGCCTCACGTTTGCACAAGGGCTTGTATAGGCTTTGAGCTCACATGAGACCAGAAGGTCTTGCATGAGCTCAAGGCCTATAAAAGACCTTGCGCAAGCACAAGGTTGGCTTTCCCGCGCTGCAGCTGAGGCATGAGGGTGTGCTGATCTGCGCTCCCGCCTCGCTCCTCTTGGGGCTTCGCCTCCGCACCAGCGCTCCTGCCTCACTCCTCTTGGGGCTTCGCTCCTCTTGGGGCTTTGCAGCTACCAGCAAGTGCCCTCCTTGGGGCTTCTCCCCCACACCAGCCCTCCTGCCTTGCTCCTCTTGGGGCTTTGCAGCCACCAGCAAGCGTACTCCTTGGGGCTTCCCCCCGCACCAGTGCTCCTGCCTCTGGGCTTTGCAGCCACCAGCAAGTGCTCCTCTTTGGGGCTTCGCCCCGCACCAATGCTCCTGCCTCGCTCCACTTGGGGATTTGCAGCCACCAGCAAGTGCTCCTGCCTCACCCCCCTTGGAGTTCCTGCACCCACCAGCCAGCACACCTTGTGCTTCAGACATTTGGGTTGCCTCCAAGCACTCTTCGCTACTTGGTTAAGGAGAAAAGTGAATCTGCCAGCAGCTCCCTTCTGTTTTTCCCCTGCTCTTTTTTCTGCAAAATAACTTTCTTAGCCACGTGCATGTGTACCTGCCCCAATTTCTGCAAAATAAGTTTCTTAGGCTGCAATCCTAACCACACTTTCCAGAGAGTAAGCCCCATTGAACAAAATAGGACTTACTTTTGAGTAGACCTGGTTAGGATTGTGCCCTTACTCTTGTTAAGGGCTGTTTTCTGTATTCATATGAACAAGCCAAAGTATTGTTCTCAGCTCGGTTTGAATGCTGTTTTGAAGGTTGCAGACACTTGCAAGTAGCAACATAAATAAACAGCAATCACATCATGGTACAACAGTGATGCTTTTTTATTTCTATTGTTTCAAAATTGTTCAGTTGTGAGTAACAGCACTATTGGGGTAGGTGGATATAGCTAATAACATGCAATGGTTGTGAATAGCGATCACCCGCTCTACAGTCAGTGTCTGTTATACAAATATGATGTGCAATACCAGCCCTCAGCAGGTGTCATGAATCCAGTGTGGCCCCCAGGATAAAATGAGTTTGACACCCCTGTGCTAGCACAAGCAGCAATGGGAAAAGCCTACACCAAAAACAACACAAGTGTTAGGACAGGAGCTTTAGAACTCAAACTGCCTTCTAAAACAGAATGAGTTTTACTTGTCATTGGAAGACTTGTACTGAAGAACATAAGAACATAAGAACAGCCCCACTGGATCAGGCCATAGGCCCATCTAGTCCAGCTTCCTGTATCTCACAGCGGCCCACCAAATGCCCCAGGGAGCACACCAGATAACAAGAGACCTCATCCTGGTGCCCTCCCCTACATCTGGCATTCTGACTTAACCCATTTCTAAAATCAGGAGGTTGCGCATACACATCATGGCTTGTACCCCGTAATGGATTTTTCCTCCAGAAACTCGTCCAATCCCCTTTTAAAGGTGTCTAGGCTAGACGCCAGCACCACATCCTGTGGCAAGGAGTTCCACAGACCAACCATACGCTGAGTAAAGAAATATTTTCTTTTGTCTGTCCTAACCCGCCCAACACTCAATTTTAGTGGATGTCCCCTGGTTCTGGTATTATGTGAGAGTGTAAAGAGCATCTCCCTATCCACTCTGTCCATTCCCTGCATAATTTTGTATGTCTCAATCATGTCCCCCCTCAAGCGTCTCTTTTCTAGGCTGAAGAGGCCCAAACGCCGTAGCCTTTCCTCATAAGGAAGGTGCCCCAGCCCCGTAATCATCTTAGTCGCTCTCTTTTGCACCTTTTCCATTTCCACTATGTCTTTTTTGAGATGCGGCGACCAGAACTGGACACAGTACTCCAGGTGTGGCCTTACCATCGATTTGTACAACGGCATTATAATACTAGCCGTTTTGTTCTCAATACCCTTCCTAATGATCCCAAGCATAGAATTGGCCTTCTTCACTGCCGCCGCACATTGGGTGGACACTTTCATCGACCTGTCCACCACCACCCCAAGATCTCTCTCCTGATCTGTCACAGACAGCTCAGAACCCATCAGCCTATATCTAAAGTTTTGATTTTTTGCCCCAATGTGCATGACTTTACACTTACTGACATTGAAGTGCACCTGCCATTTTGCTGCCCATTCTGCCAGTCTGGTGAGATCCTTCTGGAGCTCCTCACAATCACTTCTGGTCTTTACCACTCGGAAAAGTTTGGTGTCGTCTGCAAACTTAGCCACTTCACTGCTCAACCCTGTCTCCAGGTCATTTATGAAGAGGTTGAAAAGCACCGGTCCCAGGACAGATCCTTGGGGCACACCGCTTTTCACCTCTCTCCATTGTGAAAATTGCCCATTGACACCCACTCTCTGCTTCCTGGCCTCCAACCAGTTCTCAATCCACGAGAGGACCTGTCCTCTAATTCCCTGACTGTGGAGTTTTTTCAGTAGCCTTTGGTGAGGGACCGTGTCAAACGCCTTCTGAAAGTCCAGATATATAATGTCCACGGGTTCTCCCGCATCCACATGCCTGTTGACCTTTTCAAAGAATTCTATAAGGTTCGTGAGGCAAGACTTACCCTTACAGAAGCCATGCTGACTCTCTCTCAGCAAGGCCTGTTCGTCTATGTGTTTTGAGATCTTATCTTTGATGAGGCATTCCACCATCTTACCCGGTATGGATGTTAGGCTGACCGGCCTATAGTTTCCCGGGTCCCCCCTCTTTCCCTTTTTAAAAATAGGCGTGACATTTGCTATCCTCCAATCCTCTGGCACCGTGGCCGTTTTGAGGGACAAGTTGCATACCTTAGTCAAGAGGTCTGCAACTTCATTCTTCAATTCCTTAATAACCCTTGGGTGGATGCCATCAGGGCCCGGTGACTTATTGATCTTTAATTTATCAATGAGGTCTGAAACATCTTCTCTTTTAACCTCTATCTGACTAAGCTCCTCTTTTAACCTCTAAGAAGCGGACTGTACTTTCACTGGTTGAGACAACCTGACCCATGGTGCCAGGTGGAAAAGGCCCTGATTCACATTGCCTTCTGCCACTGCCTGATGAGAAAGGACAAGAAAATGACAAGAAATGACATGCAAGCCACACTAAACCTTAGACAGTGTTCCAAGTACAAGTGCATGTCTCCCGCACACCTTGCATTAAAGCAGTGGTTTTCATTTTTTTTACCTTGTGGCACACTGACAAGGTGCTTAAATTGTCAAGGCACACCATCGTTTCTTTGACAATGAACAAGGCACACCATGATGTTGGTGGGGGGCTCAGATCCCCCAGTGGCTCTACTGATAAATGACCCTCCCCAAACTCTTGCAGCACACCTGCAGACCATTCACGGCACTCCAGTGTGCCACGGCACAATGGTTGAAAATGGCTGCATTAAAGTATATAAACAGGAATAAAATATTGACTATGTTACAATTTCTTCACACACACACAGCCCGATCCTAACTAGAATCAGGCTGGCATGTGTTGCACTGTCACAAAATGGCTGCCGATGGTGTGGCGGCCATTTTGCATGCACTGATGCAAAAGGCAGCAGCCCTGCAACCTTGCAGCCATAGCCGGCAAGCCATAGGGGGTGTGAGGGGGTGGGAGGAATAGGACAGAGGGTGGGCAGATCTGGGGCAGGGATTGGAGCTTCAGGGTATATCATGGGTAGAGATTGGCAGAGCCTTCTCTGCTGATATCCTGATCACCATTTCAGCCTCAGCACACCCCATAAGGTCTGTCTGGACTTGTGCCAGCAAAATAGCTAGTGCAGATCTAAGTAGACACATTGAGGCCGTGGAGGCACAGAGTAGGGTAAGTTTTTTAAAAAAAACACAACCCTTTTCCTTACTCTTCACTCCTGCCTGGTCTCCAGCTGCCCACTGGCATTGCTATCCCTTGCAGGTTGCATTTAGTCTGGGCATACACACACATGCACACATAAAAAAGGAAGCACGTCACATTCCTTCCCTGAGTTCTTTTTCCTTTCTTTTAGCCATTGTTTATTCTATACTTTTGGAAGCAGAAGCCTTCTGCCACTTCTGCTACTGCTGCTGTGGAGCTCTCAAGTACCTGCTTGGTCTGACCTTCTTGGGTTTGAAAGTAAGCATAGCTGTGTTCTACATGCTGATAAAGGAAAAATGGGAAAACCTGTTCTGCAGTATTGCCAACCATAAGCCTGATGCTTTTGTGCATGTGCTTCCCGCACACTGCTGAACCAGAATCAGCTGATTCTGCAGTTGTATTATTCCTGCCAGTTTACAGCATCTTTTCCACATCCTCCACAGCAGCTATTCAGTAAATACACAATAATTATTCCACTGTGCCTGGGTGACTATGAATGCAACATAGATAAATATGCAAATCCATAAAGGAAACGGATTCTTTTTTTTTTGTAGCTTGTTTTTGCATGATGACAGCAGGTGATACATCTGGTATGAAAACACTATGTGCACTGGGAAAGTGTTAGGCTGCAATCCCATGCACACTTACCTGGGAGTAAGTCTCATTAGAATAAACGAAACTAACTTTAAAGTAGACATGCATGGGATTGGTTTGTTACTTTCTTGGGGGGTCGGGTAGGGGAGAGCAAGATCCGAGCATTCATTTTCCCATCACATATTTTTAACAATAGGTAAGTGTGTAGTGGCCAGACTTTTAGGATCAATGGATGTATCCCTTCTTTCTGTTCTTCTGAATTGTTTGCAAAACAGCAGATACAACACAGAAACTAATTGAGTGCTTACATTCAGAATAAGAATTATATTGGTACTCGAGCAGTGGTTCTCAAACTGGTGGGTTGCAACCCACCAGCTTGAGAATGAATGCCTCTGGCATTTTAAGAGATGGGAAGGGGGGGGAAGTCATCATTGAGATCCACAGGATCACATCACTGCCAGGCTCGCAGAGGACTTTTTCAAACTTATCCCTGCCTGTAGCAGCCTCTGGGGAGTGTGGGTTGCAATAGCATTTTTTCAATATTCTGCGGTACGGGGAACACTGCAGTTGGCTCCGCAGGACCATCATTCCCCTGCCCCTGCAAAGACTTACAACTGTGCAAACTCGACACGCAAGTTTGAGAACCACTGTACTCGGGTATTTGCATCCTGGATGACTGTTTTCTGGTCAAATGTATCCCAGTCATTGGCATATCTGGATATTTGCATTTCATTCATTCATTCATTCATTCATTCATTTGCATCCCACTATAACAGGGCAACAAACCCCATGTTATATATCCTGAACATCTTATCCCAGCCCTAACCTTACCTTGTGTCTTAAAAATAAAAAAATGCATTAATTTATATTAGATGTACTTTTTATTTTTAAAAACAATGCAAGCTTTGGAACAACACAAGTTCAGCACAAATTGAAATACAAATGTCTGAGACACAAAAAGAATAGACACAAATGTCCAATATGGGGACACATTTGACCTGTACACAGTTGTCCAGGAGGCAAGGGTCCTCTCATTAATTGTATTATGCTTAATTGGGTTTTCGATATTTAATTAAACTTCTTTCTTTCTCTGTCACAGGAAAGGTGGCTGGATGCATTGCTTGTACTTTGTGTGTTCAGTTGTAGGAAAAAAAGAATTAACTCTCTGCTTCCTGTTAACAATGAATCTAGTCTCTTCAAGCATTCAGGCTGCCTGCATGTGCTATAAGCTTGCATGCTTAGAACACCCTGTAAAAGAAACACTTCACTATGGTAGGCATCTAAACAATGTTAGTGGGTGTGGGAGGGGGATTGCTTCAGGGGACCACGAAGAAGGGATTCCCCTATGTCTGCAGTAACCATTTCTAGGGGGCCTAGAATGGATCCCAGCATATACAGGGGGACACCTGTATTCCAAGGAATGTGTGTGAATCCCATAGGTTGTGCAAGCCATTGCTCACAAAAAGCCCTAAAGTATCTGGATTTGATGCCTCTGCTGTCACCTTCCCTCTGCCTCATCCCAAGGGCAAGGCAACAGTGGCAATTTGGCAGTACCTCTGAACACGAAGCTGCCACTGACACCTTTCCCCAGCACCAAGGCATTTCAAACCGTAAGTTGGACCAGAATGAAGGTGCCGCTGGCAGAGACAACAGTAGTGATAGTTTCTGGCCCTAAGTTTATGCATCTCCAGGCTAACACACTCTTCCACCTTCCCACCTGCTATGGGATAAAACTAATGCAAGGAGCAGAAGTTTATGCCCAAAGTGTTTTGTGTGCTTGACTTTGCTTTTGCCCAGGATTGTGGTGGCCTGTTCTGGCTAACAGGGCATCACTCTTCAGTTGGAACCCATCCCATCCCAACTGTTGCACAGCCTCTTGACTGTGAGGTCTCAGGATTTGCTGAGGCTCAGATATCTGCATTGGCACTGTTAAGAAAAAATGTTCAATGCATCTCAGACCAAGACTCAGATCTTGTCAAATAATTTTAAAAAATCTGTCCTACTAACACAGCTAGCTACACTATTCTATGTGTGAAATCCTACCTACCTCTCTTTGGAATGAATATTAAAGCCACCTTTTACACCTTTTATGAATAATTCAGATTATTCATTGATCTTGCAATGCATATATGCTTTAATATTTTATTGACATAAAAATACTGACAGTGTCTAACTGGTCATTACTTCCATATTATTTTCTCTCAAATTCATTGCTATAGTTCTGGGTGGCACTTAATTAGAAGATACCTGAGTAATATATATAGAATGGCTTTTATCTAATCATCAGTGTTTATATTGTGCTTAGAGTTCATTTTATCAGATTATACAGGCTTGCCACAGTGTGTGCTAAATTAGTACAAACAGAACAGGATGTGAAAGTAAATTTACAGACAGAAACTCCCCTATTTTATGATCAAAATACCTCTGTGTTTCTCTTGAATTATAAAAGGTTAGAGATAGATAATATGATAAATATTAGCTGAACATTTCAAAGTTTTTGCAAACTTCATTTGTTGAGCTTAGTTCTCCAAAGTGCAAAAAAAGTTTGAATTAGAATTTGCTATTAAGAAAATGAAGCTTGCAGACTTTTTGGATCTAGAACAGGGGTGTCCAAACTTTTTGGCAGGGAGGCCACATAATCTCTAACATTGTGTTGGGGACTGGGGAAAAAAGAATTAAGTTACATTTAAAATTTGAATAAATTTATATAAATGAATATATTAGAGATGGAACTTATATGAATGAATGAAGGTCTCGCAATAGCTCAAGATTATAAAAGACCTTGTGCAAAGCAAGACCATTCTTTCCTTTGCTGCTGCTTCACAGATGTGAAACAGCAAGCAGCGGAAGGATCCCTTTGCCCACAGCTCACACGAGAGGTCAAACAGTTGGCCCTCACACTAAGAGTGGTTGTGTCTGGCCAGCACAAGCTCCAGCAAGTCTCCAGAAGGCCAGAGGCTCATTGAAGATGGGGGACTCCCTGCGGACCAGATTGGAGGTCCTCGGGGGGCCACAAATGACCCGAAGGCCAGGGTTTGGGCACCCCAATCTAGCATAAGTACACATTTTCCAGTTTTGAATATTAGATGCTGCAACTATGGGATACAAACTATAGGATATTTGGATACACACTGTTATGCAAAACAAAATAATATGATATATTTTAATATAGATTTATATATTTTAATATAGGTTTACAGCCCAATCCTATGTAGGAATAGAGTTCCGCTGTTGTAAAATGGCTTCCAACTGAGCATGCAGCACAGTGCTGGCAGTCATTTTTAGTTTACAGGGAGTGGGAGGAGGGGGAGAAGTGGAGCCCAGTCCTCCGCTAACAATGCGGTCAGAGGTGACTAACTGGGTCAGTCTTATGGATGGTCCAGTTGTGTTTCTCCTGCACTAATGTTATACCACCATTATATAGGAACAAGGTGTTGCCATTTAGACATTGAGGCCTGTGCACATATAGTGCTTAAGATAAAAGCCTATTTTTTCCATTTTTTAAAAAAGGAAAATTATGTTAACTTTTATTTTATTATTTTAATATTTTACCAGACTCCACCATTCGAGCAAGGGGAAGGTTACAAGGTTACAACATACAAGGGGATGTTATGGATTACAAGCCATGATGTGTATGAGCAACCTCCTGATTTTAGAAATGGGCTATGGCTGCAATCCTAACTACACTTTCCTGAGAGTAAGCCCCATTGAACAAAATAGGACTTACTTCTGAGTAGTCCTGGTTAGGATTGTACCCTATGTCAGATGCAAGGGAGGGCACCAGGATACAGGTCTCTTGTTATCTGATGTGCTCCCTGGGGCATTTGGAGGATAGCAAACATCACACCAATCTTTAAAAAAGGAAAGAGGGGGGACTTGGGAAACTATAGGCCAGTCAGCCTAATCTATACCAAGTAAGATGGTGGAATGCCTCATCAAAGATAGAATCTCAAAACACAAACGAACAGGCCTTGCTGAGGGAGAATAAGCATGGCTTCTGTAAAGGTAAGTCTTGCCTCACGAACCTTATAGAATTCTTTGAAAAGGTCAAGAGGCATGTGGATGCGGGAGAACCCATGGACATTATATATCTGGACTTTCAGAAGGCGTTCAACACGGTCCCTCACCAAAGGCTACTAAAAAAACTCCACAGTCAGGGAATTAGAGGACAGGTCCTCTCATGGATTGAGAACTGGTTGAAGGCCAGGAAACAGAGAGTGGGTGTCAATGAGCAATTTTCACAATGGAGAGAGGTGAAAAGCGGTGTGCCCCAAGGATCTGTCCTGGGACTGATGCTCTTCAACCTCTTCATAAATGACCTGGAGACAGGGGTGAGCAGTGAGGTGGCTAAGTTTGCAGACGACACCAAACTTTTATGAGCAGTGAAGACCAGAAGTGATTGTGAGGAGCTCCAGAAGGATCTCTCCAAACTGGCAGAATGGGCAGCAAAATGGAAGATGCATTTCAATGTAAGTAAGTGAGAGAGATCTTGGGATGGTAGAGGACAGGTCGATGAAAGTGTCGACCCAATGTGCGGCGGCAGTGAAGAAGGCCAATTTTATACTTGGGATCATTAGAAAAGGTACTGAGAACAAAACGGCTAATATTATAATGCCATTGTACAAATCGATGGTAAGGCCACACCTGGAGTATTGCGTCCAGTTCTGGTCACCACATCTCAAAAAGGTGCAAAAGAGAGCAACTAAGATGATTACTGGGCTGGGGCACCTTCCTTCTGAGGAAAGGCTACAGCGTTTGGGCCTCTTCAGCCTAGAAAAGAAACGCCTGAGGGGGGACATGATTGAGACATACAAAATTATGCATGGGAAAGATAAAGTGGATAGAGAGATGCTCTTTACACTCTTTACGCTCTCACATAACACCAGAACCAGGGGACATCCACTAAAATTGAGTGTTGGGAGAGTTAGGACAGACAAAAGAAAATATTTCTTTACTCAGTGTGTGATTGGTCTTTGGAACTCCTTGCCACAGGATGTGGTGATGGCCTCTGGCCTGGACACCTTTAAAAAGGGGATTGAACAAGTTTCTAGTGGAAAAATCCATTATGGGTTACAAGCCATGATGCGTATATGCAACCTCCTGATTTTAGAAATGGACTATGTCAGAATACCAATGCAAGGGAGGGCACCAGGAGGCGGGTCTCTTGTTATCTGGTGTGCTCCCTGGGGCATTTGGTGGGCCGCTGTGAGATACAGGAAGCTGGACTAGATGGGCCTATGACCTGATCCAGTGGCGCTGTTCTTATGTTCTTATGATGTTTTGGAATTCTGTGGTTTTATTGGTGAGGGCATCTCAGTGTCTGTCTGCTATAACCAACAGAAGAGGTCTTGCCTTGTACTCTCTTGACATCAAGTAGAAACTACAAGGCTCTGGGGAAAAATAAACAGGACTTAATTATATGCCCTTTTCTCACCATTGCATCTGTATCTTATTAGCTTGAAAGCAGGGGAGTTTTTTTTGTTTTTGTTTTTTGCAATCTTGACCCTCCTGCTAACATGTTCTTGACCAAACTGATAACTATCCTCAATTACAGGCTATCCAAATGTTGAAAGGGATTGGTTGTTTTTTTCCCCTCCGCTGATAGCCTTGAATTAACTGCAGAGTCATACAGAAAGATCTAAGTAATTTTTGGAAACCTCTAATAAGAACTTTGGTTAAGTTTGACTACTTAGCATTGACTCTCTGTGAGGAATAAATGATTCCAGCTTTCCAAAGCAACTGTCTCAGCTTGGCAGTGGTGGACCTCCTCAGCCCCACGTCCCAGGGCAAAGGTCCATGATGATGCCCTCCTGCAGGATGCCACTGCACCCCCATGTGCAAATCCGCTCCTCCACTTTCCTGGAGTGCACAGTGCCTCGCATGACTCCAGGACGCATCAGGGAAGCCTCCTGAAGGTTCCCTGACGCTTTAAACTGTGCTTCCGGAAAACTGGAAGTACAGTTTCCAACCCCCTCGGGAGCCTCAGAGAGGCTTCCATGGGATCTTAAAGGTGCACGAGGCTCTGCTCCTGGGACATTTGCCCCATCAACTGAATGGGAGGTCTGCCACTGCAACTTTGGAGTGCCCCTGCAAGAGAAAGTTGCCGCCCCAGGAACTGAGAGCATATTACAGGGTGTGTTTTTCAGAACATGAAACGTGAGGAAATGGGGCGAATCTTGTGTGTGTGCAGGGACTGTATGCCATGGCCAATGGCACAGCTAACTTGGTGGCTTGGCACATAAGGGAGGCAATGGTGAAGATGAAGAACATTGTGAACATTTCCACATTACTGAGGAGTTAATAATACAACTGTGAGGGAGAATCAAAAATAAAAAGCCGCACAATGTTACTGAGCAAGTCACACAACTAGGCCCTAAACATAAGTTGTTCCAAGATTTTGGGGGGGGGGGGGAGAGAGAGAGATTTTGGATGTGGTTTGAGAGAAAGAGAGCAGCAATAGTGAACTACTATGGATGAAAATGTTCCATATTCTTTGAAAGTGTGGGAGGGGGATTAAGCACCACTGTGTGGTTGTCAGTCCCTTGTTCTTGTCTCTTTAACCTTGCTTTTAGAAGAAGCTCATTGACTAAGGGCCAGCTCATTGCTGATAAGAAAAGGCCTCCCGCTCACCATCAAAAGGCCTGGGAGAGTAATCCAGTGCAGTAATCGCTTCTGCTCTTACAATAGAATACAAGCCCCATCAGAAATACCAATTGTGAACACTCAATCAAACAGCCCTTCACAGCTTAACTCGGAGTTAAAACAGACAAGCACAAGTCCCAGCAATGATGTGTGGCTGGAATGGTACGACAACCATTTCTGACATTTTTGCAAGGAAAAGTGCTGTGTGATGAGGAGAAAGGAGGGGCAAGGAAATAGGGCAGGGGTGCTCAATAGGTAAAGCCGAAAAAGTGTGAGCACCCCTGAAATAGGGGAATCAGGAGATTTACTCAGGGGGAACTGGGGCTGGAAAACTTGGAGATTTGCAATAGCGAGAAAGAAGAAGTGAGCTGGAAAAGAAGCAAGAGAAATTCCTAGGTTCTGGTTGTGGTAAAAGACTGGCCAAATTAGAGGTCTCTGTTACCTGAACTAAAGGCAAGGAATGGGCCCCTCAGTGGGATGTGGAATTGATTCACTCATTTGCAGCAAGAGGGCTGATCTCTCCCACCAGAATATCACACTGAGCCAATGCCCCAAGCTGCCAAAATCATGAGATATCACAGGCCACTCCTAACCTGTTCTATTCCCACGTCTACTCTATTAACCTGGTCAGGTCCTGCTTTGTATTCTGTCACTGAGTGGGGTAAGAGGAGTTACAACTGAAAGCAGGGCCTTTGCTTCTGTGGTCCCAGTACTGTGGATCTTTCCAAAGTTTGCAATGCTTTCTTTTCTCTCAGCTTTTAAAAAGGGCTATGAATAGTCTATATCTCATTCAGCTCAGTGGTGTGTTTTTTGCTTTGCAGTTCTGTAGTTATTACACTACTGCTCAGATTTAAAATCTTTGGGTATACTGACCATAAAATTCAAAAACAACTAATGTTTGAGGAATTAAAAAATGATGTTTCGTCCTACAGTTGCTATAAACATAATCAGGCATCCAAAGGTAAAACTCCACCAATTAGGATAACTGGTTTTTTAATTCATCAAACAACATTAGTTTGTGTTTGTTTTTTTTTAAATTTTATACCCAGAGATTTTAACTATGAGTGCTGTTGCTTCCAGCTATGATAATCTGAGAACCTATATTACACGTTGTTTATGTTTGTTTCAGCTTTGTTGGCATTATTTATATATATTTTATTGTATTTTTACTTTGCGTTTCGATAGCCCCTTGCAATAAGGATAACTGGAATGATGAGCCAGAAGACGTCATGGGATGTGTTCATAAGCATCAGTAATAGGGGTGGGAAGGACTGACTCAAATATGTCATCTGAATATTGGGGTTGGTGTGACCTTAAACTGAAAGATAAAATTAAAACCCTTTACATCCCAGAAAGCCTGCTAAAATTTTGAAAACTGTACTGTTTTCACAAGTTTTTCCAACTATCTTGTATACTCATGAAGTGGCTTCTGTCTGGTGCTGAGATGAAGTTCAGGGCTGTTATCTTGAAGAGGTTCAATAGCAGCCAACATCTCGCTTATCTTGTCAAGGCAGTGACTATGGAAATTGGCTCCATATCTTGTTCAGCAGTGCATATTGTACCATCAGCAACAGATAAGATCTAGGTAATTTCCAAGCATTATAAATTGGTACTTTGAGAGGGGAAAACACCCAATGTCAATAAGGTAACCCTCCAAGAACACAAGCACAAAAATACTTCATCCAAGTAGTTAAAGAACACATGGTGCATGCAAAAGTCTTTGTATGAAACATGAGCTCTTTTTCTATAATATTTTATCTATCCCCCCAGAATTGTGCTGTGTCAAAATATTTACTACACATTACATTTGATTTAAGTGGCATAAAAAAGACTTCGGGGCATACAAATAACTTTTTAGCAAGATATGCTCTTTTGCTCACAAACCTCCAGTAAAACACAAAAAAGTGATTTGCTATAAATGTACTACAATTTTATTTCAATAATTTACATAATCGTTTAGTGCATCCTAACTCCACTCCTCTTTTAGTGTGTGTTGCGTTCCTTGGAGAAGACAAACAGCCCCTGCTCATTTCCCTTTGCAAGCATGCCCATCCTGACTCCAAGGCATCCTTGACAATCCAACAGCCCAGTCCTATCCAGGAAATGGATAAAAATAGGGCTGTCAGCGAAAGCACTCTTCTCCCTATGGCATCCCTCTCCCTATGGCACCATCTAGCTAGTTGCTATCAATAAAACATACACAGGAGCAGAGGCTGGATCTAGTATGGTAGCAGTGAGGGCAGGGTGGGTGGCGAGGACAGGAAGAAGATGAAATGGGGCAGGGATGGGGGAGGAACAGGATGGAGTGGTGGTGGGAAGGTGGCAGAAAGGGTGAATCAGGTGGCAATGGCATATGCCATAGGATCCTGTCTCCTTTTTTTGAAGTTTCTCCACTCCTTTCTTCTCCTTGGACTTGCACTAGCTAAAGAGCTGGAATAGAATTGGGTTCTCCCTCAGTATAAAGTAGCTTTCTCTCTATCTCAGTGGAAGCCTTAGACAAGTCAGTCTAGGTGGGACTTGCCTGAAGTCTTATAGGTTTCAACATTGGAGAAACTAACAGCACAATCTTATGCAAAACTACTTAGAAATAAGTATCATTGAATTCAACTCCGAAGTATACGTTGGATTGCAGCCTAGCAAGCCTAATCCCATGGGCTTGCTGCATCACCGAAACTTGTATTCCAGTGGAGCATCTCGCTTTATGACTGTTGTCAAACACAACACAGTGGTGCTCCCTGGCTGCACCACCATCGAGTGCACCCTGGTTGCTGTAGCAAACTGTCAACAGTGGTGGCAGTGCAGCCCTGGGGCCAGTAATGTTGCGCAGGGGCAGGCAGTGGGCAGGGGTGGGTGAAAAGAGATAGAAAGGGGAGGAGCAGAGCAGGGACTGAGTCGGAGAGAGGGTGTGTCAAGGGTGGGAAGGGGGTAGTTATAGGTGGCAGCTGCTCCACCAATATCCTACCCCCCTCCCTGGCCTTGAGCCACCTACCCAGGTCCACTCAAAGTTACAGCAGTGAAATAGCTGTTCCTTTACCTCGAGGAGGCCTCCAGGGCTTGAAACTGCCCTGTGGAATGCAACATGTGCGCAGTGGGGAAGTTACATAGGTTTGGGCTGTAAGCCACTTGGGCAGAGGCATCTCTATGTGTCTGCCTAATATCACCTGTTCATCCGTACACATTTCATTTTGTAACTTCTACTCTGCAGTTGACTCTTGAATCAAGCACAGTCCCTAATGCCTGGTCAAATTGTCTGTCATTTTGACCCATGTGAACTAAGTCCTTGGCTGACCACAACCACAAGTCCCTGAGTTTAGCTGCTGTGTGGAATGCTGGAACCCATCCAGCTCAGTACCAATCAATACAAACTTCAGTTCCACAGCATCTTCCACAGCGAAACCACTTGTGCTTTCACCTTCCTCTGTCTTTCACTTCTTCACCTCGTCTTCTCATTATGTTAATGTAATGGGGTTTTTCTTTGCAATGAATCTTCATTCATAATCTCAAAGCCATAATGTTGTTAATTTTCAAAGTTGTATTTGCGAAAAAATATATATTAATGTCCCTACTGAAGTCATCAAACCTGAGTTATGGCAAAGGGAAAATGCTAGGTACATTAAATGCCCTTTAAAGTCATAACTGAAACCAGTTGACAATCCAATTGCAATTATTTAGCAGCTAGGACTAATGGAGAACTATGGCTAGGACAGTTAAACCTGTGGTGAATTATCCATGAATTACCCAAGCTAGACCTTATCCTATAAAATTAAATCTGCTCTTTGCCACTTTCCTATTTTATGAGGGATTGTCACCAAAAATTAATTGTTTCTAAGCTACTGCAGATATTTCAAAGCTATTTCTGCGGTGAGTAAAATAATTGCCCTACAGGAAAGAACTGAGAGAAGTAGCACAGTAGCGAAAGAGAGGGAAATGGATAGTAGTTTTCAAACATAGCATCAAACCCTTGCTAACTGGGCAAAGAGACATCGTTGGGGAAGACCAACCGCCTCTCTTTATTCCAGCACAGCATCTTTTCCAATTACTGTTTGTGGGTGATGCTTTTGCTTTTTTCTTTTTTTTTAAATTGGGATTTGCTTATTTTGCTATGAAAATCACTTTGTGAACTTGTTTCTGTTGAAGGAATATTCAATAAACATAATTTCATAATGATATCTTTCCACAACTACTGGTATCTAAGGAACAACTGTGTATTGCAGAGGTTTCTGCAACGTTTTTGGGGGAGCACAACTAGTCAGGGCTGCACCTTTGCCCAATGTGAACTGAGAGTGTGCCTTGGATCACTCTTTTTTAGACCACCAGGCCACCAGTGGGTCTCTTCAGATCTATGCCAACTACTTAGCTGGTGTAACCTAAGGAGCCTTAGTGAGTGTCTCTTGTTAGGAAAAGGGGGCTAGGATCATGGCATAGGGTATGTAGAAGCCATTGTCGCACTCAGGGCGTCTAGCCATTTTTATCAGCAGCCCCAAAGTGCATGACAGGGTTGTGGCTTTTGTGCTGCTGGACTGGGACTTACAGCAGGGAATCATGAGATCCACCACTGTAAGTCCTGACTTGGATTGGGGCATAAGTCATGATCCTAAGGTTCATTGAAATGCAGTTTGAAAACTAGTAAATTCATAGATGTGTTTTGTACTTTGCATTTAAATAAAAGCTTCTTCGGTATCCACTTCCATTAGAATGACAATGAAAACGCAGAATATCACATTATGTTCCCAAGAACTTTTTTGCAACATTTAACAAGCAAAACCTTGCATTTTTCATGTAATTTAAAACTCTTAATATAGTTTGATACTTTCTGTTCATATCTCTTCCCCCTTCTCCCCTATTCTCCATTAATTTCGCATATAGGATGCACCCTGTCAAATTTGATCAAGCCTATTACCAAGCATTTGGAACAAATATTTGAATTAGAGTCAGAGGTGAAGCAAATGACAGAGGTGACAGAATAAAACTAGGGAACACTGCATTAATATTGAAAGTTCATGCCACATTTGGCATAACATGAACATGAATTCAGAAACCAAGTTCCAGAGGGCATGATAAGCATTTTGTTATCCATGCTGCTTGGAAATTTACCTAGTGGGTCCCGACCCACAGTTTGAGAAACACTGCTTACGGCGTTGCAACACACTCACAGAGGTGCCGCGGGATATCCCCAGTGGTCCCTCCTACTTGTTCCCCCTGGGGCTGCCATCTTAGATCTCACAAGACTTCGTGAGATCCAAGATGGCAGTGCCCAGTTGAGCCAGGAAGAATAGGCTAGGGGATGCTGTGACCCTAGTAAGACTGGGAATCACTGCCCTAAGGGATGCCCTAAGGGAAGTCCAGGCCTTGACTTGGGCCGTCACAAGTCCCTTGCGCCGGCCCAGGAGGGTCGCAAACATGCCATAAGGCACGTTTGCACCTCCTTAGGAGTTGGCTAGGCTGGTGTGCAGAGGTGCGCCAGCCTGCAGAGGCTGGAAGAAGCCTCCATGCCAATGGAGGCACTGAGGCTTCCTTCAGCCTGGCTGGGCCCCTGGCTTGCCTGTTCCAGCGCAGAGTAGGATTGCGTCCTCAATCTTCTAACATTGTCAGATAGCAATGTTCTACCTGTGTTTCTTGTGGCACTTGAAATCTTTTCATGCATTATATGGTATCATTTTTATGGCACTATAAATGTGGATTGCCTGAGTTTTATCTTTTAGACCCTGGGCAGCCCAATCCTGAGCTACCCGGAGCTGTGGGACCCGGCAGCTCCCTGGCAGGCTCCCACTGGATCCAGAGCCTCCCGTGCTACTTGGCGCCTTCCCCCGTGCTACTCGTTCGTCCCCTTCCCCAGGGTAAGGGAAGCAGCCCCGCAATGGGGCTACTCACTTTAGTGGAGACTGTTTGGTCGCTGCTAAAGTGAAGGCGCTCGTGTAGGGCGCGCAGCCCTCCACGAGCACCTAGGATCCTGCAGAGCTTGGCTCTGTGGATCCGCCTCCCCCCCAGAACGCCCCCGACCATGCCTCCCCGCTCCCCGGAACGCCTCCCCAATGCCCCTGACCACACCCCCATTCCCTGTTCCGCAGCCTGGCGGTCACAGGCACCGCCAGCTCCAGCGGGAGCCCGGCAGTAAGCCCCACAAATGTTCCTTATGGCACATTTGCAACTGTGGTCCATGCTGCTGAGGTGCGGCGCGGACCACAGGATTGGGCTCTAAGACTGCAATCCTGTGCACGCTCTCCTAGGAGTAAGCCCCAATGAGATGTGCAGCGCAATCCTATCTTGCACTGGAACAGGCAGGCCAGGAGGCCTGTGCTGTTTCCAGCACAGGATAGAGGCCCTCAGCCAGAGGAGAGGGGAAACTCTTCCCCTTACACCCGGGTAAGCCACCACAGCCCCAATGGGTCTCCTTGGACTTGCGCCACTTCCAGAGGTAGTATAAGCCTAGAACAACTTGCAGCCACTCTGTGCTACTTGGGAATGGAGGCTAGGACCCAGCATACCTGCCAGGTCTCAACTCCACCCCCTGCTCCCCGCCTGCCCACCCCCAGGACGGCTCTCTGTCTGGCCTCCCCCCGCTCCAGAATGCCTCCTTCCCACCTCCTCGCTGCCTCTTCACTGCCTCTTCCCCACCCTCCCCAGACCCTCGCGTTGGCTGAGCTTGGCTGATGCAAGCCTTCCCTTTGAGGTTTTCCAGGGGGCTTGATTAAGCCTCTGCAGGCTGGTGCATGTCCCTGTGCTGGCCCAGCCAACTCTCAAGGAGGTGCAAATGTGCCTTACAACATGTTTGCGACCCTCCTGGGCTGGTGCAAGGGACTTTTGCAGGCCCAAGGTGTAGTTTGGATTGTGCCCTTAATAGCCTTGCATAGGTTATGCTGTACAAGTGGCAAACATATGAATGTAAGCCTAGCCATTCCCCCGCCCATGGCTCTCAAAGTCCAGATTAAACGTGCAAGGTAATGGGGACCACCCTGCTGTGAGTACGATTCTGTTATAATCAACTTTGAATCCTAGCATCTCATACATGTGTGAGACACAGAGGCTGTATCCCTGCCTGCCTTCAGGTTCACTGCTTGTACTGAAGAAATAATTGGATTATCTGTACCAGTAAACACCCATGGTGGAACTTGAGCACACACTGGCTGTTCTCCTCCTTCCTTAAGGAGGCTGGTAGGGTCTGCAGGGGCAACCTTTCACATCTGGAGGAGGAAGAATGACTTCAGTATGTGCCTGTGGCAGAGGGAGCAAATGCAACAGCAGTGTTCTAAGGCCCACGATTCTTCGTATTCAGGGTCTGAGAGACTGTATACACTGGAGCATCAACAATGGTAAGGAGGCAGACCTCCAACAGCTCACTACCGATCTGATAAACACAGCCCAATCCTAAACTCCCTGGTGCCGCCCAGTGCAGTGACTCCAAAAAGGCTACTGCTGCATTCATGGGTCCAGAGAGGCCGCTGGAGGTTTCCTTGGGGAACGGAACTTTTGTCCCCTTCCCCCGAGGAAAGCCTCAGGCCCCGTAGTGTGGCTGCTTGTGTCTGTGCCAGCTATTTTGCTTAGCATCCCAACACAAGGGGGATAGGATCTGGTAGAGGAGGCCTCTGCCGGTCGCCCCCCCCCCCCAGCTAGTTCACAGGATTTCCTGGCAAAATATTCTGCAGCTATGCAAGGAAAGCAGGAAATACTTTGCAAGGACAAGTCAGCCTGGGTTGTCACTCAGTGGCTAGGAACAACCCAGGAGTCTCTCAGGAGAAGTGCTTGAGTGCTCCCAGCTATGGAGCAGTCAACCAAATTAATATGGGGGAGATGGGACTGCATAAGTCGAAGGATGTCCTGGGTGCAAGGATCTCTTATCAGCCCCTTCTTCTTGTAAGCTCCATTCAGAGTTGAAGCTGGGGCCTGTGGAGCTGCTATAGTATAGTGTCGAAAGAGACTGAGCTAAGAATTTGTATTTCCTTGCTTCAAATCTTATTTCTATATACACTCACAAGATGACCTTAGGCACACTACCTACTCCGTCAGCCTAGACTTCCCCAGCTGCAATATGGGGATAAGAGTACTTACTTATGTGGTTGATACCACCCCCTTCCTTCCCTCAACACATTTCCCTCTCTGTCCTGGCCTCTGCCCCATTCATCCCCATCCCCTCTCCGTTCCTTCCACTCCCTGCCCATTGCCCACCCCTTGCACCACCTTCTTGACTCCAGGACTTCTCTGGTGTCCACTAATGTGCAGCTACGGCTGCTTGCCGCTTGTGGTGATGGGTATGATGATATGATGGGTCACATTTTGTAAAAAGCATTGTGCCACCAGAATGCATGTTTCTGTGGCACAGCGCCTCACTAGAATAGAATAGTGCGCACCATCTTACCTGAGCCTTGCAAGATTGCTCTGCGGGTGTTTTTCATCTCTACTTATTTAACCTGCTATATTTAATCTGCAGTCTTAGTTTATGGTCAAAGATAGCAACAGATTGTCACATTTTATTTTAAAGGGGCACATTTTAATTTCCCCTCCCCAAAAATCTGTTTATAAGATGTTCTGACTGACCCCCCCCCCCCAAAAAAAAAAAGTTTTCATATCTGAAACACATTGATCTTTCTACAACAACTCATTTTCCTAGCACCTATTGCTAGGACATTTCTTGGTGTCCCACACATCTGCCCACCCACCTGACTTCAATAAAGGACCCCCTGGGCTCCACCTAATACCCATGTACTCTGCTCTGCCCTTGTCACAAACATAGGACAGGAAATCAATTGCAGTAGTGCCAGTGATGGAATAATAAAATAAGATATCAATTGAAGCCTTAAAGAGAACTTTCTGAAATACTAAAAAGAAAGGCCTTTGGGTACTTTCAGACAAGCACAGAAATAATCAATTTGGTTAATGAAAACTACTTGATTTGGCCTGTCAAATCTTCTTTTCAGACTCGATGCCTTAACCAAAGATGGAGGCAAGTTCTGTGATGTAAGAAATGTAGCTGGGGTATTCAGTCAAGTGACAGCCCTGTGATTAAGTGTGACAAACAGTAATTTTTTTTTTTAAATCAAAGCAGCAAACTAGTTATCGCCCAAACAAAACAAAAGTTATGACTTCAGGAAGATCAGGCTGAATGGCAAGAAAAAATGTGTGTGTTGATAAATTGGATAGACTGTGACAAATGAAAGGTGATTTGGTTAGAGAGAAACGAAGCTGCTCATATGAGCAATTGCACTGAATATGGATGACAAATACAGATGGTGGCCAGAAATTACGGATGAGCTTGTACAAACACTCTCTGGAAATACTTTTCAGATAGATCAATCAATAAAATGGGCTAAAAGAAAGGGCAAATGACAATGATTAAATTAAACTAGCGAACATTTGACAATACAGATGAAATGGCCAAGTGCAAAGATGTATAAAAGAAACTTATGTTGTATGCAGAAATACCAGATTCATCTTAAAGTTTTCCATCTCCATTCCAAGGGGAAAAATGGTTTGATGAAGAAGAAAAATGACCAGCCTTTCTGGTCAACTGCTGAAACAGTATCATCAAGACAGCCAATGAGAAGCAAGCATTGGCGCTGTGATTTTTATTTTTATTTTCCAGGAGATGAAAGATTTCTGGTGTCACTTTGGGATCATTGTGTCTGTTCACTCCCAGGAAGCTCTTAAACAAGAATAAGTGTTCCGGCTAGACTTGGGGGCTTGATAAAGATCACTGGCCTAGAGAGAAAAAGTGTGATTGATGGGGCTTATCTCCTGCTCTGTATCACCACAAAGGCGTTGAAGTGTCATCTTTGCCGTGTCTTTAACTTCTGGTATGGGAAGCAATTAACCCATAACAACAGCAGACACTCGGGCCACAATCCTATGCTCAGTTACTTGGGAGTAAGTAATTCAATGGGAGTTACTTCTAAATAGACATGCATAGGATTGTGCGGTCAACAGCTTATAACCAGGAGTTGCTGCGTTGTTAAGCAACTGCTGAGGGCTCAGGGGTCTCAGAAGGACCATCTTCTGAACCCTAAGTCCACTCCTGTACCTATTGCCTTCCTGGGCTGGTGAGAGAATGAGTCACTTGGAGCTCACCCAGGTAGAGAGCTATTCACTGAGGCTAATTTGCAGAGGAACTCAGAGCCTGAAACTCAGAGCCAGTCCTGTTATAGTAGGGCAACGCCAGAAACATTGTTTTCTGAATGAAAAAGACAATGAGGCAGGGAGGGGGGCAAATCACTGACCATATACATTTCTTATTCACACAATCATGCATTTGGAAGGCTCCCAAAGTCCAACTGCTTTCTTGGCCCTTACCGTGCAATCCTAGGTGTGCCTACTCAGAAGTAAGTCCCATAGTGTTCTGTGGGGTTTACTCTCAGGGAAGTATGTATAGGTTTGCAACCTGAATGTTAGCATAGGACATTTCTTGTATGGCAAATGTAAAGAAAATACAAGGGTGGGGGATCCATCTGTTGTCATCCCCTCTTCAAACTGTGCATTTGAGCGATTTGAAGATGCCGCTTCTAATTTCACGGTGATTAGGAGGCTAAACAGCTCCATAATAACACATCTGTGGAAGCTAAACCAGCATTAAAAGAATGTGCTTTAGAGTGTCTGTGGAAGTGTTGAGTGAAGGCTTAAATGGCAGGTTTTGTGCTGCATCACCCTGAGATAATTATTATAACAGTGCGAGAAGAAGAAGGAAATAACATCTTTCGGAACTTCTTCCCAACTCCCATGAAGTTAAGCTGTCTGAAATCCTTGAAGGAATGGGAAAATGTGCCTCTCTGTAAGCAGCTGGCTGAAACCTTTCAGATGTCAAATTATGCATAGATATTTAAATGAGGCCTTATGTGGCAAGCTGTGATAAAGGGGATGTTTCCCAGCTGGGGTGCAGTCACAATTGCTGGTAAACTTTACCATACTGCATTATGTAATTTATCATTGTATCATCGCTTCACTAATTTGGGGTTATTTGTTTGTCTCTTTAAAAAAAAAAAGCCTTCATTTCATAAAACACAATGCAGTAATCAGAGTCCTCTGCTGACATCATAACTTATTCACATGTATCATATGAAAAGGTACAGTACCAAGTTCTCTCCCTTGGGTGATGTAAAAGTGAAAAGCACTATTTAATATTGGGAAAATTATTATTTCATGGGTTTACCAAGGGCAAGGAGAAATGATTTATCTCATGCAATGGACTTGGGGTACAATGGCAGAAAACTGTCCATTATTTAGCTTTTTATTATATATTTTTAGCCCAATGGTGCCATGTCAGTGTTCTGTCACAGGCACCAAAACATGATGGGCTACGTCTGCAGCTATGACCCTTTTACTCCCTGCCTTCCCTTGCATTTTTCTTACAGTATTGCAGTTCACAACTCACTTCCCCAGATGTGTATGATACAGTCAGTCAGTTAATGCCAACCTTCCTCTCCTCTTCATGGCAGTTTAGGCACATAAGGATGGACTTTTCAGAAGAGATATGCTCTCAGTAGACAGCTTAGCAACATCAGGCAATGTAGACCATCAATAAATGCAGGGAAACCTTTGTGAACTGTTTGGGTGACACTTAAACATTGGAAAGGTGGGGTATACACACAGGTTTATGAATATCACAGCTTCCCTTGGTGAAGCTTGTGTCAACACTTTCGCTCCTGCACATGGCTGCGAAAAGATGGCATGCGTGACAAAATGGTTTACACTTTTATAGAAGCGAATAAGTAAACCTGTGGAATCAGAATCAGTGGATTACGTGAATTTACTACTGTATTCATAGGTCACTTTCCCATCCCTTTATGGGCCATCAAAACAGTGATGGGCATTTTGCTCATACTGATAAAAAGACAGAGCACTTTTGTAAAAGATAATAATTTCCACAGATTTCAATGAGAGAATGATGTTCAGATAGAGGCAGCGATTACCACTGACTAGATCACACCTAATAAAAATAACTGTCATGATTTGTATTCAATTCTAAGTACCAAAAACAAAGTGCTGTGGCATGGTGGTGTTCATTCATTTAGTTTACAGTCATTTATCACACTGCTCTGGAGCCTGAGTCTATCCAAACTTCACAGCTATGGAATACTGTTAAAATATGATTTGAAATGAAATATGAATCCATCTCTCTTTCACCACCCACACTGCTCTCCTTTTCTCATTACGAGCTTCTAAATAGTTTCAGCAATTATCTCCAAGGTAGGGAGGGGATTCAATGAAGATGAGAAACAGTTATCCTCTCCACCTGTCAGGTCTGCAGCAGGCTTGCATGATTATCCCTTTACAAGAACTAAAAAAGAAACAGCTGTTTTGGAAGCAGTTTCCAACTTCGTTCCTTACTTAGCCCTGCAAATGCAATGCATTTCCAATGCAAATTATCCTTGATATGAACAAAAGGTGTTTTTTTATTTTTTAAAGTGACTTTTCAACGGGGCTTTCAGAAATTTCATTTTCATTCATGTCTTTAAGCTCTTCTATACTGTGAGTGAATTCAACATTTCAGAAAGCTGTCAATCGGCTTATGGTAGAGGCAGGCTCCCAAGCAAGCGTCTCCCACACAACTTTCCGAATTCACCTTTGTGATGCTCAGCAATCAGCTGCATTTGTTAGAAAATGTGTGAGTCTCTGAAAAAAGAGGTATAGATTGCTCTAATGCCTGTGGACAATGGAGGCATCTTACTTCATTTTTTAAAAATGCTGCAGAAGTGGGTCAGTGCACTGAATTTCCAAACCCCGCCACGCTATCAGGTAGAGTCACCTGTTAGAGGCTACTGAGTCTTACTGTGCTTATGTGATGCTTTTCTCGTTCTTCCTCTGAGATGTGCTGCACTCTCCCTCACCAACTGAACTTGAATTTGGAAGACTTTATAGCGAATGTTTCAGACTGTTGGCAGTTCAGGTTTTATCAAACACTCGGGATGAGCTCTTTCATTCAGATTTGATGAAATTCTCTCTGGTCCTTCAGATGTTCCTGGAGAGGAAAATGTGGGACAAATATATGTGGTTGTCAGTCCATGCAAGCACCTAGATTTCATTCTAAAATGGTGTATTGTTCAATCAGGTCTCTTACAAATGTGTGATCAGGGCCTGATCTCACACAATGCAACATCTCAGCAATGCCAAGGAAGAATTATGCTCTCTCAAAGGCAATTTGAGATTATGCTCTCTCCAAGACAATTTGCCAGGGATGGGAACTTGAGTCCTGATTACTCAACTCAAGTCCTGAAAACATGTGTTATCCCGCGACTCATGTCAACTTGAGGTATGGATGTCACTGACTTGAACGTGACTCGTGACTCATGACTGACTTAGAAATTAGTCATCACTTGTATATACTCAAGTCATGAAGACTTGTGATTTTTGTGCCTGTGACTCGGTTTTGTGCCTGTGTGTGCTTGCTCATTTATTTTTTTTGCTGCTTTTATGTTGCCCCAAAAGACCTCATGGTGGATACGGAAGTTGGCATTCAGAAGCATGGCAGCAACAGACACAGCGAGAGGAAGGGGGTAGGTAGTTCTGGGAGGTGGGGGCTGGGGGTGGAAGAGAGAAGGAAGGCTCAACAAGGCTGGGGGAGGAACTTTCTTTATCCAATGTTTTTGTACATTGCCTGCCTCAAAGCAACTTACAAAATAATCAGAAAAAATATAATCAACAATAATAACAAATGAATCAAACAATAGTAAAAAAAATAATAATAACACCAGAACTTTCAAACAATGTTCAAAAAATCATACCCAAAAGCTGCCCTAGGGGACAATTTTGGCACCAGAATAGCAGAGAAATCTTCTTCTTCAGCATGCTTACACTTCCAATCCCCTTAGCTACTGCTGTTCTGAGCTTAAATTGGCCCCCTCCAGCCCACCTCTTCCTTTAAGCTCATCTGTTACTGATGGGTCTAATACAGTAACTGCCCTCAGGTCTTTTTCTTGTTCAGATGTTTATCTCTACCCAAGAATTACAGAACAAACTCTCATCTCCTTTCACTCTATTATATATGTGATATTGATCTATCAGTCAATCTGTAGATATAGACATATGGCAGCTAACCTGTTTATTTAACAATTGGCTTAAAGTAGTGTCTTTGCCAGATGGTTTGCCTTTAAGAGTTAAATACTTAAGTCAGATTTCTTGAAATTAGAAAGCAACTCAGATAATGAAATTGCATGAATTGTATTTGAGATGTCAATTGCAGAAGTGGAATTTAAAAAAGATTAAGCAGTTCTCTTCTCAAAAGGCCATTCTATTGGCTCTGAGAGTATACTCTGGGCTTTTCAAGTTATAAATTCCAATGTGGTAACTTTAAGGATCTACAGAACATATTGTTTGCCTGCCTCAGCTACTTGAAGAGCATGAATATTGGCCCAGCTAAGAGAAAATCTTTACTCATCAGCAGGGCCAGAATGGCAACAGCAAAAGTTGCCTCTTTTGCCTTTGTGGCTGTGAAACAGCATTAAAATTATTTCAGTAATATAGTAGATTGCAATTAGGATAATTGAATTTCTTGTTCCATGATATATGGAATCCTCATTTATAGTTACAGGGGACTGATAGGAGAATTGCTTATATCTTTGATTTGAAAGGTTCTGGAACAGTGCTTAGGGCTGAATCCTATCTGGCTCTAGCGCCGGTGGTGAGCTCCAGCATCAGCTCTGGGTGCCGCTGGGCAGCGGTGTGGGTTTGTGGGGCAGGGGGGAGGGTGGAGCAGGGGGAGTGACCAGCCCAGGAGGGGGGTGGGACCAGCAAAGCCCTTCTCTGCTGGACCCAATGCTCCATGTCAGGCTGAAAAGCCCAACACGGAAGTTCTCCAGTCTGCAGCAGCAAAATAGCCAGCACAGGCTCAAATAGCCCCATTGTGGGACCTACACCCTTACTCAGGGGAAGGGGACAAAAGTCACCTTCCCCTGAGGAGACCTCCAGCAGTCTCCATGGAATTGCTGGATACAGCTGTCACCATTTTGGCACCACTGCACCCAGTAGCCCCGCCGAGGATAGGATTGGGCTGTTATTCTTGTACTGTAACTCATTTTGATAGCTTGATTACAACCTAAGAGAATATGATGAGGCATAGAAATGTCAGGGTTTTTTGTTTGTTTGTTTGTTTTTATGGCAGCATTGGTTGAGCAGACTGGCATGCATGTTCCCAGTTACTCACAAAGCTCATGGGGTGACCTAGGGTCACACACAGACTCTGGGCTGAACCAACTTCACAAGCTTGTTGTGGAGTTACGACGGGGCAACCCTTGCACACCCTATCCTGAGCTCCAAAGAATAAAAAATGTGAGAAATAAATGCAACCAGTCAATGTCATCTTGTGGATTCAGATTGTTCCAACAACGCTACCACTTGTCCAGTTTTGCAGCCACCTCCTCCTTCCTTTGTGGGCAGCACCTTCCCAGCACAGAATAGGAAGTTACATTGTCCTGAGTCAGCCCACTGGTCCATCTAGCTTAGTATTCTCTATGCTAACTGGCTGTGACACTCTCATCTTTCAGACATCTCCAACCTGGAGATGCCAGGAACAGAACCTGAGACCATCTGCATGCAAAGCCAGGTGTCCTACTACTGTACTGAGCTACAGTGCCATTCCACCATTGGTTGAAATGTAAGAATGGAACCTACATGCATACAACTGTGCATGAGTATGGCATCTATTCATGATCAGAAAATTTGCTGCAACTATTTTTCCCAATTGCATATACCAGCTCTCCACACAAAGGGTCTTTTCTTCCATTCTACCCCAAATTCAGACAATATTAGGGAGTGTGGTTGGGGCTATTTGCTGGTCATGGACCTGGGTAACTGGCATGATCCTGCTTGCCTATGTGCGTTGATTGAACATGAGGAGGGGAGCATGCCTTGGCACTAATGCAGAATTTAAAGCATGTTCATAGATCAACCTTAAACAGCCTTTAGCTCCACTTGTCCGGTACTTGTGTAGATGTTTGAACATTATTTGTGTGGCAGAGGAAATGGAACAGAAGTGTTTGCAATGCAAAGGAGCATTCTGGATGGTGTAGTTTTAAATTTACACTACAAAAAAAATGTGAAGCAAAAAAGGGGGGAGCTTTACGCCTCCTATATGAAAGTGCTGTTATCCTTTGTAGATGTACAGCTTGGAGATTTCATCTTCACGATGCAGACATCAGAAAAAGATATCAAGTTATATCGTTTGCATATTCAACCCTCCAAGACTCACTTCTGCCTTCCAGCTCACAAACGTTTAGTTGTTTAATAGTCACTTAGGAGAGGAACAGAGGTTAAATGTTCGTAAAATAAACAAGAATCCGTCTTTCTGTCCCCATACGCAACAAACTCCACATTCTTTTCACTTGTATACAGAATATGTCTTCAGGGCAGCTCTTTCCTACCTAATGCTTCTAGCAAATGCCCATCATCACGGTGCTGAAACAAGGGTGGTGGTAATATAGTGTGTACGAGTGGGGAACTTTTAAATGTGCAGGGGAAAGAACGGGGGGGGGGGAATTCCTCCAACAGTTGCCCCAAGAGAAAAAGGAGGCTGAGCCCTTCCTTTCCTGTTTCAACCAGTTGTTCAGGAGGTGGGAATTGAAGTCAGAGACAAAAGGTACAATATCTTTAGGTCTCAGCCTTTATTCTTGAGATTGTTGCAGTTTGAAGCAATGTGGTATTATTGCACCTTTACCAGCAGGAGGCAGAAAGGTTGAGTAGATAGAAGTAGGGGACAAGGTGTTCTCTCTGTCTTTCCTATTAGGTATTTAATGCTCCTTGATTACCCAGAGTTCAATTATTAGGAAGCACAGTAGACACGACAAATGTTCTTCAAATGCCCTGCTTTTGGAGGGTGAGGGCATTTTTAAACTTGCCCGTCAAACTTGCTGTGAATTTTGCATTCCGCCCTCCCCCACCATGCATATACCAAAAAGTTTCCCTGATCTTGTGGACCTTGAAATGGTGTCCCCGTCTCTGCACCCATCATTGCTTTACCACTGCAGGGCTTGTGTGGGTGCAGAGCATGCAAAGTCTAGCGCAGTGTGGGATATTCCATCATTGCCAAATTTCATGGGGATCATAATTTAAAAGAATTTCACAAAACTCCTCAGACGTTGTCCTTGTTTTTGACAGCAGTACAGACATTTTTAAAAAGGACGGGAAAATGTGGGTAGATATTGTTAAATATTATGGCCTTTAAAAGCTGACTGTTTAAATCACCATAATGGTTCATAGCAGGTTAGAATAGGATGAGAAATGGATTCTAGTCATTGCTCAAAAAACAACCGCTGAAAACTGGTGTCGAGATGCACAGCAGCTCCAGAGTTCCCTTATCGTTGTAGTAGAAAGTCAGGTCCAATGTTATTTAGTGAAATAATGAGTGTGCGTGCCACTGAAGGCAAGATGAGGGAGGGAATGACTGAAGGCTACACAGGAAGACTCATTTGATCGATTTTTGTCTTGAAAATTCAAAATACAGGAAAAGAACTGACCTGCTTTCTCAGACTTCTTCCTGAAGTGCAGTGGGCCAGGCTGGCTCATACATGAGGCCAGGTGGACTGGGGGAGTCAACCACAAACAGGCAGGGGGTGTTGTTCACCACACCCAACCACCAAACCATTCATTCCCCCTGCCAGCCATGCCACTGCCATGATCCTCTTCCTGCTCACTCTCTGTGATGAATGCCTGTTTCCCCTCCCCCTTTTTGTCTTTTTTCCCCCCTTTTTTATTTTTGGGCAGTTTAAAATCACCAGAAGCTCCTGGGAAAGAGCAGCCTAAAAAGCTGCTGGTTCATATTTTGCAAGCAGCCTTTGTCCTGTGTTTGAGACCCCTTTATATAGCCCATGTGCATTTATAGATTGAAGAATTTCCTTCATGTATGAGCATGTGCTTCCTCCTGAATGGTATGTGCTTCATGATTGGGCAACCAAATCTGTCCAGCTGGTTCAAGGGCTGGGATAGAAAGACCAGGTGGAAGTCTTGAAGGCCTCTTCCAGGCTGGTGACCCACACTATTGGCCTCTGTAGGCCTCAGAATCGCTCGCAGAAGCCTCCAAGTGTCACTTCCAGTAAAACCAGAAGTGGCTTCTGAAAACAGGAAGTGACTTTAGGAGGTTCCCCCCCCCCCCGATTTCTTCCCTCTGCCTTGTCCCTGTAGCCTTAGATGGTGGCAACTGGATCAAGGTTTTTTCCTCATTCAGCTACTCGTCCAGTAAAAGGAAAGCAAAGAGCAGGAAGGGATCCATCTGTGCTACCACTTGGTTCTATTCTACTTGGTCAGTCTGCCTTCTCCCAGGATCCACACTCTTTTTCCATTTCTCTGACACTCTCTTTCCAAAGAGAAGGGAAGAAAGCAATGACATGCTGTTTCTGCCTCCTGTGCCACTTCCATAATCCTTCACACATATCTCCTTTCTACAAGGGACGCCAACTGAAGTGGGATCTCAATAGTGGTGCTAGAAGGGGATAGAATGATGATGCCACCATGATTCCTCTCTGACCTGTTTCCCTTCTCTTGAACGAAGGCAAGTGAATCAGATGAGGGAAGGTTTGTGGAAGTGCCCTTCCTAGTTTTTCTTCTGTTCCCAGCATGCTCTCCACAGCCCATTTTGATAAATCAATTGGTTGGGGGAGGAGGTGCCTATGGTGGAGCAATTCCATTTTGATTGCTCTCTAGCTACTTTTTTTTTTTCTCCAGCTCCATCACCACAGTGGCTTGCAGCAGTGGCACTGGAGAGAGAGAGGTAAGCCACTGCTGCCCTGATCTTCTCACATGCAATAAGAGAATCAGAGTGCCAGGGGAAGTTGTTGGGTAGGGAAGGAGAGGCAGAAGACAAGCATGGGGGCAGGGCAGCCTTCACTGCCTTCCCTATCCCACTGCCTCCCCAACCACTCAGCCTCATGTATGGGCCAGCCTTCTTCATTTCGGCCTCTTCTGGGGTTGTTAGAAAATAAAACTTTTGTTTCTACAAATGAAAAACCATTCCTTTACAGACAGCAGTTCTCCACTTGATCTGTGGCACATACTGATTTGCAGTATGTACAGCAGCATCTCTTTGGATGACTAAATTATATTTTGCCAAATGGGTTTTTTTGCCCCATCATCCAGTCAGAACTGATTACTTTATAATATATTGTGTGTAATGTTAAAGCACATGGAAAGGTTTTACGAAATCCACCCCTATTTACTGTTTACAGAAGTGTTATGAGGCAGCTCAGATTTCATGGAGCAAATTACAGCTCACTAAAGGCAGAACAAATACAGATTTGTAGAATCAAGGAAACTCCACTTCCTTGGATGGGGAAGTGACTGAGAGATGTTGTGTTCAAGGACAAGGTAATTCCCAAGCAAACATCAGCATGCAATCAGACCAGAAAGGAATTAAATCCGAAGTCTCTCCATTAGTAGCAGTAACAAGATGTGGAATTTGGAAATAGTAACATAATTAGGGCTCAATTCTAAAGAGCAGCGGTTCTCAAACATTTTACTGCCATGGCACACTTTATCAGCCATGGTGATAAAGTGTGCTGTGGCAGTAAAATGTTTCGAATCACGCTCCAGGATGCCTTGTGGCTTTCTTGTAGTAACCCAGAATGCAAAGCCACAAGGCATTCTGGGGTGCAACACAGCGCAACATGACTAATGAAGTGGGTTGCACACAGGTGTTAACCAGAAGCCACAAGGCATTCTGGGGCATGATGCACCCAGAATGCCTTGCAGCTTCTGGGTAATGTGGCCCCATGACCCACCAAAAATCAGGTTGCAACCCACTTGTGGGTTACAGCCCACAGTTTGAGAAACAATGACATGGGGCACTTATGGTGGTGGAACTCCTGGTCTACTGCTGCAGTATCATAAAAAGAACACATTGGCTTCGGGGGCCACTGATGCAAATATCTGGAGGCCCGGCATACATGGCAGTAGCTCCCAGATGTCACATTGAAGAATGGTGGCAGAGGGGGAAGTTTAGGGAAAGTTTGTGTTGGAGACCAGGCTGGGTAGAGGTGGGATGGGTGAGGGGGGGTGTTGCATAAATTTTTTGAGGTGGCAGTGACAGCTGGTACTAGAGGAATGGATCAGGAAAATGCTGCTGTAGATGGTACACTACTTTTTAAAACTTTATCCATTGTTATAAACAGTTATGGGTACAATCCTAACTGGCAGTTATGCCAGCATAGGTGGCCCTGGAGGGTTGCAAACATGCCGTAAAGCATGTTTGCGCCTCCGTGAGCGGGAGCTGCATCGCCACATTCAGATGCGCCACAGTGCGGACAAAGGTAGAAGCTCTGCCGTGGTTCCCGCACCACCGCTTGTGTCGGCGCAAGTGCACTGACACAAGCGGCAAAGGTGGGCGTGGAGGGCGTGGGGAGGGGATGGGAGGAGGGCGGCCCCAGGGCAGCGCACAGGGAGCCGGGGGCGGGGCTGGGACCCGGCGGTTATGCCAGATCCCAACCCCCGTCCTCTGGGTGAGCGGAGTGGCTTCAAGCCGCTCCACTTTCCTCAGACTTGCGTCACCTCTGGAGGTGGCGCGGGTTCAAGGAGACCCATAGGGGCGCGCAGCCCTTACCCACAGGTAAGGGGAACAGCTTCCCCTTGCCCGTGGCTGAGCCGCTGCTCGCTGCAAACCCACGCTGGATGCAGCGCAAGCCTCCTGGCTTGCCTGCTCCAGCGCGGGTTTTGATTGCACCCCAAGTCTGCTTACTATACAAGAGTGGCACAGCATACATATTTATATGAATATCATTACTGACAGTGACTCTTCAGAGTTTTTTAGAAAATTTAAACGTATTGTTGGTGATATTTTTTTTAAAAGATACTTTCAGTTTAATGTCCCTTCAGTTTCTTTTCCAGAATGACTCAATAGTCTAATAAATTCTTCACTTGACCTGCTGTTGACATCATATTGGGTTAGGGCAATTAATTTCAGCACCATTCCTTGAGGCAAGGATGTAGCTGAGACTTATTGATGAACACATGTCTGTCTGCCAGATGTTTTTGTCTTCTTTCTTTCTCCCCTACTGGCAAAACCATCTAGTTTATATTCCACTCAGTGCCTTCTTTACAGAATCCTTGTTGATAGGCTGACCAGCAATGTTCAGCTCTGAGCATGGCAGGATAGACCACAATACAAATGCATCCCTTATGTCAATGCAAGCCAAATTATCTCTGCTACAAATCATGAATATGGCATGCTCATAAATGAGCTATATTTATAGTCCATCCCTGAGCAGCAACTAATAGTTAAGATATTTTGAAGTGAATGGGTCAGCAGCACTGACGGTACTCACTTACTACTGCAAGTTGAAAAATAGGCCAAGGGGGTCCTTAGCCCCTTCCTTCCCACTTGAAGTGTTTTATAGAGCTTTGTCCTTATTGAGTTGCTCGCTCCCATTTGGCTGCAGAGGCAGCTGCTTTCTACTGGGCCAGACCAATTGTCGATCCAGCTCAGGGCCCAATCCAATGGGCCTCCAGTGTCAGTGCTGAGCTCCAGTGCTGGGACTGGATGTCATCAGTGTGCCGTAAAGCACGTTTACAGCACCCGTGGAGTGCCAGTGCCAGCCCAGCACCGGTTCTGGAGCAGGGGGAGGGCAGGGGAGGACGGGGCAGGGAGAGGAACTGGCCTGGGAGGGTGGTGGGGTTGGCGGAGCCCTGCTCCGCCAGATTCTATCCTCTTCGTTGGGTTGCAAAACCTGACATGGAGGCTTTTTCATCTGCGCCAGAAAAATAACCAGCACAGATCTGAGAAACCTAATTGCAGGGCCTGGGGCTTTCCTCAGGAGGAGACGAGAGTCCAGGGAAGGGTGGGCCTGGGAGAGCAGGGACGGAAGTCCCGTTCCCCTGAGGAGATCTCCGGCAGCCTTGGCACCGCTGCACCCAGTGGCCCTGGATGGGCTGCCCAGCTACAATCCTATATACACTTACCAGTGGTACTTACTTCTAAGTAGACATGCATAGTATTGCATTGTGCCTTGCTTCTCCCGTCAGCAGCTCCACAAGCTTCAATACAAGGATGTTTCCAACCCTACCTCCAGGATTTTCAGCAAGTTAGAAGAAGATCAGAATACCCAGTGGACAAAGATGGAGGGGGACAGATGAACTGGTGGCTGTTGCATTTGCTGTCCCGCCAAGGGTGCTGCTATATACAGACGTTTCAGATCACTCATGGCAAGCCAGGTCCTATCTGTGCCATTTTAGAGTTTGTGGCTGATCCTGTGAACCTCTGTGATCCTATCCTCTACCTCTTCTCATGTCTGGGTTCCTGGTAGGAGCAGGTGGCGATTCCAGCACTGGGACTAGGAAGCTGCCCGCTCCAGGCAATAGGGATATTAAGACAGGACTAAAATATAAAATACAGATGTCAGGAAGGAAGGATAGTTCATTATCAAATATTAAAGTAAATTCTGAGCATGTGCCAACAGTAGTTACTAGTCTCACTGGTCTACTCTGATTAATGTCAATGGCATAGATACAAAAACGAGACATCCGTTCGAAATATACTTTGTTACAAGTGATGAACTAAGAGTTTTGGGGCAAGTGTATCTGCTTCAAAATAATTTTTCAAGTATGTGAAAATTCACATCACCACAAGCAGTGAAGATCCATATTACAAACCTGATATTTGCAAACTTCATGAATGTCACTAGGAACAATGGACTGGTTTCAAACCGCTTTATCAGTCCTGTCAATGTTGACAGCAACTATCATCTCTTTGACAGAGAACTTCTTATGTGCAACACTGTGAATACTTATGCCTAAGAATCTCTACCTTAAAGCAGGACGCTTTAAGAATGGAACAAAATTCCACTTCAGAGCACAATCCCATTGCTATTTTAACATAAGTAGGATTAAAATGGAGCTTTAATATTCAAATTAGTAGGCTTTGAAGATGTAGTAAAGCATATGTCTAATTGGATCTTTTTTTTTAATTTTAGGAGTTATAGCATTTTTAAATGCAATATTATCCTCACTTTAGGCAGGAGCTTGGCAAGAGAGATTTATGGTAATTAATATGTTTGACCTTAAAAACTATCCCAGCTGATCTGGGCTATCATAACATGAAATGAGTTTTCTCAGGGATTTGTAAGCACCTAAAATAGTTAGAACAGATTTCATGAATGAAGCATTATCACAGCAGAGGTCAGCCAGCTACAGATGAGAAGCTTCAGTATCATCATATAGATTTAATCAGATTTTTTTTTTTAAATTGCACAGCCTAAGTATCATGCTAGTATTAGCATGTAGGCTGAGGAAGCTCCAGGAAAGGAAGGAGAGAAATTGGTTTACAGTGGGTGCAGCTAGAGTCCTTGACCAATGCCCCATTGCTGCAAAGAGGGATAACCGAAGACAAAAATTGCAGAACTCTTTATGCAAGTGTTACAGTAATGTATGCCTTGCTCCCTGGAGTAAGACTTTGGTAGAAATACAAAGACAGTTGTGCAATGATTCTCCTGTGGATGATTAAAGACAACTGTGGGTTTCCGTAAATGCATATGTCCCCATCTGCCAGGGGCAAGCCAAGCCTGGGAAAAAAGACTTTCATGTATGAATCCCTTTTTTCGTTTGGGATTCTGTGTTTACCAGAGGTTACTGCAAGGGTAGGCTCTCGCTTTCTGATACACACACTTAGACATATGCAGATGGAAGACTTGGATATGGAAGAATATGCATGGTGTTTAGATCAAAACATTTTGCATGCAGTGTAAAATTCTTGAACAAATTTTGGATGTGCTCTGATTTTTAACATGACTTTCAATAAACAGCAAACCAAACTTTTAAACAGAAATAAAACCTAAACCAAAACTCAGTTTGGTTCTGCAAAGTGTGTTCGATCTTAAAAAGAAAAAGTGGATTTCTCCCTACCTGGAATGACATCTCAATTTTAAAATAAGTTTAGCCGCCTGGACTTCCAAATGCAAAGAAATTAGTTTCCACAAGTACCTGACAGGACATTCATTTTCAGTCTTTGTGGGCTAGATCCAATTTCCTATTAATTGACAAGGAGCCTTTTCATTGATTTTAGTAGGGATTAGGTCAGACACACTTTTAGTAGTTAGTCTTTTATTATAAAAAGAATCATACCGCTCAGTCTTCCGAAGTAACAAAACTAACTTTAACCAGATATATATGGCAGGCAGTTCTCCCCAGACAAAAAAAACAAGCAGAATATTTAAATTTCCAGACTAAGATATAGTTTGGACCAAACACCAAGCTATATAGGGTGGTTTACTATATCCATACAGGACTCAAAGATCTGAGTTCTCAGTACCACACAGGAGGCCGTCAAGGGCACTGTGAAAGGTCAAATGGTAATTGAGGGTGGAGAAGGTACTACTTACCAAGGAGGAATAGTCAGGTAATCTTGCAAGTCAGATTGGTGTTGGACAGCAAGAAAGGGAGAGGGACAGAAGGTAGTGCAATTCATACCAAGTAAGAGGGCAAGACTGAGAGTTGGATGCAAGCTGAACCAAGCTGAGGTTGATAGAGGGGAAGGTCTCCAGTCACTTAGGACCCGATCGTATCCAGTTTTCCAGTGCTGGTGCAATTGTGCCAGTGGGGTGTGTGCTGCATCCTGTGGTGGAGGGGCAGTCATTGGGGCCTTCTTAAGGTATGGGAACATGTGCTCCCTTACCACAGGGCTGCATTGTGGCTACACTGGAACTGGGAAGTTGGATAGGATTGGGCCCTCAGACAACCAGCCTTCCCCCCCCCCCGACTTTGGTTTGTTGATGGTTTTAATTGCAAACTACATTTGCATATTTTCATCAATTTTTAAAGAATGTTCTTGTTTAGATGGAGAAAGAAACATGTCACCAATTGTTAGATAAGATTTGGGTTCGTTCTTTTTTGTTTTGTTTTGTTTAAGGTAGCTTTCATTATCTTTGCTGTCTGATCTGTCCACATATTTTCTAGCTCCCAGTGCAACAGGAGCTAAAGAAGCAATTATTTTTCACAAATACATGTATCTAATGGATTTGCAGAATATTTGAAAACATGGTTTTTGACACATTGCCAGCTAAAAACTTGCCTGGTCTCATTCAGAAGATGACAGCCAATGCTTTATTTTGAAAATTATCTGGAGCGGGAAGGCGCCATTGAAACGTGATTTTCTTAATCTTTGTGCCTTCTGAAATACCCTATCTCCAAAGCTTGGCTATAGATATGTCAAGTTTGGAGAGGGTGCTTGGTGGGGGAGGGGGAATTTTCATTTACTTGCAAATCAAGACATTTGCAGCCTGTCTGGATCGCATAGATATCACATCTGCAGCAGCTTTCTTGAAGACAGTTCATTAGATACTGTAATTATTTTAATATGACACCCCCTCAGTACTGCTCTTTAAGAAAGAAGTGAGGAAGCTGGCAAATAATACCATGCTATAGAAGGCCTGACAGCTAATACACTGTCATCTTCAAAGCTTTCTCCAGCCAAGTACTGCAAGGTGATAGTCGCTGAATAGATGCTTGCATTATGGAAGTGAAAGGGTTTAATCATTCAGTTAAACCCCTACACAAAAGCATACTTGTCAGAGTTGTTAAGTGCCCTGCCATAGCCCTACATCAAAGATCTTCAGTGGGGGCAAATGCAATAAAGAGAGAGGAAGTCTATCCAGGAAGATATTTACTAGCAGGGGCTTTTTATAGTTTGGATCTACAACACAGGAGAAGAGATGGTGGTATAAACTCAGGGCTTGTTCACACATGCAAGCACATCACTTGATTGAGTTCTCAGCATTTCTCCTCTGCTACTAAATGCATAGCCAAAGCAGGACATTTTTCAGATTGTGCTTACAATGATTGCATGTCTGGAGTTGGCAACCCCCCACCCTTTCACTGAATACCTGAAAAGAGCTCTCATTTATGCAACTGTATGTGTGTAGTGGACTTTGACAAGTCAAGCTGTAGTCCTGTCTTTGCATTCACTCCCCCCCCCCTTCATTAACTGCACACTCTGAACATCTGAGAAGGGCCTGCATTATTCCCAGAAGATGCTCAGGTTTGGTTTTCAGGTACTCTGAAGGATTCCTCAAAGCTGGGGTGCTACCATCATGGGGACTTCCTCTGCACTTAGTCTCAGAACGTGATGGAAAGTAGTGAAGGTGGCAGATTATCTGTTATAACGTAACCAAGCCATGCAGTGATTGATACACCAAAAGCAGCTGTTTTGGCCACATTCCACATTTTGGAAGAGTTCAGTTTTGCATCTGTAACTTCTTTAATAATGCAATGCCTTTATCATTCTCAGAAAAGCAGGAAGAAGCTTACGTACAAAAAAAAGTAAATCTCTTGAAAAGTGTAGGCTTCAAAATAAGAATAAACCTTTTTGGCATTTAAATATATGTACCAAAAGAACAGAAATGAATCAAACATCTCCCTTGTTTCTACTTGACTGTATGGTTGACCCACATAAAAATGATCATCTTTTTCAGTGCCAGGCCTAGGGTTACAGTATGGAACTTTGAAGCTAGTCTTAGGGCAATGTTAGATACCATGCTGAAGATCTGCAGGCAGTGTGATATAATGGATAGACTTGAATGGAGAGCTGGCACATCATGTGGCAGGCAATACTCAAAGCCTTGCCCCAGATCAGTGGCAGACATTGGCTGAGACCGAAAGAAAAGAAAACTAAACTAGAAACCAGACTCAAATGATTGATGTTGGGAACGAAAGTCTACACATTCAGTACATGATTAACTCCTCCACTCCTTTCTGTCAGTTAAAACAAATTGATATGTATGGTACTGGTACTTTCCGTTGGGAGAGGAAAACAGGGGAGGGGATGGATGTGCAGGGGAGGGAAACAATCTCTCTCCTCTCTCTCACGCGCATGCACACACACAGAGGGGGGAGGGACCTTTTCTCCATGAGATCCTCAAGGATGAGTTGATGTCCTGTGTCCCATCCTTCCCTGCCTCAAGTTTGAAATAGGGTGACAAAGGAGAAAGGAAAAAGAAAGAGAAAAAAACACATGCTTTTCTTCTCTTCTTTGAGATTTCACTTTTAATGCTGCTCCACAGAATCACTTGCCATTTTATGCATGTTTACTCTGAAGTAAGTCCTTGAGTTTAAAGAGGCCTACTCTCAAGTAAGTGTGCTGCCATCCTAAGCACCGTTCCTTGGGAATAAGCTCCATTAAACACACTCTGGACTTACCGTAGTTCTGTGGAAATATGCCTAAACTGTTTCACACAGTAGAAATGTCAGCTCTTCCTTGCCTTCCCACCCACTGCAGGCACTGCTGTAGAGGATGGAGCCCACCTTTCTATTTTTTCAGTGAAGCAGCCAGAAACAACTTCTTCTGAGTATGTTTTCAAGTGCTGTATCTCATTCATTTTGCAATGGCTCTGGACCAAACTTTGGGACATTGACTAGCTTGACATCTAGTTACTCTGAAGCAAATTTCAGAAAGTTTAGAAAAGTGTTTCATATTTTGTGAACAATAACGTAGTCACGGTTGAAAGTGCTATATTTTTCTTATTTCTCAAGTGATCTGGACCAAATTTTGAGAGGTGGTGGAGTTTGATGCCTAGGTACTCCCTGTCACATTTCAAGGAAATGGGAAAAAAGATGTCAAATTTTTTTGAGCAAACGAAGTTTTCACTCAGGCTGCTCTCAGCTCCACAGGTGACAGCAATATTTGTTTTCAGGAAGTACAGAACTAAAAATTTTCAGCTCCCTCAAACAGCCATGGACCACATTATGTGCCAGTATTGGCAACATTACTTTTGACAACAACTTAACTTTAAAGGATAACAAAAAATTTTGAGAGATTTTTTTTTTAAATAACAGAACATATTCCAAAGCACACCTGGGTTTTTGAAAATGAAACAGAAACTCAAAGCCCATAAATCTAAAGCAGGGGTGTCAAACACATTTCATACAGCGGGCCAAATAGCATTTATGATGTCTGCTGAGGGCCAGAAGTGATGTCATTAGGCAGAAAGTGTGTCATTAAGCAGATCAGAACCAGAAATAAGCTCTTTTTTCTCACTTAGGAATACATTGGCTGCAAATGACAGAAGAGAAAATGCACAAATCTTGATCATATTTCAAGATATGGGAGAACCTAATTATAATGTGCACCACACTTTCAGCAGTGACACCTCAGCACTGCTCAGCAGCTGAGACCCTGATAAAAAGCTTCGACAGACCACATCTGGCCCCTGGGCCTTATGTTTGACACCCCTGATCTAAAGTATCCTTGATGAAAAAGTCACACATAGGGGATTTGAGTAAGACTTTCAAACTGCTCTCTCTCTCCCTCTCTCTCCCTCTCTCTCTCTCTCTCTGATTTCTCAATTGATGTGTAACAAATTTGGAGTGGTAGTGGATACTGTGACCTTGTCACCCTGTTAAAAATGGCAGGAAGATGAAGGGATGGTGAGTTTAATTTATATGATCAATAGAATGTCCAGGGCTTATAATGGTTGGTTGGCAACCTTCAGTCTCGAAAGACTATGGTGTAAGCCTACAGCACCCACAGTCTCCCATCCAAGTACTAACCAGACCTGACCCTGCTTAGTTTCTGAGATCAGACAAGATTGGGCATGTGCAGGGTAATAATGATAGAACAGTGTTTGTCCACCTCACCTTAATAACACAGGCCCTCTCCTGTGTATTATGCCCACTCATCTTCCTTTTTTATTATGCCGGCTTATCTTTCTCTTCAGGTTCCCTTTCTCATCCCTACATTACAACTTACAATCCAACCTTAAACTGTGCTGGGCAGTGAACAGCCCCACTGGATCAGGCCATAGGCCCATCTAGTCCAGCTTCCTGTATCTCACAGCAGCCCACCAAATGCCCCAGGAAGCACACCAGATAACTAGAGACCTCATCCTGGTGCCCTCCCTTGCCTCTGGCATTCTGACATAACCCATTTCTAAAATCAGGAGGTTGCGCATACACATCATGGCTTGTAACCCGTAATGGATTTTTCCTCCAGAAACTTGTCCAATCCCCTTTTAAAGGCGTGGAGATTCATGGCCTTCCCTGTATCCAATGCAGCTTAGATTCAGGGTGGAGGTCACCTCGAGGTAAGTGACTATGCCCCCCCTGACCCCTAGCAATGTCCCAGGCTGCCCTGTGCGGCTATTCAGAACTCCACCAGCTTGCAGAAGTTTGAGCAGAACCAAGTAAAACCTGGTATGGGGGCTCTGCCAATCCCATCCTGCTCCCCCACCTGTCCTACCCCTCATTCTACTCTCTTCTTCCCCAAAACAATGCCTTCTCATCACTCTCTCCCAGCTCCTGTGCCGCTCAGCATGAAACTCACCTTTGTTGGTGGCCCTGTGGCTTAATGCAGCACTGCCAACTCAAGAGTAGTCATAAATGTGCCTTATGGCACATATGTGACACTCTAGGCCAGGGGTGTCAGGGGCCTGGGGAAAAAAGAATTAATTTACATTTAAAATTTGAATAAATTTACATAAGTTTACATAAATGAATATATTAAAGATGAACTTATATGAATGAATGAAGGTCTTGCAATAGCTCAAGGCCTATAAAAGGCCTTGCACAAAGCAAGGCTGGCCTTTCCTTTGCTACCGCTACTGCATCACAGACGTGAAACAACAAGCAGTGGAGAGAGCCCTTGTCCCACAGCTCATGCGAGAGGTCAAACAGTCGTCCTCATGCTGCGTCGGGCCAGTGTGGGCTCCAACAAATCTCTGGAGGGCCAGAGGCTCATTGGAAACTGGGGTCTCCCAGAGGGCCGCATTGAGAGGCCTCGAGGGCAGCAAGTGGCCCCAGGGCCGGGGTTTGGCACCCTTGCTCTAGGCTGACAGAGCAGCTGCTGCACCAGCAGCTAGGTAAGTTTGGATTGTGTTCTTAGAAATTAAAACTGATCTGAAATTACTTCTCATTGTTTCGGGAAGAGAACAGTTAGAGAGATGCTCTTTTCCCTCTCGCACAACACCAGAACCAGGGGACATCAACTAAAATTGAGTGTTTAGAGCGTTAGGACAGACAAAAGAAAATATTTCTTTACTCAGCGTGTGGTTGGTCTGTGGAACTCCTTGCCACAGGATGTGGTGATAGCATCGGGCCTAGACATCTTTAAAAGGGATTGGACAAATTTCTGGAGAAAAAATCCATTACGGGTTACAAGACATGATGTGTATGTGCAACCTCCTGATTTTAGAAATTGGTTATGTCAGAATGCCAGATGCAAGGGAGGGCACCAGGATGCAGGTCTCTTGTTGTCTTGTGTGCTCCCTGGGGCATTTGGTGGGCCACTGGAAGCTGGACTAGATGGGCCTATGGCCTGATCCAGCGAGGCTGTTCTTATGTTCTCTTCTTTGGGCTGTGGTTTCTTACACTTGTAGTCATATTAATGTTTCTGTCCTCTTCAGTTCCCTTTTGTTGCCCTGGGTGTTGTTGCTTCTCAGTCCTATTTTTCTGCTCCTTCTTTGTGCTCACTGCCCTTGCCTTTGAAGCTAATTGACGGAGGTAACACACACAATTTTCTTGATGTCAAAATGCTATGTCTGAGGCGGTGACCTCCTCCATGGTTATAAACTGCTTTGAAATGAGACAAAGGTTTAGCAAGGGAGGCATTTGGGGTCATTTGTTCAGCTACATCAAATCACATTCATTTTTAAGCAAATATCAAAATGATACAATGTTTGCCACATCCCTCATGGAAATCAGTAGAGTGATGGATCCCTCAGTCACCTCAGGTTGCAATGTGAAATGGTCCTGACCCTGTAAAAGCTCCAGTCTTTGAACTCCCCTTTAATATTAGTTAGAGAAAGTTCAACAATAGATTGTCACATTCTGACAGAAGTGTATTAAATACACTCAACTTTTCTGCGGCAAACTGATCTCCATGTAATTTCTCCTGTAAGTTCTCAATGTGGTCAGGGAGAATTGCACACTTTAAGACAGCCTCTTACCAGAGGTGAAGGCTCTGATGCATTGTTATTGTTATGTACTTAAGTGTCGGCAATGACATCATATTACTTATCGAGTTCTACAACATTCCTGCCTTTAAAAAATGTTACTACTTCAAGTTAATGGGAATACTTTGCAATGAGAAGTTCATGACCTCCATCATGCTGTCAATGTGGGTCTTTTATGAAAGCCAGGGCTATTAATGTCTCTGGACTTCGTTTTAGAGCGCGAACATGCCAAAGTACTCACCAGGCAACAATCTGACATTAGTGGTGCTCCGGTCCTCTTCTATAAAACCTATAGAATTCAGCCAGTGAGATAAAGCAAATCATCAGAGGTTTTTGCGTAAACGATCTGTCTATGAATGCAGTGGTATCCCCCCCCCCCATAAATCATCAACTATTCAAGCTTCAGTCCCTACAGAATACTTCATGATTCAGAACTAAAAGTTCTAATGTGCATCAGATCATTTTTAGTTTGCCACTTGGGAAAAAAGCTGTCAAACTGCCATTGAACTAAAGTTTCTCTGAGCTATGAAATATAAAAGAGCCGCAATTCAAACAATGCTGGAATCAGGGAAAAAGGACTTTGCTCAACATATCACAACAGAAGATGATGCATTATTGAGTGCAGGTAATTACAACAGGGCCAGATAACAAATAGAGCTGATTTCTCCCAAAAGCCTTTCGTGGAGCAGATAGAATATACACGCTCACACTGATACCATCTTTCTTAATGCATTTCTTAGTGAAAGGGTTTGTACTAATTGCAAAATTCTACTCTGGAAGGTTCCGTTTATCGAATAGCAAAGCCAATACTGTACCTGTAACTGCTGAATTGTTTTATTATTTATTCTTACTTGAATGTATGGCTTGTCCCATTCCGAAGACTCAAGGCACATAAAAGTAGATTTAAAAACAACATAAGACACTTGTTTGAAATGTTAATTTAAAAAACCAATTCATTATAGATGCTAGATTTCCAAAATCCATAGATAGGAATTTGCAATCCTTTCTAGTGTTGGCCATGTTTGGTTTTGGGTGAGTGTCCAACACAGATAATGCCCCACTTAAGGCATACTTTCACCGGAAAGCCTTGCCTGGTGCCAACTTTGATGCCTTTAAGGGCAAGACAAAGACTTTTTATTTTCCCAGGCTTTAAATATGCTAAATAATTGTTTTAAACTCTGCAGTTATCTGCTGCTTTCTCTTTTTCTTTGCACTTTGTTATTATTGGCTTCATATTGAATCCCCTGTGTTTTCCTACGTTTCCATGATTCTCCTCTCCAAGAACTGGAATGTGCCTGCTAAGTGTGTCACATTCCTGTCTGTTTTGTTCCACTTGTCCAATCAGAGTGTCAGGACACTCCAGCAAATGCAAAAACTTCCAGCACACAGGAAGCTGTGGTAGTTCCTGAAACCTGAGAACCATGGGACTCAGATAGGAGCACCAACTCACTGAATAGCATGTGAAAAGAGATCAAGATTCATTCAGGCAAGATTACATGGCTAGAGAGACGGTCTAGCTAGAACACATGAGGTTTTCTGTTTCATTTTGATCTGTTTGGCAAAGTCTTTCCAGCTTACACTTTTGACCCACCTTTTAATAAAACCTGATTCTGTTTTAACCCCTGGTCTAATAATAAATAATAATAATACGGGTATTTATATTCCGCCTTTCATGGTCGTCAGATTTCTCCTCAGACTTTATTTCAAGGAGGTTTACATAGGCAGGCTATACTAAATCCCTATAGGGATTTTTACAATTGAAGAAAGTTCTGTCTTTCAAGAACCACAACATTTCAGATGGATCCTTTTATGATCTGGTATCACGTTCTGGCCTCCAGTTTCCTCCCACGCAAGCTGACAATCCTTCATATCTCACTTGAAGGGCGGCCAAAGAGCAGATGGAAAAACTCGGCTTGGCAGCTGCTTCAAGGTCTCGCCGTTCACGGTGCCAGTGGCCTCGAACTGGCGACCTTCAGCTGTTATCTTCAGGCAAATGGAGGCGCTACCCTCTAGACCAGACCTCCTGCCCAGTCCCTGGTTACCTAGTCTACCTAGGTAGTCTACCTAGTCTACCTAGTCCCTTGTTACCCAGTCTACCTAGTCCCTGGTTATGGTAAGGTTCAGTGGATTGTCATGTCTCTCACTCTGCAAATGCCACAGTGAGGAATTGCAATAAGAACCCCTGGGGTTTAGAGTTCTCCCAGGAGGTTTCTTTGTTCAGCCAGGAGGGGAGGAGACAGACTCCCTCTGTCTGGTCTTATAGCCTGAGTTGGTGGCAGTGGGTACATTCTACCAAGATTTTGCCCCATTCAGCTACTTATCCAGTAAAAGAGAGTGGGGAGCAAGAATGCACCTTTCTGCTGGTGGAATTCAACTTCTGCTCACATGTCCCTCTGTTACGTTTGTGCCCTTAGGTACACATTTGAAAATTTCTTATAATACACATGCCTGCCCTGTGCTGTTTTTGTCAGTAAATGAAATCTTCCTCATTTTCTTATCAAATAGCATGTTTAAAAATCTAGTTTTCTATAGGAACACCTCATAACTCATTATATTTCATGTTTAATATGGTGAAATGGAGTCTTAAAAAAAAAATTCACTTAGATGCAGATGTAGACCTCAAAATGGCTGGGATTTCAAACCAGTTTGCTAACCTAGCAGTGATCTCATATTTGCCCAAATGTACAAACTTCCTAGTTGTGTCCTAGTCAACTTGTTTTCTTGTCTGAGTGCCATGAAGTTTTCTGAATCTTTATCAATTGCTTTTAATACTGCAGTTGGTAATGAAGTCCAACTTCAGAGCCATCCTCCTGACTGATAGGAGTAACAGAAACTCCTTAACTCAGTAGCTTTTATTTTAAGTGGCTATGAGCGCAATCCTATCCTGTGCTGGGACAGGCAAGCCATGAGGCAATTCCCCTTACCTCTGGGTAAGAGCTGCTGGCTCCAATGGGTCTCCTCAAACTTGCGCCACCTCTTGAGGTGGCACAAGTCAGAGGAGAGCAGAGCGACTTGAAGCCATGCCGTTCTCCCTGGGAAAACTGCTGGATCCCAGCTGTGCCTTCCACTCCCTGCCCGCCCGCCACTGGGGCCGCCCACTGCCCACCCTCCCCCCATCCTGTTATGCCTCCCTCCCGCCTCCTCCCTGCCTCCCCCCTCCTGCCTACCTTTTGTGCTTGCATCAGCCCCGCCGATGGCTTCAAGAGGAAGCCAGCACAGAGGCTTGCATCAGCCTCCTGGGCCAGTGCTTCTCGGAGCACCGGCCTGGCTTCCTCTCGAGGAGGTGCAAACATGCCTTATGGCACGTTTGCGACCCTCCTGGGCTGGCACAAGGGACTTGCACCGGCCCAAATGCAGGTCAGGATTGCGCCCCTTGTCTATTAAGAGATGTAGTACAGGATTTCAGTTGAAGTTTCAAAGGAGTGGTTCATCCAGATGGTACCACTGAAGTGCACTTGGAAAGGGATCTTCAGACCCTGCCCTGTCTAATGTGAGTGCATGAAGATGAGTAAAAGATACATCTATAAGAATTTTAGTGCCAGCTCAGTACTGTCTTTGTATGGGAGTTGGAGACTGTTTTCTTTGGTTGTTATTTCTCACCTATTGATGCTAAAAGCTCTGCCTGTTGTAACTGATTGTTCTTTTTTAATGAAATAAATGCATTAGATCAGTGTTTCCCAAACTGACCTGACTGTTGGTGGGTTGTGAAACTGAAACTGACAAGCTGATAACTAACAAGGAAAAAGTATTGAGCCCTATGGAAAGTGAAACTGAGCTGCATGTGCACATTTACCCATATGTAGGTGGATATGCCTCAGTGCACTTCAAAGGGGAGAGAAATGCAAGACCACCAGAATGTTCCTGATCCAATGAACGCAGGCCTATCAAAGACCAGGTGAAGAGGAAGACAAGGCCACCAGAATGGTCATGAACTGATGAATGTACAGCTCAGCAAACGCTCCAGAAGTGTGCCATAGTAAAAAAGATAAAAACAAAGGCTTGTGCTCCTGATAAAGTGAAACTTTTTTCTGTAAAGGTAGGTGGGTTCCAACAGAGTATCATTTCAAAAAACGGTCCCTATGCTAAAAGGTTTGGGAACCACTGCCAAAAATCATAGTGAGCCTTCCTTCTGGGTTCAACAGGCATAAACTAAGCTCTGGATATCTCTGTCAGTTGCAGACCTTCCATTATGTTATATAGGACAAATACCCCAGGTGTGAGCCTGTAGGACCCTGTGGAAGCCTCTCTGAGGCTCGCAACGGGGTCAGAAACTGTGCTTCTGGTTTCCCAGAAGCACAGTTTATAGTGTAGGAGAACCTCTGAGAGGCTCCCCCAATGCAGCTTGGGTCACACGAGGCTCCGTGAGTGTGTGTGTGTGGGGGGGGTGGATTTGCACGTGGGAGAGTGGTGATAGCCCGTGGGGAATGCAATTGCAGACCTTTGCCCCGGGGCATGGGGCTGGGGAGGTCTGTCACTGATCTCTGTAAAGGATTTGGTTTTCCAAACTGAAATGAATCTGTAGGACTAATCTGCCAAGGTGCCCATAGTCTAGATTAGCAGTCACTGCTTGATGGCAGTGAGTGTTTCTGAATTACTGTCTTTGTGGTAAGACATGGTGACTATTATTCCAGTAATATATACAATTAGATGTTAATGGTAACGTGAGCTGATATTTCAGTAATTATGGCTGAAGTCCACAAGGAGTAAACCCCATTGAAATTATCAGATCTTAATTTTCTATTGTGCGAAAGCATTGACTGCAGCCTTACATTGTCTGAGAAATGTGTTTTGAACCGGAGCATGATTATTAAGATCCAATTTCATGTGTCTTGACAGACATTTTTCTGCTAAAGCTAAATGGTGCTACAGCCGTCTCACTCACTAAATGGTGCTAGAGCTATCACATCTCACTGCCATGCCCATCCATGCCCATCAAGAAAACAAAAGATATTCCACCCATTTTTATGGGATCATTTAAAACCCTTTTGGGTATGAATTATGCAACTTTAACATGCAGCTTTTTGGGGGCCCACTTTTTGCAAGAAAGTACATTTGAATAGGCTGAGACGCCTCTGCTCTGTTGCACTTTTTGACTCTGCCACATGCTCTGGTAACAAGAGATTCTGGCTTTGGAGAATATAATTATTATTTTGGATGGATATCATCAGACTTGGCACCTGTCCTCTGCTATTTAATATGTAAACACAGTTACTCTCTGAGTGTGCTTTATGATGCTTCCGGAGCATATTTCCCATTAATCACTCTTCAAATGGCTGTAGTGTGTCCTTCACCATGCTACCTGAGCACCTAATAGGTTCTCTCATTTATACACCTCAAATACTCGATGTAAGAAGCAAACAGATTAGAATGGATTATTTATCAGCAATAAAGAGTGTGTTTTGGAGAAAGGCTGAAAAGTACAGAGGCACTGGCAGTGACAGGATAGAGTGGAGGTCAAGAGGCTGTAATGGACGCAAAGAGACCGTGTTAAGAAAGAATCACCTTGAAGCCTGTACTCTTTTCATTTATGCAAGTCCTACCTCCATTCTTGTTCTTAAAAACCTTGAAGAGCCCAAGGCTGGTATCCACCCAGAACAACTTGTGCCAATGGTGCCATTTCAATTATAGGCACCAGAGAACAATTGATACATCACCCATCTAAGGCAGCTTGTTCATCAGTGGTGTCAAGAGGCTATTGCTACAGCATCTAATGATATAACATCTCTACTGCCTGAGACCCAGAATAGATTTCTGCATATAACATGCAGTATAATTTGATGATCATTTCCCTCTGGGTTGGTGAGTGAAAGAGGAATTAAATCATGGTGTTACTGGCCCATCTGTGCCCTATTAACTAGACCTCTTCTTCCCTTTCCCAGGAAGTACAGGCTTCAATAAAGGCTGACAACATTAACTTTCTCCCCTATTTTTCAGTAGTTTGTTTGGATGAGTATTTAAAGAGATAATAAATGCCCGTGTCTTCTGCCAGTGGGCAATTAAAAGAGGGCACCAAGACCATTGATCAAAAGCTGTCAGCCCCCTTTCAATCAATGGGACCGCTTACAGCTGCTGTTTGTGTTCTGGACAGGATAAATACCATTGTAAACAACATTTATAGAGTTGCAGTTAGGGATGGTATTAATACATAGTTTGACTGGATGTGGCTGTAACTGGCAGCCCTTAATGTGTCAGCAATGACACTTTCACAGCATGGCCATGAACCAGTTCATTAAAGCAGGGGTTTGCAGACAAAGCTGAAAGCAAAGACACCTTCCGAGGCGATGCCTGCAATGGCAAACTTAAAATTTGCCATTTTGAGTTTGCAAGAGGAAATTATCATATAAACGACAGTACAGTTATTGGAGTTTCCTAGTTACTAAGGGCCCATTCCTAGCTTTCTCCCTCCATAGGACGCAACTGTGCCAAAACAGTGGGGTTGGAAGGGGAAAGGGAAAATATTTTCTCTTACTCCCCCATAAGTCCTGTAATCACCAAGGGATCTACTAGGACCTGCACCAGCTCTTAACCCAGTGCAAGTTCAAGGTGACAAAAGGGGTATGTTTGCTTACTCCAGAGGGCATCTGAGGCAAGATGCCAGCGCTAAGTGCCACCCCTCCTGCCTCCAGCATACCCCCAGCCCTCCCCTTGTTCTACCCCGATGTTCCCACATCCAACCCCATTACATCCACTCTGCCTGCTTACCAAAGGCAGTGGCCTTCAGCTGCTGTATGTGAGGTCCTCTGTGGCATTTGCAGCAGTGGTCCAGAAGCGCATAGGCCACGCATGCTTCCTGATCAGCATTCATGATGCCGTAAAGCACATTATGCTGCTGAAATGCCTCTTAGGATTGGGCTGATTTAGAAGGCCAGAAACTTGCCTAATACTCTGTTTTGGATTACTGAAATGTAGGGTGACTAAAAAAAAAAAAAAATACAGACATTTTACAGCCCAATCCTGAACTGCCCGGGGCACCCAGCTTGGCGTCAACAAAAATGGCTGCCGCTGCATCCTGCGCACCTTGCGCTGCCGTGGGCGGTGCCTCAGGAGAAGGGGACTTTCGCCCCAGGTTGACCAAAGTCGGTGGTAAGGTAAAGGTGTTTGTGTAGGGTGCCGTGTAGGCAGACCCACCTCTCTGCCTCCCTGCTCCCTCCCCCAGCATGCCTCCCACCAGCCCTCACCCTGTCCCCATCTACCCATCATGCCTCCTCCCTGTCCTCTCTCCACCCTCCACCTGCCAACGCCCGCCGCATCATGCCTCCTCCTCACCTCTCCCCCCGCCCTCGCTTTCCTCTTTGTGGCTCGGCAGTCCATGAGACCGCTGAGCAGCAGAGGTTGGGTGCCCAGCTGGCGCTAGCCCAGCGCCAGCCCAGTGCCAGTCAGCACTGGGCTAGCACGGGTGCTAGCCCGGTGGTAAGCCTCGCAAACATGCCATAAGGCAGAAACCATAAGGTGCAGACAGTGCACCCTGGCAGAAAGCCGGAGCGCCAAGCTCAGGATTGGGCTCTTTTTGTATTGGCAACCTTCAGTCTCGAAAGACTATGGTATCGCGCTCTGAAAGGTGGTTCTGGCACAGCGTCTAGTGTGGCTGAAAAGGCCAATCCGGGAGTGACAATCCCTTCCACACCGGGAGCAAGTGCAGTCTGTCCCTGGTCTGTCTCCCTGGCTATGGGCCTTCCTTCTTTGCCTCTTAGCCTCAAACTGTTGGCAAAGTGTCTCTTCAAACTGGGAAAGGCCATGCTGCACAGCCTGCCTCCAAGCGGGCCGCTCAGAGGCCAGGGTTTCCCACTTGTTGAGGTCCATCCCTAAGGCCTTCAGATCCCTCTTGCAGATGTCCTTGTATTGCAGCTGTGGTCTACCTGTAGGGCGCTTTCCTTGCACGAGTTCTCCATAGAGGAGATCCTTTGGGATCCGGCCATCATCCATTCTCACGACATGACCAAGCCAACGCAGGCGTCTCTGTTTCAGCAGTGAATACATGCTAGGGATTCCAGCACGTTCCAGGACTGTGTTGTTTGGAACTTTGTCCTGCCAGGTGATGCCGAGGATGCGTCGGAGGCAGCGCATGTGGAAAGCGCTCAGTTTCCTCTCCTGTTGTGAGCGAAGAGTCCATGACTCGCTGCAGTACAGAAGTGTACTCAGGACGCAAGCTCTGTAGACCTGGATCTTGGTATGTTCCGTCAGCTTCTTGTTGGACCAGACTCTCTTTGTGAGTCTGGAAAACGTGGTAGCTGCTTTACCGATGCGCTTGTTTAGCTCAGTATCGAGAGAATGAGTGTCGGAGATCGTTGAGCCAAGGTACACAAAGTCATGGACAACCTCCAGTTCATGCTCAGAGATTGTAATGCAGGGAGGTGAGTCCACATCCTGAACCATGACCTGTGTTTTCTTCAGGCTGATTGTCAGTCCAAAATCTTGGCAGGCCTTGCTAAAACGATCCATGAGCTGCTGGAGATCTTTGGCAGAGTGGGTAGTGACAGCTGCATCGTCGGCAAAGAGGAAGTCACGCAGACATTTCAGCTGGACTTTGGATTTTGCTCTCAGTCTGGAGAGGTTGAAGAGCTTTCCGTCTGATCTGGTCCGGAGATAGATGCCTTCTGTTGCAGTTCCAAAGGCCTGCTTCAGCAGGACAGCGAAGAAAATCCCAAACAAGGTTGGTGCAAGAACACAGCCCTGCTTCACTCCGCTTCGGATGTCAAAAGGGTCTGATGTGGAGCCATCGAAGACAACAGTGCCTTAAGTGGATTGGGCTCTTAAAGAGCTCTATTTCATATATACTTCATTGTAGAAAACCTTCTATACTCTTAACACCTAAGAGAAGCAACTGAAGAGATGTGTGGAACTATCCCATTTCTATACCAAGCACTTCCCTGAACAAATGGTTGGCAACCTTCAGTCTCGAAAGACTATGGTATAAGCCTACAGCACCCGGTATTCCCGGGCGGTCTCCCATCCAAGTACTAACCAGGCCTGACCCTGCTTAGCTTCCAAGATCAGACGATATTGGGCATGCGCAGGGTAACAGTTGCTGTCATACATGCTTCAGGATTATATCCACATGTATCATCCATAAGAAAGGCGTTACAGTGTGTGTGGGGGGTGGGGTTTCATGCCATGAGCCGGTAGAAAAATGGAAATATTTTTTCCATTTTTTAAAAACCAGTTTAAGGGCTTTTCCTAGCATCAGCCTCCATGCAATAGAATAGCTAGAGGGGATACAGAACACTAAGTTTTGTATGGCACTTTGCTCTAGTGGCCCGGAATGGGTCAGAGGGGGAGGGGCATTTGCACGCTGCAGTGAGGTGCCATGCAAAACTTAGTGTTTTGCACTCCCTCTAGCTACGCTACCGCCTCCATGTTTGTTTTCTCACAATTCCCCAGGAAAGCATGGCAGCCACCAGCCAGCAACTATTGGGATGAGATCTGACACTCGTTTTCAGTGCTCCGTCGTGCTATGATGTATTCTCTGCCCCTCTTTGAACATCAGTGGAGGGAGATCAATGGGGCGGGTTTGTCCAAAACAAATGGAATTTTTACTAATGGGTGATGAAATGAACAGGGGCATAAACACCAAACGCCAATGAACTCAAATAAAAAAAAATGCTTACCCCCTCATCACACTGTATTCATTTGGATGTGAGAAACTCAGGTCTGAATCCCCACTCAGTGAGACAGAGAGCTCAGGATAGGTCATTGGGTGCTTCATCCCTTTGGGTGCTTATAGTGTGGATAAAAGAGATGAGAATTTCAAGCACTCTGAACACGGAAGAGAAAACACTTCTGTTAGAATGCTTGAGTACACTTCTCTTTGCCAGTACAGTGAACTCTGTGAAGGCAGTTTTTAATTTTATTTTTTATTTTTGTGCAAAAAGAGAAAAAAATACACTGAAATAAAATAACACCAGCACAGACAAAACAACAAGAATTAAATGTGTGTAGTGTGTATGTGATAAGATATAGGAACATATAGAAAAATTCCAGCAATGCACACTATAAACCATGCTTCATAAACAACGAATACATTATACGTATACATTAAGAAAGATTTCCAGTTATCCAAAAATATGCCAGTTAATAATTATCTTCTATAATCCATTTGTCCAAATGTTGATAAAGTTGGAAAGCCCTCTCAATCCATTGAGTAGTAATAGGAGGGAACTTTTCCTTCCAAAGTTCTAATACAAATCTTTCAGCTACTGTAAGGGCACTAAGAGTCCAATCCTATGGGCCTTCAACACTGGGGCTGAGCTCCAGCAGTGCATCAGGTGTTGTAAATGTGCGTAAGGCATGCTTATGGCACTGGGGGAGGAGAGGGTGCTGCACCTCAGTGGATGGCAGTCTGGGGTTCTTCCAGCACCAGCTGGTGGTGAGTATTTTTAGGGCAGAGGGAGACAGGGAGTGGGTGGAACGGTGTGGAGAGAGAGCAGAGGAAGGGGATGATCAGGCCCAGGAGGGGGGTGGAGATGGTTGCAGGCTCTGCCACCATATCATATCCTCCCTCCTGGCCCGGGCAGCCCAATACAGGACTCCTTAGCTCTGCACGTGCTCAAATGCAGGCACAGAACCAAGGAGACCCATTACTGCCTGCTGCTGTCTACCTGGGGTAAGGGAGCAAACACTTCCTTCCCCTGAAGAGAGCGCCACTGATAGGATCTGGCAGCTGCCATTTTGGCACCACTGGAGCTGTGGAACTATTGGGCTGTAAGAGTCCATTTTCACTGTCCTGCTGTTAACTTCCAGCTCTGTGAATGCTAAATGTTGTGAGCATTTTATTTGTCTTTCCCAACATGAAATAGAAACTAAATTAGATTTCAATTTAAAAAAAAAATGATGCAATGATAAGTAAACTCCCATGTTACTGTATTTACAGCCACCAGTTTATTGACGATCTTGAACTGTGGTGGAGACTGCTAGTGTGGCCTGTTTAAATGAGCCATTAATGGATTTTTTTTCCATCCAAAACTCCTATGTTGCCACTATTCCAGCACAAAAAAAAAAAAAAAAAAAAACTTAGCAAAGATATCAGCATTTTGCATATTTATATATTTGGTAGAAATTTTGGCCGCCATCTTGCATTTTAAGTTAACAAGATTACCCAAGTTGAACGTCTGACCAGAATATTTTAATATACAATGTGCACAGCAGCTGTGCAACGTTTCAAGCTTTAAGTCAACATGTCAAAATTATACACATAAGACACTAGAATATTGTAGGGAAGATCTACGATTTGGACTGTATGGTTTTATTTGTTTAAACATTAAGGGCATCCTCATTTGAATGAAATAAGCACAAGACGATGAACCACATAATCAACCCAGAACTGGGTGTGTGTGATTTTGTGTCACTAGTTCAAATTGTGAATATGGTGGCTAGAGAGCCTTATGAACTTTGCTCATTTTCTTGGTGATGCGGAATGCTGAGCACACTGCTAGATTTCAGCAAATAATTCTCATTTCTCTTTTCCCAGAGAAATCTGGGAAACTAAACCAAGTTTGATCCTACCCAACTATTTATGATAGTAGAACACTATTCTGCTGTTTTAAACAGTTGTATGCCAGAATGCACATCATGCTGTCATTGGCCATTGTGAAACTGCCACCACAAATGGTGGCAGTACCAGTGGCTCGCTACCACTACTGTGGCATCCTCTTTTTCCTAACATGTGTGCAGCCTCAATTAACTCCATATTGATTTCTGGGAACTAGGCAGGACTTTGCTCTGCAAGGAGGCCATGTTCTGCTGAACTCTTAGGAGAGGTCATGGGCTGCATCCAGGCTCTGGTTGCTGATGGGAGAGATTTCTTGGCATAAGAATCTGAAAAGACTGTCCACTGACCCGGTCACTGGGGATTTTGAAACTTAATTTATTAAGAGCCTTACAGGGTCCAGAGAGGGGCTGTCAGCAATCACATACTGATCTAAGGCAGTAGCATCTAGTGCAGCCATTTTCAACCACTGTGCCATGGCACACTGGTGTGCCACGAGTAATTCAAAGGTGTGCCACAGGAATTTGGGTAAAGGTCATTTATTAGTAGGGCCAATGGAAGATGTGAGCCCCCCATTGGCAGCATGGTGTGCCTTGTCAATTATCAAAAACCTGATGGTGTGCCTTGACAATTTTTGTGCTTTGTCAGTGTGTCATGAGATGAAAAAGGCTGAAAATCGTTGATCTAGTAGTGGATAGCATGCTTACTCCCTTCCTGTTTCTCTCTCATCCCTTTTTGGACACACAACTTGCTGAAGGAAAGCCTTAGTAGATAGAATCTACTGCCACCAGCCCAGGAAATCAGGCTAGCCAGAGGGGATCCCTGGGCAGAACCCCCTCCCCCAAAAAATACTGAATGTCAGGGGTCACTATCAAAATCACTCTCACAGGAGTGCCTGTAGAGCACGGAAATGTGACAATCCATTGCATTTCCCAGAACAAGGCATACTCAAGGTGAATAGAAAAGGTTTATTAAAAGATAACAGAGCCAAATGAGCAAGAGAAAAATAAAGAGAATGGAATTTGGCAAAAAGGGGTTAATTCCACAATCAGACAGATGGTACTGAAATGCTGCGGAATTTCACACATGCATTGTTTACCTCAGAGTTTACCGCAGGGTTTTGAATGAACTTATAATGCAATAGTATGGCGTAAAAAATACAAACCCCGAAACAACAGAAAAAGCTAAAGATTTCTGATTAATAACTGACCTTATCTGATTGTATGTGGCGGATGGGACCGCCAGCGGGACCTTGCAGTTCTCACAGGTCCTAGTGGGCTCTCCCTGTTTTCTTTCTGGATGGCTGGAGGAAGAAAAGAAAGAGCTTCCAGCCAAGGAAACTGCTTTTTTTCCCCTTGGCTGGACTGATGATTGAACCCGATTTGCATTCCTCTCTTTCGTCTGGCATCTTTTATAAGGTTATAAGAACATAAGAACAGCCCCACTGGATCAGGCCATAGGCCCATCTAGTCCAGCTTCCTGTATCTCACAGCGACCCACCAAATGCCCCAGGGAGCACACCAGATAACAAGAGACCTGAATCCTGGTGCCCTCCCTTGCATTGGCATTCTGACATAGCCCATTTCTAAAATGGTTCAACAGAAAGGCTGCAGAGCGAGTGGTGACAATGCCCAAACCATGAGAATCATACCAAAGTAAACATAGGAAGGAGGAAATTAAAAATAGTTTCCTCTTGGGGGGGGGGAGGAAGCAGAGTAGCTTGAGCAGCAGACCCCCCCTTTGGGTATCACCCCAGGGAACCTCCCTCACCCGGCTGACTGCTATTCAATAAAAAGACAAAGAGACAATGCCTTGTTAAAGTTGCAAAAAAAGAAGTTATTTACTTACAGTTCCATTGAGTGTATATTTACAGCATCTGATTAGGATCAGAGGTTCAGCTATTACTTAGAGATAGCAAGGCCTTGGAGCTGCCTCGCCCTGCATGCCTTGTGCTCAAGATGGCCTGGGCGTCAGAGCCCTGGTGTGCACATCTTAACAAGTTGGTGGTCAGAGGACAAGAGGAAGTGCTCAGAGGTGAAGGGAAGAATAAAGGGTTAGGGCCACACCCCACAAGGATCACAGAGAGAACAGGTAGAAAGGTCAGAGTCACTGGGTCATAGCTTGACCCCTTCTGGACTGCAGAAGGAGTTCCACCAACTCCAACAAACAGAAAGGCTGCAGAGTGAATGGTGACAGTGCCCAAACCATGAGAATCATACCAAAGTAAACATAAAATGTACTAATTTTATGATAGGTTCATCATAGGGAAGGAGGGCTGCAGTGTTGTGGATCATCTGTGTATCTCCTTTCCTCCATGGTCTTGCAAATTTGGGTGTCCATCCATCCTGATAGATCATTGCTGCAAACAGAAGTCCTACTGCGCAATGAATGAAGTTTCAAAATGCCCAGTGGCCAGGTTATTGAAAAATCTTTTCAGATTCCTATGCCAAGAAGTCTTTCCAATCAGTGACCAGAGCTTGGATGCAGCACAGACCCTGCCATGCCTTTCATCCCTCAGGAACTTCTCCAAATGGAGAGCAATCAAGCTTTTGTCTGTTCCTGAAAGGACATAGCCAAGTTCAAGAAATGATGTTGAATATCTAATGAGAAGTTCCAAACCTCCTTTGTCCATCCAGAAATGTTTTTCTTTTCTTTGTGCAAAGTCCAATAACTTTGCTGGGGGAGTTAGGGCCTGATCCTGAACTGTGCACACACCGGCTCAGGGCTGGCACGCAATGTGCCATAAGGCACATCAGCAACACTTACTGCCTAGCTAGCATGAGCACTGGCTCAGCGTGAGTCCGCATTGAGTCAGTGCCAGGAGGAGGATGGGCGACTGCTGCCCAGCGCTCTGGGTGAGCACCAGGCAGCAGAGAGGTAAGTGGGGGTGTGGGGGGAGACATTCCGGTGTGGGGGGAGGGCAGGGAGAAGGTGTGGCAGGGGAGGGAGTGGGACAGGACTGGCGGAGCTCAGCTCCCCTGGATCCATAGCCCCTTTTGGGGCTCCCAGCCTGACATGGAGCTGCTCTACTTTGCACTGGCTAAAAAGCCTGTGCAGTTAGCCCAATTGTGGGGCAGTTTATCTTAGCTGGAGGAAGGGGACAAATGTCCCCTTCCCCGACAAACTGCCGGTGGCTGCCTGGTGTATTCAGGATGCTGCGGCAGCTGTTTTGGTGCCACTGCAGCCTTGTGCACCAGGCAGCTCAGGATTGGGGTATTAGTTAGGATTGGGCCCTAACTGTATAAAGTCACTTCAACCCTTCCTGCATAAAGTCTTATTTTACCTTGATGAAGTACAGGGTAAAACTTGCATTAGAGAAATTAATTTTTTTTTCAATTTCACTTGATATATAATTTTCTAATACCAGATCTCCAGGAGCATTCAAAGTGCTAGACATCTCAAGCAGACTTTTGAAGTGAGTGCTCAAATAAAATACAACTTGACGCTATGGCCCAATTAGATCTGTAGTAAATCACTCTAAGAGTTGGATATTTTGGCATTTCTCATCTTATTTTATCTGAAACAAATTTATATCCCAGCTTTACGCTGCTGTTAATCAAAGCATGAAGCTCATATTCAAATGAAAAATTCAACCCTCCAGCATTTTGGATACTTCATTGGTAACAAATACGAAAGAGCTCCCAAATTTTATGACCGAGATAGAAGAATCATGCTGAGATTGAAATAATCATCCAAGTTGCTGTTTGATTGCACGTAGCACGATTTTCACAGGAGTAGCTGAGAAGCAAACTGTGGTAGGCCTGCCTTTTCCTACCTTGCTCTGTGGTCAGTTTTGAGAAATACGGTACACTGTATGTACTTTCCTTTCTCCAGGTTTTTATGGTCATAGACATTCTACTTTGAGAAAAGTACAGCCCAATCCTCTCCAGGGCCGGCCTGCACAGTGCAGGAACACTGACACAGCATCTGCTGCATCCCCTGGTCCCCTGAGGACCAGACTAGCTGGGAGAGGTAAGTGATGAAGAGATTTACTTACCTCGCCTCTCCAAGGTCCCCTATGGGCCCACTCAGATCTGCACCAGCTCTTTTGCTGCCATAGATCAGTTAGGGCAAAGGTGCACGTCAGGCCTGTGATGGAGAGGAAAGGATCTTGCAGATACTACTGCCACTGAGATCCATCCCCATCCAGCACCTGATCTGTGCCAGCCCAGCCTAATCCCTGCCCTCTTTCCCTGTTCCTTCTCTCCTACCCTCTCCTTTACACTCTTTGGACTTATGCCAGCAAAATCTGTATTTATTATTATGTTTTTTTATAGTTTGTTATATGTATTTTAGTACTTTTGTAAGCCACCTTGGGTGCCCTTCAAGGAGAAAGGCGGAATATAAATCAAATGAACAAACAAAAGGAATACCTATTCTAAGTCTTTATATAACCCTGCACTAGTTTCAAAAGCCTCACTCTGGGAATACTGGCATTAGGTCCAACCAAAATAAGTCATGGGAAGGAAAACTTTTGAGTTTTCCAAAACCCTTCATCAACTGAAGTGTAAGTAAGACTGAAAAATAGGCAGGGGTGTCACCTGGTATAAGAGCCACAAAGTGTGCAGTTTGTGGGACTGTATAAAGATGAACGAGATACGCAGGCTTAAGTTGATGAACTTCACAAGGTGTTAGACACAGATTTCAGGATACACCCAAGACTACTGGGACAAAGAAACAATCATGCCTAACCCTACCGCACCCCCATCTTACAATGTAAAATCTAGCTGTACCTTACTGGATTGTCTCCTGAACAACCTCCTTGCAGTTCTCTGCAGAAAACAGCACTGCCTTTTTTTCTTCCTTACAAAAGAAAAAGCTAAAATACCTAAGGAAGAAGTTTAGGAATCCCACTGCGTGACTTTAGCGTCTTACTCCATTTACTTAGGGGATCATTTGTCATTCTTTTATGTCTGAGAGTCTGTGACTATTTTCAAAGCTCCCTAATTGCATAGAAATGTTGTGCTTGAAAGGGAGAAGCCCACAACGAATGCTACTAATGTACGATGAAAGCTAATGAATTTCAAAGTACAACATTCATCATCATTTTAGCCACCTCAATTCAAAGACTAATTTTGTTACACTGACTTCAGTCAAGCTACGCAACCAAAGACCAAGGTCAATGGAGTGGGAGCTGAAATTATGCTTTAGGTTCACAATTGGGATTCACCACTTTTGCTTTTCTCACAAGCCATTAGCACTGGTTTCAAATTGCTTTTGATATTTTCCCCTCAGTCTAGCCATATAGTAACATTGACCAGTAAACAGTTGCAATCTTCAACATTTATTTTCTTTCATCGCTTATATGGTAATCTGCCTGACTGTTCAAGGTAATTTATGCCATTTTATCCAACCCCCACCCCCAAACAACCCCAGCCAGCCCAATCTTAACTAATGGAGCAGCAGTGGTTTGGCCTCCGCTGCATCTTGTGGGGGATCTTCAGATTCTGGAGGACTTGAGGTAAATCCCAGCAACCTCTGTGGGGCAACACGGACCTGGCCTGGCTCAAATGCTGTCTACATTGCTCCACGCAGATGGATCAGGCCTAGGAAGGGGCTCAGGATTCAATATGTGCCCCCTCTTGGGCCTGATCCGCCATATCCCCACCCCATTCAACCCCCTCCCCACCTCCCACCAACTCCTGGAATGGACTTACTTGCTTTAACAGGTGCCTATAGATCTACCAGCATGCCGGAGTCCCTTGTGACCTCCCTGCCAGTGGGCCTTCTGTGCTTGTCAGCACAGGCTGCTTTGTGACAGCCATAAAGTAGCCTCTTTCAGTGTAAAGCTAGTTATGCCAGTAGGGAAAGGGGGTTAGGATTGGGGCACAAAACACTTTATATTGTAGGAGTATGTAGAGATGAATATTTGGATTATAGGTTCCAGCCTTTTTGTTTTTTGCCAGTTTGACAGACCCTCAGAGAATGTAAACCACTATAGTTAAGACAGCTGCTCAACCAGCAATAGTTTTATTTGCTGAAATCCATGAATTTTAAAATGTGCATTTTAGCACCTGCCTATCCCCTCTTCCTTTGGTATATATACTGAAGAAGAATATATTGCAAACATTGAATTATTCCATGGGGGGTTATTCCAAGCAAAATCTACAGTCTCGGCATAAACTTGCAATAATATTACATAAATGGGGGTTCTCATCAACTTGAAAATTCAATGGTTATAAGCAGCTTCACAGAGTCTGTTTCAGGCAATGGCTTATCTTTTGGGAATATACTCTTTAAAGGAAAAAATAATAATTCCTGCCCCCAGTTAGCATGAAAGGCTTGTCAATGATCTTGTCTCTATCTTTTTTTCTCTCTCTTCAAGACTGTATGTCCATTTAAATGTTATCAGGCTGAAGATCAATAAATGAGCACAGCTTGAAAGATACTGATCACTGAACACTTTGCACAGCTGAAACATACTAAGAGAACTAGGTCAAAGCCAGCATGGGTTGGGGAAGTTTCTTTGCTGAACCTGTGGATATGTTTCCAAATTGAGTCCAGGAACTTTTACTTATTCCCTGAGCCTATTTTCCATCACTGAGTTCGGTATTATCTTTGGGTCCTTTGATCTCTGCCTTGTTTCCTTTGTGAGTTATAATGATCCATAGAAGATTTCCTGCTGTGTATCAACTGAAAGCAGCAAAAAGCAGTTTATTAAAAAAAAAAAATCCTACAAGGAAAATAGAAGAAGTGATTCAAAGGCAATGGCGCAGTTTGGCTCTGTGACAGCCAGTGAGGCAGTGCACTAGACAAAAATGGCAGCAGCAATGGTGTGGCATCAAAGGAGGGCAGGGCATTCAACCCTTAGATATTGGCACCAGGAGGTGGCAGTGGAGGCGGGAGGTGCTACAGGAGTATAGCTGTAGTGCGCAAAGTCCTAAGTAATGCAGGCCCCCAAACACAAGTGTAAGTCTGAGGGTGAGTGGGGGGGGGCTGCTTATATGTTCGGAAGCCTGCACTACTTAGGATTTTGCATTGGTCTAGCTACACTCCTGGGCACAGCCAGTACCGTGCAAAGCCACAGTTACCGATTGGATAGGTGCACCTCTCAGTTGCCGTGCTGGGGGTGCCTTAGCACACCACCTCACTGGCCACTGTCAGTTTAGCTGCCCACTCAGGATAGGAAGTTACCAGAAAGGAAAGCAGCAGGCAGGCAGAGAGATCCCAGGATAGAGAACTGTCCAATGTACAGTTAAGCACAGTCAAGCCAGGATTCTGTTTCCGTAATGGCCAACCCAATGCTTCTGTGCAGCTTGCAAGTCAATCACGAGAGCATCAATTTTCTCCCAGCATCTGGTACCCGAGAGATAATGGGTGCAAATGACCAAGCAAATATTTGGTAAGGTTTTCTATTGCTAGCTGCTTGTTTGAATACAAATATGAAATGGGCTCTTTCCTCAGACTGAGTGTAATTTAAAAAAGAGTAAAGGCCCAATCCTAACCAACTTTCCAACTCGGATGCAACCACGATGCAACCCCAAGGTAAGGAACCATACATATCCTTAGCTTGAGAAACCCTCCATGATTGTTCACCCCACCACAGAGTGCAGCACACACCCCGTTGGCATAGCTGCATTGGTGCTGGAAAGTTGGTTAGGATGGGGCTGTAATAAATATTTCTAGGAGAGAGCCTAGCCTAGCTTTGTCTGCCTTCAGATTCAGTCCGAAAGTGACATCAGGAGAAAAATTGTTTACTGATTAATAACCATGCCTTATTTATCTAAAAAAAAAAAAAAATTCTATATCTATTTTTTTTTTTAACTGGGCAGTTTTTCAAAGCTATTTCCATAAAATATCAATAGGTAGCATGATAATAAAATGGTAAAACAGCACAATGTTCACTTAGGCTAAAGGTCTCAGATTTTTTATGAAACTGGCCGCTCAGTCCCATGGTTTTGTGCACACTGTTGCAAAGCCATTTATAAGAGTGGGACTCTGTCCTGCTGTTGTAAATGGCTTAGTGACAGCATGAGCAGCACATCATTGGTGGACCATTCCAAGCCCCTGCCGCAAAGTGGTGAGAGCATCAGAGGAATGCTGCCATGGCCTGTGCACCACACCAGAGCAGGTAGGGCAGTGCAGGGGCATTTTGTAGGTGGGGAGAGGAAGGAAGGGGGGAAGTAACTGGATGGTTTGGGGGAGGGACCGAGGAAGGAGTGGCATGGAGGGGGTGGATTTTGGTGGCAAGAGCAGATGCCAGATACTATCCCCTGAAATTTGACCCATGTTGCTTTTTTATTCTCCTTGGACTTACATCTGTTATAGAGGTGGAGTTGGTCCAGAGATGTCCATGGGTCATCAAGAGGCCTATCTGAAGGTAAAGGAACAAAAGTTCCCATACCTCAAGGAGACCTCCTGATGGTTTCCACCACCACAGCAACTGTTACCCTGCACATGCCCAATCTTGTCTGATCTTGGAAGCTAAGCAGGGTCAGGCCTGGTTACTACTTGGATGGGAGACCGCCTGGGAATACCAGGTGCTGTAGGCTTTTACCATAGTCTTTCGAGACTGAAGGTTGCCAACCACCAGCAGGCAGTGTGGGTCCCCATGGCACAGTTGCATTGGCACTGGTGACAGGGGTTCGAATTGGACTGTGAGACATACTATAGAGATAATACATCTTTATATACCAATACAGAGACAGTGTACCCCTACATACAGTCCAGCCATTACTACATGAGTGGCATAAAAACAGTACCAACACCTCAACGCACTGTTTTGTGGAAGATAGCTTTATTAATAGTTGTTAGGTGAGGTAACTGAACAAAGCCTCCAAATTCTGGGGAAATATGCCCCTGAATAAAAATTGCTGGGGGAGCAATGTCAAGAGAAGGTGACTGTGGCCAGACCCTGCTTCAGGACTTCCTGCTTGGGCACTGTGGGAAGCGAGATGCTGGACTAGATCAACCTGTGATCGAATGCAGCTAGGCTTTTCTTATGCTCTCCTGCCCTATGACAGCTAAACCAGCTTCATCCTGGCAAGAACCTTCCTTCTTGAGCCTATCATATAATTTCTTCTCACCCTAGGAAGGTGCTGCCTGAATTGTTACTGCAAGGCTTTACAAAAATCTAAAGTTGAAATGAAAATGTGGCAAAAACATCATTCTGATAGTAGTTATGGAGGCCCAAGGGGCTGTCTTAGAGACAGGAAAATATTAACCACAAATAAGAGCTCAAAAATGCTCCTGGCAATTATAGGTTTCCTCCTCTCTATTGTTTAGATGGATAGTGTTATATAGTGGGTCCATGCGAATAAAGGAAGGCATAGAGATAACAGCTCAATATGTTTATTCCATCTTCAGAACAGAACCTGGCAATGAATCTGAATGAATCTGACTCAAGGCAAACACTTCTGGCTTTTATACCCTTTAGATCCGCCCAGGCTCCCCATGATTGGTGCAATTGAAACATTAACTAGAGGGCCAATCGGATGGTAGGATTTCGATCCATCACCTGATTGGCCAGCCATAAGTCTGGGCCAATCAGTTATGCAGGATTTCAATCCTGCATATCTTGCATACATAACACCCCTCCCCACCAAAGTACAGTTCAAGATTAACAAACATAGTCCTCAGAGTGGCGGGGCTGTACCCACATTCGCAAGGTGCGGCAAGACTTTGGTATCGGGACCTCTGGTTCCTTAGTCCGCTCTGGGGTTGACACAGCTATGGCAGAGGGACTCCCCATAGGTGCACTGACATCAGATGGCTCATATAAGTCCAGGGAGGTCTCTGGTTCTCGCAGTAACACGTCAGGAGTGATGGCCTCTCCAGTCTGTGGCAAGACCTGATGCTGGTTACCAGAGACTGGAATCGGCATGGTGGGTGCTGAGTCAGCCAGGCGGCAGCGCATCTTGTCCACATGATGGCGGAGAGTCCGGCCATCCTGGATGGCAACCTCATATGAGACAGGACCAATGACTCTAATGACAGTTGCTGGAATCCATGCTGGGTCATTTGCATAGTTCCGAATGTAGACTGGGTCGCTCAGGCTGAACCCACGAATGGCCTCTTGTATCTCGGAAGTTGGTGGTCTTTCCGAAGTTCTGTGTGGCACAGGATGAATGCCGTCAGCATCAAACTCTAATTTGCTGATACTCTGGACCCCAGTCACCTGGATGCTGAGAGGATCAAACCACGAAAGGCCGAGGAGACTGGTACGATAGCCCTCAACGACCGCCAGACCCAGGAACCTATCAAAGTGTTTATAACGAACCTGAAACTTACCTGCACCCTGAACGGGGATGCGGTTGCCCTGAAAATCTGTAAGCAAAAGTCCAGTCAGCTTGAGGCTGGGGCCCTGTCTAGGGCAAAGGCGCTGAAAAGTCTTGTAGAAATTATAGAGAGCACTGATCCAGAGTCCCATTACGCAGGGAGACCTTTGAATTTCTACTGTCACATGTACCTTTTCCTTGGTTGGCAAACGGATGCTCTGGATAGGGTGTACTGAAGTAGTGTAGAGCTTTTCCTGGTTGACAGACCTCTAAAGAACTTTCTGGCTCTGAACCCGAGAAGGCTTACTACGACAAACATGGGCAATATGGCCCCTCTTTCCACAGGCCTGACAAGTCACATCGTGGAACCAGCAACTCCGACGTTCATACAGTTCCCCACAGCTGGCGCAAGGGCACAGGCTGGAGAGCTTGGAGGCTTGCCGGGCCCCAGGTCTAGGCGCTTGTGGTTCCTGGTGATCATTGCGTCTTGACATACCTCGACTAATTCGTAGCACCTCCCCTTCTTCCAAACGGTCTGAGGCAGTGTCCTCATGGTGGACTGCCTTGGCTTTCCGAGTTGTGGCTGGGCTGCGAGAGGCACGAATCTCCCTTGCTGCTTCTTCTGCTTTTTCAAACGCCAGCGCCTCCTTGACAGGCTCTTGAAAGCCTTCCTTCGCAAAGAGCTTCCTCTGAATCCTTTCGTCCAGAGGCCGCATACAAACTGGTCGAGAAGCATTTCTTCCAGGTCTCAGAATTCACATCATCGTGCAAGATGACAAAGCACAGACACGTAAGCTGGAGCAGACTCACTGGCAGCCTGATCTTGCTTGTAGAAGGCATGGCGGCGTGCAGTACAGGACGGCTGGGGCAAGAAATGATTCTTCAGGAGGGCCACAATGTTCTTATAACTGGTAGCCCTTAATTCTTCTGGTGCCACGAGATTCTGGGCGATTTCAAAAGTGGCAGAGCCACAGACGCTGAGCAAGGTGGCCCACTTTAGGGCGGCATCTTTGACTGCGTTAGCTTCAAGGAAGAACTCAAGACGTTCTGCATAAATGTCCCATAGCTCCGGGGACGCTGGATCGAATTCCTCGATGTGACCTCGGATGGTCATCATGGCAGCTCAGTAGGCTTATGGAAGCAGGTCCTTCTTTCTTTGTCTGGGGCAACTATTCCCCGGTGATGAATCAGCTCTAAGCGAATCAGCTCTTGGTTCTAGCGTTGTTAAGCATGGAGGAATCACATCCCATCCTCATCGCCAGTGTTATATAGTGGATCCATGCGAATAAAGGAAGGCATAGAGATAACAGCTCAATATGTTTATTCCATCTTCAGAACAGAGACTGGCAATGAATCTGACACAAGGCAAACACTTCTGGCTTTTATACCCTTTAGCTCCGCCCAGATTCCCCGTGATTGGTGCAGTTGAAACATTAAATAGAGGGCCAATTGGATGGTAGGATTTCGATCCATCACCCGATTGGCCAGCCATAAGTCTGGGCCAATCAGTTATGCAGGATTTCGATCCTGCATAACTTGCATACATAACAGATAGGATTATACTTAAGTGTGGCATTTGATGGTGAGAAACTTTATTTTAAGAGGCAGGCGGGAGGAGCTGTTTTGCAGTTACACAATGCAACCCATTGTCAGCATTCATTCTTCTCTTGAAAAGCTCACTACTTTGTAGCAATTAAAGGAACCACAGGAGACACAGCAGGTGGTACTTTGTCCGACAACTCAGCCAGATTATCCCTAGCTTGTCCTTTGTGCTGTCAGAGTAATAAGAAAACCAAACATTTGCTTTCTCTACGGACTCTGCTGGAAGAGCATGGGATAACACAGGATTCCAAGTTAGATTTTTCAAGTTGAATTCTGAATTATACTTTTACTAGTTCAATAAAAATTCATTTTAAAAAACCACGACTTTATTGCAATCAATGGAATCGGGAATGGATCTGCCCAACCTTCAAGCTGCCCAAGTTAGTGTGTCTGAACTTGCTTACTCTCCAAAACTCCAAGAGTGGATGTTCTCACACTTCGTGAGCATGTTCTGATTGCCAGATTTTGGTGGAAAATAATTGTCTTTCTCTCTTATGAGCATGGATCATCATCCTCACAAGAAGGCTCATTCTAAAATTGAGGGTCAACAAAGTTGATTTCAGTCCAGATTTATAGACCCCCTCCCCAAAGCTAATGTGGCCAAGCAATGCTCTTTTCTGCCTGGTTTGTTGTGGGCTGCTTTGTTGCACAGTTAAATGCCTCTCCACAAGTGCAGCATGAATTGTCAAGATCATTTGAAGGGTGTTTGGCTGACAATAGCTCTAAGCGCACAATTGTCACTTTAGAAGTTAATAAGCAAACAAATGCAACAGAACATTCCATGATATGTGTCCCTTTTGTCACCACCCCCATAAAAAAAACACCTGTATCGAGTTTGAGAGCATAGGAAGGAGCTATCTAAAAAAAGCACTCTGAGCAATGCAGATCAAAGCACCACCAACATCCCCAGCAAATTTTGCTGAATGCAAGCATCACTTCTGATTTTGCACATGGCAGTGTGAGAGGCTGTTTCATAGCACCCTGAATATATCAACTGAGTTTCTGTGGGCAGAATTTCGGCACCCTGGGAAGTGACAGTGTGATTGCTTTATCACACATCCAAATTCAAGTTTTCTGTTGTGGATGAGCATCTAAATGTGCTATGGCTTACTGTGTCTCAGAAACATTTGGGGTGGTGCAAAAGAAAGTCCACCTATATTGAACACATCTGAGAATGTTAACACAGTAAAGCCAAGACCGCTTTACCACACATCAAAATCCGCGCACATAGTGTCAACCCAAAACTAGCAACACTTCCAATATTGTCAATGAATGCTTAGGTTTAGTGTAATTGTGGAATTTATCATGTACCTACCATTGTGTCAGGTGGGCTGCTTAAGGACTCCTTTCCACTTGACAGGATAATGCAGGTCCTTTCCATGCTGCTGAGATAATGTCAGCTGCGCCATCATGTGAGACAAGCATACAGTGCAATTCCATCCCATGCCACTGTTGCTCCAGCTACAGTGGGGTGATGATGACTGAGGGCCCAATCCTATCCAATTTTCCAGCACCTGCACAGCTGCAATGCAGCCCCAAGGTAAGGGAAAAAATGTTCCCATACCTTAAGAAGGCTTCTGTGACTGCTTCACCACCATTGGCACAGCTGCACCAGCACTGGAAAACTGGATAGGATTGGGCTCTTGGAAAGTAACCACAACCGTAGCCTTTCTCATGTACATTTGGGTTTCCAATAAATAGTGTGGAGGATATCCTCAGCAGGTCTGGAATATCTCTGGATATTTCTGGTTTGTATCCATTGAAAACAACACTGGGTTCCTAGCTGGATGAAGAGGGTACTTGGGGTTCCTCCCATGTGTGTCTTCCAAGTTGGAACTGTGGGAACCGTGATAGGAGTGGGCGGTTTTCAAGCCCATGGTGTTGTTAAGGAAGCCAGCTGACCTCAGGATCTCCTTTGTTTTCTAAACTAATGATTTCCTTCACGGAAGTTTTTGGTTTGCGAACCAGTTTCTCTAACATAAGAACATAAGAACATAAGAACAGCCCCACTGGATCAGGCCATAGGCCCATCTAGTCCAGCTTCCTGTATCTCACAGCGGCCCACCAAATGCCCCAGGGAGCACACCAGATAACAAACATTCCATGATATGTGAAACAAACAAACAAACAAAAAGATAACAGCTGATCTTGTGTTCCTGTGCATTGCATGTTTGGACCCCAAGAGGTGTTGTTTCAAACACCTGCCAGTCTTCAACTGCACTTCCTTTGTGCACTCATAATGCTGCTCATTTTAATACCTGAACATCTGGGAGAGATTTGATTTTTTAAAATACACCAGTCACTGAGTTGTGCTGCTGTCTTTTGGCTCTTGCTGTCCTAAGCAGCAACAGAGTCATAGCCCTGAAAGAAGCTTCACAGAATGATGATATTTAAGGAACATGTTTATTTCTGTGTTGATAATTTTACAATATAAATACAAAGCATGTCTTTTTAAAAACTTGTTTGACAGACTGCATTTGGTATGATTGCTTCCTTTCATTTGGAAATGTGGAATTTTCCCAAGTCATAATTGTGTCTTATCATTTATTGATATCCTATTGATACCTCATCCTATGGGAGCCATAGGATTTGTTTTGCTATGTAAACAACTTTGTGAACTACTTTTTGTTGAAAAGCAGTATATAATTTTTAAGTGGTATATAAATATTTATTAATGTTAATAATTAATAGTCATATGCCTCCACTGCCATCTAGTTCTACATTACATGGTGGTACCATGCCACCAGCATGCTAACAAGGTAGAAAAAGCAACAATCAAAAAGATGGCATGTGTGTTGTGTCTGTATGAGGGGCAATCCTAAATTTATTGTGGTTGCATCCGCAGTTCTGATAATAAACAGGATGCAGCCATGTTAACACTTCTAAGGCTGACATCCTGGGACACTTACCAAGGAATAAGGGCCCAATCCTAACTTCCTAGAGTACCAGTGCTGAGCTGCAACACTGGTGCTGGGTGTCACAAACATGCCATAAGGCACATCCGCAGCACCTGAGGGAGAGGGGGCCAGTGGCGCTGGGTCTGCACTGATGGGTGCTGGGCCTCAGCATCAAGTGGAGTTGCTGTGGGAGCGCCCGAGGGTAAGTTGCACCGCCAAGTGGCAGTGAGGTTTTGGGATCGGGGGGAGGCATCCTGGGGTGGGAAAAAGTGGGGGAGGGAGGTGGAGAGCGGGACAGAGGAGTGACTGACCCAGGGGGTGGGACCAGCAAAGACCCTATCCTCTGTGTCAGGCTGCAAAGCCCAAACTGAAACATGGTCAGAAATAAGTCTTACTAACTGCAATGGGCAGCAACTGTTACCTTTCACATGCCTGATCTTGTCTGATCTCGGAAGCTAAGCAGGGTCAGGCCTGGTTAGTACTTGGATGGGAGACCGCCTGGGAATACCGGGTGCTGTAGGCTTATACCATAGTCTTTTGAGACTGAAGGTTGCCAACCATTAACTGCAATGGGACTGGCAGTCCAATCCTATTCCCAACAGGACCGTTTTGCCAAGGAGACTGGAAAACCCCCAACATGGAGGTTCTCTAGTGTGTCGACAAAACAGCCAGCGAAGACTCAAATAGTCCCATGGTGGGGCCTGTCCCCGTACTTGGGGGAAGGGAACAGATGTCCCCTTCCTCCAATGAGAACTCCGAAGGCTTCCACGGGACCGCTGGATACAGCAGTCACCATTTAGGTGCTGCTGCACCCAGCAGCCCCGCTGGGGATTGGATTAGACTGCCAGTCCCATTGCAGTTAGCAAGACTTATTTCTAAGCATGTTTCAGTTTCCACTGTGTCCTATGCTGATCTCAATGGGGCAGTTAAATCCATACTTAAATTTCTCCCCCCTGGAAACAATAGAATTTAAAAATGTTGTCTGGATTATGCCCAGTGGGTTTTTATATTATGTCTTTGTTTATTTGAATTATTGTGTAAATACATTTTGGCATTATTATTTACAAAAAAACTAACTCAATCAAAAAATATTATTTAAAAAAAACTAGAAAATCTATCTTGTCGATAGATAATTAGTTCTGTTTGCCATCATGTCATGCAGTAATGAGCCTCCTTTTGAGGAAGATGATCCATGCTCATAAGAGAGAAAGACAATTATTTTCCACCAAAATCTGGCGATCAGAACATGCTCACAAAATGTGAGAACATTCGCTCTTAGAGTTTTGGAGAGTAAGCAAGCTCAGATACACTAACCTGGGCGGTTTGAAGGTTGGGCAGATGGATTCCCAATTCCATTGATTGCAATAAAGTCGTGATATTTTAAAATGAATTTTTATTGAATTTTAAATATAAATGTAAAGAAAGCTTTCGACACTATTATGTAGTATGCCTGTAAAATTCTCATAAGAAAAGTAAAGTGGAGTGATGCAATATAGGATAAATAATATTGACATAATCATCAGAGGAGGAGAAAAATTCTGATACAGTCAATCCTTGCTCTGTCTAGGGATTTAAATGAGAGTTCTCATTTCTTTGATTAACAAGCCCATCCAATATCTTTCAGATTGACTATGAGCTTGACATACATTTTGTGTCAGTTGTGCGTTTGTTTCTCCTCTGGACCCTGATTCTTCCAGGATGCATTTTGGCTTGACCTGATCCCTGACCTTGTCCATAACAGTACTATAGTTTCCATATCTTACCTAGAAATAGAACGGTGTATCTCTGGTAAGTCACAGGAAGACTAATTAATCATTTCTACTCAATCTTAAAAAAAAAATTTCCAAGAAACTTAAGAAGTATCCTCATTTTACCCCAGTCCTATGAATCCTAGCCAATGAGAATAGCTCTTGAATGTTAAGTAGAGCAATTAAAATTATCTGTCGTAATCAAGTCCATTTGGAGGGCAGTATCTTTCCATCAAGGGGCTCCGGGTTGGACAGTTTTCTGGAGTTCAGGAGTCATACACTTAAATCAGTTTTTGTTTGTTTGTTTGTTTTGTTTTTTTAAAACCTATAGAGATTGGGGGCAAGGATAAAATGCTGGGACAGGGCCTAGACATGCAGTAGAATGAGGTGGTGGAGTTTGGAGGTGGTAAAAGAAACTGTAGGTGATAGGATTTCTTTTAATTTCCACATTTAAATTAAGAAAACATTCTAGAAAGCTCAGAGTTTAGCACTTTACCTGCTGTGCTGATTTTCTGTTTGTGGAAAATTTTAACATAGGGAAGAACTGAAAATATGGCCCCTGGTGCCAAGATCAGGTTGCTGGGGGCTGTGGGGCAAAGGCTGGCACTGGATCGTACAGAACCCTCCACCTGTAGCCTGATAGTACTTTGGGTGCAACCACTTCCCCAGTAATGAGGCTTCAGAAGTCAGCTCAAACAGGTGGCCCTCTAGTGAGTGTGTGCCCTGATGCCACTCTGGTGATCCCCCACCTGCAATCCAAAGCAAAGTCAATTCTTTCTACCATCCATTCTTCTCCATACCAGGCTTGAGCTATGAAGCAGGACATTCCGGTTTCCAGTTGTACTCCTCAGTGTATGAATTCATTCACTGGTTTTAGATCAGACAGTGCCTCTCAGCCTCCTACCCTCTCCCTTCTACAAGACGGGTATAATACTGACCAATTTTACAAGCGCCAAGATAACATCTGTTTTTGGAACACTTTAATTTTATGCATTTTAATTTATTTATTTAAGATATTAGTATCTCATCTTTCTACTACCGTAATCAATGCAGCAAGCGTAATAAATAGAAACACATCATATAAAATTTTATAAAACCTCAAATAGGCAATAAGATACTATGAAAAATATTAAGCGTTCTCTCTACCGCAACTTCTTACAGCCCAATCCAATCTTCCTTCCCCCACGCCCTGCTGATGCAGCCACACCAAAAAGGGCGAAATGAGGATGCTTCCGAAGGGAAAGGGGATTTAAATTCCCTTTCCCTTCTGTAAGCCTCTCTCTACAATGGGTCTCCTCAATTTTGTGCCAGCGATTTCATTGGTGCAAATCTGAAGAGAGAAAGGGAGCAGGGAGACTGCTGCTGTCTGGAGGGGATAGAATCCAACATGCACCATCACCACCCCCTCCCACAGCCTCTTCAACCCTGTTCCTCCCCCCCCTCCCTGCCAAGCTTCTCCCCCATACTACCCCTGTTTTGCCTTTCCCACTCCTCTCACCTCCCACACTGTCCCACCTGCTCCTGCAGTTGGCCAGCAATTCATCTTCCAGAAGAAGTTTGCAATAGCGAAAAAGAGGTAGCACTGGTGGAACATACGTACCCTCCCCTTTGACGGGTCAATGGCCAGATGGAGCAATCAGGCAGATGGCATATTAGGGAATATGGTGAGTGGATTGAGCTTTAGGATTGGGCTGTTAGGAAAGGAAGTTCTGTGTGTGGGCACCAGTACTGACAAATCCTCTCATCACCCCTTCTCCCCACCTAAATGCAGATAGCAAGTCCTCCATGCACCCTAAAACCTGGGATTGCTGAGCTGAGCCTGGTGAGTCACAAGACTGCCAACACACCCCCTATTGAGGAGGTTGCCTTCACTGAGCAGAGGGTTGGACTAGATGATCTCCAAGTCCCTTTCCAATTCTCACATTACATGACTTATGAAACTCCCAGTTTAGACCTTTTAGAGCAGGCATTATAGATCAACAGGGAGGAAAGGAAAGAAAGCACCAGTGCAGAAACAATACAAAAGACCATGGTGCACTGAAAAGTAGAAATCACTAATATAATCCAATACAGTGAATCATCGGTTTTGTACAGTGTTGGAAGCAGTGGTGTTGCATAGATTGTTCCTATAGTGCAGCAACAATTCAGTATTTCCAAGACAGCTAGCTTGCTCTGTAGCATCCATATGGATACATGTCAATTGCATATTCATAAGTATGCAGTGTCCCTTAGTAAACACTATTAAAAATCAATACATAACCTGTTGCTGACTACAGACTGGAAAGATTCCCAACAGGCAGATATCCAGCTGGAGCCAGAAGCAATAAGGAACTTTGATGGTAGGGAACGATGGCCATATCAGAGATTCCGCTCCAAATACATATGCATGCCCAGGAACAGCAATATTTATAGGGAAGGAGAGATGTGTTATTCAGAGATTTCGGCAATCTGATTTGGTATTCCCTAAAAAAAAGAGCAGAATCAGTTTTAGGTCAATGAAGGGAGGTCATCCTGACAGATTGTCAGCGACAACAGTAGCTTCAGAATTTCACTCAGAAATGTCTTCCATGACTGAGGCACAAATAAATGAGATCGTCAAGTTCCATTTTATGCCAGTCTTGTTTTGGTGTTAGGAATCTACTCAGACCATTTTAAATTGGGTTAGAAAACTCTGATGGGAGAGAGCGTTCAGCTGATGGAATTTTATTTACTGTATTATGGGAGGACAGTGTCCTGTAGAAACCACTGCCTGGTAATGACTTGTGACTGTTCCACTTTATTGTTTCAACCGGCCTCACAAACCTGTCTGGAGCTAGTTGCACAGACCTGCCAAACAGGCAGCTGAGGAGCACAACCATGAGAAATCTACTCTGGGGTTCCATCACCACCACTGATGTCGCTAAGCTTTTCAGATGAAACTCATGCACGTTCTTATGTACTGTGGTAGTATCTAGTGGACAAGGGGGAAAGGACCCCCATTTGAGTGCTTGGCTCCAGGACTTGGGAAAGAGCTGTGTAAAAAATAAAAATTCAGTAAGATTTCTGCTTCAGTTTGGTCTTTTGGACTTAATAACAACAACAACAACTTTATTTTTACCCCGCCTTTCTCCCCGAAGGGACTCAAGGCGGCTTACAACAGGTTAAAAACAGATTAAACAACATAATTAAAAAACAGATTAACAACATAATTTAAAAACAGATAAAAGCATATTAACACATATCATAAAAACAGTAGTCAGATAACAAGTAGTAAAAAGGTAAAAAGAGCATAGAGCAGCAAGTCATAAAAGAATCAGGCCTGTAAAAAATTAAAAGATGTTGAAAAGATGTTGAAAAGGCCGAGAACTCAGAAGGCTTGTTTAAACAGAAGGGTCTTCAGGCCTTAGCGCAAAGTCTCAAGAGAGGGAGCCATTCTTAAGTCAAGGGGAAGGGAGTTCCACAGCGTTGGTGCCACTACTGAGAAGGCCCTATTTCTTGCCGCTACCCCATGTACCTCCATAGGCGGCGGCACTTGTAAAAAGGCCTTCTCTGATGACCTAAGAGGATGAGCTGGATTGTACAGAAGTAGGCGATCTCTAAGATACCCTGGCCCAGAGCAGTATAGGGCTTTAAAGGTCAAAACCAGCACCTTGAATTGGGCCCGGAAACTAATGGGCAGCCAATGTAGCCGCTGGAGAAGCGGACTGACAGAGTCAAACCACCTACCTCCAGTAACCACACGGGCCGCCGCATTCTGCACTAGTTGCAGTTTCCAAACCATCTTCAAGGGCAACCCCACATAGAGCGCGTTACAATAATCTAACCTCAATGTCATCGTGGCATGGATCACCGTGGCCAGGTCTGCACGATCCAAGTACAGCGCAGCAGCTGAAGCTGAGCGAAGGCCCCCCTAGCCACAGCCGCCACCTGGGAATCCAGGAGCAGCTGCGAGTCCAGGTGGACCCCCATAATTATAATATAAATGTATTTAATTTATATAAATTTATATAAATATATAATTTAAATGTATTGAAAGTCCTAATCTATGATGGCGTAGATAATCTCCTGGTCTTCTCTGAAGCAGGCAGGCTGGCTAGCCAGGATAGCTTGTGCTTCCTCCATCCATTCTGACATCACTTGTGGGACAGACCCAGTAAGTGCTTTAGTAAGGCACAGAGTCAGTGCCTCTTTTGCTCACTTTCCTGTTGTTTTCTTGTGCAATTTGGATATGATGCTGATTGGTAACCAAGAAACAGTTCTCTCTTGTAGAGAGAATCTCAGTATTTACCAAGATGACCCTTTACTATTTGCACGTTCTCTGACCTTATCAGAAGCATAATCTAAATGAAACACAACACAATATTTGAGGAATATATAGTAAATGGGCAGCCTAATCCTATTGAAATTACCCCACACTGATGCAGCGGGGACAGCTCAGCTTGTGCTATATCCTTTGGGGGAGTTTTGCAGTCTGGAGGTCTCTCTGAGGTAAGGGACATTTGTCCCCTTGTTGTGGGGAAAGCCCCAGCATGACAATGGGTCTACTTGGACCCGCGCCTGCCAAGTTGCTAGTGCAAGTCCAAGTGGATCCATGTCAACAGATCTGGCCTGGGAAAGGAGACAGGATAGTGTGCACCAGCACCACTGATCCTGCTCCCCTTCTCAGGACATGATCAACCCATCCCCTGCCCCCTCCTGACCAACCCCTGACCCTCCACTGCTCAGTATGGAGCTTACCTGCTCTGGTGTGCACTGGGTCCTACACTGCAAAAGTGGGACAGCACAGGCCTTCCCATCAATGCTCCAATGCTATCACAATATGCTTTACAGCATGTTTGCAACAGTCTGCGCTCACTCCAGAGGCACCATAGGAATGTGCTATAGGTGGATTGTTGCCATGCCATTATAATTGGGCAGCATTGCTTCTAGCACATCTGCTGTCAGGAGTGCTTTCCAGAAATGGAAGCTTTGCTTGCTTCTGTTTGCAGAGAGAGTTTCCAATGGCAAAAACATCAGTTGGGAAACCACATTGTTGTTGTTGTCGTCATCGACATTAATAATAAATATTGCTATACTGCTTTTCTGCAAAAAAAAAAAATCCATAAAAGGGTATGCATAGTAAAATGATTAAATAAATGGTTCCCTGTCACAAAAAGGCTCACAGTCTAACAAAAAATGCAGAACCAAAATTGACAGCCTTGGGGAGGGGGGGACGACGACATGACACAGTCCCGGAGTGAACAGAGGCAGTTGCTCTGAGATCTATAGCTTTGGTGCTTCAACATTGTTACACTGTTAGCCATTCTGTTAGCCAAATGACCTGGTTTTGTCCTCAGGCCAAGGAGGATGTCTAGCTGCTTTGTCAGACAGTATAAGGAACAACAGAATGTTCCCCCAGTAGGATTATTCAATTCATTTTCATTGCTACTTTGTGACACATTCAACAATACATTCAACACATTCAACAGAGTCAGTTCTTGTTATTCACTAGGGTTAGGCTGCTGGAAAATCTAGGTGATACGGATACCAAATCATTGAGCGTATGCGAAAAATGGGGTTAGGTGCCAGAAGACCTCTTCACCATACACACTATGAACTTTATGAACCTGAAACTTATATTGAAGTCTATGAGGCTGGGCGATAGTGAGGACTCATGGACATCTGATGCTTCCTCCTCAGTGCTGGTTATCCCTCGATGCGTTGAAGGTTGCTGGCCTGACAATGAGGCCTCAGAGTTCAGCAGCGTGGAAGGGGTTGCTTCAGCCTTCTTCCTCCTCCATCTCTCTTGGTTGCTTCCCTCGGTTTTTCCCAGTCCCAGAGTAGGTATCAGGTAGCCTTCCAGAGACCTCTCATCATCAGCCTCTCATCATTGCCAGGGTTGTGAAGGTTCAGCTAGAGCATCTGAGATGGTGGGGCAAGTCTGGAGTTGAATTCAGACAACTTTCTAAAAAATGAGTATAATTGGCTGGCTGCAAATATTGCAACCCCTCTCCATCTGCAACATACTGTATATTGTCTCTTCCTCTCTCCCTTGCACAGCGCCAGTGCTGCCTTCTGCTCAGGAGGAGGCCACTGTCTCTTCACCTTCTCTTCCTGCAACCTCTCTTGCCCCCACCTGCCTGCTCGTAGCTAGGCTGAGCCCCCGCCGTCTCTGTGTGCACCAGCACAGTATTCACAGATAAAGATAGTAGAATCACAGATGACGAGAGGTAGGTGGCAATTCTGTCCCTTGCAGATAAGTGAATTCGCAGATAGCAAATCACATATAAAGAGAACTGATTATATTATTATTGATTTACAACCCAAGGCAATGTAGGGCTGCGCTGTCCCTCTGTGCTGACAAGGGATAGAATTGGGTTCTTATTAGTGTAATTTTCAGAGCAGAATTTTATTGATACAAGATTAGGATCTTTATTACATTTGTATCACAGCCACCTTCCAAGCTGTTCAGAGTATAATACTTGAGAGGTTTCCCAGCTTGTACTTTGAGACTTATGTTATACCCTCATGGAACTATTTTTCTGGTTTCTGATGGGCTGATCCGCTAAAGTCCCTTGGCCCATGAATCTCTTCTCTGAAGTTGTATATTTCCATCTGCACAGGGTGTGTTTTTGATTTCTCAGATCACAGTTTATGATAGTGAACTGTTTTCTTCATTGCCTTAAAAGTATGCCTGACACCATTTTGAATTATGATGATTTGCTAAGTAGATTCAAAATTATAGTTGCTGTAATTTTTCTTCAGCCATTTCTCTGTCACATGTTACTTTGGTATTCCTTCCTGCTGATAGATAGATAGATAGATAGATAGATAGATAGATAGATAGATAGATAGATAGATAGATAGATAGATAGATCATCCCATGAAAATGAGGACACATTTTATATTGACAAATTTCTTATGTTACAATTCACACATATACTGCATATAGTGTATATAGAAGCAGTTGCTTGACTCACAGCACAAGCCTATGCATGTCTACTCAAAAGTAAGTCCCATTGTGTGCAATGGGTCTTACTCCCAGGAAAGTGTGGATAGGATTGCAACCCCAGTTAATTAGTTAATGAATTACACCAAGTGTTTGTAATGTTCCCCACTGGATATACACTGCTGACATCATTGACTAAGGCAGTGGTACTCAAACTTTTCCGGCCTGTGGCTCCCTTGACCCCCCTGGCTGTCGGCCATGACTCCCCATCATGTTCCTGAGGGCTGGAAGTGACATCATTAAACAGGAAGTGGCCAGAAATATTACCTATATTAAATATATTAAATATTATATTATATTTATTATAATATAATATTAAATATTAAATATATATCAACTATATTAATATTAATTATATTAATCATATCATTAATTAAATGCAGATCTTAAAAATATATTATTAATACACAGCAATATACATCCTTTATAAATGATCAGCTGCTGATCACTGTTGGAGACAGGATGCTGGAGTGGGTAGATTTTGTCTGGTCCAAGAGGACTCATTTTTTTAAACTTTGTAAGCATACCAATAGAATTGTTTTATCAAATGAACTTTGTGAACAACCAGTCTGACCAACATTACACACACACCCCTGTGGACCCCAATCCAACTAGTCGTTTCTCCCATTCTCCTTGGATAGGATTGAACCCTTTATTAATGTAATTTAATTAAATTTTTCCAGCAGCTGGTGGGGAAAACAAAAATAGATCATGAAAATATATCAGAGCTGATAAGGGTTTGGTTAGGAAGCTGATTTGTCTCCTATACTAGGAGATGCACAGTTCAAGCCTATGCATGTCTACTCAGAAGTAAGTCCCATTAGAGTCAATGGGGCTTGCTCCCAGGAAAGTGTGGATAGGATTGGGCTGGCAATCACTTCATCAATGACTGATAAGTATTCCCTTCAAATAGCAAGATTCATCTCTTTAAAACTACAGCCTTTCCTCTTCAGTCAAACAACAAGATTAATAAATCACTTTAAAAACAGTACCCTTTTTCTGCTCCTGGCCAAGTTAAGTGTGTGCTTCTCTCTCTCTCTCTCCCCCCCCCCCCTTTGCCAACTGCATGGAAACAACTTTAAGACCCCTGGTGATTGGTAAAATAGGAAGCGTTTTATTTGGGGAGGGGGAGGAAAGCGGGAAGGTTTGGAGATCGAAAGGGGGGAGTGAAAGAGGGAGGGGGTTGAAAAGAGAGATTTCACTTTGATGAGAAGCGATCCCAGGCTGGGAACTAGGAACCAACCAGACAAGGATCAAGGAGGGTTAAGGACTACAGGCTGAGCATGTTTGGTACTTGCCAGATGGGGGTTGGAGTCGAAGAGCTTTGGAAGCAACATGCAGCAAACACAGAAGGCGGCAGCCTTGGAGTGGAGGGAGAAGAGGGCGGGGCGGCAGCAGCCACTCTTGCAGCTGAGCAACTCCCGTTTCTTCTGCTTTAAAAAAAAGCGAAGAGACGGGCTCAAGATGGGCTCGTATTCTGCCCAGGCCTGTGACTGTATCGCTGTGAGAGGACATCCCGCGCCTCTCCTTTCAATTCCTGGTGCCTCCCTAAGGAGCCGCGCCTCACAGTTTGAATAACACTGCCTTAGATGTTTGAGTATTGTTGGTTTTCTACAATGAAGTATGTAGGAACTACAGCTCATTAAAGTCTGTGTACCTTTTTGAGATACTGTGAGTGTGTGGTCTTTGTTCTTTTAGGCATATGATTTGTTAGTTTGTTTCCTGCCCACTTTTCTTGTATGAAAAGTGCAGAGTATTGATTGCCATAGAGGACATATTCACAATTGATAAAAAGAACTGGTTCATTGACTACTTTCTTAATTGATTACTTTCACTACTTAATTGATTACTTTCTTAATTGATTACTTTCACTACAGATACCTAATGCTAATCTGTAGAATATATACCATGAAGCTTTCTATAGAAAAACTAGGAACATTTATCAGATCTATTTTCAGATCAGCTATGTGAAATGACAGTCATAAATATTTAAAATGCAATAAAGAAGCTGTTGGTGATGGGGTTTGTTTTGTTTTGTTTTTGCCTACCCCAGACCGTTCTGTGGTGTGATTAGCCAGTTGGTCACATGTGGTAGATATAGTGAGCGACAAGGAATAGAGATTTTGGTGAGGTAAGCAAGAGTCGGAGCAGGAACCGATATCAAGAAGCTGTCTGGCTTGGGAATGATGGCTGGTAAACACTCGGGCTTTGGTTGCCAAGTCAAAGCCTTTCTTGACCCTTTTGGGGGCTGGTGTTGAAAAGCTGGGGATCATCAGGAGGCCATCTACAGCTTGCAGTTTGCTAATGATGCTTAAGGAGAACTCAATAGCTTGTCTCTTCCAGAGTAAAGGGAGACAGATGCACTTCAGCAGTGGTTCTCAAACTCTGAGGGAGCTTTACTCCCTCAGTAAGTCTTTGTGGGGGAGGGGCTAGGGCAGCAACGTGATCCCCAGGATCGCGCTGCTAAGGGAGGGCAAGGGGGGGTGCTTGTGACTTACTTTTAGAAGGCAGGGCTGCTGCAGGAGGTACGGGGAGCCCTGCGCAGCTCTCCCCAAGGCTTGGAACGTTCATTGAAAGTGGATGCAAAGCGTCTCCTACAGAATGGAAGTGCTTTGCACCCGCTTTCAGAGAACGTTCCAAGCCTCGGGGAGTGCTGCGCAGGGCTCCCCGTACCTCCTGTAGCCTGCTGCAGCTCTGCCTTCTAAAAGTAAGTCACAAGCACCCCCCTCGCCCCCCCCAACGGATGCAATCCTGGGGATCGCTTCCCTAACTCTCCCCTTCCCCTGCCCCTTAAAGGGACAGGGGAACCTTTACACAAAATGTAAGAGAATCAGTTTGAGAACCAGTCTGAGAAGCACTACACTACAGAGTTTGCAGTATCTTGCTGATTGGCCTTCTTTTCAATAAATGTGGCCCAGTTTTAATCCAGAACATGTGTGGGGGGCTGCAACAATGGACTGCTGAGGAACCCCTCCACTCTGCAGAAGATCTTGGGCATGTTTGACACGGCACTGTGATCATACAGAACACTGATCACTTAGCCCACATCAGTTGAGTACCTACCTGAATACAGGGGAACATCAGGAGAAATTGTCTTTCAGTTTACTTGTCTGCCATTGATTATCCTTGAAGAACTCTTCTGGAGTTTGTAAGGAACCCCAAGAGTTCCTGAAAACCACCACAACAGACAAAAGTATCCCTCTGCTCACTGACCTCCTTCTATTATTATTGCTCTTCCCTTCTTTGACAATTGCATTGCTTTCCTAGAAGAGAAGGTTTTTGTGCTTGCAATCATCCTAAGGAAGCAGGAATTTAGGAAGGCATCATTCTTTCTCATTACAGCAGCACTGCGATGCACCTGCGGAAATTCTTTCTTCTCTGCACCTGCCAAAAGTACAGAATGCTGAGATAATATACCTAAGAAAGCAGAGTCCACAAATATATGGAGAGTGGTTTTAACAGAAGGTTCCAGGCTCAATCTGTGACATCTCCAGGTAGAGCTGGGAAACAGCCCTGCCTGGAACCCTAGAAAGTTTATCACCAGCCAGTATAGACAATATTGGTTTATGTTCAGAAAGGCCAGAGAATAGTTTTGTGAAGCCACAACTGGAAAAATGGATAAATAAGGCCCAAATCCTAATCAGCTTTCCAGTACTGGTATAACAGTGCCAATGGAACATGTGCTGCATCCTGCAGTTGGGTGGCACTCATGGAGGCCTCCTCAAGGTAAGGGAATGCTTGTTCCCTACCTCGGAGCTGCATTGCCCTTATGTTGGTGCTGGAAACTGGGTTAGGATTGCATCCTAAGAGGTTAAAGGGACCTTTTGCATGATTCAGCAGAGCAATTCATTTAAGAATTGGAATGATCTGTGTATTTACAGGGGCATCTAATGGAACACGATGGCATATGCAAACATGCTCCTTTTCCATTCCATGCCTGTCAGCTTACAATAACTAAGCTGCAAATCTAATTGAAGCTCCAACCACATTTCTAATGACTTTCTAGCCTCAGCTGCACGATGTTAGACCTCGGCTGGGATGCAGTGGGATCTTCGGTGACGTTTTGCTGCTGCATCCCTCCAGGCGCTGGCATGACATAATGGTGTCATGCAAGGCCCTGTGCGGGGAAAGTACAACTAGAGGGCAGAATCTCCTTGTGTGCCCTTATCAACATCAACAGGAACCGGAGCTGGTCGTTTCTTGTTTCTTTTGAATTATTATTCTTTGAAATGCATTGAAACATTCTTTTTTTTCCAGGATTATAATGCTAAACAAGCAAACCTACCACAGTACCTGACTTCCACACATATGCGGTGCTATAACTCAAACCCAGCAACTGTCTTGCATAAGAGAGAGAGAGAATGACAGCCAGGTACTACAAGGAGAGAGAGGGAATGAGGAAGTGTGAGAAGGGGAGGAGAGGAAGACAACATGAGGCAAACTACAAGAGAGACTCAGGAATGGGGGACGGACGGACAGACATCTACAAGCATCTACGAGCAACTCAGATCCAATACCATAACATTGAGTGCAAGCTTCACACCTATTAAACATTTGCTATTAGACTGACAGATCCAGACATTCCTCTGTCATAGGCAGCTGCCTTGTACTGAGCTAGACCATCGGCCTATGTAGCTCAGCATTGGCATGTGAGGAACAGGAGGCGAGGATGAATGTGTAACAAGAACTTTATGGGGGGGATAATAGCAGAATTGCCAAGAAGGGGAATAAAAAATTAAAAAGCAATGCACTGTTAGACTAACAGTGCAATCCAATGGACGTCTACTCAGAAGTAAGTCCCCATTGTGTTTGGGAAAAGTGGGTATAGGATTTCCTAAAGAGTTCCAGCTCCCCTCTCCACACATAAAACACTCCCACCAAAGAGGTAAAGACAGGGGCACTAAGCATATCAGTGTGATTGCACACAGGGCAGGAAAAGGGGGGGGGCTTTGTGGCTTGGTGGCAAGACTTTGCCAAGGACCTGCTGACTCCATTGAGACGAATTGCAGGAGTGGTGGGACTAGGTTTCTGAGACCAAGCAAACTCCTGGTTTAAAAACGCTGTGTGCCAGTGGAAGGGGTTTGAAAAGCTAACTCAGTGGCCAGGCCGTAGCCGTCGCTGGTTGTAGGGAGGGAAGCAGACAAGGGAGCCAAGACACTGTTCCCATGAGGCTTTTTAACTTGTGGGGGCAAAGAGCAACTAAGGACATGGCTGAGATTTATAAAATTCTTCATGGTGTGAAGAGAATGGAGAGAGGGGAGTTTTTCTCCCTCTTACTAGAACCGGGGGACACTCCATGACACTGACTGGCAGGAGATTTAGGCCGGACAAAATCAGTTACTTCTTTTCATAGCATGTCATTAGTTTGTAAAATTTGTCACCACAATATGTAGTGATGATAGCCAGCGTTGAGATTGGACAATTTCATGGGTGACAGGTCTATTAATGGGTACTAGTCAGGACGGCTCTGCATCACCTCCAGGTAGACCTCCAAGTACCAGTCACAGGGGAGCAGTGGTGGGAGCCTCTCCTGCATGTGGGCATCCCAGAGGTAGCTAATGGGCCTCTGTGGGGAACAGGATGTTGGACTAGATGGGCCTTTGGCCTGATCTAGCAGGGCTTTTTGTATGTGCTTGAGTTAACAGGTTCTGCTCCACTCTCCAGGAACAGAACTGAGTTTACCTGCAGGAATGCAAATCTTTGGTTGGATTCCCAGAAAGACTACTGAGAAAAATCCCTTGCCTTTACATGTTAGTTAGAAGGCTGAATGTATGACATCAACTGCCGCTTTTCCTATCACTGTGCTGCAGTAATTGTAGCCTCAAAAAATTTTCTTTTAGGCAACTCTTCAAAGTTTAGGGGGTTCTTCAGTACTTGCGATGTACATCTACTGAAGCCTGTGCTTGACCTTGGTATGTGCTGGGAAGGTAACAATTAAAGTCCTCATTTTATCTACAGCTCTTCACGGCCATAGCCCTGTCAGGCTATTTCACACGATTACAATGATTACTTACAGGAAGCAAAAATGTCTTTAATTGCACCCACTGGAAGTTGCCATATCATTCAGAATTAGCAGCAAAAAAATTCATTGGAATATTTATAAAGTGGCATTTTCACCAAGGTTTGTTTTCTCCAAGTTCACCCACCATGTCTGACTCACCGCTAAGATAAGAACCCAGACGTAGGTGTCACAGGGGAAAAAATATATCACTTTGCCTATTGTGTGGAACCTGATGCTGAGATTCCGAATAAGCTCAGAGCTACAAAACCCCAAATGGTCTCTTGAATGCTGTTAGATAAAATTTATTTCATGGAATAACCTGTGGAAAGAAGAAAAAATTGCATGGATGCTGTTTGATGAAATCCTCCAAAGTTCAGCTGCTGCCAGGTATTATGGAAGAAATTGGCTGGTTTTTCACTAACAAGAAATTGATTTTTGTTTTAACAGCAAGCTCTGTTTCCAAGTTTCTTCAAATTGCTCAGCATTGCCACTCTGTGTCATGCAAATCCCCACAAGTTGGAAAGTTGGATCTTGGATCTGCTATCCTATTCCATAATACTTATTCTTTATGTAAGTATAAACTGACTCTGGCACCCATTTTTAAGGAGGGCAGAAAAGGATGCAAAACACAACACAGTGTAATGATCTGACTCGAGGTTTGACAATTACAGTGAAGCATGGTTTGCAACACAATTCTCTGTGTTACGTTCAAACATTGGTTCAACCTTTACAACCATTTTCAAAGGTGGAGGGAGAAAGATGTAAAAGCTGCCTTGGAGATTGGTGTATGTGAGGGGGTCTCAGGAATATGTTGGCGGAGCTCCTTTTTGCATTACAATTAATATAAATAATAAATTCTCAACCTTTATTTTCAAACTTTATAATTATTTACTGGGTATAAACTGAGAGTCCACTGATTAAAGCTTAAGTTTAATGTTCATGGTGAACAAAGGTGGGTACTGAAATCAATATGGAGCCTTTACGCTGCCAGTTTCCGTATTTCTCTCCCCCTCCCTCTGAGGTCTTAGTAGGAATTGATACTAAGATGGAGACTTGATGCAGTTTTCCTCTCCTCTTCCTTCTCTCCCTCCATGGCTGTAACAAAGGTGGGATTTGAAACCGAGGCTAAGGGCATGAATCAGACCCAATCAAGCCCAAATGCCAAAAAGAATCACCGCTCCTTTGAGATTAGTTTGTGGTCAATTCTTGGCTCAGGAGGATGCCAAGAAAAAGCAAATGGGTCCTGCTTGTTACATTCTACTGCTCTTCCCAAACTGATTGACCTTGCTCTCCCTAAAGGCAGTGTCCCAGTTGCGAAGCTGAGCAAAAGCTGGCAAATTCAACAATGAACAGCTTTACAGTACATTTGCAACCTTCCTGGGCTGGTGCAAGGTACTTGCGCTGGCCCAAGGGTGCGTTTGGATTGCACCCTAACTAGGCCAGAGCAGAAAGACAATCACAACAGAACTTCCTGCTTGGTTCATTACTGTCCAGATGAACTAATTGACTTTATTTCAGATAATAGATGCATCCAAACTGTCTCAAAAGTAAGAGGCAGTGAATCTGACCTTCATCATGTAGTTGGAGGCCAAGTCTAAAACTAATGAAATGCCTAACAGTGTCATTGAGGTCATGATTGTTTTAGAGGTTTGGAGAACATGCCTTTGTAAGTGAATAAAGTCCCCTCCAAGCCTGCTGAAACAATAGTGACCTCAATGGCATTTCTTCTTTTTGGTTGCTGAGACATATTGTTCTCTAACATGAGGCCCTGACCTCTTGTTCAGGAGAAAGTTGTAAGTCCTTCTCATTCAGAGGGCTAACATAATAAAAATTCAAAGCATGGCAACAGCAACTGCTATTTCAAGTTGGAAAGAACACAGTAGAGGAGAACATAAAATGAAAATTCAAGAAATATGCATGCGACTTCTGACTTTTTACGTTAGAAATAGTACTGCAGTCTCCTTTTCCACCTTGCCAAACTCATTGTTGCTGGAGTTTGGTGTACAAGTATGCCCATTTATGTGGGTGCCTTACTTCTGTGGCTGCAGTGTTTTTTAATTTTGGTTTAATGTTTATTTACCATTAGTTTACACAGCAGTTTGGCTATGTCCATATGCCTTTCCAATGTCCAGCAAACAAAGACCCCAATCCTCTGGGCTTCAGCACCTGTGGTATGAGCACACTGCCTGCACTGGGTGTCACAAACATGCCGTGAAGCACATTTGCTAGAAGGATGCAGTGGGAGAGCACCTGGGGGTAAGTTACACCGCCAAGTGGTGGTGCAGTTGTTTTGGGTAAGGGGGAGATTGTTCAGGATGAGGAGAGGGTGGGATGGAGGAGTGATTGGCCCAGGAAGGGGTGGGACCAGTGGAGGCCTCCTCCACTAAATCCTATCCTCTGTGTCAGGCTGTTTGGGTGGGGGGAGGCATTCCAGGTTGGGGGAAGGCAGGGAGCTGGAAGGATGCTGGGGAGTGATCAGCCTGGGGGTGGAATGGGACCGGTGGAGGCCTCTTCTGCTGGATCCTATCCTATGTGTTGGGCTACAAAATAGCTGGCACAGAACTGAAAAGCCCCATTGCACGGCCTGGGGCTTTCTTTGTAAAGGGACAAAAGTCCCCTGAGGAAACTTCTAGCAGTTTCCTTGCATCTGCAGGATACAGCAGTGGTGATTTTGGCGCTGCTGTTGCTCTGGGCACTGGGAAGCATAGCATTGGGCCATTAGTCCCCCCCTGAGGACTATACATGTAAAGTTTGCCAAATGTAACCTTTTAGAGAGGTCTTTGACTACCTGGCAATCTCAGGCAGATAGACTGAAAAACCTTATGTTATTAACTGGGAGAATTGGAGGTGTTTTTCCCAGTGGGGAACACAATGGACCAATCAGAGGACAGGTGCAGATAATTCTCATGACATCTCATGCACAATTTCCCATGAAACCATTCAGACCTGAACAAGATCATTGTACTAGTGCCCAGAGCACTAATATCCAAAGTACTGCATCTGTATTTCATGGTAATACTAACTGGGGAATATGTTTCAGGTTAAAATAAGTATGGCAAGAACTGCCTGAGGTGAGAGGACACCAGTCCATGCACTCCTTCCTTGTTAAACGAGTTTCTCCATTATTAGCACAGCTAGTTGTAGAGCCCCTCCTGAAATGATTCTGCTTAGAAACATCTTTCTCGTGCTTGCCCATTTGTTTAGTCATCTGTTTCTTGCAGAGGTCAGAGTCAGCCAGCCACATCCTCAGGTGTTACTTGGCAAATCTACGCTCAAGTCGGCAGAGCTGCTCTAATTTGCATTCGCTGAAAAACCGAGCCATCCATCTCACCTCTTCATTGAATCCACATTCTTTAAAACTTCCCTGCCTGATAGGTTTGTGGTGTCAGTGTTGGAAACAATTTAAAAATGATGGGCCTGAATCTATTCTTGTATATCTATCAGGTGTTTTTTTTTTGTTTTTTTAAACAAACACATACAATTTCAGGCTGTGTTGTTCCCCATTCAGTCTTTAAAGAAGAACCTGTTTCTTCCTAAGGGCTGCATCAAGGGTATTTTTTACTTCTTCTTTCCCTTCTTTTTGGTACATTAGCTTCCTATCTTGTTTTGTCACTCAGCTGGACACAATATTTTTTCCTTTGATGCAGCGAAATGTGGAAATAAGCTTGAGGACTCTTGATGCACATCTCCAAAGTTACCTCTCATCTCCTGTAGAACTGCTTTCCACATAGCATCCCAACAGTGCCTTCTTTGCTGTGTGCTTAGGATCTGTAAACATGATGTTTTTGATTGTATTTTTTGTCTTCCCTCCAAGCCTTCTCTTTCCTGTTTGCTGAGAACTGGCAATGAAAGAACTTTATTTTTATATTAATCATTATACAAAATGGAGGTATGAAACAAAAACCTCAGTATCCAAGGTATCTCAAGAAAATGTATACACACTTTATAGCAGGGGTGCCCAAACTTTTTGGCAGGAGGGCCACATCATCTCTCTGACACTATGTCCACGGCCGGGGGAAATTTACATTTCAAATTTGAATAAATTTACAGAAATGAATATATTAGAGATGGGACTTAAATGAATGAATGAATTTTACTGAGCTTTTTTGTAATACACATGAGATCCAGAAAAGGGGGGTTGTTAAAATAATTCCTGACACATATAACACACCTCTTCCCAGGGAAAAGTACAGAACAAACTTAAGAGGAGGCAGAGTGGGCTCCTTCCCCCCCCCATGCAGAAGCATGTTTTTACTCTCACTCTGCCCCCCCCCCCCAATCCTGACAACAAGCAGCAGCAAAGGAACACAATCAGCCAGGGAGCTGGTGGGCACCTGCCCCCTCAGGACAGGAGTTTGTCTCCTCATTCACACAGAGAAGGGAGCTGCCTGTCTCCCTCTCTCAGTCTGCACCCAGCACCAAACAAACTTAGAAGCAGGCAGGCAGCTGTGTGCATTTCCCCATTCACAAATGGACCTCTACCTTCCTACCTCTCTGCCAGCAACCCCAACAAACAAAAGCAGTAGGTTTCCTCCCCATTCAAACATCCCATGAGTTCTCCCCTGCAGGGCCCACCTCCAACACCAAGCACTCACAACCCAGCCCAATTGGATCCATACTTTCCTGGGAGTAAGCCCCACTGACTCTATGGGACTTACTGCAGAGTAGACATGCTCTCCAGTGGCATTCAAACATCCTGTGATTTCTCCCTTGCAGTGCCTACCCCCCAGCACACGCAAGCAGCACAAATAGACCCACAGTTTCCCATCCCTCCTCAGTGCCTACCCCTGCCCCCCCAACCCAAACAGCGGGACAAACAGACCCAGGACTTCTTACCCCCATTTGACACCTGGACTCAGCTGCAGCCTCCGCAGTTGAATGGGAGGGTTGCAGATGGGCAGGGCAGTTGCATCAGGCCAGCAAGAGCTCCAGCAGATCTCCAGCGGGCCGAGTGCCCATTGGAGATGGGGGGCCGGATTGGGGCTAGCCACCTCACCTGTCCTTTGTCTTTCAAAAAGTGCTTTTCCCAATTCAGGAGTCCAGGGAAGTGGCTATCCTATCAAAGGTAAAAGAATGTACTTGAACTGAATGTCTGCATCCCTGTCTCCCTGAATGAATATCATGGTGAGGGGAAGACCGGCCTAATCTCCACCATTGACCAAAGAATGAAGCAGCTGCAGGGAATTCATTTTCCCCTTCCTACCAGAAAGTATTCTGCTCCAACTGCCAGTTACCTGGGGCATGGAGGAGCCACGGGCCAGAGGACAAAAGAGCTCTTGGTTTGCTTTTTATACAGTAGGTATGGTAAGCTGCCTTGGGGATCATTTTGATTGAGAAATGGCTATAGAAATCTATAAATAAAGGGGCAAACAAGCCCCCTTCATAGATTCTATAATACTACAACCACTCCTCCAGTTGAAAACAATATATAAATACTATCTAATAAATATGACTTAGAAACAGTGACACAACAGAGGTTACATACATGTATCAACAATGTCTGCACTGACTAACAGTGGGTATTCCCAGTGCATATCTCCAGGTAAAATGTTTTGCAGGTTGGAAAAACCTGCATTTCCCACATATACAATACATTCTCATGGCATGCTTCTATGTGTTTTGGGGACTAGTGGGGCGTAGTGTCTAAGGGTCCATTCATAATTAGTGCCTGCCCACAGGACACAGCTGCACTGGTACAGGCCTCCGCTTTAACCTACAGACAGCCAGAGGCCATGCGGGGTTGCAGAGGTAAACAAATGTTTTCTTACATCATTTCACTCCCAAATGGGCTCCTATAGGTCTACTTGGACCTGCACTAGCTCTTTAGCTGGCTCAAGTCCAAGTGGAGAATATTGGCAGAGCCATTGCTGCTGATACTCATCTTCTGCCTGCTCACCATATTCCCTGAAGGCCCCAATCCTCATCCCATTCCACCCACTCCTTGCCCCCACTGCCTGCTTAGCTTCAGTGGCAGATGTAGCTGGGTCCGGCGGCAAGCCTCCGCCATTTACAGTGGCAATTCCAATATGGCCTCTAAGGCTGCAATCCTAACCTCACTTTCCTGGGAGTAAGTCCCATTGAACACGACTTACTTCTGAGTAGACGATTAGGATTGTGCCCCAAGATGCATACTCTGCACTGCCATTTGGCCATTTCTGACAGCAAAACCAAGTTCTGTTGCCAGAAATACCCAGTTAGGATCAGGCTGTAAGAGACCCAGCTATGAATCAAGGCTTCCTTGGTTGAAATCTCACCTTTGTCATGAATTCTCACAAGGTGGCCTTGGCAAGCCACTTCTTAGCCTTTGCTTCCCCAGCTGCAACATGGGGATAATAATACAAGCTTACCTTACAGGGTTGTTGTAAGGAATGCATCGCAATAGTATATGCAAAGTGCTTTACACAAGCCCTGTAAAAATGTTAAGTATCGTTATGTGTCTCTAGCACTTGTGCAGATAGGTATGTCTAAAATTGCAGTGGGTGAGACAGCCCTTCATCATCACCCGACATCCTAGAGAGAAAAATAAACGCAGTGGAGTATGATTCTTCATTATCAGGAATGTATTGAATTCTTCCTTGCTGTGGATAGCCCAGCCCAATTTATTTAAGCAAGGCAAGCGATTAAAAAAAATAAAAAATAAACCTGTTTTAACTTGTTCTGTGTCGCTCACATCCTAGGGAAGACTTTGAACATAGCTTTCCTCTCTGAACCGCTGACAGCTTCTGAAAAGGACGTTATTTCTCTTCTGTCAAGGTTACAGTAATTTCCAACAGTCTTTGATGCTACCATGGGAGCTCATATAATGAACTCTTTATGACAGATTATGTTTTATGGTGATACGTTCATTTAATGTGTCCTGCCTTCAGTAAAATGTGCTATATGTATGAATAATAATGGTGTGTACATAAGTAGCAAATCTGCCTTCAAAGAACTTGGAGCTTTGCTTACATGATTTAATTAAACGGCTCACAATATTCCCATGAGGCAGGCAAGGATCAGCACACATAACTGGTTCTCGGGGCTGTGTGATCCGATTTCTCCTTTCACAAAAAGGATTTGGTCTTTATTTAGTGGAATGGGCCAAACCCCCATATGACTCAATCCATCTGCCCTTAAGCATTTAGTGTATAACTAACAGCCCAGTCCTATTCACACTTTCCTGGGAGTAAGGCCTATTGACTCTAATAGGACTTACTTCTGAGTAGACAAGCATAGGCTTGAGCTGTAAGTCAGCATAAAAGTTCAATAGTGTATCTCTGGGTGCTGTAAAATGTTAATAGATCATAATGGAAGCTTCTCCTGTGCATTACCTCATTATGAAATTTCAGGGCATCTTTAGAGTTCACCTCCAATCATTCATGAACTGCCAAGAACTTTCCCTGGAGCAGCACAGTTATCAAAGAAGGAAGACGTACAGTCAAATGTGCAGCTTATTAAGCAATTGCCAGCCTTAAGAGACCATAGCAAAAGGTCTGTGAAACATACCATGTCCCTGCTGGTTTACTCTCTTCTATTAACCAATTGCCCTTTCTAGTCCTCAAGGTGGTTGCAGTAGATACATTTTCACGATAATTCTGCAGGAAAAATAAGTAATTAAAGATGTATTGCAGCAGACACCTAGCAAGGTATGGAAGAAACCAATCACTCAACAATCACTTGTCTACAGAAGTGGTATAAAAATGTTGCCTTAGAAACTTATGTACAACTTGTTGCAATGGTCATTTATTTTTGCTATGTTTGTGTTTTTTTCTGTATTGTTTTGTTTTTCCTACTATTGGAGGGCATGTGTTTTGCATAGGGTTGAACCTAAAATTCTCTTATAGCCCTATCCTATCCCCTGCCAGTTCAGCAGCACTGCCAAGGTTAAGCAGCAAGGTGGCCAAGTTTGCAGATGACACTAAACTTTATCGAGTGGTAAAAACCAGAAAGGATTGTAAAGAGCTCCAGAAGGATCTCTCCAAACTGGGAGCAGCAAAATGGGCAGCAAAATGGCAGATGTGTTTCAATGTAAGCAAGTTTAAAGTTATGCACATTGGGACAAAAAACCAAAACTTCACATCTGACCTGGATGCCTTTAAAAGGGGATTTTTCTGGAGGAAAAGTCCATCACAGGTTACAAGCCGTGATGGGTTTGTGCAACCTCCTGATTTTAGGCTATCTCACAATGCCAGATGCAAGAGAGGGCACCAGGATGCAGGTCTCTCATTGTCTTGTGTGCTCCCTGAGGCCACTGTGACATACAGGAAGCTGGACTAGATGGTCATTTGGCCTGATCCATCGGGGCTCTTTTTATGTTCTTAACAGCATGCATCACTGCCAATGCAGCACATACTGTATGCTATGGTGGGACAGTCAGACAGCTAACGAGAGAGAAGTAGAAATATTTCTTTTATTTACCTCCCAGTAGGCTGCCTGGTCTCCAAATAGATCTGCCTAAAGGTTCTTCCTCACCACAATTTCCAATAAATATCAACATGTCACTGGTTTGTCCAAACGTCCCAATGCACATCCAAATCTAAAGCCAAATCTAGGTAGCCACAACAAATACAGGTTTGCATGAGCCTTTGATCCCATCTCATGCTGTGAGACTTGCATAGTTTCACCAAGTCTCTTGATGCAGGATAAAGAGAGTGCCAGGATGGGGTACTGATTCAAGTCTCTGCTCACAGATTCTAGGGGGAGTATCCATCCCTGTACCCCAGGGTTGCTTTCTTCTATAGCCCCACGCCTTTTCCATACACCAGGTCATTGCCAAGCGTCCCTCAAATTGCTCAGCAGCAATTTTCTAGAGGGGCTTAGGTACTTCAGTAAGGAGGGGGGTGGGAAAGGTTGCTTCTGACAGCATGGCTTCCACAAGCTCTATGGCCTGCGTGCATCCACTAATGTTTCATATAGATAAAAAATGAATAACATGCTCCAAGGCAATTGGAGCTCCAAGGCAATTTCTTGGACAATTCCAAGGCATCCAGCTTTTCCTTCTGCTTGCTCACGTACCTAGCTCAAATATCTTCCTCAAATTCCTCAAGCTTTATCAACTATTTCCAGACCTGAGCCTCCATCCAAACCTAGGTTAGAGAGTCTTTATGACAACAATAAGACTCATAACTCTCTTCCTCAGGCAATGTTGGAACTGGGTGGTGGGCAGGTGGTGGTGTTGTGAGGGATGCAGTCTTCATGGTAATTAAGCGTAGCTTCAGCGTAACACAACAAGAAAGGTTAAAAACATTTATCTCTTGGCTCTTGGAAACTACCCAGCAGAAACAAATTGGTCTTTACAGTACATATTTGGCTGTAAGGCAAACTGTTGTTCTGTCAGGGTATTTAACTATGCTTAAAAATGGCAATAAAATGTATAAACAGGTAAGTAATCAACAGGGTGACTGCACAAGTTCTGAAAAATTGAGTTCACTTGTTACACAGGCTATAGGTTTTGCTTTCCCTGAAGCTTTTCAGGTATACCAGATATTCCATTCACCCTAAAATAAGGAGATAGTAAAATCTTAATATTTCAGCACAGATTAACAAAGAGAGGCCATTTAATAAATATAGTGCCCCTTTCCAAGATTCAGACTAAGTAGTAGTCCAGCAAGCAGGACGGCTCACAGACTTTGACCTGGTATGGTGCACTCTGAATCCTAACCCGCTTCTCACGCCTAATACGCCTTCAAGGATCAACGTAGAATAGCACCAGCAATATTGCTATGCAGGTCTGAGCTGACCAATAGCAGTTGCTGGGACTAACCTCAAGGCAAAGGAACAAATGTTCCCTACCCCAAGGACATGACCAGCAGTCAAAAATGCTCTGTGGAATACAGCAGTAGCTGTGCTGGTACCACTGCATCACTGCACAGGAATTTAGGTAGAATTGGGCTGTTAGTTTGCAGCAAGTTAGGTGTTCTCCCCTGGTCAAAGTGTCCAGATTTCGGCTGGACACCCCATTTCCCGGGTTCTCAGGTTGCAGGGCAGGTTGCAATCCTCCTGCCAACTGCAGTGGTGAGCCCCTCATATGGTGAGGTCCCCAGCCTTGCTGGCTGAGCCGCTGCAATTTGGTGCATGGTGTGATGGATGAGATTCCCGGGTGGGAGCAGACCGTGACCCCACCCCGCTGGGGGACGGACGAGGTGGGACTGGCAACGCTCTGGCTGGTGCAGTTGCTGGCAGCCGCCGTGGCCATCTGGATAATGTTCCCCTCATAGTGGTAGTCCCAGGTGGCCACGCTGATGACCAAGGACTTGCCCCCTGCACCAGGGCAACCCAACCCGGAGGGAAGGGTCTGCCAGGGGCGCAGCGCCAACAGAAGCCCAGGTTCAGGTGGATTGCCCAAGCCTGGAGAACAGCAGTCTGAGCAGCCAATGTCGGGGATGGGCCAGGCCAAGGCAGTGGGAGATGGAAGGGGCAGAGCCCTAGGACTAGCCTGATAGAGCATAGGAGGGGAAAGAGGCAGGCTGGGACAGGCTTCTCAGTTATAATGCCCAGCCCAGCCAATGATGAGGGAGGCAAAGCTGCTGGCTGGTGAGGAAGGGAGCAAGCCTGTGAACTGAGAAAGAGAGAGAGAGAGAGAGAGAGAGCCATGACTGGGGAGAAGGAAGAGGGTGGTGCGACCCCTTTCCCCCATACATAACTGAGGACTTTGGGCTGGATCTGCCTGGCAGAGGCCGACCTTGGCGGAGCCCTGCCACTACCCCTCATGGACCCCTTGGAGCTCAGACACCCCAGGGTACCCGGGACCACCCCGGGGCACTACACAAAGATGCACTGAGATGTTTTGGACACTTCCTTGCCTGTAATGTCTTTTCGATCCAAAGCCCAGACTTATTTAGATAGTATGTCCATCATTGTGAAAATGTACATGAGCCATTGTAGTACTTAGAAAATGTTTGCATGTTTGCTAATGGTTTTGTTTCCATTCACAAAGACTCATGCTTGTTTCTACAGCATGTAAGCATCCTGGGCTAAAGACCACACAGTACTGTGTTTTCTAGCCAGTGTTTTACTTTGCATTTTTGACTGCTGAAAGAGGGAGCACTCCACCAACATTTCCAACTTTGGCTGATGTATACTTAAAAAAAAAAAAAAAAAGGCATGATCCACCATGTTGCTGGCTAGCAATGTATGACACATATAGTTACAGCAAAACATTATTATGGGTAGAAACAAACCAGGATGCAGGACTTGATGGGATTTTGTTCTGGAGCTCTTCTGGCTGCCCTCTTGTGTTCTGAAAATTGAGTCCTTCATTCTTCCTTGTTCTTCTTAACTGATCCAAGATAGGAACACAAGCATGAGGTATTTGGCAGGTTTATCCCCACATTGTAGAGTGTATCTCTGAAAGTCAATCTGCCAACCAATTCATCTATCTCTACTACTCCATACATCCTCAAAGTCATCCTCCATACATCCTCATACATTCCACACACAAGTCACAAGCACATCCAACTCATTTATCCTTGCATAGTCTATCATAAACATCATCCTACAATGCATATTTTACCTGTGGTCCTAGAAGAGGGCTTTCTGTGTCAGGATGTGTTCCCAGGTTTTTATGGAAAGAACCTTCCACAGTGTCTAGGTCTTTGACTATCTCTCCCTCTTCCAACTCCTCAACAGGTGTCTAGTACACTGAATATTCAGGAATCAGGGCCCCCAATTCCATATCTTCAGATGACTGAGTAAAAAGTTTTGCAAATGCCCCAAGTGCCCAGGGTTTAAGGGACTGATGAGTTCCAAGAGTGCTGACAATCTCCATGTTATCTCACCAAGCTCAGGAATGTGTTTGTTTGCACAAAATGGCTTCTTTCACAAGCCCATCCCAGGAGTCCACTCTAAAAGTTTAAAATCTTTTCCGGTTGGTCAGACATGCCAGGAAATATTCTTAGAGGTGTCATGTGATATCCCAAGGGCAGGTAGTGAGATGGGGAAAACGATGTCCAAGTGGACTAGTTTCTGTCCCATCATTGAATTTGTGAGTCTAAAACCCTTTTTGATTGTCCCTGGCTAGAGGGATGATTTCATAGAGTGGCCACATGATACCCCAAAGGCCAGGCATGGAGGCGTAAAATGTGGTGTACTGCAAACACGATGTCACTCTGAATTCCTTTGTTAATGTTGCACATATTTTAATGCAATTTTCCCCCATGGTCAGGGGTTTATTTCTGCATTTGTTAGGCTCTACTGTCAGTTTTTAATATATCCCTGATTATCAATCTATTGTAATAGACTCCAGGGTAAGCTTGAATGTATAGGATAGGTGTGACTTTACTGAAATAATCAAATAACAGGAGTAGAAAACTGGAGAAGGAATAAATAGCTGTTTCCAAAAAACAAACACCTCTGCAGATTTGAAAGTGTGTCCAAAGTAATTACAAAGCATGAATTAGAAATGAATTGGTATGGATTGTTGAAAGTCTCCCCAAGCACAGAGAGCTTTCTGTTTAGGAATGTTGCCTGCAGTGAAACCCAGGTGTCAGACAACTGTAATCTACACTTATTTTTCCCTTATACCCATCACTGTAGAACTGAAATGCTATCAAGTCTCATCTCTCTATCATTGCAAATGATGGTATATCTCTAGTATGCATTTGCCACACTGTCATTAGGTGTTGTTAATATATAATGAAATGGGTTGTTTTTAAGACTCTCTGAATGTAATGAGTTTTCATAATTAAAAATAAGAAATTAAAACAATCCCCTTTTAAATTATTACTCAATAGCAACATCTTGAAGCCAGTTTGGATATTTACAGCCCCGTGCTATCCTACACGCCCCACCAATGCAGATGTGCCAAAGAGGCAGAAACTGTATCCAAAGGGAAGGGTGGATTGAGAGGCTAAGAAGGGGAAAGGGGAATTATTTTGGCTTATTCATAGGTCTCCTCAGACCTGCGCCAGCTCTTCACCCGGCCCAAGTCCGAGAACAAGAAAGGGATGGGGAGGTTGGTAAAAGGGGATAGGATCCAGCATGAACCATTGCCACTGGATTCACCTGCTCCCACTGCCTCCCACCCCACTCCTCTCCACTCTCCCCCTTCCATACCTCTACCATACCTGAACCAGTGGATGCAGCTGAATCTGTCAGTGCTCTGTGCTCCTTCAGCAGCCATTTTATGACAGCAGAATTCTGTGCACCATTAGAGCTATTCTAACAGCTAAAATGTAACCTGCATAGAGGCAACATACTGTACTTTCAATATAACTTCACTTGCACGTGGGCAATTTTTCAGTGAGTGTTCCTGTCTGTCAAAACACGATACGTGCACCTATGTGTACGCAGGGCTCTTTGCACCATCAGAGCAATTCTAATAGCTAAAATGCAACTTGGATAGAGGCAATATACTTCTGTATCCCAGATAATAAGGACAGACAACAGGAGGTGGCTGTCTCCATTCTTGTAAACATCCCAGAAACATCTAACTTACTGCAGAAGACTACACGAACTGCATGATCTGATGATCATCCAACAAGACAACACTAATAGTTTTTAGGATGGTAATCAATATTTGCTCGTAAATAAATGGATCACAACCCAGCACAGAAGTTAGGTGCACTTAATGCCACTGAAATAAATGACTATAGATCTAAAGCCCACTGAAATAATTAATGTAAGTTAGTGCCATGGACTTCTTCAGAGTTCAAAACTATCAGCCCTCCTCTCACCAATGCAATTGTGCCAACACAGCACATCAGCATCTTATGTTGGGGTAGGGGGGACAGTCATGAATGTCTCTCTTTAAGGGAATGTTTGTTCCCTTACCCTGGGAAAAGCCTCTGCTAGCCCAATGGGTCTTCTTGGTTCTGTTCCAGCAAAATGGCTGATGCAGAACCAAGGTGAATAAGGGACAGGGAAGGGGAGCAGAAAGGAGCATAGGATACTGGCATAGCCACCCCCCGTTCCTGGCCCCATTCCATCTCCCACCCTACCTGCTTGACACTCCCGTTCTTCCTCTTCCCTGGCCCATTCCACCCACTGCCCACCCTCACCACAAACTCACCAGTACTAGCAGACAGTGGTATCTCCAACCAAACCAATGGTGATCTTTATTGACCTCACTGACAAAATATCACTTCTGCCAGCATCCTCTCACTTCTACCAGCAGAACATGCACTCTGCCGGGATAAAGATAGGGTTGGTCAGTCTTTCATTTAAAGAAGGTTAACATCTGGAGTGATCCCTTACATTGGAATGAATGGATATGCACATAGCCTACACACTGGAATCCTCACAATGACATTCAAGTCAATGGCATAGCTTTCAATGATTATAATTACTCTGAGTGGCATCCAAAAAAAGAGATAGCATTTCTCTTTTTGGTGTCCAAATGCAACTACTGTATACCTAACAAGCAGCTTTCACATGCCCCCTTGGAGCTAGTACATTTTTTCAAGAAGGGTGAGAGGAACTAATATAACTTTGAACATGGTTTTTCTGTCGCTGCCTCCAGGCTACAGCAGTTTGCTATTGCTAGAACAATCATCTGAGTTATAGTTCATGTCCTCTGAAAGTCAGATCAAGGCAATCAAGTAAGAGAACTTGAATTTCAGCCGCTTCTGATAGTTTCATCTCTTGTTGCTAAAAAGTGTTCCCCTAATAAATTTCTGCTTATCCTTCTTTGCCAAATCCCCAGCCTTAACTAATATGTTAAACATGAATAAGTATCTCCCCTGGATTTACCCATGGCAGGCTGCAAAAGTACAAAGCCACTTAATTGATACATACATATACTGCACAGTAGGCATTTTCTATGCTACTGTTATGAGCTATTCTTAATTAATTCATTTTTAATTAAAATTAATTAGACCATATTGTGGCCCCAGCAGCTGCCAAATGTATTTTTAAGTTACTCCTGCAAGCATTCGCATATCCCAAGCCAGTAAACTTTGTAAAAAATATTTTCCTATTCCCTAACGCCTTTATGAAGAAATTGACTAAGGAGGAGGAGGTAGAGCCAACTGAAAGAGACCAAAGCTGTGAAGGGCAATATTCCAAGTACCCAGAGCCTTGTTCACTTTCAATAATTTTCTGGTGCAAATCCAACAAGAACAAGTTAGAAGGGTTCAGGCTATTAGGGTGCTGATTAATGGAACCTTCATCTTACTTAAGACAGATGTTTTCAAGCTTTATCACAGCAAAACACCTCAAGTCAGGAATATATAACTGACTGGCAAAGACTTTCAGAGGGACCAAACCATGTTAGTTTGTTGCAGCAGCAGCAGCAACACAGACCTACAGCACCTTAAAGATGAATAACCCAGTCCTATACAGCAGATACACCATGCATGCTGGCCCTATAGCAGCCTCACTGGTGTAGAAGTCCATTGGATGCAAGGCTGACAGATGAACCATGGGTTCTGGCTCAGCTCCCCAAAAATCTGCACTGATGTAGCTCAGATGCTCACACAACTCTACCAGTGTGGAGAGGCCAAAGTATGGGAAGGGAGAATGAGGACAAGATTGAGCACAACACGGAGGGAATGTGGGAGGAATGTAGGAGAGACAAAGAGGAATTGATGTACAGCATATTCTAAACCCCCCTCTTTAAAAGATGGGCATGACCCCAACATCGGGGAAAAAAAGCTATGCTAATGACAGACTTGGCACTGATAGGAGTAACTTTTATAAATTATGTCTTTTACTGTGTGTTTTTATCTGCTGACTACATTTTATCTGGTTTTAATTGTTTTTAATTGTTCTTTTGTATGTTCTTTTAATGTTTATTTGTATTTTATCTTGTTTTGTATTTTAATCTTGATTGTTAGCTGACTTGGATGCCCTTCGGGGAGAAAGGTGGAATACAAATCCAATAAATAAATAAATAAATAAATAAATAAATAAATAAAATAACTATAGGGAATGATGGGGAAAGGGAAAACAGCAGAAAATGGCACCTTCTGTCACCTCATGCCCCGTCCACTTTCCCGCAATAGAGGATAGGATACAGACTATATGAGGCAGCCAAGCAGAGCACATCAAACTCCAGTATGTAAGTCCCTGCCTGGAAGATCACAGATCAGACATGTGCCATGGGACTATACCTTGCTGGTTTCTTATAAGGAAAGACCACCTGTGTTCTGACATCTGCCTTCTACACATGGTTTTGAAATATCTTGTGCATTGGATCTCTCTCACACTCACACTCCAGTGTTCAACCACCACTTTCCAAGCACAGAAGCACTGGTGTCACTAGGGTTCGCCTCACCCAGTGCGGGATGCCAGCGCGTCACCCCCCATGCAGTGGGTGGGGCAACACCCTGGGTGGTGGGTGTGGTGATGTACCATCGCTCCGCCCCCACTGGTTTTTTGGCCGTACCTTTTGATAGAACAAAGATAGAACACATTCTGCATGAAATTACACATTGATTGATATGTAACATGATGGCATTATTCCTCCAAATTATGATTTTAGTGATTTTGGTCACTAGTGGTGTCACACACACACACACACACACCGGGTGTCAACTTACTAACACCTTATTGCAGCAGTTCTCAAACTTTTAGCACTGGGACCCACTTTTTAGAAAGACAATCTGTCCAAGACCCATGAGAAGTGGTGTCTCATGGTGGAAGTGACATCATCAGGTAAATTAAAATAAATAAGTATAAATAATTAAAGTAAAACAAATAATTAAATAAGCAGAAGCCAGCCCTGGTCCACCAAGTGAATTTCCTCTGTAGCCGCCTGCAATAACACCCCCCCCCCCCAAACCAGTAAGGTTTTCAGCCCTACCTGGTGCCCAGTTCAATTTAAGAACTTCTGTTTAAACCAGATCACTGTCAGGATCCACCTGGCTTTGCAAGTCTCAAAAGGTTCACCTTATCAGCTCAAGCCTGTTTTGATCCTTTTTAGTGGGGGGGAGGCTGCCTTCTGGAGAACTTGTTTAGCTGCAGGTGCATAGGATCAGGACTATTCTGGTAGCCTTGCACTCTCCTTCACCTGATCTTCCACACCAGGCAAGGCATGTTTGCTTATTCATGAGTAAACACAACTGTGAGGCTTAGTTTCGCTTTCCATACAGCTCAATACATTCATCTGCTTGGAGGGAGAGACTGCCTTCTCAAGTGTTTTTGGGTGCTGCTTTCATTGGATCAGGACCATTCTGGTGTCAATTGATTCCTCTCAGCCTGCCCTTTCTGAAGGACTAAGGCAAGTTTGCCTACTCATGAGTAAAAGCACGATATGGCTCACTTTCACTTTCCATAGGGATCCATGCATTTTTTGTTCTTCAGTTTTTTGGCCATAACTGTTGATAGAAAGGAGAGATTTCACCTGCATTTTGCATTGCATTCCTCTCTAAATTCCTCATCCAATGGTATATAATATGATAGGGTTACTCCTAACCACCACGATTTTAGCATGTCACCCCCCCAGTGTGCATCACCTCCCTGTGCACGTCACCCAGTGCGGCCTGCACCCCTGCACCTCCCTAGCGATGCCACTGCACAGAGGCTCATTCCCTTTTTACCTAGTGCCACAAAATCTTTTGATAAGTAAAAGAATCGTGGCTTTAACCCATTTTTGCCCAGCCCACAGGTGTACACATTTGGTCCCTGTTGCGTATATACAATGTTGGGCAGAAATGGTTTAATCGGGGTCAAGTGTTTCCACAAAGATTTAAAGGCAACTGAAATGTCTTTCCTCACGGCTATGCATTAAACAAGAAGACATTGTTTGTACAAAAAGTATGGTAATGTATTGAAATCCATTCACCTGACTTTCTCAGTAAAGTCATAAGAATTACAACTCGAATGTGGCTTTAATCATCTACTTAATTTTGCTAGGAAATTGGATAGCAAATTGCTTTTAAGAAATTGTTGGTCTATTGTTGTATACAATCAGAAAATTGTAGAGTTGAATGGAACCACCTGCTTTCTTACTATTGTGTTTTAGTGCAGAGAACAGAAGTCTCAATAAATTCATTCATTCTGCTTTGCCAAAATTCTAGAATGACTCTTGGAATTGCATTTCTCGTTAGCTCCACAGTCAGCCGTACCTCTCCCATGCATCTGAGTCTGTCACATCAGGTAGGCAGTTGAACCTATGTCAGGATCAGTTCAGGGCTGCACAGTACTGCTGATGACATGACATCAGAAAAAGACCTGCGAAACCAATTGTTCTAGTAGTTTCATAACATTTACCAAGCTTGCTGGACAGGTGTGCAAAAGTAGTATATGGTAATATTTTTTTAAGAGCTTGGATGAAATTCAGATTCACCAACTCTACCGCCTGTGCAGCTATTCTAAAGAAATCCAATCAATTTCATAATTCTCACTCAGCTTTTCTACCACTACCTTTTTTCACTACAGAAAGAGGGAAAATTCTTGCCACTTCATTAGTTTTCAAAATATATGCCCAGGATTGCCTGCAAGCCTGAGACATCCCAGCCCTGATCACCCCACTCCAGGAGAGATGACCTTGGCCTTTGGGAGTCCAGAACAGTTGGCAACAGAAGCAGAATCAGATCAGTCTCTTCTGGCATAATACTAATCAGGTCCACCTGGTCCCCATTGTTGGGACAACAGGGAAACTATATCCTGGTCATCTTACCCAGGAAGAGGTAAATGGAGCACATTAGGGCTTTAAAAGCCCTGGCCAAGCAAGGAGCAGCCCAGGAGCTCAAGGCTCTTAAGTTCAAGGGTTCTCACTGCCGCCTATCAGGGAAGTAAAATGAACCCAGAGAAGTCAGGAGGAGGACAAGGGCAAGGATGCCTTGAGTGCACTTCAACTAGGGTTACCAGATACAGACAGGGACAGAGTGCCTATACCTTTAACTATTGTATAGAAGAGGGAAGTGTGCAGGACAATAGTAGAAAAGCTCTCCAACGAGTCCAGGATGTGTTAGATGTCATCTGTATTCTCAGAAGTTCTTTATCCTGGGATACAATTGTATTCACATAAGACTCCACAATGACTCAGGACAGAATTGAGAGCTTTGATATGACTTAGACCAGCCATTTTCAACCACTGTGCTATGGCACACTGGTGTGCCACAGGTCTGCAGGTGTGTCATGGGAGTTTGGGAGAGGATCTTTTAATAGTAGGGCCACTGGGGGATTTGAGCCCTTGCTGTCAGTGTGGTGTGCCTTATCAATTGTCAAAACACTGATGGTGTGTCTTGACAATTTTTGTGCTTTGTCAGTGTGCCATGAGATGAAAAAGATTGAAAAGCTCTGACTTACTCAGAAATTTCTGAACAATACTAAGCTAGGTTGGCAGTAAAGGTTTGTTGCATCTTTTCTCCCTACCTGTTTTACTGATAGCCACTTATTTTTGTTTAAATGTACAGCATGCATTTGTGAAACTGATATTCAATCTCTTTCAAAACCATCTGAAACGGCAATAGCCTATTTGAGTGCTCTTTTAATTATAACCGCTGTACTAGCCCAGTATCACAAGCAAAATATTTTGGCAGCTTCAGATATATACACAGACAAAAATCTCTAACACCAGTATGTCAGCCATATTGCACAAATCATCCCTTTGTCATTTTAATACAAAGCAATGTGTTTATACTGAAAACTTTCATATGTCCTTGCTTACAAATGCAAACTCCTAAGTTAGGGGGGAGGGAGAAGATTTTTACTCCCCCTTCTTCATATATTTTTCAGAGGTCCCATTTCATGTTTTGTTGAGGGGGCAAGATTCACATGGAGTTCCAAAGGCCTGCTGTTTGACAGAACTGCCTAAAGCAGTGTATATCTATAACAGTACTTGTTGTGTGCCTTTTCCATACCTTAGAGATGAAGCTGCACCTAAAGAATTGCATGTAGTCTAAGATGGAGGCAAGGAAGTATGTAGGAACAAGGTGTAGGAGCCCAATTAGAAATTTTTTTTTGAGCAGCCCCAGGTTCATAGCCAAGGTCTATAGAATCTTAGAGAAATAAATAAAATTTATTATAGACCCTATATCTTTACTGAAAAATTGTTGCTGATTCTCTATAAAACCTGTAATATGATTTTAGGTGTCATCTGCAATGTGTTGTCTGCAAGGTGTCATCTGCAAGGTGTCATCTGCAATGTGTTGTCAGGTGTATCTGACAAGACTAGAGTCGGTTACCCTAGCATGGGGGGCCCTTAGGGTTGGGGCCCAGTTGGGAGCCAGTGGTCCAATTGCCTTAAATTGGGCAAGGGTCATAAGACACCAGATATACTGTTCCAGCTAGATCCAGGTGCCACCATCCAGCAGCAATGTTCCACTTGCTGCATTCTTCTCATGACACTTCAGCATGGAAGATTAACAGCCCAATCCTGTCCATACTTTCCTGGGAGTAAGCCCCATTAACTCTAATGGAACTTACTTCTGAGTAGACATGCATAGGATTGGGCTGTCAGTCCTGGGCCGTCCGTTTAAGAGCAAGGTGCTGGCTGCAGCTGCAGTCACTCTGCTCATCACCCCAGTGTGGGGCCTCTCCAGGCACAGGGTCCAATTTGACCAAATTGGTCAAATTGCCCTAAGGCCAACCCTGTGTAGGAACAGGGCGAGCACTGCCTTAAAGTGGTGCCCTGACACCTTTCAACACCTTGGTAACACACACAAAAAAAACCACATCAAAGAGGCAATTGTTTGAACCAGGAGGAACAGGCATGTATTAGTGGAAGGCCTCGCTCGGCTCCTGTACAACAAATGGGCAGATTTTTCATGGGATTTATATGCTTGGCTCTGGCCAAGGGCTGAATGTGTATGCTATAATTTCTCTGCTAAGTAGATCCAAGCTTTTGAGAAACAGCTGACAAGCTGGTTCAGATAAAAATGGGAAGACAGATGCTTGGGCCATTTGGGACAGTTGGTTTATCCCTTTTGATTTGCATTGCATTCAAGTAGGAGGTGAAAAGACCAGATAACCCCAAACCCTTTAGCCATTTATGAGAATATATTTTTTACTAGTGTGATTTTCTTTTCAACAGTCAAAGCTGGAAGGATCTATTTCCTCCCTGTGAATTTAAAGAACCCAGCAGTTTTATGACCCGGTGGCAGTAAATAATCCCACCACCTGTACTTGAATGGAATTTCTGATGTCTTGTTTTTCATCTCCGCCAGTTGTGTAACTTCCCTTAAGACAATATTTTATAACCCTGATAATGAAAATGATAATGTGGCCTTGGTTTATTTATGGGGTGCATTGCTGTGTGGTTGGGAAAGTCTCCTCATGATATGTGTATTATTAATCAAACCCCAGGCTGATGTTGGTGCAGCAGTCAAAACCCAACAAATTATATTTCTACTGGACAGAGGTGTTTTTCTAACCATAAACAAAATTTGCCAATGTAGGAGAGACAAACAAAAGTGTAGTTCATTTAACTGGAGGCCTAGGTAGGGATCATGAAACAGAATGTGAAGCTTAAGAAGAGTGGCAAAATGGATGGAGACAGAAAAGCCCTGTGAGATATTTTACCATCAACAATATATAGTTGAAACAATTGTTCAGTGACCCAAGAGCAAGACCAAATGAAAGAATCCTGGCTTCATTGTATGACAACAGTTTTGTGAGGATTTTCCCCCCTATATTTTGGAGATTTGGATTTTTTAAAAAATTATGCAACATGTTTTCAAGCACATCAGGTCAGGTTGTCAACTTTTATGGAACTAAACCTACAGAAAGCTTTTTGTTGTTTTGGGCAGCGGAAGCAACAGGATAGAAATATGGCTGCTTTGTTAGGACCAAAGTAGATGCTACTTGGAGAATTCCATGGTTAGAACTAGTTTTGTCCTACCTGTTGCAAAGCATTATGGGATATAGTTGGAGCTGTACTCCTTAACTGCTAGAAGCCTTTGGAGGCTGGAGGTCCCAGTTCTTCCATTGCCAAAGCTGTTCCTTACAATGGGGCATTCAGTGAATCTGGGCTATATCCATGCTCAAGCCTAGTGTGTAACCCCTTTCTTTCAAGGACTACAGATACTTCCAAAGATAGAACCCAAATTGTACTGGGACAAAGATTCCTCACATGCAAATACCATGATCCTATCCCATACATACAGGCTCATGAGTCATTAATGAAAAGTTTCTATTATAATTACAAAATTACTTTTTCTTCATAGAATCCATCATCAGTTGCTGCAGACATGGTTTCTACTCGCATACTGAAAACATTTTTCAGCTTGCTTTTGTTCATCTGTCTTCCTAAGTTAGTTCCCTGATCCAGATTTCAAAAAGGCCCTTGTTCATTTCGAAAATTGAGTGGTGAGCTTTTGCTTCTCTTCATTCCCTTTGTTTAACCTCATGTTTCTGGCTGCCTAAAGTCACCACACATTTACAATCCACACACATGACAGTAAGGTTCAGGGATCTGCAAGTTCAGTGTGGCTTGACTCAAGTTGAGTCACGAGTCTTGCCCCCTCCCCCTGTGACTCACCTCAAAATGAGTCCTAATGGGTGGACTTTCCAAGTCACTCAGAGCAGTTTTGTGACTCAAAAAGACTCGAGTCTTTCCCCTTTAAAAAGGCTGCCATGGCTCTACAGAATAAAACCTGGCTGTGTGTGTGCTTCAGAATTCTCTTTAAACACTCCCCTGCTGTACCTGCCCATCCCAGTTGTAAGGCAGCAGTGCAGAAGGCACTGATTGGTTTCCTCCATACAATCCCACTCTAGCCTCAACAAAACCCATCCCCTTCACATCATAGGCACAGGTGAACCTACAGGGAGAGAGGACACAGGAGGGGACAGAGGGCAGCGCAAGCAATCAAGCGAGGGAACAGAAGTGACCGTGGGTAGACGTGTCACTTATCTGCAGCAGCCAAGAGGCTAGCTTATGACCCACCCACTCCTTCTTTGCAGCTCTACTCAGAACTCCCTCCGAGAGTCTTATTGCACCATTAAAGACAGGGGCTTTCTCCTTCTCCCATAGAAGAGAGGAGATTCTGGAGGAGGAGACTAGTGCATGTAGTGGACATTCATTCATTCATTGCAGTCCATTCTATGGCACAAAGGATGAGCCAGGCACAGGACAGAGAGGAACATACACAAGCAGTCTGGGAGCAGGCAAAAACTAAGGGATGCTGTGCTGGGAATATGAGAGAGAGAGTGCGCACAGAAAGAACTGTTGCTTGCTGTGTGGGAGCGAGCAATGAAATGAGGATGCGAGCCGTGGGTGGTTCTTTTTCTATCGCTCCAGGAACAGTGTCCCCCAGCTTCCCCCCCCACCTTCTCCAGTCCCTCCTGTTTGCAAAACCCACTTGCCCTCTCCTCTCTCACATATTCTCCATCCACTGGATGGTCCAGGGAACAAGAAGAAGTGCCTCCCTCCTCCTTGTTCTGTACACATGCAGGACCCTCATGTGGAGTACCCAGTGAGCTAAAATTGATATTTTTGCAAAAGTCTTTAGAAGTTCTGCAACCTGAGACCCTGCAAGTTTTAAGCCCAAACAAAAACGTTTACCATTTCGCTAAACCAGCCCCTGTCTCTGAACATAACATACCCTGCTGCTGCTGGTGCTGCTGTTCGTGCACACAAAGCCAAGTTTCCGGATCAATACAAGAGGTTTTTTCATACAAGACAGAGGTAGCACAACTCCTTGCCATTTGTGGGTGACTCAAGTCATCCAAACCCATGGCAAATCCTGAGTCAGGAGTCCTGGACTCGAGTGTTTTCCTGAGTCTTTGACACACGTGACTCGAGTCTGTGAAAAAAGACAGTGAAAAACACGCATTTTTGCAACTTGGACACGAGTCACTTGACTCGAGTTCCCATTCCTGGTAAGGTTTGTAGATGTGTCAGGATTGGCACCAGCTTGGTGGCACCCCTCAGGAACAAGTTCTTATAGAGACCCCCTTTTTGTTTACTGTCACACCAGAACTCCCCTGACATGAGACAGAAGTGATGAAAAGTTCTTTTTCTTGCCTTGGCTCATAGCAGTGGCACAAAAGAGAACCCTCCTTTGCTGCAGCTGCTTTCCCCATTCCATCATTCAATAGGTGTCCTGTGGCTTACTTTAAGATTGGGATGGGATCAGTCTCTGCAGAGGTTCAAATTTCCCATGCTGGACCTTTAAAATTCCCATATGTCCCAACCCCAATGCTGCATCAGAGGCAGGGTACTCAAGCATTAGGAAGGAGTCTGCCTTCCCACCATCCAGAAAGCCACAGAATGCTTACTGGATGATAGGGAGAGGAGTAGCAGCCAAATAGGACTATAGTCAGGCAAAGGCATGAAAAAGAGTTCATTGCCCTTAGTATCATAATGAAGAGAACAAAGAATGCTACGCATTTACTACTGGTTAACTGCACGCACGAAACAAAGGTGAGTGACACTGAGCCCATGGGTCACAAGACTCTCAAGACAGGTTTATTTATGAGTCAAGTGCACTTTCTTGCTGAATCTCTCCAAATGTCATACTCCCTTAGTTTTAAAAAAACGATTGATTTGGACTGCATGGTTATGAAAATGTGCTACAGAATACGGTGGGTATTTATGGTACATCTCATCAGCTATGGAGCAAGTCAAAAGAAAACCCAACATCAGGATGCTGTTAAAAGAAGTGAATGAAAATACTAAGCTTGTTTTGTGATTATCTTAAAGTGCTCAGCATTTGTTCCAAACACATTCATTATCTGCCAATTTTCTTCTTTTTTTTCACCTGCACAGTTGTAAACCTCATTTACCCCATACTGCTATTAATCTTTTTGGCTATCTTTGACTACCCACATGATTTTGTGGCGAGGGTATCCAAATATAGCTGAAATATGCAAAAAGCTCTACAACTAATGGCATCTCTCTGCTGTGATGCCTAGGATAGGTCAAGTTGTCCACCCACAAGCACACACCTGTTACAAGCCAGTAACATGGAGGAAAACATCAGATGATATAAGCAGGTGCCAGGGCTTGTTTTGAAAGGGGATAGGATAGAAACTTTGCTACCGAAATAGCCAATGAATCATGAAATAACTGAAGATGAAGATGGTGTATGTTTTTGAGTTACAGGCTGTAATATAAAATAACTTTTAGGCAGCTCCTGAAACCAGAAATTCCAAATGTGAACAAAAACTAGCCCTCCTGTACACCTGCTATTTGAATCCATTTTCAAAGAAAGATTGTGATGCCAGTATCACTGGAAATATAAATAAGAGCAAGGGGGAAAGATACAAGTAAAATGTTGACCTTGAAGGTCAGCTGTTATTACGGAAATAATGAGAATGAAATAAAGACAGAACACGTCCTGGAGGTTTGCTGCCTAGAGACAGACCCTGAACCTCTTCACTTTACCAAGATGTGTTTTGCATTCACTTGATGTCTCTGCTACCAAACTGTTAAGTGTTCTGAAACTACGCAAACGGCAAGCTCACAGCCCTCTCTTTCTTCCCTGTGGCTTAGCCACCAGGAGCAACATTCGAAGAGCCCATCTGATGGAAGTGGGCGATAGTATCCTCTTGTGTGTACCCACAGGGGAGAATGATTTTGTGTCCCATCCTTTCAGCGTGGGTAATCATTATCCTTTTGTGAGAATTCACAAAAAGCAGAAGGTTTCATGCAATGTAAACCCCTATATCAAGTTAAGGGTGCAATCCAAAGGTGCCTGTGGGCCTACGCAAATCCAGGAGGGTTGCAAATGTGCCAAAAATTTCTTTTACTAACCCATCTCCACTCCCCAATGATCTCCAATGGGTCTACTTGAACCTGCACCAGCTCTTTAGCTGGCACAAGTTCAAGTAGTTGGAAGGAGGAGTGTTGTGGCAAAATAGAGGACAGAATATCAGCAGAGCCATTGTCGCTGATACCCACCCTCCATCTGCCGCCATCATGCCCCCTGGAAGCCTCCATCTCCTCCCTGTTCCACCCTGTTCTTCCCACTCCACACCCCCTCTGCTAACTTACTGGCATCAGCAGAGGAGAAGGTCTACCTTCGTGCTCTCCAGCACTTCAACCTCTTGTGACAGCACTTAGAAAACAGCCATTGGCAGCATGGGCAAAAGGTTACTGTGGTGCTCCTCCAGAGCTGCAACTTCTTGCGATAGTGCTTAGAAAATAGCTGTCAGAGGAGAACTGATTGCCCCTCTGCCTGCCGACCCAATCCTAGTTATGATCTTATTTTAGATATTAACTTATTAAAACTTATTTCGGTGCACACCTGACTTAAAAGAAATTGACTTACAACTATGTTAAAACTTAAGAGTAGACTTACATACACACAAACAGAGAGAGAGAGAGAGAGAGAGAGAGAGAGCGCGTGAGAGCCAGTCCATCATAGGCCCTTTTTAAGTATTCTGTTCTCAAAAGTGTTTATGTCAGGGGTGTGGCCACAATGCACTCCAGCATCAAGAACAGGGAGAACCAACATGGTCCTGTTTTCTCCTCCAATAAGTGAAAGGACTGTGAATAAGCACTGTCCAATGACTCTATTTGGGATCTGATGCAACCACTGGAAGAGAATTAAAAAATTTGATATTTAACTCATTTCTATTATCCTTATCACTGCTAAAATATTGACTGAGCCTAAACTGAGGAAATGTCTAAAGTTTCTTCAATGGAGGTATATCAATTGTATGAACTGAAGACTGATAAAATGATAAAATTAACATGTTCTGTATGTACCAGAGAAGGAAGAAGATTGGCAGATAAGCATCCTTTTCATACATATTGAAACCAAAACTATGTAGTTAAGATGAATCATAATAATATTTTCTATTTATTATGATTTTTCCCCCCTTTGGAATGTCATGAGTAGCAGACTGTTTTTGTTTGCCATATGGGAATTCAGTTGATGGCTCCTTTTTGTTACTAAAGAATGGCATCATACAATAAAAAGCTGTAAAATATCATCTAACTATATGTAAACAGGCACAGTGGATGCCCCACAGCAATCACAGAAACCACAAGAATTGGTACCAGGAATTATGGGGAGTGTACATCAATATTCAGCAATGCAGGGCAGCAGAAGAATTATCCGATCATATTTTGGAATCTCTTTCAGGGGAGTAAAAATTCAGACAATTGTTACATATTCGCAAGTAGGTAAACACAACGTGGTAGCAGGGTCTAATGTAAACAACCTCTTTTCTTATTGTTCTCCCCCCCCCCCCATAGGGTGGAATTTTTGTACAATCAAGCCATCAATACTGAATGCATTTAAGGAAGATCTAAGCCCTGTTTACATTGGACATTGGAGGGGTACATCAGGATGAAATCTGTTGGAATTTCTCCAGCTCTCTGTACATTCCTCAGAATAGAGCCTCCATTAATATAAACTGAAAACACAGTGTACTTAAGAACATAAGAAGAGCCCTGCTGGATCAAGTCAAAGCCCCCATCTCATCCAGCTTCCTGTATCTCACAGTGGCCCAACAGATGCTTCAGGGAGCGCAAAGACAACAAGAGACCTGCATCCTGGTACCCTCCCTTGCTTCTGAGGTAGCCTACCTCAGAGGTTGAACATACCCATCTGTACAGGCAAGGTTTGCACATACCCAATGTACAGGCCAAACTGGCCTATCCATACGGCCAACTGACATAGTTGCCTCAGGCACCAGAATGGCAGAGGGTGCCCACCACCTACTGGCTCGCCTTCACTAATTCTTCACGGGTCCTAGTTTGGAAAAGAAAGAGGGAGACAGAGGGAAAGCATGATGGAGAAGAGAATGGTGGCGGTGTGACAGACAGAAGGGTGGTGGTGGGACTGAGGTTGGCACAGCACCAGATTAAGGGGGTAGCATTAAGCACATTAGACCTTGGGCGAACGCTAAGTAAAGAACAGCATGCATATGTGTACCACTTGTGTGGACAGAGGCTCTGATCAGAAGTTGCAATGAATACATGTAGGTTGGGGTTGGGGCTAAAATATAGCCCCTTCCATATATGATTGCAATTACATTTTTATTCCACCTGTCCTTCAAGGAGTTTGAGACCCAGAGGTCTATTGTGTGAGGTAGGCTGGGTTCAAAGACAGTCACTGACTCAAGGTCAACTAGTAAGCAGAGATGGGAACTTAAGTCAGGTGACTCGAGTCTGAGCAGCGAAAATCAGCACTTTTTGCTAGCTCGTGGAGACTCGAGTCACCTGCACCAATGACTCAGGCATTGACATGAGTGTAAGGCCCCTTGACTTGACACTGATTCCCCATCCATGCGCACAAGTCTGTCTGTGTCTGGTGTGATTGCAGCATCCAAGACCTCATGGGGTCAACATTCAGACCGGCTGAGAAGCAGGGAAATTCCAGACAGGAGGCAGGGAAGGGTTAATGTTTTGCTTTTGCATCGGGTGGGAGGCAGGAGCGGGCTCTCTTGTCCATCTCTAAAGGAACCAATAGGATTTTTTCTTTGGATGAGGTAGGGCAGAAGGAGGAGCCCAAGGGGGCTCTTGCCTTAGAATTGGTTAGAGAAGCCCAGGGAGGGAGAAGAGGCAGGGAAGCGGGAGAGGAGACGGTTTGTAGTGATCATGCTTTCCAATGCATGGTCCCTCATGCGTTGTTACTTTGGAGGAGGAAGCCTCATTGAATGACTGGTGCAAATGGAACTACTTCTGAGTAAAGCTGCAAAGAATTGGGTCATTCTGGCTGCTGCATGTGACCCTCCACCCTCTTGCTTCTTCTGTCCTGCTCTCTCACAGTCTATCTCACCCCCTTGTTCACAGATGGGGTGAGAACATCAGGGGAGTGTTTTAAAAGAATTCACACACACACCAGCAGCCCTGGTTTTTTCCACAGCTGGGTTTTTTAAGGGAACAACTCGAGTCTTTTTGAGTCGCCAAAACGCTCTGGACAACTTGGAAAGTGCCCCCGTTATGACTCATTTTCAAGTTGAGTCATGGGGGCTAGAGACTTGTGACTCTGACTCAAGTCAAGCCGCACCTTACTTGCCCATCCCTGCCAGTAAGATACATCACTGAGTGAAAATTGAACCTGGGTCTTCTGAAGCACTAGTTCAGCACTCTGAAGGTTGTGTCAATGAAGCTCTCGCTGAATAGATACGGTCATGTCTTTTCTAGGAATGACCTTCACATGGAAAGACTGTTCCCCAGTCTCCTCTGTGATTTAGGTGACTTGACCTCACTGTGACTCAGTTTCCCCCACTGCTGAGTGCAAGTCTTCATGTACTTTTTATTGATTAAAAATGTCTTCCAAAGGATGTTTCATCCAAAAACCATCCGTCTACCCCCAGGATTTATAGGACTGCATTGCAAATGCTTTGTGAGGTGCATTTTGCTGACTTTGTGTGTGTCAGTAATGACTCCTCACCTGCCATCAAAAGTTCTAATTGCAATAGGAAACAAGCCAAAAATGCTACAAGCCACTCAATCTGCATAATGTGCAAAATTAGACCTGAGCAGGGTGGTGAAATATTTGCTTAAAAAAAACTTTTTGAAAAGTGCTGGAGTTCTAAGGTTTGCAGCAATAGGGAACTGTTTGTGCTGTTTCAGCATTGTTGCTGCAGTCCTGTTTCATTTCTCTTGAGTTTGCCTTGGAGATGCAAAATGTCCCATAAAAGCAAAGCAAATGGGAGCTCCACGCAAATCAGGCTTCCGACAACTTTTCTTGTTTGACTTTGCTAAAAAAAAAAACAAAAAAAACCCCACACCTTTGACTGACGCAAATGGGTGAACTTTTTTAAAATTACAAATTCAAGAGGATCGGTAGCATAGCAAGAGGGGGAGCAAAACAGTAAGTTCAGCAGGTACTACAGTGTGCTGTGTAAGCGTCCTTCCACTTGCTGTTGGAGCCATTCTGGCAGTTACAAACCTGGCCCCTGTGCCGCCCTAGGACAAAGAACTGCAACCTGCCCCCCCTCAACACACTGCCCTCTGAGGAGACTTACCCAGCCATATGGAGCCTTGCACGATGTTCTTAGGTGCTCCGAAAACCTTCTGAGGCCTCCGGAGCACCCTTAAACAGTCTTCTTTACTTTTTACCACTTCGGGTGTCGAGGGAAACTGGAAGTGCTGTTTAAGGGTGCTCTGGAGGCCTCCGAATGCTTTTGGAGCACCAGGGAATGCAGTGCAGGGCTTCGCTGGCCCATGGAACAGTTCTGGAGTGTAGGCAGAGGCAGCAGAGGCGGTGTGTTTGGGCATGGCGGTGCTGCCCTCACAGGGCCCCAGGCATGGTGCCCCCTGACCCCTTCCAGGACTGCCATTGCATTATGGACAGTGACAGGAACGCGCAAGCGCTCGTCGAACGAAATAATGTCTCCTATGCGTTGCCATTGGTGTTGCTGCCCAGAATGCATGCAGCAGCTAGTGGGAGGGGCCACTTACAGGCGCATTGTGGTGCTTGCAGTATTTACCATATCCCCTCCTCCTGTAGCTATGCTACCGAACAGGATCTCATTTCTTCATCTCCTCAGCCCAAAATGCTGCCCCCGAGAGATAAAAACTTGGTAATACTTAGGTAGCGCTGAAGAAGTTTGTCAAGAATTCCTCTTAAGTTTTATGCATCAGTTTGTTTTGTTGCTGTCATCACAGACCCTCAAAGAACAGGGCATAGCTACCAAGCCCTACCAGGATTTCTTATCCCTGTTCTACCGATATTCTATAACAGAAAACTTTTTAATGGAAAACACTGGAAGCAAATGTCCTTGCGTTTCCCCAGCCACAAGTTGCAACATTTGATTGCTGGGAAGTGGGGAAACAATGGCTTCTCCTGCCAAATCAGTGCCTCTGTTGCGATCAGGAGTGGTATATAAACTGTGGTTGTGCAATTGTCACAGATACCCACAAACTGAGCATCGCCTGGTGACATGATGCTCTTCCATTTAAAGGCTGGGATTTTTGTTCCAGAATGTTGCGGGTCCGCTAGGCTAAGCACTCTCCTTTATGTCAAGAGGCAGTTACCCGCAGGCAGCAGATTGGTGAGGGTGTCCCATCCATCCACCTCCTCCCACCTCCATTTCCTCCTATTCCTTCTCCCTGAATTTGGAAAAGAATTGGGGAACAGACATGAAGCCCACCAACCTCCTCTCCACCCTCTTCCATCTAAACTCCATTTCCTTCAATACAGGAAGTTGTGGCAGTAGTGGCTGATACACCACCAGATACGGGGGGGGGAAGCATTTAATTCGGCCTGATGCTCCACAAGGAGAGGCATTGCTGCTTCAGGGTGAGGAAGCCCTTTGAAAAATTACTGGCAAGGCTTCCATCTCCATCATTCAGCTGTTCAGGAAATCTCTTCCTGCATGAACATTCTATCTATTCTTTTCCCCCTCACCTGCAAGAAATCCCCTCTCTCATACAGGAACACCCCAAATAACACCTAGCATTGGAGGAATGATTTATGGAATGTTAGGAAGATGTGCTTCAATCCTTTGGGAAGCAGATTCTGAGTTGCTGGTCACCATCTCCACATTGGACAAGCATTACTTGCACACCTTAAACTAGAGTTGGTCTTCTACCACAAGAGAGGGTGGGTGAAAGAGTTAGCCAGGGAGAACTTTCTCTAAGGTAAATCTGAAAACACAAGCCAGGATTTCCAACCTTTTCCTCCAAATGTAAGCTCAGGAACAATGCAATAGTAGCTGGCCTGAGCTGTAATCCAGATCACCATTACTTGAACCACTGTCCCTTTATCATCAGTGTGACATCAACATAAGCAAGGGGTAGATGGACTTAGCAAGCCTTAGGTTGGGGAACTCATTCCTTGTGCAATTTTGAAAACACTCTTGAAAACTCTAAGGGGGGGGATTTGTACCACCCTTAAAATATCTGGAGGTTGGTCACATGCTCCTGAGTCAAAGAAGACAGCCAGAAGCTGAATATTTTGGCAAGCCTGCCATATGCTCAGCAGAAACTGCTGAAGGCTTTCTTTCACTCAAAGCAGCAAGGTTATAGCATGAGAGCATTAGAGCCGCAAGCACGTCAACAGCCCCCAGCTCACAAAGCCACGTCCTTGTTTCCGTCCCATGCATTTCAAACTTGGAAAGCAGACATGCCGGCTACAGCACTGAGACATTATTATTGATAACTCTCTTTCTTTGGGATTCTCTGGAGACTGGAGAAGGTTAGAGAACATCTGATCTGAGCTTTCAGTAGAGTGGCCAGTGTCATAAGGCAGGAGCTGGATTTTGAGAGGAAATGAAGATGCTATGGTATGGTCTGCTGCCTATGGGGATTTCAAGTAAAAGGGGGTGTGGGTAGGGGAAGTAGCTCTGACGTAACAAACAGCAGAATCTTTTATATGTTCACTCAGAAGTAAGTCAACCTATGCTCAATGAGGCTAACTGCCCGATCCTATCCTCTGCCTTTGGTGCCGATGCAGCCACGCTGGCAGAGCAGGCATTGCATCCAATAGTGGGGAGGGGGGGGGGAGTGTGATCAGACAGCCAGTAGGAGGTAAGTAAAATATTTACATACCTCCTACCTACCATTGTAAGAGTAGGATAGAAGTATGTGTATGACAGGAGTAGGCAGACAGACAGACCATTGTAAGAGTAGGATAGACATATGTGTGTGACAGGAGTAAGTAAGTAAGTAAAAATAAACAAATAAATAAATAAATAACAATTATCTCCCCCCTCCCCCCCAGTAGGCTGTCCTTTTATCAATGGGTCTCCTCAGACCTATACCAGCCATTTTGCTGGTGTCCATTCAAGGAGAGAAAAGGGTTGGGGAGGCCTGGGGAAAAGGGGGATAGGATCCTGGCACAAGTAGTTGCTGGGATCCACCCCCTGTCCCCATCTACAACACTCCTCCGTCACCAACTTACCAGCACCAGTGGAGGCTTCAGGAACCTCTGTTGCACACACTGCAGCACCGCCAGTTTGTGGCAGTGACCCAGCAGCACGTGACAGCAACCTAGCGTTTGCAGTGCCAGAAAGCATCCTATGCTGCTGGAACACAGGGCAACCATAATAGATAATTAATGGAGGGGAGTCTTTGAATGTAAGAAAGGGCTCTGGTACTTTCTTATATATATAAGAAAGTACCAGAGCCCTTTCTTACATTCAAAGACTCCCCTCCATTAATTATTATCTATCAGTTTCCACGAATACACAGAGAATGTGCATAAATAGTCCTGCAATGACATACTTTGAGAAGTCAATATGCATCGATTTCATTTGGGGGTCTATGTGTATTGACTGGATAAAGGATGACATCCCTTGGATAAATTTACTAGCATCATTTAGAGGCTCTAGCAGGTGGGCGAGCTGATATTATTTCTGCAGTTTTGCTGCCAGTTTGCGCAGAACACGTTCCTTAAACCTTCATTTGAATATGTACCGTCACATGTGGACATGAACATTCTCCAATTCCCAGTCCCAACATGAATGGATCTGTTTGTCTGTCCATCTAGCTGACCACCTATACCCATGATCTCACATTCTTTATTCTTTCCTCACTTAACTATTTTATCTCCATAAATATATTCTCAGCAATTTGGAGATCTAAAAATGCAAATGCACACACACCCAGGAATACTACCAGTGGGTTCCAAAATTTAGTACTATAGCTAATACAGTAAAGTAATTCTTTTCAAGTGCTGAAGCATTCTCCTGACCTATGTTGATGAAAGAAAAAAGTCTGTCACACACACACTGCAGTGACTATAAATGTGAAGCAAGTGCTACTTGCTTGTATTTTTGCTTATGTCAGATGTTTCCTCAAGGTGAGCTTTAGTTCTGAATCCCAGCTGTTTCTAATTAGTTTTTCCCCTTGAATTAAGAGAGAACTGGAGTTGGAACACACAGAAAAGTAAAAGAGATGCTAAGTTTGACATTCAAGTAATAGGAAAAAAATAAGGAAGGTGTGCTTTCTTCTCTTACTTTCTCTGCATACAGTGGCTGTTGAACAAACAGCCTCTGCATGAAAATAAATCTTGTGGTATTACACTTGCAACCATTTTCTATTTTTGTGTCAGTTGATTTTCATAGACACCCCCATGATCTTCAAGGTGACCTGCTATGAAACAGGTCCAGCACTGCAGAGATGAGCCCTTCCTAGATATGGATTTGCATGTTCGGATTATGAGGCAGCGAAAGTTTGGAAGTGAAATGTTTGAACGATGGTTGTCAGACCTACTTGACCCTTTGCCAAAGCAAGTATTCAAGAACATAAAAAGAGCCCTGCTGGATCAGGCCAAAGGCCCATCTAGTCCAGCTTCCTGTACCTCACAGTGGCCCACCAAATGCCCCAGGGAGCACACAAGACAACAGACACAACCTGCGTCCAGAAGCAGAGGCAGCCTTAATACAATATGATACAATCACATATTTGACATTATGTGATCAACAGTAACTTCTGAACAAACAATGGTGTGAACCTGTATCTTCATGGCACCATAGAGCTAGAAAGCTCTTGCCCAACTCCACTTTGTAAGTCGGGACTGTTAAGCACCCCTCTTTTCTCAATTCAGTGGTAATACACAATCCTGAGTGATTATGGCAATATGAGCATCAGTGGCCGTATGAGGTCTCAGGATCTTATGGCACATCAAGCTATTTCCTCTCAACTGACACAACCTGAAAATAGTGCCTGAAACTATCACTACCCTGAGGTTTGCACATTTGTTCTAGAGGCACCACATTTCCCCAGCTTTCAAACCATAATAATTTATTTGAGAAAGTAAATATCCCCACAAGGAGCACACTCATTGCCATTGTAAATGCCAGTTCCGGGTGTGTGAAAATCCAGCTAACATATCCATCACACTGCTAAATGCAAGAACATGAATGTCTTCCTCTCTGATGCACAGGTCTGCTTTGCACATTCACGTAGGAAGCCAATTCATTCTCTAATCAATCACACATGTCGTTCTGGTCCTATATTAGAACTGAATATTAGAACCATTCACTGAACTGAATGGCTGGAGTGATGCAGAAGTTTGGTCTCCCAAGTGAGTAGGTGGAGCAGAACAGAGCATCAGGGAGGGCATTGTTTCTTATTTCTAATCGTTTAGTGGGTGGGGCCAGTGAATGGCCAGGGTAGTCTGCCTATGCAACCAATTCAAGCAGTGGTTAACTCTGGACTGACTAACTAATGGAATGGACTGGTGTGGGGGTACTCCATGCACTTCACACCTACCCCTCTGCCTCTACTGGTCACCAACCTGCCCTCAAGCTGAGCTACTTTCCCTTCCTGATCACTCTCCAGAGACTGAAAATAGCCAACTTCAATCACCACCATTACAGTCCTGGAGAGTGGTATAGAAGGGACAGTGGTGGCTGAAACTCCTGATGGCCAAGAAGTGGCAAGAGCCTCCACCAATGCCATTGTTCATCCTTGACCATGATCCCTTCTCCAGAGCCAGGTTAACAATCAAAAAGGCAACAGGATGACAGTGGCTAAGACTCCTACCAGCTGTTGGCCAATGGAAGCTTCAGTTAGTCCCATCTCTTCCAGATAGCTTACAACCCTGGTCAGCAATCTGGAAGGGAGGGTCGTGACCAGTCTCATATCTCAGGGAAATCCAGGGCTTGGGCCACCCATGTGGCCAGTGTTATCCAAACAGGTCCATCATCTCTCTTTTGTATGTGTCATGCTCTAAATGGTAAATCTCATAAAAACTGAATGGTTCTCAAAAGTGCCCCCTCCCTTGCTTTCACATTTTCCTTAAGTTCTCCTATATCTGATATCTGTTTTAAACATAAAAACCCTGCTGGATCAGGCCAAGGGTTCATCTAGTTCAACTTCCTGTAGCTAATAGTGGCCCACCAGATGCCTCAGGGAGCACTCAAGTCAATACCTCAATACTCAATACTCAATACCTGCATCCTGTTGCCACTCCTGACTACCTTTAAAACCCAGCTACCTCTAAAGCCCAGAGATTGCATATGGTCATCATGGCTTGTAACACATGATGAACTTTTCCATTAATCTGTCCAATTCCCTTTTAAAGACATCACTTGACACTTGACATAGGCCAAGTGTCATCACCACACCACACCGCAAGGCGTTCCTCAGATTAACCCCACGCTGGGTAAAGAACTAAGAAAGAAATGCCATGAAGGATTTCAAATACAATGACAGTGAAGCCAAAATAACATCATCACCAAACAATTTCACACCACCGTCTCATCATTACTCAGAAGCAGTTGCAGACGTATTTATTAGAAGGAATGAAAATAAAATCCAAAGATAAAACAACCTGGATGGCATTTGCACAATTAATTGAGAAAACACACCTTAAGATCTGCAAGATGCATATACAAGACTTTATTAGTAAGTACAGGCAGGAGGTGGGCCACAGAGAATGAAATGGGAACAAAAGCTAAAGCTGCAAAGTGCCTTTGAGTAAAAAGATGATAGGAATTCTCCTACCCTCTAACATGTGTATATCTGCAGGGGCTGTTCTTCCAGCATCTGCTACAACTTAACATGATCTGTGATCCCGGAGACGTGCAATGAGGTGCGGAGGAGAAAGAAACTGCTTCAAAGGAAAAAGAGGCATATTAGTAATAAATGGAAATGTGTGCTCCCCACTGAGCTTTGAGGATCTCATTTTGTAGCTGAGACTCAGAAGATGTCTTTTTCCATGATAGTTTTCTCTCTAATATGCAAGTCGCCTCGGCTATATGAGTGATGATAGAGCGGCTGTATACAAAGATCAATATTTAGCTGCAATTTTTGCGAGACGTCGCTGTAGAGGGATTTTTTTTTTTCAGTACAGAGTCACTGACAGAGGAATGTACGGTGATTATATAATGCCACATTTTATTCATGCAAAGAGAGAGATGCTGCAACTGAACACTCTAAAGCCCACCTGGCGAGGAAAAGCTATTTCCTTAATTGAGAAATCTCATTTGAAAAGGAGCCTCAAGCCAGGTCACCAATGCATATTGTACACAGTGCACGTATAGGAGAGATTATGTTTTCATCTTTGGTTTCGATGGGGGCCTCATCCCCCACAGCATTTCAGTTTAAATCCTAGCTTGACTGGTTCCCTACAGTGTAGCATTTATACTCTTTTCTAACTCCTTGACATTGAGGCTGGTAGACTTTAGTATCCTTGTGCCCTGAAATGGAGACTTCTCTGACTCTCAGCTCAGGAACACAATCTTAAGCCGTGGCTCTAAGCATATGGCCTCAGCAGGCTTGATGTGACATAACAGCGGAAGGCTACCTTGGCACAGATTTGCTTTTCCCAGCTTGTAAAATGGCCCCTTGACAGCTTTTGATGTAATGTTTATTGCACTGCCATCCCACCCTTCTTCCAAGGAGCCCAGAAAAGGTTCTTCTCCTACTTTATCTCCGCAACAACCCTGTGAAATAGACTAAGCTGAAAAAGAGGAAGGAGTTCAAGGTCACCCGGCAATCTTCACAGCTTACTGTTGAGGAGTGCTATTGGAGACAAGAGTGGAGGCTGCATGCCTTGTTCTTCTCAAGTATATTAACATTTTTGTCATTTGTTTCTTTGCCTGTGTCAGGGCCCTGGGGTTGCGGTGGAGTGGCCTCAAGGCAGAGGAGCCTCAGGTCCAAAGGGGGGGGGGTTTCAGACTCACCCTGGTCCAGTCCCCTTCTTTGGTTGCAGAGGTAGCTTCCTGCTCACCGGCATGCAGCCTCTCAGCTACCCGCCTCAGCAGGCTTCCTCCTCATCATTGGCCTCTCCTGCCTATATGAAGTTCCTGGCCAACAATCCCCTCTCAGGGTGGCCGCACTTGGCTTGGCTGCCCAGCTGGTCCTGGGATCGCCCCCGCCCTGCTGCAGGTGTTGGTGGGGGCTTGTTCATCGTCCCAGCGGCGTCACGTCCTTTTCTGCCTCTTGCTCCTTCCTCCCTCCTCGCTCGCTGTCACCCTGCTCCCTGCTGCTTCCAGCCACGGGGTGGGGAACCTTGACGGTGGCCGTGGATGGCAACTCCCTCCCCAGGGGCTTCCTCGGTCTGCTGGGATGCTCCCCTGCTCACCTTCCCTCCCTGGGCCTGGCCACGCTGCCACCTTCCCCACTCCCTGGTTTGCTCCCTGGTGGGGTGGGGTACAGCCGCTGGTGAAGCCGCCCTGACTGCCTCACCACGGTTGTGGGGAGAGGTACCTCCCCATAGGTCGCCACAGTCGGCTGAGGGCAGGGCCGCTCTGCCAGCATCACTGCGGCTGCAGGGAGGGGTGCCGCCTCGGGAGTCACCATGGGTGGGCACGGCACCGCTGCTTGTGGAGCCGCTTCGGCCGCACCGCTGCAGCCACAGGGCAGGATGCTGTGCTGGGGGCTGCTCCTCCCCCCGCCCTCACCCCCCCACCTGTCCGTGTCACCTGCGGGGGTGACTGGTGGGGTTTGCCCACCGCCCTCTGGGGGCTTCCCTTGCCTGACCTCCGTCCCCACTGCCCAGCCTGGTGAGACAGGGGCTGGCCTGGTGGCAACCCTCTGACAGCCTAACATTTTGTCAGCTGAAATTGAAAGAGACCTAAGTCCTATGAAAAGTTGGTGCCAGGTTAGCGAGGGCCTTGGGGGCAAAACCCTGCACTGAGACTCCCCTATTTCCCCTCCTACCCCCTGATGGCACATTGGCCACTGCCACCAGAACTCAGGGTTCAAAGGTCAGGCAGCATGATGAGTCCTCTTGTAGGTATGGGCCGGTTCCTAACCTGACCCACAAAGATGCCACACTTACTCCTATGTTTTCAGTGGTAGAATTCCTTGAACTGAATGGAGGATTGACGGCCAAATCCTATCCAACTTTCCAGCGCTGATGCAGCCACACCAATTGGGTGAGCACTGGATCCTGTAGTGGGGAGGCAGTCAGAGGACTCCTCAAGGTAAGGGGACGTTTGTTCCCTTACCTTGGGGTTGCATTGCAGTTGCAATAGCGCTGGAAAATTGGATAGGATTGGGCTCTAAGAGTGTTGATAGGAAAAAAAATTGAAGCCCTGTTGTAAATGTGGAATTTGTTGTGCAGAGCTCTGATCATGGTCTGGATATTGTACTCTGTAATGCTGTCAATTGATTTTTCCCTGAGGTGCTGCCTAGGGGAGATAAATCAAAAGACGAAGCCATGTGTACCGTCTTGGCTTTAAACAGATGTGCATTTAGTATACTCTTCTGCTAGCTGTTGTGAATATCACTAAATAATGACATTATTATCCAGAAACCTGCACTTTGCAGGGTGATCTGTGGATTCAGATTAGAAGCTTGGATAGTAATCTGTCTCCTGTGGAAGATTAATATGCGTTCAGAGCAGAGACACCAGATTTTCTAGCTTGAATTACCCTTGGCCTGATCAGAAACAAGCTTTTGAATCCTAAATGCTGTATAGCGGGTCAGGCAGATTTGTCACCTGTTGTACCCAGCATGACAACCATGTGCTATGATCTCCCAAGTGCACCTTCTCTTTTTCTACCTCTCAGTGGATCTCAACACAGGAGAGTTTATCAAATTTGTGGCAGATTGCAGTATTTGGCTGGGTTGAAGTGCCGAGGCAGTGAATTTCACAAGCCTCTTGAGAGGAATATTCTTGGTGTTTTGGCTCTTATTTCACTGTCAATGCCAACATTCATGAGCACGAAATCTTAACGAAATGGCCTGGATATACTATACTGTAAGAAGGACCTGTTCCTATATGAGCCTACTGGCAGGGGAGGGGGGATGCAGCCTTCCTCCAGGTCCCATGCAGCCCAATCCCACACATGTTGTTGTAGTTTTCCCAGGAGAGGTGGAAAGCAAGGGCTCAGACATAGGGCTTAACTTTGCATACAGAAGGTCCCAGGTTCAATCCCCAGAATCTCCAGGTAGGCCTAGAAAAGGCCTGCCTGAAACCCTGGAGATCTAAGGGCAGCCATGCAGATCATACCGAGCTAGATGGGCCACTGGCCTGTCTGTGCCCTCCGAGAATTAAACAAGAAATGAAAAGAGAGTCTCAGTAAAAGACAATGAAACAAACAGTGATGGAGCAAAAGGCCTTCAAGGTCAACTCCTCAATTAAGATGGAGTTATGCACAGATCAGCCTGCAAGCTATTAAGCAAGATAATTCAGTCAAGTCAAGCTACGCAAGTAATCAAAAGATCAGTCAATAATCTGGCCTGTAGATTCCAAACAACTGGGAGAAGCAACCAAACAAGTGATGTGGAGATCATTATGTTTGTTTTCTTTCCGAAAATATATTTCACAAGTTGGACGGTTTTCTCCTAACTGTAAGCATCACAAACTCAGCCAGGGACCTAGATGTCTGGCCATGTTCCCTACAATTCACAAATCATAAAGAAGAGGGATTCTGCATTCAGAGCTTGTTTAACACTCTGTGGATGGCATATAATTTGGAATATAATTCAGCTTGCTCTCGGGGCACATAAAGAAACAAAAACGAGTTAGCATCTGTTGTAGTCTCCAAGTTGAACTCAGACTCTGGAAATGCTTGTAGATTTTGTCTAAGATGTTATTTTTTCCTCATAATAAAAGATCATAGACACTTGTAAGGATTGTTTTTTCTCCTTCACCCAGAGATACTGGACCTCCAGGCTCTGTTTGAAGTCATTATGAACATACCAGATGGTCTTTGAATCCTGGTGCTAGATTTTCAATCTCATCCAGTTCTTTCTAAAAGTTTTAACACAAGCTGAAATTTAATATAAGCATACTGCTGTGGAAATCATGAGCATCATTCATATAGCGTTTTAACGTATTTGAACATTATCTCCATAATCACAAATGAAAATTGGAAGATAAAGTAGTCCATGGACCAAGGATGGGAATTGAAGTCAGGGGATTTGAGTCTGAGTCGCAAAAACGTGTTTTTGCTGACTCATTTGCACTCAAGCCATGTCAATGACTTGGTCACTGACTTGGCACTCGGTCCCCACACTTGCAGACTTGAGTCTGTGTCTGGGTGTGCTTGCTTACTTTTTTCAGCCCGTGATAGACCTTGTGGGGCCATCATTCAGACCAGGTGAACAGCAGAGAAGTTCCAACCAGGAGGCAAGGAAGGGCTAATGTTTTGCTTTTGTATCGAGCAGGGGGGAGGAGGCAGAAGCGGACTCTCTTTTCCATCTCTGAAGGAACCGATGATCATTGGATGAAGGATGGGTGGTCTGATTTTTTTCTTCGGGTGAGGGAGGGCAAAAGGAGGAGCCCAGGGTGGTTCTTGGCTGGAGAAACCATGTGAGGGGGAGGCAGTTCATAGCGATCACACTTTCCAACCTCATGGCTCCACTGTTACTTGGGAGGAGGAAGCCTCATTGAATGACCTGCGCAAAAAGGACTAGTTCTTAGTAGAGCTGCAAAGGATTGGGTCATACTGGTAAGTCTCCCAGCTGCTGCATATGACCCTCCTCCCTCATGCCTCTTCTGTCTCTGCTCTCACACAGTCTGTCCCACCGCCTCCCGCCTTGTTTACAGATGGGACGGTGTTTGAAGAGAATTCACACACACACCAGCAACAACCCCGTTACTTTTCATGGAGCTATAACTGGTTTTTTAAAGGGAAAGACTCATGACTCAAATCTTTTTGAGTCACGAAAATGCTCTGGGCAACTCTGAAAGTCCCCACATTAGGATTTGTTTTCAAGTTGAGTCGCTGGGGGGTGGAGACTTGTGACTCGACTCAAATCAAGCTGCACTGGACTTGCCCATCCCTGCCATGGACAAGTCTGGTCCAAAACGTGACCCAAGGTCATGTGTCCAATGCTGTTGCCCTTTACCCAGCAGTTCAGCAGAAGGCGCTGTCACTCCTCCTCCTGCTTCCCAGAATTGAAAAGGAAGAGGGGCATAGAGCAGGATGTGTGAAGGCGAGGAGAATGGTGAGCTAGACCATCACTCTCTGCACACTAGATCACCACTGCCCTCTCCTGCATAGTTCTTTTTCTGTGTCTCTTCCTCTTATTTTTTCAATTCTGGGAAGCAGGAGGAGGAACAGAGATGGGCAGAAGATAGATTGATATGGATGGTAGGCATTCCACTGCCTAAGGTGTCTGCTCTGTTGGGCTCATGGGCCATCACTGCTCTTGGGGCCTTATCTGTACCCCAGAATTCAACTGGCTTAATTTTCATTACCTCTTCTAGGGAAGCCTGGGGATTGCGATTCTATAAGGGAACAAAGACTACAACAAACAAATAAATGAGAATTAGCCAATAAATATTTAAGGGAGAATTCTCGGCATCCCCATCAATTCACAATTCCCAAGGTCATTTGGGGAATTCATGGCAGTTAAACTAGTATGAGGATGATATAATGTTGTGTTGTGGATGTACTTTACTTTTATTTCTTATCATAAAAGAAAAGCTACAAGGAGGACATTAAAGGAAAGTTTCAGGGGGAAAAAAATCATAGCCTTTCCAGCTGACAACATTTCCCCATCCCCATCCTAGTGTGTAGAGCATCTTACAGCCCAACCCTACCTCTCATTTACTGCAGCAGATTTTGTGATCCAGTGCCATAAATCCATTTATGATGAAGCAAAAGGTATGCCATAATCAGGAGCTCTACAGCTGCTGGCTCAAATAATCATATCTGCACACTGACTGCAGTGGAGCCCAGCCCATGCCAACCCAGGTAAGATGGTGATTGGGGCTGGTCATGGGAGGTTTGGAGCAGGGAGGGAGAGGGGTGGAGAATGAGCTGGAGTGCATGGATCTCGGAGGCAAAAGCACACACCATTTCCAGCCTTCCTCTTCTCAGACATATGCCAGTTACATAGGTGGCATGGGTCAGAGGAGACCCACAGGTGACCAGAGTGCCTATTGAGGGGCATTGTGAGGGAGGGATAAAAAGTGGGATAAAAATCCTGAAAATAAAATACAAAAGTTTTTAAATTAACTTTTTTTGACCTTCTAGTCTCCCAACCACCACTATAGCATGCAATGTGCACTCTGTTGGCACAGCTGCATGCTATAGCATTGTGGGGGGGGGGGTAGGATTTGGTTGTTAACATGGTATCCTACCCCCACATAACAAATTGACTGGTTGGTCCAGTGAGTGTGGTTGATAATGGTGCTGCCATTTCCATGGAATCTATTCATTACTTTTAAACAGAATTGGAAAGAATTCTTGTCCCCCCCAACTTTGACCTTTTCTGTGCTCGTTTCCATCAACGATGAAACACTAAGTCAAAGAAGGGGAGGGACTAAGGACACTGCTTTTCATTTATTTAATTAATTAAAACAAGATGCAGCTGATGACGGCTCCTACACTTCAGCAATACAGGAAAAAAGCACATATGAGTGAGGAAATTTAAAACTTCTGACAGTTAGGGAAGGAAATAGCATGGGCACGGAGCGGACATCCATATTGCCTCACTAAAAACAACAAAGCTACAGGTTAATTATTATTAACTGTTAAATAACTGCTATCAAATAACTGTTATTTATTCGGAAATAGAGAGCCCCACATACCAATGGCATCGTGATGTCTTGGTCAGTGCTGTTACGGGCACTAGTCAATACGTACCTGCATGGCCACATTCCACACAGTACTCCAAAGGCTATCAATGGCAGCACCATTTGGGGAAATCATGTGTTTTCCTAGTGACAAAATACAGAATGATGGCTGCTTAGAAAATGTGACTTCCTTGCCACAGGCATGCAAAAAGTTCTTGTTGGCAACCTTCAGTCTCGAAAGACTATGGTATCGCGCTCTGAAAGGTGGTTCTGGAACAGCATCTAGTGTGGCTGAAAAGGCCAATCCGGGAATGACAATCCCTTCCACACTGGGAGCAAGTGCAGTCTGTCCCTGGTCTGTCTCCCTGGCTATGGGCCTTCCTTCTTTGCCTCTTAGCCTCAGACTGTTGGCCAAGTGTCTCTTCAAACTAGGAAAGGCCATGCTGCACAGCCCTTCAACAGCTTAGCAACCACTGTACACTTACCATGCAAAAAACAAAAACAAACATGCAACACCTGGTAGATCAAACCACACAATGTGCCGTTTGGTGTTGCATAGAGCTGAACTGAACAAGATTTTCTTCTGTTATGAAATGTTCAGAAGCTATTGGTGAACTTGCCAGGTCCATCAGGAAACCCCAAAGCTTCTTTTAATTGTTCTGATGGTCTTGGGTATCAAGTTGGGAATGACATTTCCTTTCTGCATTAAGTGCTTTGCGGCATGGTGGCTTCTACCATTTCTTTTTTAATGTGCCCTATTGGGTATTAATAGCGCTTAGCTTTATTTTACATAATTTAGAGGTTGCCTTATAAAATATTAACATGCTTATTAATGTCTGGGAAACTGGCAACGCAACTGATATAAATTACTGGCAGTGGAGCACTGATCAGCCACATACTAATTAGCCAGCAACTCACACACAAATCAGCACGAACTGTTGCATGCTTTTGGCTGCCAGCAAGTGGAAGCCAAAAACTCCTCCTACTCTCCTACTACTTCCCAAGCCACATGACCAAAGCAAAAGGTTGCTTAGGATTTTCAGAGAATTGTCCCAAGAGGAAGTGTTTCGCAACACATTGAAAAATTGGTTTGGGCTGTGTGTGTGTGTGTGTTGGTAAATGTTTTGTATTCAGGTAGAAGTCCTGTTCAGTTGTTATTCTTTAGTGTGGTCACAGCCTTGTGTTGGTGGGGGTGGGGGAGAGTGTGCTGGCGAGCTCCATTTTAACAGTCCCAAAGCCCCGCCCCCATATATACAACATTAGTCTCCATAGATAAGTGCTGTAGACATGGGGAACTAGAGGGAGGTTTCAAGAGTGCATCAGTGTAGGAGCAAGGCTTGCTCTCTTGCCAATGCAAGGGACTGTGAACATGTGAAAAATAGCAATTGAACAGGGCTATAGTGAAGTTACTGTGTACTGTCCCTTAAGTACAAAAGTTCCTCAACTTACAGACATTCAAACTGAACTTCCTCAGGGCTTGTGTGTGTCTAAAATAATTACATAGTTAGTTAAACAGTGGAAGTTCTCAGATTATTTGATAAACATCACCCTCCTTGGGTGGTAGGTGTGCAAGAGTGCACATACACATTGATACATGATAAACACAGAGGGTCTGCAGGAAGCAAATGTGTGACTCATGAAAGAGTGTAACAGAAGTGATAGAGAGGAATGACTGGACTCTGTAGGGCTGGGATGGTTGTCCAATCTACCTTCCCTCCCAATTCTCTACCTTCCCTCCCAATAGGTATACTTTCCTTATTGACAGTGTTCAGCTGCACTGATGTATGTTTTTCCGTATGCTGTACATTTGAAGAATGAGATTCACTTTATCCTTCACTTTTTTAAAAAAAAAAAACCTTTGGTTACTTTAGTTACTCTCTCCTTTAGTGAGAAGGAAAGAGGCAAAGTGGAAAGCAGCTTTTATACAACTCATTTTCACCTCTTATTGCAAGTCTCCTAAGATTCCAGCAACCAGATCTTGAGTCTTATGAAATTTTGAGTGCTAGAGACCCAAAGTCTAGAAAGTAAGAGCTTGGCAAAGCTCTATCTTTTTTCCCTACCTCAGTAACTTCCTATCTAACCCCATGTAGACTTAGCCACAGGCAGTCAGGCTCTTCCTCTAAGAGCCACAACATGCAGGTGTTTCCATAGCAAGGTTACTTCATGAGATGGTAGAATGCTGCTCTTGAACACCAATGGAAATGTGTCAACCTTCTCACACTACAACCCTTTCCCGGTCTCTTGTCTGGATTATAATGCATTCCATTTGTAGCTCAGGCAAAAGCCATGTGAGCTTGAATTCAAAGATTAAATGGAAGCCAAGAGTCATGGTTTGACTTTTAATTTAATATTTAAAAGGATTTCAAGACAGTTCATCTATTTTAGGTGCTGGTCTTGGGTGGCTGAGCTCTTAGCCTTTCACAAATGCTCAATAACATACTTGAAAATATCGTAGGATGGGTAGCTCAGTGGGAGAGACAGGATGCTTTAAAATGAAAGAGCAGCAGACCTTTCAGTCTGGTGAACTTTGTGTGTGAGGAAATGTCAGCGGCACTGTGCAATGCTTCTGGGAATTCTTCAACAAGTTACCTCACTTATTTGTGTCAATAGGGCTTGCATGCATCCCTGAGAAGGTGGAGGCCTCGCTGTCCAACTCTTCCATGTTGGCAACTGAACTCTCTCAGCACAAAAAGAACAGCAAGCACAGGGAAAATTATCATCATCATTATCATAAAAGAATTTCATGAGTATACGCCTGTTTTAGCACCAGTCTTGGGTAGAGGAACTCTTAGCTGAAATTCTGTTGTGGTTTTTGAGGCACCTCAGGCCCTTCTGGTTTCAGTGGGACCTAAGAGTAAGAAAATATCCTTTCAAGGAACGGGAATAATATTTTCTAATATTTGCTTCTTCCTATGCCTCTTTTTCTCAATTCATCGACCATGAGATTTGTTAGAGGTGAGCTGCCCCCTACTGAAGGTAAAAGGAAAATATAACTGGAGCCAAACCACATCAGAGTATTAAAAAATATAATCAGTTGAAAGTGTAGTTGAAAGTAAAAAGGGGGAAAAGTGGTTGGCCCTTCTGGTGTTAATATCATACAAACACAAACCAGTTCAATGATAAAGTATCAATCATTCTGGGGTGATATTTTAAAAGCTGTCATATAAGCAAGAGACTAAAAGAACTGGCTGGGCAACTGTGATAATATAATATTCACAAGCATTCCAAATGCTCAGGGGAAAGGTTTCAGCCACAGAATTTTGAAAAATAGTCCATTAATGCAAGAGAAGTGAAAGTACATTTTGACTAGGAGGAAAAATAAAAAACAATAACAGAACCGGGGGTAGACATTTGAGACCAGAAACTAAGACTAAAAATTGCTAGGGGTATCAAGGGAGTTCATGATGACTTCATGGTTGCAAATCTGAAAAAGGGGGACCCTTGAGCCCATTCTGTGGTAAAAAACAAAACAAAAAACTTCTTGTCACTTGGTAACCAAGCTAATCTTGGGAAGAGAGAACTATGAACACTGGATAGAAAGATTTCAGTCTTTGCCAGGACATCCAGAAAGGACTGTCAGTGTTCACAACCCTGGGTTTATATACTAGTATTCACTCAAGCATTCACTGATTTCCTTGCCATATTGTCATATCAGATGTGGGATCAGCAAGTGTCTTAAAACCCCCTTTCCTTCGCTGTGTTGTCAGAGATTCTCTGAGCCACACAATACCTAGTTATTTGGGTATCTTTCCTCTGATCCTGGTTAAGCACCATAGGACCAAGATGACAGGTAAAGATGGGCAAGAAGCAGCATTCTCTTTCCTTCCCACTACTGACTTCTTTCCTTCTGTGTAAACTTCACCTGTTCACATTTAGATATGTTTGCTTTGCTCCAATCAAGGGTCATTCACATATTATGCTGAACGCCAGTACACATTTCCACCTGATGACCTTTATATATTTTACACTACTTTCATTTTGCTGTTTTATATAAGGCCTTTTTTATAAACTCAAGGCCATTTACATAGGCAAGCTGACCATAAAACCCTTTTTTCCCTTCAAATGGGGCTTTTACAAGTGTTATTCTATGAGATACGTTCACCGGATCCTCCATTTCTCCAGCTGTTTTCTTTCATAGTGCAGTTGTGCTGGCTGCATGGCTCTGGCACTTTCCAAGCTTCCATAGGCAGCTACAAAACACTCCTCAGGCTCGTTCTGAGGCTGTTACCCATTTCTTGCCAGCTGACTCCTCACTTCACATTCCTCCACATTCATTCATCTATAGCAGGGGTCTCCAAACCCCGGCCTGGGGGCCAGATGCGGCCCGCGGTAAGCCTCTATCCGGCCCGAGGCCAGCCTCTGATCCCGAGAACCTCTGGCCCAGTTGACCAAACACAACCAGAGTTGTTCTTGTAGGGTGGGAGAATGGGTGTCCATTAAGTGTGTGCTTTATTTCTTGTGCTGTGTTTGTGCTTGGAGAAGTCCTGGACATTTCAGTCCATTCATTTATTCATTCATCTAAGTTTCATCTCTAATGTATTTATTTAAATTTTATATTTAATTTTTGTTTTCCAACCCTCGACACTGTGCCAGATATTTGATGTGGCCCTTCAGCCGAAAAGTTTAGAGACTGCTGATCTATAGCCAACAGCTTCCGGTCACCCATCCAAGGGAAGACCCGAGCTGATCCTGCTTAGCTTTTACAGGCAAGGCTACAGCTCCAACTACATGCTTATCTCTCTCTCTCTCTCTCTCTCTCTCTCTCTCTCTCTCTCTCTCTCTCTCTCTCTCTGTGTGTGTGTGTGTGTGTGTGTGTGTTTGTGTGTGTGTGTGTGTGCGTATAAATATATTATTTGTTTTAATGATTGTAAAAAGCATGGATAATTGCTATTGAAGGATGGTATAATAAATAAACAAAACACTTTTCCAATGGCCCATCATCCTTTAAACACAATTATTATTCCCCCTAGTCCTCCCATCTGCATCCCCTGATGTGTGACATGGTATACAAGTCCCTTTGCAATCACAGCTGGCATTCTGTTTCTCCATCTCTCTGAAGAGATGTTCTGAGCTTGGTTGAAAGAGTGCTCACCACTAAAAGCCCACAGAACGTTTTATATAAGAGCTTTCCGCTTAATTGCAATCCAAATGAAATTATACGGTAAATGTGGGGTAGACAATGGGCTGAAGATTTTTAGAGCCAGATCCGCACCAGAGTTCTTGACAGATTAGAGGCAGCATCCCTGTGCAACTGTGTGATGCGGAGGCATTTCATTATCTCAGCCCAAGAGGTGGCAGAGTTCATTGGCAGGAGAAACCCTTCCCACACACGCACAATTGCAGATTCTGTTTGTAAGGCACTTCAGGTTCCTTCTGATGAAAAGAGCCATTAAAAAAATTAAAGAAAAAAACCCCCACTAAATACTGCATTTTGCCAAGAGTGCTGAAGCAGGTACAATGGAGGCTATATGAGCCTGGCACAACCCTTTCTGCATTCAGGTAATTGACCTGTGCCTCTGCAGCTCCCACAGGTATGGGAGGGGTTTCCGGCAGGAAGGGGTCGCAATTTGCCTTTAAAATCACCAGCATCTTCCTATCCCTAGATGGTGTGCTAACAAGCGTCTAAGTGCACATAAAAAGCAAGAGACTGTAATTTGCATCTAAAATTTAATTGTGTTAACTTTGTAATCAACACCATTTAAATTGAGAACAGGTGGGTAATTGTCAGCATGGTGTTTCTTTAACCAAAGTGATTTCTTTCCTTCCTGGGTTAGGAAGATACAAAACAGGTGTAGCCTAGGATTCTCACTTTTTATGATGAGCTTATCTTATATGCCCAACGGGTAATGAATATTCACGGTAAGACTATTACTTGTTTTTGTTTATTGAAAATTCACTTAAACAGGCCTCAGAAAAAAAGGAAGAATTAACACATTACTGTAACTATTCCTATAGGGTTTTTTCTTCTTCTTCTTCTTTTTTCTTTTTGTGGTAACTTCTGCCTTCCCTGGGCTCTTGGACTTGGTCTTAATCACAGACGTTCTTTAAAATTAAGCATGGCACATTAAAAACAAGTCTCGACGCCTGAATCAAAAGTGGTTGTCAGAGTCGTCAAATGCCCACAGACTGCACAATTCAGTGTAGTCCAGGAGGGAGCGAGAACTACTATTTGAAAGAGAATTTAGAATGAAAGGGAATCGTCTTTTGAGAAAATTGGGTTGATGCTAATGAGTGTAAAAGAAGGAAACTAGACTGAATGGCTTTACTGCAAGAATGCTGAGGGGAAATGGAGGAGCTTAAAAAATAACCTTCTAATTTCTTCAGTCTCTTATCAAGCCCCATTCTGGTGCTCCACACTTGGTTGTCTCTTGGGGAGCTGCAAGATAGCCCTCCTTGCTTCCCAAGAGTCTTCTTATTTGGCTTCATATTACTAATGTGAAGGCTAAAATTTCTCATCCTCAGGGTTTTGATTTTCTGGTGTGTGTGCATGCGGGTATGTGGGTACTATATGTGTGCGCAGCTTTTAAAAAAAACAGACTGGAAAGAAAATGCACATTAAAATACTTATTTTGGAGAACTTATCAGAATATGACAAGAAATAAAATACTTCTTTCTCGTCCTATTCTGACAAGTATGATTAGCCTTACAAATTAATGTCATTATCTCCAAAAGGGCAGAAATATACATCCTTCCAAATTCACAACTGAGCTTCTTTATAAGGGAAAAGAAAAGGGGGGGGGGGGGAACAGCACCAGTCCATTTCAACCATGTGCATTCACTGCTGTTGTCAAAATAAGATTATGCTACAGGTCAGGATTCAGAGAGCTGCAAAATGAGGTCTCTGAGACCAAAGAGGGATTGAATTAAATGTATTTTACTTAACAATGCGTGGAACTACTTTTGAAACTGAGGAGAATTGCAACAGCAGTTTCTGAGATGGGATGGGAGGTCAGTAAAGAAAAAACAAAGTAAAAAACCTTGCAAAAAAAAAAAGTCCTGCCATAACAAATTAAGGAAAAACAGATTGTCTTCATTTCAGATCATCTCATGTTTGCGGAACCAGGTGGGAGAATCTTTCTACATTCCCTCTCTGCATGCCAATATTCTACAAATGTATTTCCTGGTTGCAATTAAGAAAATATTCAGGTTTGTTCTCCTGGATTCTGACAGGATCATAGCAGTGCACTGTAGGTCAACTAAGAGTCAGCAATCCCAAGAGTTTAGCCTCTATGATACTTTTCAAAGGGACTGTGGGATACAAATGCAATAAACAAAATAAATGCAGTAGGGTCAGAGTTCCAAGGTCAGAGCTGAGCAAGATACTGTATCTCCTGAGTGGAGCCCTGAAGAACAAGAGCATGGTCTGAGTCTAAGCAAAAGGTTAAGAGTTCAGAAGCAGCTGCTAAGGAACTGGTGGACCAGAGGCAAGGAAGTTTGAGGAAGGCATAACTTCTAGAGACAGAATCTGGAGGAAGGCTGAGATCATGTGTGTAGGCTGGAAGAACCTTCTCATTGGAGACAACTTATTCAGAATGCAGAGAACATTGGCAGAGATAAAACATCACAAGGCACCTTGTGCAGGAAAGTCACAGAAGGAAGCTTTGCATGAGGCTTGTATTCAAAAGTCAAAGAGAGTGTTATTTAAGGAAAATACTCTTTGTATGAAAGGACAGAACTGAACTCTCCAGCTGGTCTGTCCATCTACATCTCTTCAAGAGCAGGGCTGACCTTAGGAGCTGCGGAGTGCAAGGCTAAATATTTTTGTGGAGCCCCCACCTTCCCCTGTGGGACCCCACTCATCAGGATGAATGCAGCGTGGGGCTGATTGCGCCCATGTGAAGTCTGGCACCAGGGCGTAAATGGCAGTGATGTGATGACATCACCACCAGCTGCTTCCGGAAGCCCACTTGGGGCTTTTCAGATCCAGGGGTGGGCAGGAGGGCTGCACACAGCGGCACCCTGCTCGCCATGCCTTGGCATGGATTATTCCATGCTGGGGCGTCAACTATGGTGCAAGCTGGAAGTGGCAGCACTGGGCCTCTCTAAAATGCAGGCCCAGTTTGGTCCAATCAGCCAAATCACTCTGCCAGTCCTTTTCAAGGAGAGAGAGAGAGAGAGCAGAGGGAAATAAGACCTAAGACTAGCACTCTGGGCAACCAAAGAGCTTGTAGTACCTGCAGTTAGAAAGAGAGAGCACATGTCTCCCTACCTAGCTAGCCCTACTGTCCCTGTTTCCAAGGGAGCTGCAAAGGGAATTATTTAATAAAGATTTATCTTGAGAAGAACACAGAAAGACCAGTCTGACCCTTTCCAAGGAGGAAAGCTCTGAAGGCAAATGTGAAACAGCTTCTGTTGGTAAAAGTAACTGGTTGGAGGTTAGTACTACACAGAGGGAAGGAACACCCCCCCTTTTTTTTAAGAAGAGAATGGTAGTGAGGTAGAGATTCTAATCCAAAAGATTAGAGCAGTGTTTCTCAAACTGTGGGTCGGGACCTACTAGGTGGGTCGCAATCCAATTTCAGGTGGGTCCCTATTCATTTCAATATTTTATTTTTAGTGTATTAGACTTGATGCTCCCATGGTATGTCACTGCATTTGGGGCAATGTGACAACCTGTGCTTTTAACAAGCTACTTTGTACAGTATATTCTTTTAACAATGATAGTCAATGGGACTTGCTCCTGAGTAAGTGTGGGTAGGATGGCAGCCTAGGATTGTTACCAATTTTCCTGCTTGATGATGTCACTTCTGGTCCTGACATCACTTCCGGTGGGTCCTGACAGATTATCATTCTAAAAAGTGGGTCGTTTTGCTAGTGTGAGAACCACTGGATTAGAGATTTACTGTAAAAGAGGAGGGAGGTCTTTGTCTGCAACTTCATTAAGACACACAGTGCTTTACAAGCTTGCAGAGAAAGGTATGCATGACTTGCTAGATTATATCAGGGCCAGCATGTTAAATTGTGCTGAGAAGGTCACAGGAGCCAGTGCACATGGTTGAACACCTATAAGATGTGCTCCTTTAGAAGGATGACCCTAGCACTGCCTATGGAAGAGAAAAGGAACCTGCACACTTGTCGAACTTAGTCTGCTGTTGCTGGCTAATGCATGTACAACCCATGGGTTGAAAAAGCTTTGGCATGCGCTCTTGTATATATCAAAGTCTCAATAGGCACATCATTGCCCACAAGCAAGTATAGACAGCCCACATCTTACTTGAGGGTTACATTCTGAGGTCAGTGTATAAAGTCAAAATGCTGAAAGCCAAATCTACCTTAAATTTTACTTACTATCCCTTAAAGCAGTACCAGAGGCACATGAGAACTGAGACTATTGAAGGGACAGCAGCTTCATTCTCCTATTTCAGGCTCATTCCAGGGCATAAGCAGAGTAAGTCGAATGGTGAGCCAAACTGCCTGCACATACTGTTGTTTTTCTCTGTCTTTTTTTTTTTTTTTTGGGGGGGGGGGAGCATGTATACTTGAATTTGCAGAAATAGTATGTATAAGACACAGGCTGACTGCACTTTATAGAAGAAAACTGATGTATTTGACCTCGCTATTAATTTCCCATCCTAAAGATCTTTCTGATGGTCAGGTCAGTAATATGCCCTTCATTAAAAGTTGGTCCCCTGGTGATTTATGCGAGGTAATTGCCTTCTCCACCTGTCTCATCTCCAGAACAATTCAATAATGCTATAAAGAGCACTTTGAACAATAATGTATTGTAAACCCTGAGAAATGTACTGGTGCTCATAAGGGGCTGTAATAAATTGTTCAAAACTGCAAATGTTTTATGCAATGCAACATTTTAGTTATAGTGCTATTCACTTTAATAGTCACCCTGTGCCTGCGGATACCATTAATATAATCTCCCTCCATTTTGAGTGTAGGCTGGCCACTGAGATGTCAGGAAAATACAAGAAAATTATAGTAAGCCATTTGTTCAAAGCAGGGGGGCATCATTTTCAGGGTAGTGAACTGTAATATTTACCAACTGAGATGGAACAGTAGACCTCCTGGCAGATAGTCTAAAGCCTTCAGTGAGATCTTGGCTGATAACTTTTGTGACATCTTGTTTGGCGGACTAGTTTTGTCATTAGATCAATGGGGCTGGAGTGCTAATAGACTATGTCTTCCCAAAGCATTGCATCTTGATTAAATCAGAATCAGTTATTTACTAGGTGACACTAGTTGTAGATGACACTAGTTTATTTTCTTAGAGAGGGAATGGCAAAATCATTCTGGCGAAGGAGTGAAACCCTGGTTAGCAGTATGATCCAAACAGTGAGTTTATGACCTTGGAACACAGTTCCGCTGCCAGGATGGTGTAGTGGTTTGGGAGGTGGACTTAGACCTGGATGATCCAGGTTCAAATCTCCCCTCAGCCACAAAGCTTCCTGGGTGACCTTGGGCCACTCACTTTCTCTCAGCCTCACCTACCTCACAGGGTTGTTGTGAGGACAAGAAGGAGGGGAGGAGCAGCTGTGTAAACTGCTCTGAGCTCTTTGGAGGAAGGGAGGTATAAAAATATGAATGAATGAATGAATGAATGAATAAATGGCCATTTTGGAACCTGCCGCTACCAGCTATTCATGGGAGCACAGGAAAGCTGGTGTGGCAATGGGCGGTGGGCAGGAGGTGGAACTCATAGGAGAGAGCGGGTAGGAGGTAGAACGGGGAAGGAGGGAGGGGTGGTTCCTGGTGGCATTGGCACTGAAGTCAATATCAGTTTTTAGTCAAAATTTCTTTCAAAATTCTGAGTGAGAATCATGTTTCTGTATTTTTTTTAATACCTATGTAGCTATTAGCAAAGTATTTGCAGAGGTCCTGCTTTCAGATGTACTCAGAACAAAAAATGGACTTAGGGATGGAGGAGGAATGAGTCCAGGCTGAAAGGAGCAGGAGATCTGGAGGTCTGTAAGAAAACCTTATTTGGAGAGGGAGGGAAGCCCTGCACCATTTAACAGCTCCTAAGTGGGGAACATCATTTGCTGCACATGTGCAGGTAGAAAATTCCAAGAGGCAGCAATGAATGTATGGCAACGCGCAGGTGCAAGGAAAGAGGATACAAAGGCAGGAAAGGGAGTTATACTGAAATCATGTCTATGTGGTAGAAAAAAAGCTATAGAGAGGCAGAGCATTATGGAAATAGAGTGCAGTATTCAGGCAATGGCAGAAACAATAATCCGTGTGTGTCAGGCTGTCATTTGATCATATAATCTGAAGCGATTGCAATTTAAAAAGGAAAAGGAAGGCAAACAGACATTTTAAAAGGTGCATAGCTGCGAGTATATGAGCAGACTGATAAATGAAATGAAAGTGCTGGGAACAGAGAATGGAAAAATGGAAAGGTGTGGGAAGAAAAAATGATGGTAAGGAACTTGGGGCACCAAAGTTTATGGTTTAAAAGTGTGGTATGTAACGAAAATGATTACCATGACCTTTTCACAGGTTCCCATGTGCTCTGCTTAATGCAACACTGTATGGAATTGTGTAAAATATTCATAGCTATGTTGTAGGTAACATTACTTGCAATGGTGGATAATTTCAGGTATCAAGGGACAAGGCTTGAATTACAACTTGCAGGAGTTTTCACACTGCAGACAGATGTCTTGAACCAGATTCCCCACTGTGGATAAGCACATCTGCCTTTTCCTCAGATAGGGATTCTTAAACTTCTCGGGAGCAAAACTCCCAAGGTAAGTCTTGGCAGGGGTGAAGGCTGCAATGCGATCCCCAGAATCGTGCCACTAGGAGGTGTGGGGAGTCCTGCTGAGCCCTCCACAGGGCTCCCAAGTCTTAGAATACTAAAAATAAGTGATCTGAAACCACTTCTGGTCTGCAATCACAAAACCAGAAGTGGCTTCCGATCACTTATTTTTAGTATTCTAAGATTTGGGAAGCCCTGCAGAGGTCTCTGTGGGGCTTTCCCCACCTCCTGGAGCCCTTTGTAAGTGAACCCCCCCAGCCCCCATTAGTGATGCAATCCTGGGAATCACGTTGCTGCCTTCCCCATTCACCTGCCGCTTAATGGGCCAGAGGTTGAGGTTCTCAGGCTGGGGTGTTGCGACGCCCCAGTTTGAGATCCTCAGTAGTATTCCATAAGCAAAGTGGCAATCTTATACCCCCACCATGCTACAGCATGCACCTGCGCCAAAAAGTTGTGTGCTGCACGCTATGGTGGAGGAGGCAACCTGAAATCCAAGGAAGGTAAGTAAAAAACATTTAAACCTACCTCTGTGTTAAGCCTACAGACCACCTATAGGTCTCCTCGATCATATGCCAGCAGTTTTGGTGGGGTTTGTCCAAAGAGAGAAAAGAGGTAGAGAGCTTTAAAAAAGAGGAGATAAGATCCAGCATATGTGACTACTCCCGGACCCACTCCCTTCCTAACACAACCCCGGCTCCTTCCCAGCATGCCCTGTTACTCCCTTTCCCTGCCCACAAATCATCACCCCCACACTGGCTTGCCTGCACTAGAGCAGGTCACCAGCCACAGTAGAGGACCACTGATGCTGCCTCAGTTTAGCAGCAGCAGCAGTTCAAAACTGTCATCAGCAGCTGATTTGTAGCAGTGGACTGTGTCCTGCTGTGGCAAACTGGATGTTAAGATTGGGCTGTGAGAAAAGCACTCTGGTCCACAGGACAAGTCTAGCAAAACAAAACTAGAGCTCTGACCAGTGATCCAACCCCCCGTCCCCCATGTTAAAAGAAAGGTAATATAATCCATTCTGGCTTGTATTTCTGGATATCAAATGAAGGAGCCTATTTAAGTCATCTGACAACAAGCAGCACTGGTACTACAGAAGGTGAAGCCCCAATGTGAAGCCTCCATTATCAGTGGTTCCAAATGTTTTCCATCAGAGACCTTTTTGGTTTTTAATATTTCTGCACATATTAGGCAGCCGATGGAAAAGTAGGAAGGAATTGGTTTCAGGCAGCAATGCTTCGTTTTTCGAAAGGAATTCATTGTCATTTATTTGCTTCTTCTAGAGCAACAATTCCCTAACGATACATTATTGGTTGCGCTCCCAAGATGCCGTAGCCTTAAGTCATTCTCAATATTAAAGGTTCCTATGTTACTTTTATATGCATACATTCCATATTACTAAATTAAATCCATAAAATACGGTTCAGAAAGAGTTTCAGACTAAAAGCACCTGCCATTGAAGAGATGCAGCAGCACAAGGCTTCTCTCTCCCCCCCCCCCGTCATATATAGCAACAAATATGTTTCTTATTGCAATAGATTCCCAAATGGTAATGAGACCTTTGCCTTATGCCAAATGACTCAGGCATTGAGGATGATTTAGGCTCCAAATTTAGCATTCACTCACATCTCTTTGCACCTGTCCCTGCAGGGAGACATTTAGGGCAAAATAAATAAAAGGCATCCCTGTTGAGGTACATTGGTGTAAAGAAGCTAATGAAAATGTAGGACATTGAAAATTAGCTTTTCCTTTGATTTATCTCTGAGAAGGAAATGTCCTCTATCATTACCCTACAATCTAATTGGCTTTTTTTGTGTCTGTCCCTTCTGAATGGCCTCAGAATAAATCAGTTACCTTCATAATAAACAGCACTGAAAAGATGATTTTAAAAAGCCACTTAGAGGGGAACCGAGAATTTTATTTAATGCCTTGTCAAGAATAACAAAGAGTCGGTGCTCTTGCAGGGCAAAGAAAACAACTCTGCCAAAGGTATTTGTTGTTTATCTTGCAGTTACTTTACATGGGCTGCAACTATACCTGGCCTTTTCCTATCTGCTCTGCAGGTGGGCAATGATAGGTTATCAACATTAGCACCAAAACGTTTTGAGTCATCTATCATTCTTTGGTGTGGCCAATCTGCATCTTCTCCTGCTTCCATCTAATTGTCTAATCCTATTGTTAAACACATCATGAGGTCCAACAGCGCTAATGGATTTTTACACATGTCTTGTCTCTAGCTCTCCTTTTCCATTTTATGGTGGAAAAGCTGCTTGTCCCTAGGTGATTTTTAGCCTTGACTTTTCATGTAGTTTAGGGTTCATTCTAAACAGTGCACATCGGCTTACCACCAGTGCACGCTGTCGCAAAACTGCCATAAAGTGTGTTTGCAAGCCCTCAGTGCCGGTCCAGTGCCAGAGCTCTGCCGCTCAGTGGTTACCGAAACTACCGGGTGGAGAGAGGTAGGTGGGAACATGAGGGGAGGTGGGGAGGTGGTGATCTGGGACAGGGGGAGGTAGGTGAGGGTAGGGAGAGGGTGGGGAGGAGGCTTGGCGGAGGGAGGGAGCGGGTGGAAGGGTGGGTCTGGTGAAGCTTAGCTTCAACGGATCCTGAGCTCTGTGTTGGACCCCATGGGCCGACACAGAGCTCTCTGATTCTGCAGCAGCTCCAGAACTGCCATAGAATCGAGTTCCCCTTGCAAGGCTACTTCCTTTACTCAGGAGAAAGGGATGAACGTTCTCTTCTCCTGAGGAGGCAGTGGTGGCTGCCTGGGGTACCCTGGATGCTGTGGCAGTCGTTTTCGCAGCCACGGCAGCCCCACACTCTGCGCAGCTTAGGATTGGGCTGTTAGTCATTTTCCAAAAGCAACTCCTTATGGTGAGAGCGCAAGTGATCACAGTCAATTTTCAGCTGTTCCAGAACACGATAATTTGCACCCTTATGTAAACTGCAGCACTTCACCACCTGAAAACTGAGGGGGGAAATCCCTTTGTAGTGACTTTATCATCTCAGAAAATGTCAACAAATTCTCCCCATTTTCCGTTGCATGGAGATATGAATAGACTTATAAATATTGCTAGAACTGGAAAATTCACAACACATGAGTGGACCTAGCCTTGCCGTCCAAAAGCAATGTCAATTGGTAGGTGCAGGTTGTGCCGCAAATGTTCATCGCTCAACAACTGCAACATTACGAGCTTGCACATGTGATCAGCCATCACAGGCTGAACACCACAGCCATAACATCCATACCATATTACTTGGGCGCAGTATTTATCTGCAGAAGCCATTCATTTGCAAGTCTTGGAATAATTTCTGGTTGATTTGATATGGAAACATGTGTGACTCAGATCACATATGTGTTTAATTTAGGGTTCCAGTTCTTATTTTTTTTTCTTAATAAACACTAACAGCATGATCCATCTGTTCCTGGGAGGAGATCTCCAAAGAGTCTAAAAGAGTCCTTTCCTCCCACTTTCTGGCTGGGCCTTAGCCAAGCCTGAGTGGTGCTGAGAATCCCACAAAGCACTCAGCTAATTTTTCAAAAGAGAAAGCCATCTCCAACTTCATTCTGTAGACTTGGTGAATACACAAATAGATGTTCATCATAATGATCAGCTACATTCTTACTGTATGTCACTGCCTCTTTGGTGCATGCAGACAGCTCAGACTCCTGTGAAAATACCCAAAATCACGGGGGGGGGGGGGAGGATAACCTTTGTGAAGAGCCACTACAAAGTAGTGAACATCTGGTCCTAACAAAAGTAATAATAAAAAGTAATAAAAGTATTCCCCTACAATGGCTTTTACGACACCAGAAAATAAAGTTCTGAACGGAAGAAAGCAAGGAACCTGCCCACACAACATTCTATATAGCAGGCCATCATATTTGAGGCTTTGGGAGTACACTTATTTATATTTAAAATGAATAACATGTTCTTTAAACTAAAAACTCAAAGCTCTAAACCTTTTTTTGTTATGTGGAAGGTGGATGGCTTTATGATGCTGCCTTTAACTTGCTGTGAACACAGTCTATTAAAACTAATGCTACATAATGAAGCATCAAGGCAGAATAGCATCCGGGATGAACCTTTAGAAGGGTTCATGGTCTCCCTGTACCTGCTGCCCTTTGAGAAGTTTGGCATCTTCTCAGTTATTTCCATCCTCTAGCACAGTCGTTCCTGAACTTTTTAGAGGCCCTAGAAGTTGCTGCCTGATTTATGAATGCCAAGGAGTGTGGCTAGAATGGTGATTGAGCAGCAGTGCTCCCCCCCCCCCACAAGTAGCAGCTTGTTTACCCCTTGATGCATACAGCCTAATCTGCCCTGCCGGTTTCATGAACCAACAAAAATTGGGTCACAAGCCACGGGTGAGTTCCGGACAGACAGTTTGAGAATCACTGGGCTAGCAAATAGCAGCATACGGAAGGAGGATCGGGGAGCATATGAATATAAGAGCATAAGAAGAGTTCCACTGGATCAGGCCAAAAGCCCATCTAGTCCAGCTTCCTGCATCTCACAGTGGCCAACCAGATGTCTCAGGGAGCACACAAGACAACAAGAGACATTCATCCTGGTACCTTCCTTCTGGCATTCTGGGGTAGCCAACTTTTAAAAACAGGAGGTTGCACAATACCGACATGGCTTGTAAACTGTGATGGACTTTTCCTTCAGAAATTTGTCCAAACCCCTTTTAAAGACATCCAGGCCAGATACCATCACCACATCCTTTGGAAAGGAATTCCACAGACTAATTACACGCTGGGTAAAGAAATATTTTCTTTTGTCTATCCTAATTCTTCCAACACTCAATTTTAGTGGATGTCCCCTGGTTCTGGTGTTGCGTGAGAGGGAAAAGAACATTCCCCTATCTATCCACTTTTATCCATCCCCTGCATGATTTTGTATGTCTCAATCATGTCCCCCCTCTGGTACCTCTTTTCTAGACTGAAGAGGCCCAAATGCCATAGCCTTTCCTCATAAGGAAGGTGCCCCAGCCCAGTAATCATCTTAGTTGCTCTCTTTTGCACCTTTTCTATTTCCACTATATCCTTTTTGAGATGTGGCAATCAGAACTAGACACAATACTCCAGGTTTGGCCTTACTATCGATTTGTACAATGGCATTATAATATTAACCATTTTATTCTCAATATCTTTCCTAATGATCCCAAGCATGGAATTAGCCTTCTTCACCGCCATCACTCATTGGGTTGACACTTTCAAGGAGCTCTCCACCAGCACCCCAAGATCTCTCTCCTGTTCTGTCACAGACAACTCAGAACCCATTAGCTATATGTGAGCATGAGGTGCAGGGAGGTCTCTAGGCTCCTTCAGTTCTTCTGGGAAACACTGATTAAGTGCAAGGCTCCTTATAGATTAATCTAGCAGATTAATTATGAATCAGGCCAGGGTTGTGTGCTCCTATCACTTACTGGAATGAAGAGGAAGAAAGAAGAGGGTGGTTTTAAAGGAAGTCAATATATAGTTTTGCTCATTTTGTTTTAAAAAAGGGTTTAAAAAAAAAAAAAAAAAGACAACGATAAATCATTTGTAGGGGGTGCTCCTAAAAGCAAATTCAACCATGGATTAGATCTAGCATTGCTGAGGGTTTTAGAACATAGGAATCAAATATATGTTTGTCATCTTTGCCTTCCTATCAATTTTAAATACATCATTTACTTGATTTTTACTGTGGTCATAGAGCAGAGATCAGATGAATATGAGGGACTACTATAGGAAGGAGATGAATGAGAAAGTGCCACTTTGCCTTCTTGCTGTAGTTCTCAGAGTGTGAGGTAACAGAACAATCAGGCAGTTGTTAGGAGGGATTAAGCAACTCACAGCCCAATCCAGTGGAGTGCGTGCAACATGCTATGGAGGGTGGGGGTGGCAAACAGATGGCCAGTGAGAGTAAAAACTTTTCTACTTCCCTCCCAGTAGGCTGCCTGGTCACCCACTGAGCTTGTCAGACCTACACAAGCTCTGTTGGTGGGTACGTTTGTGGAAAGGCAGGGAGCGTGTTAGGCAGCAAAAAAGGAGATAGCATCCCAGCATGCACTGCTGCCACTATTGAAGCATCTACAGCCTATGCAGTGTACTGGCACTGCATGATAGGATTGGGCTGTAAGGCCTGCAATCCCTCTGGTCGCGACGCCCCAGCCTGTCGGCCCTGGCCTCTGCCCCCTTAAGGGGTGGGGGCAACCAGGAGGCAAGGAGAAGGTAGTGGTGTGATCCCCAGGATCACACCACTCAGGTGGGCTGCAGGGGCTTGGGTACACTTACTAGAGCCTCCTGTAGCCTCCTGGGGGCTCCCTGTAGCTTCAGAAGTGAAAGTGGAGTGATCATGCTTCGCTTCCGCTAAACCAGAAGCAAAGAATCTCTCCACTTTCACTTTCAAAGGTGTGGGGAGCCCTGCAGAAGGTCGCGCAGGGCTCCCCACACCCCTGGAAGGCTGCAGGAGGCTCTGGTAAGTGCACCCAAGCCCCTGCAGCCCCCTGAGCGGAGCAATCCTGGGGATTGCGCTGCTGCCTTCCCCCAGCCCCCACTGCCTCCCCCCCAGCCCTGCAAGGACTTAGAGCAGTTTTCAAACTCCCAGAGAGTTTGAAAACTACTGCTCTAGGCTCAGAGTTCTCTTTTCTGGGCTCCACCTCACTGTTTGGGGACTGGAGAGCTTAACAAGGCAGCTGTCTAACCTGTCGTCTAATATTCCTTCTGTTGTTCACCTGGTCTGTTACCAGCACTGATGTGCAATCTCTGAAGAGTGCAAAGGTCCTGGCGTAGAAGGGGTTAGTTCTTTGAAGGGCTCAGATTTGGAAGAGGCTGCTTCTAGAGGCTTGTGTTCTGGGGGTCTTCAGACTCCAGTTCTGTGTTGGGACTCAAGACTGGGCCCAGTTCTGGTTTGTCTAATACAGCAAACCCTACCTTGTTAACTTACTTCGTTGGCTATTGTTTAAAAATAAAAATTGTTACAGGGAATGTGGTGAATTTGAGTAAACTTTCTCAGGGTCAAACTAGATAGGACATGAAACATTATATCACATTTCTGTCTCATTAAACTTTTTTAAGAAGTCCAGATTGGGGCTGTAGCATGGAGGGGATAAATGGTTTTAATTGATACACTCTACACTGCTTTGCACAGGTACCTTTATGAACAACATGAGACCAGGTCAACTCTGGTATGAACTGGGACACCTGATCAGTTACCAGCAGTAACACAATACATTCTGCAGTCATGCCCCAACTCAGTAAAACTCCCTTTAGTGTGGTCACATACCCTGGAGGAGACAGATGCTACTGTCATTTCCCCCTTGGATGTTACCATCCTGAGAGTACCTCTCGCTGACCCCAGTTTTCCACGTCAATCCCTGAAAAGGGGGTGAAGGGGGAATTGCTCTGCCCACCCCAAGCCTGACATCCTTTGGGGTAGACTTTGCAATTCAACCTGACCCCAGATCATGTGATCTGTTCTGGTTCCCCTCTGACTTTTGTTAATAATAATAATAATAATAATAATAATAATAATAATAATAATAATAATAATAATAATAATAGTACAGGTATTTATATACTGCCTTTCTTAGTCATCAGATTTCTCCTCAGACTTTAATTCAAGGAGGTTTACATAGGCAGGCTGTTCTAAATCCCCTTAGGGATTTTTACAATTGAAGAACGGTTCTATCTTTCAAGAACCGCACAACATTTCAGATGGATTTGTTGTGGTCTGGTATCACTTTCTGGCCTCCAGATTCCTCCCACACAGGCTGACAAGCTGCTCCTTCATCTCTCACTTGAAGGGCAGCCAAGACGCTTCTTCACTCACACCAAAGAACAGGTGTAATAACTTGGCTCGGCTTGTCAGCTGCTTCAAGGTCTCGCCATTCACTGTGCTGGTGGCCTTGAACTGGCAACCTTCAGATGTTATCTTCAAGCAAACGGAGGCTCTACCCTCTAGACCAGACCTCCTGCCCTTATCTTGGAATCCACATCAGATCCCACCCTCTGGCCCATGCTATACATATCAGTAGTGGCCACCCTTTCTAAAACACCCCCCCCCCCAAGTCTGGGGTAAGTGGGGAAAAAACTTTCCCCCAACAGCCAATAAGATGGGAAGCAAAACATTCCTACCTGGTCCCCTAGAGCAGGGGTCTCCAAACCCCTGCCTGGGGGCCAGATGTGGCCCGCAGCAAGCCTCTTTCCAGCCCACAGCCAACCTCTTGTCCCCTGAAAGCCTCTGGCCCACTCAACTGAACATGACCAGAACTGTGCTCTGTGTCTGGAGGGTCTTCTGAGGGCCAGAGAGTTTGAATAAATGAGCCCATTCATTCATTTATTTACTCATCTATGTTCCATCTCTAATTTATTTATTTAAATTTTATATTTAAATTTTTTTCCCAGCCCTTCACACCACACCAGATATTTGATGTGGCCCTCTGGCAAAAAGTTTGGAGATCCCTGCCCTAGAGTGACCAGCTCATCTCAGTCTATCTCAGGGGTGGGGGGACTGCGGCTGCAATCCTATGGACTCTTTCCTGAGAGTAAGCCCCACTGAAAATAATGTGACTTACTTCTGAGTAGACAAACATAGGATTGGGCTGTGAGGCATGACAGCCTACAGGATTGGAATGCCAGGAATGGAACACACTGAGAGCGCTGCCTTAGCTCCACCTCCTGGCCACTTCACAGCCTATCAGATACCTCCATTCCCACACATGCCTTGCACAGGGCAAGACCAGAAAAAGAGAGTCCCTGCCTTAAAATTAACAGCAGAGCAACTGCATTCCCCTCCTGAATGGCCCACCTTAGAACTGCTAGTTGCCCAGGAAGAAAAGACATATGGGTGCAAAGAGATGGTTGTGCAATCATGCATTTCATATATTGTCTAGTTCACATGTTTGCTATGCAACATGTGAACTGCATGCACACAATTAGCAGACTGCCATATTTACATGATGTGACTTGTGGTTTGCCAGCTCTCTCAAAGATATGTCTTTGTCCTTTTTGCCCCTGCCTTCTGACGCTTCCACTCCTTCTCTTTCCTTTGTGCCTATTCAGCCTCTTGCTTAAAAGACAGAGGACAATGTTGCCATCCTTTGCTTTCCTTGCAGAAATGGTTCAAGTTTGCTATTTTGGGAAGGTACGTGTCATAAATGGTTAGCAGTCTTTAGATTCCCTTCTTTATAGGCTAGCAGCGCTTCATTTATTTACAAAGTAAGGGCTTGCTTTGTCTGGCTGGACTATTTCAGATCTCGGTGACAAAACAAGTGCTAATTCCAACCCTGTTCATAGACTTTCACGTATAACCCCGTTTCTAAATTATAAACATGTACTGCACCCATAACTAAGAAATGAACAGCGTCTTATAAAAATCACATCCTAAAATCAAGACTGCTGCGTAATTTCACAGTCTGAAAAAGGTAAAAATTCATCATTTCATGGATTTGTGAGATGGTATCTTTTATCACTTTCAGGAAAACCAGGTTTATATGAAATCTCAAATATTACCAACATGATACATCCTGTCAGTGTGTGTCAGTGCCCAGTTGCAGTGTAGCAATGACTGGAGAGAGGCCTGCCTCTGTGGGGAAGTTCAGCAGCAATTGAATTACCTGCCTCGCAATGGGCCCAATATGGACGCTCTGGATATGGAGGAGCAGAGCCCTCTGGTCCTGCCTTCCTCCTCCCCCTGGCATGCCTCCTCTGCCTCCCCTCACTTTAGAATGCCTCCTCCTCACCTTCCCCCATGCTGCCACCTACTTCTCCGCTGCCCTACAGTTAGGGCGACTGAGCTAGCACTGGTGCTGAGGGCCACGAATGTACTTTACGGCACATTTACGACAGTGTGTACCAGCGGAGCCAGAGGTGCGAGCTCAGGATTGGGCTCTTCAGCAGTATACACAACCTGTACCTTACACTTGAGGTACCAGCCCCCAGATTCACTTTTAAAATGAATTCATTTACAGTCGGGCATGCAACAGACACCTGTATGCATGTACAGTGTAGTCTGTGAATTGCCTTTGAGTGAGATTATTCAAATGATACGTCTGTTGGTCCATCCTAACTATGTGGAGGAAGAGCATGTTAAAGCGCATGAACCCTCTAAAATCTAATCACACAAAGGGTAGTACCTTCAGCACCCCTCAGAAGGTGCCTTAAACTAAACTTTAAAATAATATTTAATTCACATTTTGAGGGGCAACTGAGATCTTCCCATGTAATTAGGTGGATAGGAGGAAGATGTGGGTGTCCCTGCTTCTCCCCCCAACATGTAGAGGACAGGCTGGCAGACACATTGTCTTCCATCAGATGCTTTCATCTGTTAAAAATGGCAAGGCTGATGTATCTTGCCACTTTTCTCTTGTGGCAAGTCTTCTATTGTATAACTTTCTAGGGTTTGAAAGCATAATTCTTTCTTTTTTGCACTTTAGCTGCAAAAAAGAACTTGCTGGTATTAATAAGGCAGGCAATGAAGAAGTCAAGAAAGTTTAACTCATTTGGCTTAGAAATATCCAAGTCATGACAAGAGGAAAGTGTGCTTTCTGAACTTGGTGGTAGAATATTTTTTCATGACCCTCCTTCGCACTCAAATGGCAATTGAGAAGTAATCCATTGAATAAGGGAGCTTTTTCTTGTCTGAAAACCTCAAGGGCTAACAAGTGAAATATGGCCAGAGACTTAATTCTCTGAGGGAATATAAATTTTCCTGGGATTCCATTAGCATGCATAGCGTTTCATTAGAGAAAGGATGTATGAGTCTTAAAACACGGGAGATACATTTGGAGTGCTGCTTGATTCATAAGCTAAAAGTTCCAGTTCACTGTGCAATCATCCCAATTCTCAATTAAATTAGCATTTTTCTTCTGGAAAAGTTTAATGCCTGTGAACTTCAAAAGTTTGGGCTTTGCAACACTTGCTGTGATTTTTCTTAGTCTATGGCAGTGATTTTCAACCTTTTTCATCTCATGACACACTGACAAGGTACTAAAATTGTCAAGGCACACATCAGTTTTTGACAATCAAAAAGGCATACCATGCTGTTGGTGGTGGGCTCACATCCCCCAATGGCCCTACTAATAAATGACCCTCCCTTAAACTCCGTGGCACACCTGCAGACCATTCATGGCATACCAGTGTGCTTCGGCGCAATAGCTGAAAATGGCTGGTCTGTGGGTTGCATCAGCTCTCTCCCACAGGGATTCTATCTGACAAGGGGGGAAAGCTCACACTGGCACCAAGGAGGGCTTTCCTCCCTTGTCAGATAGGGAGCAAGGACAGTGATGCAGATCAAGACCACAGTTACAGCATCCCTACTGAATTACTACAATCCAGTCTGGACCATGCATGTCCTATTTACAAGTTCAGGGATGACACCTCAACTGTGTAACTCCCTCTCCCAGGAAATATGAAAAGTTCCATCTCTGGTGGATTTGAAACAGAGGGTACATACTTTTCAGTTTGACTAACCTTCTGCTTATGGGGTTGCTATTCGTTTATTGTTGTTGTTTTAAATGACAACATGCATATTTTGAAGATAACGTATTTGTTAAGATCTGTCTAAATATCGTTTTAAGTAATGATGATGGTTGTATTGTCAGTTTTTTTGTAAGCCACCTTGAGGGAGTGGGAGGGCAGGGTAGACATTTTTACAACAAACAAGAATTAAATAAAGCCAAGATGGTACAGACATGATTGTAAGCAACTCATTTCTAATTACACTGTTTAAAGTACTGCTTGCAGTGGCCAGCCCAATCCACCATGGCGTGCAGTGGTACCAGCACATTCCAGTGGCAGTGTGGGCTCTGTTGCATCCGTTGGGGAGTAGGGGGGGTGAGCCTTAGGAGGCCTCCTCAGGATAAGGGAACATTTGTTCCCTTGCCCCAGTGTAAGCCTGGGCCTATTGGCTCTATCAGTTCTATACCCGGTGCAAGTCTGTAGTGGATCAGATTTGGGATTTGGCATCTGCCATTCCCACCAAACCTGCCCCTTCCCAGGGCCGATCCACCCTCCTCCCTGTCCCTATCACCATCTCGTTCCACCCTCCCCTCCCCGCTCCACTGTTTCCTCCACCCCATTCTACCCCCTGTGTTGCCTTACCTGCTCAGGAGGCTCTTCAGCCATCTGCCAAGGCACAAGAGGCCGCTCCAGTCTTCCCACCAGTGGCCTGGCAGCGTGGAGGCTGCCATAAAGCAGCCTCCACTGGCAAAGCATGCATTACACCACCCACCAGCTGGCACAGGATTGGTCCATAAAAGTATGAAAGAAATGATTGATAATTGTATTATCTTTTAACAAGTGTTTCAAAAAAAAAATGTGCTTTTTGCAATTAATAGGAATACGTAAAAATAAATCACAGCTTCAATTTTGGATGGAGACGGAAGAAGCATAGGAACAAAGGTATAGCAAATGGAACTTGCTTTTAGTTCACATTGAAAGCACGGACAAATGATCAATGCTTCATGCTTTAATGAGGGAATTTATGACACGATCCTGAAACCAGCTTGCATTCTTGTAAATCCCATTGACCAGTAGGATTTATGAGCAGATAAATGGGTTTGAGGTTTCAGTCATAATTTTTAGTTTATTTTGTAAGATTTTCTAAAAGAGAAATGCAAGCCCCCTCCAATCCCTAGTACTTTTAAAAGCAGACTTAAGGAATGTTATTTTTTACCTTTTTGTCACAGCATACTACTTTAAATGTACCCATATTATGAAAAATTGACTCCCTCAATAAAAACGAGTGATCTAATTTCACTCCACATGAGCACTGCTGGGAATTTTTGTTCTTTACAAGAACAAGATCTTATAAAACAGAGATGCCCTACTTCAACCATGAGCTAATCTGAGCATATTTCAAAGTCTCTGGACAGAATTCTGCTCACAATAGTATTAGTCTGAATGTCAGTGAAGGGCACAAATCCTTGAAATTTCTTCTGGGCAAGTCCCTACTGAAATGAAGGAGTGCTACCTAAGAGCGCCACTCGGCTCCTGTTCTTTTGAACGTGCATGGGGAATTTCCAGGCTCTGCATCATGCCTTCTAGACCAGGCTTGCACAACTTTACCCAGTTAAAAAAAATCTTATTTGAGTAATAGTATTTGTTGTAATCAATGAATTAGATGGGTAAATCTGTGTATATTCAAATGTGAATGACAACCCAAAAAAAGCATAAATGGGTGATATTCTAAGTACAGTGAGCGAGACAGCAATCATGTAGGCTTTTCTGCTGCCTTCACCCTTTTCCAGCTCCCTGAATCCTCCCAAAACCACACACAAGGATCAAGAGAATCTCAGATGGCACAGGATACAGCACAGAGGGCTGTTATAGGAGGAGAGAATCCCTGGAAACAAGACATACACTTCCATGAGTACAACAAGATCCATTTGTTCAATATGCAAGCCTAATTGGTTCCATGTAATGAACACAACCAATGTCCTGGTCTGAAAATTTGTGTTGGAGACACATTTGGTGCTTAAATTCCAGTGGGGTTAGCAAAAGGGGCCCAACGGTATTACCTTTTTCTGCATCATCCACCTTAGGCTACACGGGGCTATGGTTTGGTTAAAACTGGAGGGAATAAGGAAGTATGTGTCTTGTGAATTTTTTTGAGAGCCCCTACTTGTTCCCCTGGAATTTGAGTGTATCTCTGCTAAACTAGCATGAAGGTGCAATGCGCATGAAGAGAACCCACCAGCAACAGTATGCCCATGCTATGCCCATGCTATGCCCAGTTTGTCAAGGCAAGATCTCTCATATCCCGTGAAGCACCCTGGGGGCCCATGTGTGGACTGCTCCTGCTCAAAGCATACAGGAAGTCCAGATGGGTAAGGCCCTCCCTTGGGGGGAACCACCTCTTACAGGGTCACACCAGGAAGGACATCTCAAAGCAACAGTGTACATCTCGACCCTAACTGGTGGTCTTAGAGTGTGGTCTATCAGGGAGCATGAAGAGCTAGATCAAATATCATTCTGCAGTATTCTGCACAAGTCCAACCTTTTAATAAAATTATTCAGGCTTTCATTTGGCCTCATAGCTTTTCAGTTTCTACCTTTTAGTTTTTAAATATTGAGATAGAAGCAATTTTGTAAGTAAGTAATATGAACTGTCCCAGTTTGAAAACCTTCACCATGGTACAAACCAAGCCCAGACTCTTTCAAAGGTGAGGCTCTTCCTGCTGCCAGTCAGCCATCCTTCCTACAAAATTACCTCATGATGGTGGTGGCACAGCAGCAAAATCTCCCTGGAGGCCTCAGTGTAAGACCTCCCTCCTTCACTCACTGATGCCCTAGAATACTACTACAGTACAGTTGCCAGCCCCCCAGGGAATCTGCTGGATACTGCAGTCACTCTCTAATGCTGCACCCAGGGTGGTAGTTAGACACCAACTTCCTGCATATATCTACCTATGCCCCAAAGGAATGACTGTTAAGGTCATGCCTACAGCTAGAGCTCACACCTGGGAAAGCCATGTTCTGCCATGGCCTATGCTGGCACAGGTGCTGGAGCCCATCTGCCCATTCTAAGCTTGGTGCATACGGGCTGGTGTGCACCCATGCACTTAGGTTTTGCCCCACACATCTGAAGTGTTTCAGATATGATGCAAACAGCCAAAGAAGCAGGTTATTTTACTCAGGTATTTTCCTCAAGTGGGAAGGAGGGCTTCACTCATCTGAGGCATATGCATTGCAAAATCATCCTTTGTATCATCCTCTTACCTCTGGAAGTCTCACTCCACAGTTTTAAGCAGTTTTAAGCAGTGTCACTATTATTCCATAGTGGAAAATCAAAAATTGCGTGCACATTTCGACATCTCGATTCCAGCTTGGTAAATTCTCAATGCAACAGAAAGATTATTTCAATGTCATGTTGTCCTAGTTTCACTTCTACTTAAAGGAGATGTCCTGTGCAATCAGGATGAAGAAAACATCTCATTTTTAAACTTCCACCTCACTGCTTTGATAAGTATATTTTTAACGTGATGAATAATATACTAACACTGGTCACAGAGACGAGGCAATAAAATTCCATGCCATTGAGTGATCTAGAGGGAGTCATCACCTCAAAACTTTGTACTGACACCACTCAAGATGGCTAGGCTAGATCACAGCTTAAATCTGAAATTGGGGAGCTGCATTTTAACAATACGTTTGTTCATTTGGAGGGAATATTTTTTTTTCTTTGCCAATTTCTTTGTAATTTTCAAGGGATCATGATATATTTTCAAGTGAGTGTAAGTCACTGTAGAAGCTTGAAGTTAATCCTTTTGCTGCATTAAGAACATAAGAACATAAGAACAGCCCCACTGGATCAGGCCATAGGCCCATCTAGTCCAGCTTCCTGTATCTCACAGCGGCCCACCAAATGCCCCAGGGAGCACACCAGATAACAAGAGACCTCGTCCTGGTGCATTGCATCCCTAACAAAATTCCCATCTCCCACCATCTCCCACCTACCCTCTATTGCTATTTGCCTTAAGAGGAAATCTTAATTAGGTATCAATGACAGGGCAAGTTGCAGCAATTGGGGACGGGGGGAGGTATTCATTGTGATCACACAGTTCAGTCTCACACAGTTCAGTCTCACTGTCTCGGCATCAGGGTCCCAATCTGGATAAGAGTCCCAACATGACATACAGAAAAATGATTACATGGTGAACTTCGCAGACAAAATTGCCCACCCTGTTCCAATTGTATTCTAGTTGAATGGCTATCAAAATGAGTAGAGATGTTGCAAGCATTCCACCAGGGACTCCTGGAATAGTGAGCCCCCCCCCCCCAATTGAATTTTGTGAGCAGAATGAAGAGGGACATGAATGTGCCTGCAAACACTTGAACCTCTGCAAGCACGTTGTAGACAATTGTGGGGGAATGTGGGACTATGGTCCTCGGTAGGAAAGTTACCTATCCATCTCTGCTGGGATGAAGCTTGCATTGTTGTAGGGATTATGGGGATAGGTTGCCAAGGCACAGCAACATCTTGGCTCAAAGGTGAAGAAAAGGCAGAAGAGGATTTGAAAAGCAAACCCAGGTGGGCTAGGTAGTAGCTAGTCCCAGGGAGGGAAGCAAAGCAAGAGAGCCATCCTATACCTATCTTGAGTGCCAGTTGGATAGTGGAGGGAATGCAGCACTGGTGGGTTACTGAGCAATCAGGAGTGGCAGCCACAGCAGCAAAAATGGGGGAAAGATGGACAATGGACTGCAGGCTGCAGACAAGAAGAAGGGAAAGAATTTCAGAAACGCAGGATAATTACGTGTCCTGGGGAATGGTTGGGGAGGGGAGAGTCCCATGGAGGACCTTTGCCTCAGAGGGGGCAGCCAGAGAGAGAGCCATGTGGCGGAGTTCTCTCTTAAAAGGGGCTTGGCTGACCTGGAAGCTGGATGTGAATGACCCGGATGTGACCTAGAGCTGTCCTAGATGCACATGCTCATTACACACAGTAGGACACGTGGAGCATGCAAGAACATGAAGACTGGGTATCAGCCATGACTGGGGGAGGGAGGCAGTTTGCATAAGGAGTTTAAGAGTGATAAAGCTACAACAATAGAACAATAGACTTCTTCCTCTGGAGGTGCATGCTTGTTTTGCATAACAGTGATTGAATCAGGAGACATTCCTTGACTGGAGGAGGGGATGTAATCACCATGAGCTTTGCTAAACTTGTGACTTTTACCAGGGCCTTGGAAAAGTGTACTGGGGGGAAGGGTGTCCTATATTCTGAGATTTGACCTGCATGGGTTTTAGTCCATAATACATACAAAATCACAACTTGGAAGGGAAAAGGAGATTTTCACGTAACAATACTTCAGCCTAAGTAAATACCACAAGACTGCTCCAGGTCATGCTTGCCTGGCATGCACCATGTACACATATATGCAAAATGTGTCAGGCAACAATCATGTTCAGGTTGGGGATGGAACTGGTGCTGCAATCCCAGGTCTCCTCCACCAGTTCAATATCTCCAGTTGGGTCATGTGCCTTGGTAGCAGACTTCCAAAATAGGAACCACTATCTGCTAAACATCTTCCCTTCCCATTTAGACACAGATTCTAACCCATCGTCTCTACCTTTTGTTCTGACTTCATCCCAAAGGCCTGTCAGGAATCGTTTGTGTTCCATCAAGCTGATTCCGATTAAATTGTGCCTGCTACTTTAGAGCTACTTCAGAGCTGTGTTCTGTGTGTGCGTGTGGAGTAAACAGATAACAAAAACAAAAAGGGGGGTATTCAAAAGAGAAAAAGATGAAAGCAGCACTTTAAGCAAAGCACTTTCGCTGGGGAAGATGAACAGCAGAGTGTTGCTTGCTTGGGCGTGTTGCAATTAGCTGATGCGATGTTTGACATTCTCCACTGATAGGGAGTTTTTGTTTTCTGTCTGTCTGTGTGCATGTGCACTATACACACACACACACACTTTGTTTCTCAAAACAGTACAACAATTAACACTCATCCTGCAGAACATGTGGAAGACCCTATTATTAGCGTGTCAGGTGCATCAGCCATTTTGTCAAAAGGATTTCTCTTTGAAAAGGAATCCATGTCTTCTGTTCTGTTGTTGCAAACGACTCGCTCTGATTTGAAGATAAAAGTTGTTTGGAACTAAAAGCCTGTATTTACACTGAAGCACCACATACCTGCACAATGCATTTGGATTCCTCTACAAAAACATGTCTTCATTGTTGGGAAGAGTGGAACAGGGAAACCACCCATATTTAACAGGGCATTTGTAAGGCAGGCAAGGAAGGAATAATGTAAAACCATCCATTTTGACATCATAGCAGGCAGCACTGTTGGAAAGATTTTCAGATTCTTTTCACTGAGTCTGCAATGCCAAATAGTCACAGACCTTTTAAAAGGGCTTGGAAGTTTTATTTCTATAATAGTAAGTGAATTACACAAGCCAATTGATTCAGTTTGGATACAAATGTTCATCCCAGTTTCCCATCATGTTTCCCAAAGAGCCACACCCAGAAAATCACATTAAATAACATGGAATAAACAAGTTACCCATCTGACACTGTATGTCACTTCCACCTCCTTATTGGGCCTATTATGACAGGTTTGGTGGATAGTCCCGGCTCTAATTAGGCAGTCATTCTGCCCTGCATCCCAAAATGTTCCTGACCCATACCTTTGGTTATATAAGATCCTGACATCTTCCCTTTGGGAAAGTTATGATCTAGATGTCCTGCCAATCATGATCTCTTTAGGTCACTTTGACATAATGACCCTCCTATCCTGTTTTTGAGGGGAACAACAGTCATTCTCTTGGCTCCAATTTCAGTTATTTTTCTCAAACTAGAGAAGTTAACCCTCTAAAATCTCTATCAGCACTGAGCAGGACAATCAGTAGCGAGAGACTGTGGAGGTCAAATGGAGGCTGAAAGCTGCAGGCAGGTATAGCCTGAACCCCTAGGTCCACAGGAAACAGAAACTGTTCTCCAGCAGACAGGATGAGATTTAAAAATTAAAGGGAGCTAAACAGAGTTTACAGACATTCTCAGTTTGTGATATAGGCCATTTTGGTAAATGTTTAACTCTGACTTCAGAAAGACAGAAAACAGGAAGATCTGTAAAAGTGCTGTATATTCTGCCAAAATTTGCTACTGCATAATTGGAAAGACAATAAAGACCATTGGAAAGACAAGGAAAGGGTTTATTTCTATCCAGGGTTGGACTTGTCCAACTCAGGGAGCAGCCTGCCTGATGGACATTGGCAGCCCAATCCTATGCATGTCTACTCAGAACTAAGTCCCATTAGAGTCAGTGGGGCTTACTCCCAGGAAAGTGTGGATAGGATTGGGCTGTCGGCCGGCTACAGGCTGAGAGAGGCTGGAGACTGCAAGCAGTGAGAAGTGTTTGCAGGAGCCTCCCCAGTGGGGAGGCTTAGAACCCAGAGGATGAACAGACCAGGTGGGTGGAACAAGGAAGGAGAGAGGGATCAGCCAGGGGAATATAAGGAGAGGGCCAAGGATGAGAAAGGGTTGGCTGAGAGCTGGAATGAAGCCTCCTAAACTCCGGAAGGTGGAGAAGGCCCAGAGCTGGAGTAAGATGCACAGACCACCTCCTGCATCTGCTCTGAGGCCCAGAGGAAGAAGGAGACAAACCAGGAGGGTGTCCAAGTGGCCCTGCTGCGCACTGCTGCCCCTAATCTGCCACGCCCTCCAAACAAAAAGCCCCCTATCTTTGCAGAGCACACCATCCTTGCACAGAGTTTAAAGTTTAAGGAGTATGTCCCTTTAAACTTTATATGCTGTGTGAGAACACAGTGCTTCCCCTTTTCTGGGTTTAAATTTTAAAAGGAATGTGGTCCTTTAAACACCACAGGAGGACAGAGTGATTTTCTATCTCCTCCCCTTGCTTTAGTTGTAAAGGAAACACACCTCTTTATATTTTAAATACTGTGTGAGGCAGAAGCAAGGGCTGGTAGCAAAGTACTTCTTCCCCATGCAGTGTTTAAGGGATGTGTTCCCTTTAAACTTTAAACCCAAAGCAAGGGCAGAGGAAAGTGGATGATGCACTTGTTTTTAGTGAGTGAGGAATGGCTCAATGTAGCTCATGTATACATTGAGACAGAGGGAGAGAGCAGCAGACCTAGGGTGAAGGGCACCCCAAATGCATTGCCCCTCTCACCCCCCACCCTCTGCCACTGACGCAAACCGCATCAGCCTGCCTCATGGCTGTCTTTTAAATGCTCACATGGAGCTTCCAATTTTGTGCCACATAGGCTCTGCTCCTAAAAGTGTTATCACCAGGATTGCTATATGACCATCTAGCTCATTTCATTCCAGGCCCACAGAGTGGGTTGCAGTAGTTTAAAACAATAGTTTAAAACTAGCTTTTTGCAATGTCCTAAAGATATGTATGAAAGCATGCGTGTCTTTATGACATCACAAATACATGCTGTATCTCAGGTAGCCCTTAAAAGAGATGATGGTCTAGACATGAACACGTTCCCTTAGGCACATTTTTTAGCTTGCCACCTGTTGAGCCTTGTGCTTCTCCTTGGCTAAGATCCTTTGGAAAATGTTTCCAAGGCAGCCTCTGAGCACTCCTGCTGGTGACATCACCACTCCTGCTGTAGGAGAAGTTCTGAAGCTCCAATCCCCTCCCAACGCATCCTTGACTATACCCCTTGCTAGAACATGCATCAAACTCCACTGACATGCTTCTAGGCGTGTAGCTCCTCCAGTTACATGTTTCTTGGCAATGGTAGGAAGAGGCTGTCTGCAAATGCTGCTGACTGGAGTTTTGTAAAGGATAGGTTCTGGATCAATGTTCAAGCTAGTTAATGCGCCTTGAAAGCCGTATTCCAGTCATGTATCCTTGAAAGTGAGTGTCATTGATTTCTCTGTATTTAGTTCCACACAACTAAATTTAGGATTGCAGTCTTCCTCTCCTCTATTTGGACATGTAAAAGCAAGGACACCAGCTGAACACTGAAGGGATACCTGATTGGCAAATGTTTCAATGTGATTAGCTATTGTAGGTCAGCTTTCTTAGCTATGGAAATCACAAAATTCATTCTTCCCTCGTTTTGAGTTATTATGGGCTTGCCATCATGTTCTTTTTCATTAGATTTGTATGTGGAAGGATACAATTTGCATGCATGAATATATATTGGTAGCAATTGTTTGCTTTTCATATTCCAGTTCTTTCAGAAATATGCAAAACAGTTTTTTTCCCCCTTTCTCTGCACCCAAGAGATGGAAACAGTTGTGATTCATTGAGAACTATGGGAAAGACCAGGGGTGGGGGCAGCAACTCCAGCAGTCTTTCATTTTTCAGTGCATCGTCTTGCTAGTTTTTTCTTTGTCATTTAATTAATTAATTAACTAACAGTATTTATATACCACTTTTCAACTAAAAGTTCACAAAGCGGTTTACAGAGAAAAATCAAATAACTAAATGGCTCCCTGTCCCAAAAGGGCTCACAATCTAAAAAGATGCAAAAGAATACCAGCAGACAGCCACTAGAACAGACAGCGCTGAGGTGAGGTGGGCCAGTTACTCTCCCCCTGCTAAAAAAAAGGAGCACCCACTTAAAAAAGTGCCTCTTACCCAATTAGCAGGGGTTTCTGTCCTATCTTCCATTGGATCATCCAATATTGTGATTACTAGATTTGAAATTGTAGTGAAGTTTCAAGCACATTTTTTTTTTAAAAACTGGTATTAAAATATATTGCAATATTCAGATCACATTTTCAAATTCATTCAGAACATAATCATTTATTTTTATTATTGCATTATTTTAAAAATGCTAGCCAGCTGTGAATCTCATTTATCTACACAGCACTGAAGAATTAGATCAGCCCTTTAAGGCTTGTGGTCCAACAGTGCAAGGCCCTTTGCAGTGGTGGGAAAGCTGGGCCACTTTAGACTAATTCTGGAATGCTGCTGCGGCAGACAGGCAGTGACATGACATTTGCAGCAGCTGCTCCTGAAGCCTCTGCCAGAGCTGGTAATTTGGTGGCAAAGTTGTGTTGTGGGTGGGAAGGGAGAGGATGGGGGAGTCTGAGGGCAGGGAGGTAGAAGGGTGTGGGGGGAGAGAGGGGGAGGGTGGATCCTAGCAGCAGTGACTTGCCCCAGGATCTTATCCCCACATGCCCAAGCCACCCCACACCTTTTCTGTCCTTGGACTTATGCCAGCAAAATGGCTGACGTAGATCTTAAGAGATCGATAAGTGATTGGGCGGCCAAGTGGGGGGGGGGTAAGTAAAATAATGTTTACTTACCTCCTGCTGGCTGTCCATTCAGCCTCTCTCTCCACCATTGGATGTAGCATGTACTCTGTCAGCACAGCTGCAATGGTGCCTTAGGGCCAAATCCTATCCAATTTTCCAGTGCCGATGCAGTTGTACCAATAGGGCATGCACTGTATCCTGTGGTGGGGAGGCAGTCACAGAGGCCTTCTCAACGTATGGGAACATTTGTTCCCTTCCCTCAGGGCTGCATTGCTACTGCACAGCTGGAAAGTTGGATAGGATTGGTCCCTTAGACTGCTACTACAGTACAGCTGCCCAGCCCTCCAGGGTTGGCCTATTGCCTGAAGGGTGGAGGAATGGGGTGGGGAGGCGGCAGGAGGGGATGGAGCAGAAGTAGGTAAGATGGCAGGGGGTGGGGGAAACTGGGTAGGGAGATGGCAGGAGGGGGTGGATCCAAAGGGGGTGGTGCCAGAACCAGTCCCCTCCAGCAGCAGCATCCTGCTCCCTTTCTCTCCTCAGACTTGCACTAGCAAAAGGATTGTGCTGTAATTCACACAATAAGTTTTGATTCAGATGATCTCTCTCTCTCTCTCTCTCTCTCTCTCTGAGATGCACTTGAGTGCAATTCCCAGAGTCATGGTGGATAGAAAAAGGTGCTGTTTTCTGTTGAAAATAGAAATGGAAACTGTTGGAAACTAACAGCCCAATCCTATTCCCCCCCCCCCCCCACTGGTGCAGATGCACCAAAAACAGGCATACTGTATCCAGGGGGTGAGGCTCACCAGGAGGCTTCAGAGGGTTAGGGGTTCACCCCTGCAAATTTCCTTATCCCTGCATAAGCCTCCCACTTCACAATGGGTCTCCTTGTACGTATGCTAGCAATTTTGCTAGTGCAAGTCGGAGGAGAGAAAGGGGGCAGGGATGCTGCTGCTGGAGGGGATTGGTTCTGGCACAGCTGATCCACCCCCTCCTGCCGCCTCCCCACCCAGTTTCCCCCTCCCCCCTGCCATCTTACCTACTTCTGCGGGCGGCTGAAGCTCCAGCAACTTGCAGGGGAAGTCCCTGGCCTTCCCACCTTCACTCAGCATGCTGCCAGAAGGCACTTTTCAGCAGCTGCTGGCAGCAGAATGCACATTCTGCAGGTGACTTCAGCTGCTAAGATGGGGTTGTAAGTCATGTTTCAGTGGTACAATTACTATTATCTTTCTCTGAGAGCACATTCAAGACTTTGCAAGGCACTGAACCAGTGGTTCACAAAGACTCGCGCTTTTATGGTCACTCCCTTGGAAAGTGTGCCAAAGTTTGATGAGATTTCAGGTCAAGCACTGGGATGCTTATGCAGCCCTACCAGTAATATGCCACCTCGTGAGGTAGGGATGTTACCAACGTGTTAACCATAGCGGTTTGGGAGCCATCACAGAACACAAGGGCCTGAAACTGCACTTCCCTCAGTTAAACGCATTGTATTTCTCTGTGTGAGCACATAACAAAAGGATATTCAGGATTATTTGCATGCACAATGAAGGTTTTTTATGAGCCAACCCCAAGAGAAAGATATGTCCGTTGATGAGAGAGAATGTATTAGAAATATCTAAACTAGCACACTGCCAGCTGAGTGATATATCCCTAAAACACATTCCATTCACAAAATATTGTATTTATTGTGAGTATTTTGGCATTCTGAGTACTTCTTGGTTGAAGAGCTGGGTAAAAATACTTTTAAAAAAACCAAAAAACTAAGTGCTATGATTCAACCCTGGTCATGCTTTCTTCTATCTCACTGGGTTTGTTTTTGTGCATCAAGATGGTTCAGGTCTAGTGGCTACCCAGTGTGCAATAGTATAAGTCTCCCACGTTGAAATCTAACATTGTATCCACTGCACTGGTTTCTCAGATATATGCTGGAATATTGCCATGTGGCCAATTTAGTTTCTCTTGAGATTCTAAACTATGTAAAACCTAAATCTTTTTTTAAACTGGGAAGGCTGATGTGATTGTCTACTGGATTTTCTTTCTTTCTATTTGATACAGAAACACAAGCTCATGACATTATCTAGCTCAGACATTACCTAGACAATGAGAATCTGACTGGAGTGGAAGGATCAGGTGGTCTCCTCCACCATTCATAGGTCATCAGCTATGTTGTGAGTGCGCTATGTAAATGCCTGATTGGCTGAATCCTTCCTCCTTTAAAAAAAACAACCTCGCGTTTCAGGTATTTGAGTAGTGTGACCAACACATGATGAACTCTATACTGTTAACTGCATGGTGAAGGCCGTCACCTTCTCCTCCATCCAAGGCTGGCATCAGGGGACTGGCCAAATCAGGCATTGGCCCCTGACCCCTGGTGAAAAAGGTGGTGGCTACCAGCTTGGCCTTCATTTGCTCTAAGTTGCTTCCAAACCATTGCATGGGGGCAGCTACTTCAACAGTAGTAGCTCTGCACTCTTTGGCAGCCACCAGTGAAACAATGGTGGGAACGTTGCATTAATTTAAAAGATAGTTGTTGTCAGTGTGGCTGCTGTCCTGTTGCACCCAGTAAGGAGGTCTTACAAAGGCACTTGCCATAAACCTGGCACCAGCATTGCCTCCATCATACAAAATATCTCACCACCAGATAAGCTATTGCATCAGGACAATATTCAGCTTACAAGTTAGCAATGCTGTATACACCTATCTCTCCCCACCACTAGACATAAAATATACTGCTCCATAACTTCCTCTTGTATCTTGAAGAAAATCAACAAAAGTAAAAAGAAAGAAAGAAAAGTGCACTAAGCAATAAACACCCATCTGTAAAGAACTGAGTGCAGTACTTGGTGAGTTGACACTGCTGTTTGAGAGCCTTTTATACTTTTGCATGGTCAGCCAAAGCAGGCTTTGGGCAAGGAAGTACAAGTGCTTGACAAGCAAGGGGCATGCAGGATAAAAGGAATCTTAAAGGCACTTTGCAAAAGCTAGTACAAAGCCTTTCCCAGCTGCTTGCTTAAAGCATATATACACTCCCTCCAAAGCTATGTAACAATAAAGAATCTTATAAACTAGGAGCAATATACTGCCAATGGGCCAATATGATATTTACTGGGGTATTACAAACAGGCTCACTCTTAGAAACCTTTTTTCTTTGTATTGGTTATGTTCAACAACATAAAGGCTGCAATCCTATACACACCTGAAGATGAGACCCATTTAACACAGCCTTCTGAATAAACATGTATATGATTGTGCTGTAAAGCCTGGAAAGGAAGTATGTGCTAATCATCCTAGGGTATGTCTGCATTACAAATCAGGACTGATTTTATGCTAGATTAACTCATGGTTTTCCCTAGAGAATCCTGGGAATTGTAATCTGCTGAAAATCTGGTATTATAGGTCTTTAGCATCTCTCACGGTGTAATAACCCCCTAAGGAGGATGACTGCTAATATGAGCTTAAAGCTCCGACTCCATGCACATGTACTCAGGAGTAAGCCACAGTGAACATTACTTCTAGGTAAGTACACACAGGATTAGGTTCAGAATTGTCAGTACATGCTGACATAGATGTCTTTTCAAAGTTCTAATCTAACTCATGTCTATTTTGTCTCAATCCTATCCCTCACCAGCCTATGTGATACAGCAGTGCCAACAGTGTGCACTGCATCTTATGGGGGGGGCAGCGACCAGCCTGCCCACGAGAGGTAAGTAAAACTATCTTTTTAACCTACCCATAAGCTGCTTGGCTGCCAATGGATCTCCCCAAACCTATGCTAGCTATTTAGCTGTCATAAGTCCAAGGAGCCTCACTGGAGGCTACTCCTGAGGTCCACTGACTTTGTTCAGCTGCCCTTGAGAGGTCAAAAGAGGTTGTGGTAGGAAGAAAAGGTCTAATATCTCCAATGCATGTATAGAAACCCCAGTACAGATGTAGATCCACGCTTGATTCTTTGGAACCTGTTCATTAGTATATAGAATGTTGCCTTGCACTGTGGACCACAGGAAGAACTGCGAAACCACAGGGGCAGTTCAAGTGGATCTGCTGTCTGAATTGACACAGAGCCACCATCGCTGGTAATTCTCCCCTTGTCTTTTGCTCTTGTGCACAGTAGTGCATGCACTGCAGTCACTGCTGTTGTCTCCTCTCCTGCCTGGCTGTTGAAGGAAGTAGTCAGGTTGGCAAGGACAGTGCAGCACAGCAATCCTGGAGTGCTCCCTCCTCCTTAGTTTTCCAGTTGCTGCCACCTTCCCACTTGCCCTGTTCCAGGCCCAGCACGCTCCAGCCAACCTATTTGTTGGAAGACAGCAGGAGGTGGCACATAAAGGTGGGAAGGAAGGGAGGTGCTCTGTACCCTTCCTTTCTTATCTGCCTGGCGGTCTTGCTGGGTGGGCAAAAAGGAGGCAGAGTTTGGACAGATCTTAGAAACGGATCTGTTTGGACAGATCCTGGAAACTGAGCAGTCAGTTCCGAATTGCCCTGCTGCTTCTTTCTGCAGCATCAGTGCCAGGATTGCTTTGGGTAGCAGCTCTAGAGAAAGATCATGGGTTGCTTGCTGCTGCCTCAATCCTCCTTTTGCTCATCTCTGTGAAAAAGAAGGGGGCCAGAAGGTTGGTTGAAGTGACATTGACAAGGTTGGCAGCAGGTCAGGGAAGAGTGTTGAACAGATGTAAGGACAAGGCTTTCCTCCTCAGTTTTCTGTCTCCTCTAGCCACTGCTCAAAGCAGCTACTTCAGTCAGCCTCATGGCTAGGCAGGCCCTGCAAAGCCATATACCTGATTCATGTATATCTATGAATCCTTCATGATTTATCCTTACTTGATTGTAAGCAAGTCGTACTGAGTCCATCAGAGTAATTTCCACATGAATGGCGGCAGGCACCTGAGTGTTACAATTTGTCCTTAAGGATCTGAGATATGAATATATAATGAGTACATTCAATTCCAGTTAAATTCCAGTGGCAGTCCTATAAAGAAGACAAGCCATAAGACCAATGTAAATGGATCACCTTACTGCTTGTCTGTGAAAAATGAATTGCATTTCCTTCCCTGGACCCTTGAATGTGATCCATCCATTGCTCAAGATGAAAAAATGTGACATATAGTGTAATTCCCCCCAAAAAAACTCCTTTAAAGATTGACAGTTGCACACAAGATCCCCAAAATAACATGAGTATTGTACAGTCTAGACCAGGGATGCCCAAACCCCGGCCCAGGGGCCACTTGCAACCCTCGGGGACCTCCAGTCTGGCGCACGGGGAGCCCCCAGTCTCCAATGAGAGACTTGCTGGAGCCCACACTGGCCCAGCGCTAATGCTATCAGTGTGAGGGCGACTGTTTGACCTCTTGCGTGAGCTGTGGGACAAGGGCTCCCTCCACTGCTTGCTGCATTTCTAGACTAGACAGGTGTATATGGCTGCATTTCTATACATTGCTACAAGTCACAGTGAACTCAGTGGAACCTGCTTCCAGTAAACATGCATAAGTTTGAGTTGTAAATGTAAAGCAGGCCCAGGTTGAAGTAAGGTCCAATGACCTTGTTTTCCTGCCCACGTAAGCAGATCTTCTTCCCTTGTCTTAGGCTGTTCAGAATCTCTTCACACATCCTCTCCAGTTATTATGGTAGATTCATAGACACAGAATATTGGTTATTATTTCTTTCCCCTCCTGATGTTCCTTTTAACTGTACACTTTAGATTGGAAAAACTTCCTTTCTTTTTATCAAAATCTTCACCATACCTTGAGATGCCCTAATAAGCACAGTGAGTCGGACTTCATTGCTTGTTTTCTGCCTGGCTTCAGCTATTGTCCTTTCAGTAATGGTGCCATTGTATGAAGGTCAGAATCTGTGTGACTGTAATATTTAGCAGGTGCCAGTGTTGGGTAAAGTTCAGGTGAATGAGTGGCAGTCACAAGGGATTGAGATATGGAGTGTAGCAGATTTGCAGACTCACATGGGCAAATGTAATTTTGCATGACCTTTCCGGAGCACCATGTGGCAACTTATGACTTCATTAGCACCTGGGTGATTGTCACACCAAAGGGTGAGATTTCTCTGGGTCTTGAACTGTGGACTTGATCATAGACTTAAGACTACCAAGGGGACGACAAAGACACGTGCAATGCTTTTTTATCTGAAGCCAGTGACTAGCTGTGCTCTTTGGCAATAAATGGTTCAGTGGTTTCACAGGAAGAAGTGATGTAATCCTGCATCTCTTGCACACTGCCTAGGGATTTCACTGTTTCATAACTGGGTTCAGTTGTGCTATTGAGATACAGAAAAAATATTCAAAGGAATAAACACCATAACAACTAAATATTCCTGTTGAGGTAGAAGAGAAGTGCAATATGAATATTTAACAGCAGAAGCATGATGAACCCATATTCAGAATATTTTTCTGTGTCAGGGAAGAGTAAGCAGGACATACATTCTATCTCAAAGCATGCTTCATAGAATCCAGAATTCTCGGCCCCCTTGAACTTCACCAGCCACCATTGCGCAGGGATGGTTAAAATAATGAATTGAGACTATATCTAGAACATTTCTGTATTTGGCTGCTTTGAGATGCAACCTTTGAGTCAAAGGAAACCAACTTTCATCAATCAAACTTCTGACCACATTTGAATAACAAGTTGCTACATCTAGGAGCTCATTCAGGCACTCGTATCCATCATCTGATCAATGAAATATCAGGTGATAACCCAATGTTTGGGCACAGATGAAGCTGACCTTGGTTTATATCAGGGGTGCTCAAAGTTTTTGACAGGAGGCCCACAACATCTCTCTGACACTGTCCCGGGGGCCAGAAAAAAAAAAGAATTTACATTTCAAATTTGAATAAATTTACATAAATGAATATCTTAGAGAGGGAGAATGAATGAATTCAATCCAGTTTATGATCCCATTCACCCTAATGGAGGGGGATATTTAATAGGACTTCACAACATCATCTTCCCTGATCCTCGTAAAAATCAAGGATCTTGTACTTTTAGAAGAGTGCAGCTCCTTTGATTGAAGGAAGCCTCTGATGATTTCCACCACTTGAATGTGACCTAATTTTTAAATATATTTCTAGCGTTTGTTTTGAAGAGACATCCGCTTCCAGCTTCCTCTCGATTCATGTATCTTTTATCTTGCGCATCGCTTGCTATTACACTTGCTGGCTTGAAATCCTATAAGCAGAGTGATTTTTGGCAAGCTTCACAGTTTCCCGTCCCTTCCCACTGTGAGGAAAATGATTGTGGCAAGCAGAATAGTGCTGGGGACAATTGATTTTATTTGGTATGAGCTTATCTACATGACATAGTGCTCTTTAAAAAGGGATGCCGGGGAGCTGAGCCACTCAGGGAGATGTGCTTAATGTGTCTCGAAGCTGGGCTTCATTAAGAAGTTCTGAGCAAAGGAGAATGTGTTTCGGCTTCTTTTTTTTCCTCCCAGACTTAAGATGTGGGCTATGCTGTAATATGAATCGGCAGAGGAAATAATCTCTTTACTAGACAGAATCAATATTTGAAAGCTTACAAATAGACTTTCCTATGTTTTGCTAATGTGCAGATACCATGCACCTTATTACTGGAAAGGCATTTACTCTATCTAGCTCGTTTGTATCCCACTATTTCCCCAACAGTTAAGCCAATGCACTTGTTCTCTAAAGAGCTGAGGGCCATTTTAAAATTTACAGCTCTGTGAGGGACACTTTGTACATTTGACAGACTCTGTAAGGCTTTGCTTGGAGCGTACCCATTGAGGCTGTAGTTGGCTGAGGGGAAAGGAGGGGTTGCATGTCTGAATGTTCCTCCATGAGATAAAATTCCCCAGATGTAAAACAAGTCTTTCGGGAAGAAAGGGGGTCATCTAGTCGTCTTCTTGACTAGCTAACTTTCTACATGCAATAAATTGTTTTTGTTAATGGGAAACAAAGAAAAACATGAAGGCTTTATGAAGCCCACCTCCAGGGACAACCCAGATGTGACATCACAGCATCACATGGTGTTGTGATGTCACTACCCCAGGCACTGGGGTGATGTATTACACACCTGGCAGGGAGGGGCAGTTCAGGCCCAGGAAGTAGGCGTCCTGGGTCTGAAAGCCATACACAACGCTACTCTGTAATTTAGCTGGTTCAGATCCAAGTAGCCCCATTGAGTAGACTGGGGCTCTACACAGGTTAATAATAATAATAATAATAATAATAATAATAATAATAATAATAATAATAATAATACATAATAATACATAATACAGGTATTTATATACCACCTTTCTTGTCAGCTGCTTCAAGGTCTTGCCATTCATGGTGCCGGTGGCCTCAAACTGGCGACCTTCAGATGTTATCTTCAGGCAGTTGGAGGCTCAACCCTCTAGACCAGACCTCCTACCCAAATGTTCCCTTACCCCAAGGAGACCTCCAGTCTGCTCAATTTCAGCACTGGATACAGTATGGACTCTGTGATCCCTCTACACCAGTATTAAATAGTATTGGGCTGCCCATTTGGTAACCAAACCATTCCTAAAGAAACCCTTGCAAAGTAAATTGTGGTGCTGTCAAGATATCATTATGAAATTACCTATAGCAAGGTTACAGCCCAATCCGATGACCAATTTATGACCGCAGAACCTCTGTTCTGCTGTCATAAAAGATCCAGTGACAGTGTGAAGACCATGCTGTTTGCCGACCAGTCACTGCTATTGCAAAGTGGTGGCAGCTCCAGACCCACATTACTGAGGACACTGTGCAACACTGCAGAAAAGGGCAGGGGGTTTTTTGGGGCAGATTGGGAGAGGGAGGGACATGGATTCCAGCAGCACCAGATGCTCCAGGATCTTATCCCTCTTCTTTACCCAGTCTTCCCCCTTTTCTTTCCTCAGATTTACACTGGCTATATAGTTGGCATAGGATTGAGGAAACCCATGGACCATCAAGAGGCCCCAGAGAAGTGAAGAAAAAAGTTTTCCTTACCTCTCCCAGACCTCCTGATTGCTCCCCACCCCACCATAGCATATTCAGTGTGTGCCCTCTTGGTGCGGTTTCATGCTACGGTCTGGCTAGAATTAGAATTGGGCTGCTAGAAAAAGGAACCATTGCATACTGGTTTATTCAGCCCAGAAATTAGCAGAGCAGAATTATTAATTCAATCTTTCTAGCTGCAGTATGCTTTTTCCATATAACTTCTTAATTTTCTTGATTTCAAAATTGTATATCTTGATTAATGAACCCTTTCTTTCAACCCACCCAAGGGGGAAAAGCATAGAGAAGTCAAAGGATTGTTCAAAGAGTTGCCATGGTAGCTGTGAGCACATACTCACTGCAGAAGCTATCCATCAACATCCTTCTGTATCTCTAGGGGTTCTTCTCGCTTCCTGACTCAGTGCTACGGAAGCTTTGAGATTATAAGCCCTTTGCACATATAAAATACACACTATCGTTAGAATAAAAAAATGAAGGAGAAAGCATAGAGTATGGGGTAGTGTTTTGCTGCCCCATAACTGCTTACAGACTTTGGTTGGCTTGGCCAGCTGATGGGACCTTTTGCTTCAGTATTCTAGCGTTAGCTGCATGTATCCAAGATGAAATGATATCTCCATGTAATGAAATGGTAGGGTACTCTTGCTCTGTTTTTTGTTTATTCGGTACTGCAGTTGGTCTAGCAATCCAGAGTGGGAGAAAGCAGACGTTCTTCCTTTCTCACAGACCACTACCTGGCTAGATTTACACCTTCAGTGATTATCCAACTCCAGAGGGGTGGGGGACGAGCTGGGATGATTCACTTTGGAGGTATGCGTTTGTTGGGGTTTTAATCTGTTTCTAATTTTGGTTTATTTTAATCTTGTTTTATTGATACGCATGAGCTGCTTTAAATATGTTTAGAGGAGTTTAATAAACTTCAACCCCACTAAAAAAAGTTCAACTCCATATGAAATGAGGGAGGAATTTAGAAGATACTCCTTTTAGCTAGTCTTTGACAGCAATGTTTCCAAAGTCCATAAATTTCCCTGTTTGGAATACAAAAGTGAGGTAACTTGTAATGCTCATCCTTAATCCAAGGTGACTATTAAGGCCCTCCATCCAAACCCTTCTCATTTACTTTATGTGGTGGTGGCAGAAGAATCAATAGTGACAGTAGCAGGGAGATCTCACTGATGTATTTCTTCCCTTCCTGACATATCCTGGTATGGAATCCTGATATGGCAGGTTCCCAAACACCAAGGACATACAGTTTTCCCAGAGTGCCCAAGTTGTTGTATAGATCTATCCTGGGACATGTGGTTTCCAGGGTGCCTTACACCCTGAATGGCTCAAGTGTTCAGAGTCCCCAGCACAGATAAATAAGTCAGATAATTAGGAAGGGGGCAGCAGGCCAGGCTAGAGAAGCTTGTGGTTGGGGATTGAACAGGACTGGTTCGTCCATAATGCAAACAGTGTGGCTCACACTGATCAGGAGGTGATGGGAGGACTGGCGGATCCAGAATGCCGCTTCACCTTGTTTGCAACTGCCTCCCTCTAGTCTGCTGTGAATGTTGTCACATCAGTTTGATTCCCTGCCCACTCAACTTCCTCATGATCTGCCTGCTTAAAAAAAAACTGCATGGGAACAGCCTTTCTCATGCTGTCCCTTTAAACTTAAATGGACTGTGCAAAGTCCATTTAGGAAACAGGTGCCCAGCTTGACCACACTTCCTGTTTTTTGTTTTTTGTTTTTTTGAAAAAGATCACACAGGAAGGATCAAGGGAAGTGGCTGTGTTTTTGTTGTTTCTGGGTTTTTTTGCAGGGATGTGGCACGGTGTCCTCCTTGGGATTGAGGAAAGGCATTCAGACCCCATTGCAGTGACAATGTTGTCACAAAAACAATCAGCATGATCTAATTTGAGTTGGAAGAACGATTAGCATGGAAGAATCTTCTTAAAGCCCAATACTGAGCTGCCTGGAGCTTGGGACTGCAGCAGTGCCAAAAACTGCTGCTGTGATATCCTACACATCCCAAGCAGTCACTGCCATGCCCTTGGGAGTACGGGACTTTCATCCCCTTCCCCCGAGTAAAAGAAGTAGCCCCACAATGGGGTGGCTCAATTCTGCAGCAGCTCTTGAGCCGGTGTAGAATCCAAGAGTTCTGTGTTGGGCTGTTTGACCAGAAAAGGAGCTCAGGATCTGGTGGAGCTGAGTTTTGCTGGTCCCACCCCCTCCCGCCCTGCTCCCCCACCAGCCCTCCCCCCATTTTCACCCACCTGGGAATGCCTGCCCCCTCCTCCCCCCACCCACACTTACCCCTCTGCCGTCTGGCAGTCTGGGCAACTGCTGGGTGGCAGAATACCGGAGCTGGCCCAGTATGGGCTTGTGCTGGGCTAGCTCTGGTGCTGGGTTCGTGGTAAGGCGCTGGGTTCATGAACAGTGCACACTGGTGGTAAACTATTTTCAACCAGGGTGCTGGGGCACTCTGTTGAGCTGCAAATGATCTGTGGGCATGCTGCAGAAAATTGGGGGTAGGTCATTTAATAGTAGGGCAATTGGAGGATGTGAGCTTCTCACCAGCAGCATGCTACGCCTTGTCAATTGTGTAAAAAAAACTGGTGGTGTGCCTTAACAATTTTAGCACCTTGTCAGTGTGTCTTGAGATGACAAAGGCTGAAAACAGCTATTCTAAGGTATGGGTAAAGTAGCTCAGTTTGCCAAGCAGAATTCTGAATCAAGCTAGAGGGAAGTTCCCTCTTCTCTGATTTTCTCACACTCTTATTCAGGTTGAATAGTAAAGGATATTAAAAGCTCCAATGGAGTCAATGAGGCTTTATTATTCATTGTTATCTTTTCCTGGACTATTTTCTCCCAGAAAGTAAATTATTCATGTTCTCCCACTGCAGTTCTAAGCAGTCTGGCATTGTATTTAACTATCCACATTTGTCAAACTTCTCATTTTTTTTTTTTAATTTAGACTTAAGATTTGTAAACAAAACTCATTTTCCTAGTAGTACAATGTTCCTTTTCTCTGGAGTTCAAAGAGGAAAAATGTACTGAATTTTTTGTAAACTGAAATTGTCTTCATTTTATTGGCTCCTCCCTATCATAAAATATAAGTATTTGTTCTAAGTTTCTCAGCAAGGAGTCGTGGTAAATAGTTTGACATTTTTGTGCTTGTCTCAGGGCTGTCCTTTCCCAGTTTTAATTACTTCTTAAACCCCACTATGTCACTAATAGGCATTTGCTTCCTGCTGCTCCTTTATTTCCTTGGCCCTGAATTCATGCATCAAGAGGAGTAATGGAATTTAGAAGGAAGAAGGTGGGGTTTGTGATATTTATTTGATGTTCCTGTGTGAATATCTAGGTTCCAAGCAAGGCTAGATGAGGCTTGGAAGTTCCATGACTGCAACTCTCCACATGCTTTCCTGTCTCAAAAAAGCAGTCGGGGAGAGGAGGAGCTGCAATTAGGACAATTGTGGCACAGGGGAACAGGGTTGAAACCTTTGGCCCTGAGCCACAGCCCTGATTTAAGTTACCACCACCCCCAAGCTGCAAAGGAGAAAACTTACAGTAACAAAACAGTCCAATCCTGTGGGCTTCAGCACTGGCAGTACAAGCATACTGCCAGTGCTGGGTGTCTCAAACATAAAGCACACTTGCAGCACCGGGAGAGGAGGGAGTGCTGGCGCTGGGCTGGTGCCAGTCAGTGCTGAGGCTCAGTATCAGAAGAACACCCTGGGAGAGCACCCGGAAGTAAGTCTCACAGCTAGGCAGCGGCTTTATGGCGTAGGGGAGAGTGCGGTGGGAGAAGGATACCCCCAGGAAGGGGGTGGGACCAGTGGAGGCATCTTCTGCTGGATCTTATCCTCGGTGATGGGCTGCAAATCCCAACATAGAGCTTCTCAAGTGTGCTCCAGCAAAATAGCTGGCACAGACTTGAGAAGCTCCATTGCAGGGCCTGGGGCTTTCCTTGGGGAAACAGGATGAAATTCTTCTGCCCTTGAGGAGACCTCGGGCATCTGCACCCCATGCTCACAAGGTACAGTGGTAGCATTTTGGTGCCGTTGTTCCTCCGGACAATGGTGGAGCATAAGATTGGGTTGCCTATACCCTTAAATTTTCCTTTTTTAATGAGCTCTGGATGCTAGTTGGGAAAAGTTCTATATCCATATAGGAAATCTCCTCCCCTGTGTTTTAATCTAGCATGATCTCTAATACCATATCATCCATTGATATGTCTCTGTGACAGGAACATGCGGAGACACAGTCATATGATCTGTGTTTTCCTAGAGCAGCAGGTACTCTTCTCCCTGATACAACCTGAGCATCCTTCAGAACCCTTATAACAACCCAATCCTGTCCATCCCACCTCTCACTGGTGCAACAGTGCCAAAAATGGGCACACTTGGTCATGTGGAAGGGAGCAGATTGGGAGGCTTTGGAGGGGGAAGGAAATTAGGTTTCCACATTGGGAAATTGCTGGTGCAAGTCCAAGGAGAGCGGGGGTGGGAGGGGGATGCCCACTTAGGGGATAGGACCCAGCACACATCATTGCTGCCAGATTTATCCCCTCCTGCAGCCAACCTGCCCAGTTTTGCCCCTGCCCCCATTCTGGATGGGTTGTTCCCAACCTTCTCTGGAGTAGTTTTTATGGTTAGCAATAATTCAACTTGGAGCAGTTCTTGGGTGTTTGGTGAATTTTTTTGTTTTTGTTTATATCATTCTACTTTTAGTACTTTATCGTGCAGGTTTCATTTCTTGTGTGCTAAGACAAGAAACAAAGAAATTATTGTATTCCCCAAGATTTATTTAGCTGCTTCAGCCAAAGGCCATAGCAGAAAGCAAAAAATAAATGAATGCATCACACATAAGTAAAGCATAACAGCATGACAAAAAGCAAGAAAAATGTAACCAATCACTACAGTATGGATGGTGCACATGGGCAGAAATGATAAGTGGTTAGTTTCCCCATTATTTTGGCTCCTTCCACAGTTTTGTTCTATGTCTCAAATGTCCATATTATCTTGGGATTATAATGAGCCCATCCCATCCTGACACAAATTCTCTGGAGTAATCCTGACAACACATGGAAAAATAGTGCTTTTCAGAACGGGAAAGCAAGGAAGCTTACATGAGCCTACCCCACAGGAATCCAGGCTATTACAGGGATAGAGAGAGGGAAGCTTCTCTACAAGCAAGGGTTCCTCTTCCCAAACCTCTGTGAACTGCTACAGCCATCTCAGAGATGTCCTACTCTCAACTTCAGGATTTCTTTTTCTTGATGGCCTAGGCCAGAAGTCAACCAAAGCCAAACCAGCAGAGCAAAATCCAGCAGAGAGTAACTCAGGGTGACACAGTTCACTGGCAGTAGGCATTAGCACTTCAAGGACAGAACTACTAATCCTGATGGCTATATGCTACCTGGCAATATATCTCCAAATAACAGTTGCAGGGGAACAATGTTAGGAGAGGGGTATGCCTTCATCTCCTGATTGCAGGTTACCCTGGACCAATGCATGGAACACTGTGAGAAATAGGATGATAGAGTAGGTGGGCCTTTGGCCTGGCCAAGCAGGGCTCTTCTTAGGAAGAGTGGTGCCACTGACTTCGAACCAGATGGCGACACAACAGGTAGCACTATAGAGCTGCAGTGCTATTGAGAGAGTCATTTTTGGGGGTTTATGACTCCTACAACACCTCTTGTCGAACAGGCAGGCTTTTACTCCACCTTGCTCCTATATTGCCCAGCCTCTGCTGCCTCTGAGGATTCTTGCACAATGTACCCTCAATTACCTTCTGAAGAGAACTGCTTAGTCATTTGCTCATTGGTGCTGCATCAGCAACTAATAACCTGCGTGTCAATCACTTGGGTAACTTTTCTGACTATGGCCTGCATCAGAAGGATAGCTGTAAGTCTCATACTGCTTCATCCTATGAGATTTGCCACTGAGCAGAGCCCAGCCAAAACAGGGATGGAATGAATACAAAACTAACAGCCCAATCAAACTTAATTCCAAGCACAGCTATGCAGCAGCATCAACATGGCACCTTCTGAATCCCGCAGGGGAGATTCAGGAGCTTCCAGAGACCTCCTTGTTCCCTTGCCCCAGGATAAGGCCGCACTGGCCTGCTGGGTTTGCTTGGTTCAGTGCCAGCTCTGTAACTGGTATGGGTCCACGTGGACCTGGGTCAGGAGATTGAGACCAGGAAGGGGGTTAGGATGTCAGCATGCACTGCTACCTGCTCCCTGTGCCCATTGCCTCCCAGGTTCTGTCCTCCCCACCCTATTCTGACCCTCCCCACCTTCCGCCAACCCCCTTTGCAAACTTACTGGTGCCAGTGGGCAAGCCCAGTTAGGATTGGGCCATAAGCAATTTCATAAATCTATGCAGCATTTTTATCTGCTTTTCCTTCATCTGCACTACCTGAAATCACTGCATTGTTTTCCCATACTGGGAGGAATAAGCCTAAAATCTTAACTGAGGGGCTACATATATGCTAAGATGAATGTGTTATTTGGCCCTGCATTTGTTTGTGTGTGTATATGAATTGAAATAGAAGCTGCTGGGGGTGGGGACTGATCAAGATCAGAATCATGGTGTGCATGGAGAGATTTCATCCCTTATTCTGTAATCCCAATGAAAATGTCCCTCTAAAACTTCTCTTTGAATGGGGAGAAAAGTCCACATTGACCACCAACGTTTCCCTCCTTGGTCTAATAGCAGCTTTAGGGGAGGAATTTTTGTCAGGGTCGAGACAGAAGGGGTAGAACACCCATAGGGTTGCCAGCTATCCAAGATTGACCTGGATTCTCCAGGTGAATATTGAAATCAATTCTGGAGATTCTAACAGGGCTTCTTTGCTTACTGACAGAAGACTGATGCACGGCAAAAGGAATGTTGTAAGGTAATAAGGCTTACCTGAAATGTATGTTTTTGATTGGTTTTTGTGTGTAAGTTAGAGTAAAGAGGTGTTCAAGCAGGTTGGAGTCGAAGAGTAAAAGGGACAGTTTCGGTTTTGGCTGGGATTGGGCAGCCTGCCACAAGATGTTCTCTTAGAACAATGTTGATACATTTGAATGAAGTCTTTGTCTTCAGACCACAGGAAAAAAAATCATTCTGCTTTTTAAAAAATCAGTTTGTCATGCTTTGTAACACACAGGCTCTATCATTGTTTTAAGCTCAGAGATTGCATATATAGGCATATGTAGTAGATAGCTATACAATATTATTAGAGCAACAGGCTGTATATACACACACTGGAACAGTATTGTACACCAGAACCAGTTTTGGTGCATTAACACATGTGACTAGCAAATAGTAATATTTAAATGAGTTGTGATAGTCTAACTACATTCTAAGGTTTAAGATAACACAGCCAGTTCCGGTTCACATCAAGGCTACTTCCAGGTTCATAGGTCAGATTCCCAGAGAAAACCATTTTGCAGCAGTTTTTAGATGAACACACACACCGTGATGTCAATGGCAAAGTAAGTTGCATTTCGAAGGCCGGAAAATCATACGATGATGAGATGAGGTCAGCTTTTGAACTAAGGAGTTGCAGTACCACCTACGGCCTGCTCAAGTCTGTATAATGTATGAATGAGATGTAGGAAGTGAACAACTGGTGATGGGTAACGAACCAATGAATTGTGTCCATGTACGTGTCTCAAGGAGGGAACCCCAGATTGTAATAAAAGTCAGCTGAAGGGGGCGTTACACGCTTCTCTTCTTCACACTTCCAATGCTCACAGTTTCCTTTGGAGCTTCTCTGCTCCCCATTTCTGATTTACGCAGTCTCCTTTGGAAACGTGGATGGATTTACAACTTTTTGCTGATGGATTTACAATAAAGGCCTGGATTTGATCACCACTGTCTACTGAGTTTGCTTTGGTACCTGGGATTACAGTGCAACATCTGAGATCTCTTTTAACATCTAGGATCCCCTTTAACATCTTGGTTTTTGCACCTTGCAACAAAGACCATGCTAGGAGAAAAAAATCTCCAGGAATAGTTTTAGTCAGGTTGCCAAATCTGTGTTGCCATGTACACATGCACACAAGGGGGGTGGGGGGGGAGAGAGAGAGAGAAAGGAGACTAGGCTTCAAGGAAGGAGCTGCAGCTAAGTGACCAAGTGCATGTTTTTCATGCAAAATGTCCCTAACATCTCCAGGTTGGGCTAGGAAAGACCCCTTTCTGAACTTTGGAGAGCCACTGCCAGTCAGTGTGGCCAGCACTGAACAAAGTAAACCGATGGTGTGACTTAGTAGAAGGCATGTTTCTATGTTTAATGTAACTTGGCTCCAAATTATAATGTTGCTTACATGTACAGAACAGAATATATCCAACCAATGTGTTAAAATGAATCTACATTTAACTATATGTCTGCATTATATACTATATGTCTGCATTATAGTTCTCGGGTCCTCCCCCCCCCCCGTTAAAAGGCAGCTACATTATCGACCTGCCGTGTTTTGTTCTGCCTCATCTCAGACCCATTAGAGGAGGAGTGCAAAGGGGCTGATGCATTCACAGGATTTGCAAAGGAACCATTTGTGCTGGCTGTTTGCAGACTGCCTAGAATTGTTGTTTGCAGTAATTGAACACTGGCAAGTAACCAAAGCTATATAATTCCTGATCCCTAGAGTGATGCAGTAGATTAGTCATGGAAATGGGAGCCAGACAGTGGTGAGTAATAAGATCACCTTTGCCCTTTGCCTCTGTTGTGTGACCTCAAAGTAATCACTCAAGCTGTTACTGCCATCTCGAAAATTAAGATAACTGCTTCATTTCCTCGCAGGGTTGTTGTAAAGACCAATTAGTCAGAATACATTTGAGATTACGGCAAAGTCTTATCTTTAAAACAAAACAAAATAATAATTCAGAGCTGTACATTTCTATCCAGCATTTAATGCTGTTTTATGAATAGCCAACTGCACATATGTCTAAAAAAGAGTTATTACAGAGCAGAGGTGAAATTAATATTGCAAATTCCGAATCTGAGATATCCAGAAGATCCATATCACCCTGAGCACCAGAAACATCAGTGGATTATTTTTTTTAGACTATAAAGGAGTCTAAAAGAGTCAGGTCCTCCAGATCTGAGGATTTGTTCTTGAGTTACAGTCCAATTCTAACTAACTTTCCAGCACTGATGCAGTGATACTAACAAGGCATGTGCTGCAGTAGGGCTGCAGTCACTGAGTCCTCAAGGTCAGGAAACTCAATTTAAAAGATGAGAATTCATTATAGTTTATTAAACTACGGTTAACGAAATTAATGACAGCTAATGCTCTGCTTCCTACCTCCCTAGGCAGCCCACCCACCAATCCAACCTACACAGCTCTGCGCGCTCCAGATTTTGCTCTTAGCTGCCCACTTCATGTAGTGGCATAGTAATTTCCTCCTCCTATGGCATGCAGAGTACTCTGCACTACTTCTTCACCCATCCTCCATGATGCACTGAACACACCACTAGCTACTCTTCCACCCTCAATTTCCCCTTCTCTTAGCCAATGCTGTTGCTTTTATGACTCCTCGTGCTCCTTGGCTTTTCGAAAGGCAGGTCAGGGAGCAAAGGAAAGAATGGAGTAGTAGAGAGATAGACTAGAGCAGCAGTACCCAAAGTCTCGACCACTGTGTTCAGAAAATGCTGTCCCTGTTCAGACCGCAGCTTTTTGTTCCACCTCCATGCAGCTCCTCTCCTAGGTAGATCCAGGCTCTGCAATGCTCTGGGCAATTGTGTCTGTTGATCAGCATCCCAGAAAGCCATGCAACAGGACTTCCGGGCAGATGCAACTGCCCAGGGCAGCCGAGAGCCCATATCTACCCAGGAGAGGAGCAGCATGGAGGTGGAATGAACAGGTCCACTGACCGGGTGGGCAGTTCCGTCCAAACGCTGGATCCAGCCCCCAGGTCTGGGTTTGCACAGCGCTGTACTAGAGCACCTCCATTCTAGCTTGCTACTCTACTCCTCCAACTCCACACTTCCGTCTGCTCCCCATGTGATGCCTTTCAAACACTAAGGAGTGGAAGGAGAAGAAGCAGATGGGGCGGCAGCAGCACTACCAGATAAGGGGAAATAGAGAATCAGTCAAGAAAGAGGGGTTAGGATGCCAATCTGCCACCTGTGGTAATTGTCCCACTGTACCTTATTAGAAGGCAGGCTGTGGTTCCACCTAAATAGGTGGCCACGCTACTTAGCAACAGACCACTAGCTACAGTCTTGAAGTTAGCAGTGGTGCAACACTCAAGGAATGCAAGATTCTCCAACATCTCTGAGTAATGACAAATACCATGAGGTCTACACAACCAAACAGTAAAACTACAAATACCATTATTGTTCTCATTTATCCAAATGCCTTGGTGTAAGTGTTTTATGAGTCCCTCTTCTGATGAGGAAATCTGCCATGAACCCAGTTCTTGAAGTCACATATGGCCCATTTATTCTAGTAGAAATTTACATTGCATTTCTTCAGCTCTGCTCTTCAAAAACTCAGAGGTTGGGCTAGGAAGTGCAAGTGTCTTGGGCAGTGTTCATAGACAAGTGTGAATCCTGGAATCTTCCCTGATTTTCTTGTTTCAGGTGTACTTATTTCAGTTAGTTTTCAAAGGGGATGTCATATTTCATACTCTTCTGAACCTTTCAGCCTCCTGGTTGTCTCCTCCTGACCACTATTTAGCCTTTTTATAAGCTAAGCAGCGTCAGGCCTGGTTAGTACTTGGATGGGAGACCGCTTGGGAATACCGGGTGCTGTAGGCTTATACCATAGTCTTTCGAGACTGAAGGTTGCCAACCATCACCCAGCAGGAGCACACCCTCAACAGGTATAGTGACTTATCTTGACACCTACATTATTCTAATATTGTGTATGCACCCAAACTAGTTGGAGAAATACAGCAGTGGACCTTCCCAGCCCTGTGCCCTGGGCAGAGGTCTGCAATGGCACCCCCAGTGGGCTGTGACTGCCCCCCGTGTGAAAATCGACCCTCCCCCCACTCACCTGAGGCTCACGGAGCCTTGTGCAACCTGTACCCATGTTGGAGAAGCTTCTCTGAGGTTCCCCAACACTATAAACTGTGCTTCTGGAAAACCAGAAGCACAGTTTCCGACCCAGTCAGGAGCCTCAGAGAGGCTTCTGCAGGGTCCTAGTGGCTCGCGCCTGGGGTACTTGCCCCATTGGACCTAATAGTAGGTCAGCAACTGGAGAAATAAGATTGTACCATGCTTGTTGCAACAATGAGGTATTGGGTGTGCTTTAAGGAACTCTTGCCAACCTGTGCAGCCCTAAGAGTGTTTACTCCATTGTCACTTGAAAAAAGCAAGGTCACATGCCCATTTCAAAAGATCCTAGATATTTTTCAAACATTCTCAACATTTGCCCTAAAATTTAACAAAAGGCCTATACTAACACGTCGCACCTCCTGCTTTTGATTAAGCAGAATGATATTCTCATTATGCATTCCGGTTATCAAACTGCTCTTTGGCTAACGTTGGATGCTGGGGTTACATGCCTCTGAGAGCTCCATAAATCATAGAAGCCCTTGTGCTGATGAGTTAGTGCTCCTCTCCACAATTGTTTTAAAGTGACTACTTATTGCTGGCTCTAGTTATTCCATTCCACGAAGAATTAAAGATTGAGGACGCTTCTTTCAAGGATGCTCAGTGTTGCTTTTTTGGCACCCGGAATGATAATTTGCCATTGTAAAAAGATTACAAAGTGGAGCCATTATTCATCATTCAGGGGCAATGCAGTGAAATTATGTCTCATGTGAGGATAGAAAGATACCTCATGGAATAAAGCTAATCCTTTAGATTGTCAGACACTCACTAAGAATGTGGGTACGTTGACAGTTGGGGACGTTTAAACAAAAAGATGAATGCTCAGTCTGTTTTTTCAGGTAGCCATCATTCTAAAGTTCTTAGGATCTCAAAAAATGTGAGCTGTGTAAGCACAAACATTGCATATTCGAAAGCAGTGGTTCCTAAACTATGGATTGAGCCCCACTGGAGGGTCACAACCTGATTTTTGGTGGGCCGCAAAAGCGTGATGGAAAGATCAGAAAACGAATTGCCTCAAGCCCTGAGTCTATTCAAAAATCAGATACTGTGGTTGCTAATTACCCTGCAAAGAGCTCAGCCCCTGCAGTTTGCAAGATAGCTGCTAACTGCCCTGCAACAAACTGAGCTCCTGAAATTAGTAAGCATGTATAAATATAGGGAAATAAATATCTGAGGGCCTTTTTTCTGATTATCATTACTTATAAATAATTAAAAATAAATTTTTCTAGGTCTCTTTTTTAAAAAGTTTGGTAAACCTAGGTGGGTCCTGATAAAGCATTGTTTAAAAAAGTAGGTCGCAGTGCTAAAGGGTTTGGGATCAACTGCTCTAGAGAGTTGCATCTGATTCTAGTTTGTTAGCATGTGCTCTGATGTAGAATGTGCATCTACAGTGGTAAAGCTAAGGGGGGCCTGGTGGGTAAAGGGCCCTGGGTGCCATGCCTTGAGGATGTCAAAAGGCCTCCTTGCCACCGCAGCGCAGTACCTTCTCCTGCACCCCTCCCCCACCTAAGGACACTTGGAGTGGTTGCGAGCCGCTCAGAGTGGCATTCAACTGCTCCAAGTGTCCACAACCCAGAAGTAATTAGCAGTATGGTCATGTTACCACAATTACTTCTGGGTCAGGCATTTCTGGGGAGGTGACATCGAGAATCACAGCCCCCGGTGCCAGAGGGACCAGCTATGCCACTGTGTGTCTCCCAAAATACTATACATGCTTACAGTGAAATCCTGTGTGATGCAGCCAGGGGTGTGTATGGCGCTCCAGGACCTCTCTTAGAGCACCAGCAATGACAGCAGCAGCAGCGGGCGTTTTCAGGTGCTCCCTTTGAAACATTTTTCAGAAGCTGTTAGCCAAGAAAGAAGCATCAGAATTGCCAGGACACAAATGGTGAAGTTTGCCTATGGGCAGCTACTGTCAATGCCTAAGGGCTACCTCAGAATGGATGTAGCTCATGTTATGTAGCTGCAATCTGATGCATGTTTCCCCAAGAGTAACTGCCCAATCCTATCCTGTCCAAAGTTATAGCATTCAGCTGTGCCAGCAGAGACTGCACTGCATGCAATGGTGGGGGGGGGGGGGAGGATGATGGGAGAGCCTCCAGGAGGGAAGTAAAAATATTTGCATAAGTAACTAAGTAAATATTTTCTTTACCTTCCCCCCACCCTGTAGGCTGCCCAGTCTCTTCAGATTGGGGAAAAGTCTTCTCAGACCCGCACCAGCCATTTTGCTGGCATAAGTGTGAAGAGAGAAAAGGGGAAAGGAGGCTTCAACAAGAGAAGAGAAGATCTGGAACAATCAAGTGCTACCAAGATCAGCCTCCTCCCTGCCCTCTGCCCTCCTCTGATCCTCCCCTCTGATCATGACATGCGCTTACCACCAACTTACCAGTGCCACCAGAGGACAGTGCATCTGTCAGGTAGTATGTAGAAGTACAGGTTGCTCGCAGATAAACATTTGCACTCAGCATTATTTGGGGCATGCTCCCTTCAGGGTATCAACATCAAGATACCAAGAGCTGGCATAGTATAGCAGCTAAGAACATGAACCTGGAGACCACCATTTCCTCAGACTCAAGTGCCGCCCTCTCTTCTATCTGCAATGAAAAGAAGAGCCAGTTAAAAGACACCTACAATGTTACTCTGCTCTCCAGGGCATACGGTGACCTCTTTCGTGAATGTTCATAACTTTCTTCCCATTACCATTGCCTGTGTTTGTTCCTTTTGCCCACATAACTCATACTACGGCCAAAGGTTTCTAAAGGCAGACTAATGGAAGAGAAAAGCCATTAGCCCAAGTCAGGGCACTGCGGAGCAACCTGGGTGTCATCAGATGAATGCCCATTGCTTTTGGTCCTTTCGTTTTCTTGATGAGCTCATTGCTGAGGGCCTGAATGCTCAGTCCAAAGCTATTTTAATGCTGCCTCCTGTATTTATTCTGCTGTAATAAATGCATGTTCTCTCTCATTAATTATTTTATCCAACAGTATCAAGGGAGACTGGCAAACCCACCACTTCATGGTTTGCATTCCAGATCTGAAGATATTTTTAGTAAATTCACCAGGCCTCAGAGGCTGGCCCTCTGTAGCATATGTTAATTCACAATTCTTGTTTTCTCAGACTTACCTTTGCTCTAATCAGTCCCATCACAAACAATAGGATGCAGGTTAAAAAATTCAGAGTAAAGCTATTTTTGTTTCTGATTCAAGCCACGTGAACAATGACTGTTGGGACCTAGCTACATGTTACAAGCAAACACCTGTTAACAAATCCTCATTAGCCATTATTTCTAAGAAGATGCATATTCTGAACTGGAAAAGTTGGAGTAGGAAAGCACTGGGAGCTGTAAAGTTTGAAAACCACCTCCCCCCTTTGCTGTTCCTCCATCCCAACTTGACTAGTCCTAAAGACACTTTTAGCTTACAAATAGCAGCTATTGAAGTTTGTTGTAAACATTTGCATGTAACGTTTGCAGCCCAAACCTACTGAGCTTTAACAGTGGTGGAACAAGTGTTTCACCAGCAGCACCTGCCTTATGGCAGTTGCAACAGGCGTTCCTCGGCACTCAGAATAGACCTATGACGTAGCTATGCCTCTGTTTAACCAGGTTCAGAAGCAGGAGAGTCATGCAACAATACCTGTTGCAGAGGACTTGTGTGGAAAAGAGATACAGGCATCCCCTGCTAATTGGGTAAGAGGTATTTTTTTCAAGTGGGTGCTCCTTTTTTTTAGCAGGGGGAGAGTAACTGGCCCACCTCACCCCAGCACTGTCTGTTCTAGTGGCTGTCTGCTGGTATTCATTTGCATCTTTTAGATTGTGAGCCTTTTTGGGACAGGGGGCCATTTAGTTATTTGATTTTTCTCTGTAAACTGCCTTGTGAACTTTGAGTAGAAAAGCGGTATATAAATACTGTTAATAATAATAATAATAATAATAATAATAATAATAATAATAATAATAATAATAATAATAATAAATTGACAAATTAGAGACCAGAGGCATGGTGAAAAGTGAAAATGGCTGAAAAGCGAAACCTGGTCTTTTTTTAGTTGACAAATGTTGCTTCCAATGCTTTTTTAGCTAGCAAATGGCAAGTGCCTTTTTTAATCTTTCAAATTCCTGCTGTCACACAAAGATTTCTGCAAATGGACTCTCATTAATGACTTCAGGAATGGGAATATGACTGGAGCTAAAGTTGGTGTGCTCTTGTTCTTTCACTCTTACACACGCACACACACCCCAAAACAGTTTGAATCACCATGTCATATGCAAATCAACATGGGGAGGGCAATTTTAGCCTTTAGACCAGCAGAGAAAGGTTGAAAGAGCGGAGCATGAGTTGAATGAATGACTTCTGGGTAAAACTGTAATGTGTCGAAAGAGCAGAACATCAAAAAATGAACTATCAGAAAGCAGGGGATGCCTATATGTCATTCAGCTCTGACTTGCAGGCTTCCCAGAGGTGTCTGGTGGGCCACAAACTGAATACTTGATGAGGTGGATCTTTGACCTGATCTAGCAGGTCTCTTCTTTTGTTCTGAAGTTCTTATTCCTGTTTCATACCACAATACTACTAGCCTCCTCTCCTCCTGCATTATACCAAATATGTAGTGTTCAGATGCCTTTTTGTAAATCTTTTCTCCATCTTTCCTTCCTTATGTCCTCCAGATGATTATTCCAATATGCCACTTCTTCATATGTAACTAATGCCACCAATTCCATTGTCTGGATACTATTTGCAGAAATCCATTGATTGGGTAATCTGGGTGGGAAAATATATGTGTTCTCTCTGTCTCCCTCCCTCTCTGATATGGCAATTCACATCTCCCTAGGTGTAGATGTGTTGCAGGATCATAGTCTTTCTGCACAATTTTGACTGATAATGTGTCTTGCTGTAAATTAAGCCCTGATGTCAATGGCACTAGATAGAATACATCCAGGTACTTTTCCTTAACTAGAACATAGAGTTGGCTGGCTTTCATTTAACCCGCTGGGATATCATTTTATCTGAAAAGGTCATTTCCATCTGCAATGCCTGTTATTCAGAATGGTCCATTATTTTTCTTCAAAGCTTTCTACTATTTCATTCTTTCTGGAAATAAATACTGTATGAGCTTGTCTCAACAGTCTCTGCATTAATGTAATCCCAAACTACTCTTTAAGGATTCAATACACAGTTCTAATATTTCTGCTACACAGGAAACAGAACCAATTGCATTTTTAATGTGGTCAGGGATGAAAACATTTTTACCAAAATAAAACGACTACCACTGAAATGTGTAGAATTTATATAATTGAGTCCAGTATACACCTGATCAGTTATTCCTATTTTTATTCCAGCCCTCCAAAGTCACAATCTTTGTGGCCATAATCTTTATCACCATATTTGTTGTGATAAAAATGTGCCAACACAAGCTTCACACTTGTGTGCTTTTCCCATCCTTCCTGTCTTTTTGGTGTAGGAGAAGAGTGAAATGTCCTCTTATAGTTCTAAATAAATCATAGTTTCCCATTACTTCTCATTCTGAATCCAGGCAACTGCAGTACGCTGAAACCACAGTTGGGTCTTCAACCCAACTTGCAAACCAGGTTCAAAGAATTGTGTAGTATCCTATCTTGGGAGCTGTGCTTTGAACAATCCTCCTTTGAAGGAAGGATGGGGAGTCCTTCCTGAACATCATGGTGGCACACTGTTATGACAACAAAACTTGGTTTGATGTGATAAGAAGTTAGATCGGCAGAAGCACCACACATCTTTTGTACTTTGAAAGCAGATAACTTTGTAGGCTGATTTTGCACCATCAGACATTTTAACCATTGTCTTTCAGGATTGGTCTTCTATCACATTCACAAATCTTACACCTATATGTACCTTTTCTTTCAGAAAGCTCCAACCATTTTACATTGAGGTCTTAAGCAAGTCTCATCTATGTGCTAACTAGACTGAAATCAGAATAGCTTGGGCTGCATGCAAAAATACAATATTAAGACACTTTTTTTCTTGAGGGTGAGTCCAGCTTCCCCTTACCTTCACAAAACAATTCAGAGATATTTTGTACAGCAGTCTGAATGATTTGTTTTAGCCGTTTTTTGGATGGACTATTGTACCTTTTCCTCCTCTTTTCAAGCTTTGCTTCTATGTGCTTTAAATTTATGTGCCTCTTAATTTATCAACTTATTTTAAAATAACACAAAAACTTTTAAAATTTTCAAATGTACTCTGAGTTCAGGATGTCACAGACACTGGCCCATCAGCACTGCGCACTGCTGGCTTCTTCTGTAAGCTTACAGAACCAGTTTTCCGTGAGCTTAATCCTGGAGCAATTATTTGTTTGCCCAGATGATGGTGAGTGCAGTCCTACTATTCCAGTAAAGTTTCATCTGTATACATTTGTCAATAATGTAACAGCACTCTGTGCCCTCAGACCATTTCCAGATCTTTTAAAAGTTAATCATGTGATCAACAGGGCTATTGGACAAATATATTAAGCTGAGTCAGAATATTTGTCCATCTTGCTTGATATCGTCCATTCAGAAAAAAAACAGCAGCTCTCCAGGATTTCAGGCAAAGATGTATTTCACAGTGCTGCTGCCTCAGATCTGCTTAACTGAAGATCCTGAGATTGAATCGGGGACCCTGTCCATAGAAATATGTGCTCTACCTCTGAACTGTGTCACCTATTCTGAATTCATAACATTGAGATTAGTTTGCTACATGGGGTCATGAGGCCTTTTCATATTGGTATGATAGCGCATCCTCAGTAAATATTCATCTAAGATTAAACAGGTGTGCATCGCAAAACAGGGCAAGGGTCTGCACACTTTACAGGCCACATCATCTTTTGCGGCCCTTTGGTTTAAACGAGTTTAGCATCCTTATATAAGTGCAGTCGGTCTGTGTCGGATCATACTGAAAGTAATGGGCAGTGGCAGTTCCTAGATTAAGTGACAGATGGAAAGACTTGGCCTCCTTTATCATTTAATTTACCTCCAGGTTGATGAGATTCAGCAGGTTTTGCATTTCACCCTAATGTGGAAATCTTTCAGACTGAAACAATGTCCTCACCAGGGACTCTCCACTGTGTCTAAAAGAAGCAAATGAACCACCAGGCTTGAAATCCACCAGGGTCGACTCACTTAACAAAGCGGTAAAACAAGACATTTCTGTACTTGCTCCTTACATTCTCAAGATTAGTTTCTTATTGATCTTTCATGTTACATGTCCAAGAGCTGGATATTATTTCTAAGAGCTGACTAACCAAAGAGGCCCACAGCAATGAATAGGTCAGTTTTGTTTTTCAGTAACATCATTCTAACATGGATTGCACTAGTTTCTAAGAACGGGAATGCTGTATAATCACCAGGTTTCAGTCTACAGAGGCAGTGATGAATTCATCATGGAATATAATAACTGGATATAATCCTCGAGTATAACCTGTAACTCAGAGTCTTCACATTGCCTTCATTAGCTATCTCCTGGGTTATATAGTCCGACATCCCTTTAAGGCAGTAGTTCCCAAACATATCCCCCAACCTCTTCTTCCTGGCTCAGCTGGGTGCCACCATCCTGAATCTAAGATGGCAGTGCCCAAATTTCATGAGACCTTGTGAGATTCAAGATGGTGGCACCTGGGAGAGCTGATAGGAGGGGTGACTGAGGACATCCTGAAGCGCCCCTGTGAGTGCACACTGGCAACCTAAGGCACCATGGCACATATTTTGGGAACCACTGCTTTAAGGACATGGCTGCTTACGGCAAAGTTGGCTGGCAGTAGTGATGGGGAGGAGGGGACTAAAGGACCTGTAGCTCAGTGGTAGAGCACTGCTTTGCACATAGAAGGTCCCCAGTTCAATTCTTAGAATATCCAGGAAGGGTGGGGGGACAACCCTATCTGGTGGCCAAAAGGGACAATACTGACCTAAATGGACCACTTTTCTGATTCAGTAGCAGACAGGTTCCAGTGTTCCTATGATATTGTTGAAACCTGTGATGACTTAGTTCAGAATGCAAATTTATTAGCTCATAATGATCCACATGCAATGCCAAATGAACATCAGGCTAGCACAAAATATGGAACAGGCTTCTGTACCAGTGCAGAAACTACTTTAAAAAAACAAAACTGTTAGTAGACATACTGGACACTAAGATTACACAGAGAGGGTCACATAAACTCTGTCTCCCATGGAGGTTTTATGACTCATTTTAAAACTTTTGGTGAAAAAAGCCATTTATTTGTTCTCAAGAAGTCCTTAAAAATACTTGTAATTGGTGACTCATTTCTGAATGAAGGTGGGCACAGAGGCAAATATGCCCATCCTAGCAAGCAGACGCTCCCCTTGCTGTCTTTCTCTACGATATCACTATGCATGTGTACTTAAAGACACAGCCATCAATTCTGTATCTTTTGAAAAAAAATGTCTGCCTGGTGGTGTGTCAGTGGAACATCAGTAACTCTGGTGGGAGCATAAATGGTTGCAAAGGTATCTTAGAGCTGAATGGACTTCATAGGGTTTTTTTTAATTGGACTAGGAAGGGTCTAATCCTCTGATTCTTTTTGCCAAATAAGCTGCTTTGTGACCCTTTGCTGCTAAAAGCACTATATAAATATTCTTAAGTATGCTTATAGTATTCTGCTTGAGGCTGTTCCTGCAGAGTGGTCCTCAGAGTCTCTCTAGCATATGATCTGCATTTCAGTGCCACATCAGAAGTAAGGAAGACGTCCCTTGAAACCAAGGTTCCAGATGGTGCCTTTGATCACATTGACATGGGAGCCTGTGCTACCGCTCTTCTTTTTTAAATTCTCATCTGCGAGACAGACAGCAATGGATATATTGGGGTGCAGATTTGCCAGCCCCCCCTCCTGCAAGTCACATGCAGAATGGCAAAGGAGGGCGGGACTCATCACACTCCCCTCGACTTTAATCAGGTCCTTTGTGTCGAAGGAAGAGGATTAGGCCATTAACAAAGGGCTTGTGTTTGGAGAGCTAGATGCAGTCGCCAGCCTGGACAGTTCTTGTTAGATCAGGGCTGAAACAATTTCGATCATTGTTTAGAGGTCCGCCATCTATTAGAAATGAAGGACACTCTAGAGAACGGGCGTGCTACATGTCTTTGCTTGGATTCAATTTGGGACTGCAGGATGGAGTTAAGGCTGTTACTTAAAAAGCTTGATGTGTGCTAGACTTCAGAAAAGATAAGCTCTTTTTTTTTCTCTGCCTGCGATTCATTTGCGGCCCTGAAATGTGAAGTCTGAACTTTTAGCAAAAGGTGCCAACGTGCAGTTTGTGGATTCTCATAAAGCTTATTCTTCATAATGGGTTTTTCAAAAACTCTTGCTCTGAGTTTTTCCTACTAAATAATCAGCTATTTCTGCTGTTATCTGCCCCTCGCAGGTCTACTGCACAGCAACACACATTGTGGAAAGCGGGACTTGTCACCGCAAGAAATATCTTTGTCACGGAGAGAAGCCCGGAGAGCTTTTCTGCTTGGGAGTTGTTTGTTTTGAACTGCAAGGCATTTATTTGCATTGCCTATGTTGACATAGCTTTGACGGCTATTTGGAAATCATTTTTATTTACAACCCTAAAGCCCTAACATTTCAGTTATCCTAGTGAGAGGGGCTACCTTTGCAGACTGAATGTCAATGACTGGCCCAGCCAGGCCCTCTCTTTAACTGCCTCTCCCAGCAGTGGTGTACAAAGAGGGTGGCTGGGGAGCAGCCCCAGGTGCCAGGCTGCAGAGAAGGTGTCCAAGAGGCTATTCATATGGCTATTAACCAAAAATTATTTTGTCATGCTTAGTTGGCAACCTTCAGTCTCGAAAGACTATGGTATAAGCCTACAGCACCTGGTATTCCTAGGCGGTCTCCCATCCAAGTACTGACCAGGCCTGACCCTGCTTAGCTTCCAAGATCAGACGAGATCAGGCATGTGCAGGGTAACAGTTGCTGTGCGCCCCAGTGTCAAATGTCCTTGGTACACTGCTGTTTCCTAGCAAATTGTGTAAGACTTGGCAGGAAGTGATATGGTGGAAGTTTCCAGAAGGGGGCTTTTCATGCCTTCGGATTCTATAAGCTCCAGTTTACAGAAGGGGTTTTTTCATGCCTTTGGATTCTATAAGCTCCAGTCCAAACCAGAAGTGGTGTCATTGTGAATGATCACTACATGAGAGAAACTGTCTTAAGGCTGATACCTGAGTCTTAGTATACTAAAGGCAAAAATCTACTCGCCACTGCTAATCAGAGGAAAAGAGGTCACTATGCTTCCAGGTATAGTGAAGCCCAAGGAGTGGCAGAAGAAAGTGTGACTCTGTCCAAGAGTAACAAAGGCATCTGATGGAGACCGGCCAAGGACACTGAGCCAAACAGTGTTGCTTTCTAAAATAACTTCTGGCAGACCTCCATAGTTCTAGTCATCTGGTTTTATCTTCCTGAATTGATCCCTAGTACTGAAGGAATTGCAGGCATATCCTAGTCCTTCTGTCTGTCAGGGGACCTGCATTAGTTACAAACTACTTTCTAATACTTATGACATGAAGTGTGTGTTAGGTCCTCATGTGGCAGGAAATCAGAGAAAGCAGAAGACACTGTGCCTTTAGCATCATGTGCTTTTCCCCCCTCTGATGCAGAACATCACGATAGATTGGAATTGCATGTTCTCCTTTGCACATTTGTTTCTCTGTGTGGCTGGTTGCACTATGTAGAAGCAAACAGTTATACAGAGCAACCCTGAGGCTGGATATTTGCAGTTCAATAAAAAAAGAAATTGGGATGGACTAGCCAGCTTCATAACAGAATTGGAACAGTTTCAGTGTAGACCTACTGAGCAGAACTACTATTAAGTCCCTAGGGTGAAGAGAGAGTCCACAGCAAATGTCAATCCAAGAAAAAACAGGCTGAACAGTCCACAAATATTAGACCTAGAAAGGAAGGTTCTTCTTATCCCTGTGAAGTGAAGTAAGCCTGCAATCCTGTACACCCGTAGCTGAGAGTAAACCCCATTGAATTGTGTGGGTCTTCTTTCAAAGTAGACCTTTACAGGCCTGTGCTGTGAAAGCAGCAACATGCCATCAGCTGTAGGAAGGTTCCAAGGAATCCTTGAACGTTTGAATCTGTAAATAAATGACAGGCATCAATGGGGAAAAATCATGTCCTGTCCTTTTGAAAATGCCAGCAGAAGAGAAAGATATCTAGCAGCAGGCATGTGACCTGCTCGAGTTCCTTTAAGATTTACCAAGCTTGTCTGATGGGAGAACAAAAAAACACACCCCTCCTTTAAATATGTTCAATTCCTGACATATTTCTGGCAGAAGAAAGCTGGGAGTTTTAATGGGAAGATAAAAAGCAGAAAAGTAATTTCTCTCCCAGGGCAGAATGCCTTCAATCTCGTTAACTGAGATTGAGACGTGATTTTCAGAGAGGGAAGCCTTCAGTGGAAGAGTCAGGTGTAAATAACAGCTGCGAGAGAACAGCACCGATGCATAATTTAGGTATTAAGACAGGGCCGCCCAAGAGGTGACAAGAACCATTTCATAGCAAGGCTGAAGCAGGAAAACACCATCACAAAGCAGTGAATTATTAGTGCTTTGTGCTTCATTGTTGTCTGTGTTATAGTCACGCTACCCAATCAATACATCAGCGGTGACATTCTATAATGGGAGTCTCACTGCTTATCAGTCATGCAGTAAAAAGTTCCATTGTTTAAGCTCAGGCTGTTAAGCAAAATGGATGTATTTCATTTCTGGCTTCTATCATAAGGCTGAATTGTGCGGGGAGTGACATTTACTACCCTTACACAAGGGACTAGGTCGCTTAGCTGGCTGGCAACACTGAGAATCCTCCTAAGTGGCCCACTGGCCTATATGGCCCAATCTTGCTTTGTATTTCTGGAAGTGGGATCAATTCCACTCATCAACAACACGAACCAAAATGTCAATCTGTTTTCTGACCCATTGAACATCTCATATTAGGCAATGGAAATATTTTTCCTGGAATATTTTCCCCTGGAAATATTTTTCCTGCCTTTCTCTTGTAGACAAGAATGGACCTCAGAGACACAAGATTAAAGGGGCTGGAGGGGGAATGCTTAAGTCAATTTCAGTACAGCACCAGAATGCCTAATGCTTTTTCAGGTGGGGAGAAATTTAAAAGCCTGGGCTGACTTAATGATCTGGAAGCATGATACCTCCACATATCGGATCCTTGGCAGAGAGTTCACCTTGATCTAGCCTGCTAGCGAGCTGATTTACAATGCAGCGCTGGACTGGAGCTAATTGGTGTGGACAGGGTAGCAAAGTGAAGCACATCAACAGTGACTAAAATAAAACCAAGTGCTAAATGGGCGGGAAGGATCGGGCAGGGTCTTTACGGAAAATTTGTCCGTCACTGATCCAGTGCTAAAGGCCGTGGCGTTGAAGTTGTGGGTGTGGGGTATTAATCTTTCCTTGAGCAGCTCATGCTGATGATTCAGGTGTATCAGAATCCTTTAATTAATTTTATTGGAACACAATATTGGTGCATGTTTGTGTGTTTTTCCCCTCAACAAAAGGTGAAACATTGTTGATAATGATCCATTGCTAATTTGGATGTTGAATTTTCCAACCATCGATGCAATTAGTGATGGTCTCTTGGTTTGGCTGTATAAAAACATAGTGACATTTAAAAAACACTCTTCCCCACAGTCTTTGAGCCCTGAAAAACAAAAACGTAGCAGGCTCCGATGAACATAACTTGAATAATGCCATTCCTTGTTGCTAGTTTCCTTATTGATCCTGCTACCCTGCATGCATAAAGATTTTGCTGTTGCTGCCATTGACAAGGTTGAGATGCTGCCAGAGTGGAAGAAGTTAGTACCATTTTTAATTTTATTGGAACAGAATACTGAAGCATCATGGATACTGATGAGAGTTAAGTTTGCTTCACTTGATTTCTCATATTATAGCATTCTCGGGATTGGTTGACACATACATGTAATTCTCAACAAATTCTCGACAAAGTCTACACTCCATTTTGATGATTTGCAGATGAATGTGTGAGTCAAACTCCATTGAAAAGCATTGCATTCGACAGCATACTCATGTTCTGTCTGTGACAGCCCACTCAGGCATGCAAGTCAGTACTTGTGTTGCCACAACCATGCTATGAACAAGAGCATGTTATCCAAGTCCTTGGGTGCATCTTTCTCTTGCTTGAACCTTGATCCAGAGGTAGTATTGAGTGTATAGACGTACTACTGTACACCTTGTGCACAGAGGAAACTCATTCATTCCAATGGAGGGAATTCATGAATGTGTATAAAGGAATGTCCATCTATGGGTATGGAAATGAAGGGGAACAGATTGCTGAAACAGAACAACTATTTACAGCCTTAAGCTGCCTTATACTGGGTCAGACCATTGGACAGAATTGTCTACTCTTGCTCTTCAGAGTTTCAGATGGGGGTCTTTCCCAGCCCTACCTATTGAACTTTGAACCTTCTACATACAAGGCAGATCGCTGACCCCTGAGCTGTAGCCTCTCCCTAAAGAACCTTGGAACATTTTCTTTAAGTGACCAGGCAGCCATGTTCCTTGGTAATGGCTGCATGTAACAGATGAGTGGGCATGACAGGAGCTTGCTGCTCTCTGGTGGTAAATGCACTATTTGAGAGTGCAGAGTGCTAAAAGTGTCACAATTCAAACATTAACCAAACAAAGAAATTTAAAAAGACATCGTTTTATACATAGATGCCTGCTCCATGTAGTGGAGAACATTCTGTCATGCCATTGTGCCTGATAAAACAATGCAATGTCTAATGAACATTTGTATCCATTTACCGTTGCAGACTTTAGTCCAGTAACATCGATAGTGCCTGATCATGTTCTGAGAGCAAGGCAGCAACCACTGCTTTAAGCAGACTGGTATCATGGTCCTCTGGGCCCTGGGGCCCTGTCTGGTGTGGGGCCTTTTCCCAGACACGCACCAGTGTCTGCTATCAGGACATCCCTTCTTGCTTCCTGAAGTGCCATAGCGAAAGGTGCCAAGAATTATATTACAAACAAAAGTAGGAGAAAGGGATTCTGGGAGGAGGGAGTCAAGGGCAGCATGCAGTTCTGGGGAAGGGCTGTTCTCTGAAGAATTCTGTGCCCTCTCATGCCCAACCTTAGACTCACTCATCGAGCAACCTTCTTGCAGCCAGTTACCTATGTGTCTTCAGGGATGCTGGTTACAAACAAAAGTCAAAATGTTTTTTGTCTGAAGTCAAAGCATTTGGTTCATTTTATTTGAAATCCCCTTGACTATGAAAGCAATTATAGGCACTGAGCTCATGCAGAAAAGTGGCTGAAACAACTTTTGCACATCAGATTGCAGTCAGAACTGAGGTCTGCAATTCTTCAGCTGTTTCCCAGTCTCTCCCCCTGCCTCCCCACTGTTGAAGTCTTCTGGCAGCATTCAGTGGGCAAAATGCTGCATTGCAGAGCAGTTGCTCTTATGACCTCTGTACTCTGTTTAGAGAGCAATCTTGGTGCCACAGCATTGCTTTCCAAAAGGGGAATAAGGCTTAGTTACATTCCGAAGCATTCCTTCATCATCATCATTTAAAAGGTTCTTATAAACCCATTTATGCCAAGGTGTACAGAGGTGTCTTGCTTGGTGCTTTATGTAAAACCATTAGGATGGAGTACTTCTGCTGCATATAAAGCCAGGGAAAACACCCTGACTGTAAGGATGAATGAAGCAGCCAGAGGCATAATTAGAGACCAGTATCTTCTTGCGCCAGGCAATCAATCATGAATCACTGGAAAACCAAGAAAGAATATGAATGATAGTTGAGAGAACAGGTTAGGAATCCCTTCTCAGGTTTTCAGGTTGTGTTCAGGGGTCAGAGGTCCACATGTGTAACATATTGATCTATTTAAAAGATTTATATACTATTTTTCTGGTACTCGAAACGGGGTACAACATAAAAATTAACACACAAAAGGTAAAAATATTCAAATAAAAACTTTAGAATAAAATCATTAAAAATAAAAAAGACAAGTGCATATTAATATATAAAACAGTTATAACATAAATGCCGCTTTAAAAGTCAGAATCCATACAATGAGGAGGCTGTCCAAGACTTCTGGTAATTGATTCCAGAGACATGGTGCCACAACAGAGAAGGCCCTGCACTTTGCCACTGTCCCCTTTGCTTCAGATGGTGCACTATTCTAAGAATACTAATGATCGTAGGGGTTGGGCAGGATTATATGGGGAAGGTGGTCCTTGAGGTATCCTTGTCCAATGCCATATAGAGCTTTAAAGGTCATCATCAACACCTTGTATTGAGTTCAGAAATGCATGGGCAGCCAGTGTAGCCATCAGAGAAATGGTATGACACACTCAGCATGCTGAGCCCTTGTGACCAAACGAGGCACAGCATTCATTGCAGCTTCTCAATCATTTTCAAAGGTAGCCCTATGTAGGTGCATTACAGTAGTCTAAGTGAAATGTCACTAGCGCATGGACCACTGTCATCAATCTGATTGATTCAGGTATGACCCCAGAGAGCGCACTAACCAAAGCTGAGCAAAGGTCCCCGATCACAGATGCCATCTTTTGTGCTTTTTCTATAAAAGAATACAGAAATTTCAGCATAATCATTTCTCACCTCATTCATGTGCAGAACTGTCCATCTTTTCCTATATGGCTACTATGCATTCAACAATTATAGCCCCAACTTGTAGATTTCTGGAATGAGTTTACACAAGGCCCAAACATGTGTCTTTAGCAGTGGCATAGCTAAGTGGATACAGCAGGGCCTCTGAGAGGAATTTATCAAGGGGTACAAAATTTCTTTTGGGCTCCTTCCCAAAGAGGGAGAGGGTGAAACAGTGAGGGGGTGTGTGTGGCAATGGGGATAGGCAGAATGGGGACAAAACAGGCAGGGGGAAAGTAGCAACAGCTGGAATAGTCTTTGGAGCCCAGAGCTACCAGATTTCCCAATGCAGAGCCTGGCATTGGGAGCTAGATACAGTAATATGGAAAACCAAAACGCATCTAAGGGCACAATCCTTACCCCTTATGTCAGTGCTTTCTAGCACTGGCATAGCAGTGCTAATGGGACATGTGCTGCATCCTGCAGTTGGGTGTCACTCACGGAGGCCTCCTCAAAGTAAGGCAATGTTTGTTCCCTGACCTCAGAGCTGCATTGCCCTTAAGTCAGTGCTGGAAAGCCCAAGAGCCTTGGATCCTGTGGAGCTCAGCTTCTCAGATCCACGTCTTCCCTTCCCCCCAACATGCCTCCCCCATGCCCCCGGCCACGCCCCCACCTCCCGTTCCACAGCCTGGCAGTCCAGGAGACCTCAGAGCCGCAGAACCTGGGTGCCCGCTGTGCACCAGCCCAGCTCTGGCCTGCGCTGGGATAGCTCCGGGGGGGGGAGCCCACAAACGTGCTTTACGACACCTTTGTGACTGTGATCCACGGCGCAGAGCCACATGGCTCAGGATCGGGCTCCAAGTATCTCTAAAATCTTTTGAATATAGAAAATCATTGCAGGAGATTAGTATAATTGATTTTTGGCTCACACTAGAATGGAAAGTGTTCTGTGTACACCAAAATTGACTTCTGCAGCAGCTGTAGTCCTACAGTTGTGTGCCTGGGCTCCTACACACTCCTTCATGGTAAGTGGATCCACAAGCCAAAGAACTACTCTAGCAGGTCATTTTCCTCCCAGATGTGACACTATTAAGGAATGCATACATTCCTGGGCCCGGTGTGTATGGCTTGTGGCAGTAGTTGCCATCGTGTGCCCACAGTAATGCCCCCAGCATCCCACATGGGCAGAAAGTTTGAGTGAGACTGGAAAATGTAAGATCCAGGAAATTTCTGGTCCCCCTCCTTTGGGTCCTGGGCCCCCTTTCTGATCCTGAGCCTGGGTACAAATTACCCCCTTGACCCCCCCCCCCTTCTAGGCCCTGGGATACAGGGAGTAGCAATTGTACTGGACAATAAGCTTTAGGGGAGCAACAACCTGAGCTTCACACTAGTGGCCAAAATTGTGAAAACCTTGGTATTTTTGAATAATACCATTATGTTATGTACTGTTCGATGTGGAATTTAATGCTGAATACAATGGATCAAACCATGGTCAAAATACCTCTATTCTATCAAAAGTTATAGCCAAATAACCAGAAAATAAAAACACAACTGCATTATGTAATAAAAACTGGATTTTCGTAACTCAAAACTGACCAATGAGACTGATTATCTGAGAGCCAATTAGGTGTTGTTATATTATAGCAGGAAACCAATAAGGTGTTAATATGGGGGAGGAGCCTGGGTGGAGGTGTATTTTCCTCTGTTTTCACTTTTTTAAAAGCCCAGATATGATGTCACTTCCAGGGCATCATTTTGAGCTCAGCTATATAATCATTAGTTACACCACTGGTGTTTATTAATCAATCAATCAATCAATCAATCAATTAAATAATAATAATAATAATAATAATAATAATAATACTGGTATTTATATACCGCCTTTCTGGTCATCGGATGACTCCTCTGACTTTATTCAAAGCGGTTCACTTAGGCAGGCTATCTTTAAACCCCCCAAGGGGATTTTTACAATATCAGAAAGGTTCTATCTTTCAAGAACCGCACAACATTTCAGATGGATCTTTCACAGTCTAGTATCACCTCTGGCCCCCAGTTGCCTCCCATGCTGGCTGACAAGCTGCTCCTTCATCTCTCACTTGAAGGGAAGCCAAGACGCTTCTTCACTCACACCAAAGAGCAGGTGGAATAACTCAGCTCGGCTTGTCAGCTGCTTCAAGGTCACGCCGTTCACGGAGCTGCTGGTGGCCTCGAACTGGCAACCTTCAGATGTTATCTCCGGGTTAACAGAGGCTCTACCCTCTAGACCAGACCTCCTGCCTAGTAGTCCTCCTGCCTCCTCCTAGTATACCTTTAGCTCTACTATACAACTGAGAATTGATCTCCTGAAATCTATGTAAGGAAAAATACTCCTTATCTTCTATTTTGCAGATGCTTTATTTATTTGAAAAGTATTATTACCCCAAAGTTCAATTTGAAGTTACATTCTCAGGCATAAATATTCATCGCAACAATAGCACAATTATGCTGAAAAATATTAACACCACAAAAAATTTAAAAAGAAATAGCCCATCAGTCAGAAACCTAAAACAGAGAGCAACTTCAGCACACCATTATTAAAATGTAGCACTGACAACAGCTATGTGCAATGGTTCCTATATACATTTATAGGGGACATGGTCGAGATGCTTGCTCCATACTGACAGGGAATGGCAGGGGGACCAAGTTGGCTTCATGGTTGTAGTTTCTTCCCTGGATTGAAGGATAAAGAACATCCCAAGACTATAGAGGAACAAGTTCCTTCTGGAGATGATGTTGAATTTTTGAGTTCTTCCACTTGCTGTTGGAATACTTACATTCCTTTGGCTTGTGTACAGCCTTGGGGAAGTAAAAGGAAGGAGGAACACTGACCTTCTTGTCCTGGTGGCAGGCAGTGCTTACATTTGCCCTGTTTCTTTCCATGAAAGATAAAGACAGTCTTCCGGTCTCCTCAAAGAGAACTGAGGCTGAAATCCTACAGGTAGATTACCCCTTATCTGGATGTCCAAAATCCAGACTATGCCAAAATCCAGACATTTTTGAACATTAGAAAGTCTTGCTCTCATTTCCACATATAGTGCAGGTACAGGCTGTAAGTTCTGTTCTCTGCTCTGTGGTATATACCTGTACAGACATTGTTGAAAAATGACAGAGGCCTGCAGACACCCTTAGGGGTAACTATGCAAAGAGCAACAGGAAGCATTTCTCATTATGCAATTATTTTGAAATCCAGACACCTTCCTGTTCCAAGCAGTCTGGATAAAGGATATTCAACCTGTACGTGCTTGGGAATAAGTCCCATTGAACCCAGTGGAATTTACCCCCATATAAGCAAGCATAGGAGTGTGCTGTAAGAAAGTCCACAGGTTGATTGTATGGAGCATCACTACACTAGGTTTCCTTGCCAAATGCTGATTTGGAAAAGCTGTTTTGAATTCGGACATCTTTGGAATACTCCAAAGGCCAAGCAGGTGCAGTCTTGTGCTCATAATATTTTGCATAGACCAAAATCCATATGAAGCCAAAATTCGTTATTGGAGCAGCTGGTGAGATCATTCATAGGGCTGGATCAAGAATGGTACCTCGTACCCCATTGTATGCAGTTTCAACCCCCTCCCACTTTAAATCTAGTGTGCATTTTAAGTGAGAATAATGAAGCTGAATAATTAATTTTTCCAAAGCAGACGTTCCACTCCTGGCTCCAAGTGATTTGACTGCAACATTCATTACATTTCCTTTTCAGTGTGATCTTCAAAAGCTTTATGTATCAAGGGACCATGGTTTCAAACTCACGGCTCAGATTTATGCAGAGTGAATTTCCTAAGAGTAACAGAATGACTCCAAAGTCATCTAGACAGATGGTCTCTTCACTCACTTGCTGTCTTGTACATAATTTACTTAAAACTGCATGTCTTGCCAAAAATGTTGCTCTGATCTAAACCCTGTTTTGCTGCTTTCCAGCAAGAGCATTGGCTGTTGGTTCGGGACCATCCAAAATGAAAGTTCAGTGCTATGAGCTATGGGGACAAAAGTAAACATGAATGAGTGGATCCAAGCTACACAGACTGAAGCTAAACTTCTAGCACCAGTGAACATCCTAGAATAAGATTAGTTATGAAAGCTCCCTCGAAAAAGTGCCCCTGGTTATTCCTTCCTTCCTTCCTTCCTTCCTTCCTTGAAGTAAGTGAAATGTGTACAGATTCTTTGAAATGAGTCTTTCTAGTATATGAAATCTGCATTAAAATCTGAAATGACCTCATCTAGCACTCAGCTGAGATCTAAAGGGCAGTAAGAAGAAATAAAAACATTGTTCAATTTTACATGCAGATGCATAAGATGTTAAGAATCCCTTATCAGTTCTGTTATTATTCATATTAATTAGGACCTACAACTCCTTGCAGGAGTTCTCTTCAGGAATCCAACCAGCCTACAGCAAGAGCCTTGCAACACTGTTGGGCCTGCCAAGAGCACTTCCCCTACAGCACTATACAGTGCTAAATGCCTCAGAATCAGGGCTGGCCGCCAGCCCTGAAGCTGACTGGTTTATTGCTAATATCTGGGGGTAGACGTATACCAGAAGGAAAGACTTCCTAGGGCACACCTCCCATATACTAATGCTCAATTCCAGGAACCTGTAAGCTGCCAAGGGAATCAGAGGAAATCTGCTTGAGCCCCTTTGTCCCTCCATTCCTTTTGGCAAATAAATCCAAGCTGGTTTACAACCCAATTGTCTGGCGCCTTTATGACAGCAGATCTCAAGTTCTGCTGCTGTAAAGGCTGCAGTGGTACTATAAATGGTCCAACCCTACTGTGTGCATCTGAGCCATCAGCACAAATGGCCAGCAGCATGTCTGCCATCAACGAAGTCAACATCAATGAACATCAACGATGGCAGACATGTTGATGCATGTCTGCCATCAACGAACTCCGCCTGTGCCGGAGCAGGTAAAGTAGCAGCAGGGACGGGTTTGGGAGAAGTTTGGGGTGGGAAGGGCAGGAGTGGTTTGGGGCTGGATCTCAGCAGCAACAATGTCCACCAGGATCCTATCACTGTTTTTTAAGCCTGACCTGATCCCTTCCTCTCCTTGGACTTAAGCCAGCAAAATAGCTAGCATGGGTGACCAGGTGGCCTACCAGGATATAAGTAAAACATATTTTTATTTACCTCTCATTGGCCACCCCCTCCACCATTGCATGCAGCGCAGACTCCATCCATGGCTGGCGGTCGGTAGAAGATGCGGGAATGACTTGGGCCAGCAGTCTCACTTCAGGCCTGTACAACCATCTCAGGGATTGCTTGAATTGGTTCAAAAGGTTGCACACAGGGAAGAAACCTAACGAGAGCTGGGCGAGGTACTTGCTGGTGGCTCTTATATGCAAGCAAGAGGACAGTCAATTTTTCCATGTACTCCAGCACAGCTTTTCCGGTAGTTGTTTGCTGGTACTGTGTCTCCCCTTCTGTCTTTTTAGGTTATGAGCCTGACAAAACCATCTTGTCATTAATTTAGTTATGTAAACTACTTTGTGACATATGTTAACTTAGTTTTGTTAAAAATGTTTTTTGGTTAAAAACATATATAAATGTTCTTAATAATAATAATAATAATAATAATAATAATAATAATAATAATAATAATAATAATGTAGTCAATATGTTTTAGATATAACAGCTTCTTGGCCATAATGACAAGTTAGTCACAGGTTGATCCTCGGCAGTTTTGCTCAGAAGTAAACTCTGTAGAGTTTAATGGAACTTACTCCTAGTAACTCCTGCTAACTCCTAGTGTTACACTTAGATCTCTATGTGTATGCACCTGTGTAATCTGCCCAGCAGTACACTCCAACAAATGCTAGAAAACTGCTGGTCAAATGGATTCCTACATGTGCTTAGGAACATTTTAGAAACAAAGCTCTTGATGATTTGATCAACTAGAAATACTGGAAAATGAGATTAGGGGACAGGGATAGACAGAATGTCCAGATTCAGCCGGGTTGGTGTGATGCTTCCTGTCACCATCCCACAATCCAGAAGAAGTATTTGGAATAAATTACCACTCCAACTTTGTGCTGCCCTTTTCAAGCACCAAGCAATGTATGGAGGATTCCTTTGTTGAATTCCTGTGTGATATTTCAGGATGTGTAATCTGTTCTGATACAGAGACTCAATTAGCAACTCTTTCTGAAAATAATTGACTCTAATTGTCTGCCATAGGCGAGCATCATGCACAGGGCTCTCTCATGCAGTGCTTATTTTCTACAGCAATATGACCAGGTATGCACCACAGGGATTTAAAAGAAGAGAAAGGCCTGAGCTTTCTCTACCACTGAGCAAAAGATAGCGGCTTTTAAATGTCAGTGTCTGGATGCACAGAAGTGGCATTTTAAAAGAACTACAGTGATGATTAATTACTGTGTGATCAAATTGGCTAATTATTACCCCCACAAGGAATTTTCATATGATTTGCTTTTCCTGTTTCAAAATATTGATAGTCTCTGGGGAGACAATACTCATATAGATGACAGAGAGGGCCTGATTCAATAGAGATCAATAACTCCATACTTAACCTCATTAACTATTTTTGCTCCTCTGTCTCAAAAGCCATTTATGTGCTGCTTTGGACATGGTGCCTTTATGTCCCTTTGACATACTTTCAAATTTTACTGAAGGAATATATGCATCACAGTTGCCTGTGACCCTGATGGAGTCTCTATACTATCTGTTGAGCTGCAGCTATATAACTTGGACAAGGCAAATACTTCCCCACCCGCTGGACACATAGAGAGTGGAAAGTTTAATCTACACACTGCACAGACTATGCTACTTCTGCAGTTAACCCTCTAAGCTGTTCGGATGGGTTTGGTTGGAGACAAACCAAGACAGAGTCCTTATGTGCTAGCCACAACCACTGGATATGTTGTATGAGTATTCGCAATCCTCTAAAGCAATGCCATATAGATAGGTCATACATCCACTATTTCAAGGCTAGCTTTCATTTCCATTTGGACAACAGAGTGCAAAATACAGGAATCTGTTATGTCGGTGTTTCTCAAACTGTGGGTTGGGACCTACTAGGTAGGTCATGAGTTAATTTCAGATGGGTCCCCATTCATTTCAATATTTTATTTTTAATATATTAGACTTGATGCTACCATGGTATGTGACTGCATTTGGGAAAATGTTTCAGACCTGTACATAAGAACATAAGAATATAAGAACAGCCCCACTGGATCAGGCCATAGGCCCATCTAGTCGAGCTTCCTGTATCTCACAGCGGCCCACCAAATGCCCCAGGGAGCACACCTGATAACAAGAGACCTGCATCCTGGTACCCTCCCTTGCATCTGACATAGCCCATTTCTAAAATCAGGAGGTTGCACATACACATCATGGCTTGTAACCCGCAATGGATTTTTCCTCCAGAAACTTGTCCAATCCCCATTTAAAGGCATCCAGGCCAGATGCTGTCAACACATCATGTGGCAAGGAGTTCCACAGACCAACCATACACCAAATAAAAAATATTTTCTTTTGTCTGTCCTAACTCTCCCAACACTCAATTTTAGTGAATGTCCCCCGGTTCTGGTGTTATGTGAGAGTGTAAAGAGCATATTTCTATCCACTTCATCCTTCCCATGCATAATTCTATATGTCTAAATCATGTCCCCTCTCAGGTTTCTCTTTTCTAGGCTAAACGCCATAGCCTTTCCTCATAAGGAAGGTGCTCCAGCCCAGCAATCATCTTAGTCGCTCTCTTTTGCACCTTTTCTATTTCCACTAAATCCTTTTTGAGATGTGGCGACCAGAACTGGACACAATACTCCAGGTGTGGCCTTACCATAGATTTGTACAACGGCATTATAATATTAGCTGTTTTGTTCTCAATACCTTTTCTAATGATCCCCAGCATAGAATTGGCCTTCTTTACTGCCACCGCTTATTGGGTCGACACTTTCATCGACTTGTCCACCACCACCACCCCAAGATGTCTCTCCTGATCTGTCACAGAAAACTCAGAACCCATCAGCCTATATGTGAAGTTTTGATTTTTTGCCCCAATCCTTCTGGAGCTCCTCACAATCACTTCTGGTCTTCACCACTCAGAAAAGTTTGGTGTCATCTGCAAACTTAGCCACCTCACTGCTCAACCCTGTCTCAGGTCATTTATGAAGAGGTTGAAGAGCACCGATCCCAGGACAGATCCTTGGGGCACACCGCTTTTCACCTCTCTCCATTGTGAAAATTGCCCATTGACGCCTACTGTTTCCTGGTCTTCAGCCAGTTCTCAATCCATGAGAGGACCTGTCCTCTAATTCCCTGACTGTGCAGTTTTTTCAGTAGCCTTTGGTGAGGGACCGTGTCGAACGCCTTCTGAAAGTCCAGATATATAATGTCCATGGGTTCTCCTGCATCCACATGCCTGTTGACCTTTTCAAAGAATTATAAAAGGTTTCTGAGGCAAGACTTACCCTTACAGAAGCCATGCTGATTCTCCCTCAGCAAGGCTTGTTCGTCTGTGTTTTGAGATTCTATCTTTGATGAGGCATTCCACCATCTTACCCGGTATAGATGTTATGCTGACTGGCCTATAGTTTCCCGGATCCCCCCTCTTTCCCTTTTTAAAGATCGGCATGACATTTGCTATCCTCCAATCTTCTGGCACCGTGGCCGTTTTGAGGGACAAGTTGCATATTTTAGTCAAGAGATCAGCAACTTCATTCTTCAATTCCTTAAAAACTCTTGGGTGGATGCCATCAGGGCCCGGTGACTTATTGATCTTTAATTTATCAATGAGGTCTGAAACATCTTCTCTTTTAACCTCTATCTGACTTAATTCCTCGGTCAGGAGGGGCCGTTCGGGCAGTGGTATCTGCCGGAGGTCTTCTGCCGTGAAGACAGATGCAAAGAACTCATTCAATTTCTCTGCCACCTCTAAGTCTCCTTTATCTCCCCTTTCCCTCCCTCACCATCCAGAGGGCCAACCACTTCTCTGGCGGGTTTCCTGCTTCTAACATATTTGAAGAAGCTTTTATTATTCCCCTTAATGTTGCTGGTCAAGTGTTGCTCATAGTCTCTCTTGGCCTCCCGTATCACCTTCTTACATTTCTTTTGCCACAGTTTATGTTCCTTTTTATTCTCCTCATTAGGGCAAGACTTCCATTTACAGAAGGAAGCTTCCTTGCCCTTTACAGCCTCTCTAACTTGGCTGGTTAGTCAAGGGTTTTTGTGATAGATTTGCCCAGTATTCTTCCCCCGACATGCATGTCAAAACGGATTGCAGCATGATCACTGTTCCCCAATGGCTCAGTAACATTGACATCTCTAACCAGGTCTTGAGTACTGCACAATATTAAATCCAGAGTCACGTGTCCTCTGGTGGGTTCCATGACTAGCTGCTCTAAGGCACAGTCATTTAGCATGTCAAGGAATCCAGTCTCCTTTTCGTGACCAGAACACAAATTGACCCAGTCAATATGAGGACAATTGAAGTCCCCCATGATTACAACCCTGTCCCTCCCTGTCACCTCCCTGATCTGTTTCCTCATTTCAAGGTCCCCTTCCGATTTCTGGTCTGGAGGACGATAGTACGTCCCCAGTATTACATCGCTCCACAGGCCTGGTAATTTAACCCATAGAGATTCTATGGAGTTGGACCCATCTTCAATCTCTACTTTGCTGGATTCTATCCCTTCCTTAACCTAAATGGCCACCCCACCTCCAACACATCCCTCCCTGTCCCTCCTGTAGAGTTTACAGCCCAGGATTGCGGTATCCCACTGATTCTCCACGTTCTACCAGGTTTCCGTTATGCCCACTATGTCAATGTTTTCCCTTGTCACCAGACATTCCAGTTCTCCCATCTTTGCTCGGAGACTTCGGGTATTTGCATATAAGCATTTGTACACGGAATGCCCTAGGATGAGCTGCTTATTAGCTCCTTTATCCCTGAATCCTCTCATTGTGCCAAACCGTCTATCACATCCCATCATGCTACCATTCCCAATTTCTTCTCCTACTATGTCTTTTCCTTGTTGTTCTCTAACCTCCCCATCCTCATCCCATAGGGATGAGTCCTGAACTGGATGCCCCTCAGCTCCTGTCGGCCTTCCCCCAAGGATCAGTTTAAAAGCTGCTCTGCCACCTTTTTAATTTTATGCACCAGCAGTCTGGTTCCATTCTGGTTCAAGTGAAGTCCATCCCTCTTGTACAGGCCCCGCTTGTCCCAAAACGTTCCCCAGTGCCTAACGAATCTAAACCCCTCCTCCCTACACCAGCGTCTCATCCATGCATTGAGACCCCTGATCTCCGCCTGCCTAGCTGGCCCTGCGCGTGGAACATGTAGCACTTCAGAGAACCCTACCTTTGAGGTCCTGGCTTTCAGTTTCCTACCTAATAGCCTAAATTTGGCCTCCAGGACCTCCCTGCTAAACTTGCCCACGTCGTTGGTGCCGACATGCACCACAACCACTACCTCCTCCCTAGCACTATTTACCAGCCTGTCTAGATAAGAAGTGCAACCTTGGCACCAGGCAGGCAAGTCACCATGCGGTCCTCACATCCATCGCAAACCCCCCTCTCTATGTTTCTAATAATCTAATCCCCCATTACAAGAAGCCCCCAACCCCCCTCCTGCCGAGGAGTATCCTGAGTGCGTTTGGATACGGGCCTGTGCCCTGGAGAAGGGGTCCCCCCTAGGGGATTGTTTCCCTCCTCTCCAGGATGACGTCCTCCAGCCCTGAAACTTCCCACCCGGGCAGCTGAGGAGCTGCATGCCTAAGGTCCTTCTCTGCCTTCCTCTGCTTTTCCAGGTCGGCCACCAAGGCTTCAAGGGAGCAGACGCTTTCCCTAAGTCCCTGGAGCTCCTTGCACAGAGGACACACCCATGACTTATGCCCCAGAAGCATACATGTGGCACTCGATGCAAAACACTGGATAGCCCCCACCCTGCTGCTGGCTGTCTGACTGCATAGCTTTTTTTTATTTTGTTTTTGTTTAGGGGTACTTAAAAACCCTACACTGGTTAGCAGCCCTCTTCTCAAGGGAAGAGAAAGGGCGGTGTCTGGGGCCCTGGCTTCCTGACCCTGCTGCTGAACTCACACAGATGCTAAACTCTCGGTGCCTTACCGGGCACTTTGTTCCCGAGGCACTGGGTTTCCCAGAGGCCACGTGCGCTTCTGCAGAGAGGCTCATGCAGTGGAAGGCACTAGCTTTATACTCCTAGCTAGCTCCTCCTCCCTCCCTCCTTGCTGATTGAAAAGGGGCTGGTCTTCCCAGGTGAGATTTCCCTGAATGGGGTACTTGGAATTGCCTAATGGGGCTCTTATCAACTCCTAAAGGTCTTTTGCTATGACCTAACGGACAATGACTATGCTAAATTGCCCTGGCTGGGTGGGAACTGTCTCTTCCTAGGTTCTTACCCTCCTACTTCAGTTCTCTGAGGCGGGCCTGTTTTTTAACCTCAAGCTGGTTTTTTATTTGAGTTTAAACTGCACTGGTTTAAGAGTTTTTTGGGTTGGCAGAACTTACACACTAAGGTTTAAATCCTGTTTAGCCCTGCTAAAATCCTGCTTTTATTAAGTGTGCACCTTTATTTTATTTATTTATTGCTCTCACCTAGATCCTATGTCCTAATTTACTGATCCTTAGATTATGTTCTAACTTAGACTGTCTAACTTGGGTTAAGTATAGGGTTAATTTAAATCAAGTAGAATATTGTACTTTGGACAAGCTACTATGTATTTCTTTTAACAATGATAGTAAACGGAACTTACTCCTGGGTGTGAGTAAGATTGCAGCCTAGGGCTGTGAAAAATTTTCCTGATTGCTGATGATGATGATGATGATGATGATGATGATAAAACTTTATTTCTATCCCGCCCTTCTCCCCAAAGGGACCCAGGGCGGCTAACAACATATAAAACAGATTAAAACATAATTTCACAAACAGATAAAAACACATTAAAAATCACATTAGCAGAACCCATAAAAACAGTAGTCAGATAAAAGTCAGAATAAAAGAGCATAAAACAGCAGTACTTAGAGGAATCAAGCCTGGAAAAAGCAACTAAAAGATGTATAAAAGATGTTTAAAAGGCCATGAAGTCAGAAGGCTTGATTAAACAACAAGGTCTTCAGGCCTCGCTGAAAAGTCTCCAGAGAGGGAGCCATTCTCAAGTCAAGGGGGAGTTCCACAACATTGGTGCCACTACTGAGAAGGCCCTATTTCTTGCCGCCGCCCCACGTACCTCCTTAGGCGGCGGCACTTGTAAAAAGGCCTTCTCTGATGACCTGAGAGGACAAGCCGGATTGTACGGGAGTAGGAGATCTCTAAGATAGCCTGGCCCAGAGCAGTATAGGGCTTTAAAGGTCAAAACCAGCACCTTGAATTGGGCCCGGAAACGAATTGGCAGCCAATGTAGCCCCCGGAGAAGCGGGCTGACAGAGTCAAACCACCTAGCTCCAGTGACCACACGGGCCACCGCATTCTGCACTAATTGCAGTTTCCGAACCGTCTTCGGGGCAGCCCCACATAAAGCGTGTTACAATAATCTAACCTCGATGTCACCGTAGCATGGATCGCCATGGCCAGGTCTACACGATCCAAGTACGGATGCAGCTGGCAGGCTGCACCAGCCAAAGTTGAGCGAAGGCTCCCCTAGCCACAGCTGCCACCTGGGAATCCAGGAGCAGCTGCGAGTCCAGGTGGACCCCCAAGCTGCGGACCTGCTCTTTCAGAGGGAGTGCAACCCCATTCAGAGCAAGCTGATAATCCAGCACCTGCATCGAGGATTTCCGAACCAGGAGAGCCTCTGTCTTATCCGGATTTAATTTCAGCTTGTTAGCCCCCATCCAGATCCTCACTGCTTCCAGACAGCGCTCCAGGCCCTCAACCGCCACCCTGGAGTCTGGAGGAAAGGAGAGATAAAGCTGGGTGTCATCAGCGTATTGATGACACCCCACTCCAAACCCCCGGATGACCTCTCCCAGTGGTTTCATGTAGATATTAAATAGCATGGGGGACAGAATTGAACCCTGCGGCACCCCGCATTCCAAGGGCCAGGGTGTCGAACAGGCATCCCCCAGCACCACCATCTGGGAACGACCTTCCAAGTAGGAGCGGAACCATCGCAAAACAGTGCCTCCAACTCCCAGCTCGGCCAATCGGCCCAGAAGGATACCATGGTCGATGGTATCGAAAGCCGCCAAGAGGTCCAGCAGGACCAACAGGGACGCACTCCCCCTGTCCAGTCCCTGGCATAGGTCATCCACCAAGGTGACCAAGGCAGTTTCCGTCCCAAAGCCCGGCCTGAAACCAGATTGAAAAGGATCCAGATAATCCACTTCATCCAAGACCCTCTGGAGTTGGGCCGCCACCACCCGCTCAATTACCTTGCCCAGAAACGGGGTTGTAGGAGACTGGCCGATAGTTGTTCAACTCAGTGGAATCCAGGGAGGGCTTCTTCAGGAGGAGGCGAACCACCGCCCGCTTCAAAGCAGGTGGCAACGTCCCCTCCCCCAAAGAAGAGTTGACCACCCAACCCGTCCACTCAGCCAGTCCACCCCGGGCAGCTCTTATCAGCCAAGCTGGGCAAGGGTCAAACAGGCAGGCAGATGGCCTCACACTCCAAAGGAGTCTGTCCACATCCTCAGGCTGCACAAGCTGAAAAGAATCCCACAACACTGGACAAGCAGTTGCCAGGGGGACATCATCAGACATTGTCAATGTGGCATCCAAGTCGTAACGAATGCAATCGATTTTATCTGCAAAATGTTGCGCAAACACGTCACAGCGGCTGACCGTGTATTCCTCCTGGTCCACTGGCGGGGCCTGATGGAGGAGGCCCCGCACCACACGGAACAACTCTGCCGGACGGCTATCAGCAGACGCAAAATGGTAGCAGAGAAGAATGATTTCTTCGCTGCTACCACCGCCACGGAGTAGGCTCTATAATGAGCTCTACTCTGTGTCCGATCAGATTCATCACGTGTTTTCTGCCACCGTCGCTCTAGACGCCTGCCCTGCCGCTTCATCATTTGCAGCTCCTCAGTAAACCAAGGAGCCGATCCGAGTCTGCGACATGGCAGAGGTCGCTCCGGAGCAATCTCATCCACTGCCCTAGACATTTCACTTCTGGTCATGACATCTCTTCCAGTGTATCCTAACAGAGTCTCATTCTAAAAAGTGGGTCCCGGTGCTAAATGTGTGAGAACCACTGTGTTATGTAATAGAAAATTGTGTGCATGTCTCTTTAAAATATTCAGCTGGGCATGTCTGCGTATTCTAAAAAAGGCACTTGCCAATTGTGACAAGCAATGAGAACCATTACAATTTTGTAGCTGAATATCCACACCTGAATACAAAACTGCAGAGTGACAATTGCTCTCACTCTCTGTTCTCTAATGAAGTTTGGAGGAGCTGATGCCAACGCATCTTTCCAAATTGGAAGACAGTGGAAATAACCATGCCTTATTATCCTTTTAATCAGGGCCCAATTTCTCATATGCATTGTGGTTCAAAGCAAGTTCATTTGGTGAACAACAAAAAGATCCAAGCAGAATTATTTGCTACACAATTATGATCCTCTCAACCTTTCAAGTGAGCTTTCATTAAGAGTATTATAGCTGGTGTTTAGGAAATTTTAATAACTCTCACAAAGACGGTATAAGCTTCATTTTTAATATACAGGACACAACAGCGGAGTGAATAATAACAACAATGACAACCAAAGTATCTTATGGTGTCATCATTAAACCTTCAGCTTTTGTGGCTCTTGAAATGCGTCCATTATATTTATCACCCTGGCCTGTGCAATATTCTTCTGGTGCAAAATACATCTCCACTGTCAAGCAGTTAGCATTGTAGTAGGCAGCCTATTTGGGGGAAATGCATAGATACTTGTGCGCCTCATTAATTGGTGATGTGATGGGACACAAAAGCATTTTCTTCATTAGTGACAATACACAGGGTCACTGATAGCAAAACCTGCTAAGTGCAGCCGTCGGCTGTTCTGCTACTTACATGTTTGAAATGGTCCTGCAATTGTGTCAGCAAATAGCGGTGTCCCTATTGTGACTGCAGTTATGAAGATCAGCGGTTACATAATTGACAAATAGGAGCTCTCAACCTTAATCCATTTGAAATGTGCAGCTTTGGTAAACTTACAATTATTATCTGTAAAGCCGTAATAACCAGGTCTCTTGCCAGCCGGAGCATCCTTTATGCTGAAAGAAGATCTTATGTTAACGGTTGCAGCAATCCCTTTTCTTTGCCGCCTCCTCCTCCAGGACAAAGATGAATTGTTGAGGTCCAAAAGTAGTTTGAGCAGGTCAAAACACTCCACTTGTGGTGCTTTCAGTGCCTTTCCTTTTAAATTATCTTTACATTTCCAGGCAGGCAAGACTCTAGTAACAAGACACACGGACTGGTTTTTCTGTGGCCCTGGGCCATCCGTTTACCTCAGGAACTGTAAACACGCAAGCACCACTCTGACCGCAGACGGTCATATTGTTTTGGGTGTATTTTCTAGAGGCAGTGCTTAGTGTATTTTCTAGAGGCATCAAAGAAACAAAAATAATGCAGATAAAGGATTTTAAAGGTGAAGTCTTGCCTGCCTACCCCACCTGCCAGCCCCTCATTAATGGTCATCTCATTTGTTTTGCACAAGGAGCCATCAGAGCAGCAACCAGAACATGTGGAAACTGTCGTCATCTCATCCCCAGAAGTGTTGCTGCCAATCAAAGTGCAGTGTAGAAGAAGAGGCAAGAGGGGCTGTTTTGAGATTTATGGAGAAACTCTGCCCCTCTCTAACTGTCATCACTGCTGCCATCACATTTTGTAGGAAGTATGATTGTGGTTGAGGAAAGACAATGAAATATTTGGAGGAGCCGCCAGTTAAAAGGAGGGCTAATTAATGCTACTGTTTCATTATTTGTGGTGAGCTGCCTTGAACACCTGTATGAGTGGAAAGGTAGAATACAAATGCGCTAATAAGTATAAAGCTGCCTTTATCCATTTCTGTATTTTCAAGGACTACTGTATTGTTTTTTCCCCCCTCACCTTCTTCAAAGACATCATGTTCCTGCTACTGGATTTGCACTAGAACATTTTTTTGTCTTTTGTGTCCGCCAATGGCTTTCTTATCCAACTTCTCCCCACTTTCTAGAATGATTTTAACTGGGCTCTCAAATGGTCTCCAAAAGCAGATAGTGGTCTGTCAAATATAAAATATCCTAGTAGTTCAGTTCTGCCATTTCCAAGTATCAGTACAGAGTATATCTTAATCAGGTCACCTCTGACATGTATTTTTGACAGGGGTTTAATATAAAGGAATAACCACATAGGCTTTCCAAGGTAATGTGTTTTATATACAGATCACATACTGATGCCCATGGCAGACATTAAAGAGGCTATTAAGGGAGACACCGTGTAAGGAAAGTCTCTTGAGCATTACTTGCAGGTATGGGTTAGCTATTGAATAGGCTCTCATCAGGGTCTCAATAAGCATCATTACTGTGATATGGATTTGACCTGACACATAGATTATATAGATCTGACATTGTGTGGATTCATAAGAACGAACAGCTATTGCAGCACTGTGAGCGAAGAGTTTTTGAGGGAGTCACTTGAATGATTTCTGGAACTATTATGGGGATTTGTGGCTAAACTGGAAGTGGGTCAGGGAGCCATTTTGAGGTATGGAGAGGACCACAGAGGGGGCTGTGGCACCCGTGTACCCTCCCTAGGGCCCAGGCACATCTGAAAATCCCTTTTTTTCATGGTGGCGGTGCAATCCTGGGAGCTGTTGCCACCGTTGCTCCCTCCCAAATACTTACAGTCCCAATCTTCATGTAAAGGTGGGGAACCACTGCACCAAACACAAACACATCACAAATATTTAAACATTTGAAAAAGGCTACCTTGAAGATTAAATCTTTTTGCCAAGTGCAGTTCCTAAGTATCTAATCCATAGTGGGTGGAAGTCGAGCCAGTCCAATACTTCTTGCTGCCTGAGGCACCATGCCAAATGCACCCCCATTCCCTGATTATGCTGCAGCCTCTGCTCCTCCCACTCTCCAATGTTCTAGGTCAGTAAGCGCCTCTCCTCCACATTTCCTCTTTCTCTTTGCTGCCCTCTCCTCCACATTTCCTCTTTCTCTTTGCTGCCCCCTTCACAGGAGGGCATGCAGTGGAGACAAGTAGGTGGACAGAGATGGGCACCCCCCCCACCAATCTTTTGCAACTGTTTCAAACTGGCCTCATGGTGGGGCCAGTCGTGGGTGAAAACAACTATTCCAATCTGTTACATAGCCTTATGTGGCTATACATAGAATATTCCATAAAGAAAGCTTATATGGGAGGTAAAGCAGAATCTGCAATTCTGAGGGGGGGAAAACTGAAGAAAAAAAATCCAGATAGCTGCCTGAAATCTGAAAGCAGTCAAAACAATATAGTGCTGCAACTGAATAGAAGCCCAGCTGTTGGCACCCTGAAACAAGAGGCCTCTAAGTACTCTTAGATCCTCTCATTACAAATGCTTTCCATTCTACCCTGAAGTATACATCTGTCTGTGACACTTCCTTGAAAAAGGGACTCCCTAGCTCAAGCTTTTACAGCAGCATGAAGTTGGCTGGTTTCTTCCTAGTGAAATTGCTGCATCAGAAACTACAGAATCACACAACTGGAATACCTACAATGGTAATGACGGATGGCTTCTATTAAGGCTGTTCAAACCTTCAATCTTCATATTAGTACTACCGAGAAGAAAAATGATGTCAAAGATGTCCAGTTTCTGTGCCTCTCTCTCTGGGGTATATAAAACTTTCACCTAACAAAATCTTTGCTATTTTAATAATGTTTAGTGCACACCCACAACTGCTCTCTCTTCCTTGTGTTTTTGCACAATTTGCTATTTAGCTCATCAGACAAGAGCCAGTGTGCTAGCTTTAGGGAAAATTGTGGGAGCTTCCATTTGTGCCATCCTGTTGTCTTCCAAGTTGTATTACCAACACTGTACTTGGAATTGGCTATTCATATCAGCACAGAAGCTGTCAACATGAATATTTACACATTGCAAACATAAGCTACAAAAAGCAGCCTATTTTCAAATACATAACCAGATGGACCCAGAGAGGGCGCAGCATTTTCTTCCATTTTCAGACATTACTATTCTAAATTATGCCTTAACCAGAAGAGCTTTTTCCTGCAATTATAGCCCTTTTCCCCTGTTTTGGATTTTGACATCTGGTATATATAAACAATCACCTTGAAGCATCTAGCCAGTTCTCAAAAGTTCACAGTCAATATTGCTTAGCTCCTTGTTAAAAACAGGTAAGTTGCACTGTCATCTTTTCTTTCTCGAAATGTGTGAAATGCATGATGGATAATGACAAAATAATTTCTCCTTTAATAGTAGTGTTGTGTTCTGTCAGCGCTAAAAAGAAAATCCTAAAGAGCAGCAAGATTTGCAGAGCTGCAGAAATGATGCAAATTAAGCACCTCTGCACATACTGTCTGGACCAGTGGTTCTCACACATTTAACACCGGGACTCATTTTTTAGAATGAGAATCTGTTAGGATCCACTGAAAGTGATGACATGACCAGAAGTGACATCATCAAGCAGGAAAATCTGTAACAATCCTAGGCTGCAATCCTACCCACACTTACCAAGGACTCAGCACTATCATTGTTAAAAGAATATTCATAGTAGCTTGTTAAAAGTACAGGTCTGTAACATTTTCCCAAATGCAGTCACAAAGCATCAAGTCTAATATATAAAAAATAAAATATTGAAAAGAATGGGGACCCACCTGAAATTGGTTTGCAACCCACCTAGTGGGTCCCAATCCACAGTTTGAGAAACACTGGTCTGGACAATTCATGCTATGCCTGTTAGTCATGGGAGGAGTCTGAGATGACAAACACCAAAGACTCGCTCCTCAGTCCTGAACTTGCTGAATCAGCATGGCTTCTGTAAGGGTAAGTCTTGCCTCAGAAACCTTTTAGAATTCTTTGAAAAGGTCAACAGGCATGTGGATGCGGGAGAACCTGTGGACATTATATATCTGGACTTTCAGAAGGCGTTCGACACGGTCCCTCACCAAAGGCTACTGAAAAAACTCCACAGTCAGGGAATTAGAGGACAGGTCCTCTCATGGATTGAGAACTGGTTGAAGACCAGGAAACAGAGAGTGGGTGTCAATGGGCAATTTTCACAATGGAGAGAGGTGAAAAGCAGTGTGCCCCAAGGATCGGTCCTGGGAACGGTGCTTTTCAACCTCTTCATAAATGACCTGGAGACAGGGGTGAGCAGTGACGTGGCTAAGTTTGCAGACGACACCAAACTTTTCTGAGTGGTGAAGACCAGAAGTGATTGTGAGGAGCTCCAGAAGGATCTCTCCAAACTGGCAGAATGGGCAGCAAAATGGCAGGTGCGTTTCAATGTAAGTAAGTGTAAAGTCATGCACATTGGGGCAAAAAATCAAAACTTCACATATAGGCTGATGGGTTCTGAGCTGTCTGTCACAGATCAGATCTTGGGGTGGTGGTGGACAGGTCGATGAAAGTGTGGACCCAATGTGAGGCGGCAGTAACAAAGGCCAGTTCTCTACTTGGGATCATTAGAAAAAGTATTGAGAACAAAACAGCTAATATTATAATGCCATTGTACAAATCTATGGTAAGGCCACACCTGGAGTACTGTGTCCAGTTCTGGTTGCCACATCTCAAAAATGACATAGTAGAAATGGTAAAGGTGTAAAAGAGAACAACTAAGATGATTACTGGGCTGGGGCACCTTCCTTATGAGGAAAGGTTATGGTGTTTGGGCCTCTTCAGCCTAGAAAAGAGACACCTGAGGGAGGGACATAATTGAGACATACAAAATTATGCATGGGAAGGATAAAGTGGATAGAGAGATGCTCTTTACACTCTCACAAAACACCAGAACCAGGAGATATCCACTAAAATTGAGTGTTGGGAGGGTTAGGACAGACAAAATAAAATATTTTTTATTCGGTGTATGGTTGGTCTGTGGAACTCCTTGCCGCAGGATGTGGTGACGGCATTTGGCCTGGATGCCTTTAAAAGGGGATTGGACAAGTTTCTGGAGGAAAATCCATTATTGGGTTACAAGCCATGAGGTGTATGCGCAACCTCCTGATTTTAGAAATGGGCTATGTCAGAATGCCAGATGCAAGGGAGGGTACCAGGATGCAGGTCTCTTGTTATCTGGTGTGCTCCCTGGGGCATTTGGTGGGCTGCTGTGAGATACAGGAAGCTGGAATAGATGGGCCTATGGCCTGATCCAGTGGGGCTGTTCTTATGTTCTTAACTTTTGGAAACGCTTATAGGCTCTCCTCTAGACTATGAGATTTGGACTCATTAGTTTTTAAAAAAATGAGATGCAATATATACTGTAGTGTAGAGAGAAGATATGAAACCACCGGTGCTAAAGGGTAAGTGAGAAAGTAGACACAGCCAGTGACTCCCCACACATGCCAATGGCCCATCTGTGAGCCAGATGGTGAGGGATAGGTTTGGGCTCCTGTCAAGGCAGCCATACCACCAGAGTGCATGCTACATTCTGCAGGGGGGCAGTCCAAGTAAGGAACACTTGTTTCAGTTTCAGTTCCAGTTCCCTTACTCGTATGCACCATGTAATTGCCAATAGACCATAAAAGATATTCTCAATGGTTTTGCAGATAACTTGGCCCTATTCATACATGTACCTCATGTACTTTCCTGCATTTAATTTTGGCATAAAACAATATTTTAGTTAAATCACAGACCCACAATGAATATCACACACCATAATTTATTGCAGTTTTAAATCATCCACTTTAGCAATATGTGGAATTTCAGGTAAGGGGTTTTGTACACAAACATAATTTAAAATGACTAGAGCAGAAAATAAATCTTTTATTCTGCTCCAAAACAGGAGTAGTAACTGAATATCTATGCTGTCTTTTCCCCGACCTGCAAAGGTCAGTCCTACTGCATGCAAGAAAGTAGCTCTGCCTTTGCTCATTGCTAAAGGGTAAGTTTTCAAAGAAACAATTCAAATTACTGTTTCTTATTGCTAAACCTTTGTGCAATTTAGAAATTTTAGGTAGGAACTGAAGGTAAGCAGTTTAATACTATGGAAATCGCTCCTGGAAAATATAAGCAGGTCCTTTTAAGTAATTCAAGGGCAGGTTCTCAAGCCAAGAGTAAACAAAGCGCATGGCTAGGAAAACACATTATTTTTCAGATGATCCAATTTAGAGGATGTCGCCTCGTGAAAGCTGTATGCTAAAAAGCCTTATTATTGATTTGGCAGTATGTACATTTATAACGAATGCATTTTTATGGAGAAGGATATAAAACAAACAATCAGTGTCCCCTTAAGAACATAACTAAAATTTGAAATGAGATGCTCATTTGCTTGATCTATGTGTTCTGCACTCTAATGTTCCTCATGTCTCTTAGCAGCACTGGTCTGTAGGTTAGAGCCAAGCTTTCCATGTATTTGAAATAATCACTCACTTGAAATCCATGAAGTGCTTCTTCCTGTACAATGCAAAAAAAGAAAAAAATGAAAATTATTATTAGCTAGGAAGAAATATGATGCACACCATCAAGCTAATGCATTCTAGTCTTTTCAAAATGTAGCTAATTTTATTCCCACCCACCCCCATTGGCACTAACTTTGGCTTCTTACAATGGAGTAGAACCCTGCATACAGTGATAAAAGTGAAAACACAACACTAATTTGTAGCCAACTTTCTAATTGAACATTTGTTGACAGTATACAGGATACAGAATATTTCACAACCAACATATTACCTAGCTCCATCACCATACATCACTAGAGAACTCATAAACACATACTAACAAACCACCACAACAATAAAACATAAATATAAATCCTCAAGCATTAAATCGTTCCAAACAACAACAAATTCAGCAACAAAAAATTAATCTGGCTAGCTCTAAATGCTTTATGAAAAAACAATGTCTTAACTTGATTAGATAAATTAAGAAGAACAAGGAAGGGCAATGGCAAGTTTCCCTGGGGATGCATTCCCATAAACATGACATCTACCACTTCTAAATGTGTTTAAAAAGAGAATTTGGCAGAAACAACTGACAGACATGCTCTAAACTGCACTGCTTTGCCAAAGGGGGGGAGGGAAGCAGAATTCTATTTCTTCAGCTCTCACCATAACACTGACAAAAGCTGAGGGACACTTGCAAATTGATTCCCTCCATAGGGAATCTTAGAAATGTAGCAGAATTTTATGAGTGGATGAGTTCAAAATTCCAGAACGATTTCTGATTGGACTAAGGAAAAGTGGTTTGAATGCCTTTGCAAAAAGTCTCTCTCTCATTACACAAATTAGCATGGGTTTCATTTTGCTTCTAGAAATGGAATAAGGTGCTAGCCCAGTTGTCCCCTGAAATATTTAGATAATTGCTGATTACCCATGATTACCACTAACTCTAATAATTAACTCTAATGTCTCCTGAGTTGCCTACAGCACTACTGTAGATCATCTAAAAGTGGAAAAAATGGGATATTATTGTCATTCTACACAAGTGTGGCTTTCAGGGACAAAAGATAGTGCCAGGTGTCTTGTTGTACTTGCGTCTCTCTGTACTGGGAACTCATTGTGCCCTGAATACATGCTTGAATGCAGTACGCACTCTCAGAATACCATGAACCATCATAAACCACACATGATGCAAAGGTGGTGGGCACTTCATTAGATAATGTACATGCGTCATTGGGGAGTAGTAATCTGTAAAAGAGCTATTAGTGCTTCCTGGAAAAATAGTATTAGAAAAGACTGAACAAAGGAAAGGCCAAATGAACCTTGCATCCATGCATGCGTGAGTTTAAAAAAGAGAAACAGTTACAAGGAGAAATAAGCCTTGCCACAATGAACCACCAGTTATTAGAGTTAATGGCATCAGGAGTAATCAGCAATTATCTAAATATTTCAGATTCACTTTTCATGAAACAGCTTGGAGATTTGGAAACAACTGTCCCTATCCAGCAAGGGAAATTCACATGCAGAAGCAGGTTTCCATGTGAGTAACCACTGTGGTTACAGATGTGTTTTTGTATGATTGCACACATCCAGTTTCCATGAAACGTAATGCATGCATAGGCATTCACTTTCCTATCTGGAGCCAATAGTTATTGTGCATGGTTCAACCTGGCTTGGGGGCGCTTTTTAAACACAGACTCACTTTTATGATGTATTGCTATGCTTCCACCTCTATAATTTTTCTTTCATATAACATTTTGTATTTTTAGGGCACAAGCCATGACCATTTACAAAGTAGCTCAGTTAAAGTCATTCGGAATCAGCGTGTTGTGGATTTGCATTCCTAGTATCTTCCGATTCAAGCCTGTTCTTCAACTCAGTTATTTTGACACTGGATATAAATTAAAACCTAGCTCTTTCTTTAGAAACGTTTATCTCCCCCCACTTTTGCTTAAGAATATAAAATACAGTCAGACCTAGTACTCCTTTTAAATGTGGTCAGTACAGTTTTAATGAGAGCATTATATTTTCCAACCTATCATTTGGCCTGTGCATCTTAAGAACTATTTAATCTTGATGGCCTGTCATCGGATGTTAAAATGAATTTTATTAGGAGGAAGCACAGCTCTGGTGTGTTGTCACCTACTATATAATGAGAACTACAGATCTGCCATGCTATTTTAAAATTAATGTCAAAGACTTTAAATAGTATAGTCCGGCGCTCACATTATACAAAATGGTTGTTATGAACAGACAGCAGTCAATGGCATGTTTAAACAATTAACTTGATATTACTTGCTTTAAAAGTATTAAACAGTCTAGAATTTTATATTAATAAAAATTCAGCTTTGATTCTAAATTTATGGATGTCCGATACGGCTCATTAAAATTAATATTCAGAATACTGCTAGGTCATTCCTCTTCTTCATATTCAGAAGTTCAGCTTGGTGGTTTAGGGCCCAATCCTATACTCTTCCAGTGCCAAGATCCAGCGCTGGCCCTGGGTGCTGTAACATGCTGTAAAGCACATTTATGGAACCAGGAGAGCAAGGAGCACCGGCACCAAGCCCAGTGCTGAAAAGCCAATGCTGGGGGAACTCCCGTGGTAAGGCTCACCGCCAGGTGGCGATGCAGGGTTTCTGGGTAGGAAGGGAGGCATCCTGGGCAGGGAGAGGAACCAGGTGAGTGGGGGTGGGACCACTGGAGCCCTCCTTAGCCAGATCCTATGCTCCATGTCAAGCTTTAAAACCCGATACAGAGCTCCTCCAGTCTGCACTAGCAAAAGAGCCAGTGCCGTCGTTTCCTGTTTCATCATCGTCGTTTCCATCATTCTCGATAATGACAAATGTACTCTAGTGTGCCATTCAAGTTGTTATGTGCCAATCAGACTGTAGCCAAAATGGAACTAGTCTCAAAGGAGGTACCTGCTGTTTATGGAACTCCAGACATTTGCAGAAGTCAGAACTTAAAAAAAAAAAAAACAGCACACCCAAAAGGGGATCGAAGAGCTCAAAACGGCTTTCCTTCCTAATGGTTAATGAGTTAGAACCTGAATTCCTAGAGAGGTCCTTCCTCTTCCTATGGAACCTCCTGTTGGAGAGGCCAGGAAAGCACTTTCACTTCCATTTCTCAAAGAGAGAGAGAGAGAGAGAGAGAGGAGGATGACTGTTCTCTGCTAAATACAAACTCTCACTCAGCTCCTGCAACCCAACAGTGTGATCCAGAACATGCTTAACCTGAATTAAGCCTGACCAAAACCATAGGGATGTATTCAAAGGAAGAAATAAATACCACAGTAATTTGTTGCAAGACCCTTCTTATGTTTTATAATCATGTTAAAGATATAAGAATCATGGCCCAATCCTATCCCACCTCTGTGCCAGCAGAGTGCACGCTACACCAGTGCAGGCTGTCACAAATGTGCAGTAAGGCATGTTGTGATAGTGCACCAGTTAGTAGAGCTGGTGGGAAGGCCTGTGCCGTCCCGCCATGCCAGTGCAGGAAGCAATGCACATGGATACAATAAGTTTCATACTGCAGAACTGGGGGGGTGGGCTGAGAATGGGGGGAAGAGCAGTGACAGGGACAGGGGGTGGGTAGATCAGGCCTCGGAGGGGGCAGGACTGGCAGTAGTGGTGCACACTGTAACCTATCCCCCTTCCAAGGCCTAATCCACGAACATGGGGCAACGTGGACATGCACCAGTGGTTTTGCAGGCGCAGGCATGAGTTGTCTTATTGGGGCTGCTGGGTGTTCCCCAAGATAAGGGGACAACTGTCACTATGCCTTGTAGAGGTCTCCAGCATACAAAATTCCTATAAAGGATGCAGCGCAAGCTGCACTGGTGCTGCTGCATTAATGCAGGGGAACTTGGATAAGATTGGGCTTCCTGACTGCAATACACACCAGAACAGGCAGGAAGAGGTACTCTTAGAAAGCTGAAAAGGAAGGAAACAGTTTTGGGAACCAGTGACTTTTCAGCCCCAAACAGCCTCAAAACAGCCCAACAGCCCCAAAATGTGACATTCTCATGATGCATTGAGAAAGCCATCAAGGAAAAGGCTTAATGTATCATGAAGGGCCATTGTGCCAGAAGACCAAAATCAACAATCATATTCTATCATTCCAACTATTTCCATTTTTAAAAATTGCAAGCTCAAACTGAAAAAAAAATTTGAGTCATACTACATATTTCGAACAGCCCCATCATCTCATAGGCTTAGAGTCCAACTCCCAGGCTCTGCATCTTTGCAACAAAATGTCCTATCCTTACATTCTTTGGGTGAAACAGCAGGCTTTCAAATGTCAACTTTGTAAAATGAAAGATGAAACAGTCGACCATTTGGTCAGTGCCTGTAGCAAGATTGCTCAAATTGACTACAAAAATTGTCATAAGAATGATGGAGGTATGGTTCACTGGAATTTTTGCAAACAAAACGAATCACTTTTACACAGAAACTCATGGGATCATAAACTCAACAAAAACACTGAGAATGATCAAGCAAAGATTCTTTGGGACTTCAAATTACAGACAGATAAACATCTCTAGAACAAAATATGCCAGGTATAACCGTAAATGACAAAGAGAAAAATCAAATTTGGATAAATGATATTGCAATCCCAGGAGGCAGCAGAATTGAAGACAAAGAACATGAAGAGATTATAAAATATCTAGACCTGCAAATACAACTTGGGCGTCTCTACAAGAAGGTCAATATTGTTACAACTGTCATTGAAGCCTTCGGAGCTGTGCCTAAAAGTCTGAAGCATCTTGACATTCTAGACCTTGAGCAATTTACACCAGCTGAGCTCCAGAAAGCAATGTTGCTTGGAACAGCAAGAATTCTATGGTGATATTTCTGCAATTCCCAGAATCTTGGCCAGATCTCAAATTGCAGACCATGAGCTGTCCAGCATACTAGCTTAGGTTGTGTCATATCATCATAATACTTAGCATTTGTATAGTAATTTGAGCACTATATGCTTCACATATATTATCTAGGATATGGTCCTTACAACAACCCTGTATTATTATCACCATACCGCAGCCTGGGAGCTGAGGCTGAAGGGAGTGATTTAACGAAGACTATTAAGTTCAGGGTAGAAGTGTGGGAAGTTGATTTGAACCAGGAAAGTTGATTTGAATGGGATGCCACATCTCAAGAAGAATATTGTAGAGCTTGGAAAGATGCAAAAAAGGGAAAACCAAAATGATCAGAGGACTGAAGGACCATTCTTATGAAGGTAGGCTACACTATTGTTTTAGTTTGGAAAAAAGGTTGTTAAGGTGAGATATGACTAAGGGCCAAATCCTATCCAACTTTTGAGTGCTGGTGCAGCCATGCCAATAGGGCATACGCTGCATCCTGTGGTAGGGTAAGATAATGTTTGTTTCCTTTCCTGAAAAGTTGGATAGGATTGGGCCCTGAGACTTCTAAAATCACAAAAGATGTGGAGAGATAAGTCTTTCTCCTTCACAATATTAGAATAATGGTCATCCTTACAACATTCAAAATCTTTAGCTTTATTCTATTTTAAATCAAAGAGATCAAACAACATTACTTTAAGAAAAACCTGGAGGTCCTGAATTTGTGTATGCTGAAGAATTTCTTGCTGTAAATGTTTGAACACAGATATACATGTATATATCTGATAATCTGGGCCAAGGAAAACACAGATGGCAATATAATGGCAGATGTCACTCCAGTCCATATAATTCCAGAAACACTGAGTTAACCACTGTTGACAGATCTGGAAAAGAAAAAAAAAATGAAACAAATCAAACTTTCGCTCACAACTTGGAACCTCAAGTCTTCTACACAATTCAACTTTACAACTCCAGTCTGAGATGCCATTTATCAGTGATCATATTGTCTTTGTGTCCTCCATGATTATATTACAAAAATGGTTACTTTCTCCTCTACTACAGATGTGTGTGCTTTCTAGGAGCAATTTGCTGTTGACTTCCTATTGCATAGTATTTGTTGTCTTCTGCAAAAGGGTGAAACAAAGTACTCCATGGTGACTAAAGAAAAAGGGACAGGAAAGGCTCTGGGCTCAGAAGCAGGGATTTAAAGGCTGATGACAGGAAGCAACAGAAGCACTTCATATGCATACATATTGGCACTCTGTAAGGATAACTGAAGATAACTTTTACACATTTTTAATAAATACAGGCCATTTAATCTTCCGCTTAATGATGGGACTGCATATATGACGGTGATCAAAGCACAATAAAGAGGCTCATAATGAGGCAATCAGGTCAACCATAACCTTCAGCAGAGTGCCTGTTACACAGCAAAGAGGCTCTTAATGCAAAGAAGAGGCAAATGGTCTTCAGTAGGCTCATTTCTGACAGGGAGTGTTTGTTTACACAACAAAGGCACTACATTGTCCTGAATGCTCACTTAACAATCTGATTGCATAACAACAGGGATTGGCAAATGTATCCCTGTCCTTAAGTGGTGCATATCTGTAGTAGGTCCTCTGTAATACAATACAGGTCCAACCTTGTTATACAAGGATTTTTTATACATGCATTGGACTCAACATGAATGGCCACTGCAAATGAGAAGGAAGGTGCTGATCCCTGGAGACGGGGGGGGGGGGGAATGCATCCCTTTAAAATGCTTTTCTTACTGTTGTAGAGATTTTTATCTCAACAAGATGACAAGGGCCCTTTAAAGGAAAACAGTCCTTTACAATAGTTAGAGAGAGGGCAGCCAACTGACAATCCATCAATCATTCTCTCTCTAAGCGACCCCCTCCCTTCCCCCTGAACACATGGAAGAAAGATAATCCTTTCTAGGGGCCTGGAGAGAGACTGATTGTTGGATTGTCATCTTAATGACTATCTTAACATCACAAAAGTCAACAAGGCTGTTTTTAAATCACCTGAGCAAAGGGACTTTGTTTTTTAAATTGATTTGCTATAGTTTGGCTTTTGCCATTCACATGAGTTTTGGGAACAGAACCCTTGCAAATAATGAGACTCAACCTGTATATGCTTTCAATAATTTTGGCAAATACAAATGATTTTTGAAAATAACAACTGCTCCTTTAGTTGCAAAAGCACAATCTCTTATGTTATCACATTTCCTTTACCTATTAACTATGAATCCTTTGTTAATTAGTTCCTATGAATGTACAAATCTGAATCAGCTACAATGACCATTCTTTTGTTACTTTTGCATTCTTTTTCTTCTACTTTTAACAATCCAATTGTTAAAAATAAGTTTTAGAAAATCTTTGAGTTAGCTATCATTTAGCTTGCGCAAGTACAAGTAGACCTATTGTGGCTGCCCAAGGAGCCCACCAACCTCTCCTACAGGATGCAGCATGGCCTGCACTGGCTCCACTGAGGGGAGGGCTGGATAGAATTGAGCTGTCCATTAAATCAGTGGTTTTCAAGTTGGGGTGTCACGACGCCCCAGCCTGAAGGCCCTGCCTTCTTTCCCCTTATGGGCAGGGGCAGCGAGGCGGCAGGAAAGAAGAAAAACCTCTGGTTTTGCGGAAGTGGAGTGCAATCGCTTCATTTTCACTTCTTACGAGCTGGGGAGCACTACAGACGCTTGCACAGGGCTCGCACAGGGCTTCAGACACTTGCACAGGGCTCCCCGCACCTCAGGATGGCTGCTGCAGGGACTAGTGAGTGCATCCCACCCCGCTGACTCCCCCCACTCCAGCAAGAACTTACAGCAGTGCAAACGGTCCATGAGAGTTTGAAAACCGCTGTATTAGATAGTGACACAGTGGAAGTACTTCAGCAATTTGCCTTTGAACGATGAAAAAATTTCCCAATACAAGTTCCATTCTGTTCTTGCATGAATAGGTTCGCTGCCTGATTATGGCTAATGTACATGTATTTGCAAAAGGTACATTCAGATCATGGCAGCAAGACCCCTTCAAGCAAACAAAAAATCTCCAATTAAGTCTCAGAACAGCAGCTATAATGCATTTTCTTCTATCTCACTTGTATGCTTGTATTATCAAACATAATAATGAGGTGCTACAGGAAAAAGCAATTCATTTTCAAAAGGCTCACTCATTTTTAGATTTCCCTGCTGAGCATTCATTAGCAGCAAGTGTAATTTATACATTTAATTCTTCCCACTGCAGTATAACTCAAAATTGGGCAAAATGATTCTCTTTACATTATACTATTTTTAGAGAAGTATGCATTGATTCCAAGATCTGGATCCCCCACACAGGTGCAACACTGGGAGAGAAAAGTATGTGGCTAAAAGAGGGGGTTGATTTGTGGTAGCTGTGCAAACCTCTTTTGCTGCTAACTGCCAGGGCTGCCACTTAAAAAATTCACTGGAATAGTTTTAAATATTACCTGTGATGGAGTAAACCCAGACATATGGAAAGCAGAAGAGACAAGTGGCAACTCAGCTTTCAGCAACATCTCAACATAGTGTGCACTGCAAAAATAGACTGGATGGATGCCGGACACAGCTATGTCAACAGGCAGGTGGACCTGACCAATGAGAGTACAACAAACAGAAAAGAATTTTCTTTAAACAATTTTGGAAAAAGAGTATCTTACGTTCTCTCTAGCTAAATTCAAAAGGCAAGAAGGCACAGTGATAAACTTTGCACAACAATTATGGATACATTAGTGAACATTATTTGGTGCAAACACCAAGTGTGGCAAAACAGTTATCCATCATGAATATTGACAAACATTTTATCTCTGAGTGTAAATAGGGGAAACTTTCTCCACTAGGAGAGTGAGTGATGGCAGTGGCATAGCTAATGAATGTGTAGCCCCGTGCAAAGCTCAAAACTGCTCAAAATTGCAATTGGATGCCCCAAAAATGATGTCACAACCGGAAGGGACATCACCTCCAGGTTTTCAAAAAAGTGCAAACTGGGGAGAAACCTGCCTCCTCCCCCAGCAATTCACCACCTTGATCTGTCACCTCCCCCAATCCAGTAGCATAACTAAGGGCCCAATCCTACCCAATTTTCCAGTGGCAGTGCAGCAATGCCAATGGGGTGCGCACTGCATCCTGTGGTGGGGAGGGAGTCACAGGGGCATCCTCAAAATATGGGAACATTTGTTCCCTAACCTTGGAACTGCATTGCAGCTGCACTGGAGCTGGAAAGTTGGATAGGATTGGGCCCTAAGGGTGCAATCCTAACCAACTTTCTAGCACTAACCTAGCAGCAATGCAGCCCCAAGGTAAGGTAACAAACATGACCTTCCCTTGAGGAAGCCCCCTTGACTGCCTCCCCACTGCAGGATGCAGTGCACACCACATTGGCACAGTTATGTCAGTGCTAGAAGGTTGGTTAGGATTGCACCCTAATGTATCTATCTGCTTACCTGGGATCAAAGAAGATTTTGTAGCTCCCTCCCTCCATGACAAAATCAAATTTAATTAAGTAAATAAATTAAAAGTGTGACCTTTATTGGTTAGAGACACTGTGCTGGAGTGAAGAGGGATGGTTATTCTCTCCCTGCTAAATATAAGAGGAGCACCACTTGAAAAAGTGGTAAAGAGGAGGTTGTGGTAAAGAGGAGCCTCTTTACCAGTCAGCAGGAGTAGCTGTATTATGATACATGGAAATGAGAGCTGACTCATATTAACACCTTATTGCTCCCATATTGTATCATAATTACATCTCATTGGCTCTCAGAACAATCAGTCTCATATTTGGGTTAAAGAATCACAATCAGTTTTGGATTAAAGAAATCCACTTTTTGTTCCTTAAGGTAGTTGTGTTTTCATTTTCTGGTTAATTGGCCATTACTTTTGATAGCAAACAGATATTCTAATGTGTATTGTTTTATTGCATTCTGCATTAAATTACCTTTCCAATGATATATAACATGATGGTATTAATCTTAAATACCAAGATTTTCACAATTTTTACCACTATTGTCAAGCTCAGCTTGTTGCCCCCCTAAAGCTTGTTGCCTGGTGCAACTGCTACCCCCTGCATCTCCTTAGCCACTGAGTGATGGAATAGGCAAGCAGTTCTCCTTCAATGCTGGAGGGAAAATAAGCTGGGAGGGTCATTTGGAGCACAGAATCTGTTGATGGGGAGAGGGTTATTAAGCAGATCTAGTCTGGCTTCAGTACTCCTAATTTATGCTACTTTAAAGTTTTCTTTAAAAAGAACAACTACTGAAGCTATCTTCCATGCATTTACATGTCACATTTGGTTTCTCTTGGATCTGAGGACCTCTGCACTGTTACTAAAAAAAAGAAAAGAAAAAAAGTTCAAAGAGATGGAAATGCAATTATTCATTTCTTATGTACTTAGTACTTATGGCCCTTAGTCTCTCTCTCTCTCTCTCTCTCACACACACACACACACACACACACACGCACGCACGCACGCACGCACACGCACACGCACACGCACACACTCACATCAAACTCACATTGTTTGATGAACTTCGTGGAAAATACTTAAAGGAAGAGAAAAAGAGGGTCTCTTTCCAGTTTGGCTTACATACAAATCAGAAAATGGCTACCTGTCAAGGCACATCTCCTTGTGCCAAGATTGGCCCAGAAACTTGGTAGCAAATAAGGCAATGCACAGGATTATCATTGCACAAAATATGAGCTTTCTCACTGTCTGGAAAGGCCTGGAGTCCTACCTCATATAAAAATACCTAGCAAAGAACTCAATGCATGCAACATTTCAGCTTGCAGAGGTCAAACTGCGATCTTTCAGATATGTGACAACTGAAAGCTCTCCAGTCATTTCCATCATTAAATTGCTTGATACATTTGACCTTAGTTTTCAGAAAGAAGTAGCAAACTAATTGAGGTGGATTTCAGAGATACAAGTTAAGGTCATATATGTAAAATCACTGGAAAAATAGACATCATTGAAGTCAAGGTTACTAATCAGATGAAAAGCTGCTTTATTGATTCATGAACAGTGAAGGCCCATTACCCAATCGCTCACTGATGGCATTTGCATAACACTGATAATGCCATTCCCCCTGCTAATTGGGCAAAGAGGAACCTTTTAAAATGGTGACACTCTTAAATTTAGCATGTCAAGAGCAACTTTCTCTACTCATCCCAGCCTACTATTTTTTTTTGTTTCCAGTGGCTGCTAGTAACTCCTTTGTCTCTCTCTCTCAAAAAAAAAATTATTATAAGCTTCTCATCTTTCCATACCTCTAGCTATATGAAATGTTGTGAAAGCTTTTTTTAAAAAGAGTCGTATAAAAAATTAATAAATTTGTTGACTTTCATTAGTTTAGTTTAGGGTAAAACTAGACTTAGCTTGGGAGACATGAGCGAAATCATTCAATGTATTTTTTCTTTTTTAAAAAATGTCCACAGAAAATAGCTTCAAAGGAATCATTTAAATCAGAGAACCAGTACAGCAGAAAATTATTAACCCCTCTACCCCACAATCCACAACTTATACACATGCAACCATGGCTTCTTTTAATCCAACAAAAATATGTTGGGAGATCTAATCAGGACTCTTTTAGGACATTTCTAATTTGGCCCTTAACAGGACGGCATCAACAAAGTGGGATAAAAAAAATCATAATTTTAGCAGAATTGTTCAGGAGGTGTGTGTGTGTGTGTGTGTGTGTGTGTGTGTGTGTACACCTGTTAGAGAACCAGTTGTCTAAACACTGAGGAAACCCTGGATTGGGACTAATGTTTTAAGGTGATGATATAACAAAAGTAAGGAGCCATACTGGCCCTACTGTGATGCACTCAACTCACTTCTGTGGAGCATTTTTCTAACAAATGATTAATTCAGCTTGGGTCAGGAAATACAATATTTTAAAAATACATTTTTGTTGCATGATAATGTACTGTATGTCAAATGAATCTTGTATAAATAATGACTATCTGAAATGTTAAAATATTCGGGCTGTAGCAAGCCAACTTAAAGCGGGGTTTATTCCCTCATCCAACATTGCTATTTTGTGTCCTTTAATGATTTTACATTAAAACAAGGCTGATAATCTAAAGAATGAGCTTGCACAGAGCAGTAGTAATAAAAAGGCTATTCAATAGCTCTTTCTCTCTGCCTACACACAGAATTTAACACTACCAATAAAGTGCATTTTATTTCTCACTTTAAAACTCAACAACAACACCATTGCTATCAGTCTACCTGTTTTTTTCCATGCTGTAAGAGAACCATTTGAGCTGATGTCAAATCCATATTTTTCCTCAAAGAAATTTTACAGGCCACACATTAAGTTAGAAAACTCTAAGTGAATGAATTTTTTTTTACATAAGAGAACTTCTGAATTAATAAACATTCATTTAACATGTTCAAAGCAATCTTGTCAAGATGAAACATCTTTAGAAGACTTACAGAACTATGCAGCCTTGGTATCCAAAGGAAAGCTGAGGCAAGCAGATGCGAAAACTGGTGAAGAAATGTTAAAGTTTTCTCCTTGTTTCCCATCATTATTAGAAATATTGAAGATGCAAACCAGTCATAGCCTGCATATCTCCCCTGAAGACCACCTGAAGTAGGAGCATGTTAAGGAAATTCTTTGCTGTCAAATCAAATAAACGTTGCAATTTTGAATGCCAACCAAATATTTATAAAATAAAAAGGTAGGGGCTGCAATAAAGATCAGTATCCTAGTTCAGATATCACGAGCCTGGATCACATGCATTTTTTCATGTACAGAAAACTCCCAATGTGTTGCAGACAAGTTATGTTTGCAGTCTGACATGGAGTGAAAAGAGAAGTGCATTCCTTAAAAAGTGTCTAGCTAGAATTACAGTCCCTATTGCTAGCTACTTACTACAGGTCGAGACTAATTATTCTCGTGGGTTCCGTTCCAAACACTCATATGGATGACAAGAAACACACTATAGCAAATCAATTAAGAAAACAAAGTTTCTTTGCTCCAGTGATTTAAAAACAGCCTTGCTGACCTTTTCAATGTAAGATAAGAGTCATTTACAAGACAATCCAACAATCAGTCCTCCACCAAGAGCTTACAAACTGAGAACTTACACTCAGCCCCTCCCTTCACCAATGCAAAGGGATCACCTTTCTTTCAAGTGTTCAGGGGGAAAGGAGGGGTCCACTAGGGAGAGAAGGATTGATGGATTGTCAGCCAGCTGCCTCTCTCTCATTAAGGAGGCTATTGTTAAAGGACTGTTCAGTTTTTTAAACTGATTTTAAAGGGATGCATTTTTCCTCTTCTCCAGGGATCAGTACATTCCTTCTCATTTGCAGGGGCCATTCGTGTTGAGTCAAATCCGTGTATAAAAAATCTGTGTATAAATAGGCTGGACCTGTACTTACATTCTCCCAGGAATCTTGGTCTTGCACTTAACAGAGAATAACAGCCCAGTCCTATCCATGGTGACACTGCTGGGTGCAGTTGTGCCAAAATGGCGACCGCTGTATCTAGCGGCCCCGCTGAGGCTGCTGGAGATCTCTTTGGGGGAAGGGGACTTTCTTCCCCTTCTGTGAAGAAAGCCCCAGGCTGTGCAAATTTTGCCAGCACCGATGATAACCTCCATGTCAGGCTTTTCAACTCAGCACAGAGGATAGGATCTGGAGGAGCAGGGCTTCTCTGGTACCATCCCACTTCCAGACTGGTTCCTCCCCCTGCCCCACCCTCCCCATCCCCAAAACTCACACAACTGCCTGGCCGCGCAACTTACCTCTGGGTGCTCCCACAGCACCCTCTGTATGGCGCTGGGCCTAGTACTGATTGGCGTAGGCCTGGCGCCAGTGCTCCCACCTCACAGGGTGCTATAAATGTCTTTACAGCACATTTACAACACCCAGCGCTGGCGCTAGGGCCAGACTGGATTGGGCCCTAAGTGAGTGTACCTTCCATGAATCTGCACTGTATTTCAGGCCATAGGCCTATCTAGTCCAGCTTCCTGTATCTCACAGCGGCCCACCAAACGCCCCAGGGAGTACACAAGACAGCAAGAGATCTGCATCCTGGTCTCTCCCTTGTATCTGGCATTCTAACATAACCTATTTCTAAAATCAGGAGGTTGCACATACACATCATGGTTTATAACCCGTGAAGGATCTTTCCTCCAGAAATTTGTCAAATCCCCATTTAAAGGCATCTAGGCCTGATTCCATCACCACATCCTGTGGCAAGGAGTTCCACAGACCAACTACACGCTGAGTAAATTATATATATAATATTTAATATACATAATATTTATATTATAATAATTACTTAATAAATATTTTCTTTTGTCTGTCCTAACTCTCCAACACTCAATTTTAGTGGCTGTTCCCTGGTTCTGATGTTGTGTGAGAGGGAAAAGAACATCTCTCTATCCACTCTATCCTTCACATGCATAATTTTGTATATCTCAATCATGTCCCCCCTCAGGCGCCTCTTTTCTAGGCTGAAGAGGCCCAAATGCTGCAGCCTTTCCTCATAAGGAAGGTGCCCAAATGCTGTAGCTCATAAGGAAGGTACCTCAGCCCAGTAATCATTTTAGTCACTCTCTTTTGCACCTTTTCCATTTCCACTATGTCCTTTTTGAGATGTGGAAACCAGAACTGGACACAATACTCCAGGTGTGGCCTTACCATCGATTTGTATGACGGTCACATGAGCATTACTTAAATAGCCTAGATATTTATATCTTAACCTGATTGGAGAAGTGGAATCCACCTGGCCATGCCATCCCACCCTTTTACCTAGTAGACAGACCTGTTTTGGCATCTCAGTTGGTAGGTACATGCTAATACCAGCAGTAGGATTGGCTACTCCATGCATAAAAAGGACTCAAATCCAATTCCAACATATGACTGTCTGAGAATAGCTTTTCAATCAAAGGACAAAAATTGCTAGAGGAACCATTCCCAGCAGTTTTTAAGCAATTGAGAAACACAGAAGCTTCTTGGGTATCAGAAGTATAAAAAAATGAGGAAAATTGGCAAAAAAATTTGACAAAAAACAGGGTTCAGCACAACAAAAACAGACACGACCAGTAGTATAAAACTACCATATGAAACGAAAGTAATCATATCAGCTAAAACAAGAGACCCAGTAAAAAAAAGCATATCAGTAATGAAACAACAGGTCATATTCAGTTAAAAGTTAAGCAAAACTTTTGTGTTTTTAGGAACCACTTAAAAGCAGGTGGTGTGAAGTGGTGCCAGACCTCCATGGGCAAAACATTTCAAAGGTGCAGCACGACCACCAAAAAAGCCTGTCACTGCCAACTGAATGTGTGTTGGCTGTGAATGCAAGAGCAGGGACCAAGCAGATGGCCTAAGGACCTGGGTAGGCTCATATGAGTGAACGTGATTCTTCAAGCAACATGGCCATGGAACATGAAGGGCCTTAAAGCAACTGCTTGGAAAGCATGTCTTATGGTAAATAACATCTTACGAGGTATCCTGTAGTTATGGCACTAATTTGTAATTATAACTATATCCCTATTTATTTACCAATATTCATCACAATCCTAAATAAGGCAAGCAAACATATGAAGTTATTTAGACAATTATATTGACAAAAGACATGTGTGTAATATAACTCAGCGTAGGAAAAAAAGATACGTAGGGAAGTCCTTACAAAGGTTTGTTGTTGTTTCAAAAATTTGTCCAAATACATCAGTACTTGGCAAAGATTGCTTTCAGCATTCTCTTTCAGCAGGTTCAAATGTTTGCCATAGCTTTAAAAAAAAAAAGACAAAGAAATTCAACTTCAAAGAGAAGCACAACATATTTTCTTTAGTTATTCTGATCTTTTTTACATCAGGGAAATGTTTAGGAAACAATAGTCCAATGCATAGTTATAATCAATCTCAACTTGGTAAGCTGTTGGCAGCTATTTCTTTCTTATGGCAGTTGCTATCTTTTCAGGCCAAGAAATGCTGCTGCACACCATTTTATACAAGACAATGGGCTGGATCCAATAAATTACATGACTATTCAAGGGGCTTACGCTAGTTCAATGGTGTTTTTTGTTTTTTTACTCTTTTGGAAGGAAAGGGGGGGAGTAGACTTTGACAATATATTACAAATGGCTTTTGAAAATTCCCCTCAGATTCAAAAGCAGTTTGCCATGTGGCATGGAGGGCTATTCTTGGAGAGAAACAGGTTTACTAGCCCTTTGAGACTGTGAAACTATTTTCACATTTCTAGGAATCTCAGCTATGTTCATGAAAACTCTCCACTGAAAAAGCACAACACAACCCAAATGAGATAGATCTACATCAGCTGCCAATTAAATTCTGCGTGAAATGTAAGATTTAATAGATTAAAGTAGTGGCTACCCTGACAAAACTATTCTCCATTAGGGCTTCTGTGGCAATCTGCCAGTTTTGATTCCACATGTTATTGGTTTTTTGATAGCAAGGACAGTGATCCCAAACCTTCACAGCAAGAGTTCACTAATACATTTTCTCTTACTACTCACTGTTCTTTATAGCCGAACCATTCTTTTTCAGCACGTAAAGTGCTGAAGTATAACATTAAAACCCTGCTAATGGTCCACATTCTTTTAATGCAAACATTATTTTATTAAAAAGGAAGTTAACACACTGCAGTACTGCAGTATTTCAACATGTACTTTAGGGTCATCCATCCCTATCCTATACAAACCTAACTTTTCCTCACGACTGGCTACAGAAAAGGAAACTCGGACATCACTGTAAGATCTTAAGTGTAAGACCATAAAAACTATTACTTGCTAGAATATTCTTAAATGTTTCCAGTCATTTTTACTATAGGAATCCAAAATTCTTCTGTAAAGAATTTTACTTTGTTTTCAGTCATATTTAGCCTAAGATAGATCTAAATAGCATATCATAATGAATTGAAAGCTGTGAAGGCATTCTGAGGAAATCAGATTATCATTAGACATATAAATGGAAAACATATTGATAGTCTGAATAAATGAATCAATGCTGATGAGGATAGAATAGATAGGGATAGAATCCAGCAAAGTAGAGATTGAAGGTGGGTCCGACTCCACCGTAGAATCTCTGTGGGTTAAATTACCAGGCTTGTGCAGCAATGTAATACTGGGGGCGTGCTATCGCCCTCCAGACCAGAAATCGGATGGGGACCTTGAAATGAGGAAACAGATCAGGGAGGTGACAAGGAGGGACAGGGTTGTAATCATGGGGGACTTCAATTATCCTCATATTGACTGGGTCAATTTGTGTTCTGGTCACGATAAGGAAACCGGATTTCTTGATGTGCTAAATGACTGTGGCTTAGAGCAGCTAGTCACGGAGCCCACCAGACGGCAGGTGACTCTGGATTTAATATTATGCGGTACGCAGGACCTGGTTAGAGATGTCAATGTTACTGAGCCATTGGGGAACAGTGATCATGCTGCGATCCGTTTTGACATGCACGTTGGGGGAAGAATACCAGGCAAATCTCTAACAAAAACCCTTGACTTCAGACGTGCGGACTTCCCTCAAATGAGGAGGCTGGTTAGAAGGAGGTTGAAAGGGAGGGTAAAAAGAGTCCAATCTCTCCAGAGTGCATGGAGGCTGCTTAAAACAACAGTAATAGAGGCCCAGCAGAGGTGTATACCGCAAAGAAAGAAGGGTTCCACTAAATCCAGGAGGGTGCCCGCATGGCTAACCAGCCAAGTTAGAGAGGCTGTGAAGGGCAAGGAAGCTTCCTTCTGTAAATGGAAGTCTTGCCCTAATGAGGAGAATAAAAAGGAACATAAACTTTGGCAAAAGAAATGTAAGAAGGTGATACGGGAGGCCAAGCGAGACTATGAGGAACGCATGGCCAGCAACATTAAGGGGAATAATAAAAGCTTCTTCAAATATGTTAGAAGCAGGAAACCCGCCAGAGAAGCGGTTGGCCCTCTGGATGGTGAGGGAGGGAAAGGGGAGATAAAAGGAGACTTAGAGATGGCAGAGAAATTAAATGAGTTCTTTGCATCTGTCTTCACGGCAGAAGACCTCCGGCAGATACCGCTGCCCGAACGGCCCCTCCTAACCGAGGAGTTAAGTCAGATAGAGGTTAAAAGAGAAGATGTTTCAGACCTCACTGATAAATTAAAGATCAATAAGTCACCGGGCCCTGATGGCATCCACCCAAGAGTTATTAAGGAATTGAAGAATGAAGTTGCAGATCTCTTGACTAAGGTATGCAACTTGTCCCTCAAAATGGCCACGGTGCCAGAAGATTGGAGGATAGCAAATGTCACGCCTATCTTTAAAAAGGGAAAGAGGGGGGACCCGGGAAACTATAGGCCGGTCAGCCTAACATCCATACCGGGTAAGATGGTGGAATGCCTCATCAAAGATAGGATCTCAAAACACATAGACGAACAGGCCTTGCTGAGGGAGAGTCAGCATGGCTTCTGTAAGGGTAAGTCTTGCCTCAGAAACCTTTTAGAATTCTTTGAAAAGGTCAACAGGCATGTGGATATGGGAGAACACGTGGACATTATCTATCTGGACTTTCAGAAGGCGTTCGACACGGTCCCTCACCTCAGGCTATTGAAAAAACTCCACAGTCAGGGAATTAGAGGACAGGTCCTCTCATGGATTGAGAAATGGTTGGAGGCCAGGAAGCAGAGAGTGGGTGTCAATGGGCAATTTTCACAATGGAGAGAGGTGAAAAGCGGTGTGCCCCAAGGATCTGTCCTGGGACCGGTGCTTTTCAACCTCTTCATAAATGACCTGGAGACAGGGTTGAGCAGTGAGGTGGCTAAGTTTGCAGATGACACCAAACTTTTCTGAGTGGTGAAGACCAGAAGTGATTGTGAGGAGCTCCAGAAAGATCTCTCCAGACTACTCAGAATGGGCAGCAAAATGGCAGATGCGCTTCAGTGTCAGTAAGTGTAAAGTCATGCACATTGGGGCAAAAAATCAAAACTTTAGATATAGGCTGATGGGTTCTGAGCTGTCTGTGACAGATCAGGAGAGAGATCTTGGGGTGGTGGTGGACAGGTCGATGAAAGTGTCCACCCAATGTGCGGCGGCAGTGAAGAAGGCCAATTCTATGCTTGGGATCATTAGGAAGGGTATTGAGAACAAAACGGCTAATATTATAATGCCGTTGTACAAATCTATGGTAAGGCCACACCTGGAGTATTGTGTCCAGTTCTGGTCGCCGCATCTCAAAAAAGACATAGTGGAAATGGAAAAGGTGCAAAAGAGAGCGACTAAGATGATTACGGGGCTGGGGCACTTTCCTTATGAGGAAAGGCTATGGCGTTTGGGCCTCTTCAGCCTACAAAAAAGACGCCTGAGGGGAGACATGATTGAGACATACAAAATTATGCAGGGGATGGACAGAGTGGATAGGGAGATGCTCTTTACACTCTCACATAATACCAGAACCAGGGGACATCCACTAAAATTAAGTGTTGGGCGGGTTAGGACAGACAAAAGAAAATATTTCTTTACTCAGCGTGTGGTCGGTCTGTGGAACGTCTTGCCACAGGATGTGGTGCTGGCGTCTAGCCTAGACAACTTTAAAAGGGGATTGGACAGGTTTCTGGAGGAAAAATCCATTATGGGGTACAAGCCATGATGTGTATGCGCAACCTCCTGATTTTGGAAATGGGTTATGTCGGAATGCCAGATGCAAGGGAGGGCACCAGGATGAGATCTCTTGTTATCTGGTGTGCTCCCTGGGGCATTTGGTGGGCCGCTGTGAGATACAGGAAGCTGGACTAGATGGGCCTATGGCCTGATCCAGTGGGGCTGTTCTTATGTTCTTAAGTTCTTATGTAATGAGAAAATACTAAGTTTCAACATAACTTACAGCCCAATCCTGAGCTGTCCGGGGTGCCCAGGCACGGTGGCACCTAGAAGGACTGCCGCTGGATCTTTCGTCCCCTTCTCCCAGGTAAGGTAAGCAGCCCCTCAATGGTAAAGGCACTCGTGTAGGGCACGCAGCCCTACATGAGTGCCTTGGATCCTGCGGAGCAGAGCTCCGCGGACCCACCTCCCATCCCTCTCCCAGTCCGGCCAATTTCAGGTGGATCCCCATTCATTTCATTATATTTTTCATATATTAGACTTGCTGCTACCATGGTATGTGACTGCATTTAGGGAAATGTTACAGACCTGCACTTTTAACAAGCTACAGTGTATATTCTTTTAGCAATTATAGTAAATGGGACTTACTCCTGGGTAAAGTGTGGGTAGGATTGCAGCCTAGGATTGTTCAAAATTTTCCTGCCTGATGATGTCACTTCCAGTCATGACATCATTTCCAATGGATCCTGACAGATTCTCATTCCGTCCCGGTGCTAAATATGTGAGAACTACTGTGTTAAATGATGCCTAGAGGCCCCAACTATTGCAGAGCATGGCCTCATAGGAACAGCTTGCAGGAAGCAATGGCTCTGTTGCATTCCAAGCCATGTGGCTCATGATCTCAAAGGCCTGGAAGAGCCAGGGTCTTACATTCGAAGACAGAGATAACCTTTCTATCAATCTGTTATGATCATGTAAGTAACCAAAGCCACTGTGCCTAGTGTGAACAAGAAGGGCTCTTTGAGATACACCCTCAGTGAACACTATGGAACTATAGAATTTGCACTCTTGTCTGGGATGGCTTTTGGTGGTTTACTGATTTATGTCCAGTTAGGTAACTGTTTCCTATGGCAGTTTATCTTTAGAACTGATTTTTAAAAGTTTGGTATTAAAATACTTCATGTGCCCCAGGCCTTCAGTGTGGAGCATATAACCAATCTAAAATAAATTACACTCAATAACCCTGAACAACATTATTAATCCCCTTAGTAGCAAAAGAGAATAACAGCAAATTAATAGTTTTGAAGGACAGGATAAATGACTTTTATCAAAATGCTTCTGAAAACAAATATGATGGTAGTTATGCTGAAACAAACATTTTAAATGTATACATACAAATGAAATATATATGCGTCATAAGAAGGCTAGTATAGTTCAGAGAATGAGCCCCCTCGCCCATTTGTTTTAACTTGGAATTCATTGGGTAGCCTTAGGAAAGTGACTCTCTGGACCACTCAGTGTCAACAAGTAGAGAAAGCTGCTTTGTGCACTGTTTGCCTTCCCCAATATCTTGCTGTAGTGCACAGCATGTCAGGCCATTACAGGGGAATGGCAGCCACACAAATGCTTATGACAGCACCAACCAGTGTTCTCTACAATACCCAACACAAGAACATGAACTTGATTAAGCAGAGAGGATGATGGGATGGACAGATATGTGCTGCATAGAAGCTTTCTGTTCCCTATGGGCATGTTGCGTGACTTGTGTGACTTAGTTCAAGTAACATTAAACTTCTTTATATCATTTTACAAACAGAAATTATGTCTTCAACGATGGCCAAGCAGAATACAATAAACCTCCTTACTATTCCATAGGTGAAATACAATTATTCATCATTGTATTAGAAGCAGAGAATCAATGTCAACAGATCTAGCTTGACTCTACTTATATCTTAATACTGCTACAGTGAAGATCCAAAACCTCATTTATAGAGCATATCTGATCAGCCTAGCACAAATGTGAAAGAACAAAACTAAGAGGGAAGACCACTGAATCAATCAGAAGCCTGACACTGCTTATTTTAACAACTCAAAATTGGCACCAAATGTATCTGCATATCAATTTCATTTTCAATTTCTCACTGGAAAATGTTTGAGATGTTACATATGTATTGAAACGCTCCATTTTAATTGAAGGGTAGCCCAATCCTAACGTGCGTTTGGGTCAGCGCAGGCCCCCTCCTAAGGCATGTTTGCACCAACTCAGGAGTTGGTTGGGTTAGCATGGAGGCCCGTGTTTGCTCATAAGGGCCAGATCAAGCCCTAGCCGGAGAAGGCAGGTTTGTGCCAGGCAGCACAGGGGGTGGTGGGAGGGCATTCCAGGGTTGGGGAGGGGTGTCTTTGGGTGAGGGAGGGTGGAACAGGGGCAGGATCAGGCTCAAAGAGGGGTGGAATCAGCAGAGGCAGCATACACCATACTCTAACCTTACATGGGCTGCTTGGATTTGCACCAGCTAAATCGCTGGCACAGATCCAAACAGCCCCATAGGGCAGACTAGGGCTTGATAAGGGGTAAAGGGAAAATATCCCCTTACACCTGGGTGACCTCCAGCAGCCTCCTAATCTGCGCTGGATACAGTGCAGGCCACCGTGACCTAGTTCCACCAACGCAGGTTAGGACTGCGCCGTCAAGGATATTGTACCTAATTTGATACACATAATGTTAAACTATCCGTATATATCTGTTGTCATCTAGACAGTTATATGTGAACAATGATTTGGCAGGGAGACTTGTACACTGTATCCTCAGTTTATAATCTCCACTGGACGTCCAAACTGCTCTATTCAGTTAGGAAAGATTATAAAGTATTTGGCAATTCATCTGGAGTGGCAGGTACTGCAGTAGAGACTAAAGATGAACTCTGTCTCAGATGCAGAAGTTACACATTCATTTTTGACTCATCTCCAAACTTCAATCCCCATATTCAGTCCACCACCAAATCATGTTGCTCTTCTCTCTACAACATCACAAAGTTACAGCCCTTTCTGTCGCCTCAGCAGTTCACATTCTGGACATCACCCACCTTGACTACCACAACTTCCTGCTCTCTGGTCTTCCATTATCTCACCTTTGCCCTCTTACCTCCATCCAGAATTCTCCTGCCAAAAATCATTCACCTCTCTTGTTGCTCTGATCACATCTCATTTCATGTCCTTAAATACCTACATAGGCTTTCTGCCCAGTCACTGATTCTGGTCGTCACCTTCAAAACCTTCCATAGCCTCTCTTTACTGCTCTGCCTTTATCTTTTGATACACTCTTGTCCAGCTCCCTTCTCAAACCCCACCTTTTCTGTGAAGGCTCTGGCTCATAGTCACTTTACCACAACTAAGCCTAAGAACACATACATAAATTAATTGCATATTCTTCCCATTTATCTTATGTGTACACAAGCATGCAATTTAGAGCATAACCCTACACTTGTCTACTTAGAAGTCCCATTTCCTTCAGTGGGGCTTACTCCCAGAAAAGTGTAGATAAGATTGCAGCCTTATAGTCATTATCTTCTACTTAGGGCACAATCCTAACCAGGTCTACTCAGAAGCAAGTCTTATTTTGTTCAATGGGGCTTACTCTCAGGAAAGTGTGCTTAGGATTGCAGCCATAGTTATTTTCCCCAAACATGTATGTTAGATGCAAAAGTTGTATCATGGATTTGATATCACAATCGAACAAATTTTATACCCAAGTGAAATATTTTGAAGCAATGTACCTGATCGTCATTTTAATGCCAAGCTGTTGTACCGATGAAAGATTTTTGACTGTCATGTTTGCATCTGCTAAAATCAAAAGAAAAAAAGCACATGAGAATGTACAAAAGCCTGCATTATAACCATGGTTTCAATTGAGAACAGAAGCTGAATTTTTACACTTATTAATCTCAATGTTGAAGCAGTATTCTGGAATACTTTTCACCATCTCTACAAAAGAAAAAAAGGACTACCACCCTGAATTCAGTGATATAGTAAAAGAAAGAAAGTAAATGCCATTTTCATGGTCACAACAGGCCTACTTATGTTTCTAGACTACACTGAACTAACTGTGGCCTTACTTTTTAATGATCGAATTTTTATGCAGCCTTCCAATTTACAAGCTAGAAATAAAGTGCGGTAAGTTATAGTTTGGCTCTCTCCTTGTAATTTCTTGAAAGTGTAAACAGCACCTTTCTGACATCCCTTTAAAGAACAGCACTACAAACAACTCAGTAGCGACTGCAGCATTTAAAGCATTTTTCTCTCTGCAAGCTCAATCCAATCTAGTTTTTCAGCAGCAATGTAGCCGCAGTGCAGCCCCAAGATTAGGGAACAAACATTTCTTACCTTGAAAAGGCCTCCATGATCCCCCACCCCCTGCACAAACACACAGCAGGATGCAGCATGTGTCCCATTGGCACAGCTGCATCAGCACTGGAAAGTTGGATAGGATTGGGCTGTTTGGAATTTTTCTATTTTTTTCTCTCTAAGGCTGTATCTTATCCTTGAGATAGGTCAACATTCACACCACTGCAGTATCTCTCTATACTGTGTTCAAAGCACAAGGAGGTAAACAATTCTATATGGGAGGGTGTATGAAGGCTGTGATTGTACTAATGCATAAAATGTCCTATGTTTACTCAAGATGCATTATTTAACTTCCCACAAAATTGATGTGAAACCGGTTTTATTAAAATGTCTTGAAATACAAGGGCTTTTAAGACAAAGGCATCAAAGGATCAATTTTCTCAACAAGAAAACCATTTTCCCCCTAACAAAAGGCAGAACATCTCTGAACTGTCAATCAGATAAAAAGGTGAAACAGGTACGGTGGTTAAACAGAATGAATAAAATATGCTATGGCAACAGTTCCCTTGCTGTGAATTTCAGGAAGGGATTTAAGAAGAATAACTAATAACAACTAGGTATTTATATACTGACTTTCTGGTCATCGGATTACTCCTCTGACTTTATTCAAGGCGGTTTACATAGGCAGGCATTTCTAAATCCCTCAAGGGGATTTTTACAATCATAGTAGTTCTCTCGTTCAAGAACCAACAACATTTCAAATGGATCTTCCTGGTTTGGTCTCACTTCTGGCCTCCAGTTCTCCCATGCAGGCTGGTAAGCAGCTCCATCTCTCACATGGAGGGCAGCCAAGACGCTTCTTGCTCACACCAAGAGCAGGTGGAATCACTCAGCTCGGCTTGTCAGCTTCTTCAAGGTCTCACCATTCTCAGACGTTCAGGGAGCTGCTGGTGTCCTCGAACTGGCGACCTTCTGATGTTATCTTCAGGCTAACGGAGGCTCTACCCTCTAGACCAGACCTCCTGCCCCTGTCTACCCTCTAGACCAGACCAGAACAGGTCAGAGTGTCAGCTCATAGTTCAAAGAGAATTAAAAATTACATGTGTTCTATGTAATTCTTTTTTTAAGAAGAAATGAAGCATGAAACTGTATGCATCTGAACTTATATTTAGTTTTGTGATGTGGAAAGTCTCAGGATTCCAGATTTAGTACTGAGAACTTTCACTGAAGAAATATTACAATAACAGACCGTTTAAAAAATCCTTAAGCTTCATTTCCAATTATGAGATACTAGAACTATCTGCGGAATAATAAAGCAATGAAGTTTATGGGAAAATAGTAAAATAAGAGGAAAAAAGAAAAAACAAGAGGCAACAAGAAGAAAAAATGGTGGCTTTAAAAGTAGTAACAATAGTAGAAGTTTCCTCTGTCTAATACTGCACCCTTTAATCAAAGGCCATATCACCTAACATGGCTGTCCCATATCGATCCTGCTGACCTTCCCATCCAAAACATGGGATCCCATACTGAATGGGATCCTAGGCCTAGTGAATTCCCAAAAGACATGAAGTGCCTGCAGCTCAGTGTGATCTCTGCCAAACACAGCTCTTTCCGGCCAAGATCAGACTCTTTCGGAAGCTGGGATCAGGCTGTCCCCTTACAAAATGGCTACAACAGTGTCTGTTGCTCTACCTCCTATAGTTGCTGCTACGTGCAAATCATTGGTAGGACTAATATTGTGTGAGTACTTGAGAACAACAAAGGGAACAAGTACTGATGCCTTCATGTCTCATGTCAATAGGAAAAGAAACAGCTTCTGCTGCTCCAGCCCCCCAATGGTGATGGCTTCCTGCAGTTGAAACAGAGCTGATTAAAAAAAAACAACAGGGAGCATCTTTCAGTGGGTCACAAAAAGCTAGCATTGCCTTTGATCCAAGAGCAGCAGTACTCAAAAGTTGTGCACACCCGGAATGCGGTCCCTGTCTGGACAGTAGTCAAGCGTTCAGCCTGGGCGCTGCACGAAGTCCTCCTCATTTGGAGGACAGGGACACACTGGGCAGCCATGTTGTATGCCCAGCATTCCAGAAGATGGCACAACAGGACGTCCAGGCAGACGCAATTGCAGAGCATCCCTGTCCCCTGATCGAGGGAGACATTGTGTGGCGTCTGAGCAGAACCTAAAGGTCCACTCACCTGGCGGACGGATTCGCGCAAATGCTGGATCTGGCCCCTGGAGCCGTGATTTGCATGAATTTGTCCATGAGGAAACAATTCCCAGATGCCACATCTTGATGCTACTGGAGAGTTGGTTTAAAATCTAGTACTTCAGGTTAATCTGTCTTTTAGTGGTTACAGCTTCATAAAAATTGACACACCCTTGACTGCAAGAATATGCAGACACTGCAGAAACATTCTTCCTCTTTTTCACTATTTTGTAGAACCTTATTGCAACTTTACAAAACATGACTAAAAAAATTTGACATTACAGAACTAAAATAAAAAAAGATATATAATAGTGGCATATAAAAACTGTTGCTAGAACCACATTTTATTTTAAAAGACAAAAACCTTCTAAAGGCTATAATATCTCAAAACAGGAAAACAATGTAATAAAATCCTTTCTCCTAGTATACAAAATTCCAAACTGTGCCAAGTCTGTATATGAAATAAAATGTATTTCTAGATTTGCATAGTTGGACACTAATCAGCAGGCAGATGAACTTATTGTTATGCTGAGGTACCTATGAGCAAGGCTGAAAGAATTTCAGAACCTAAAAGGTCAAATTGAAATAGCACATCATATTTCCAGAGCTTCAGTTTTTACTGCTATTCAAAAAGAATGGCAAGATAATGTGTAAGACCTGTTCCACAACTAATTAGATGAGACATGGGTAAGTAGAACATGATTCACCTTGAAGTAGGCACTACTTATTTCTAATGTGACATTACATTTGCCAGGATTCTAAATACAACCTCTTCAACTTGAATTATTTCACTGTTAACAAATAAGTACTCCTTGGAGTTTTGACCAATTTTTAACAGAGAAAAAAATACACAACATGAGCATAAAATGCAGACTTAGCTTTATAGAGCTCAGTTAACCCCATGTAATCAAGTGGCAAGCATGCAAATAAAAACACTGTGGAAGACAATAAAGAATGTTCTTTTAATAGCTGTCTCCCAAATGGAGCATACAGAACACTCTATAATTATATAATTACTGCTTTGCTCTGCAATAAAATGGGGCAATAAACATAAAATTTTGTCCATTCAGAGGCAATGGCAACCTCACATTTACCGGACAGGTACTTGAGCAAAAGTGCAGCAATATAAAAATGTTAAAAAAAAGTCCCCCCCAGAAACAAGACAATAGCTGCGTTAAAGAAAAGAATATACAAATAGCAATCCTATACTCTTCTCCAATGGCCCATCTAGCCTACTGGGGTCAACTATTAGGGATGGCAAGCTACGGACCCAGATTTCTATTAGCCCAAGCCAGTCCATTTCCCAACCCTACTGTGAACAATCTTTTAAAAAGAAATATAAGAGAACAGATCTTACATAAAACAGCAGATGAGGTGACAAACCTGAGTTTGTACCACTTCAGACGGCAAACGAATGTTCACATGACTGAATGCTCTCCATACCAGAAAAAATTTAACACACTATTTAACACATTCTCAGTACACAGAAAATGAGGATGTCAGACAAAAGGGTTCTAGCTTTGCCTGCTCCATGGCATCTTAATTTTCCAAGAAGGAGCAATCAATCATATGAGCCCCACTCCCTGCACTATGAAGTCTTACGGTCCAGATGCAGGACTGCCATCTCATCTGTTGCTTTGTCAGAAAAAGTCTGGGGCCTGACATACTTTGCTGGAGCTTACCATCATGGCATTTCAATTGCAGAGTGGCTGCTGTGGGAGGAACTTTACCAGTAGCACCATGATCAGCATGTATTGCATAAGCTACTGAGTTTTTGTTAATATCCAATGTTGCTTAATTACTGTTGTGAGTCGCCCTGGGAGATGTGTTTTGTTGAAAGTTGATTTAAATGCAAGGGCAGTGTCATGCCTCCTTCTGTCAAGTCCTGAATGTTAATTGCAGAAATTGCAGAAATGTTAATTGCATGAAACAGAGAGAAGGAGGGAAAAAAGAGAGGTGGAGTCAGTTGGAGAAAAAGAGAGAGAGAAGCTGAAAAGGGAAGAGGAGGAAATAGATAAAGAAGCAAAGTGCTGAGGAAGAATCCCTTAGTGAATTGCAGGCTGGAGACAGCCATTGAGAGAAAGACACACAAAAGAGAGAGAACAACCACTGAGAGCTGGTGTTTGAGATGAATATGATAGAACAGCTCAGGGAGAAAATTTTACTGATTTCTTTCCACTTATCCAATGCAGTATCTACTCACTGTTAAAAGGAATGTGTGAGTTATTTAGTTGTGTTTATTATGTCTGACATTAAATAATAAGCTTAATTGGGTAAGAAGATATGGGAACTTTGTTTAAATACTAATTGCCACTACAGTCAAGGGTAGCTGCTTATCTGCCCCCTTCGTCCTCAGCTTTATTCCAGAACTGTGGGATTCTTAAAGCAGCAAATCACTCTTTTAAACAAACCAAAAACACACAAAAACGTGTACACATACACACACACCCCACCACCATCAGTTGGTGGAGACAGAGAAAGGAACAGAAGAGCATAGACTAATTTTCAATGTCCACAATAACTGTTATTTCTGGTAAAGTAAGTTGAACTCAAAAGCAATTCTCAAAGCCATATACACCTTCATGTTTTATCTGAATGGGTCATATTCATACCATATGTTGGGTCAACACAACCATATGTTATGCCATGAACAGGAGCCGGATTTCTAGGAGTCATCCCACAGACACTGTATGTGTATCTGTCATCCAAAGCAACAAGCAAGCAGGCAACACAGCGTTAACCATTGCTACTGTTTATTACAATTTTAAAAATGCAACTGCACAAATGTCAATATATTAGCTTATTCTTCTTCTTCATCTTTAAAACTATAACCGAAACTAATTTGATTTTTCCAGATTTGCAAATTTTATAATGGATTGAAATCCTGAGGGATTTCACAACAGCTGGATGAATTGTGTTATTCTAATTTCAACTACCCAAGGGTTTAGAAACCTGCTGTAGTTTAAGATAATCAATTTCTCATTTCCAGAAACATGATAACACTGAATATCGATGCATTGTCCTGAAACTACTTTCATATAACACATTGATTCTATTCATTAAAAAGCTAGACTAAACTATTGTTATACTCCCTGCTGATCAGAGACTGAGCCAGGGGACCATCTGTGTGCTGGTTGCCCTAAACCATCTGCTGGCTTATTAAAACTCAAATCTATCCAATATCTTTCCAAATAATTTGGATAATGGGACATCTTAACACAGCTTCTATGTGCCATGGTTCTCTGTGGGTTTATAACACATGCTGTAATGGCTTAGGGCCCAATCCTATCCAACTTTCAGCACCATTGTAGCCACAATGCAGCTCTGAGGTAAGGGAACAAATGTTCCCATACCTTGAGACTTCTTTGCCTGCCCCACCACCATAGGATGCAGCACATGTCCTGTTGGTATGGCTACACTGGCACTGGAAAATTGGATAAGCTTGGGCCCTTAATGCAGTATTTCTCAAACGGTGAGTTGGGACCTTCTAGGTGGGTCGCGAGCCAATTTCAGGTGGTCCCCATTCATTTTAATGTTTTATTTTAAATATATTAGACTTGATGCTACCATGGTATGTGACTGCATTTGGGGAAATGTTACAGAAATGTACTTTTAACAAGCTACTGTGTACATTCTTTTAACAACGATAGTCAATGGGAGTTACTCTTGGATAAGTGTGGGTAGGATTGCAGCCTAGATTGTTAAAAATTTTCTTGCTTGATGATATCACTTCCGGTGGGGTCTGACAGATTCTCAATCTAAAAAGTAAGTCCTTGTGCTAATGTGTGTGAACTACTGGTTAATGTACAATACTTTTAAGGACTTAGAGTGGAGATGTGGGAAGCACCATAACAGAACAGCTAGATGAACAGTCCTTTGTAAATCTAAAATCATATATGGATTTTGCTTTAAATATATTGCTGCACACTGACTCTTTGGACCACAGCAGATTTGCTCTATATATTCCTTCTTTGAATAAACAAGTATGCTATACAAATTCAAATCAGCTACCATCCTACAACTACTATTTATTTATTCCATTTATATCCTGCCCATCTTTTTCAGTCAAAAATCAGAAAGTGATCAACACAACACGTATAACAAACAAATGGGTTCAGGCAGATCAATGTCAGAGGCCTCTGTGTTTTACTTTTCCAGTAAAGCTGCAGACTGGATGCAGTAGATGGTGCCTGGGAGGGCAAACATGAGTGGCAGTTTCCCCCCAGTTCATAAATAACAGGCAGAAAAACAGAGAAAAACATTACCTTCATATTCTGTGTCACTGAAGTAGCATTCCGATGGACTTTCAGACAAATGCAACACAAACGTTTCAATTAATTCTGCCAAATCTGCAAAAGAAGCAAAATGATTAAAGCTAAGGTCCCGTATTACAAAATGCAGAACCACACCACCAAATAAAATTAAAGTGCACGGGCAACTCAAGCAATTTGAACTGTTGCTTGTTTATTCATACTTGCATAGAAAAAACAATTCAAAACATGGCATTCCGTTTTTGTATTCATAACAACATTCTCAACTTAAATTAAATTTTTAATGGCTTATCTGACAATCTATTCAGTGTAAAGTGAAAGGGAATAGTCTGTTTTCCTTAAATCCTCCAAGGATTACTCCAGAATTTGTTAGAGAGTTCCAACATAAAGAAAATTAGCTGTAATTACATTGTGCTCTCTGTCTACATTTAGTTCCTGTTTGCAGAGGAACTAAGGAAGAAAGTTTAGCCTTTACTGTGAAGTAAAGGTCAATGCACTTTAGAGTTTCCTTTGTGCTAAAGAGCTCTGAGACAACTATCTGCCTCGTTTCACATAAGGAGTAATGTTTCTGAGATCTATTCAATCACCCTGGTCACGAGTCCTGCAAGCTTTTCACAGAAGTCATGCACGCCTAAGAGACCTCATTTAAACCAGACTGGATGGAAGTAGTTTCTATGCACACAGAAACTCAGGGCTAAATCAGCACATCTAAACTGCATGTTATGACAAGGAAAAAAGAAGGTCAAAAGCATGATCCTTTAAGTGCAACCCTATTTTACTGTTGTATGAAAAGTTACCTGCTGCAATTTGATGTGATGTAATTATGGTCAAGCAGAATAAGGTAGGAGGGTGATACCTTCTAGTAGTGAATGGGGCCTTTCACCCAAATGGAGACCCACCTGGCTGTGCATATCATGGAAGCAGCTTGTCTTACACACAGACCAAACAAGCAAAAAAACTTATGTGAAAATCAACCTTTGCCACAAAATAACAGCAAGTTTGGTTTGTTTCCAAAAACCAGAAGTGGTTTACCTAGGCTTCTGCAGGTTATTCTGAGGCCCGCAGAGGCCAGTAGAGTGGGTTGCTGGTGCAACCCAGAGAAGGCCTCCCCACTCTCCTGGTAGGTCATTCCTACTTCATGACCCACCATGGAAGACAAGGTGGGTTATGGTGCCGAGAAGATCAGGAACCACTGGTCTAAAGCCCAGGGAAAGGATCTCAACCATAGTTTAGCAAAAAAAAAAAAAAGTGTTTGGAAGGCAGAGTGCTTTCTGGGCCACCAGGTGGAAGCATAGAGGAAAGGAACACACACTTCTTTGTAAACTAGAAGAATAAAGCTGATGGAACCATGAAAGTGATCCATGCCATGTTAGGAGACAAGTGAAGTAGCAAGCTTATTAGTATTGGGGAAGAACTTAACTGGTATTCAGAGCCACTGAATCTGGAGGTAGCATATAGTCATCATGACTAGCAGCCATTAATTGAAGAGTCCACTATCCAAGTTTGATAGACCAGTCCTCCATGTTTTTGTCCAATACTATTTAACGTCATCCAAACTAGTGGTGATCACCACAACTTGCAGTCTGCAATTCCACAAACTAACTAAGTGTTGTTTGAAGCTCTGAGCCTGTCAGTACACATGTCAAGTTGGAATTTTTTACCCAAATGTGCATCACTTTACAGTCATCAATGTAGAACTGCATTTGCCACTTGATTGTTGATGCATCCAACATGGAGAGGATCCTTTAGATATCAAAATCTACTTTGATTTTAGCCACCATGCCACCCTTTGTGTCACCTGAAAATTTGGCTGTCTTGCTGTTTACCTGTAGCTCCATTTATGTACAAGCTTAAAAAGTACCAGACCCAAGACAGATCCTTAAGAGATTACTTTCCTCCACTGTGAATACTGACAATTTATTCCTACTCTATGCTTCCTGTTTATTAGCCAGCTACCAATCCAGTCCCTGCCCTCTTATTCCATTACTGCTAAATTTAAGCAAAAGCCTTTGAAGGCCTTTTGTCAAAAGCTTTTTAAAAGTTTAAGTCTAAATCACCAAGTGTACAAACTGGATTGTCTCTATCCACATGCCTGCTAACATGCTCAAATAACTCCAGAAGGTTAATAAGTTAGGTCTTACCTGTTCTGAAACCATGTTGACTCTTTTTCAACAAGACTCATTAGATTACTTTATTGTCATTGTACTTAAAGCACAATGAAATTCGATGCACCATCGAGAAATGGACATAAAGAAACTACATACAACAATCACTCACATCAGTCACACTCCACACAGTCTCTACCCACACATTTAATACAACATGCAACATATAAAAACAATTCTTCTAGATTCTTCATTCTTCTAGATGTTTCACAACTTTATCTTTAATTATGGCTTCAAATGCCACAAAAGAAGCTGGATGCAGAACTACACAAATACAATCTTTGGCATTGCCAGGTAGGACTAGAAAAGACCACTATCTCAAAAACTGCAGAGCTGCTGCCAGTCAGCAAATTAAACATATTTATGGAGGAAAAAGCAATCATTAGCTACTGCTTCTGATGGCTGTATGCTACCTCCAGGATCAGAGGTAGTATGCCTCTGAATAACAGTTGCAGGGGAACAACACTGGGAGAGGGATATGGCATCATTCCCTGCTTGTGGGCTATCTGGAAACAACAGGTTGGTTGTCATGAGACATAAGATGCTGGAGTAGATAGGTCTTTGGCTCTAATGTTTTTATATAGCCAGATGAACTAATGGTTTGACTCTGGCACACCAGGCAATCCTAGATGTTAGGAACACATGGACCTGAATGGCAAGGTTTCCCTCCTATAGAAAAGGGCAACATGCATGCAACAGGTGGAGTTTATATGTGGTGCTCCTGACTACTAGCATCTGTTTAACCAGGAAAAGGAGCATTCCCAGGAGCAATGTCCAGAGCATTTGTAAGTGCCCAACATACACTGAGAAATGATCACTCCCTTCTAGCGCAAGGAAGGCCACCATCTCTAGATTTCTTATCTAGAAGCCTGACATAAAGAAACTAAGCAAATATACACCCTGGCCTTCAAGTGGAAAGTTAAGTTTCTTTAGCTGAGGAGTCCACTGCGCAAATTTCAGACACAGCATCCTGGACCATCTACCTCTATAAAAGAGGGAGAAGGAAATGCTTCCAATTTACTCAAACCTGTTCACTTAGAGAAGATTCATTCAAACTGTTTAATAATGCAAGGCACGCAAATCTAGTATTCTCGTAAAGATCCAACAAAATATTTTTTATTAAAATCATAACAACAGGCATTAAGGGAGTTGGGCCTCCTCTTCTTGAAAAGTACTCAATAGTAGAAGCTGATAGTTAACCAGCTAATTCCCTCACAAGCTGTCCCTGCACTTTTCTACATATGCAATCTAACAAGATCTATTTATGACGTTGACAGCATATTTACTTGGTTAAAATATTCTACAGTGGCAGCATTTTGCATAACTTTCTTTCATTATAATAATTTTATTTAAAGACTTGCTAACATGCTTTTATCAGTTCTGTTGCTAAACTGCTGAAAGCAAAGAAATATATCAATCTTTAGACTTAACAAAATGTAAATATGAGAATTGTTTTCATTTGTTACTATAGAGCTGCCATGATAAATAATATGAACTTGCATTTGGTAAATTGACACGGTCTATTTAATAGCAGAGTATATGTCCTTTCATCACTTTTAAGTTCACGATCACATCCAGAGTTATTTAATATTTATTTTAAAGCAAATATTTTATTTGCAAGTGCTTACCTATACTTACATTCAACATGCTATACATAATTTACATTATTTAACTGAATGACAGGCTGGCACTCACAAACTCTGATAGTGTTAATGCTAAACCTGAGGTATTCAATCAGTGCATCCCGCCTCCCTAGTGAGAAAGGTGGCCACAGCTGCGCTGCTCAGCTCAGCTGAACATGCTGCCTCCTGACTTGCTGCTTTTCCGAGGCTGAGAACGAGGTGGGTGAGGAGGGTGTAGGAAACATGGTGGGGGGAGGTGGGAGAGAAGGCTGTCTGGGCAGCAGCAGAAGTACTGCAGCTCATCAGCACATGGCTTGCTCCTGGCAGACTTCAAACTGGGAGGCAAGCCTGACCTAAAGAGAGCAGCGAAGCGCTTTCCTCCGCTTGTTCCTGTTGCTATGGAGGTTGCATACCAGTGCACTTTGTACTAAGCATAAAGATAGGAAAGTTGGGGCACAATCCTAACCAGGTCTACTCAGAAGTAGGTCCTATTTTGTTCAATGGGGCTTACTCTCAAGTAAGTATGGTTAGGATTGCAGCCTCAGAGTGCTGGCAGCTGTTTTTTGTTTCTAGTGTATAATTATAACACCTTCATCCCCATTTTGGGGGTAACTGAGGTGAGGTGTTGTAATGGGGAGCCATGGCCAATGGCCACAAGGATCAGGGGAGCCGTGGGCTGGAAAAGTTGGAGAACCACTGCCCTAATATAACACAGTTTGAAAAATATCCTAAATACACTTTAGATTTAGAGTTAGGACAGACAGAAGAAAATATTTCTTTACCCAGCATGTAATTAGTTTGTGGAACTTTGTCACAGGAGGTATTGATGGCATCTTGCCTGGATGCCTTTAAAAGGGGATTGGACAAATTTCTGGAGGAAAAGTTCATCACGGGTTACAAGTCATGGTAGGTATGTGCAAGCTCTTGGTTTTAGCGGAAAGCTTCCCCTGACTGCCAGATGCAGGGGAGGGCACCAGGACGCAGGTCGTGTCTGTTGTCTTGTGTGCTCCCTGGGGCATTTGGTGCACCACTGTGAGATACAGGAAGCTGGACTAGATGGGCCTTTGGTCTGATCCAGCAGGGCTCTTATGTTCTTTAAATATTGCTAGACAGATACCAGGCATAAAAATGCTATTGTACTCCAAATGCAATAAAATCTAATTTAAAAGCAAAAGTAACATCTGAAGCTCAAGGAGTGGATATTTTCCACTATTGTGATGTTAAGGAAGCCGCACAGTTCAGTAGTGCAGTACATACTTTGCATGCAGATTGTCCCAGGTTGAATCCCTGGAATCTCTGGGCAGGACAAAGAAAAATTCCTGCCTGAAACCCTAGAGAGCCACTGATAATACTGAGCTAGATAAACCAGTGGTCCGACTCACTATAAAGAGAGCTTCCTATGTTCCTTCCTATTATTCTCCCAAGAGCTTTCATAAGCCACCCCTAAACATCAGGATGAGCCAGGAGCAGCAGACTACTCAGCTGTCAGACCAAGAGGATGCCTTGCTTTTCAGGGGAAAACTATTTGATGCTACTTGGCTCTGTTTGCTAACACACTCACAGTGTGTGAGGGGTTATTTCTTGCATACAATCACCATGGAACATCTGAACATTCACAACAACAGTGGCATTTGAGGTGCGCGGAATGGACATTTTCTGTTCCCAAGAGATCCCTTTTATCAGTCACCATTCCTTGACAAAAATCTCTTTTGGGGAGAGTATATTGTGTCTCCTGTATAAGCAGAAAGGCATGACAAAAATATATTTCAAATTACTTAGATTATATAGACAGTCCTTATTATACAGTGAACATCTCTGGCTGACTTGCCATTTGTATTTTTTAATAAAGTTTTTGTTTTATTTAATTGAGAATTTCAGTTGAGGATTAGTTAAGAAACTGTTGGTGGCTAGAACAAACATTCTGCAGACCCTCCAACCATCCCTGCTACCAATGTTCCAAAGAGCAGTCTTCCCTTGACTCTTAACATTTCAATGCACAGCACCCTGTTATGTAAAGTGCACTTGTGCCCTCAGTTGTTGATCAGAGTGCAAGGAAAAAACATGGCCAAAACACAAGACACAAGCAGTTTGGAGCTAGCATGAGAACCAAGAAGCATGTAGCAAACACAACTAAATATCTTGAAGCAAAAGTCAGCAGTTGACCAAGAAAGTTAGTTATGACTAGATACATAGAGGGTCTAAAGAATTCAGAAAACCCAGCCAAAAAATGGAAGGGTGTCAAGGTGCTTGGGAATGTAACTGATCACCATGTATAATGAGTTCAGGCCTCAAGGGGGTAGACTTGCTTGCTTGTATAACTCTGTATAAATAATTATAATCATGGCCCTGCCCCTAAGGGGCAGTGACTTACTTGCTAGTTTGCCCTTTGTGTTCTTGCTTGTCTCTCTTATGCAGAATAAACCTGAAAGTGTTCCAGACTTCAAACCTGTTGCGTTTTTGATTTTGCTGCATCAGGGATGAACTATCAAGTCCCTTAGGGGCTATAGCAATTTAGCTAACAAGGAGAGACACCAGATTTCTGCTTAGGACAGCAATGTCCAGGAGAAAAAAATTATTGCCATTGGGTAGGCTTGGGACCTCTCAGTGTCACCAATCAAGCACTACCTGATCTAGATCTTATGGCGAACTGCTGTTAGTTAGGTTGGGGCTCTGCCATCAGCCCTTATGCTTGCAGCCACTGCTGAGTAGCGCGGACTAGGGTCTCACCCTTCAGGATCTTCAGTGTGCTTTAAACACACAAGAGCAGTCACACCTGCTCCTGGATGTCGTTCCTTTCCTCTGTAGACACTGACTTGGCAGATAAAAGGTGGCCATGGCTTGTTACCCTGCACCAATCAAAATCCAATTGGCTGCCCCTGACAACAGCAATCAAGAGCTTGCCACCACAACCTTTAACTCTCTACCCTCTGACCTGGATGGGCCATTCCCAATTAAGGACATTAGGGAGGGGAAGACAAAAAATGAATGCCGTCTGTAAGGCTGTCTGTGATGAATTACAAATCTTTAAAGAAGCCAGTTCCCTGTGACAATTCTCGATGCAGGACAGGACCAGTTTGGGAGATCAGGAGCCCAGCAAATGGAGTCACGAGTTCAAACTGGCCCTGTCTCGTGATTGGGCGTGGGGGCTAACCCATCTGTACGGAATGTCCCTCCTCCACCAGGGAACTTACTTGATAATCTCCATTCCACTAATGTCGTTTAGGGTGGGATGTCATATTAGAAAGGAAGAACAAGGTTGGGAATCCCATGGTCCCTGGGAGAGGCTTTGAAGGAAATAAGTCGTAAGTGCAAAGAAAGGTATATAACTTTTCCTTGTGTACTGATTTTCCCATGCAAATGCCTGTCTAGGATGCTTTAAATCATACCATGATACAGTATTTTTCCTGGAAAAACAAAAAAATACTCACTGGTTCCACTAATAACATTAGGTTTGTTTTCCATTATTTCACAGAACTGACTTTGAATCTTTTCAATCCATCCTAGCTGATTCTCTGGATTCTTTAAAGCAGATAAAAGTTTGTTAACATCCCCATCTGAAAAGAATATGAAAGTATTATTACAAAAACTGTAGATTTGTTTTTATCTTTAAAAAGAGATACAAAATTAAAAATAGATTGCTATTGCAATCAGCGTTCTCTTTAAGCTGTACAGCCACCCAACTCAGTCCTGGAAAGCTAAGCTCCACGCAGCTGGGAGTTCCCACCAGTCCAGCAATGCATCTAGAAATCCCACAAGATTCTCGTGCACTTGCCAATAGGGTCTGCACATCAGTGTGGACCCGCTGGCAGGATTATCAATATTATCAATATCAGTCTTTCTTGACGGATTCTAAACCAGTTTACACAGTGCTACGCTACACATTGTGGGGAACATGAAATTTGGCTCAAGGTTATTTGATTTTAGTGTTATAAACAACAGGGTGGGGAATTAAATGGGAGGAAAGTGTGATGGGAAGTAGGGAAATTTTAGAACCTCACAGTATTTGTGCACGCCCATCTCCCATATGCTATATTGGGGGGGGGGGAACTGCCACTGAAAACAAAAAGAGAAAACTTCCGACTAAACTACATACATTTCACCTCTAATTTAACAACCATATACACACTTCACATTTAGGATGAAAACTTTCTTAAAGTGTTAACGTTCTGTACAATTTTCTCAAACTGAAGGAAGAGAGAAAGAAAGAGAGAGAAAACGAGAGAGAGAGAGAGAGAGAGAGAGAGAGAGAGAGAGAGAGAGAGAGAGAGAGAGGAAGAAAAATTCCCTTCCACTTTTCTTTCCCCCTAGCTCCTTGGGCCTAGTTCATCTTATTCTCTCCTAACTCTTCCTGTCTTCCTTTTCCACAAGCCTTCCCCACATCTCTTTGTCCTTCTCTCCATTATTCTCATTCAGTGGGATGGCTTCTCCTTAAATTTCACCATCTTTCCTTGGTTTTGCTCCTGGTTCCCTGCTTCCCACTTTTCTTGCTCCCTGGTGCTCTTTTCTTCCCCGCTCCACTGCAGCCCAATCCTCTTAAAGGGCAGGGGCCAGCCTCCACCTTTCTTAGCCAGGGGCTACTTATTCATCCTTCTAACTTGCAGCAAAAAGCAGATGACGGCTGAGGATGTTATTGGCCATCACTCTGCTGCCTGGTCAATTGGTGAAGCCACACATGCTGCCACCCAGCTGACCAGAGGAGCTGCATGTTTTCCCCACTGGTTTGTCATGCTCTTCCAGGGCTCACAATGATAAAGATCTTTTTTCACATACAGAGGTTCTATTTATTGCCATTAACAGTAAATGTAAGCAGTAAAAATACTGTATCACACATTAGCAGTTTTTAGCCATCACTGACTTAGAATTCATTATATGCAATGCTGTTGCAAAATTAAAAATGTTATTTAATAGTGTCTGAAGTCAAACGTGTCTTTGTTTCTTGGTCTCTTTAAATATACTTATTTTTGCCTCATTCAGCACTTTAGTACTCCATTTAATATTCAAGTTCCTAAATGAAATCATCACTTGCAGATGCCATTAGTTCTTTTATTCAACAGAAAATATTTGCTTTTTCTTTGATTCACCGCATAAAATACATTTTAAAATAGTAAAGCTATTAATAATTTATACTTACATTGTTTTCCTATCATTAGAATTCATTTGACCAAGACAAAATATTTCACAAAGTTGTACTGTAGTAGAGTTCTTTTAATCTATTCAGCACACATACTCAAATGCCAAGTAATGACATCAAAAGGATTTATTCCTCAGGACACAAACCCAATTCAGTTCTTTGTCTTAGGCTCACCTCAATCTATTCAGGCTCAGAGAAAAAACCCTTTATAGTGACTGCTTAGATCATTTGTGCCAGCAGAGACTCTCTGGGCTACCTCTTATAAGTTACCTTGGTCTATCTCAACAGTTGCTGTTTTCCTCTCTAGGTGTCATCATATCAAGGAAGTCTTCGGGAATGTAGTGAGCTTAGGCTGCCTGGTCACATGTAGGAAGAGCCTTGTTTTCTTTCACAACCAGAACAAACATCTGGATACACCCCACCCCACCACCTGAATGCCAGCTTGTTGGCATTTTGTTCCGAGACTATCACTTCTATTGTTTTACTATTTAATGTTTTAAGTAGCCCTTTATCAGTTATAAGCCTGTGAGAAAGCATCCTATAAGTAATTTAATAAATATCATCCATAAGCCAATTGTGGAAATTCTGTACAAACCTTACTGCAAACTGCTCAGCATCACCTCCAAAATGCCACTGAAGCATTCAAAATGAGAAATAAATAAATGGCTCTGCCTGCACTGACTTAACACCTTTACAATTCTCTAGTTCAAATGTAGCAATCTTGTTGCTACTCCAGTGAGCCATCTTTTCTTTGGATCAAGGATGAAGAACGTAAATGTCTGTTGTCAGTAAGCCTTGCTCTCTCTGCCTGGAAAAAGAATAAATGGCAGGGGTGGGGTAGAGGGGAAATCACTGGCTGCTTTTCATCATCATGGCCTGACTTTTTTTTCCAGATATGAAGGGGAAAAAATATCAATTTGAAAGAGAACAAGAGAATTTGAAGCTCTCAACCTGTTCTTCTGACATCAAACCCTGGTCTCTCTACCAATGGCTAAGCCAGTCTAGTAACAGAGAGAAGTGAGCCATGGTGACAGGTACCTGTGAGGTAAAAATAGACTAGACAGCTGGACAAAGCCTTATATTTGTTTCCTGCTTTATCACCTCTGTTTTATGTAGTTGCAAGTATAACCTGTGACCTCAGGATTCTAATTCCATCTCCTCACTTTCGGTCAGAAAATAAAGGCAATCATTTGTAGACAAAAATTAAAGACTTGATTCCCAGAAGTTGAAAGGTAGCAATAAATTACTATCAGAACATATTCAAGTAGAATTGCTCAGAGATGTAACCTGCTCTGCTAGTGGTAAAACAGATTCAATTCCATGCAGAAAATACTCATGAAGGAAAAGCATCTCTAGAACTAGCCTGAATTTTCTTTCACGTCCTCCACTAAAAAAAAAAAATCGAACAAACCCTAATTTGCTCCCAGACTCTGTTTTTCATTAAATGTGATATTCATGTATAGGGGCACGTAGCATTTGCTTGTAATCCCTGCTGTGTTTGTATTACATTCTTAACACAGTAGCACTGCCATCATGAGATCAGTTTAAAACTTGGTAATGTACGTGGATATTAACCAGAATGTTAAGCCTATTAGATAACATCCCATCTTATAAAGCAAAGTCAAAAGGACAAGTACAGGAGATGCAGGTTTTTATTGTCCAAAAAAGTAATTCAGTTCTGATGGGTTTCAAACACATAAGGCTTGCCTTTATGGGATAAATATAGCCTTTGGAACTTCCTTGATTTATCGAGTTAAGCTCCACAATGATTTGTATTTTATTATCTGAGGAAGGGTTTTAGGCGCCTGGAACTTAACAAACAAGCCAATAGGACCAGCTTCAGTTGCTAGACAGATTATATGTTCATCTTGTATTTTTCAATCACCTGAGTTTTTTTTTTTTAATATTAATAACAATTATAACAATAATAAAGCTTACATAAGGAACAGGCTGGCAAGCAAAAATTAAAGAAACAACAGGTTCTGATAGTCATATCATTAACTAATACATTAAATTTCAAATGTAACTAATAATACACACTTCAGTTCTGTGTATTTTCTACTACACACTTGTATGTCCCTGTTTCAATACATCACTCCAGCAAACCAATATACTCTACCTTGCCTTGCATCAGTTTTTCTAGGAAATTCAGCTAGATAACATGTTGGTAAAGGGTATGATGAAAACATAGGCCAAGGATATGGATCATCAGCCTAAGGGGAAACAACCAAAGTGATAGCAAATTATATACATTAATATATACTAGGACACAACCCTAAGCAGGTTTATTCAGAAGTAAGTCCTATTGTGTTCAATGGGACTTACTCCAAGGAAAGTGAGGATTGCAGCTATATCTCTGAAATATGTGCAGATTCTTTGAATGAATGAAATGGACATTTTCAGAGATTTTTTTTTCACGTTATGTAGATACTCAACATGTTACATTTGTAAGTAGTAATCCATTCGAAATAACAACTGACAATAACAATTGTCAGTAGCTGAGTCTGAAAAGTTAACAAGCTATAACTAGGATGACCCATCCCCACACACAGCAGGGAAAATTACTGTTCTTAGAAAAAATACATTACTCTCAATTATATATCTTGATATGACTTGTGCTACAGTACAGACAATTTCCATCTCATCTTTAGGAGAAAGACAATCTGTAGATAAGTATGGCAGATAAAGGAAGATGTTTAATAAATGCTGCACCATGGGAATACTGAGTGCTAGAGGCATTTGGTTGTCACAGAAGCAATTCCAGTTGCTTCAGCACAACAAATACAAAAAGGTTTTAAACAAAATTATACCAGGAGAAAAAGAAAACACAATCAAATACAACACATATTTAAATAAAGAAATACCACAAATACCAGATATAAATGAAGCTCATTTGTATAGCACTATCCCATTGCCATATCTCTTTAATGGAACTCAGGGCCCAATCTTGTAGTGCCAGCGATACACGCATACCACCAGTTCTAACTGTCATAAATGTGCCATAAGGCATACTTATGGCACCGGGGAGGAGGGAGCACCAGTGCTGGGCCAGCACCAGTAAGCACTGAGCCTCAACACTGAGTGGATGGCCAGCAGGCACTCCTCCAGCACCAGCTGGTGGTAAGATTTCTCGGGCGGGGAGGAGAGGCAGGAAGTGGGCAGAATGGAGTGGAGGGAGGGGGGTGGGGACGGCAGCAGCCTCTGCCACTGCATCCCAACCCCCCCCCCCCAAGCCAGGTGTCCTGACACAGGTCTCCTCGGCTCTGTGTTTGCTCAAACACAGGTGCAGAGCGGAGGAGACCCACTGGCGGCAGTGCAACATTAACCAGGGTAACTGAGCAAATGCTCCCTTACCCGAGGAGACCCCAGTGGTAGCCTTGGTACCCATAGGATGCACCAGTTGCCATTCTGGCACCGCTGCAGCCCTGGCTGCCGAGTCGTTCAGGACTAGGTTGCCCAAAAGGCAGACTATAGGTATACAAAGAGCTGGCAGTTATTCAAAGGAATCACTGACTAAATAAATTCTAAAAAATTATGAATTAATTTTCAGATAGCAACATTCATTCCTCGTGAGGCCAAAAGTGGAGGAAAGTGTCAAATATGCATTTACAACCTTATGAAGAATTCTTGGAGGCAAGATTCGCTCTGTTGGTCCTCCAACATGATTTATCCTAACAAGAACATGGTTTCTCTCTACTGAGAGGCCATCAATTATAAAGTCTCTGCAAGAAAACAAAAATACAACTGCATGTTGAAATTGCTGAAAATCTGAAATACAGTTTCTCACAATGTAGTTTAAGCCAGTTGTTAACATGGGACTTGAATTTCGGTTTTGTGCAAGTTATCCACAGGGTAATAAAATATTGCATATAATATATATTATTACTATAATACATATAATATTACAAGCAAGACCCATCTGCATTAGCATGTGGCCAGCCTCGTAGTTTCTGAGCTAATATTCCCAAGAGCAACTTACAAAGTAGATACCAAAAGTGGGTACTGGTTGACTAAAAGTATCCATAGTGATATCACAAAGTTACAGATATGTTCCCATCACTACTATGCCACAGCCGCTATGTTGACAAGGCCCAGGAATACAGCAAAGATCTCTCATTTCTTCCTTATGTTATGCAGTTCCTTCATATATGCTTCCTACAAGCTGTATACCACCGTAGCATAAAATATTCCATTCTTGAGATTTCTTTCCTTAAAGCAGCTGCAGTGAGGGATCAATAGAAACAGTAACACTCCACTTTCATATTTGCAACTCCATAGTGCTCTATTGTTGACAACTGGCAGCTAAAGAACATCTTCCTTCTGCAATCCTAAGTGCAAAGAGAGCTCTCACGCCAAGTTTATAACCACAGTTAAGTTGTACATTCACATTAAAGCTATATGCGTGCAAGAGGGATGCTGCCTCCTACACTGATCAGAATGGAAGGTTGTGCAGAATCTTTAAGGATAGGATACACAGAACTATAAATCTAGTTGGAGCTAATATTTTAAATTACTGTTTCTTACCTAGAACCTCCAGATGTTTCAACTGCATTCTCTTTTTGGGCATCTAAAAGTACTTCTGATATTTTGTACTGAGATTCAAAAAGAAGAAGTGTGTCTAGATCACAGCACAATACATTTAATAACCTGTAAAATGAAGTACAGTGAAATAACAAAATATTTGTTAGAGTCTTGGTGACGCAAACATTGCTAAACTTCCACCAATGGTATTCTGAGTTGTTCAGATGAATTCAAAGTTAGCTTATTGCATGCATTTATTTTAAACTTCTAAATGCATTTAAGTACTAGGAGATAAGAACTTCATTATTAAAAATATCAATAGTAGCATGTTTATGAAAATGAAAGAGCAAGACTCTAGCCCATCCAGAGGCTTACAGTCTAGAAAACAGGCAGAAGGGAGGCAATAGAGAAAAGGAAGGGGAAACTGAAGCAGAGATAAATAGAAGAATATTCAGTCATTTCAGTTACGTATATTTAGGTTTACAGCCCAATTTGATGCATGTTCACTCAGTAGTAAGTCCCACTGAATTCAATGGAACCTGCTCCCAGGTGTGTATGTGGTAAGACTGCAGCCTTAGTTACAGTAAAGAATTTTATGAAAGTTCTGGGAATTGACAATATAACTGAAATTCCTCTAAAATGCAAAAAAGAATCTTGTAACATAGTGGTTCTCAAACAGTTAGTGTCAGGACCCACTTTTTTAGAATGAGAATCTGTCCGGACCCACCAGAAGTGATGTCATGACTGGAAGTGACATCATCAAGCAGGAAAATTTTTAACAGTCCTAAACTGCAATCCTAACCACACTTACCCAGAGTGACAATCATTGTTAAAAGCATATACATAGTAGCCTGTTAAAAGTACAGATCTGTAGCATTTCCCCAAAAGTAGTCACATACCAGTCTAATATAATAAAAATAAAATACTGAAACGGATGGGGACCACCTGAAATTGGCTTGCAACCCACCTAGTGGGTTCTGAACCACAGTCTGAAAAACACGGTTGTAACACCTTGCAGACTAACCAATATATTTTAGTGTATGCTTTCCTGAACTTATGCTGAAATAAACTGATTCATCTTTAAGGTGCTACAGGTCGCTTTTTTTTTTTTTTTTTTTTTTTTTTTGCTGCAACAGACTAACATGAATACCTTTCTGGAGGATGAAATTCCTCAGTGATGATGGTGACTATGAGTCCTTTGCACATGAGCATATAGAACTGCTTGAGTTCTATTAACTAATATCAACATTCCTCTTGGTTTTCACCAAGTTCATCTATTTATTCATCTGCCAGCAACTGTTACAAAAGGAAGATTTCTACTTAGAAGGCATGTCTGACAAGAGCAATTTTTATTCCCAAGTAGTCTCAAGTAAGAGACTAAGTTCAGCAGGTTTACTGTTAAATTTTGCGCCACAGCTACTAAATTATACTAGGTTGTGTCTGTTGTAATTATTACTAGCTGAAACAACTTGCAATTGCAACAAAACTTAAAACAAAAATGTTATTTCATACAAGCAACAACACTGCTATCATGATAGAGGATGGGTGCCAAGAAGGTGGAAAGTAAGCACAATATATAAGAGGACAGATCAGACAATCTTATCTTTTAAGACAATAAAAAAGTAGTTGCCAATGACACATCCCCTTTATCAACAAAGAAGAGGAAAATCTTCACTACTTCCTAGGAGGCAAAATTCAGACTATGCTAGTTTGCTATGAGAAGATGTGTTTTTAAAAATTGTTATTTATTTTACTCAGAAGCAGGGCCATTTTGTTCAGTAAGACTTAGGTTGTAATCCTATTCTACTCACCGGAAACAAAACACCTCTAGCTGTGTTGGACTACAATAGCCTACTAAAGCAGAAAGAAAAGGAAAAAAACTTGTGACACCTTAACTCAGGGGTCCTCAAACTTTCCCCTGACATGACCCACCTGCTCTGTGGTGGAGGGCACTGTGGCCAAACTTCATTCTCCAGCACCAGGCCTCTGGAAGCAACTGGAAGTCACTTTCATGAACCCAGAAGTAAACCATAAAACACTTTATGGCTCCTTCTAGAGTCCTGCGGAGGCCTCCTAAGGCCTCTAATTTAGTCCACACAGCTCCAATTTGGAGCCAACAGGACGAAACAGCAGATGGAAGGGCCCAACCAGGACCTACCAGACACTGGGTTGCAACCCACCAAGTGGATCATGACTCACAGTTGAGAAACCCTGCATTAGCCCATTTTTTGTGGCATAGGCTTTCGTGGCCAGAGCTCACTTCAAAGGATGAATGAAATCTTCTAAAATTGGCAGATTTATATATTCACCCCCCCCCCCCGCAGAATCCAATGGATACAGAGACAAATATTGTAAACAGTGGGGGCAAACGAATATGAAATGCAAGAGGTTATGACATTTCTCTACAATGCTCAAATATGTGCAGAGTGACAATTCACAAAGCAGTAATGATGAACAACATCATCTTCCTAGCTTTGTTATGCTAATTTAACACCTGCAGTGAGGAAGAAAACTACACCAATCACTGCCAATTGAGTAATCATACTGAGGATAACGCCTTATGGATCTAATAAACTGTGTTCTAGTCCACAAAAGTTTATGTCACCAATAAATCTGTTAAATCTTTAGAGGTGCCATAAGACCCTTTTGCATCATTAGAAGAAAAAAATGGCTCTATCACATTATATCACATAGCTAGTGAAACCAAAGTGATCTTCTTCATGGCATGTTACCTCCTGGCACCTGGAAACATTCAGCATAACATGGCAGCGGACTTTGTTTTTCTTTTCAGTTGGCCACTGATAATTTACCTACTTCAAGCCTTGCAGTATGTTCTTCTGGGTTACACAAGTTATTGTTACTCATACCATACCAGACAGTCTAGGACAGTGGTTCTCAAAGTGGTGGGTTGTGACCCACCATTGGAACCTAAAAGGGTCACTTTCCCCTTAAGGGGAGTGATCCATAAATGAGTGCCCTGACAGCACTGCAGGGATTGTGGCACTGTGGGCACCAAGGTGCATTTATACATACCTGGGGGGATTTACCATCCCCCATCCCAGAAAGTCCTGGAGGCATGCAGTCCCCTCTGTGAGTCCGCGCCCCCCCCCCCCGCTGTAATGGGCTCCAATCTTCCAGTTTGCAGTCAGAGCTGTGGGTTCTGGAACTTCCGAAACCGGAAGTGGGCTCTGACGGCAGATCAGAGCCCACTGCAGCAGAGAAAAGTCTCATAGAGGGGGCTGCGGGCCTCCAGGAACCTCTGGGAGACTGCACAAGTCCCCCTCAGGTATGAGTAAATGCACTTGGGTGCCTGCTGCACCACAATCACTGCAGCACTGTTGGGACATCCTCCCTACCCCAGTCCCCACTCCCACAAGTACATATCCTAGGTCAGGGGTGTCAAACTCCACATAGCATTCATGATGCCTGCTGAGGGCTGGAAGTGATGTCATTAGGCAGGAAGTGATGTCATTAAACAGGTCATAACCAAAAATAAACACTTTTTTCTCACTTAGGAACTCATTAGCTGCAAATAACAAAAGAGAAAATATACAAATCTTGATCATATTTCAGATATGGGAGATATGGGAGAGCCCAATTTTCATGTGGGCTGCCCTTTCAGCAGTAACACCGCAGCACTACTCAGCAGCTGAAAGCCTGAGGGTCGTATACAAAGCTTCCGTGGGCTGCATCCGGCCCCTGGGTCTTATGTTTGACACTCCATCTTAGGTTCTTAGACTCCTAGAGAGTTTGAGAACCACTGGTCTATGGTAACATATATGCAAGTGTTCAGAAATAGTTGCCCATTATATTAATCAAAAATTGCACAGTCGAATACCACTGTTGTAAATGAATATTCACATAAAGGCTAATGGGTTCTGAGCTGTCTGCGACAGATCAGGAGGGAGATCTTGGGGTGGTGGTGGACAGGTCGATGAAAGTGTCGACCCAATGTGCAGCGGCAGTGAAGAAGGCCAATTCTATGCTTGGGATCATTAGAAAAGGTATTGAGAACAAAACAGCTAATATTATAGTGCCATTGTACAAATCGATGGTAAGGTCACACCTGGAGTATTGTGTCCAGTTCTGGTAGCCGCATCTCAAAAATGACATACTGGAAATGGAAAAGGTGCAAAAGAGAGCGACTAAGATGATTATTGGGTTGGGGCACCTTCATTATGAGGCATTTGGGCCTCTTTAGTCTAGAAAAGAGACGCCTGAGGAGGAACATGATTGTATTTGTATTGGCAACCTTCAGTCTCGAAAGACTATGGTATCGCGCCCTGAAAGGTGGTTCTGGAACAACGTCTAGTGTGGCTGAAAAGGCCAATCCGGGAGTGACAATCCCTTCCACACTGGGAGCAAGTGCAGTCTGTCCCTGGTCTGTCTCCCTGGCTATGGACCTTCCTTCTTTGCCTCTTTGCCTCAGACTGCTGGCAAAGTGTCTCTTCAAACTGGGAAAGGCCATGCTGCACAGCCTGCCTCCAAGCGGACCGCTCAGAGGTCAGGGTTTCCCACTTGTTGAGGTCCATCCCTAAGGCCTTCAGATCCCTCTTGCAGATGTCCTTGTATCGCAGCTGTGGTCTACCTGTAGGGTGCTTTCCTTGCATGAGTTCTCCATAGAGGAGATCCTTTGGGATCCGGCCATCATCCATTCTCACAACATGACCGAGCCAACGCAGGCGTCTCTGTTTCAGCAGTGCATACATGCTAGGGATTCCAGCACATTCCAGGACTGTGTTGTTAGGAACTTTGTCCTGCCAGGTGATGCCGAGAATGCGTCGGAGGCAGCGCATGTGGAAAGCATTCAGTTTCCTCTCCTGTTGTGAGCGGAGAGTCCATGACTCGCTGCAGTACAGAAGTGTACTCAGGACGCAAGCTCTGTAGACCTGGATCTTGGTATGTTCTGTCAGCTTCTTGTTGGACCAGACTCTCTTTGTGAGTCTGGAAAACGTGGTAGCTGCTTTACCGATGCGTTTGTTTAGCTCAGTATCGAGAGAAAGAGTGTCGGAGATCGTTGAGCCAAGGTACACAAAGTCATGGACAACCTCCAGCTCATGCGCAGAGATTGTAATGCAGGGAGGTGAGTCCACATCCTGAACCATGACCTGTGTTTTCTTTAGGCTGATCGTCAGTCCAAAATCTTGGCAGGCCTTGCTAAAACAATCCATGAGCTGTTAGAGATCTTTGGCAGAGTGGGTAGTGACAGCTGCATCGTCGGCAAAGAGGAAGTCACGAAGACATTTCAGCTGGACTTTGCTCTCAGTCTGGAGAGGTTGAAGAGCTTTCCATCTGATCTGGTCCGGAGATAGATGCCTTCTGTTGCAGTTCCAAAGGCCTGCTTCAGCAGGACAGCGAAGAAAATCCCAAACAAGGTTGGTGCAAGAACACAGCCCTGCTTCACACCGCTTCGGATGTCAAAGTGATCTGATGTGGAGCCATCGAAGACAACAGTTCCCTTCATGTCCTTGTGGAAGGATCTGATGATGCTGAGGAGCCTGGGTGGACATCCGATCTTGGGGAGAATCTTGAAGAGGCCGTCCCTGCTGACCAGGTCGAAAGCCTTCGTGAGATCTATGAAGGCTATAAAGAGTGGCTGTCGTTGTTCCCTGCATTTCTCCTTCAGTTGTCTAAGGGAGAATACCATATCAGTGGTGGACCTGCTGGCTCGGAATCCGCACTGTGATTCTGGATAAACGCTCTCTGCAAGTATCTGGAGCCTCTTTAGTGCAACTCGGGCAAACAACTTTCCTACAACGCTAAGGAGAGAGATGCCACGGCAGTTGTTGCAGTCACCCCTGTCACCTTTGTTCTTGTACAGCGTGATGATGTTTGCATCCCTCATGTCTTGAGGTACTTCACCTTCTCTCCAGCAGAGACAGAGTATTTCATGCAGCTCAGTAGTGATGATCTCTTTGCAGCACTTTAGGACTTCAGCAGGGATGCTGTCTTTTCCAGGTGCCTTGCCAAAGGCAAGGGAGTCCAGGGCCACGTGAAGTTCTTCTAGGGTTGGTTCATTGTCAAGCTCCTCCAGCAAAGGCAGGCACTCAATGTTGTTCAGCGCTTCTTCGGTGACTACATTTTCTCTGGAATATAGCTCAGAGTAGTGCTGCACCCAGCATTCCATCTGATGCGCCCGATCCTGGATGACCTCGCCTGTGGTAGACTTCAGAGGGGCAATTTTCTTCAGAGGGACATGATTGAGACATACAAAATTATGCATGGGAAGAATAAAGTGGATAGAGAGATGCTCTTTACACTCTCACAAAACACCAGAAACAGGAGACATCCACTAAAATTGAGTGTTGGGAGAGTTAGGACAGACAAAAGAAAATATTTCTTTACTCAGCATGTGGTTGGTTGGTCTGTGGAACTCCTTGCCGCAGGATGTGGTGACGGCATTTGGCCTGGATGCCTTTAAAAGGGGATTGGACAAGTTTCTGGAGGAAAAATCCATTATGGGTTACAAGCCATGATGGGTATGTGCAACCTCCTGATTTTAGAAATGGGCTATGCCAGATGCAAGGGAGGGCACTAGGATGAGGTCTCTTGTTATCTGGTGTGCTCCCTGGGGCATTTGGTGGGCCGCTGTGAGATACAGGAAGCTGGACTAGATGGGCCTATGGCCTGATCCAGTGGGGCTGTTCTTATGTTCTTAATATTACTGGGGCTAATTGGCTGGACGCATACTCAGTCTGTAACTGGTAGTATTTAATGTAATTATCACCATCAAGTGGTCAGAAGAGTTTAACATAGGAACATCTCTCATTGAGTCAGATAGTCCAAGCAACTGCAACAGCCTCATCTCTGTATAAATTTATTTCTTCCCTTTCTTGCCCTTATTTATAACTAAAAAGAGAAGCTGTAATGAGGAGCTGATCTCTATCTACCTTCCTTGATCTGCAAAAGGAACAAGAAGCGAGAACAGCTACTTTCTCTAAGTCAAAGACTATGAACACCAAATACAAAAAAAACCCCAATATAGAAAATGAACCACAATAACTAACTATATTAAAACTAGGCTTGACAGGGACTAAGATTACAGGAAGAGAATAATGGTTTTAATCCAGATAATGTATTGTTAAAGCCAAGAATCCAATTTAAATTCCTTATGCACTAACAGAAAGCATTGTGGCACTTAGGTACAAATAAAAAGCTGAAATTTGACCTGACGCTTGTCATTGTTGTTCAGAAAGAAGGACACACATAACGCTGCAACAACAACTACTTTAAAATACTTCCTGAGGATTACACTGAATACATAGAAGTTAATTAACTGATGCCAGGGAGCTGGGAAATTTAGTTTCCAATGGCTCCTGGTTCAGTTATTTTTATCTAGAAGCTAACAAAAACACTATTTCCCTGGACCACCTTACAGAGGAGGCCTTCACAGCTGCTGCTATCCCTCCCCATCAGTTATTTCTACCACCACCACCACATTCCCCATAAGCAATGGTGCATTTGGAGGACAATTAGGAAAAGCTTGCAGCAGTTTCCCCCATGTGTACCATCATTAACAAACTCCCAGGTTTTCCAAGAGTGATAAAAGTCAGAAGGAAGTTTCCCAACCATTATACTTGAGAGATATCAGAATATCTTGCTATTTCCATTCTAATGTCTTACTTCTAAATCACAAGTCTCTAGATCAGAGAAACACATTTTATAAAAAAAAAAGTAAAAAAAATATTAAGGAAGTGTATTCCTTAATTCCACTAGCTAAACACACGTAACTACTGTAAACAATCTAAACCAGGGATGTCAAATAAAAGGCCAGTGGGTCAGATATGTTCCATCAAAGCTCTTAAACTGGCTTGCATGATAACTGGGCTCTCCTAGCACCACTAGCAGCTGCTTTCAGCTGTTGAGCTGAAGTAACACATCAGCAGAAGTTGTGCTGCTGAAAAGCAGTAGAGGAAGAGCTCAATTATCAAACAGGTTGCCCTTTCAGCAGCGCCAGTTCTGCCAAGACATCACTTTGCAGAGAACCTCTCAGCTGCTGAGCTACAAAGTGACACCTCAGAAGTGATGCTGCTGAAAGAGCAGCCTTCGTGATAATTTGGCTCTCTCATATCTTCAAAAAATGATCAACATTTGCATATTTTTTCTTCCGTCTTTTGCAGCTAATGAGTTCCTAAGGGCGCAATCCTAACCAACTTTCCAGCACTGACAAAAGGGCAATGCAACTTCGAGGTAAGGGAACAAACATTGCCTTACCTTGAGGAGGCCTCCGTGACTGCCCCCCAATTGCAAGATGCAGCATGTGTCCCACTGGTGCAGCTATGCCAGTGCTGGAAAGTTGGTTAGGCCTGAGCCCTAAGTGAGGTAAAAGTGCTTATTTCCACTGGTCATTTCCGCCCCACATTGCACATATGCAACAGGGATCAAACGTGTATACTGGAGGCTGGGCAGAAATGGGTTAATGTTGTTAGTTCCTGCTTAATAACCCTCAGCATTAGTTGTTGTTAGTTCCAGCCCTCAGCAAGCATGATGAATGCTATTTAGCTCACTGCATGAAAAAGTTTGACATTCCTGCTCAAAACAAACAAGGTGATATACATTGCCATAAATCTGTAATCTGATAACTGAGTATCTTACCTGAGTCCAAAGATATGTGACTGCTCATAATTGAACAATGAATGAATTTTAGCTTCGGTGTTCACTATTATAAGCCTGTCAATTATATCCTGAGGAATAAAAGAATTTTTTTTTACTATTTTGTCATTTTATCAAGACCAACGGTTTTCAGAGACAACATTACTTCCTATTAAGCAGTTGTTTTAAAAAAGTTAATGGCACATCTGACCAGAAAGACAAATACAGTTAAGATATGAATTTGGTTATTAAATGTCCTTACAAGTAGTTTCCAAGCTAACAAGTAGTATAGAATTGCATCACCTATAGTCATCAAGTATTTTATTTAATGCCCAATGCATCTATTTTTAAACCTATCTGTACATCAGGGAAAACACTAACTGTTCCTAACTGAAAGTTAGCTTATTTTCTGAAAAGTTTATGCAGTCTTGGGAATGTGAGTGCTTCTGGTAATGGTTGGCAACCTTCAGTCTCGAAAGACTATGGTATAAGCCTACAGCACCCAGTATTCCCAGGCGGTCTCCCATCCAAGTACTAACCAGGCCTGACCCTGCTTAGCTTCCAAGATCAGATGAGATTGGGCATGCGCAGGGTAACAGTTGCTATCAGCAAAGAATTGAGGTTTACTAATGTATTCAAATTGTGGTTTGATTTGAGCTTACATCCAAAAAGCTCAACACACCTCTGGCAGCATGCAAGGCAGTCAAACTCTGCCCAACTGCAGCTTACATAACAGTCAAGAGCAAGGCTTTGCTCCTTAAGGATCCTCCCAGAGCCTCATAGAGAGATTCAGAGAGCTAATGTGAGCGGCCAACAAAACTTGGAATGCAGTGTCATCAATATGTTGATGACACACAAATGAATTTTTGTTTTCCATCGGACCCAAGAGAAGAAATAAGTTACTTGTGCCAGTGCCTGGACTCTGTTATGGGCTGGATAAGGGAGCATAGAATGGAGGATAAATCCAGACAAAAAAGTTGATGCAAGGAAGCCATGCAACCTCCGGAGAACAGGCCCACTTGCTCTCAATCAAGTCACACAGATCACGTTCATAAATTGGATGGGGATCCTAGACTCTGCCTTGCTCCTTCATGATAATACCAGTGTGCCAAGTTCACATTTTTATCATATTTTAGGTGATATTACAACAAAATAGTTAGTACATGAAGCACTCTGAACACTCAAAAGTGTTATAGAAATGCTCTTAGTATTAACCTTTTGACTGTCATTATGTGCTGAAGGTTGACCTTACTATGTTATGCATAAAAAAGGAAGAATGTACAGCAGAAACCACAGAGATAAAGAAGTGGAGATGTTGAAATCATAAACATGCATTAAGGAGTGGATGATAACTTGCATGCTTATGGCAACACTATCTAGCTCAGGGGTGTCAAACTTATTTCATAGCAAGGGCTGAATAGCATTCATGATGCCTGCTGAGGGTCGGAAGTGATGTCATTAGGCAGGAAGTGATGTCATTAAACAGGTCATAACAAAAAATAAGCACTTTTTCTAACTTAGGAACTCATTTGCTGCAAATGACAAAGAGAAAATATGCAAAGCTTGATCATATTTCAAGATATGGAAGAGCCCAATTTTCATGTGGGCTGCCCTTTCAGCAGTAACACCTAAGCACTGCTCAGAAGCTGAGAACCTGAGGGCCAGATAAAAAGCTTCCGCGGGCTGCATCCGGCCCCCAGGCCTTAAGACGGCAGATCAGAGCCCACTGAAGCAGAGAAAAGTCTCATAGAGGGGGCTGCGGGCCTCCAGGAACCTCTGGGAGACTGCACAAGTCCCCCTCAGGTATGAGTAAATGCACTTGGGTGCCTGCTGCACCACAATCACTGCAGCACCGTTGGGACACCCCCCCTACCCCAATCCTCACTCCCACAAGTACATATCCTAGGTCAGGGGTGTCAAACTCCACATAGCATTCATGATGCCTGTTGAGGGCTGGAAATGATGTCATTAGGCAGGAAGTGATGTCATTAAACAGGTCATAACCAAAAATAAACACTTTTTTCTCACTTAGGAACTCGTTAGCTGCAAATAACAAAAGAGAAAATATACAAATCTTGATCATATTTCAAGATATGGGAGAGCCCAATTTTCATGTGGGCTGCCCTTTCAGCAGTAACACCGCAGCACTGCTCAGAAGCTGAGAACCTGAGGGCCAGATAAAAAGCTTCCGCGGGCCGCATCCGGCCCCCAGGCCTTAAGTTTGACACCCCTGATCTAGCCATTCTTTGTCTTTTAATCCATTTTTGCTGGGCCCACAGGTGTACACATTTGATCCCAGTTGTATGTATGCTACATTGGGAGAAATGGCTTAATATTGACCATCTGAAAAGCAGAAACCTAGCATCTTCACCACAAACCCACTGTGACACCAACACAAGATTAGGACGGAGGCCAATGCAAAAAACCCATTTTATCAGTGTTTGCAGGTGTTGCCCTCAACAGGGATCAGGTATATAGAAATTAGATAAATCTTCAGCAGTAACCCATTAAAATGCATTTAATTATTGTAGTCATATAACAAGCTCTAAGCCCATATCACAGAAGAAAAAGTTCCAATAGTGCCAACCCAACAATAAAGTCATGGCAACTAGATCAGTATGGTCCTAATTAGTATTTCCAGTCAAAAAGAGGAAAACACAAAATAAGCAAGAACAAGCAGAACAGTCTTTGTCAAGATCATCTGCAGAGGTGACAGCCCATCAGGCCTTTAAAAATTCTAATCTCTCTAAAGTTGAAAAGCAAACATCTGGCTGACCACAGGCTTACAAACAATTATTCAGACTTTTCACAGGATAGATATGCAAAACAGACATAAATTTTCCCTTGGATTTCTGCTTCTAAAATGTAACCTATCATTAAAAAAAGAAAAAAAGACACCTTTTATGGTTTTGTTACATTTGGGGATGGCACAACTAAAGCACAAGGATTCCAGCACACAGGTCAAATACTCTCCCTAGCAGGCTAATCGTTAAAGACCAAGACAAGGGAAGTGGAGCTTTGGTTGCTTTACTGTTTGTAGGAAAAACTATCCATCTATGAATCACACACACACACACATACGCGCGCGCGCGCAAATAAACCAATTATATAAAGAAGAATGTGATCAGATCTCTTGCTTACATTTGAAATAAAGATTCTGTAACACAACCAAAAAAAGCAGCATCTGCAAATTATTAAATACTACATCTCTCCCTATAACTGGATGAGGAAAAAGGGGAAAAACCGATCCACACTGGGTAATGTGTGCATATACTGCCCTCATGCTGCATGCAATAAAAAATGCTGAAAGTGTATTCCAAATCTATTACTGACAGGGGAAAAAAAATCAAACCAACGTGAACTTACTACCAACGTGGTAAAATAATTATAGTATAGAGTTTTTATTTTTTTCCCCCAAAAGGATGAACAGAGAAAGCTACTTACTAGAATATTTGAAGGAACTTCACGAAGAGAATATTCTTGTTTATTAGGTATCTCTTGATCACCTATCAGTTCATAAACAGCAGGGTAGGACAACAAGTTTATCAGAGCTAGAAAAGACTAAAGTAGGAGACAGAATGATACAGTAAATAAACTGTTTATTGGCATTAAGTTTAAGTTATAACAAGAATCTATAAATACTTTGGGCCTCACACATATGACATTTAAAATGTGCAGTGACAGTTTTTATTAGGCCACACTTTGTCGGTGTTGGAGTTTTCAGGCCTTTGATTTACACAGAATGAAAAGGCAGGTATATTTCTCAAGCAGAGCAAGGTTGGATATAAGCAATAAAAGGCATCTTCCTGTGGGAAAAGAAGGCAGGAGGGAGATCCAACACAGGCTGGTAATTAGAGGGGCGGGAATTTGGTATGGCAGATCAACCAAGATATAACTGCTGGGTAGCAAACAAGGAAGGACAATGTCATCAGAGGCAGTTTCTGGTCAAATGCTGCTGTCTCTTTAGCTAAGACCAATCTCTGCCCCTCCCCCCCGCCCCACTATTTAAATTTGAACCAATGGATGTTAATGCAGTTCTTTCTAAAAGCCAATCTGGTATGGTGCTGATGGCAGCTGGTAGAGAGTCGACAACAAGACAGCCACAGCAGGCCATGTCACCCTAGCTTCCCTTTCTCCCCACTCAGGGCCAACTAAATCCTTAGATTTAGGGCTATTTACATAATAACACATTCACAGGCACACACTACCTAAACTCTATGTATGCCAAAGCTTTCCCTTTCAAGAATGTATTAAGAACAAATAATCATTAAATTTGCTATCTAACATATAAGCAGGCCCAATAAAATCAGTGAAGAAAATTATTGCTATGTCACATCAGGATAGAAAAGGGGATGTATAATAAAACTGCAGGAAATAATTTGATGGCTCACAAAGCAATGGCAACTTTCAGTATATGGCAGGAGCAGCCATTTTACTGTTACTTTTCAAAATACGCTCATTTAAATTCTGCCAAAGAAAATGTTATTGCTGAGGTGGTTATTTATAAGAAACTTAGACCATGACTTTTCTTTCTTTACTGTTTCATTCTGGATAATTGTCTTTATTTGTAGATGTCAGTAATTGTGTTCTGTGTTATGGCCTCTGGCTAACATAATAAAACTGATTGATTGAAACATTCTCACTGAAGTTGAAAACACCCTGTTGTGATTACACAGAACTCCTTTAGATTAGACTGAAACCTTTTTACTTCTATTCTGTAGGCTACAAAACTATGCACACATTCTTGAGAGTCTGGTGTATGAGTCTGTGTATGAACACATAGGACTGCACTGTGAAATGAGAACACTAAACCAGTTTAGGACCACTCTCAGCCCAATACTATTATTTTACTGTTTTTGCAAGGCTTGGATTTATCATAATACTCAAACAATAATGAGAAGCTAGAGGCAAGTCAAAGAAAACCCAAAGCAAAATGTTAAAATTCATTTAAATGTCATATTTATGAACAAATACAGGCGTGCTCTGGTGCTGGAAGGGGTTCTCTTCTGGAACCCCCCTCCGCTCCCTGTAATTAATTGAAACTGGGGATAACCAGGGATACCCCCCGCCCTCTGAAGACGAGGGGAGCTGGGCTCCCCTTGCCTCTGGAGGCCCACAGAAGCCATGTGTGACCACAGCCCGTGCAGACCTCAGAATGGCCTAAAAAGGCATTTTAAAAAATCTGGTTTTATGATAAAACCGGAAGTAATGTTTAATGCTGTATAAAGAGTACAGTGGTGCCTCGCAAGACGAAATTAATTCGTTCCGCAAGTCGTTTCGTATTGCGAAAATTTCGTCTTGCGAAGCGTGGTTTCCCATAGGAATGCATTGAAATTTAATTAATGCGTTCCTAAGAGCAAAAAAAGTCAGAACAAAGTCAAATTTGGTTTACAAAGTGTTTATTAAGTGCTCTTTAAAGGCATACATACTGTACAGAGGATTTCAAAAATTTCAAGCACAAAACTTCAACTTTTTAATTTTAAAAATTCATCTTGCGAAGCACGGCATAGAAAAATTCGTCTTGCGAGTCAGCAGAAAAAATTACAAAAACGCTTTCATCTTGCGAGTTTTTCGGTGTACGAGGCATTCGTCTTGCGAGGCACCACTGTACTTTTTTTTAGGCCATTGTGATGCCTGCAGCAGCCACAGGTAGTCATGTACAACCTCTGTGAGCCTCAAAAGACCTTCCAGAGGCGAGGGGAACACAGCTTCTCCACAGACCCAATTTGCAGTTAAGTGAAACTGCGGATATGGGATCCGTGGATACAGGGCCCCCTGTATACAAAAACCAAACTGCACAAAGTCAAATCACCTTCTGACAGCTTCGGTCAATGGGATCTACTGGTGTTGATCTGGGATGAATTACTCTGATATCATCTCTTCCACACTCTAGAACACTCCACAATTCAGTCACAAGTGCTTTTATGAATCCTAGGAAGAGAACTTTTTTATGTTATTCACAAAGATGGCACCCCAGTCTCTCCATAACCTGAGACACTAGAAAGGAGGAACACTTTCTAGGATAGATTATCTTTTAGTGGAAGTAGCCTATTAGTGTTCACAATCGGATACTACGACTGCAGACTTTAACCAATGCAATCAGCTGTCTTTTGTAACACACAAGGTTTCTTACACGGTCTCTTTGTCTGCAGTTTTCCTACCCAGATACATACCTTAACATAGTGAAACAGTTGTTATAGTCAGCTATTCAACTCAGGTCGTAGCCCTGCCTATGGCTTCATATGCCCTTCATTCTGGGAGAGTCTATATCTCACCTAAATATGTTTTAGCTTCCCCACAGTTTATCTTGTGGTAACTGAACACAGAAAAATGTTCTGCTCACATTTCTCACCATGGCACTAACATGTATTTCAATATATTGAAACTTCTTCCTTGGTCTATCATAGGTGACTAACAAAATTTTAAAAATGTAATTAAATATAGCGGGCACAATCCTGGCTTCTGCATGTGTAGACCTGCTGCTTGTAGTGCACCCTATGCATTAAAATCCTCCCATCCTGGCTGACAATATGCATGTGCAATGTTGCCATGGGGAAGAAAGGCTCTCCTACTTCCCAAGTAGGCCCTGCCTACTTCTGTCAAGGTCCTATTCAATGTAAATAACATGAGGACCTGGAAAGATGCAAGCCTCTGAACAAGACAAGGTGACATGAGAGAAAGCCTCTGCTTCCTGGGATGACTTGGCAACACACCTGGCCCAGCACCACAAACGCACAAGAATAAGTTGACAGGAATGGGGATGCTAACTTATTCCTCATGTTCTTCTCCACATAATGCAGAAAATTGTATCCCATTAGAAAAAAGAAAGGTCCCTTGTTCAAGTACCAAGTCATTACTGACCCTTGGAGTGTTGCCGCTTCTGCAACGCTTCTGTGGCAGACTATAAATGGGTCTGTTTGCCATTGCCTTCCCCAGTCATGTTATCTTTCCCCCAACAAGCTGGGTACTCATTTTACTGACCGCAGAAGGATGGAAGGCAGAGCTGACCTTGAAGCAGCTACTTAAGTCACTGGGACCAAATTCAAATCATGGGGAGAGTTCTCACTTGCAATACTGCAGTCTACCGCTCTGTGCTCTTTGTATCCCATTAAGCAATACCAATTAAATACACACCAAATAAATTACTTGGAATCCTGCCTCATTCTCTTTTGTCCCTCATTGTACCACAGTATATACACACAAAAACAAAGTTCAGTTATGAGAAAAAGAGTACAAATATAAGAAATCTGCAGTAGTAGGACCCATTAACACTATTCAGTGTTACATTACAAAGCTTTATTCTCTTTCACGTACTTATTTAAAATAAGATGCACGAGAAACAAAAATTACCTGAACTTTGTAGAGCTATAGCACCTGAAGCAGTTGCTGCCACCTGTGAAACAATTACCCCATAGCCAAACTTTTCACATCCACTGACCTGTCATAAAAGAATACAACCAACATGAAATTACAAAGTTTCAAACACATCAACTCTGTTAACAGGAACACAGACCATGGGAGATGATAATACTTGCAGATCTTTAATGAGTCTCAATTCGTTTTCCAAACATCCAGGTATATAAGTGCATGTACCATTAGACCCCTAACTCAGGGCCTAGGAGAGAGGGGTAAAGGGGGTAATTTGTACCCGGGCCCAGGGTCAAAAGGAGGGCCCAGGAGACAAAGGAGGGGGCCCAGAAATTTCCTAGGATCATACAATTTCCTGTCTACTCAGACTTGCTGCCCGCATGGGATGCTGGTGACACTACCACAACTAGGGATGCGGGGGACACTACTGATGCCACATGGGTTAGTAGACCTGGGTTCCAAAGTCTTTTCCAGCTGTCTCTATCCAACCCCCACCCTGTTTTGCCCGTCCCTGCCCCTATTCTGCTTTCCCATCACCACCTTCCCCCACTGTTTCACCCCTCCCCATTTGCAAAGGGGCCCAAAAAAAACTTTGTACCTTCTGATAAAATTCTTCTCAGAGGCCCTGCCCCAACTAACAGTATGGTGTTATTATATAGTTCTGACAGAGATAGGTTATGGGACAGGCCATAAAGATGGTTCCGGCAAAACAAAAAGTCAAAACATTGCATGAGCTTATATTCTAATTTTATTATTATCATTATTAATTTTTTTAAATGATTGCATCTACCTGGAGATTTTTTGTGAATCTGTTGAACATGAAGGTCACACATTCATTGACTATTCCTGTATTCTGTAGCAGCAAAAGTCCTTTTGGTGTGGCAGTAAAATTCAGCAAGTCATCCAACAATGTCTCTTCCAATACAATACTAAAATACATAACAAGATTTTTTTAAAAATGAAGATGAAACAAAAACATATATCGCCCATCCACCCAACTTGCATCCTATCCTCAATGAAAAGAGAAATAGCTTCAATTGCTTTAATTGAGACGCTTTAATTGCATTAAATACTCTTTTGCTACATGGAAGATATGAGCTGCTATACCAGCATATAAATATCCGTCTGAAAGCTTTTTTTTTAAATTCAGTATTGCCTGCTCTGTCCCATTCACCATATGGCTGTAATTAATTCATTTAGAAAAGCATCTGTATGTCAAGTTATCCCCAAAGTACAGTGCAACTGTCTTCCTGGAAGGTTACAGCTTCTCTACGATATCTAATATGTTTGTTAATTCTGCTAGACCGCATATCTTCACACTGCAATGGTGAATGAGTAGCTGATTCGTGGAAAAATAATACTTTCTCACATATATAAGAGAGGCTGCTAGCAACACTGCGACAATTAATGACTTTCTTCATTTTCTCCGTCTGACAAAAGTGAGAGCAGAATGTTAATAGGAAGGCTTCAAGGCAGACAGATGATAACTTCTCTCAATGAATTCTACATGGAAACAAATCCAGCTGTTAATTATGGGCACACTTACTTGGGCTCTAATCTTGGATCATATCCACTGATCACAATAAACATGTATACTCTTACTGCCTGATCTTATTAGAAGTAAGACACAGGGAAATCAGATAAATCAGTCAAGTTCCCTCATCCCACTCACATTAACACACACATCAAAGAAAACATTTTTGAGTGCAGCAAGGCAGAGCAAGGGTAAAAAGGGTAAAAAGACAGCTCCCTTGGAAAAAGGCAGCCACATGAAACAAACACACAAAACTCTCTGTGACAAGTGTTGGGCAGCCCAACCCTGAGCTGCCCAGCGTGCAGGGCTGCCGCGGTGCCAAAACGGCGACTGCAGCATTAAACGCGCCCTGGGCAGCTGCTGCCACCACCTCCTCGGGAGAAGGGGACTTTTGTCCTCGTCCCCCAAGTAAGGGAAACAGCCTCACAATGGAGCTACTTGATTCTACAGTGGATCTTGAGCTGGCGCAGAATCGAAGAGTCCTGTGTCAGACCAAATGGTCTGAAACGGGGCTCTGGATCCGGTGGAGTCAAACTCCACTGGTTCCACCCCCCTCCCACCCTGCTCCCTCTTCCCACCACGCCTCTTCCCCACCCTCCACCTGTATCCCCCTACCCTGGAACACCTCTTCCCCACCTCCCCCCACACCCTGACTCACCTCTCTGTCACCAGCGGTCTAGGCACAGTACTGGAGCTGGCCCAGCGCAGGCTTGCACTGGGCTAGCTCCAGCATTCAGCTGGTACTAACCCTCACAAACATGCTTTATGGCACGTTTGTGATGGTATGCCAGTGGTAAGCAGGCGCACCAAGTTCAAGACTGGGTTCCTAGTCTGTGCAGCCGAAAGGAGCCCTTATGCCAGGGGAGGAAAGTTACAAGGGGAGCCTCAACAGCACTAGGCAAAGCAGGGTGCTGATAGCTCACTGCACAAAGACATGAGCTGGGAGCCAAGCAAGATGGGTTTGAGTTTAACCAAGGAATTTACCCTAATTAGCAACACTCACCTTTCGCATGACGGGCCAAAAACACCCATGGCAGGGACAAGGGAGGAGGGGCAGAACTAGAATCCACACCGGCTATTCCACAAAGTTGCTCTTTAACTACCCAGCCACAGCAGGAGACAGGCAAAGAGCACATCATCTGGCATTTAGCAGCTTGTATCATCACAAACTGGGAGGCTGTAGCACATGAACCTACCAAAGGGAGCACTGCACAAGCAATCTCTGGGCTGGCATTTGACACAGATAACCTACTGTGGTGGCCCAACCAGCTAGCCACACCCACACCCACACCCCATGCCCTTTGATGTATCGCTATCACCTGGTAGCATGGCTGTCAATATGTTGCCCTATTATTCCCTATGGAGTTATTCTTGCCTATGCCAGCTCTGTTGTTGGCATAGCATTTTTTCAGCCTAGGGGGCAAGTCCATCATCTGAAAGCGGGATAGGATGTGGTGTACAGTGACTCCTCCTTTTCCCTCCCATGTCATAAGTCAATCCCCTCCCCATTCTGGCCTCTCCACCAGAGAAGATGCACCCACATACAAGCTATAACAGAACGATTCGCAGAATGACAGAAGAGCAGGATTCCAACAATGCACCATCATCTACGACAGCTCAGTTGGTAGGCAGACTTCTATATCAACAGGGGCTGATATTGCACTGGCTGGAAAGGAAAGGGGCACAGTGGCCTGGGAAAGAAGAGACAGAATGTGGTGCAAGCTTTGCCTGAGATCCATCCTCTTCCTTCCCCCATCCACCCTGAAACTTCCCCTGCCCTGTCCTCCCCCCTCCACAACACACTTCCAATTTACCACCCCCAACTTACCAGCACTGGTTTTAGGAACTGCTGCTAAACGTGCCACACCCCAGCCCATTTGCTGCTGCAGCCTGGAAGTACGTGACAGCTGCTGGACTTTTGTACCACCGTAAAGCATCTTGCAATGCTGGAATACTGGCTTTGGCAAAGCAAGGCTCCAAAAGGACTAGGACTCAATTTTGCAAAAAGTCAGTGGATGTTGACATTTTGAAAATGACTGTTGAAGCCATGTTAAATTAATTCTCTGACGGAGGGAGCCCAAACCAGCTGCAATTAATTATTAATAAACTTTATCTAGAAATGGTGATGTTTGTGTCACTTTCCCAATACATGTGATACAGAGCAAAGACAGCATGTGAAAATTAAATTCTATGTGTAACCTATTTTTGATTTCCCTTGCATGTTACATTCCATCATGAGACAACTATAACAGAAAGACACTTATATACAAACTCTGAACATATGCTTGAAAACAAAGAAGTGTTAATAACTGGATTGACACATGAAATATTGAAGCAGCTAAGGTGGTAACAATAAAGCAGCTTTATCACAAAGAATTCCCAGTTTTAACAAGTTATGCTAACCACATGCTTTTATTCATAGACAGATAGGCAATACAGAAAAAAATATACTTACAAACTCTGTGTTTCTTGACTTACTGATGAAACACAGTCTGCTCCAGCTACAGGAGTAGGAATTCTCTCTGACAGCAAACTAGTCTATCAAAACAGAAATAAATTGCACACATTTAAACAATCTGAAACAGCAGAAAATGGATAACAAAGTACAAAGCAAATATTTGGGGGGGGGGAATCTTAAGGAAAAGTACACTGCAGATACTCGCATATAAGTCAATCTCACAGATAAGTTGAGAGCCAGAAATCATGAAATTTTCTATGACTCTCAGAGGGGGTTTAAACTTAGAGGGGAGTCTGACTATAGTTTTGTCTGATTTTACCCGAGACCAGATCCTGAAAAATAACCTACCAGTAATTGTTACCTAAGAACTGTATAGTCTCTGATTTATCTAAAATACAGTAAAAGATCATAAGATATATTTTTTATTTTTTAACTTTTTTAATTCTGGTCTTTACAACCTTTTTCTAAACACTATCAGAGAGTAAGTGCACTGTAAACAACATACCAATAGAATAGTGGTTCCCAACCTAGGGGGTACATGTATCCCCAGAGAAACTCAAGAGTGGGTCCTGGTGCTAAAAATTTGAGAACCACTGATCTATGGTATTTTATGGACATGAGAGAATAACTTTTTGTTCACTGAATGCTTCTCATGGAACTTGTTGGAGCAAGAGCACTCTAGAACAGTGTGCAAGTAGTATAGCACTGGGCATGGGCACCACACCTATAAACTGTACCAGTTTTTTCACGTGCTAAATATGTGCACATCCTGGAGGAATCCGAAGCGGATTGCAGTTCTCTGTACTATGTGCTTATAGCCAGAAAAAGTGATAATGCACTCATATTTCAGGCACGGCTTACTAATAACCAGCAACATGTTCTTATAATGTTAAATATACATAGATGTTCATAAAAAATGCTATTCATGAATATATATAACAAATTCTGGGTCGGAACGCTTTAGCAAATATATATATATTATTACATAGACCTGCATAATTTTATGCATATGCTTCATAGAACAAAGGACAGGGCTACCTTTTTCCAAGCTTCAGCAATAGATCCATGCAAATGATACGGTAACAGCGCCTCTAAGCCTTCACAGGTACTATATAACTGACGGCATACAAAGATGAAAGCGCCTTTCAGGACTGGCAACATCTCAGACCCAGACAATACAGAAATGTCTTCATCAAGAAGCCTCTTTGTAAACTGAACGATTGTATGTGCACCCCCTAGGCTACAAACAATGCAACATTTAAAAAAAAATACCACATTTTATTGACTTGGCAAAACTGCTATAAAATAAAGCATTTGCAGCTAGTCATTGAAATGTTAATGCATCTCCTTCTCATATGGTGTGCTTAAAACTTGGCCAGGGGTAAGATTTTTGCCTGTAGCGTCTTTGTATTGCTAACTTTGTTCTTTATAGCAAAACAAATGTTGGCAGCTCCTTTCTTGCCCCTACTCCCACTAAAAGACAAGTAGAAACCTACTTTTATTTACCCAGTTGGTGAAAGTGCTGACAGCTCGCAAGGCAGACTGCCTTTAGGGTGTTGTTTTTGAACACAAACCATATCAGGAATTTTAACTACATAAAACTTCACAAACATACACATGCAAGCTCCCTTACCATGAGTTTATATTACAAGCACAAGATAAGTTTCCTGAGTGATCTTGGGTCAGTTGCTATCTCGCAGCCTAACCTATCTCACAAGATTGTTGTGAGGACAGAAGGAGGGAAGGAACCATGCACACCACCCTGATCTCCTTGGAAGAAGGGTAGAATAAAAATTATTTTCCACATTTTTATACGTGAATGAATGAAGGAGGGAATCAAGCTCGTATAAGGCTTAGCACAGGGGTGCTCAATAGGTGGATCGCGATCTACCGGTAGATCGCGAGGCAAAATGAGTAGATCACGGAGTGCCGACCCCCCCTTCCGGTGCCTCTGGGAGGAAACGCCGGGAGTAAGGCCCATTGTACTCAATGGGGCTTACTCCCAGGTAAGTGTGGCTAGGATTGCAGCCTCACAGCCTAATCCTAGGCATGTCTACTCAGGAGTAAGTCCTGTTATACTCCGTGGGGCTCAAGGTACACCAACATACATTGTACACATAAATGTTATATGTTATGATGGCGTGAACATTGTAAAAAAAACTCTGGTAGATCTCCGGGCCTTGCTGGGTTTCAAAGTAGCTCTCGAGCCGAAAAAGTGTGAACACCCCTGGCTTAGCAGATCTGCACCCCCGGTCTGGAGCGAGCTGTGCTCCCCTTGCCTCTGGAGGGTGTTCTGAGCCCTGAAGAAGCCGCGTGCATTTGCAGGTCTCAGAATGACTGTTACAGAGAAAAAGAGGTTACTTCCAGTTTTACAATAAAACTGGAAGTGAGGTTTTTATTGCCTTAGGGCACAATCCTAAGCAGGTATACTCAGAAGTAAGTCCTATTTTGTTCACTGGGGCTTACGCTCAGGAAAGTGCAGTTAGGATTGCAGGCTTATTCTCTGGGCCTCAGAATGCTTTATAAAGGTAATAAAAACGTCACTTCTGGTTTTACAATAAAACCAGAAGTAACTTTTTTTTCTCTGTAACAGTCATTGTGAATCCCACAGGCAGATTTGCGCAGCCTCTGCATTGCTCAGCTCCCCTCTCCTCAGGAGGGTGGGGGACATCCCCCCATATCCATGAATTTAGCTATCCATGTGGAGTTCCAAAATGGAACCCCTGCACATATGGCTGCATGCCCGTACAAGCAGCGTTTCTCAACCAGTGCGATGGGGACTACCAGAAGTACTTGATGTGGCAGTACTTATGGGACCCCCGGACATCTGCTGCCTAGCAGCAAGACTAGTGACGTGACACAACAAACATCGGTAGGCAGCTTGGCGGGCAGAGCTCCAAAGTAAGCTTTTCACACATCCTAAAAAGTCATCCCGTTCACTGTGAGCCTCTTACTGGTGTTTGTCACATTGCACCTGGCCTCTCAATCCAGAAGTAACTGGTGATGATGTTATCATCGGTGGTACATCCAATACTTGGATCATGCAAAATGGTACAGTGGAGAACAAATGTTGAGAAATGCTTTATTAGTGCCTTTGCATTTAACAATTTTACCGAACTCTCCTGGTTCCATAAAATATATTTTCTTACCTACTACCTTCCATGGCAGAGGGCTTTTCTCCTCCATAGAGAAGAAGTGAAAGGCCTTCATCGACAGCAGCAATTCTTGCCAAAATGTCAGCTATATGTATTAGAGTAGTTTCTGGACAATTCAGATGCACCTGCACATATACAAAACATGTGTGAAATGGCTCTCAACATCCCCCTCTGCAAGCTTTGTGTAATTAAAGGCAAAATCAGAATAGTAAGACTAACAGCCCAATCCTGAGCTGCCCGGCGTGCAGGGCTGCAGCGGTGCCAAAAATGGCTGCCGCTGCATCCTGCGCTCACCAGGCAGCCATCGCAGCCTCCTCAGGAGAAGGGGACTTTCGTTCCCTTCCCCCAGGTAAACTGAGTAGCCCTGCAATGGGGCTACTCATTTCTATGGCAACCCAAGAGTCGCCGTAGAAGTAAGAGCCTCTGTGTTGGGCGGCCAGCTTCTCTCCCGCCCCGCTCCTTCCCCCTCCGGCATGCCTCCTCCCTGCCCTCTCACCACCTCCCCGCACCAACCTCTCCACTGCTCAGCAGTCTGTGAGACCGCTGAGCGGCAGAGCTCCAGCCCAGCCCAGCGCCGGCCAGCACTGGGCTACCGCTGGTGGATCACCGGCACTAGGGTCCACAAACATGCTTTACAGCATGTTTGGGACAGTGTGCGCCGGCAGTGAGTCGCCACGCAAAGCTTAGGATTGGGCCCTAAATTAGGAAATGTTGCATTAATTCAGATTATGTCAGTAAGACAGTCAAGGCACTTCCTGCACAGTTATAGATGTAATAAGAGAGGAGTATTTATCTAAGAAGTATCTTTTAGTATTACAATATATTAGCAAGCTAAAAACCTCAGCCAACACAGAAACCTTTAGTTCTAACAAAAAATAAAAATGGAAACAGAAGGACTTTCTGCTATGGAAATGTATATACTGGGAGTAAGCCTAGCAAGTTATTCTCTCCTTCCTCTGTAGAAATGCCCCATTTCAGTGTAGTATACCTGGTATAGTATATAGCTAGAGGCATTTGAAAACAGTGGATTACTTACTCAGAAGTAAGCCTATTGTGTTCAGTAAGACTTACACTGTAATCCTATCTTACCAGAAAAACACCTCTATTTATAGCATAACGAAGCAGCTCTCAAACTGTGGGTCCAAGACCCACCAGTGGGCCATGACCCAATTTTTGGTGGTTCATGAAACTGACAGGGCAAATTAGGCAAGGTGCATCAAGGCTTAAACAAGCTGCTACGTGGCGCGAGCACTGCTGCCCAATTGCCATTGCTGCTGCCACATTCCTTGGCATTTATAGGCATGCACCCCTTGCCTGCACCCCCAGGCAGCAGCCACATTTGGGGACTCTAAAAAGCTACTTAACTCCTTATAAGGCATTGGGAGGACCAGGGAAGCCCCAGTTTCTCCAGGTCTTCCAATGCCTTATAAGGTATTAAAAACGTCACTTCCAGTTTCGCAGGGAAGTAATGTCTTTCAGTACTAGGGCTCAGTGGACCCCAGTGGACCCTCCAGAGGTGAGGGGAGCAGCGGGAGCACATGCGGAGCCGCAGACCTGATCCACAGATAACTGAATCCATGGATACGTCGTCGTCCCCCACCCGTACAGCAAAAGTTGTGTTATTCAGTGCTTAGTTAGGCAGAAAACTCAGTCAACAAGCATCTCAATGGTGGGCAGAGATGCCAGTTAAGTAAGTGGGCTGCTTAACATTATAAAGTGTCAGTTAATCAAGCCGTCTGCCAATCTCTAAGTTCCCCCTCCTCTTACCTGACATGGCTCTCTCTGCAATACCACTCAATTCCACCTTCCTTCCGTCATGAGGGCCCTCTTGGAACAGAGAGTCATTCCACTTCCTTCTTTACAAGACCCTTGTGTGGAAGGAAGTGAAATGCCTCTGTTCCTAGAGGGCCTTGTGAAGGAAGGACAGAAAAAGGAGACATACTGCAGAGTTAAACCTGTCAGATAAGGGAGCACTAGGGCAGGTGAAAGCTTTGTTAACTGGCACACTTGGATAGCCAGTACTTCCCATTCCCATGCGTGGCAGATAACATGCTTCTACCATACTATTATGATTATAGTTTTTTCTTAAATTCACTTCTTTCCCACTCTCCAAAAAATTAAAGTATCATTGGAGTTGCGGTCAATCACAGGATGAACATGAGTCTGAGTGTGATGTGGCTGCAAAGAAGGCAAATGCAATTTTAGCCTGCATTAACAGAAGTAGCTTCCAAGTCATGAGAAGTCGTGGTTCCGCTTTGCTCTGCACTGGTTAGATCTCACCTGGAGTACTGTGTTCAGTTCTGGGTACCCCACTTTAAGAAAGATGCAGCCAAACTGGAGCAGGTTCAGAGCAGAGCAACGAGGATGATCAAGGGGCTGGAGAACAAGCCTATGAGGAAAGGTTGAGGGAACTTGGCGGGCTCAGCCTGGAGAAGAGAAGGCTGAGAGGGGATATGATAGCTCTCTTCAAATACCTAAAGGGCTGTCATGGAAGAAGGGAATAATTTATTCTCAGCTGTCTCTGAAAGTAGAACTAGAACCAAAGGGTACAAACTGCAAGAGAGGAGATTTCGATTAGACATCAGGAAAAAATTCCTGATGGTCAAGGTGCTTCGGCAGATTGCCAAGAGAGGTGCTGGACTCTCCCTCACCAGAGATGTTCAAGCAGAGGCTCAACAAGCACCTGTTGGAGATGCTCTAAGAGGATTTCCTGCCTAAGGCAGGGGGTTGGACTAGATGACCTATCAGACCTATCAGGACCCTTCCAACTCTAAGATTCTATGATTTTTTAGCAGCAGCTCTTGCAATTTTCATTATTATTATTATTATTATTATTATTTATTAACAGTATTTATTTCACAATTGTAATGAAATGTTATTTCATTACAATTTCACATAGGCAACAATATGCTTTGTTCCACTGGTATAATGCGCAAATTTTAAAATGGGTGCTCTATTGCATTACCATGAATGACTTACTGCAAATTAAACAAAGGTAGCTCTTGGTACATGGTTCCATGATGGAACCATGTACTGATAGCATTTTGGCTGGAATTCCTCAGAAGGTAAAATTTACAGTGACTACAGGCCATTACTCTATAAAAAATGGAGATGCACTGCAACTCAGTAATGCTGATGCCATGCCAGTCTTAAACCATCCAGAGAGCAAAGCCGTGATCTATTCAAATACCAGAGGTATGCAGTTTTGATAATACCCACATTTTAGTTGGTGGGGGAGGGGAGTGAAATTCTTACAAATAAAGTTTAAAAAACACTCACTAGCAATGTGTTAACAGCAGGTGTGAAAGAATAGCAGCCTATTTTACAGCAGCATCTCCTTTAACATAGGAGGTTGGAGCTTCTGATGACAAATGTAGGCCACAACTTGTGTAGTATTTAGTTATTGTAAAGAGCTGTTTCCAGTGTGTTGCTTTTCCATTCATTTCTCATCACGCTCTTATAAAATTTTCCAGGTACCCACGGTGCCCTTCCCCCCGCACCTTCCGTTCCACTCACACATCACTCTTTCCAATTTCCAAGTACCCACAGTGCCCTTCCCCCCGCACCTTCCGTTTCACTCACGGAACTGGAAAATCGGAAAATTGGAAAGGTGATGTGTGAGCCGGAGTCCCTGATCAGGAGCGGGGGGAAGGGCATTGTGGGTACCTGGAAATTGGAAAGAGTGATGTGTGAGTGAAACGGAAGGTGCGGGGGGGGGAAGGGCATTGTGGGTACCTGGAAATTGGAAAGAGTGATGTGTGAGTTGAACGGAAGGTGTGGGGGGAAGGGCATTGTGGGTACCTGGAAATTGGAAAGAGTGATGTGTGAGTTGAACGGAGGATCCGGGGTGGGAGGGGGGAAGGCAGCTCATCTAGGAGAAGGAAAACTCTGATCCCAAACCTCCACTGCCTTGTAGCTATATCCAGTTGTGGAAAAGGCTTCAGGAGTCAACCTCGAGGCAAAATCAGGAGCCGGAGTCCCTGAGGCAGTTCATGGCTGAAGGCAGTCACGTTCTGGCAACTCCTGCGACGGCGCTGGAACCAACCTTGGCTTCTGCCTTTCCACTGGACCATTCCAGCAACATGGAGAGGGGGGATTTGCTGCATGGGTAACAGCCTATCCTCCATGCCTTCTTTACCCAGGCTTCGCGCACTGGAGAGGACACTCCAACTTCGCCATATGGCGTCGGCACAACACGGGAAGCAGCAGTTTACCGGTTATAAGTCTTCGCTCGATTGGCGTAGAGCGTGACGCCAGGGGCTGCTTCCGACGGTGGGAGAGATCATTGCATCTCATTGGGCAGCTACCGCTCGCCTTAAGCTGGGCAGTCCCCCAGTCAGTAAGGTGCTGCCTCGCCACGGACCGTTAACCTCACGGGGTGCGTGGGGTTTAGGGTGAAAACCGACAAGCGGATCAACAACTCTGCACCATGCAACAGAAAACAGAAAACTCCTGCCCTAAAGCTGGGCACCTGGAACGTTAGGACAATGACACCTGGCTTCTCTGATGACCTGCAGGAAACAGACGACGCACACAAAACAGCTGTCATCGACATGGAGCTGAGCAGACTGCAGATGGACATCGTTGCCCTTCAAGAGACGAGGCTTCCAGATTCCGGATCTGTCAAGGAGAGAAATTTCTCATTTTTCTGGCAGGGAAAAACCACCAAACGAAACCAGGGAACATGGCTTTGCAGTCAGAAATTCCCTGCTGAAGTCCATCATCCCACCTACTATGGGAAGTGAAATAATTTTGTCCCTGCAGCTCCAGTCATCAGCAGGACCTGTCACTCTCATCAGTGCTTATGCACCGACTTTGTTGTCTCCAGCAGAAGCCAAAGACAAATTCTATGATGACCTGGCCACCACTATCAAGAAGATCCCCGTAAAAGAGCCATTGTTCATCCTCGGCGATTTCAGTGCTAGAGTTGGTGCTGATAACAGTTCGTGGCCCACTTGCTTAGGTCAGTTTGGCATTGGGAAGATGCACGAGAATGGCCAACGCCTGCTAGAGTTTTGCTGTCATCATGGTCTCTGTATCAGCAATACGTTCTTCAACACGAAGCCCCAACACAGAGTCTCTTGGAGACACCCAAGATCAAAGCACTGGCACCAGCTCGACCTGATTCTCACCAGACACTCCAGCCTTCCCAGCACCAAAATCACACGCAGCTATCAGAGTGCTGCCTGTGACACTGACCACTCGCTGGTGTGCAGCAGAGTGAAACTGCAAACAAAGCGACTGTATCACACGAAAAAGGAAGGAAGACCTCGCATTGATACCAGCAAGATCCGGGATCAGAGAAAAGTGGAGGAATTTGCACGAGCACTAGAGGAATCTCTTCCAGGCCCAGTCGATGCAAACGCATCCAACAGATGGGAACATTTCAAGAATGCTGTTTACAACACCGCCTTGTCCATATTTGGCAAGAAGACCAACAAGATGGCAGACTGGTTTGAAGCCCACTCTGAGGAGTTGACACCAGTCATTGAGGAAAAGAGGAGAGCTCAAGCAGCACACAAGGCCTGTCTCAGTAAGCGCAACCTGCAGGTCCTCCGAGCTGCTCGCAGCAAAGTCCAGCAGACTGCCAGGAGATGTGCTAACGACTACTGGCTTCAGCTCTGCTCCCAGATACAGGTAGCAGCTGACACAGGCAACATCAAGGGGATGTATGACGATATCAAGCAGGCCCTAGGTCCAACACAGAAGAAAATTGCCCCTCTGAAGTCTGCCACAGGCGAGGTCATCCAGGATCGGGCGCAGCAGATGGAACGCTGGGTGCAGCACTACTCTGAGCTATATTCCAGAGAAAATGTAGTCACCGAAGAAGCGCTGAACAACATTGAGTGCCTGCCTTTGCTGGAGGAGCTTGACAGTGAACCAACCCTAGAAGAACTTCACGTGGCCCTGAACTCCCTTGCCTTTGGCAAGGCACCTGGAAAAGACAGCATCCCTGCTGAAGTCCTAAAGTGCTGCAAAGAGATCATCGCTACTGAGCTGCATGAAATACTCTGTCTCTGCTGGAGAGAAGGTGAAGTACCTCAAGACATGAGGGATGCAAACATCATCACGCTGTACAAGAACAAAGGTGACAGGGGTGACTGCAACAACTGCCGTGGCATCTCTCTCCTTAGCGTTGTAGGAAAGTTGTTTGCCCGAGTTGCACTAAAGAGGCTCCAGATACTTGCAGAGAGCGTTTATCCAGAATCACAGTGCGGATTCCGAGCCAGCAGGTCCACCACTGATATGGTATTCTCCCTTAGACAACTGAAGGAGAAATGCAGGGAACAACGACAGCCACTCTTTATAGCCTTCATAGATCTCACGAAGGCTTTCGACCTGATCAGCAGGGACGGCCTCTTCAAGATGCTCCCCAAGATCGGATGTCCACCCACGCTCCTCAGCATCATCAGATCCTTCCACAAGGACATGAAGGGAACTGTTGTCTTCGATGGCTCCACATCAGATCACTTTGACATCCGAAGCGGTGTGAAGCAGGGCTGTGTTCTTGCACCAACCTTGTTTGGGATTTTCTTCGCTGTCCTGCTGAAGCAGGCCTTTGGAACTGCAACAGAAGGCATCTATCTCCGGACCAGATCAGATGGAAAGCTCTTCAACCTCTCCAGACTGAGAGCAAAGTCCAAAGTCCAGCTGAAATGTCTTCGTGACTTCCTCTTTGCCGACGATGCAGCTGTCACTACCCACTCTGCCAAAGATCTCCAGCAGCTCATGGATCATTTTAGCAAGGCCTGCCAAGATTTTGGACTGACGATCAGCCTAAAGAAAACACAGGTCATGGTTCAGGATGTGGACTCACCTCCCTGCATTACAATCTCTGCGCATGAACTGGAGGTTGTCCATGACTTTGTGTACCTTGGCTCAACGATCTCCGACAATCTTTCTCTCGATACTGAGCTAAACAAACGCATCAGTAAAGCAGCTACACGTTTTCCAGACTCACAAAGAGAGTCTGGTCCAACAAGAAGCTGACAGAACATACCAAGATCCAGGTCTACAGAGCTTGCGTCCTGAGTACACTTCTGTACTGCAGTGAGTCATGGACTCTCAGCTCACAACAGGAGAGGAAACTGAACGCTTTCCACATGCGTTGCCTCCGACGCATTCTCGGCATCACCTGGCAGGACAAAGTTCCTAACAACACAGTCCTGGAACGTGCTGGAATCCCTAGCATGTATGCACTGCTGAAACAGAGACGCCTGCGTTGGCTCGGTCATGTCGTGAGAATGGATGATGGGCGGATCCCAAAGGATCTCCTCTATGGAGAACTGGTGCAAGGAAAATGCCCTAAAGGTAGACCACAGCTGCGATACAAGGACATCTGCAAGAGGGATCTGAAGGCCTTAGGGATGGACCTCAACAAGTGGGAAACCCTGGCCTCTGAGCGGTCCGCTTGGAGGCAGGCTGTGCAGCATGGCCTTTCCCAGTTTGAAGAGACACTTTGCCAGCAGTCTGAGGCAAAGAGGCAAAGAAGGAAGGCCCATAGCCAGGGAGACAGACCAGGGACAGACTGCACTTGCTCCCGGTGTGGAAGGGATTGTCACTCCCGGATTGGCCTTTTCAGCCACACTAGACACTGTGCCAGAACCACCTTTCAGAGCGCGATACCATAGTCTTCCGAGACTGAAGGTTGCCAATACATAATACAAGCTCTTGGTAGTGAAAAACTATTTGCTTCTTAACACTAGCCAACACAACTGGCTAATGCCAATTTCCAAAGTATGTGTATGCTTGCTTCAAAAGGTTATTGTACAATTACAGACGGAATCTTGGTGCAGAAAAGGAGATCCAAGTTCTGAAGCAGACTTCTGCAAGCATAACATTGCTGGATAGGATATCATGCACATCATTTGTCAGGATATAAATCCAGACACATGGTTCCCTCTACTTACATTGTGAATAGGAATTTTTACTGCAAGATACACAAGAACAAAATGCACATCCCTATTTATTATCTCAAGCAACAGTATTATGCAGGAAATTTGTTGCAAGTCTGACTTTACCTGGATTGTTGCCACTACTTCTTTTTTTAAACACACTAACAGCACAATCCTAAGCATGTTTACTCAGCAGTAAAACTTACTGATGCAGAGTATATCATGCAAAAGGTTGGGCTGGATGAATCACAAGCCAGAATTAAAATCGCTGGGAGAAATATCAATAACCTCAAATATGCAGGCGATATCATTCTAATGGCAGAAACTGTAGAAGAACTAAAGAACCTTTTGATGAAGGTGAAAGAGGAAAGTGCAAAATAAGGCTTGAAACTTAACATTAAAAAAACTAAGATCATGGCAACCAGTCCCATCACCTCATGGCAAATAGAAGGGGAAGAAATGGTAGCCGTGACAGAGTTTATCTTCTTGGGTTCCAAGATCACTGCAGACAGAGATTGTAGCCAAGAAATTAAAAGACACTTGCTTCTTGGGAGGAAAGCTTTGGTAAGCCTACTTAATTAAAAGCTGAAACATCACCTTGTCAACAAAGGTACATATAGTCAAAGCTATGGTTTTTCCAGTAGTAATGTATGGCTGTGAGATCTGGGCCCTAAGGAGAGCGGAGCGCCGAAGAATAGATGCTTTTGAATTATGGTGTTGGAGAAGACTTTGAAGAGTCCCCTGGACTGGAAGGAGATCAAATCAGTCAATTCTACAGGAAATCAACCCTGCCTGTTCATTGGAAGGATAGGTGCTGAAACAGAAATACCTTTGGCCATCTCATGAGGAGGTATTTAGAAAAGACCCTGATGCTGAGAAAAATTGAAGGCAATAAAAGAAAGGGATGGCAGAGGATGAGACGGTTAGATAGTGTCACCGAGGCAATGAACACAAATTTGGACAAAGGCCAGAAGTTAGTGGTAGACAGGGAGACCTGGTGAGCTGGGGTCCATGGGGTCATGAAGAGTCAGACATGAATGAACAACAACAAAACTTACTGAGCTCAATGAGGTTTATTCCTAGGAAAATATTCATCAGACTGCTGCCCAATTTGAAAGAAATGCAACAAACCTCTTTTCCATTCAGTAAATAATGTATTGGTTGAAGAAGTGCCTCTATCACTGTATTAGTATATAGACATTCAATTGCACATTCTTTTCGATCACAAAGAATTCTTAGCACATCAGTAATAAGACCAGCTGGAGAATAATTGCCTGACAAATAAAATGAGAGCCATTTTAAGCTATGAACAAACAAGTGATTACTACAGTAAAAAGAGCAAGGTAACAAAATGTAATCCTTTTCCCTTGTTAACAACACTTCAGATTCCAGTTAGCTGTCAAGAACCATTCAGCCTTCACATTAGAAATGATGTCATCACATCTCCAGGCATGGTGCAGATGAACAAACATGTAACGAATAAAATATAACACAGTAAGAAAGAATAGTAAAATAAATAGCCAAATTACCTGTATGCACAGTAAGAGTCTTTGGGCAACTTGGAGAACAATAGAGAAGATGAGTAAGCATTATTACAAGGTCTGTTAGAGACATCAGATCTATGAAAATCAAAATGGGAAAATATACTCTAAATGCATGCTACTTGTTATTAATTAGCAACATTATATGAACAATATTTACTAACAAAGTCAAGTTAAATTAACACAGCTTCCCTTATTCAAGGTGCTACATAAATTGCTTTACTAAGGGCGCAATCCTAACCCTTAGGTCAGTGCTTTTTAGCACTGACATAAGGGCAATGCAGCTCTGAGGTCAGGGAACAAACATTCCCTTATTTTGAGGAGGCCTCTGTGAGCGACACCCAACTGCAGGATGCAGCACATGCCCCATTAGCACAGCTATGTCAGTGCTGGAAAGCAGTGACATAAGAGGTTAGGATTGCGCCCAAGGGAGGATAAAAATAATTATTTTAAATAAAGTGGTTTATGCTACATCTATGCCACATATCCTCAGTATGCCACATGGACTAACGACATTAATGTAATCATAATTAGACCCAGCAGTGCCAAGAAATTTGTAGGAGCCATATTTTTACTCCTCCAAATAATCAATCAAAACTGTTTGTATAAGGATACCTAAGGAACCTTCAGATAATCTTCCAAGTTAATATTTTTATATCTGAAAAGTGAAAAACTGTATTTGATGTACCACTTGGTTTTGAAGTGCCACAGCAAAGCAGCACAGCCTTGTGGGCAACAATGCTGTCTTCACTAGACATTTCTGATAAATATGTAAGAAAGGCATTTAAAATAAAATGGAACAGAATTACATATCCAGTTCCTTCTAATCAGAACAGCACATGAGATAATGATAATCTTCAGTAAATATTCCCACAAGTATATTCACTGTTCTCCTTATCTTGCGTGTATCTCTAAGCCAGCAGACCTTCACCACTATCCCTCTCCCTTATTACAACTTACTGCTTTTTTTAGAAAGAAAATTGTGAAGATTAGTAGAAACAAATTTGAAAATTTTTTGGAATACAGTGCACATATAAAGCACATTGTCACCTTTTCCAATATGGCCTTACCTTTCTGGATTTTCAGCTGAATAGGAAACAATTTTCTGCCTTGTTTATATATTAACAATCTTCCTAAGAGGCTCAAGGAATGAACAAAATATATATACTGTAATTCTTTCCCTGAGTAGAAATTCTTCTGTTTATTGCCTTAAAAGACAAGATAGTTTATGTCAATAAAAATACATTTTCTGTTGCTCTATTCTTCTATGTTAGAGTCCAAGCAATCATTATGCTTGTATGTGGGTTTTCTCCCACAAAATGACAACAATGTGGAGCTTTTAAAGCCAAAATGCGTTGAGGAAGAAACATTATCAACGCTCTTTATCAATTATCATTATCATTATCAATGCTCTTACATTCTTCTAGCACTTGCACAAGAGTTCATGGATCTGGGTTCCATTACCCATAAAAATCTGAATAAAAAAGTGTTGTATATATACTTTAGAGGTCCATACTCATGACTTGGAAAGTGCAACATCTTGGACATGAGCTTGCACAAACAAAATAGCTCCTCTGTATCTGGAGTACACGTTTCTCCTATAGAGCTCTTTCGTAAGGTTGGAAACTGCCCTTTGATGAGTAAGTTTTCTGCTGGCAAAAGGACATCCCTAGACCAAGCCATTCTGACATTTCATGACACAATACACTGATAGTGCACTGCTATATATTTTACTAAATTGAAAGCAAGAAAGAGGGCTTCTCAAATAGATATGTATTATTCAGCTCATGCAGGAGTTCACAATTTGTGCCCACACTTGTTAGTCAAACATTGTTTTTCTTTTAGCTTGTGGTTAAAAGCACATGCAATGTTCCTGCTCCTTTCCAGAGGGGAAATACATTTCCAATAAATGTATTTGTATGCAGTCTACTTGACAGTAGAATAAATTTGTTAGACTTTAGTGCAGTGATTTTCAATCTTTTTCATCTCATGGCACACTAAAAGGCAACACAAGGCACTAAAATTGTCAAGGTACACCATCAGTTTTTTCACTATTGACAAGGCACACAAAGCTGCTGGTATGGTGCTCTAATCCCCCAATTGCCCTATTAATAAAGGTCCCTCCCCAAAGTCCCGAGGCACACCTTCAAACCATCAGCAGCACACCAGTATGCCATGGCACAGTGGTTGAAAATCGCTGCTTTAGTGTCACATGTCTCTTTTCAGGGAGCAAGTGCACCTGCCACGCTGTGCACAAAAGTAAAGAGAAGAGTCTATAGCTCCTCTACATGTCCTAGTCCCTAAATTAACACTATCCCCACATCCCCAGTAAATGTACCACGCATAATGGAAGAAAACCAGTTCCTTCACCCCAAAATCTATTCCTGTTTTTTCTCAACTCCCACTTTCCAGCTCTTCACAGCAGGAAATGCTTCTTTCCCTGACTCACCTACCTGCAGGCAAGTTTTTTTTTCCATTATTTCCAAACACCTGAACACAGGGCTTCATTTATGCTGCAGTTCAACAGGAATCTGTTTTTCCTATACTATGGCAAAAAAAAAAAAAACCTAGCAAACACAATCAGACCGTAAACAAAAGCTAACTCCAGGTTTTTCTGTCTAAACTGACTCAAGTCTTCAGTTTCAATTTTTTAAAATTATGATAAAATTTCAGAAGTTTTATCTACTTTGGAAAAATGACTCAGAAAATGCTAGTGCAAAATCTGGTTTTTTTAAAAAAATTATATTTATTTTTTACTCCAAGCTGAAAACCTTACTGCAAATGGTCTCATTTTTCATGGAGCAATCGGATAAGTTTGTCAAGTCAATCCCTTAACTGAAAAGCAGAATTTTTCTTAAGTTTGCCTGCCTAAACCAAGTTAATTTGTTTTTCTCAGTGTGTACTGTACATGTGGAATGCAAGGCAGGGATAGGAACATTATCTGGCAATATCAGGGTGAAAGGAACAGGGGAACCCTGAGCATCAAACCTATCTATCCTATCCACAGAGGCACTCTGTATCTTTTGGACACCTGCTAATCTCTTGGATACCTGCAAATTTGCTGAGAGTGAACTAGTACCTTCATTCCCTTTCATTCAGTTGTTCTGCTTTACTTTGTGCTACTAGTGGTCTTTGTGCTCAAAGCATACAGAAAAATATATGCTTGTACATACAAACACACCTAAAGTGTGAGGGTTGCTCTTGCTACTTCGTTCCAGACTGAGCAAGAGAAAGTCAGTTTGCCTTCCCCTCCCTGCGGTCCATGCACAAAGTGAATGGTGGTTTCTCCTTCTGCTTATCTGGACTTTTAGAGTAGGTGCCAGAAACAGTGAGAGATCTTTGTAATGGACTGCAATAGGAGGAGGAGCATGGGGAACGTGGGGTTGAGTTATGCTGCCAGAACCCACCATCTCTTCTGTCTGTTAACCCCTCACATAATTCTTTTTTATCTCTCCTCCAACCTCTTCAGTGATTGTCAGTCACAAGTCCCTCTCCTGGTCTTCGTATCCTCTGTCTCTTTTTCCTGGCAACACTGCTTCTCAAATTCAAACTATCATCTCCAACATCTTTCATTTTGCTCCTCTCAGCTTTTGTGACCAATCATACGATGCATTCTCAATCCTACTGACTACTGGTCCATAGTTCTAAAACAGGGGTGCCCAAACACCGGCCCTGGGGCCACTTGCTGCCCTCCAGGCATCTCAGTGTGGACGTCAGGGAACCCCCAGTCTCCAATGAGCTTCTGGCCCTCCAGAGATTTGTTGGAGCCACAATGGCCCGATGCAACCGCTCTCAGTGTGAGGGCGACTGTCTGACCTCTCACATGAGCTGTGGGATGAGGGCTCCCTCCACTGCTTGCTTTTTCATGTCTGTGATGCAGTAGTGGAGGCAAAGAAAAGGCCAGCCTGAGCTATTGCAAGACCTTCATTCATTCATATAAGTTCATCTTTAATATATTCACTTATGTAAACTTATGTAAATTTATTCAAATTTTAAATGTGAATTAATTCTTTTTATCCCCGGCCCCCGACATAATGTCAGAGAGCTGATGTGGCCCTCCTGCCAAAAACTTTGGACACCCCTGTTCTAAACCAATAAGAACTATTGAATGGAATTTTGAATAACCAATTGGAAGTGGTCATCTGTGGATAAATCAGAACTGCAGGTTTATGATGCCTTCTGGACCACCTAGTCCTAGCACACTCAAACCTCCACAGATCCGGCATCTCTGAGTAGCATGCATTACTGTGACAAAACTCTGCCCCCTCTCCCTCAGTATAATCCTAAGAACCATACAATGTATTCATTTTCCACAAGCACAGCTTTATCACCAGGTTCTGCTTACAATTACAGTACCTCTGAATCCTGGTTCTTCAAATAGATATATGATGGAGACAGGGACACTTGCCTGAGAGAAGAGTCTGTAGGCAAGTGCGTGTATTTAAGCCTGAGCATATGGAAACATTACTTACTATTATGTGACTTGGACAAAGAACTAAACTTGCAAGGGCCATCAATTGCTGACTCATAAGCTTCCAAGTAGAAGGCGCACTGCTCAACAGACGCAATAATCTAAGGAATAGTGACAAAACATATCAAAATTAATGACGAAGACCTGATATTGCACAGTTCCCTTAAGATTAAGGAATTTAGTATCACTTCATTCAGCACATTAGCAAATTTGCATTTATGCTGGCTTTGTCCCATTGAAGTACATTTCCTACTGATATAACTGCATACAAGTGAAGAGATAAAATCTCTATGCAGAACCCAACATTGAAAATGATAATGTTAACCTCCTAAATGATCACAATGGCACTTAAAAATTCAACATGTAGTATACAATGAAACATGTTGTCAGGCCTTTGGCATCTCTCAGGCCTTGAACTGTTGTCAGCCAAGGATGTGGCAGAAGGGCCTTGATGTCCAGGCCCAGTGAATGTAAACAAAAGTAACTGCAGCACTGATCAGTAATTAGATGCACCTGTGTAAGGTTGGAGCCATGTGACTCAGGGTATGTGTGAAGAGTCACATAGCCCATGGAGGAGGGCAGCCAATCAGAGAGGGTCACAAGACTATGAGGTCGCCCTACTCTGATTGGCTGGCCCCAGTATATAAGGGAACGAGAACAGACACCAAATGTGGATTGATCAAGGTGGATGTTCTAGATGAAGTGCTGCTGGTTTGTTTTCTGACTCGGACTGCTTATCGTGGCTGTGCCTTGCTGTATCCCTGACCTCTGGACTGTTTGACTGACTACTCTTTTTTGCCTGCTCCTTACCAATACATGCTTCTCTACTTAACAAGCCTGTGTCTGCGGCTTTGTTTGGGACTGGTTGCTTCCTGTGCTGCCCCACTGCTCTGCCGCCAGAATACTCTGCTGCTGAAAAGGAGGCACATTCCATCCTACTCTGCCAGCCCGACACATGACACAGTAGTTGTAATTGATATTCACTTTGTTCTTGAATTGGCAAGAAAGTAACCCTTAACTCTGGACCCCATTAACCCCAGTACCAAAAACTTTCAAAGCATACCGATGTTCTCCTCAAGACATTTTTTTTTATTGAATGAAATACAATCCTAAAGCTTATTTTAGTATTTTGGAAATCATCCAATATCTGAAAGACAGAGACTTACCAAAGATTTATATTTCTTTTCAAGTAGTCTTAAGACCACTGTTCTGCTATAACAGGCATGCTAAAAATCACAAAATACAGTATAATTAAAACGTGCTTTATGTTTGTGAGAAACAATTAAAAATTCTCCTTTTTAGGTTTATAACAGATGTTAAAATAACATAATACTCTATAATTTTACTACATATCAGGATATCCTTTCCCCGCCCACCCCCCACAGAAGGACAAGATCAAAAGTCAAACCTATTTTAATCAAAAGCATAAGATAGCATCTTGACAATGTTTTCTGTCATTGGGAACCTTCTCTACGAGTGGAAGTGTTCTCCAGGAATAGAAGGCATGTTCCACTTCTGCAAGATCTTACAGGAGCAGAACCATCCTTCCATTTGTAGAAGGAGCTCCTGCTAGTGGATGGTTTTCCCAATGTGCACCTTCCGAATGGCAGAATCACTAGTTGGCATGCTGTCCATCGTGTTTTGATTATATTGCGATTATACTCCACCTTTCTTCAATTATGGAAGTCAGGGTGGCATATGCAGGCTTCCCAGGCAGACATTTAACTCCTGCTGGGAAAAGTAATAGCCTTGAAGGGCAAAAAAAACCCAGACAAAATCAGCAAAGTACCCATTTTCTTACCATCCATTTCTTGAACCACACAGCCCTGAGATCAACTAGAGCCAAAAAGTATACTGGATCCAAACATTTTGGGGAAATGTTTGATTCATGTTTTACTGACAGAAGAGACAAGGTACTCTCCATTATTTCTTCCATATACCTAAATGTTATATATAAAAAACCTCATAAATAAAAGCTCACAGTATATATTGATGACATTCATATTTCAAGGTGACATTCAGAAAAAAAGATATTGTAAAAGAAAAAAGTCAAATACATTAACTTTATTTTAATAGCTAGTACTTTAGTGTAAACAATATGACATTTTTTTAAAAATCCAGTAACTGCATGTACTACTTTTCAATATACAACTAACATAAAGTTGCTTCCAAATGAAGATTTTAAAAATATGCAGAATGGCAATATTATGAGTGTTAACTGAGAAACAGTGTGTACATTGTTGAGTTAAACTGCAAGAGGTAGTTCAATTAGGTATAAATGTAGCAAGGGAAAATTGACTACAATTCTAAATAAAAAAACAAACCAGAAAAAAGTAAACATAAAAAAGCTATGCTAGAACAGGTCAAAAGTCCATGTAGTTCAGCATCATGTTTCCCACAATCTGTCACTGGGAAGCACACAAGCAGGAGAGAAAGCCATTGCTCCTCTGCAACTGGTATTCAGAGGCATACTGCCACTGTAACTTGAGTTGGTCATAGCCATCATGACTAGTGACTCCTAAGAGACCTGTCCTCAATGAATTTGTCCAATCTTTTAAAGCCACCCAAGCTAATGGACAACTATATCTGGTGGTAACAAATTTCACACACTAAGGGCACAATCCTAACCCCTTATGTCAGTGCTTTCCAGCCCTGGCACAGCAGTACCAATGGAGCATGTGCTGCATTCTGCAGTTGGGTGACACCCATGGAGGCTTGTTCCCTTACCTCAGAGTTGCACTGCCCTTATGTCAGTGCTGGAAAGCACTGGCATAAGGGGTTAGGATTGCGCCCTAAGTATGCACTGTGTGAATAAGTACCTCCTTTTGTCCATCCTAAATCTCCAACCAATCGGTTTAATTGGAAGACCGATGGTTCTGGTATTGTGAGAGATTAAGAAAAATGTCTCTGCATCCATTCTCTCCACACCATGATTTGACAAGTATCAACCATGATCCGTTATCAACTTTTTCCAAAACGAAAAAATCCCAAACATTTTTACATCCTTGTAAAAAAAAAAAAAAGTTGCTCCAGTTCTCTGATCATTTTGAATGCCCTCTTTTGCATTGCTCCAGTACTACAACGTCCTCTTCAAGGTATGACAACCAGAATTCCACAGTTCAGCGGGGGCCCATATCCATGGATTCACTCATTGGGTCCAGGACCCCCCAGCGCACATACAAATCTCATATAAAATGACATATGACAGAATGCACTGGAATCAGCTAGAAATGCTAGAAATGCTGCTCACTGTGTTTAACAGGAGATGACCAACAAACACAGTGTATAAATAGTGAATTACCAGAATTAGTAATTTAGCACAAGTCAGTGGCAAAAGGCATATGAGAACAATTATAGAATTGTGACATACTTTTCGGGATGACGAATCCAAAAAGAAGGGACTTCTCTCTGATATTCATTTAGCAAACGTATCTTTGAATAAAAGAATAAATTTGGTTTACTTTTACAAGCAGTAAACTTTTACTTTTAAAAACTGGAATAAAAAAATATGAGAATACTGATCTGTACCTTCTTCAGTAAACGAATTACATCTGGGTTAGTTATATCAACACCCATTGATAGGGTAGGAACATAATTATCTTCAGAAAGGAAATATAGCTCTAAGTATTTTGCTATAAAAAGAAAAAATAATTGCCAATTAACTCAAAAGCAAAAGAGGTAGTTGGTTTCAAGAAGTCAAATGGAATTTGATTCAGGTCTTAATGAACTTACCTAAACTTGTATAGAGTTCTCTGGTCATATTTAGTGGAGAAGAAGAAAATGTCTTGGCATAGAACTTCAAAACTTTGTCCTATAAAAGTAAGAGTTAAAGTAAGCTTGCAAGGGTCACATAAATGCATGATGCCAGCCAAATTTATAAAAGACTCTGTATTCTATGTTAGGGACTATGTTATACAGAAAAGAAATGTACCTGCAGCTCCTCTAACACACACTGGATAAAACTGTTGCTTTCCATTCTAAATAGAACATTTTCAAACGCCTGAAAATGATTACACCAGCATGACACACATAAAGAGACGAACCCACTCAAACTTAGTCTAAAACCCAGATAAAACAATAGATTCATAGATGTAGCACTTGAGCTTTCAGATAAATGCACACTCACAAAATTAAGAGACTGTAAAATTAGCAAAATTAAAAGTGTGCCTATGACCTGCTCCTCAATCTCTGGGGAAGCCTTGGAGAAGCAGGCAACCCCACTGACAGCAAAGCCAGTGCTTGATATTCCTTGATAGCCAGGCTCCCCCATCATTTTGAAAACTAGAAAGAAACATGTTTGCACTCTTCCTTCTTCACTACTTAGTCCCTTTCAACAAATGTACAACCTCTTCACATAAAACTGTGTTCCTCTAGAACATGGAAAATTAACACTACACACACACACACATACACACACACAATCAGTTCTCATTATCCATTAGGATTAGGTTCCTGGAAAACACAGTGGATACCAAATCAGTGGATACTGAACCATTGAGCCTATGGGGAAAATGGGGTTGGGTTCCAGGGAACCCTCTTCACCACATATTCTATGAACTTTATGAATCTGAATCTTAACTTGAAGTCTATGGGACTGGGTAATAGCAAAAGCTCATCAACATCTCCAACTTCTGATGCTACCTCTTCCATGCTGGACATCACTCAATGCATTGAAAGTTGCTAGCCCAACAATGAGGCCTGACAATTTCTTCAACTGTCCTCCTCCTTCACTGGTCTCTTGGCACCTTCCCTTGGCTTGCCCGAGCGCGACAGCAGCCCTCAGGTAGCCTTCCAGAGAACTTTCATCATGAGCATCTCATTATCACCAGGATTGTGAAGGTTTAGCTGGAATCCCCAAGATGGTGTCCAAATTGGTGGGACAAGTCTGGAAGTGGACACAAATGTCTCTATTTCTCCACAAGCCAATACCAATGCCCATTTGTTGTGGAAAACCGACCAAATCCAGACAACTTTCTAAAAAAAAATGAGTTGGGCACAATTACCACAAACCCCCTCCCACTGGCCATATATCATATGTCATTTCTTCCTCTCCCTTCTGCTAATCATTTTTTTTAATTTATTTTTTATTATTTTCCAAAATAAAAATAAAAAACAAACAAATATACACATAACAAACACAAACAATACACAACACACACACACAAAACAAAACAAAAACACATCATTGGAGGGTGCAGGCAATCATATCAATATATCTAATCAATACTTATCTTCTAATCTTGTTCTTCTTGCTTAGCCTCTTAATATCATTTATCTATTATATCATATCTTGTATAATATATCATGTATACAATATATTCATCTAAATGCCCTATCTTATACATCTACAACTTCATTTTCAACCAAGCATAAAATGTTCTCCATTATTCTATATGTGTTGGTTTACGCTGTTGATCCAAAGTCTCTGTAAGCCTATCCATTTCCGCCACATTCATTATGTTCTCTATTAATTCATCTTTCTTTGGAAATTTAATAACTTCCCAGTGTCTAGCATATAAAATCCTCATAGCAGTTAATATCATAATAACTAAATACACATCATTTTCTTTATCTATAATATCTTTATTATATAATATTTCCTTATAATATCTAAGATAATATTAAGCAAATAACTTTTGCAATTGAAGGAAGACTTTCTTTTGTTTTTGAGGTGAATTTAACCCATTTATGTTGACAGAGTAAATACTCCATCCTGCCTTAACCATCATGTTTCTTTTTACTTTCTCTTTTTGTCTTCTTCTTGTTGCTATCGGTGAGTGCCTCCTTGCCCCTCTAGTTTCTTCCTTCTCTGATTCCTCAATTGTCTCTGAATCATCTGATTTCTTTTCTTCCAGCTCCATTTCTACATTTTCTAGTTCTTTTCTTCTCAATTCCTCTTCCTCACTTTCTTCATTTCTCGTCTCACCTTTCATCACTGTTCTAAAAAAATTTCTGCTTCCATTGTTGAATTTATATTATATCTCTGTGACTGGAATTGAAAAAACATACCCTCTGGGAGAAGCCATCTATATGGTATTTGCTTTCCTCTTAAAAATTTTACTAGCTCTTCATATTCTTTTCTTTCTCACTCTCCATGGGACATGTCTCAGAATTTTCACTTTGCTACCCTCCACCATCCATTCCTTTTCCTGTGAGATCTTCAATATTTTATCTCTGTAAAAAGTTCTGATGAATTTCACATGGATTTCTCTTGGTAGTTCATGTTTTCTTAGATAGAAAGCGCTCACTCTTTTCGCTGAATCCAGATTCATGAGTATCTCCTCTGTTGGCATGCTGATCCACTCTGATATTAAATCACCAATCAGACGTTGTGTATCTTCCCCTTTCTGTTCTGGTACATTCTGTATTCTCACCACTTGAGCTGCACTCTCCATCTGAATTTCCATTAAAGTTGCCTCTCCATCATATTGGTTTTGTTCTATCTCCAGTATTCTAGATTGATCTTTTGTTGTCTTTTTTTCTAATTTTCTATTCTTTTGTGTATTCTCATCTGCTTGATCTTTAACGGCTTTCAGTTGCACACTAAGATCATTTAGTTGTGTAGTTAAAGCATCCAGACTAGCCTGAACCTGCAAAAATTGATATGTGTGCTGCTGTCCCATCATCACTAATTTTTCTATATTGTCTTGTAATGTCTGCTTCCAATCTTTCGCTTTCGGTTCCTCTTGTGTTAGTTTTCCCAAGTTTGACTCCAGGGCGGGAGAGCCCCTAACTTTTGCTCCTTTTCCTATCATCCTTTTTCTTCCTTCTTATATCTTCTTTCATGTAAAACCAAATATCTGTTATCACATATATCACTATCAGTTACCCATACATCATATCACATCATCAAAAAAAAATTCAACTGCTCACCCATAAGAACAGTTCACCCTAACACAGGGAAAATGTTCACCCTAACACAGGGAAATTTTAAATCAAATAAACCTTTGCCTTGCAATGTTTTTTTAACGCCAGTAGATGTCCTCAGGGTATCATCATCCTGACTTCACTTGTCCTGTTCTTATCCTTGCAATGTCTTTTTAAATCCACTAGATGTCTCCAATGTTCTATTCTTCTTATTCTGTTATCTTAGTTCTATTGCTTACATTTGTTGCTATATCAACCACATTCTGTTCCAAGAGATAGTCCAAGGAAATCAAAACAATGAAACCGCTTTTGCAAAACAAAGAAATGCAGATCTCCAGACCTCTCCACAGGCACTCCAAGATCCCCACAGGAAAACGAAACTGAACGTTTCAAAGCAAAGTTTATATTCCAAAATGATTAATTTGTAATCCAACAAGTTTTAGATTTGTAAAGTTAGAGTTATGCTCTCATATTTCCATAACAAGCTCGGCAGGTCTCCTCCAAAGCTTCTTCTTACACTAGCAAACAAATGAGCAGAGAAAGCCTCCCCCCTCTTCCTCTTCCCAAAGGGGGAAAACCTGCCCCTCCTTCTTCTTCCCTGTGGGGGGAAGCTTAATCAGGCAGTCAATTAATCAGTCAATGCCAGACACACACAGCAGAACAACACTCATTTAGTTCTTCCAACGTCCTTCCCTGCTTGGGGCCTTCAGCTTAGTTTCAACATGAATCCTCACCAACATTGATGGCTGGGTTCCCTTGGAGAAAAAACAGCCCCTGGCTGGACCCTTCCTCTCCAAAACCATACACCATCTGTAGGATCGAATCTCTCCTGATCACAGATCCTCGGATCTCATCAGACACACAGTTTTTTGGCAGGAAATAGCATGCTTTCCCAAGAGCTCAGAAAAGCATGGCCATTCAGTTGCCTCTGACCCCGACCCCCATCCCTTCGCTACTCATGAGAAGGTCATTGTCTCTTCTCCTCTTCCTGCGGCCTCTCTGATCCCTGCCTGCCTGCCCATAACTGTGCTGAGCCCCAAGTACACCAGCACAGTATTCGAAGATAACAAAAACAGAGTCACAGATAACAAGATTAGGTGGCAATTCTGCCTCTCACAGATAAGCGAATTCGCGGATACCAGATTTGCGTATAAAGAGAACTGACTGTAATTCTATAAATACTTTTTTTTAAAAAAAAAGACAAGACACAACTAATACATGCTTCTTTTAAAATCTTCTGGAGGTCACCTTAAACCTGCAAAACCTTTGTAAAATCATTAAATACTTACAAGTGTTTATAATTTATACAGTGTGCAAATTCAAATCAAATGGTACATTTGGTATGGTAAAAGTCAATTTCCTTACACTGAAATTGGAGTCCGGATCCAAGAGAGCCGCTGCAAGATGCTTACGTAAATTGATCCAACTCTCACAATTTAGTATATCTGATGGAGGTGCAGAACACAATGTCTGTATTGCTTCCTGGCGCACCTGCAACATCCAGGAAGCAATGTGAATAAAAAGAATAACGTTCTCACAAAAAAATATACTGGTGGTCTGCAGCCAAGGTCATGGCTGATAATACCTGTGCACTGCCATCTTGGATCATGTGAGATCTCATGAGATCCAAGATGGCAGCGCCTGGCCAAGCCAGGAAGAAGAGGCTGCAGGGGCATTGTGATCCAGGTATGTGGCAACAACTGCCATAGATAGATAACGATCTAAGACTCAGCCTCCTCGTTATTATCTCCACCCTCAAACTTATTACAGTCATTGAGCTGTTGACATGCCCTTGCACCTTGACACGCTCATTTCTTTGTGTTGAACACCTGATTCTCTCTCTCTCTTTCTCTCTCTCTCTCTCTCTCTCTCTCTCTCACACACACACACACACACACACACACACACACACACACACACTAACTCTAGAGTCTGTTTCACCTACAGAAAATCTCTTGTTCTCCTGGGAAAAGCACCTAGTAGCCATAATACTAGTGTCTTTCCCTTCAGCTTGATCTTGGACCTCTCTTCCTTTTCTGCCTCCTCTTTTTTGCCCATAGATACCAAACACATTCTTTGTCTCCCCTTCTTCCTTCTCTCGCTATGCTCTAAGTATCAATACTCCTTTAGACTGAATCCTCCTTTGGGTTCTCCCCCACACACATACCCCTCTTGTTCTATGAAAGATTGTTAGTGTATGTTTGCTTTTTTATTTTGCCTTTTGTTTGTATCACTGTTTGGCCTCTCATATTTTGCTTCTCATACTGCATGTATTTTGATTTCCCTCTCCTATAATTATTAGTAACGTAATTACTATGTTATTATAACAATAATAGTAAACAATGTTTCATAAACTGTGTATTGTGATTTGAACCTCTCTCTCTCTCTCTCTCTCTCTCTACCCCTCAAAAATACCAATTCTCCACTAAGCAGGACATGAACAAAGGTCAGAGATCTTTTTACATGCTAGTTTGGGCACATGTAAGCCCATTCCTAAAAAGGCAGGGAGAAGGGGGAACAGAGTGAGAGTATGTGCATGTTCTACCCTCATATCTCTTCTTCCATACTCACCTCTTTGGGCTGCGCAGGATCAAGCTTTTCCACAAGTAGTTGTAGTTGTTCTTGATTCATGAATGTATAACTCTGTAAACACATTGTAAAATGCTCATTAAGTAAATCCTAGTAAAACAAAAATTTAATAGCTATGATAATTAGCCATTAGTGATATAAGATTTGCTTTAAGAGATTCATATTATCTTACTGAAATATTAAATGGAATATTTTTAATTAGAAAATGTAAGAATAAAAAAAACTATCACTCTTTAATTATAAAACATTAGATGTAGTAGGCAGCCATAATGTTTGGTAAAGAAAAAAAAGAGCATAGCATTTTGGAAAGAAATCTATACTGTAGTGCTGTTCCCAAAAAATATGCAAAAAAAATGGTTACATGCATATTAAGCCTTTTAAATATGTATTAACTTTTATCTGGGAATTATTTTATTGACAGAAAGTAGAGTAAATTACGTGTGGCTCTTATCCAAAGCCCAGCTTGTGACATCCAAGCAGACTTTCCAATGCACTTCAAATTGCATTGCAGAGCGGGGATAATCACGTTCATGCAACAACAGAGCTGTATGACTAGAATTGCCCCATATGCTGTTGTCAATAGGAAACCTTCAGCTTTATGGGAATTTTACATGTGCCTCAGAATTTCTATATACCTAAAGAGTCGTAAGATACATTATATATGTATTCTAACTTTCACCAGGGATAACACAGATCTATAAAAACCAGCAGGCCTCTAGCTCTTGATCTAAATGGAATGGATTTTATTCATTGATTTTACAATAACAATTTAAAGAAAATACAGCCTCAAGTCTGGCAGTGTAAGTCAGAGAGAACAATTTCTCATTGACTTCATCAGCAACGAACAACAGCAGAAACACCAAGAAGAAGCTGGCATGGCTTTATGCAGGTGGGGGATGTGAAACACAGCCCTGGGGGAGAGGATGATAACCAAGCTTGCGACCCCCCATTCATCCCCTTCATTTTTTTGCTTATTGCACCATTATAACTGCAAGAGCCTAGCCTTCATGACAACTTAAATTACAATGGGGAAACTGGGGCTGGCATAAGAGGGTTTTATAGCAATCCTATTGTTGTTCAGCCATTGTAACTTTAGGGGAATAATGTCACTATAAGACAGGTAATGTGTTTTAGAAGCGGTATAGGAGGCCTCTGCCTCCCAGTCTTAGAAATATGGATTCTACAAATGAAACAGATGCCTGGCTCCCATGTGACAGGACTACATTCCTGAAACTGCAGCTTTTCTCTTCCCCTTTCAGCTTTAGACTGCAGAGCCCTAGATCTGAAAGGGAAGACATAGCAGCCAGCACTAGCATTGCACCATGGGATCCTAGCAGCGAATGTGAGTTGTCCCTCCCTGTCTTCTGGAGCACAGGCAGAGGAAGTATTAAAAAAATGGGAGGAAATGCAGGAGGTGAACATGTTACTTTCAAGGCTGTTACTCAGATCCATCCAATTATTGAACACATGTGTCTCCTCTCAAGGTACCAAGTTCATACCTGATTAAATGAGGAATCACTATCTGAACAGTTATCTGTATAGTAACTGCTGTGCTGTTCAGTTTTCACTTTCCTTTGCGTTTCTTTATAGCGCATCTGATCTTCTTCAAACTTATTAATCAAAGATTCAACTACAACCATCATGACATTCTTCAGAGAATGCATCATTTCTCTGTACCTGCAGAAGCAAGAATAGGTTTAAAACATGAAACAAAACTAAAGTTCAGAAAGCATATTTTTCAGAGGTTGATACCTGTTAGCCTGGAAGTACATCCCACTGAAATAATGCAGACTTCTTTCTGGATAACATCACACTGACACAAGGAAGCAAGTCTCCATAAACTTCACAAAACTTAATTCCCAGAAAATCAGTTTAGGGGGAGGCTGGAACAGATTTAACACTTGACCGTAGGTTTATAGAATTTGCTAAATGACCCTCCCCTCACAAAAAAAGTTTTTAGAAGCACAAAACACTAAACTAATCAGAATACAAGTAAAAAAGCTCAAGTGTTACAAAAATCTTGTTTTGAAAGAGAAATAAGGGCTCTTACTTTGTACTTTGTACACTAGCACCACTTTCCATTTTTCCATGCATTTTGCTTTGTTTCTTGCTTGTCCCTTCAAGTCTCACCCCTGCTCTCTATGCATTTCATAAAGATGCCATCATGCATACTGACATCTACAATACCTCTTGGGAGTAATAAAGTACTGGAGTAATAAAGTAATTATTAAATTAATGTTGACTATGTCAACAGAAATTTGCATGCAGCATTTTGTTGGGTCAAAAGTCATACAGCAGGTGCGAACCAGATGCACCTTAACAACCAAGGCCCAATCAGTACCAAAGAATAAAGGGAACCCAAAAAACGAAACAAAAATGCAGCAAAACAGATTTTCTTTATAAAAGCTCAGATTGAGCTGCGTTTGCTTTCTAGATTTTCACTGGAGCAAGTTCTACCCATTTTAGAATTTCTTTTCCTCTTTTCCGTACCCTGTCTTCCTGATCTCTTCAGAGCACAGAATGAACTATCTCTATAATATAAAAGCTGCAAAATTTTAAAAAAACCACCTTTAAGAAGTTTCAGACTCCTCAACAAGATCCTATTATTCTAAGACATTTTATAAACAAAGACCACATCATGGCTTTCCACTATCTGCATGGATTTATCTGTGCTTTCTAATACATGAGTACTTTCATGGGCAGAAAAAAACTTCATATGGTTGACTAAAGCTTGACTTGCAGCTCCTAAATGTAAATAAATGGCTTATTAAAATACAGCAGCCCACACATTAATTTATAAAAGCAATTAAGCACTGATTAAGTAACAAACTTTTTCACAATGACATTTCTAATTTCCTTTTGCAGAACAAGACTATCCACATATCATTGAAATTACTATTAAACCGTTCCTAAGATTGATCTCATCATTAAAGATGCACTGAAAATTCCTACAAAGAGTCCCTCTTGCCCTTGGTATTTTTGCATTCATTTGGTATGTCCCCTTTGTCTGAAGGCCATCTACTTGTTTATATTAAAACAGTCCACATACCCAATATTATTTTGTTTGGTACAAACTCATCCATTATCCAATTAGACAGAAACATTTCAGTAAGTGTCAGAAAAATAAACTCCCAGGAGAAGGCAGCTGACTAAGGGGAGCAGAACCTGGTGGTTAGCATGCTCTCATTCCTGCTTCCCACTTACCCTTTACTGGACCACAGTGGCATCGCAGGGGGTGTGGGCCGCACCAGGTGATGCGCAAGGGGGGTGATGTGCACTGGGGGATGACATGCTAAAATTGCAGTTTTAGGAGCGACCCCGTCATGCCATAAATGGTTGGATGCGGAATTTCCAGCGGAGTGCAATGAAAAAAACTGGATTGAAATATCTCCTTTCCATCAAAAGTTATGGTCAAAAAACCGGAAAGAAAAAAATGCATGGAGCCCTATGGAAAGTGAAACCGAGCTGATAACGCGTTTACTCATGAATAGGCGTAATTGCCATAGTCTGTCGGAAAGGGCAGGCTGAGAGGAATCCAACAACACCAGAATGGTCACTATCCAACGAATACAGCCCCCAAAAAACACCCAAGAAGGAGGTTCCTCCCTCCCAGCTGCAAGTGTATTGAGCCCTATGGAAAGCAAAACGAAGACACGTGGCCACGTTCTCTCGCGAGTAGGCGAACATGTCTTAGTCCGTCGGAAAGGGCAGGCTGAGAGGACTCCAACAATGTCAGAATGTTCCTGATCCAAAGAATGGAGTCTGCAAAAAACACCCACGAAGGAGGTCCCTCCTTCCCTCCTTCTATCAAAAGGTACAGCCAAAAAACCAGTGGGAGCAGGACGATGGTACATCACCACGCCCACCACCTGGGGTGTTGCCCCACCCACTGCATGGGGTGACATGCAGGCCTCCCTCCCTGGGTGAAGCAAATCCTAGTGACGCCCCTGCTGGACCAGCAAGCTAATTAGGGGGAAAGCCTTGGTAATTTGTATCTGTTGCCACCATCCCAAGTTATGGAGACTCAGTAAAAGAGGGCTGTCTAAGAAAATAAATCCTCCCAAAACAGCACTGAACTCCAGGGGTTCTTATTAAAAATCAAACCCATTGTGTGCAGTGGTGTCACTAGAGTTCACATCACCTGGTGTGGGAGGCCAGCACATCACCCCCATGCAGTGGGCGGGGCAACAATCCAGGTGGTGGGTGTGGTTATCTACCATCGCCCCGCCCCCACTGGTTTTTTGGCTGTACCTTTTGATAGAATAAAGATATTTCAACGCAGTTTGTTTCATCACATTCTGCATTAAATTACACATTGATTGATATATAACATGATGGTATTATTTTTGCAAACTGCAATTTTAGTGATTTTGGTCACTAGTGGTGTCACCTCCTGCCAGGCTCCGGTTTTGCGGAGCGGGGCGCAGTTGCTCCGCTTTCCCTTTTCCTGACCCAGGGAGCCCTGCTGAAGGTTACGCAGGGCCCCCCACGCCACCGGGAGACTGCAGGAGGCTTGAACAAGTGCACCCAAGCCCCTGCAGCCCCCCTGAGTGGTGTGATCCCTGGCTGCCCCCGCCCCTTAAGGGGGCAGAGGCCAGGACCCACACACTGGGGTGTCGCGAAGCCCCAGTTTCAATACCACTGCACCAAGTGAATTTTATCTGCAGCCTGCCTGCAATCACCCCCCCCCCAAAAAAAAAGATTCAGTAAGATTTTCACCCCTAACCTGTACCCAGTTCAATTTAAGTTCTTATATTTCAAGTATATCACTATCAGGACCCACCTGGCTTTACAAGTCTGAGAGCCCAATCCTATGCCTGTCTACTCAGAAGTAAGTCCCATTATAGTCAGTGGGGCTTACTCCCAGGAAAGTGTGGACAGGATTACAGCCTAAAACAGAAAAAAATTTCACCTTACCCTGTCAAGCCTCTGTTTCATTCTTTTTATGGGTGGGTGGCTGCCTTCTGGAGCATTTGTTGAGCTCCAGTTGCAACAAATCAGGACCATTCTGGTGGCCTCGCATTTCCCTTTGCCTGACCTGCCCAGAAGCCAAGGCACTTTTGCTTACTCGCGAGTAAATGCGACCTTGTGGCTTAGTTTCACATTCCATAGGGCTCAATACATTCACCAGCTTGGAGGGAGGGACCTCCTTCTCAGGTGTTTTTGGGGGGCTACATTCATTGGATCAGGACCATTCTGGTGTTGTTGGATTCCTCTCAGCCTGCCCTTTCCGATGGACTAAGGCACGTTCACGAGTAAATGCGAGATATGGCTCGGTTTCACTTTCCATTGGACTCCATGCATTTTTTGTTTTCTGGTTTTTTGCCAATAACTTTTGATAATGAGATATTTTACTCCCATGTTCTGCATTGCATTCAGCTGGAAATTCCGCATCCAATGGTATATAACATGATGGGGTTACACCTAACCACTGCAATTTTAGCACATCACCCTCCCAGTGCGCATCACCCCCCCCCCGCACGTCACCTGGTGCGGTTCCAAATGACAGCTAAACTGGGCCAATAGCTGAATCCTAAATAGTGCATGCTGTACTCTGTTTAGACAACAGAGTTTCTCTGATCCTCCTCCCCACTGCAGCCCTGTGCCCCTCCCCCCCAAAAAAAAACCACTCAAAGGTCAGGAGACTCTGACACAGTATCAGACAGGGAAGCTGCAGTGAGTGCATGTACACCTACACATGGGGAAACTGGAAGAAATCAAGAAAGAAATCAGTATATCTTGCACAAGCAAAAGTACTTTTCTGTTTACACTAACAGGAGCTGGATTCAACCTAATGGCTGCATTCAAAGGACAAACAACATGCCCTATTCTCAACTTCCCCAAAAGGTACAAAATTTTCTCATTTAAACTGCCTCTGAACTGATTTAGTTGATTTCTGGTTTATTTTATTTTATATAAAATGACTTTTTCTTGTTAACTTGTTTAAGATAGAAATGGCTATCTATAACATGTTTTAAATGAATACATGATCTTAGGTTCTCAATAAATATTGTACTAAAATCAATGGGAATTTGCCATCTGGACCACATACTCTAGAGTTTTTCAAACTGTGGTTCATGACCCACTTGGTGGGTCACAACCTGGTTATGGGTGGGTCTTGAAGCTGCAACTGACAAGCTGATAGCAGACGACCAAAATGAAGTGAACCCTATGGAAAGTGAAACTGATCGATACTGCACACTTAGTCATGAGTAGATTACCATGCCTTGGTCCATTGAGAAGGGCAGGCTGAGAGGAATCCAATGCCACCAGAATGGTACTGATCCGATAAATGCAGCCTCCCAAAAACACCCAAGAAGGAAGTCCCTCCCTACCAGTTGACAAATGTATTGAACCCTACTCTGCCACACATTTGCATTTACCTGCGAGTAAGCAAACGTGCCGTGGCTTGTGAGAAAGGTCAGGAGAAAGGGAGTGCAAGGCTACCATAATGGACCCAATCCTATGCATGTGGAATTCAACAAATGCTCCAGAAGGCACCCTCTCACCATAGTGCAGTAAAAAGAAGCTTCAGCTGGTAAGACTAGTTTTTCTTTTTTTAGTCTCGTAAAGCTAGGTCGGTCCTGATGGCATGTAATTAAATAAAGTGGGTTCCAGTGCTAATAGGTTTGGAACCACTACTTGATTGGAAAGGGTTGTTGTCTTTTACAGATTCCTCCCACCCACCCCAAGCAGAACCTCATTTCCTCTCCTCATTATTCTAGGTTTTTAGAATTCTAGGTGTTTAGAGCGAAGCTTTGAATCTCAATCCAATCCAAACAAAAACAATGTTGGAGTTAAAATTGATTTTGTCCCAAATCACACTGCACTTGCTTAAATATAAGAAAAATTGAACTGGGCATTGGTAGGACTGAAAACCTTACTGTTTTTTTTTTTGGGGGGGGGGGGTTGAGAGGTTGAGGTTTTTGCAGGCAGGTTACATGGAGAATTCACTTGGAGGAACAGAACTGGCTTCCCCATCTCATCTACCCTTATTTAATTATTTGCTTTACTTTAATTATTTCTTATTAATTTTATTTATTTATAGCCTACCTATGTGGAATTTCAGTGCTTCCCATGGGCAATTTCAGTACTTGCTGCATTCTCAGGAAAGCACTTCCTGCTAGATGATGTTACTTCTGGCCATGACATCACTTTCAGATTAATGACATCATTCTCAGTGGGCCCTGGACAGATTGTCATTGTAAAAAGTTGGTCCCAGTGCTAAAAGTTTGAGAACCACTGATAGTCTATATACGTATAACTTAATCTCTTACAGTTCAGATATATCCCTTTCATGTTATTTTAAAAAATCAGAAATGCAAATAAGAAGATTGCAACAAGTGCAAAAACATTCCACATGACAGTTTGGGAGGGGAGTCTTGCAGACAATAAATTGACTGCACACACATGGTGCAGTAAAATATGTTGTCCTACTACTTAGCTTTTAGGAAGCTTTCCCTGCATCTCTTCCTAGTCCATACAGTACAATCTAATCCAGCAATTTTCAACCTTTATCATAATACTAACAAGGTGATAAAATTGCCAAAGCTCACCATCGGTTTTTAGACAATAGACAAGGCACACAATACTGCTGGTGGGGGGGGGGGAAGCTCACAATCACAATCACCCTATTAATAAATGACCCTCCCCCAAACTCCTGTGGCCAGGGCCTAGGAGAGGGGGTTAAAGGGGGTAATTGGTACCCAGGCCCAGGAGCCAAAGGAGGGGCCCAGAAATTTCCTGGAATGTTACATTTTCCTATCTACTCAGAGTTGTTGCCATCACGGGATGCTGGGGACACTACCATGAGTGTGCAACTGGCAAGTTATATATGCTGGGCCGAGGAATGCATACGTGACACAGTGTCAAATCTGGGAGCAAACTGTGGCCTGTTACAGTAGATCCTTGGTTTGTGGATCTGCTAACCATGAACAAGTGGGGAGGAGCTCAGGGACACAGCTGCAAGACTACAGATGCTACAGAAGCAAGTTTTAGTATGCACAGGACACTTTCCATTCTAATGTGAGCCTAAATATGATGATACTAATTTCCTGCAATGATTTTCTATATTTGAAAGATTTTAGAGAGATTTAGGAGTGTGTTTGGTTTTTCATATTACTGTAGCTGCCAATGCCACATGCGTGGGTAGACCTGGGCTCCAAAGGCTTTTCCACCTGTCTCCACCCTACCCCCATCCTGTTTTACTCCTCCTTGCCCCCATTCTGCTTGCCCATCGCCACCCTACCCCACTCTGTTTCACCCCTCTCCCTTTGTAAAGGGGCCCAAAAGAAACTTTGTATCCCCTGAAAAAATTCCTCTCAGAGGCCCTGCCTGTGGCACACCTGCAGACTATTTGTGGCACAGAAATGTGCCATGGCTAAAAACTAGTGCCATGGCCACTGGTTAAAAACACTGGTTTATCTAATCTGTAGACTGTGTAATTTAGTTTATAACGGCAATGGAGACTCTGTCATTATTTTATAGTACCCTATGCACTTGTTCATACTAAGAGCAGAAGAGTAGTTTTTCCGTGATAATAAATTCCACCTGTAGGATACTACACATATGAAATTTAACCTACTTGAGTATGAGTGCCAGCAAAAGTTATGCATTTTGCACTTTACACAGTTTCCTTCAAACATTTAAAGATTTTAACAGACTGCTGAACAAAGACTTATTATGAAGAAGGTCAAATCAGAAGTCATTCTTTCAGAATTATGAGGACTATAAAGATGTTTCACTCAAATACACTCAAAAATGAGGAGGAAAAGAACAGTTGAGCAAGACAATGTAGAAAGACATTCTCTTTGGAGAGTGGCGTTTTATATGCATTTTGTAGAAGTACTCACTCTTGCGATTCTCGAGTCTTTTTCGTAACATGCTGAACCAGCGTATCATAGCCAGATCCTTCACCCTGATTTTGTGCTGAAGTACATTTCTCAGTTTCTTCCTCTATGACAGAGCCCAGGGTGCTACTTATGTATTGCCTGAGGTACTTCACAAACTCATAACTGCAATAAACATTCAGACACTTAAATGCAACTTATTTATGTCATTATATTTCAAATTATTCTTAACATTAATAAACTGCATCCCATCAAGCTGTTTTTAGAATATGCCATGAATTCCGCAAAGGCACAATAACAGATGAGCAAATAGGGTTGGGAGTAGATAAGACTTTCAGACTTGATTTTGTCTGTAAAGTGCTTTGTGAACATTTTTTGTTGAAAAGCAGTATATACTGTTAATACTGCTATTACTACTACTGCTTACTTACTATTCAAAGTAAGCTCCACTGAAGACAATGGGGTTTACTTCTGAGTAGACATGCCTAGATTGAGCTGTGAGACACAGAGAGGAATGAAGTATTCCATGTCCACTGAACCGTAATAGAATTTTGTAGCCTAACAACCAATTCAAAATGTATAAGTCCCTTTCATAAGTGTAATATAGTACATAAAATCTTAGGGCTGCACAACATAAAATTATGAAACACAAGAAGAGAGCAGAATATCTCTCATACTTTATTTCCAAATGTATAAATGCTTTCGCTAATTACCATAAGGAAGCCAGGAAGATTCCTACAAGTGCTCCAGGACTTTCCTGTGTTACACTAGAGTACAGTTGGCCACCTGCCCCTAGGGCACCTAGGGCAAGCAATGATTTCGTACAGATGAATGTTTGCCAGAACCACTCTCTTCATATTACCCTAAGATGTTCAGAATGAGGATACGTGGACAGACTGGTAATTTATAACTCATCTGCAAGAGTATAACAACTTAGTTTCAATCCACTAATTTATATATCATATGCAGAAGTACCAGCAACATGCTGCCAAGCAGCAATCAGAAATATTACTACTGGCCCACAACTAGAATTCTTTTTTATCATTATGTTTTCCATGTTAACATTTCTTTATGAGAGTACAAGCCACAATTAACAAAAACATTACAGTTTTAAAATATGACTCAGTTTCTAAATTACAGTATTTCTAAAAGGGTGGTTTTCTAAAGTTCACCAGAAAAAGGACAATATTTTTATTTAGAAATACAGAAGCAGCAGTAACAATCTCTCCTCAACGGCCAACAGGCAGCATCAAACTGATTTATCCAGCATGAACAATAACAAAAAGTATGTTTACTTGTGAAAATTTTCATCCGTTTCCTCCAAATGCAGCAAAATCTCTTCTGCACACTCTACTGAGGGAGCTCCTGTGATTTTCTCTTTGACACTTTGCAGTAACTGCCTGAGCATAGACTGTAAGAGAGCTTCATCTTCAGAAGAAAAATGAGACATCTATTGAAAAAACAAAGTAATTTTGCTCTACATTTCCAGGATCTAATGTATTTGTTTTTATTATTAAGAATATTTATATACTATACCAATTTTCAACATCATCCACAAAAAACTCTTAAAGTTACATAGTAAAAAGCTCTCTGCCTCCAAACAGATCACAATCTAAGAAAAAACACAAGGAAGACATCAACAACTGCTATTGAGAGGTACACGGCGATGGGATGCACAAGGACAATTGCTCTCCCTCTAGTACAGGGGTGCCCAAACCCCGGCCCGGGGGCCACTTGTGGCCCTTGAGGCCTCTCAATGCGGCCCTCAGGGAGCCCCCAGTCTCCAATGAGCCTCTGGCCCTCCAGAGATTTGTTAAAGCCCGCACTGGCCCAACGCAACTGCTCTCAGCGTGAGGGCGACTGTTTGACCTCTCGTGTGAGCTGTGGGATGAGGGCTCCCTCCACTGCTTGCTGTTTCACATCTGTGATGCAGTAGCGGCAGCAAAGGAAAGGCCAGCCTTGCTTTGTGCAAGGCCTTTTATAGGCCTTGAGCTATTATAAGACCTTCATTCATTCATTTAAGTTCGTCTTTAATATTTCATTTATGTAAACTTATGTAAATTTATTCAAATTTGAAATGTAAATTAATTCTTCCCCCCCCCCGGCCCCCAACACAGTGTTAGAGAGCTGATGTGGCCCTCCTGCCAAAAACTTTGGACACCCCTGCTCTAGTAAATGCAGGCCAACCTCTACCGGGCTTCCCAGCATGCAGACAGTCAGATAACGTTCGCAACCTACTTCATAAAACCGGAAGTGGGTCACGATTGTTATTCTGACTGTCTCCACATGTTGGGGGACCCTGCGGAGGCTGGCACGGGGATCCCCACACCCCCGGAAGGCTGCTGCAGGCTGTGGTGAATCCAGGCAAGCCCCTGCGCCCCTTGACAGTGACATGCTCCCCGCCCCACAAGAACTTATAGCAAGGCTCAAAATCCCTGTGAATTTGAGAACTGCTGCCATAGAGACTGCAGGGATTTGCCTGCAGCTCCTGTAAGTTTCTGAATGGCACCAGAGCGCAAAAATAAAAAAAAACAACTTCTCCTTTCCCAAGGGAAACCAGAAGTGACTTTTTTGCCAAGAAGTGACTTCTGAGGCCTGGGGAAACAGAAAACAGGACTTTTGCAGATACTGAGGAACAACCTGTATAATCCTAAATCCCTCTGGGGAGAAAGGCGGGGTAGAAATAAAGTTAATAATAATAAAGCAGTAAGCAATCAATAAGATTACCAACTGCTATATAAACTCTCATTTCAAAAAGAGAATCCTGGTGCTAAAAATGTTTGAGGACCACTGCTCTAAATACATGAGTACTGCCTATACTCTGCCCTGGGTTTTAAATCATTATTCTATCACGCCCACCAAATCATCAGTGTGTAAATACAGAAGAGAGGTATCTTGAAATAATAAAGAAAGGAGAGGGGGAGCTGGAGGTGAAGACACCAGAGTGTGGTCTTGAGTCGCAGCAGGCAGGAGGAGCGACACTGGGCATGGTGCATGTACCCAGAAGCGAGTCCCACTGACTTCAGCCAAGCCTGCAGGGCGATCGCACAGGGAAGGAAGCCTCCTTGACTTCCATGAAGCGCACACAGGAACGCAGGGATGTGTAATGGGTGGGGAAGCAGGTGAGGCAGAGCCTCCCCACTGGAGTCCTTTGTAAAGCGCCGCCGCCTTGTGAGGCACCCAAGCACCCACAACCCATGTGGGTTGGGGGTACTGGGGTGCCTCACAAGGCGGCAGCGCTTTACAAAGGACTCCAGTGGGGAGCAGGGATGTGCGGTGCGGCTGTGGCAGGTGAGGCAGGACCACCCCATGGCAGCCTGGAAAAGCAGCTCAGCTGCCTTGCCTGCTTCCAGCCAAGGAGGCTCTCCTTACACCAGCTTCCTCAGGCGCAAGCAGAGCCTCCTCGGGTGTAAGCAGGCAGGGCAGCTGCTCTACTTTTCCATGGTCCCGCCTCCCCTGCCACGCTCGCACCGCACGTCCCTGGCGGGGAGGCTCTGCCTCCCCACCCACCGCACGTCCCTGGGCTGCCTGTGCTACGCGCACGCCTTCCAGGGAGCTCGTCCATAGAACTGAACGGGGTCGCGTCCCTGTGACTGCGCTGCTTCCAAGCAGCCTACCCCGCCCAGCGCAGCCTGTGGGTGAGCCCGAAGAGCTGCTTACCTGGGGCAGAGGCGGGGCTGAAGGCGGGCGGGGGAGGGAGAGAGAAGGGAAGTGGGGCACTCCGGGGGGAGCCTACACCGCGGGGAGGAAGGGCGGCGGAGCGACAATCCCCTCCGACGAGCGAGTCGCGGCCCTTAGCAACCGTCCAGCGCTGAGACCTTAGCAACAGCAGCAGCAGCAGCAGCAGCGCCCGCGGAGATGCGGAGCGCAAAGCCTGCCGGGAGAAAGGCGGGGGTAGGGTAGAGATGCTGAAGGGGAGAGTCCTGCGCTGAGGCAGTGAGGCTTAGAACGCAGGCAGAGAGTGGAGACTTAGGTGGGAGGAAGCCCCGTTGAACACGGCGGGGCTTCAGAGTAAGCAGGAGCAGGACTGTGTTGTAATGCTGTACAGGGCACGGCTTGGTGCAGTGCTACACAGTCCATGTTTGAGAGCCCACTCCTATGCATGTCTACTCAGAAGTCAGTCCCATCAGAGTCAATGGGGCTTACTCCCAGGAAAGTGTGGATAGGATTGGGCTGTTAGGTGGGAGTAACCCCCAATGAACACAGTGGGACTTACTTCAGCATGAGCAGGCACAGTGTTGTGTTGTAATGCTAAACAGTGTGATGCCATACAGTGCATAACTTAGGTGGGAGTGAGCCCCATTGAATACGGTGGGACTTACTTCTGAGTAAGCAGACATAAGGTTGTGTTGTGAGCAAAAAAGAGGCGAGTGGAAGTGGCGTGACAAGGAAGCAGTTGTGGAGGGTTGTGGAGCAGGATCCCACTTACATTCATATGGAGTTTTAAATGACTTGCTCCCAAGGATGTGTGCATAGGGTAGCTAGCATACACTCCCATTTACCTGAGAGCAAGGCTCCCTTGAAAGCAGTGGGAATTTTTTCTGGTGAAACATATCTACTATTCCTCTGCAGTTAGCAAGGGAAGGTCTGTCTTGTTAATTTACTAAAGCTGCAGTCCTGTGCACTGTTACTTGGGGATAGGTCCCAGTAGAGACTATGAGACTTTCTGATAAGTAAACATAGCTAGGATTGATTGTGCTGTTCCATATGTCGTTTTCTTACTGGGCTCCTGTTCTATTATTCATTTGTTTTTTCCCATTTTTATATTGCCCTAAGGAGCTTGTGGTGGTGTACATAGATTCTTCTCTCCTTTTGTACTCATAATAACCCTGTGAAGTAGTCCAGGCTGACAGATAGTGACACTCCCAGTGTCCTCCAAGAAGCTTTGCGGTTGAGTAAGGATCTGAACCTGGATCTTTCAGGGCTAACTACCACACCAGCAATTTTCGACCACTGTGCCACGGCACTTTGGTGTGCCACAAATGGTCTGCAAGTGTGCTGTGGGGATTTGGGAAAGGGTCATTTATTAGTTGGGCCATTGGGGGGTGTGAACCCTGGCTGGCAGTGCAGTGTAACTTGCCAATTGTAAAAATGATGGTGTGCTTTGACAATTTGAGTGCCTTCTCAGTGTGCCGTGAGATGAAAAGTGTTGAAAATCACTGTACTACACCATCCCGGATCCTAACCATGCTTACCTGTAGACATAATAATAATAATAACAGGTATTTATATACCGCCTTTCTTGGTCTTTATTCAAGACTTTATTCAAGGCGGTTTACATAGGCAGGCTTTTTATCTAAATCCCTATTTAAATAGGGATTTTTACAATTTCAAAGAAGGTTCTTTCAAGAACTACTACATTCAAGGTGTTTCATTCCGATCTGGCTTCACATTCTGGCCTCCATCCTCCCACGCTCCAAGCAGATGGAATTGCTCGGCTTCAGCTTGTCAGCTGCTCCAAGGTCGCACGGTGCCGGTGGCCTCGAACTGGCGACCTTGTGGATGTTATCTTCAGGCAGACGGAGGCTCTACCCTCTAGACCAGACCTCCTGCCCATGTATCAGACATGTATCAGATTTGGCTATAAGCCCCATTAATAGGATCTGTCTGCTAAGATAGCGTAAGTTAGAACAGTTTATGCCAAGAGAGAGAAATATATAAACTATCTTCTACCTTCTGCTTATTCCTGCATTGCAGGATTATCACAATGATGGCTGCTTGGACAGATGATTTTAAAAACCAAGTCCCAAATCATGTTGATTAATGAGGCCAAGTTAATTTTTAATTTAAGAAAATGGATTCAATTAACATAGTTTGACCTCTAATATCAAACTAAAGTGCATTTTGGCTGACTCCGTTATATGTTCTATAATAGTGATTTTCATAAGGGAATCATTTCCATATTGACATATCATCTTGTGGGAAAAGTTCTGGGATGCTTAATCAATTCACAGAAGCATTGTCTAGGCCTCTTAGGTCTATGGTTGGCCCTTCAAGACTCAGAGGACACCCTAAATAGAACCCTAAAGGTGTGCATTGCAGATGAAAATCAGTAGTGGTAGACCACATGGTACATTTTTGACCTGCAGGAGCTTGCCATTATGTTTTTTTCTGTAGCCATGCTTCACTGAGGCTGAAGTCCTTTTACTTGGGAGTAAGTCTACTGAAGTCAGTGATGCTTATTTCTAAGTAGATATAGGCTTCCACTGCATGACTAGATAATAACGAACTTTACCTTTCTTCATTTAAATGTTTTATTCATTTATTCATTCCAAACTCCTGGGAATAGGTAGCAGTAGTGTAAAATAAGGGTATACAAACTGAAAGCCATTATTAAACACACACACACAAGTATAAAAGATATGTTAGAGATGAATCCTGTGCATATTTACTCAGAAGTTAGTTCCTTTTCCAATGCCTGTGTCTTCTGGGTCACCTCAGTGAAACGAACAAGCCCCCACTCTTTTTCATGAAAGTTTATAATCCAGTTCTACCTTACATCCTTCCATTTATCATCCATTGGCATCAGGCGTTCTTATGCACCTAGCTGCTTTTTTCGGTTTGCTTCCTGTTGAGCCCAGTGCTGCTTCTTGCCTGAAGTCTTTCAAAAATGCTTCAAAAGCAGCACTTGAGTACGCCTGCTGTAGGAGAAGCCTATCCCCCTATTCCTCCTTGATTACAGACCTGCTGAGAAATCAAGTTGTCTTTCAGGGACATTTTCCACTCCTACTGATCCTGTTGAGCAACAACTGATAAGTTTACAAGGAGCCCCAGAGTCTCCCAGAGCATAGAATGACATCCTTGTTATTATATTTTTCCCTAGACCAGAAGCACATGGCAGAGTATAAAAGCTCAGTTGGGGGGGGGGGAGAATGCAACTTTATCTATTAAAACTCTAAACAGCAGCTTAATGAAAAACTTGCAGGGTTTGAAAGCTTACTGATCTAAGTGATTTTCAATCTTTTTCATCTCATGGCACACTGACAAGGCACACCATCAGGTTTTTGACAACTGACAAGGCACCATACTGCCAGTGCAGGGCTCACATCCCCCACTGGCCCTACGAAAAAATTAACTTCCACCAAATTCCTGTGGTACACCTGTGGACCACTCACGGCACACTAATGTGCCACAGCACAATGGTTGAAAATGGCTGTTCTAAGTATCTAAGAAGTCATGACCCATCTTGTGTGACCCCTTTTATGAAACCATATGTACAAACAGTGCTACATGTTATCAAAGCTGAACTAGGGCTCTTGAAAATATAGTGCTCATTACCATACAATCTAAAGATATCCTGTGCCAGGTGGATATTGAAACCATTGCCATTTTGCTGCCCATTCTGCCAGTTTGGAGAGATCTTTTTGGAGCTCCTCACAATCACTTCTGGTCTACACCCACAGATCCTTGGGGCACACCACTTTTCACCTCTCTCCATTGTGAAAATTGCCCATTGACACCCACTCTCTGTTTCCTGGTCTTCAACCAGGTCTCAGTCCAGGAGAGGACCTGCCCTCTAATTCCCTGACTGTGGAGATCTTTCAGTAGCCTTTCGTGAGGGACCGTGTTGAACGCCTTCTGAAAGTCCAGATATAAATGTCCATGGGTTCTCCCGCATCCACATGCCTGTTGACCTTTTCAAAGAATTCTAAAAGTTTTGTGAGGCAAGATTTACCCTTAGAGAAGCCATATTGATTCTCCCTCAGCAAGGCTTGTTCGTCTATGCATTTTGAGATTCTATCTTAGTAGAAATGTAAAAGGTGCAAAAGAGAGCGACTAAGATGATTACGGGGCTGGGGCACCTTCCTTATGAGGAAAGGCTACGGCGTTTGGGTCCCTTCAGCCTAGAAAAGAGGCGCCTGAGGGGGGACATGATTGAGACATACAAAATTATGCAGGGGATGGACAGAGTGGATAGAGAGATGCTCTTTATACTCTCACACAACACCAGAACCAGGGGACATCCACTAAAATTGAGTGTTGGGTGAGTTAGAACAGACAAAAGAAAATATTTCTTTACTCAGCGTGTGGTTGGTCTGTGGAACTCCTTGCCACAGGATGTGGTGATGGCATCTGGCCCGGACGCCTTTAAAAGGGGATTGGACAAGTTTCTGGAGGAAAAATCCATTACGGGTTACAAGCCATGATGAGTATGTGCAACCTCCTGATTTTAGAAATAGGCTATGTCAGAATGCCAGATGCAAGGGAGGGCACCAGAATGAGGTCTCTTATTATCTGGTGTGCTCCCTGGGGCATTTGGTGGGCTGCTGTGAGATACAGGAAGCTGGACTAGATGGGCCTATGGCCTGATCCAGTGGGGCTGTTCTTATGTTCTTATCTTTGATGAGACGTTCCACCATCTTACCTGGTACAGATGTTAGGCTGACTGGCCTATAGTTTCCCGGGTGCCCCCTTTTCCCTTTTTAAAGATTGGCATGACACTTTCTATCCTCCAATCCTCTGGCACCGTGGCCGTTTTGAGGGACAATTTGCATGTTTTAGTCAAGAGATCTGCAACTTCATTCTTCAATTCCTTAATAAATCTTGGGTGGATGCCATCAGGGCCTGGTGACTTATTGATCTTTAATTTATCAATGAGGTCTGAAACATCTGCTCTTTTAACCTCTGTCTGACTTAATTCCTTGGTCAGGAGGGGCCGTTCAGGCAGCGGTATCTGCCCAAGGTCTTCTGCCATGAAGACAGATGCGAAGAACTCATTCAATTTCTCTGCCATCTCTAAGTCTCCTTTTATTTCCATTTCCCTCCCTCACCATCCAGAGGGCCAGCTGCTTCTCTGGCGGGTTTCCTGCTTCTAACATATTTGATGAAGCTTTTATTATTCCCCTTAATGCTGCTGGCCATGTGTTCCTCATAGTCTCTCTTGGCCGCCCGTATCACCTTCTTACATTTCTTTTGCTACAATTTATGTTCCTTTTTATTCTCCTCATTAGGGCAAGACTTACGACAGACCCAACCTGCATCTGGAGGTCCTCACTGAACCTCCCAGATGCTACCAGAAGTGCCTTCTGGTCATGCCCAGGAGGTGTTCTGAGGCACAGGGAAGCTGCGCACAGCTTCAGCATGCTTCAGAATTTCTCCCAGAAGCTTCTGAAATGCACTTTTTCTTATTAAAAAGATATGTATTTCACATATGTTTTATTCCTTGTTTTATAAGAAACACCAAATTCAGTGTTCTTTATTTCTTTGAAATGGGTGTAGCTCAATGATTTACAGATACTAAGGATGACAGAACAGGTCTGCTGTTGGGACTCTACGTTTAGGATAAGAGTCTCTCTACCACAAATGGATCCATGTCAAACTTTGGAGGGGGGCACTCAAAACGGTTACCATCTAAAGCAGTGGTTCTCAAACTTTAAGCTCAGGGACCCACTTGTTAGAATGAGAATCTGTCACGACCCACCAGAAGTGATGTCATGACTGGAAGTGACATTATCAAACAGGAAGAGTTTTCCTAGGCTGCAATCCTACCCAAGCTTACCCATGAGTATGTAACATTTACTTTCATTGTTAAAAGCATATATATATTAGCCTTTTAGAAGTACAGGCCTGTAACATTTTCCCAAATGTAGTCACATATCATGGTAGTATCAAGTCTATTACAAAGAAAATATTGAAATGAATATCTGAAATTTCTGAAATTGGTTCGCATCCCACCTAGGGTTCTGACCCACAGTTTGAGAAACACTGATCTAAAGAAATTGCCACAAATGTGTTTCGAGACTCAGAACAGTCTGTTTACTAATCAAATACTGCAAGCGCTGTTTATTTACAGCAACAAATAAAAAAACAAATCCTTGCAGACAACAAGAATGCAGAGTCACTAAAATCTGTTTTGAAATTGCTGATTCTCCCCCACCCCCTCCTTCCTGCCCAAGTCCCCTGGTCTGCATTAGATACACAATTACCATTGACTGGTAGTAGAGTTTAGCTGAGCAGATAGTTCTGTGAAGAAGTGCTGAGCCAAGTTTTGGAAACCGCATCAGAGGGCCTTTTCCCAAATGTGATTGTAGCTGTGGCCTAACAGTCTGAAGAAGTGGGGAAGAACAAATGGAAGCAGGAAATCAGGACGACAGATGTGTCTAGCAGTTAGAGAGCACCAAGGAAAATGGAGCAGAGAAGCCATTCTGAATCCATGCTTTATTCATTGTTCTTGAGATCTGTTAACACAGATTTGGGCAAATACTACAGAAAAAAACATTTAAGCCTTCAGTGGCATTTTAACTTGGCTAGATTTTGCATTCTGACTCTTCTGTTGAAATTCAAGAAGAACTAGGAGATTATAGGACGAATGCTCACAGCACTACCTGGCCTTCATTCATTCATTTCAACATGTCGCACATCACCATGACAGTAACAGCAGACTATAAATACTGCATTAAAAAAAAAAAAGGTAATGTAATCTAAGTAGCTCAACCATTAGGGAGAATACTGCCTGAACATTTGTCCTGGTGTGCCAGTTTCTACAGGACTAGAGATATTGTTTTCTAATGAAAACTGAAGATCTGGACAACCTAATGGTCCAAACAGGCAGTATGTTGCATGTCCAGGATCCAGGCAAAACCTGGGTAACCAGGCCATATGGGAACCCTTTGTTCCTTATCTTCCTCCATTCATGCCTGGTATCCATCAATCCAGTTTCAGCTACCTGCTATTTCTTTTTATTTTTGTTTGTTTAAATGTAGAAAAAGGTTACGTACATTACAAACCCATGCAAGTTTAATCAGCAGTAAGCCTCATTGTGTTCAGTGGGGCTTATTCTCAAGTAAGTATGCATAGGATTGGTGCTTAAAAATGTAAGCCTCTCTACATAGTGATGAGCCCATTCTGCTCATCTGGGTGCAATGCATTTTGGTGGCCTTTTTGGTCTAGCCCTTTGCTTCCTGCAGATTTTCTCAGTTGTTATGTAGCCAGAGCTGCCCTTTTAGATTTAATATAAACATCATGGGGTGACATCAAAGACTACTTCCCTCTTCTGTGTTCCTGTATGGCAGCTTGTAGGCAGTAAAACATTGCATGATGATTTATTGCTATGTCTGTCATAGTCTTATTGTGAATTTCTGCCATCAGTCAGTCAACTGACTTGTGTATCTGCACTTTCAAATTAGTTGGATTGATTGCTTGGGTAAAGCTGGAATGAGAAACCATATGAGATTCGGCTTCTAAATTCAATTCTGTGAGATTGCCTATAAAATAGGTACGTTGCTGCCCTTCAGAACCTGCCTGCCTCTGCGGAAGCCAAACGGCTAGGTGATTTTTGGCCATGGTGCTTCAGCAGGAGCAGTAGCAATCTATTGGCTTGCCAAGTTCTAAGATTCTGAGAAATTGAAACAAAAAGAAAATGTACTTGTGCTTATGGCGTCTCTGCAGCCTCTTTTTATACAGTTATGTGTTCGTCACTTCCCCAAACAGTGAAAAGTTCCAAAGAACAACAACAACAGAACTGCCTAGTTTGTGGCTTCCTTTTCAGCAGAGATTGTTTTAAATTTTAGGTTTTTGTTGTACAGGTGTGCACCACTTAACGACTGGGATACGTTCTCCAATCCCCGTTGTTTTGCGATTAGTTCATTAAGCGAACATTCCACCCAATCTAGTGCCTTTATTGTGTAAACAGAACCTCCTGCCAGACACTTGCTGGCTGCACAGGATCCTAGAGACAAATTGCCTCTTCTTTACATTAAGAGCCTGTTTGTTCTGTAAACAGATATGCAGCCTATGGGAGACCTGACTGCCTCATTGAGAGCTTCTTTGTTGTGCTTTGACCACTGTCATATATGTGGTTTGTCATTATGCAGTTCATTGTTAAGCGGCGCACACCTGTATTTGGTTGGTAACCATCAGTCTCGAAAGACTATGGTATCGCACTCTGAAAGGTGGTTCTGGAACAGCGTCTAGTGTGGCTGAGAAGGCCAATTCGGGAGTGACAATCCCTTCCACACTGGGAGCAAGTGCAGTCTGTCCCTGGTCTGTCTCCCTGGCTATGGAATTTTAAATATAGTACATGCAAAAAAAAACATGCAAGTTAATAGGTATCCGGTAGAGACAAACAGCATGCAATTCATCCAGACATCAAGTCTGGTATTCGCATCCCTTGAGGAACATTCCTGTATCCCAAGGTGAGCTCTAAGTTCAGTCTCTCATTCAGTTGGTGTCGCTGACCCAGCCAAACTGCAATACCACTTGTTTTCATTTACAAAACAGCCTCTCCCATTAGCAGGGGGTATAGGAAGTGTCACATTACAAGCCCTGATTGTGTCCTCATTCAGGGTATGCCATTTCTCTCTTTCCCTAGCTCACTGTGTTTTCCCTAGCTCACATCAACAGACCTATCCTATCCATTGGGGTTCACCAGTAGAATGTGTGTTCCACCAGCAGAGCCAGCAGGATCACGGCAGAAGTACCTGGATCTTACCAGAAGTTGTGCAGAAGTGTCATGTGCTCTGCTGCCACCAGTGACACAATGAGGCTGCCAGTGCAGTTGCTGGTGGCTGAATGCATGGGCTGGCAGCAAGGCCTCCAACTGCCAATGCAAGGTGAGTCAGTGGTGGGGGCAAACAGTGGGAGGGATAGGGAGAGGTGGAAGGATCAGGGGTGTTTCTGGGCAGGAAGGGGGGAGGAACTGGGGGTGGGGAGGTGGCGAGAGGTGGTGGGTCTGGCAGCAATGGCGCATGCCAGATCTTATCCTCTCTCTTTCAAACATCCCTTTTCCTCTTTTGTAACATACACCACCAAACTAAGTGTGGAGACCCAGTGCCGCTTGGGCAGCCTCCCGAAGATAAGTAGAAAATATTTTCACCTTACCTCCTGCAGTGTGTTCATGTGGCCTGAATTGGGACATAAGAGACATGAACTGGTCTTCCTCAGTCATTAAGAAATATTAGCATTCCTTTGACAAATGACAAGGCATTGCCTTAGAGCAGCAGTTCCCCAGCTTACCCTGGTCATGGTGTCCTACAGTCATGGAGCCCTGTCACAGCAGCAGCATCACCCAGCCCTCCCAGGCGCAGCCATCTTGAAACGCTCATGATCTTGTGCAATTCAAGATGACAGTCCCTAGGAAAGCTGGTGAAAAGGTCACTGGGGACATCCGGTGGCACCCCTGGGAGTTTGCTGCTGTGCCCTTGGGTACCACAATGCACAGTTTGGGAACCACAGCCTTGGAGTAAAACCATAGAGATAGGCACATTCACCTTCAGACACCAATCCTGGAACAATATGCTATGCTGTTACTTTTTCATATTCATATCCGCATATTATAAACATGCTTCCAAGTTCCATCCATAAAAGTTTAACTCATCTGTTCAGAAAATATATCTTTGATTAGTGGACAAAGGACTTTCAACAAGCTGTTGCATACTTTATAGTGTAATAGACACTGATTTCAAAATGTACTTTTGTGAGTGAATTTATATTTATCTACAGGGTAATGTATAGCTTTTTAAGACTGCTTTTTCCCTTTTTAATAGATAATGCTCCTTTTTCCCCTGATGTGAAATATTCGTCTTTGTTCTGATGTTTAAAAATTGCCATGATAGCTTCTTCTACGATTTCCTTTGTGATGATAGATCTCCACAGGCTTTGAAGAAAATGCAATTCAGAAGCAGGTTCCCCCTGTTTTCCATTTAGATACATTTTTCTTTAGAATGAATTAATTATATGCTTTGATTTTAAAACAAAAACACAGAGAATCAAAGATGGGAAAAGCCTTACTGTTTTCCACTTTTTCACCACGAGTTTATGTATTGGGATCTGCATCAGAGATTAGCCAGCATCACTGGCTGAAGACCTTACCTGCCAACCCTTGAAGTTGCTCTGTCACTGACTTCAAAGAATAATTGGTTGGGGATGGAAGAAGAAAGGAAGACCAGCGCAACTGTCATATTGATCCTCCTTCCTTATGCCAATCCCCAATTCATTGACTTGTTCACGCTAACCTTCTGGGCACAGAAGATCCACTTAGAGGAAGCATGATTGACCAAGGGTTAGAGGAAGGAGGGGCAGCCCACATGAGACTCATGCCACATGAGACTCTTTTCCCATCAACAAGACAATTAGCTTACTCCCAAGGACTCTCTGGGCACCAGAGACCAAGACCCATACCTATTTGCCTGCTTACCTGGCCAGCAGCCAAGGAGCCAGAGAAGCTGTGGATGGGAAAGGGAGCATGGAGGGAGGGCTTGTGGTTGGGCATGCACTTTGCATGAATGCACAGAGGGGACCCCCAATGCACAACACAAGTTTCTCCACCATTGCTGTTTACTGATTGATTGTTTTTTATTAATATATACCCATCTTGCCAGTTAAAAACTGCACAAGGCAGTTCACAGTAAATCAAACATAATATTTTTTAAAAATCAACAGGTAGTAAAATAGCAGCAATAACAACAGGCGACAAAATTACAGTTATAAGTACAGTGGGCTCTTGGTATCTGTGGGGGAGTCTGTTCCAAGACTCCTCTCGGATACCAAAATCCACAGATAATTAAATCTGAGGGGCCCAGTGTGTCGCTGCAGTAACTTACCTGGGGGCCAGCCTCTAGAAGTCGCATGCAGCCTTCTTATCTCCTTAGAAAGTCTCCAGGATGCAACCAGAAGTAACTTTCGGTCACATCCAGGAGATCCACTGAGGCCCTCCATCCATGGATGCCAAGCCCATGGATAAGGAGGGCCCATTGTAGACAAATATTTCCCCACCTAACACTGGAAGCTGTGACAAGAGAACAGCCCGATAATCACAAGATGGCCGCAAGGCACCCCCTGCTCCCCAAAAAGCTAGCCAAAATAGAAATACTTTTAAACCTCGCTGTATACAGTATGGTTCTAGTAAATATTACACTAAATGGAAAAGTGCTTAATGTGACAATTTCTTTATAATGCCAGGTTCTCTGCTCATGGTTATGCTTGTTCCAGATAAGTAATCTGTATGTTTCCCTTGAGTAATTGTTTGTGTTTGTTTTTATCCTGCACCACATTCTTTTCTGTGATGCTTTTGATATTTTGTATGATTAAACTGGATGACGCTCATTTTGTACTAGGATGGAAATGCTGCCTGCTTTCTTGGTGCTACTTTATAGTAGCATCGAAAAGAAACAATAGTAGCAGCAAGAGCACTGTGAGAACAGCAAAAACAACATGGTAGGCCAACAGTTGTACAAAACAGGAGAGCATTCAGTCGTCTCTGAAATGACAACAAAGATGATATTTTTGTAACTTCCTGAGAGGGAGAATGCTCTCTTTCTCATTTCACTGACACTAGGTACAGATCTGCTGGCAGTGGAATATGCAGGATGCTCTGATGACCTCAGGGGGTGGGCAATTTCATGTGGGCAGAGGAGGTCCTTCAGATGCTCTGGTATGAACCAATTTAAGGATAACACTAGTGCCTTAAATTGCACTCAGAAAACTATAGACAAGCAGTACAGATATCACTGCTTGTACAGATATCTGTACAGTACAGATATCTGCAGTACAGATATCAGTGAAAAAGCAAAGTGATCAGTACATCTCGCCTTAATCAACAATCATCCAGCAGCCTTCTTCAGAATCTGAAGTTTGCAGTGGTCTTCAAAACTACTGCTCTTGCTAAAAGAGCACGTTACAGTACAGTGGGTCCTTGGTATCTGCAGGGGATCGGTTCCATGATCCCCCATTACCCTTGCAGATATCAAAAATCCACAGATGCTGAAATCTGCAGGGTGTCAGGGGTCATGGTGCCACAAAAAACTTACCCAGCGGCTACACTGAGCCCTCTGGAGGTTGTGCCAGCATCCCAACCTCCTCAGAAGGCCTCCCGGATATACTGGAAATTGCTTCTATTTCATATCATTGACGTCCGGTTGTTTCCAGGAGATATTCTGAGGTGCAGGGAGACTGCTAATTACCTCCCCACAGCTTAGAATACCTCCTGGATGCAACTGGAATTTGCTGCCATGAAGCAGGGGTAGATTCTAGTGGTGTCTGGGAGGTCCTCTGAGGCATAGGCTCAGCACTCATGGATGTCAGATAAGTTGCTCCCACTGTATATGAGAGTCAGGCTATGTTTTATTGTTCCTGTTGCTATGGAGGTTGTATACCAGTGCACTTTGTACTAAGCATAAAGATAGGGAAGTAAAATATTCTAGAATATGAGGCAAAATATTTTTGTGTTGCAGCTCTCTCTAGTGGGCCATAATTTGCAATGTTAATATGTATCAAACTTTATTCTCCTTTATTAATAAAAATCTTTATTAATAAAAGATTAATAATAAATAATAATAAATTTTTATTAATAAAAATATAAATTCTCCTTTATTAATAAAAATCTTATCACTATCCCTTTCACATATTTGATAATCACTGCTAAAGGCAACCCTTATTCTCTGATGAATCTGTTTTTGAAAACAGAATTTATCTCAGCTTTGTAGGGATGACTTGCTGGTGAACTATTGAATGTAATTAAAATCAATTTTAAATAGACTTTGAAAATAGACTATACCATGAGGGTTTTTAAAAAAAATCAGCATTTGTATAAATTACAGTTATTCTTAATTTGATAGAAAATATTTCACAAGAGACACTTGTTCTTTTCAGACCTCTGTGTGATGATGCTCATGGCGCGCCAGTTAAAAGATTAATATTTCTACAACATAAGAACAGCCCCACTGGATCAGGCCATAGGCCCATCTAGCCCAGCTTCCTGTATCTCACAGCAGCCCACCAAATGCCCCAGGGAGCACACCAGATAACAAGAGACCTGCATCCTAGTGCCCGCCTTTGCATCTGGCATTCTGACATAGCCCATTTCTAAAATCAGGAGGTTGCACATACACATCATGGTTTGTAACCCGCAATGGATTTTTCCTCCAGAAACTTGTCCAATCCCCTTTTAAAGGCATCCAGGCCAGATGCCATCACCACATCCTGTGGCAAGGAGTTCCACAGACCGACCACACGCTGAGTAAAGAAATATTTTCTTTTGTCTGTCCTAACCCTCCCAACACTCAGTTTTAGTGAATGTCCCTTGGTTCTGGTGTTATGTGAGAGTGTAAAGAACATCTCTCTATCCACTTTATCCTTCCCATGCATAATTTTGTATGTCTCAATCATGTCCCCCCTCAGGCATCTCTTTTCTAGGCTGAAGAGGCCCAAACGCTGTAGCCTTTCCTCATAAGGAAGTTGCCCCAGCCCAGCAATCATCTTAGTCGCTCTCTTTTGCACCTTTTCCATTTCCACTATGTCAACATTTGAGATAGTACCTTTAGTATTTTCCACTACCTGGGGGGAAAGCCCCTTTTGGGGAAAGGAATGCCTTTTCTGAAACAGCACCTTCTGTAATATGCATGCATACTATGAAATAAAGTGTGGTTTTTGTTTTCCTTTTGAACTATTTTGAAAAGAAAAGCAAATGGAAGAACAACCATTGTCTATCTCACAAGAACACTACTGTAGAAGACACAAGGACATGTGAAAAGTAATTGGTTCCTTCCAAGACAGACGTAAGCGTCAATTTCATACCTAAGCAGGCGTTACATTTTTCAGGTGCACCCACAGAATATTTTATATGCGCTTGCTTGCAGCCATGCACATGAGTACAGGTGTTCTCATCAAGATGCTGGGATTGTCTGTGTTGTCTGATGAGTGCACACAGTAGTAAACGGGTTATTTGCTGTATGATGTGTGAAGCAATAGATCCCTCATTGTTTTCTCATGCTATAAATACCTATATAATACATCTCTAATAGACATCAACACTAGGGGGCAGAGCAAGTAGAGAAATGTTAATATACTGTCATGTACCTTTTCTAATGGCTGAACCACTGAAAAGTCAATATTCTTTTATCAAATTATTGAAGTAGAAGTCAGACCTTCTGTGTCTGTCTGATATTACAGCATTCCCCCTTCTCCCTCCTTCTGACAGTGTTCCAGAGAGCTTTGAAATGGGTGCTCTCAGCTTCTAATTGTATTGTTATCTCCATAGCATATCACCTCTGTGCCCCAGTTCAGCAAAGACAATCTGTGTGTACCCAGGCGGACTTTTCATGGGTATAACTTGCTGGCTTAGAAACCACAGGTGTAAATCCCATTCTAGCACAACTAGTCATGCATCTGTGCCTTTTCAAAGTGCAACTGGATGGGGCAAGGTTCTGTAAGCAAAATGGCAGCTTATGTCACTAAGCAATTTATGCATGCACAGTATACATACACGCAGGAGGAATTTTCAAGAACATAAATTGTGCTACCTGCTTTAAAACATGGAAGTCTCAGTTTAGACACACACATATATCTATGGAGACCTTGAGCTGGCCTGGTATGTAGGAGCCTTTCTTCATGAGAAAGCACTACATCATGTGAGCTCCCTTCTGAGGCCTGAAGTGGTACAGCCCAGGCACAGCTTTACCATCTCAGTGAGAACTAGACCTGAGAGGGTGTTCTAGAAGACTTCCCTTGCAGCTGTACACTGCAAGGAAAGATCCAGAGCTCTGTTATCCAGGGTGCCTCATCGTCCTTTGTTGGTATATTTGTTGAAGAACACCTGATAAGCTCAGAAACTCCAGGTAGTTCTATAATGCTCTGAAAAACTCCCTGTGTGCATGTATTAGATAAGGAAGTCTTCATTTCTCAGTTTCCATGTCTAGTGTGTGTATATATAATAAATAATAAACACTGTTGACTGAATATGAGTGGGAACTCACTCCCAATTAAATATATGAGCTAGATGAGCTAAAATTATGGCTTCCATGCTAAAAATGCTGTATCAACACTTCTCATCTTGAAATGATAAAAGTAAAGTAGGCAATCCAATTAGGATATATTTTTTCAGCCAGGGAAAAAAATAATAAACCCAAAGGCAGTAAGCAACTGTCATTCTTCTAATTTATAACTTGGACTGAAAGAAGAAATTTATTTGCAGTGTCAGGAATCCAATACCAAGCAAAGCATATGTTGATTAAGTTTTCATGTTCTTGGTTCAAGGTAATCGGAAGGCCCCACACATTTAATGGATGAGTTCCTGTGAGGGCCTCAGCTCAGCAAGAGATCAGACCATTGTGTCATTAGATCAGGTAAGGAGCATCGACTGATATACAAGTAGAGCCTTTTTATGCACATGAGTTCCTTTCCCTGACCCTCCTCAATTAGGAAAAACGCATTGTGCTAAATCACACCTGGAAATGAGGTGTTTTACACAAATTGCATAGAATTAAACAAATACGCTATAGCCTGACACCTGGGGATGGAAGGAAACTTCAATCACCTCCCCCTCCTTTGCTCCTCCCCCTCCTCCATACTCAGCCATCCCTCTTGCTGTCCCTGCTTCTTTCACAGATGGGATGCTGAGCTTTTAAGAGTCCAGTCCTATGCATTTCTATTCAGAAGTAAGCTCCATTGGAGTCAATGGGGCTTACTCCCAGGAAAGCATGGATGGGATTGTAGCCTAAATCTCATGCTTTGGCTTGCTGCGCTGTTTTGTTTTCGTAGGCTGAAGCATGGAGATCCTGCACCATCTCAGCCTGAAGGGGGGGATTCTGCAAACATTCCCTGGGCTTCTTTAAAGCAATCTCTGCTGTTACTGCCCCTGTGTGTGTGAGAGAGTGCGCTCCACCTTGCTGCACATGTTCTGGCTACAGAGGTTTTCTGCCCCCCCTTCCCCTCTTCAGCCTCTTTGCTGGCTCAGGGGCTCCAGGACTGTTCCTTTGCAAGGGGAACCTCTTCCAGGGCTATTTCCCTGCCTGAGCAAGGTGGAGCCTTTTTGCAGTGTTTTGGGCTGCCTTGAAACAGAGGGAGACACCAGCAAAGGTGTGTGCGACTTTGAATTCCCCCCACCCAATTCATCTTGAGATAAATCTGAAGATAAAAAAAATCTGTGGATAAATAGGTTGCACCTGTACAAGTGTTTCCAACCTGGTTGCACTGGATTGAAATTGATTGTGACCCATGGGTGTAAAGTGGACCAGCACAGCAGAAAGCTCTTATGCTTTCTTCTAATGAATGTAGTCAAACAAGATTCCCATGAGGAAAATTTATCAGGCTACCCCTATATATAAAGTAGGCAGGCACGGTTGACTTTTCCAGAACAATTGTTCCAAGTGGAAATGCACTTCACTGCTGTGCTATGTGTTGAGGCCCTGGTGGCTGTATCCACAGGTTCCACAACACAGGATGGACTGTCCTGGAACTATGAACCTGGTTTCTGTGAAAGTGTGATTTTCAGTGGGGCTTCAAAGTTCATTTTTCTTTGCGTTTCAATGGACAGATGTTGCTTGGTGTCCTAAGGTGAGTTCCTTAGGTGAATGTCTGAAAAAGGGATCAAGTGTAATTCATACCTGTTTCAGTGAACATCTTTTATCGAAGGACTTATGGGTAAGAACACCTTGTTTGATTAACCCATTTTTGCCCAGTCCACAAATATACATATTTGGTTCCTGTTGCATATATGCAACATTGTGCAGAAATGGCTTAAAACATGCTTTTTTCCACACTCATGTATCCAGAAGTCCAAGTGCATCATTGGGGTACAATGGAAGATCTCAACAGAAATGCAGGCATACTATAAGGTAGAATGAAAAGCAGCAGCATTTTTCAACGTTAAGTTCACTTGTATAATGGTTATATTTTGACCTTACCAAACTGCTGATTCATTCTGTTTTAATGACAGAGCTGACAGTGCTTCAAACAATCTTTACGGGCTTTTTAATTGATGTTTCACATCCACGTAGATTAAGAAAAGCTACATAACTGTTGTGGATGAATTTTTGAATAATATAATTTCAACACTGTAAATGTCCAAAGTATATAATTATTGAAGAGAATCAACAACACAGCACCACTATCCAACAAAAGCTTAACGTATCAAAGAGACCCATCAGTTTCACAGGGAGAGTTAAGCATGGTCCTAAACCTACCTCTATGAACTCAATGGAATTTAAAAGTGCAACACTTTGACTAGATCAGCAGTTCTCAAAACTTTTGATTCTCCAGAGCCCTTTACACTCCTAAAAGGAGTCTTGGGGAGCCTTGGAGCTCCGGTGCATGCGCCGGGGTGGCAAGAGGGATGGAGCAAACTGAGCAAGGGGCAGATGGCAACCAATTATGGTTGTTTGTGGAGCCCCTGAAGGGGTTGCAGGGAGCCCAGGGCACCTAGGAACACAATTTGAGAAATGCTGAACTAGATTATCCCCCAAGTATAAGCAGATGTGAGAAAATGAACATAATTCAGACTCCTCTGTATCCAAGTACAATACAGTAGTCATGAAAATTTTCTCTTACATTTGTATGGTGCTTTCTGAGTGTGGAGAGTATTTCACACAAGGTTGACCTAGCCATTAGATCAGGGGTGCCCAGACCCCGGCCCTGGGGCCACATGCGGCCTTTGAGGCCTCTCAATGCAGCCCTCAGGAAGCCCCCAGTCTCCAGTGAGCCTCTGGCCCTCCAGAGATTTGTTGGAGCCCGCACTGGCCCAACGCAACTGCTCTCAGCATAAGGACGACTGTTTGACCTCTTATGCTGGGCCTACTCTACACTGGATGCTTGTTGTCCAGCATGCTTTATGGAGGTTGCAATGTATGACCTACCATTCTACACAACTGGGCTGCTGCCATAAACAATAAGTGGCCACTTTGCATTGGCCTCATGAATAGCCTGGTGCCAGTAAGATGGGATGGGAGAGGCAGTAGGCAGGGGATGGGTAGAACAGGGAGGGAAGGAATATGGCAGAGATTGAGTGGAGACGGAGGTGAGTTAAGACCAGGAAAGGAGAAGTATTGGTGGCTGCTGGTATCCTATCTACCTTCTTGAGTCCACTCAAACTTGCGCAGAAAATTGTTGGCACAGATCCAAGTAGAGCCATCAGGGCATCAGAGGCTTACCCTCAGGCAAGGGAATCAATGTCCCCTTACCTGGGGGAGAGCTCCAGGACTGCCCCCCTCCTGTAGGATGCAGCATGTTTGTTCCAGTGGCACTGTAGCATTGCGGGGGGGGGGGGGGTTAGATAGGACTGGGTGGTGCTTGAAGTACCAAGCACTACCCAATTATCCCAGTTACTTCCACCCAATTACTTCAATTATCTTGAAGTAGTCCTTGCAATTATCCTGCCTGGTAATATGGTGCTATTGCAGCTGGGGAGTGGAAGATGAGAAGAAGTTGGTTTGCCTTAATGAGTTCAGGGCAGAGGCAAGATTCAAACCCAGATAATTCTGGATTTACAGCTCTGACTTTTAGCCACTATTCTATACCAAAAAGTGTACCCAAAGGACTTTGGGTTGTCTACTTCCAAAGTAAGTTGGTCATGATTAAGCCCTATTTAAATATTGCACAATTAATTTGTTTCATTGATTTGTGAGTGACTAACTTTCTTTGGCACTGAGCCAAAGTTCTTCTACTTGGTATATTTTTATGGCACAAATCTAAGAAGTGGAGCATCATTTTATAGACCAAATGGTAAACCCTTCACTTTGGAGGTTGTGCTGAGACACCCAAGTATGTCAGGGAAATGGCAAATTCATAGATTCCAAAGGCAGAAGCCATATGAGCACGATGGTTGCTCCTTGTAAACTGAACAGAATGCTGCGGTAGTTTTCCCCAAGCAACAGTTTATGCAACCAGAAACAGGAAAAGCAATAGACGTAGTAAAAAAAGCAAATTAGACATGCAGACTTCTAACAGCGGACACAGAGAATTGACACTTTTCATCCCAAATGGCAAGCATTTATTGAGCTGTGTAAAAGCAAATTAGCTATCGACTTGTCTAAAAGAGATGTATATTGTACATTGGTGGGTATGTATATGGGCATCATTATTGGCTTTTGTGTGCTTGCTTATACAAAAATTCAGATTTAAAAAATTCCAAGTTTCCTGAAATTGCTGATTCCCTATAAGCATCTTATAAATATGTCACTTGAAACACATGTATTAACATTCCAGCAAGGATTCCTTCCCCTGATGGTTTCTGTTGTATGCAGCAGGGGGAGCCAAATGCAAAAAAATCTTAGCTACATGCTTGGTTTATTTGCCTTGCTGCCACATGTTCATATTTAGGGAAGTGTTTAAAACAAATGCTACTTTTCTATAAAGCATGCTCTGTGTACACAGAATAAACTTTCTTAGTAGGTCAAAGGATTGTTTTTTTTTTATTAGCAATGTAACGGGTGGTGGCAATTGATATAATGTAGTTACTATGTCATTCTTTCTGACTTCTGAGCATGGGACAGTCAACTAAAATAGGGTGGTGCAGGGTGTTCTGAGAGGCACTGTGCAAAACACATGAGGAGCACAGAGCATGTCATCACTGCCTAGCAATGGTTGTGAAGAGTTGTGAAATGTCCCTTTATCATCTTTGGCATTTGGATCACGCTATTGAAAGTCAGAACTCATGAGCTTCTAATATCTAATCACTCTGAGGCAAACAGAATGAATAAATCAAATCAAGTAAATGGAAGCTGAATCCAGACAAGACCAAAGTGTTGAAAGTTGGGGGCTGGATACATTTTTGATACAGTAAGATGACCTGTCAATGACAAGCATGCTGTTTGTGAAAGGGAACACTTGAAGCTGAATAGGTTTTTGTCCCCAAGGCACAGCTCTGTTCCTAAAGCTTGATATGACAGCTGCAGTCAGATGCAATTTTCAGTAGCCAGTGGGCTTGCTCTGCCTTACCCCCTATCAAGAACTCAGTTAGCATTCGTGATTTCCAACTAGGCTACTGTACTCTTTACATGGATGCCCCTTTGAAGACTGTACAACAGGTGCAAACTGTAAAGGTTGCTTTTTGGTAAGCATGAGCTAGAAAGAACACCATGTTCAAGGCACCTCTGCTAGCTAGCCATTGCCTTCAAGGCAAAATTTAAGGAACTGTGAGCCCAATCCTATCCATCCTCCCGCCCACTGATGCAAAAAGGCTACTGCTTCATCCTGCGGGGGGACGGGGACGACAACAATCATGGAGGTTGCCTCTGGGTAAGTGTCTTGTCCAAATATTCCATCTCCCAATGCCCACTTTTTTGGCTAATTAACATGTCCTTATCTCTAGAAACAACAGCTGTGGTGTGCAAAGGAATAAACACAGGACTCTTATCTGTAGCAATTAACCAGAATTTATTGCTACAAGCACGTTCCCTGCAATCCCTCTTGTCCAGAGGCTTTCCCTCCCCAAAACTCCACTTAACTCAGTGGGTAAAGGTCCAAAGCCTCCAGTCCAAGTCCAATCCAATCTCCCAAAGCACAGTCCAGTCCAGTCCAGTCTTCTGCAGTCCAATCCTTCTTGTAGCAGTCCACTGCAGCAGAGTTCGTTCCTCTGTGTCAGAGTCCTCCAGCAGGGTCCTGGCAATCCCCTTCTCCTGTAGGTCAGGGTAGCTCTGGGTCTTCTGGGGTGAGGGCTTTGCTCCTTCTGAAGCTGCCTTTTATCCCTGTATGTCCCATTATCCAAGATGTAGCTCAGCTGCGAGCTACATAGTAAGTCCATGTCCACACAAAGTCCCATCAAGGTCAAATGAAGCTCAGGTGTCCATCAGAGTCTCCATTGGCCTTCATTGATTACAGCTGTGGAACCAGCCCTGCCCTTCCCAGAGCTGTCAAACAGCTATCAAAACATGGGAATCGCTGTCAACACCACATCATCCACCTGATGATCTTCTGATCTTCCATTACAGTAAGCCACCATGGCACAGGAGGAGGGTCTACTTGGACCTGCACCAGCTAAATCTGTGTTGACCCAGTGTGGTGGATCACACCCCCCAAAGGGTTAGGATTTGGTGGCTGCCACAGCTGTTGAATTCACCCTCTCTACTGACTCAATCTGCCCTTCTCCCACCTCTGTTGCCACCCCATCCCACCTCCCCCAACATCTTACCTGCCTTGGCAGTGCCGCCAAAATCCACCAACATGCGCCAGAAGGCTCCAGCCTCCCTGTCGGTGCTTCTGCAGCGCACTACTCTATGTGCTGCTGGAGGACCTTTTACAACTGCTTTACAGCATTCAGCGCTGGCGGAACATGTTTTCCCAATAGGACTGGGCTGTAATTCTTATATTTAAAGACCCTGGTGGGCTTTGACTAACATACCAGGGCAGGAGGTAGAGCTGCTGCCTTGCATGCCTGAAGATCTGAGGCTGCCAGTTTGAAACAACCAGAAGTACCCGAGAACTGACGACACGCTGATATACTGATGAGCTGACCCTCGGTGGTTGAGAGGAGTTGCCGTCAAGTGGAGCATGGGAGGCGAAGGGCCAGAGAGAGGCCAGACCGGGAAGGAATCCAGCTGGAAGGAGGAGTTCTATGAACGACTAGAACTATTCAATTGAAAAAATCCCTACGGGGGTTTAGAACAGCCTGCCTATGTAAACCGCCTTGGATTAAAATCTGAGGAGAAATCTGATGACCAAAGAAGGGCGGTATATAAATACCTGTATAAATAAAAATAAAATACCATAGGGAACACCACCTTCCATTTGTAACTTTCCATTCCCTCAGGGTCAGCAGAAAACTTCACTCCAAGTACTCTCCGTTACCAAAGTGGGTGCTGCAGAGTTTGATGGTTTGGGAAGCCACTCTGTGGAACTTTTTTTTGTGAACAAATTAATAATTTTTGAAAAGTATGGTTGTATGAGTTTGATTTTGAAGAGTCATTTTATTGTCATTTGGAGAGTCATTTTAAGCTACCAATGTTTTAACCCTGTTGTGTTGGGGTTTTTTTTAACAGATTGTTGCCTTAATTTTTTGTTTCATTGTAAAATGGTTCAGGTGTTTGATAGAGACATAACTCACACGCTTTATAAAGAAAAAAATGATATGGGTGGATGGCAAATCTACAAACTAGGTATGACATTTTGCATTCACTACCACATACTGAAGATCCTGGAGGCATCAGTCTTATGTTCAAGGTATGTTTCTAAGGGGCATAACTCATCTTAACCTTGGTGGTTCAGGCTGGGCCAGCTTGACATCATTGACAACCATTGTCAAAGTGCCATGGGTACCATTATGCTAGACTGATGCATTTTTTTTTAACCATAGTCTAATTCTTCCCCCTTTTCTTCTGTCATCAGCCTTCAATAGCTTGCAAATGCTCCAGAGAAATCTCCTAATTCATCTCAGACTACAACATGAGGTTGTCAAATGTTGTTCAGGGCTTGAGGTCTCCAACTCCCGTAGTTTGTCACGGAACGTAAATATATTCCAGACACTGTTCCATTAATCACAGCAGCTTTAAGTTTAAGGATTACTCAGAACAACATGGGATGTGGTAGAATGAGACAACCAGTAAAAATCAGGGGACCCACATTACACAGGCAGGAGTGTTCCTACTCATAGAACCATGAGATCCATGCATCAGATCTAAGCCACTGAGTGTTTGACAGGAAATGCCAACATCATATAAGTATTTTAGCAAGGAAGATTTGACATTTTGGGCTTTTGCTTGGCTATGGATTTCCATTAGATCCATCCTCCAAGAATTTGTCCAATTTTTTTAAATTAAAAAAGCAATGAAAGCTAGTAGCCATCACCCATCTTGTGGCAGTGAGTTCCATAGGTGTCTTACTGTGTGAAGAATGATGTTCTTTTGTCTAGTCTGAACTACTGCCAAACAATTCCATTGTGTGACCTTAGTTCTAATATTAAGAAAGATTTGTTGCTTCATATTCTTGCTTCATAATGCAAGGATCATCCCATTGGCAGCACTGTGTGGCTTTGGAAAATAGAAGGCATTTGTGTTTAGTTTCAAAATAATGAAAAAGCCTTTTAACAGTTCAGAACTGAACTTTTCACCTATTTAACAAATTTTGCCCTGACATTTCTATAGTTTATCTTCTGATTTTTTTTTTTTGGGGGGGGGGGTGGACGACAAAGATAGGGATGATTCATCCAACCTCAAAATGTTTTCTTTAGTTAATCAGTGTGGAGATTTGGGTATGGAATTTTGATGCAATATATCAAAAGCATTATCTGGAAGTGAAAGGCCAGGAAACAGAAATCAATAGATGATAAACTTCAGTTCAAGTCAGATGAAATTCAGCAATTTCATCTGCACCTAATATCAATATCAAATCTGCACCTAATAGAGATACTCTTGCTGACTTTAGAAGTGACATGCCTTTTTGAAATTAGATGCATGAAAAAGGCAAATATGGTTAGAAATATACAACGAAGATAAAACTTTGGCACATGAGGTCATTACGGGTAAGACAATGATGAGCAAGAACAAAATATTGAAGAAGACACTATAATTATGATAAAGATGATCATAATTGATCCAACGAGCAACCAAAGACTTACGATATCATATGTATAGGTCAAAAAAACACAGCCTTAAGAAAACACAGGTCATGGTTCAGGATGTGGACTCACCTCCCTGCATTACAATCTCTGCGCATGAACTGGAGGTTGTCCATGACTTTGTGTACCTTGGCTCAACGATCTCCGACACTCATTCTCTCGATACCAAGCTAAACAAACGCATCGGTAAAGCAGCTACCACGTTTTCCAGACTCACAAAGAGAGTCTGGTCCAACAAGAAGCTGAAGGAACATACCAAGATCCAGGTCTACAGAGCTTGCGTCCTGAGTACACTTCTGTACTGCAGCGAGTCATGGACTCTCCACTCACAACAGGAGAGGAAACTGAACGCTTTCCACATGCACTGCCTCCGACGCATTCTCGGCATCACCTGGCAGGACAAAGTTCCAAACAACACAGTCCTGGAACGTGCTGGAATCCCTAGCATGTATGCACTGCTGAAACAGAGACGCCTGCGTTGGCTTGGTCATGTTGTGAGAATGGATGATGGGCGGATCCCAAGGGATCTCCTCTATGATGAACTCGTGCAAGGAAAGCGCCCTACAGGTAGACCACAGCTGCGATACAAGGACATCTGCAAGTGGGATCTGAAGGCCTTAGGAATGGATCTCAACAAGTGGAAAACCCTGGCCTCTGAGCGGCCTGCTTGGAGGCAGGCTGTGCAGCATGGCCTTTCCCAGTTTGAAGAGACACTTTGCCAACAGTCTGAGGCAAAGAGGCAAAGAAGGAAGGCCCATAGCCAGGGAGACAGACCAGCGACAGACTGCACTTGCTCCCGGTGTGGAAGGGATTGTCACTCCCGGATTGGCCTTTTCAGCCACACTAGACGCTGTGCCAGAACTACCTTTCAGAGCGCGACACCATAGTCTTTCGAGACTGAAGGTTGCCAATACAATACATGAGGTCAAAAAACTGGTAAAAATTTCTACCTGCTAATATTATGACACCATTACCACCCAAATCTTTCAAAATCTCCATAGTACTTAATAAAAGTACAGCACCAACGCAACTTGCAGTGCTACAATAGCTTCTCCTTATCAGAATGAGGATTCTGAGAGGAATTCCGGGCTCCAGTTTCAATTTACATACACTCATTTCTCCACTGATCTGACATGACAAAGGACACTTCAGGGTGCCGGTTGTTAACTGTAATGCACACCACGTTTCAATCATTTTTACAGAGCAAGAGTAGAATAATATGAAGGAGCCAGCCGAGGCTAGAGTTCTTAGACACAGCTTGTAAAAAGCATATTTGAAGGTTAACGGCACAGACACCCTTCTTAGTCCAGTGTGAGAGGCAGGATATACAACTGCGTATAGGTTTTCAATTCCCACTTTTTGCTACTGATCTACGATGATCTTCCTCTACTGTGATCTTGCTGTGGTAGCAAAGCGGCTAAGAGTGCAATCCAAGTTTACCAGTAAGTCAGCACAGGCCCCACAAGTGTTGTAAATGAGCTACAGAGCATGTTCACAGCTACTCTGGAGCTGGTTAGGCCGGCACAAGGATGTGTGCCAGCCTGCCAGTGCCAGATTCTTGCCCGGAGGGAGGATTTTGCACCAGTCTGCACAGGCCAGCACAGGGGGTGAGAGATAGTGGTGGAAGAGTGTGCTGGAAGGATGCATTTCTGGGCAGAGTGAGGGTGGGTAGAGGGTGGACCAGGAGGTGGATCAGGATTGGGAGGGTGGTGGGACCAGCTGCAGCAGCGCAGGCCAAATCCTAATCTCCACTCCCAGGCCCAGCAGCCTTCCTTGGGCTGCTCAGATTTGTGCCAGTGATTTCGCTGACTCAGATCCAAGTAGCCCCATAGGTGTGACTGGAGCTTGACATGGGATAAAGGGAAAAATATCCCCTTACCTTGAGTTGCCCTCCAGCCACTTCCTGAACTGTTCTTGATACAGCATAGGCCACTTAACCTGCCTGTTTCAGCACAGATTAGGATTGGGCTGTAAGGGCCTGATCCTATCAGACCAGCGTCAGCCCTCTGCCTGTGACACTCACTGCTGGCTCTGTGCCAGCCCATTCTGGACCACCGCCGGCCAGTCATGTGCTGCCTGGAGCTCGTCCCTTGCTTTGTGAGGCCTCCTGCCTTACCCCAGGGAAAGGGGACAAATGTCCTCTTCCCCCAAGGAGCCAGTGGCAGCTGCCCAGTGGCCATTGGGTGCAGCGCTTTCTGCACTGCTGCTCCTCTGGGCACTAGGCAGCTCAGGATTGGGCTGTAAGAGTTGCAAATCAAGACAATCTTGTGAGCAAGCCCCTGTTTCACAGGGTTTTTGCAAGAATTCAATCAAGAGAATAAATATAAAATGTTCTGCACACTAATAAAGGCTTGTGCAAGTGTTAACTTGTATTAGTACTATCTAAAGGAAGCTATATGTCTTTTGGCACATCCCTAGTGGAATTTCAGCTGTTGCAAAAGGCAACAAGCTGGAGTGCGAGGCCTGGCCAGCGCTGCAAGCAGTGAGTGGCTATCTCTGAGTGCCAGCAGACTCCAGATGCCTGCCAGACCCAGTAAGTTCATGCAGGGGGTTGGAGGGAGACAAAATGGATGGAATGGAGCGGGGTGACTGGAACGGGGTGGCAACAAGAGTGGGAAGGAGGGCAGATCAGTACTGGGAAGGGAGCAGTTTCAGCAGCAGGGGTGTCCACCAAATCCTAACACCTTTCCCAACCTCAATCCCCCAGTCTGGGTCCACATGAATTTGCACCAGCTATAGAGCAAGGTCCAAGTAGTCCCATCAGCCCAGCACAGGCTTACCTCAGGCAAAGGAATAAATGTTCGCTTTCCCCAAGGAGGCCTCCGGAGGTCAAAACTCCCCGATGAGATTCAGTGGGCACCATGTTGGCACCACTTCCTCAATCATGCGGGGAGTTAGTTAGGACTGAGCTGTCTTTGTTTGTCCACCTATGTAATGATACTTGTCTTCAACTTTTAACTTGCTTTGAGATTCAAAATTTTTGTTTTTTAATAAAAAAGAGTCCTCATACAACAACTGTCTTGACTTTGGATCACACAGTGTGGCTGGACAAGAGCAGTGTGGAGGTTAACCTTGATTGATAAGTAGAAATATGACTCTCTGTCACTGAATATGAACTTCTGCACGTGATAACAGTTGTGCTATGATTTCAGGAGGCTGTCAGCCTAGAATGAGCACCACCAGGGTGATGGCCTTTCATGAACCTTCTCAAACCCAGCGGTGGAGCAAGAATTCTCAGCTGTCAAAATATAGAAATCTCGTGGAACAATAGTCTCAGGGAGCTGTCCAAACATGATGAGTTGCTGTAATATCTGTTACGCCTTTCAAGGAGTTGTCTAGCATTTGAGGGTAGGAACCAGCTTAGCACAGCAGAAAGAAGTACAAAAGGAGTACACTTTCTTCGAAACAAACTGCGTGTGGGGTCCATTGTACACCCAGCAATTTAACTGTACTTAACAACAATTGCTAGAGGGCTCCAAACTGAATTAGAGTCATTGCTAGAAGAGAAAGGGGGGATGTGTCACCCTTTTCCCTTGCACCATTTTCCTGACCTAAATCCGTGTTTCTCAAGGTTTGTCCTCTACTGTACCACTTCGCAAGGTCCACCTATTCAAAGTACCACCAGAAGTAACTGGCGATGACATCATCCCCAGTTACTTGTGGGTTGGGAGGCCAGATGCAACAAGACAAACACCAGTAACAGTCCCAAGGTGGACCAGAGGGCTTATTCAAGTGCAGAAAAGCACGCTTTGGAGCTCTGCCTGCTGAGCCAAGCCTCCTACCACTGCTTGTTGCATCATGTCCCTGGTCTCACTGCTGGGCAGCAGGTGTCCAGGGATCCTGCATTGGTTGTGAAACACTAATCTAAATTTCACACACACACACACACACACACACACACACACACACACACACCCCTGTGAATGTTAGACCTACAGCAAGTGGAAAAAAAGCAGTTGTGGGGTGCTTAGATCAACATAATGGCATGTAGGAAAATGTTAAACACCCACAGCAACATCATTCTACCATTGCAACCTGATCCAACATGAAGTGCACTGTTGCTCTTTCTAACATTAAAACTGCTGGGAGATCTTATCACAGATCACCATATCATGCATAGTTTGGCCTGAAAGTATAATGTCTAGAATGGTCTAGGTCTCATCTGGGCCTGGGTAACTAAGAGCCCCATCCTATTGGGCTTATCTGCTGGTGGAACTCACATTCTGCTAGTAAATTCTGCCTTACTGCAGTCACAAAAGCCATTCCAACAGTGTGCAAGGCCATGTGCTGCCAGAATGCTGGCAGAGAGGGTGGAGTGGCACCACACAAAGAGGTGGATTAGGGAAGTCCTGCCCAACACAGGTGAGGTGGAACATGGGTGGGGTTGGGCAGAACAAGGCAGCAAAGGGAGCAGGGAGGAGAATGAAATGAGTCTGGGAAGGGGGCAAAATTGGTGGCAACAGCATCTGCCAAATCCAACCTCTCTTCCCAGACCTGACCTCCACCACCAATTTGCTGGCACAGGTCTGAGCAGACCCATTTGGGCCTCAGAGGCTTATCTCTGTATAAGGGAACAAATGAGACTTCCGGGATCACCCCCTTGAGGATACAGCACATTCTCTGGCAGTACAATTCCATCAGTGGGGTGATGGTGGAGAAGATATAGCATTGGGCCAAAAGGCTACAATGCTATGCACACTTTCCTGTGAGAATGCCCCATTGAACTCAGTAGGGCTTACCTCTGAGTAAAGCTGCACAGAATTGTGCTGTAAGAGCCAAACCACATGTTACATTTTACATGTAGGAAAATTACATGTAGGAAAATTTACATCCATGTAAAATTAGCCAGATGACCCCTTCCCCATGGTAAAGCATGCCTAGGAGGGTGTAGCTTTCAGTGGAGAACATATGCTTAATCATTCCCTTGCCATCCTTCTGCATTCTGGACCATGTTTATCATACAAATTGTGAATTCAGAACCCAGTGGAAGTAGGGAACACAGTTTAGTGGAGTTCAGGGTAAAATAGATGGCCGAAGAAGGAATCAGCACCCCTGTCCCTCCAAACTGCAAAGCACTCCTTTCCAAAAGATGGAGAACAGGTCATTGGGCTATTGCTATGCACATCCACAGTGTGATGTGCTGTTTGGCCCTGAGGGTCAAATTAGACATGACCCTACCTATGCAAGTTAACCTTCTAGTTTGGGGATTTGACAGTCACTGCGTAATGGTATTTTGCATTTGACAGTTGGCATTTAAAGATAGCTTGTGTCTGAACTGCATTTTGATAGATCCTTGCAATGGTATTTTGCACGAGACTGTATATAATAGACAAGAAGTAATGGTATTTAACATCTGACACCAACACTTCATAGCTTATAAACTTCCACATTTGATGTGTGTTGAAACTACAACAAGAAATGCCAACAAGGCATTCAGATTTCAAAAGCTGTGGTGAAATGTGAAATAATACCACATAATGCTGAATATTGAAACAGGAAATTTTGAAAATGTTTAACATTTGTTTCAGTTGCTGTAAAAACCTCTCAAAGCCATCATGTGCATCTCCTTGCTGTTGATGACAGTGGCAAGGAGCCCACAGCTGCTTTCTGGTTAATACCTTAAGACAGCTTTTTCATCAGCGGAGTGATTAAAAGGGATTAGGTCAGGTGTGTTCCTCTGGGAACATAATAATGTGAGATAATGGTTGGCAACCTTCCGTCTCGAAAGACTATGGTATAAGCCTACAGCACTTGGTATTCCCAGGCGGTCTCCCATCCAAGCACTAACCAGGTCTGACCCTGCTTAGCTTCCACAATCAGATGAGATCTGGCATGTGCAGGGTAACAGTTGCTGTTGTACAAATCTATGGTAAGGCCACACCTGTGTCCAGTTCTGGTCGCCACATCTCAAAAAGGATATAGTGTAAATGGAAAAGGTACAAAATAGAGAGAAACTAAGATGATTGCTGGACTGGAGCACCTTCCTTATGAGGAAAGGCTACAGCGTTTGGGCCTCTTCAGCCTAAAAAAGAGACGCCTGAGGGGGGACATGATTGAGACATACAAAATTATGCATGGAAAGGATAAAGTGGATAGAGAGATGCTCTTTACACTCTCACATAACACCAGAACCAGGGGTCATCCACTAAAATTGAGTGTTGGGAGGGTTAGGACAGACAAAAGAAAATATTTCTTTACTCAGCGTGTGGTTGGTCTGTGGAACTCCTTGCCGCAGGATGTGGTGATGGCATCTGGCCTGGATGCCTTTAAAAGGGGATTGGAGAAGTTTCTGGAGGAAAAATCCATTACGGGTTACAAGCCATGATATGTATGTGCAACCTCCTGATTTTAGAAATGGGCTATGTCAGATGCAAGGGAGGGCACCAGGATGCAGGTCTGTTGTTATCAGGTGTGCTCCCTGGGGCATTTGGTGGGCCACTGTGAGATACAGGAAGCTGGACTAGATGGCCTGATCCAGTGGGGCTGTTCTTATGTTCTTATGAGACCCAATTTAAGCGTGGTTAAACGTTCTAAACCTAGTCTTTGGTTGTAAAATGCATAAACTGCATAAAATGCGTAAACTGAACTTGAACAACAGCCTAAACTTGCATTTTTTTTGTTTGTTTTATTTCATAACTATTCATCTAGCTAAGTCTGCACTTTGGCCCTTCTCAGTTTAGAACAGTATGTTGTCCTTATGCCTTTCAATACACTAAAGCAGGGGTCTCCAAACCCTGGCTCGGGGGCCAGATGCAGCCCGTGGAGAGCCTCTATCCGGCCCGTGGCTAGTTTCTGATCCCCTGAGAACCTCTGACCCAGTTGACCAAACACAACCAGAGTTATGCTTGTGGGGTGGGGGAATGGAAAATAAAGTGTGTGTGCTTTATTTATTGGGCTGTGTTGGTGGTTGGAGAAATCCTGGACATTTGAGCCCATTCATTCATTCATTTCAGTCGTTCATCTAAGTTCCATCTCTAATGTATTTATTTAAATTTTATATTTCATTTTTTTTCCGGCCCTTGACACCGTGCCAGATATTTGATGTGGCCCTTCGGCTGAAAAGTTTGGAGACCCCTGCACTAAAGGCTTGATCCCATTGGAATGATAGCCTGTTAAGGCCTAGCAGTAAAAAAAAAAAAAAAAGGAAGTCCGTATGCTAGGAAAAACATAAAAATAAAAGTGCCAGTAACACAATGCCTTTATACAAACTTATGGGAGGCCATGTTTGGAAGACTACAAAAAGGTCTGGTTTCCCCATCTCAAAGAGAATATTGTAGGACCAGAAAAGGGGGAGTGAACGGGACAGCCAAAATTATCAGGGGATTGGAATGTCTTCCCTACAAGGAAAAGATAAGCATTTTATTTTAGAACAAAGAAAATATGATTTTTTTTGCCTGGTAGTGCCCAGGGCTCCAGCAGTGTCAAAATGGCTACCGCTGGATCCTATGGGCGCTGGACTAGTGCTGGGAGTCTCCTCGGGTTAAGGGAGTGTTTGCTTCCTTACCCCAGGTTACACAGCCATGGTACCAATGGGTCTCCTCAGATCTGAACCCACTTTTGAGTGGCACAGATCTGAGGAGGGCCATGTCGTGCTGCTTGGGCTGGGAAGGAGTTTAGGATTCAACACTAGAGGCTGCCACAGTCTCCGCCACTCTCTCAGGCCCAATCCTCCCCTCCCTCAATCCCATTCCACCCACTCCCCGCCCCATGACATTTTACCACCAGACAGTGCTGGAAGAGCACTGGCCAACCACCAAGCACTGAGGCCCAGCACTGACTGACGGTCAGTGCTTGCGGCCCCTCCTCCCCAGGTGCCACAGACATGCCTTAGAGCATGTTTGCAACACCCAGTGCCAGCGCTGGAGCTCAGTGCCGGCACTAGGGCAGTTTAAGATTGAGTGCTAAAGGGGCTGTTACAGAGGTTTGTAAAATTATGTATGGTGTGTCAAGAAAGTGGATGGAAGGAATTTTTTCCTCCTTCTCTCACAATATGACAGTTGAGATTGTCAAGTGAAATAGTTTAGCAGTAGATTTAAGACAGTTCACCTTCAGACCATGAACAGAACAATGTTATGCAATCTACGTGCACAAGAAGTGGTGGTAATCTGCTTCGAAAGGGGGTGTAGACCAATTCATGGAGGTGAAGTCTATCAGTGACTGTTAGCCATGAGGACTAAATGGAAGTTCCAGCTGCAGAGGAACTACAAGTTGCTGGGAAGCAAGAGTAAGAGTAAGAGTCCTATCACTCAAACCTTCCTTGTGAACATCTGGAGATATCTGGTGGTTCATTGAGGGTGATTAGATGCTGGATTTAATTACCTTGGAATTATCTAGTCCTAGTGTCTGGCATTTGTCCTGGATGAGGTTGCTCCCATCACCCCATAGGGAAAGAGGATGTGGTAAAGAAAATGTGAAATGAGATGCAGGCCAGAGGGCCTTCTTCGCTTAAACCACAAGAGGGAGAGTGGTGTTCTCGCAGACCAAAGAGGCAGCAGTCCACTACACATGCGCCAACTGTTGGCTATTTTAGCAGTGGAAGGGAGAATAGGAAGAGGGGACATTGTACCTGGAAGGAGCAGGCCAATGGATCAGCAAAAAGGTTGGCACTGGGCCTCCATGCCAGTCAGCAGCTCTAAAGGAGTCCATGGCGGTGAGTATTCCGCCAAGTGGTGGGAAGGTGTGTGGAGGTGAAACTAGGCAGGGGAGGGTGTCCCAGGGATGATTCAGGCTTGAGAGGGGGCAGGGACAGTGGCAGAGACTGGGGCTGGATCCTGTGCCCCCCTCATGCACTGAAAGCCCTGCATAGGCTACTCAAATCTGCACCAGCTGTTGAGCTGATGCAGATCCAAGAAGACCCATAGGAGCTGCGAGAGCCCTACATGGGGTAAAGGAACCTATGTTCCCTTACCCTGAGAATACCTCCAGCTGGCTCATTGGCCCTACAGGACACAGTGGCCACCATTTCAGTACTGCTGTACTGCTGTGTTGGCAGCCAGCATGGGACTGGGCTGTTAATCAGTAGTAATTGTACAAGTAGACAAAAAGATATTTAAATGTGACAATCTGCTACTCTGCACTCAAAGCAACGCAAATGTGCTGTAATGTATATATACATGATTGGTGAATTTCATCTGTGAGTTGGCCCACCCTTTTTCTACTTTGCTACACAGTAAGCTCACTCAGTTTTCCAGTTTCAAAAAATGTGCATTACCCTGCTGTTGAATTATATGAGCAATCCTTGTGTTTACACAGAAGTTAGCTGTCCCCTGCCAAAATGACAGTTCCAAGATTTTGCTGGTCTTCCTTTCCTCACTGTGCTGGCAGCAAGTTTGTTTGTTTACAACCTTCGTAGTTCAAAACACACACACTTTAAAAAATTGCACTGAGAATGGTTCAATTGTGTAATCATCAGAAGCCGTATGCAGCACAAAACCACAGATGAAGATGCTATCTGCTCAGTCAATACATGGCAGCCAGCAGGAGGGACTAAGAGCCTAATCCAGGTGGGCTCGCACTGGTCCAGCACTGGCGCGCACTGTCACAAATGTGCTGTAAGGCACGTCTGTGACAGTCAGTACTAGAGCTGGCTCAGCATGAGCCTATGCTGGGCAGTACTGGTCAGAGGCCAGTCAGACAACACCCGGTGCTCCGGGCAAGCACCAGGTGGCAGAGAGGTAGGTCGGGGTGGGAAGGGAGATGTTCTGTGGTGGGGGGAAGGTGTGGCGGGGGAGGGAGCAGGGTGGGAGGGGGCAGAGATGGCAGCAAGCCCTGCTGCCATATCCTATCACCTGTCCAGGTCCAGGAGACCCAACATGGGTCTCCTCAAATCTGTGCCCACTCAATAACAAGCACAGATTCAAGGAAACCCATTGGGGCTACCTGGTTGCTACATGGGGTAAGGGAGCATAAGATCCCTTATTCTGAATTGCTCCAGTGCTGCTTCCCAGCTCCATGGGATGCAGCTGCAGCCATTTCAGGGCCCAGTCCTATCCAGTTTTCCAGTGCCAGTGCAGCTGTGCCAAAGGGGAATGCACTGCATCCTGTGGTGGGGAGGAAATCAGAGAGGCACCCTCAAGGTGTGGGAACATTTGTTTCCTTACCTCAAGGCTGCATTGTGGTTGCACCAGTGCTGAAAAGTTGGATAGGATTTGAGCCTCAGTGCCAGTGCAACCCTGGGCACCAGGAAGCTCCAGATAGGGTTGTAACTCATATTATCCACACACTTTGAATACTTTTTTAAGTGACGTCCCTTAAACTGTAAAAACATGGCTTCTGTTGGCACTATTTCTGGGCCTTGTTCCTGGATGGCTTTTGGTACAGATGCAGTAGGCCCGATGCTGAACAAATCAACTTGACTGCATCACAGGAAACTTGCAAAGTAGAGACAAGCCATGCTCCTTTAGAGTCTTGTATTTTATACAGTAAATTGAGCTGTGTCATTCCCTAGGGGCAAGGCATCTCTGGATGGATTCCTGTTCAAGTCCCTTTCATGTATCTCCCCCCCCCCTTTCTTGTTTCAGTATGTGCTTACTCAGCCACTTTCATGCACATGTGCTCTCCCCCCTTTTTTCCATATTATCTGCAGCTTCTATGCCTCCTCTCCTCCCCATTCCTTGGCAGTCCCTCCTCTTGTGCTCTCACCCCTCCTTTTCCCCTCCTCCCTCTCAGTGAGTGGCTTGAAAACTTTTTAAAAGCTCTCTCAGTGCTTCAAGTTAGAGGAAAAAAGTGTATGTAAAGGAAGGACACAAGACAACAAAAGAGCAGGAGGCTTTTAAAGTTTAAATAGGCAGGTCTGGGGTGACTACAGCAGTTGGTGCATTTGAGTTTTAACCCTCTGAGGAAAAGAAGCACTTGTACCTTCTTCACTGCTGACTCGAAAGGTAAGAACAGGAGTTTTTACCACAAAACTTCAAATTACTTTCACGAAACTCTCTGAAGATCATAAGCTAACTTCTGATCTGAACGCTCAATGTATCTATTTTTTTTAATGCATATTGTAAAGTTGAGGGATTTTTTTTGTAAACTTGTCCATTTGCAACTATAGTTCTGATCCAGGTTGGGTTTGTTTCTAGTACATTTTAAATATTCCAATGTTTTACTAGAACAATGAACTCCAGGATCCTTCAACCCTTTTAGGTGCTTGGCTTTCACACCAATTAACAGTTCATTTACTGAACGTTCCTTCTCATTTTGTCGAAGGAGCTTGTTTTATTTAATTCTCCTCTGTGCAACAAAAGAATTCTTTCTCCACCAGAATTCTTCTTTCGCTGCCTGGATGGAATGCTGAGCCAAGCGCCTTGCAACAATGTGTAGGAAACTTTGGATTACTTTGAAAAGGTCGAAGAAGTTAAAAACTGATAGTGCCTTGAGTATTTCAACTCTTTCCCCCTCCCTCCACCAAATACACACATTTTACTTTCATATGGAAATCTGGCCTAGTGTTTAATAGTTCATACAAAGCAAGGACCTTAATTAGGGGCTTTGTTCCAGTGCCACCCCTGTTGCTAATCTGATCACTTTCACGTGGTCCTGCTCCACTTTCTTTCCTTCTCCTTTTGATAACAGATCCAGGCTTTTGTGGAGGAGTTGAGAGTTAAGAGTGTGGCTGCAATTTCACCCACATTTAACTGGGAGCAAGCCTCATTGACTGTAATGGGACTTACTTCTGAGTATACATGCATAGGCTTGGGCTGTTAGGCTGCAATCCTATACACTTTCCTAGGAGTAAGCCCCACTGAACACAAAGGGACTAACTTCTGAGTAGACATGCATAGGATTGTGCTGTTAGCGAGTTAGCAACCCCAGATGTCGCTTGTGCAACGTGAAAGACTCTGATCTCCCGCAGCACGACCCCTGCCTGTGAAAAGCCCGGTCGTTGCAGGCGAAGGTTATGCAAGAAAAGACCCTCCGGGACCAGCGTCCGTCTGCTTCAGGCCACATTTTCCATTAATCCGATTTGAAAAGCGGGGGACAGGATTGGAATGGAAAGGGGGGCATCCCACTGGGACGCCGCTCCTTGGCAAAGGTCTGGCACTGGACAGGATTCTTTCCCAGCTCAAGCGGGTTTACTCGGAAGGAAGCCCCCATTGTGTTGAATGGGGCTCGTTTCCAGATCCAGCGCGCACTGGTGGCCAGCCCTGCAGGGCGCGTTTCTGTGCGTCTACTCGGGAGTAAAGTCCCACTGGCTCACGGGGGTTTGCATTGCAGCCCCTTTCACGCGTGTCTTCTTGGTCCTAGCGGGCTTGTTGGGCTACCAAGAACAAAAGGGGGGCAAGCAAGAGGGGGCCTTTGGTGGCTTCCTCCCCAGCCCCGAGATCCCCCTGTTCTACTGCGATCGCTTTTAGGACTGAGATCCCGGCACTGGAGCTCAACTCCCTCCTTCCTTCCGCAAGAGCACATCTGCCCCTGCCACGTATGATGCGGTGGCGGAGGCACCACGGTCTCCCCAGCCGCTCTGAGCCGCGGCCTCCCTCCCGCCCAGGAGCCAAAGGGAGGCGGCCCCAGCTTGCCGGGTCCTCCTGGAGAGCGGGTGCTCCCGGCTGCTCCTCGTGCCCGGGGCCGTCCCCCGCGCGCGCAGCCGAGCAACTTCTTGTGCTTTGCATGGTGGCCAGGAGCGGGCTGGCTCCTGCCCTGCGGGGACCGCGGCGTCCCCTTCCTTGCCCGCCCCCGCTCGCTCCCGGTGGCCGCAGCACACTCCTCTCCTTATCAGATCCCTGACCATTGTATGCCCAGCTGCAGAAAACTGGGACGCTCTGCCTGGTTTGTGGCCCCCTCCCCCGTGTCTGGCTGTGCTTCCAAAACGGGATTCAGAGAGAGCTTCCTTGGTGCCCACAAGGTCAAGCAAGGGAAGAGAGAGAGCCCAATCCCATGCATGTCTACTCAGAAGTAAGTCCCATGAAAGTCTATGGGGCTTACTCCCAGGTAAGCGTGGATAGGATTGGGCTGTGGAGTTGTGTATGGGACAGGGACTGACTTGCTCTGACCTTTGCCCTTCACTCATATTAACACCTGGGTTTCCAAAGGCTCTGCCTTTGAAAGGTCTATAGCAGGGTTTCCGGGGCTAGGAGGGGGTGCTGTGGTGGCCGCATGGTCAAACACCACCACTGACCTCAGGAGACCCTACCAGATTGCAAACAGTACAAAGGTGAACAGGCAGCAGTCGAAAGGCGGGAGCAGGGGTTCTTAACCTTTTTATGATTACTGATCCCCCCCCCATGGATTGCCCAGTATGTCCCCATCCCCTATTCACCAGACTGTCCAAATCACCATAATTGCCAGTCCTATTAGGTACCTATTCAAAAGATGTCAATAGCTTGGTTTTGTTTTGCATATGATTAGCTAGGAAAAGAACACCTCAATCTCTATTAATAATGGTGATAGTTAATAATGTTGTCCAGCCATTTTCAGCCACTCTGCCATGGCACTTTGGTGTGCTGCAAGTGGTCCACAAGTGTGCCACAGAAATTTGGAAGGTCATTTATTAGTAGGGCCAATGGAGGATGTGAGCCACAAATAATCTGCAGGTGTGCCACAGGAGTTTGGGGAAGGGTTATCTATTAATAGGGCAATTGTGAGTGTGAGCCCCCCACCAGCAGCATGGTGTGCCTTGTCAATTGTCAAAAACCTGATGGTGTGCCTTGACAATCTTAGTGCCTGTCAGTGTGCCTTGAGATGGAAAAAAGGTTGAAAATCACTGATGTAGTCTAACAACCATTTTTGTTTTAATTGTTCAGAGATCAAGTCCCATAAAGTCCCATCATTTGGTTCCCATATCCCCAGTGGGTATGGATACCACTGGGTTAAGAATCTCTGGGCGACAGGGTGCCTTGCAGTTGATCTGCTCTTAGAAAAAATGCACATTGTGTCAGCCAAGGGAAAGCATGAGCAGTGATAATCATTGATAATTATTTAGCACATCCAGTGTACAAAAATAATTCATATCTCATCCATCCTTTTTAGAAACAAACATACCACAAAGCTATGTGAAGTGGAAATATAAAACATCACTGAGGCTTGTGGCGCCTGAAGGAAAGAATGCAACTAGTCACTGTTTGCATTTTAATACATGGGAAAGTGAGATTTAAAGAAAAGCTCTCTTCACCTGCAGTCTCTATACATTTAGGATTGTCCAATTGAATGCAGTGGAGATTTACTTCTGAGTTAACATGCATAAGAGAGTTATGCATGTTAGAGCTAAGCAAGGAATGGCACCGAAGAGAACCCCAATACTAAGTGTGTTTACCTGGAACTCATTCTCTCATTGTGTTGGGGAGACTTCAGTTGTTAGTAAATTAACTCAGAATTACAGACTAGCACCCGAGTCCTGTGTGCCAGAAATGAGTCCCACTGAGTCCAATGGCTTTACTCAGAATTACTCCTAAGTATACATGCATAGGCTCAAGCGGCACATCAGCCAAATAGATCCAGTGCTCCATCTAACTGGGAACAGTTCTAGCACCTGACTTGAAAAGTGAGCCTCATTTGGTTCTCACACCAAATCCTCCTTGGAGTTGCATAGAAAGGCCCTTGTTCAGAGGACATTGGCTTGCTGCTGGTTAACATTTTTGACTAAACAATCTTCTCCCTCAAAATCATGCTTAGATTAGGCTGTTTGGTATATTATCTGTAGGTATTTTAATGACTTCCAAACCTGCCTGTCACAACTGGGATTTACCTTGTACTGGTGTCTTGCCTCTGACAAAGTGGGCTTTTTGCAGATAGTGCATTCTATCCTTAAGGTGTCACAGAGTTCTCTGTTGATTACTGATTAGATTGTTGGTTAGATGCTCCAGGGTGTTGATTAAAAACTGACCTTCAACCATCCGGTTTTGTGAATAGGAGACAGACTTCAGGCTCCAGAGATTCTGGTTTGTCATTCAGGAAGGGCAAGGGATGTGTTGCCTCATTCCACAGCATTCCGATCTCCACTTCCATCCCTTTAGCAATCTCACTCCTTTTGGTCTGTTGGATTCTCAACCAAAGGTTGGGTTCATAGTATTTTCAGACTACAGGTGAGGCTTTAGGAGAGAATTCTCAGTTGACTGAATTTTTTTTTGAGGAAATAGTAAAGTTCTGATATTTTGTGGAGTGGTCATAACTGAGTGGTAGAGATTATACTTTGTTGATCATCCCTAGTTCAGTCCCTTGCATTGGGAGAAATTTCTGTTTCATCCCAGTTAGTATAGGTAAGATTCAGCTAGATCAGGGTGGGCAAACTTTCAACTTTAGGGATTCTAGACCTTTAACAATTGTATAGAAGAGGGAATTTCAGCAGGTGCAGCTTGCCATCTCACAGATTACAAGCTGCCTCTGCTGAAATTCTCTCTCCTTCACAATTGTTAAAGGTTCAGGATCCTTAAAGTTGAAAGTTTGCCAACCCCTGAGCTAGGTAGACCAGATAAAGATAAGTCCCCAGCTCACTAACAACTTCTAGAGTTTTCAAATGCACACATTTGCTTGGCTGCATACAGGGTAGCTTCATATGTCCTTTTCAGTTCACATATGACATTCTTTTTTTCCTTTTTCTAAGGAATGTCAGAATTCTGGTCACAAGATCTCTTGATTTCACTCTCAAGTCCTAAATCTTTGACTTTTAAACTATTTCTCATGCATCCCTGACTTTGTGATGTTTTGGAAATGTCCATGCTTACGCATGGCTAAAGTTCTGTCAGGAAACTCCCTGAAAGCTCACTGGCTTGTCCCATGGGCTTTTATGCAAACCAATGAGCTTGGCATATGTGCTCAATATGCACACATGTTTCACACCACAACCTCACTGGACTATCACAAACATCTATCTCCCTGTGATGTTTTTTACATGGTGTCCAGTCATCTGAAGGGATGTAAAATACTGGAAAATGACACATGGCACAGCTTAAGAGGAGACAGAGAGAGAAAGAGAGCACTGCAATTGTGGCTTGCTGATCCATCATTTTTCCTATGTATGGTCATCTCAAAACACTGACACACACACACACACACACACACCATGCTGTGACTATATTCCCTTATGCTTTCTCACTAAGGATGGCACCTCAGATTAGATACCTTGTTTTAGTATGCATCCCTTCATTCACGCAGGTTCTTGTACAGGGTATTTCAGGTCAGGTCAGCCATGGCAATCTCATGCAACCAGCTGAGCATGTAGTCATTCCTGTGTTTGGCTGTCAGTGCAACATTGTCACCTCTGAGGGTGAGATAAGATAAACAGGGACATTGTACAAGTTGTGTGTGCAGCTATAGCCTGCATCCCATCCCTTTGAAAGTCGCTTGCTTGATGTGATAATCCTGGATTTTCAGCCAAGAAAAGAATTGACCAAACAGTCAGCTGGCTGCATGGAATCACTGCATTCAAATGCAGTCTGAGCAGGGCCCCTAATGTGTCTGATGAGAAGTGGTGCAGGACCAGTGCTAGTTGTATGGTGCTTGCATCTGACTTGGCAAAGTGAGAGCAAGGTTATCTCACAGAAAACAGCACTTTGCATTTGTTGTAGATTGTTCCCACACTCCTGGCTGTAAGCCAGACCAAATCAGGAGTGCAGGAAACTCTGTTGAGCCCAGCAAAATACAGGAGAATCCAAGTGAAATCTGCTTTATGCCATGGATCACAAGCACTAAATGTAAAAGGGTACAGTCCCTACCTCCCCAACCCATATGTGGTTGCAACAGGATTGGTTCAAAAGGTTCAATGTGTGTGTTTTTTTAAAAGGACCACCTGTCTCAGTGTTGTAGATATTTTTATTTTGAAATAGCTAATAGTACAGTTCTGTGCATTTTACTGAGAAGTACAGTAATTTCCACTGAATTCAATGGGGCTTACTCCCAGGAAAGTGTGCATAGCATAGCATTGCCTGTGAATTCCACCGGCTACTCAGGAAGTCATTGAGAAACAATTATCTTACAGTCCAGTCTTGGGAGCATTTTCATACATAAAGATTGGATCAGGTTTTATGTCTGTGATGCAAATGTAAAATTGTATCTACAACGGCTAAAGCATTGGTTCTCTTCCATTTTCCATCCTCCGTGCATGACCAACACGTGCAATTCAGTAGGGCTTTTGTCTAAGGCTGCAATCCTATATTTATTTTCCTGGAAGTAAGCCCCATTGAACACAATGGACTTACTTCTGAGTATACATGCATAGGACTGTGTTCTAAATGTGTTTAGGATTGCAGCCTAAGGCTTGTGATGATGGCACAGTAACAGCAAAATCACTGTCCTTTAGAAAAGGTGAAGTTATGCCAGCACTTCAGCAACCATCACAATCATCCAGTGATACTATGCCATCTGTGTCAGCATCACAGATTTGCCAACCTAAATGTTTAGTATCAGGGTTTGATACCTGTGATACTCTGTCATTCAATACTGTATTGGAGGGCGAGAAAAAAAACACTGAGAAACTTCTTATTTCACAGTTACTTTTGGTAGCACAAGCTACATGAAAAAAATCTGATAGAAATGTTTCAGAAGTAAGGAGAAATCAAAATTTTAGAAATAGATCAGAATAGAATTAAATGCAAGGTCTCTGTCCACAAGTGTGGGGTTATTATGTGATATTTGTGTCCAGCAAAGGAATGCCACTGAAACACAGTTACTTGGAATATGCATTATCTTCACAGTGACTACAAGGGGGGGGAAGGGACTTTGTTTGTGTGAAACAGCTGTTTTGCAGATTAAATGCCACAGGCAGAGCTTTCCAACCACTTGACATTACCTCAATCACAATGTTTTTAAGCTGAGATAGTTCTTCATTCAGCTGCAAATCATCAGTGAATCATCCAGTGATGTGATGCTTTGTGAATAGTTCCTTAATCACACTTTAATATTCATTGCATGAACAGACAAGTACAGATTTTGGACCACAGCCTTATACTGGTCTTTTAAACACCCCAGGGTTTTCCTGAAAATTTAAAGAGATTTACTTCCAAATTAACATGTTTAGGACTGAAGTGTAAATGTCTTGTATATTACTGGCTAATAATAACAGTAAATACAGTGTATATATAGTGGAGAGGGCATAATAAACTGGTTATAAGATCTCCTTATATTGGAGATCTGAGGAAATGAGGATACTAAAGCAGAGTCCTTTTAAATGAAATTGAAAGCAGTAAGGCTTAGTGCTCCAAACCTCAGCACTCTGGCCAGTATGGTACCTTTTGTAGTATCTAATATAAAGACACTAAAATCAGATAGCCTGATTGCTTTCTTAATTCACAATAAAATCCAGCCTCATCCTTTGCATGTCTAGTCAAAAGTAAGTCCCACTGAGTTCAATGGGGTGTGTTTTCATGTGTAAGATTGTAGCCCAATCCTATGCATGTTTCTTTAGCACTAATTCGTAACTAAATGCAGTGGGAATTGTTCCCAGGTAAGTAGCTAGTATATTAGGTTACTGTAAATCAACCAAAATATTCATTCAAAAATAAACACACATTGCCTACAGTTATATTATCCTTATCCCTCTGCTAGGCACTGACAGAATTTTAAAAATCTTTAAAGCAAATCATATTGTTGAAAAGTATTTGTTTTTTAGAACTAGAGCCAGAGTAGCTCAAACAAGGAATGCTTCTTGCCGAAGTAAACAGCCTGGAGAGATGAATCCTAAATTAGTCTGCTAAAACAAATTTAATAACTAGTGACAAATTGAAAAGAAACATTGCTGATATAGAATTAAACAGATATGTCTTGGAGCATATCATCCTATATTATGTACCAGAGATGAATGTAATTAAAAACAATAATATAAAATTCCCCTGGGAATAGCCCTTCTTTTGTTTTCAATCATAATTTTCAACCTGAAAGGACACTATAGTGTAAAGAAACTCACTGTGCTTGAAGTCTGAAGGAAAAACATGTTTTAAAACAGTGGCGCTCAAACTAACAACCGCTGTGTGCTCAGAATACAGTCCCCGTCTAGTCCGCATCTGAGCGTTCCACCCATACGCCACATGAAGTCCCCCTCAATTGGGGGACAGGGATGCTCTGGACAGTGGCGGTCTGGTGTCCCAGAAGGCTGTGCGACAGGACGTCTGGGCAGACAAGACTGCCCAGAGTGTCCCTGTTCCCTAGTCAAGGGGGACTTCATGCAGGACCCGGGTGGAACTAAAAGGTTCACTCATCAGGAAGAACTTTCCAAATAAAACTGGCATACATTTATGTTCCAGCCTCTATAGCTTTATAGTTTATTTTGTATTTGCATGCCCTAGTCCAGTAGTTATGAGCCACATGTGGAAGCTTCCATGCGCTAATTGTCACTGAGCAAACCCTGCATGCCATAAACAGTGCCATAGGATAAAAACATTCAGAATCCAGCTCCTGGGTTATAATACAAAATTACCAAATTCTTGTTTGCAGAGAAGGGGGGGGGGTTCTGATATTGGGCACCTTTTCCCCTCTCCATTAGTGCCAAAACTTGGTTTGGCAGGAAAATCCTTAGTATGTAAAAATGTGCATATTAACCCACCTGCTGACACAGGGTGATCTCTGAACTGGGACCATCACTTTCAACAGATTTCCCAGTCCAAACATATTCTATTGTCCTCATAGTCAGCGTTAAGGAGAGCAAGTGTGGCATGTGGAAGAACCTGGATTCAAGCCCTGGCATCTCAGGCAGCAGGGCGCAGAAAGCCCTTGCCAGGGACTTGGCAGGGACAGGACCAGTGGTCTGTATTAGGCTTATTAATATGCTGGGTCATGAAGACCATATGCTATAGCTGACTTTTCATTTATCCATCACTAATGAGTATACGATTTCACCAGCAAGAATGCATCTTGGAGGACATAGGGATTGCCAACATTTCGCTTACCACTATGTGTGCTGTCATTGTTTAGGGATCCAAATGCTGACCTGGAAAAACTGGCTTTGGAATGTCTGCCCAGGGCACTCTTCCTTCATCTTTAGTTCCATATCTGGGAATAATGGTCTTTTTCTAGTGGTTAGCCTGGACTGGTTTTCAGGAAGTGACTGGCTGAGATTTATCTTCATGCTAATTTTACTGTGCAATACTTAGATTTAGTTTTTCATTCTTGCATTTCATATGCTTTTTCTTAATGGAGATGGTATTCAAGTGAAAAGCCAAAGATGAAGATATCTAATAACATCTCCCAAGAATCAGATTCCTTACTCTTGTTGTTTAAATTAGCAGCCCTTTTTCTTCCCTCACTCCCCACACAGAGAAGGTTATGTTTTAAGATTTGGACTGTTTGGTGCAGGACTATGTCCAATTCACAGGCTTTTCACTGTGTACTAACCATAGAAGTCGCCACATGCTATCCTTCTCAGTGGCCTTGCTAGGGGGGTGTGGGTCACACCAGGTGACATGCACAGAGAGGTGACACCACTACTGGCCAAAATTTTTTAAATCTTGGTATTTTCTAATAATACCATCGTGTATCATTCAATGCAGAATCTCATGTATAATGCAATGAAACAGGCTGCCTTAAAATATCTCTATTCTATCAAATGTTATACCCAAAAAAACCAGTGGGAGCAATAGTGTATCACCATACCCACTGCCTGGGGCATTGCCCCGCCCATTGCATGGGAGGAGGTCCTTCATGGGCGTGACGCTGTGGCCTTCCTCTGGCAGACGCTCTGGCAAACCTTAGTGATGCCACTGATCTTCTGTTGCGCAAAAATCCTAGTTGTCTGAATCCATCATGAGAATTGTTTAGGAAACACATTCATAATCAAACCTACAACTGCCAGACATTCTTAGTACTGCTATTGAAGACGGGCAGCTCGAAGTACAAGTGCTTACGATGGGAGTAATATTGAGAAATACAGTATGGTGAGATTGTTTGTACCCTGTATGGATTAACACTACTAGACATCATCATTCAATGAACCCTCAATTTAATGAACAAATTGGGGGAAGGGGTGTCTGTTAATGCTAAAAGTCCATTAAATCCAAATGCATTGAAATTAATGGAGACACGTGTATGTGAATCTGACAGTTTTAATGAAGCAGAAATGTCAGCTGTTTCCAAAGACTGTTAAATCAAGGTCCATCAGTTGAGGCCTTGCTGTATAATGTAAATAATGCTTCAAAGTGTGATAATGTATCCATCCCCTTTTAAGAACACTGTATTAATGGCACGGGTTATCTTCAGCGCTTCAACTATTTTTTGGTTTTTTGTAGGTAGCAGGCAGTGAAGATGGGTGATTGGAGTGCTTTGGGAAGGCTCCTTGACAAAGTCCAAGCCTACTCCACTGCAGGAGGGAAGGTGTGGCTGTCTGTCCTCTTCATCTTTCGAATCCTGCTGCTGGGGACAGCAGTGGAGTCTGCCTGGGGAGATGAGCAATCGGCATTCCGGTGCAACACCCAACAACCTGGTTGTGAAAATGTCTGCTATGATAAGTCGTTCCCTATCTCTCATGTGCGCTTCTGGGTTCTGCAGTTCATTTTTGTGTCTGTGCCGACCCTCCTGTACTTGGCACATGTGTTCTACGTCATGCGGAAAGAAGAGAAGCTAAACAGGAAGGAAGAAGAGCTCAAGCTTGTTCAAAGTGAGGGCATTAATGTAGATGTGCATCTCAAGCAAATAGAAATCAAGAAATTTAAGTACGGAATTGAAGAGCATGGCAAGGTGAAAATGCGTGGGGGGCTGCTCCGCACCTATATCATCAGCATCATCTTCAAATCGTTCTTTGAGGTGGCTTTCTTGGTCATACAATGGTACATCTACGGGTTCACCCTGCAAGCCATTTATGAGTGTGAACGAGTGCCATGCCCACACAAAGTGGATTGTTTCCTCTCCCGTCCCACAGAGAAAACCATCTTCATTATCTTCATGCTGGTGGTGTCTTTGGTTTCCCTCACTTTGAACATCATTGAAATATTTTATGTCACCTTCAAGAGCATTAAGGATCGTATGAAGACCAAAAATGACCCTTTCTCTCCCAACAACACCCTGAGTCCTTCCAAGGAATGTGGATCTCCCAAATATGCCTACTTCAATGGTTGTTCCTCTCCAACTGCTCCCTTGTCACCCATGTCTCCACCAGGATACAAGCTTGTTACTGGAGACAGGAACAATTCCTCCTCCTGTCGTAACTACAATAAGCAAGCCAGTGAACAAAACTGGGCAAATTACAGTGCTGAGCAGAACAGGATTGGACAGGCTGGGAGCACCATCTCCAACTCACATGCCCAGCCCTTTGAATTTGCTGATGAGCCCCAAAACAGTAAAAAAATGGGCTCTGGACATGAGCTACAACCTCTCACTGTTGTGGACCAAAGGCCTCCAAGCAGAGCCAGCAGCCGAGCCAGCAGCAGACCCCGACCCGACGATCTGGAGATCTAACTCTTCACTGCTTCAGTACTTAACACAACTCTGATATGAAATGCATTTGAAGATGCACACGTGGCAACCCTGTGGTTCCACTGGAAGTGGTACTTTAACAATCTCAGCCAGGAGATGTTAACACTCAAAAACTTGGGGAATTTTTTTTAAGTGGGAAGCTGGGTGGTGTGGGGAAGTGCAGCACATCTTGATATTTAAAGTAGGTGATTCTAAAAAAAAATTTAAATGCTAATTTTTTAAAAACTTAGTCAACACTACCATAGGGGATTTGGAGTTTTCGGTTGTTTTTTTTTGTTTTTTTAAGAAAAATTATACATGTCTGGATATGTGTGTGTATAATATGCTGATTTTTCTAAAGAATTTTTTGTTATCCTAAAAAATTGTAATTTTTTTTTTTGTCAGGATGAAATGGAGATGGTATTCTTTTGTTGAACAACTGACAGTCTTACGTCAGATTTTGATCATTTCCTTTTAAGAACATTCCATTGTTAAACTTTGCACTTTGAAAGAATACTCCCCACTATGACCTTTGTCAGTGTCTATACATTCATGCAAGTATAGTCTTTTCTTCTTCTTCTTGGAATCAATCAACTACATTTCAGATATGGCCCACCCAGCCTTGTATTTTGGCTATGTGCTTCAAACAGGCAGATCTACTTGAGGTGGGTTGGAGGACCATCATGGCTCACTCTCTTACCACCACAAGATCACATATGGTCTTCACCATAGAAGTAATTTGTAGGTATAATTTGTGGACAATCAAACTATTTTTGCTTGATGCTTTTGCCTGTCCCTGCAAGCCATTCACAGATGTTCTACTGTAATCAGTGGATTTTGAACCATGTGATTGGAATTGCAGTCACTGGGTGCAATCTAGAATGACTGAATCGAGGGAGGTTTTTATGCATTAACACAGTGGTACACGGATTATAACAGTTCAGAACTCCTGTCATGAACAAACCTCTTCCCATCAATAAGGGGATAGCTCTACTCCCACAAAAGCAGTCATTGGATACAAGGGGTTTTATGCATACATCAAAATCTCCACATCTACAGCACATCACATCACTAAGTTAAACAACTTAAAACAAAGTGTGTTTATTTGTGTGTTCTTTCTAAAGAGAGGTCTGCACAGAGTCAAGGAGGTATTCATCGATGATATACTGACACTAATATGCACACAAAATGCTTAAACATTTTGGGATATTATGAGTGACTATGTTGTTTACATTAAATGATTCCAGCAGCGCAAACGAACCTGATATAAAATTTTGCTTATATTTTAGTGTATCCTGTAGCAGATACCTTTCCAAGTTTTGCAAAATATGAATACCATCTTAAGAATCAAATCCTGCCAAACTTTGAAAAGCTACTCTATGAATTCCAAAAAGAAATATTGTCCGAATAAGAATTGTAAGTAAAACTTCCGAAGTCAAGTGTTTTTGCCATTATAAATGGTTTTCATTTTTTAAAAAAATGAAACAAGGAACATGTTAGATTACTTAGTTCATTTCTTTGTCTTATAATGACTTATGCTTGAATAACAGAGAAGGTAGTACTGTGGGGAAGGGGGGAGTGTTAGCCTACCAATAATGTGAGAGACTTAGGGGTAATTTACAAGTCCATGCTTATCCTGTACTAACTGCAGTTATCATATGATAGTGTGACATGACATCGCAGGTCACCTATCACAGAGAGAGCAAAGGTATGAAACAAGCCTCTTGATAATTGCAACCTCAATGGATTGTGTGAACAGACCCTTAGATAAACTGCTTTGAGCTGTACTAATAATACATCCCTACATTGGTCTTTTTACAAAAGTACTTCTTACCTGTTGACTGACATTACAGCTGAATAGTAACATTATGGTTCAATTCAGTCTTGAGAGTTCATTCTCAGTGACAGTTTTGAAATTTGCACATAAAATTTTGTCTGGGGTGCAAGTGAGGCTGCAAGCGTACAATTCTAATTTATTTGAAAGATATGCTAAGGAAATGTACCAGTTTTTTTTTCTTTTTCATTTTCAACCATAGTGCCTTTTAGGTCAACACAGTTCAACCAAGGAGATTGGTTTCATTCTTGCAGTAACACAGATTTATGGGTTTATATAATACATTATACTAGGTTGTTTGACATTCCATGTTAAAACCACTGTCAAGTTTTTTGGTTGCATGTATACTGCCATAGTCCATCAGATCACATTGTCTGGAGAACAAACTGTAGTCAATAAAGTTTTAATTTAGTATAAATCCATTTGCCAGTAGTCATTTTGTGTGTCTGTGTAATCTTGTGAGAAGTGGTAACAAGACCACTTAAGCCGCAGGTTTTGTCCATGGTATTTTTCATGCTGTAGAGGCATGAAAATGAAAAGCTTCTTATGCTCGCAGCTGACTACAAGCCAGTGCTTGTAGAAAAGGGCAGCATTGTACGGCTCCACTTTGCTTGCCAGGGAAGATCTAGACCCTTCACTTCTATCAGAAACAGCAATAAGCACTTTTGTGTCAACCTTTGCAGCTCAGATATACCAGTGTCCCATAGTGCTTCATTCTGCCCATTTCCTTTCCCCATAGAGCAGTCTAGCACAGTGCACCTGATTTGGTTGGAAGGGAAGCTTTCAATGCTGTTGAACAGGAACTGGAACCAAAGCTTTGGAGGGCTGGTGTCTCAGGCTGATACAAAGTTTTTTTTGCACCTGAACTTGTGCACTCACAAAGTAAACCAGTCCTTTTGAACTGCAGTCTCTAAAGTGGAGATGGCTGCACGCCCAGAAAGGCTTTCCCAGCACAGACAGTGCTTACCATTCCCCAGGGGAGCCTTGACAAAGCGCCTTCATTCACCCCCAATTGTCATCGCGTCCAGGCACTTTTGGCCTTGAATGCCCCATCAGGCTTTGCACCTGGATTTCTGGGCAGAAGCGACTGGACATGATGACGATTGGAGGTGAATGGAGGCGCTTTATTAAGCCTCCCCTGTGGAACGGTAAGTACCGGTCACTCAGGGGGGCGCTTTTGAAGGGCACCAGATCTGTCTGGAAGGCCCTGCTTTAGAGGATCAAGGTTTTTTTTAAGGTGAGTCTATACCATAATACTTATTCATGCTCAAAGACTGCCAGATATTTTGAGCTGAAAGGGAGATTCCCCCACCCCATTGTTTGTCTTTCTCTGTAGTTTGTGTGGCTTGACTTGCTTGCTTGTTCTGTCTGAATAGTTCCCTAAAATACTCATTTTAACAAGCAGCACCATGTTCAGTCTGTTATTTGTGGAAATAATGTTCTGCAAGCAACAGTTGTATGGAGTGAATATATGCTGGAGATGGGCAAAATCAACTCCATGCTACAAAACATTTGACAGACCCACTTTTTCCATCCAGATGTCCACCAAACCTTCCCCTTCAACTCCTAATGTAAGATTCTCGAGGCCCAGTTCCCTTCTTCAAGCTTACCATATTCCAGCATGTTCAATGGGAATGCTCATGACTCCAGAGGTACATTTCAGGGCATATGTGCAGATGCCCCCTTCACTGAGGGGTTGTAATCAGATGTAGGAGACTTTGCAGGAAACCAGTGGAGGACAACTTTGTTGACATGGCCACATGTAGCACAATTCAGCAGCGTTTTGAATGCAGTTTGTAACCTGGAAGACCCTGCCTTGAAGCACTGGAGGAGTGAGACTAACTGGGTTACTTTGGCACTTGTGATTTTGTAGATTCATTTCTAAGTCCAATAGTACCTGGTAAGGTGGTGGGTGCATTGGGAAGAATGAAATAGATGATACAGAGCAGGAATGAAGGATTAGGGCAGCAAACCTCATTACTAGTGGACATTGCACAGCAGCATTGGAAGCATGAGGGCTGCTTGGCCAACACCTCTCCTGTGTTAGGCTACATACTGGTAAGCAAGATGCAGGGCAGGTGCAACCCAGGAGGTCAGGGGTTGACCAGGTTAGTCAATGACCCCAGACTCACTCTTAGCCAGGGGGTAACCCCAACCAACTCCCAAAGAAGGGGAAGGATGTCTGCTACTGTACTGCCTCCCTAGTGCTGTTCTCAGTAACTTTTCATGTTGGGCCCTGACCAAAAACCAAAAGGCTTCCTTTTGTCTCCTCAGCAGCACAAGCTGAACTTCATTCCCCTTCCTTATATCTTAGCACCATATTTTTAGTCATGTCTGGCCCTGTTTTCACTCTTTCATTTATGAAGTACAAAGCAAAAACAATCTCCCAGTCTGATGCACCATTTTTATAGATGTCCATGCCAGGAAATCCCCTTTTGAAACTCTTTTTGTTTCTAGGATCTAGTCAGCTATCTCTTTATTTTATAAATTTGTAACTGTAACGCCTTAATTTTCCTTCTGCCACTCCTACATGTGGAACAATAGGTATCAAAAGAAAAGTGGGTGACTCTTTGGGAAGCCCTAATGGGAATTCTCCTAGTGACAATTTGACGCTTTACCCTAAGGGACTTATGGTCCAATTAAAGGAGACCCCAATTTTGACAATCCTTGTTTAATGACTTGGATTTTAATTATGTCCAGTTTTTAATGTATAGCTTTGCATACAAGTTCAAAACTTATTATTCACCTCCCAATCTCAAGGATTAAAGGGTCACCTGTACTGACCTGTGGGTGATCAGACCACCAGTCTAACTAGTGGAATCTTTAGAAGGGAAGTATACAGTTCAGACTAAAATACATTCAAAGACTTTCATTTCTCAACAGGATAATTCTCTGAAATATACACTGATATATACACAGATATCTCTGAAGGATACACTGAATGCTGTATGCTCAAAGAATAGCAGTTCTTACAGTGAAGCATTTATACTTACACAAACATGGACAACTGAAAGCAGGAGAATGGCAGTTGTGATACATGGCTTTCTGATGTGTCATGTTGGTCTTCTCTTCGAACATCATAAATTTCATTTCTAATTGATATAGTCTTTTCCATCATAATCCTAAAGCTGTTAGTATCTACATATCCTTAGTAACAGGATAAGGAGGGGCTAGGGGTGCTGGCATAGATGTTTACCATTCTGGAAGGTCCTGTCTGGGTCAGACTGACCACAGCATCTTGTCATTCTCCCAGCTTGGGCAGAGTTCTCAGCCAAAGATCCCAAACATTTTATTTGTTTAAACAGTGCTATTCAAACATTGCTCTTCGGGCCATGTCAGCTAGGGCTCAAGTTCAGTTCAAAGTCTTCTGCAAAACTGTGGTTCACTTCTGTATAGTTCCTATTGCCCATAGTTCTCTCTTTTTATCCTTACACTGTGAAACAAATACAATTTGTAGAACTCATTCAAACTGCACAGTGATTATCACATGGCATACATATGAACGATTATGAATGTTTAGCCCAGGCGAGCATGTTTTTCAGTTATGACATAGCACGTGCCTCTCTCTATCACTGAAGTCTTCCTCCTGAGAAGCTGCAAAATGTCCACCTCAAGGGGCAGGTGCTGCTTCTAGGCTCCTCAGAGTACCTTGCAGGAGCATTCATTTTGTAATGTCAAAATAACTGCATCTCATGACGTTATTTGCACAAGCTGAACTGGAGTCAAACCCACAGGCAAGACCTAAAATTCCAACTGAAAGCAACTTGTTCTTTTCAAGACACCAGAGCTTGTCTGCAATGGGCCTTGTTTAGGATCTAGATGCAGCCATTGACATGCAGACTTCAGACCACAATGTTGTATTTCTGGTGCACATGGGGGTTCCAATGCACACAGGGACCTACTCCACCATAAGAGCTTATTCATTAACTTTGGACCAAATCATGCATTATTTTAACAGGAGGTATTGGCCTGAGTTCCCCCCCCCCCCCGTATAGCATGCATGGGAGGTGGATGTGGGCATCATAACAAAACCACGGTGGGCGTTAGGAGATTTTAACACTTTGCCCTGCCACTGTTCCAATGTATTGTGCTCATCTCCCCCTTCACATATTATTTACAGTATGATAAAGCTTCAACTGGCTTACAAGTGAAACTTTTTTTCCTACTGGAAGTAGTGCACTGTGGGATACATAATCCAGCTTGAAGCCATAGTGGGGGTAAAGAGGTATAGCTGTCCCTACCCAGCCACCTAAAGGGATGCTTCATAGAAGAGCTTCATGTATATGAGACCTTGACAGGAGCACAATAGGACTTTAGATCAGTGTTTGTCCCCCACTGTACCACTTTGCATGGTCCACCTATTGAAAGTACTGCTGGAAGAAACTGATGATGTTGTCATTGACCGTTACCTCTGGATTGGGAGGCCAGGTACAATGTGACGAACTGGTAAGAGGCTCAGGGTGGATGGGAGGGCTTTTTCAAGCATATGAAAAGCACATACTGGAACTCTGATCACTAAACCTCCTACTGCCGCTTGTCACGTTGCATTGCTGGCTTTGCCACCAAGCGGCAGGTGTCTGGGGGTCCCTCGGGTACCACCAGATACCACCTCAAGTGCTACTGGTGGTATGTACGTATACCACTGGTTGAGAAACACTACTTTAGATCAAGATACTTATGTCTCCACTTGTAAAGTAAGTACAGGTACAGTCTGCATATCTTCCTCAGACAAGGAAATCATCTGTCCTGAAAATATATAGTAAAGGTCTGAGCCTCACTTTCCCTTTTGTATTCTGCATAGAATAGTTGAGCCTCCTTAAGTAACTGAAGGGAATATGCATATCCCTTTTTAATTCCTTGTACTGGGAATCCAGTCTTTTCCTGCATGTTGTTTTTGAGTCCCTTAACGAGGCATGCACTTAGATTTTGCTTGTGCATGGTCTTCCTTCATACTTAAGGAAGTACTTGTGCAGTTTGCACTCAGCTAGCCATGCCCGAGTGCTCCCTCCTGATCATCTGGCAGAGAAATAGGCCCTGGCTATCTGCTGAGAAAGAGAATCCCCTTTTGACATAAATGCACAGGCTGCTACATTGCTGCTGGCAGGACCAGAAGAAAGGAGTCCTGTGTAGGAAATCCTTTGCCCTTGGAGTGGTGCCACAGCCGATGCAAGCTGCCCTAACTTGCCTGCAGATTAGCCTGCCGCTCTGCTGTAAAGTCCAGAGCAGGAGACTTCAAGGTCACGTTTTGAACTACAACAATTGCATTGCTCTCCTGATCCTTTTTTTTGCTTCGTAGCCAAAGCATTGCCTTGCTGGGTTCTTCTTTGTGCCTAAACTCTGCACAAAGCCCTTGAGAGCTAGGGGCAAATTCCTCTGTCTGGTGAATTGTTGAGAGGAACTGTCCTTGCATATTGTTACTTATGAAAGGCATTGAATGTATTCTCTCCGTTGGCAGGAACGGCAGGGGCATCAGATTTAAGTACGTACAGCTTAAAGACCTTGTTATTTGCCTTAAGGGGGCTCAAGCAGAAACTCTAAAAACAGGAGTATAAACAATGATCGGTAGCAGCAGTGATTACTAGGACTGGAACTGAAAAGGATGGAGTTACAGCAAAACAGTTCACCCACATATATCAATTGGCAGATAACATTATAGGAATTCCAGAAGAAAACACAACACCCACTTCCATTAGTAACATGGAAGTAGCTGCCACAAAAGTAACACTGCGCAACCATCATATTTAATTGTGCTCCTAGACTCCAAGTTTCTTGCCTATAGGCAACTCAGGGGCAAAGCCCAACCCATGACAGAAAGACCACAGTAGCACGACTCAACTGCCACTACCCCTAGTCAAACCCCCCACCCCAATATGGATGAGGCGCCTGTCTAATGAATTTGGAACTTGAGGATTAAGGAAACTGTCTGTAGATAGTCAAGATAAAATACTGCAACGTCAAACCTACTTCTCTAACAGCACAATCCGATGCATGACGACTCAGAAGTAAATCCCATTGTGTTCAATAGGACTTACTCCCAGAAAAGTGTGCATTGGATTGTAACAGCTGCATGCTATGATGGGGAGAAAGGATAGGATTGGGTTGTCATACTCAGGGATCCCTTGACATAGAATTTATATCCTTTCTAGCAACAGCCCAAGCCTATGAATTTCTATTCAGAAGCAGTGTTCCCTGTAAGGGTCCACGCTAGTGTGTGGGGCCCTTCTGGAGCTGGGTGCAATCACAACTGCATAGCGATGCCACTTCCAGATATTGATGACATAATGATGTCATTGTCAAACTTCTGCGTCGCTGAGCTCCGTACTGGAGGGAACAGTGTTCAGTGAGGCTTACTCCCAGGCAAGCGTGCATAGGATTGCAGCCTAAGATGACTGCCTTCCATTCATCTGTTGAAGCTTGCTATTCCAGATTACACAAAATCATACAGTCACTCCACATAAGTTGCCCTCCCTGCTACTTTTTCTCTCTAGCATGCAGCAAAAGAAAAGAAGTATTTTAGAGGTTACAAAAAGCACCATAACATTTCACGTTCCAACATTTCCAGTCCTTGCTGAAATAAGTACTGTAGTTTCCGTCTCTGATTCAGCCAGAGATTGCTTTATTGTTTGGAAAATTTCATTCACTTCAGTACTGAGTGGATTGAGACCTGGTTGAAGACCAGGAAACAGAGAGTGGGTGTCAATGGGCAATTAGACGACAACAAACTTTTCTGAGTGGTGAAGACCAAAGTGATTGTGAGGATCTCCAGAAGGATCTCTCCAAATTGGCAGAATGGGCAGCAAAATGGCAGATGCTTTTCAATGTAAGTAAGTGTAAAGTCATGCACATTGGGGCAAAAAAATCAAAACTTCACATATAGGCTGATGGGTTCTGAGCTGTCTGTCACAGATCAGGAGAGAGATCTTGGGGTGGTGGTGGACAAGTCGATAAAAGTGTCGACCCAATGTGCGGCGGCAGTAAAGAAGGCCAATTCTATGCTTGGGATCATTAGAAAAGGTATTGAGAACAAAACAGCTAATATTATAATGCCATTGTACAAATTGATGGTAAGGCCACACCTGGAGTATTGTGTCCAGTTCTTGTCGCCACATCTCAAAAAGAATATAGTGGAAATGGAAAAGGTGCAAAAGAGAGCAACTAAGATGATTGCTGGGCTGGGGGACCTTCCTTATGAGGAAAGGCTACGGTGTTTGGGCCTCTTCAGCCTAGAAAAGAGACACCTGAGGGAGGGACATGATTGAGACATACAAAATTATGCATGGGAAGGATAAAGTGGATAGAGAAATGCTCTTTACACTCTCACATAACACCAGAACCAGGGGACATCCACTAAAACTGAGTATTGGGAGGGTTAGGACAGACAAAAGAAAATATTTCTTTACTCAGCATGTGGTTGGTCTGTGGAACTCCTTGTCACAGGATGTGGTGATGGCATCTGGCCTGGATGCCTTTAAAAGGGGATTGGACAAGTTTCTGGAGGAAAAATCCATTATGTTACAAGCCATGATGTGTATGTGCAACCTCCTGATTTTAGAAATGGGCTATGTCAGAATGCCAGATGCAAGGGAGGGCACTAGGATGCAGGTCTCTTGTTATCTGGTGTGCTCCCAGGGGCATTTGGTGGGCCTCTGTGAGATACAGGAAGCTGGACGATGGGCCTATGGCCTGATCCAGTGGGGCTGTTCTTATATTATTAGTACTGAAGCTGCTCTGGAATCACCCAGTCCAGCTGTTTAAATAACAACACCACTGACTATGCTGTTCACAGATAATTGCTACAATAAATAAGTGCACTGTCAGTGTGTTAATGATACAATGTCAGCCTTCAGTGTACCATCCCTTCATTTTAGTTTGTGCGTCATAAAGTCAGCCCTGTTTCAACATTTACAGTAGCCTAAAGAAGCCTGCACGTACTGGACACAAGAACTATGTGTTTTAAGGCTGTCATCACAGCCGCCTGGATTCCAATTATAAGCGTATTATTAATTTGCTCAGTACGTGTATGTAGAAACTTATCCCTTCAGCTTTTATAAATCACAGGATGTATTTGTAATGCAATTACTCCCCAGTTTACCTAGTTTCCCTCCCCCATATGCAGGCCAACAAGAGGTGGGCAAGCCAGTACAAATTACCGGGACTTGGCAGTTCATAAAGGGGCCCAACTATGTTGCATATGCTTTTAACCTGTGTAGACACACACACACACACACACACACACACACACACACACACACAGAGCGAGAGAGAGAGAGAGAGAGAGAGAGAGAGAGAGAGAGAGCACTGTAATGCACTGTCCTCACACCCAGGGCAGTGACATCACTTCCAGTTTTTATGTAGAGGAGGGAGTACTGACTGCAGCAGTATCGCACCCCCATTCCTTCTCCTGTGAAGGGTCCCCTTCAAGGGAAGCCTCCATATGAGAAGAACGGAAGATGTGAAGCTGCCAGCACCTCCTCCGTAACTAGGCCAGAACCTGAGGAACAGTCTTCTTGACATCACCCGGGGCTGGTAGCCCTCAGGCTGGTACTCCTCAGGCTTTCACTCTGTGTGTGTGTGTGTGTGTGTGTGTGTATTGTAGTACGTGCAGACATGAAAAGCACACCTGTAGAGTAGGTCTGGGTTGGGCATTTTAAAAAAGTAATACTTACAATGCGCATCCCTAAACACCACACCCTCAGCAACTTGACCAGGCCCAAGTGAGCTGAGTTAGCTGTATTGCCTCCAGGTGTCAGCAAGCCAGTCCATTCCAAAACATCCCAAAAAAGTGATGAGTGAGAGAGAGAAAGAAAGAGCCATTTTGCTGCTTGTTAACTAACTGCAAAGATGTCATTTTGGAGGAACAGAAAATGTCCGTAGATGCTGTGAATTGTGCTAGAAGAAGCATAGGGTCCTTGCAGGACAGAGACTGCGGAGCAAGGCAATTCCTTACAAGGACTTTGTGTTGGCAACCTTCAGTCTCGAAAGACGATGGTATCGCTCTCTGAATGGTGGTTCTGGAACAGCGTCTAGTGTGGCTGAAAAGGTCAATTCGGGAGTGACAATCCTTTCCACACTGGGCGCAAGTGCAGTCTGTCCCTGGTCTGTCTCCCTGGCTATGGGCCTTCCTTCTTTGCCTCAGACTGTTGGCCGAAGAGTCCATGATTCTTACATGACTCTTCCTTACAAGGAAGGTGTAAGGATACCACAATAGAAACTGGGAGCCAGGAAATACAGCACTCAAAAGGTTATTGTGTAGGAACTCCTTCTGAATGGAGAAGAGTTTCCTCTTCAGAGATATTTGATGACCATGAGATCAGGACTATCACTCCCTCCCAGCAAGGGGCAGTGCAGAGTGAACTAGGGCATGTTGCCTCCCTAAGCCAAGGTTGTTAAACTTGGTGATACTGAGCCTCTCTCAGTTCAGGGAACAAAACTGTTTGGGCTCCTCAAAAAGAATGAGACAAAATAAGGGTGGCTTGCAGTGATGTTTACATTTGTGCTCAGTCAAGGACAAGGAGATGCAAGAAGAGGCCAAGGATCATACAGATGCCCTGTGAGTTAAAGGACATACAGAGCAATGTCAGGGAAGTCCAGAGCATGCAGAAGCAAACCTGTCCTCATCTAGCAGTGCTGTTTGACCCAAACAGGCCCGATAGCCACAAGAATGTTGTACATTGTCCAGTGCCTGGACACTACATAGGCACACAGAGCTGTACTATCTAGGATGCTGGAAGGAGTACTTGTCAGACTGAGAAACACCAGGGGATGCAGTGTATTTTTAACGACCATATTATGGAGGAGATAATTCCCCTGGGGGCTGGGGATAAGAATAGGCCCTCAGTTTGGCTGTACTTGTTGTTAAGAGGCGACTAAACAGCCACTGGGTAGATGGAACTCGTTAACCTGGGAAGGCAGCTCATCTGAGAGAAGGAAAACTCTGATCCCAAACCTCCACTGCCTTGTGGCTACATCCAGTTATGGAAAAGGCTTCAGGAGTCAACCTCGAGGCAAAATCCGGAGCCGGAGTCCCTGAGGCAGTTCATGGCTGAACACAGTCACATTCTGGCAACTCCTGCGACGCTGCTGGAACAAACCATACTGGCTTCTGCCTTTCCATTGGACCATTCCAGCAACGTGGAGAGGGGGGATTTGCTGCATGGGAAACAGTCTATCCTCCATATCTACCTTACCCAGGCTTCACGCACTGGAGAGGATACTGTTCCGGAACCACTTTTCAGAGCGCGATTCCATAGCCTTCCGAGACTGAAATATGCCAATTAGGTAGGTATGGAGGAGAGCAATTCATCAGACATTGTTTAATTTGTAACCACTCTATAGGGAAAAATATACAGAACTCAACTTGTAAGAAAAGGGACATGAGCACTTCTCAACAGGTTGTCAACAAGAGTCCATACGACTATACATTTTTTGCACAGTCTTCTCCCCCATCCCCACCCCAATAAAAACATCTTCTTGTCCCTACACATGAAGACATAAGAACATAAGAGCAGCCCCACTGGATCAGGCCATAGGCCCATCTAGTCCAGCTTCCTGTATCTCACAGCAGCCCACCAAATGCCCCAGGGAGCACACCAGATAACAAGAGACTTGCATCCTGGTGCCCTCCCTTGCATCTGGCATTCTGACAGATGCATAAGAGCCCTCTTTGAACTTTATGTACGAGAGAAGCAGGAGTGCACCCAGCTTGCTATCTCCCCCTCGTCCCGTGCACGTTCCCTGGCTGGCCAAATCCCTAGGACATCCTTTGCATTTAATGCTTGCTTTGGCAGATAAGGCAATTCAGAAACTTGAATGCAGGACTCATGCAGTAGGGAGTATGACTAGGGAGTTCATTGGTGTGGAGGCTGTGGCTAGTAAAGTACTCTCATTCCCCTACTCCCTCACATTCAGTGAATGCTGGAAGAGATATTGGATTTATACATAAATGAACAATCCTCTGCCTTTCCCTGAAGACAGTATTAGCATTGATTTCCACTTGCTGTAAAATAAGCATTTTCTTCCTGCTCTGCATTGTCAAAGCAGTATTTAGCCATTTCAGAACATCCTGTTCTGTGAAATATCTTTTTTCAATAGCAAGCTTGTCCTTAATTTTTTTATTTTTCCTTCTCTCTCTCTCTCTCTCTCTCTCTCTCTCTCTCTCTCTCTTGCAGCTGTAGAGCCTGCAGGTGTTACCCATTGTAATTAAATAGTTTGGGGCTGAATTGCTGAAGAACCCAAGTTTACTTCTTTCTTGACCACTGTACAAACTTGTCTGGGCTTCTTAGATCTTTTTTTTAGCACCTTATAATTAAAGCAGACAGCAGTAGCTCCCTAGGTGCTAGTTATCTAAATTTCCCAGCTCCTTGCTCCTTGAAAGCAGTAAATTTCTCTAAGCCAACCTCTTTACTTGAACTGAGTAAGGTTTCCACCAATGCCTCCTTATATGGTGTCATATGAATAAGAACCCATGTTGCCCACAGAGCTTCAATGAAGTCTTTTTATCTTCAAAGTGCTTAGCAGTCATTGTACATAATTAGTGCGCTACTGTCATCATCATATATTATAATTCTGGAATATCCTGATGATCTCCTTCGAGAACAAAGGAAGATTCTTCAGCCACATGAAACACAAAGGATAACCATGAACTACCATCACTTTCATGAGATTTAATAGAGAAGGATGGCTTTCCGGTTTATAAAAAAACTTAATATAGGATGTATGAGTGCAGGGCTTAAATTATAGGACAATAGTAGGAGGGTCCTCAATGAAATCCAGAAGCCCAACATTCTGACTTTTCCAATTCAGCCCTATAGTAGTCCGCCCACATAGCCTTCCAAAAGTAGTAGATATGGGAAACCAAAACAGAAAGTAAAAGTTTTGAGGAAACTCCCTATAACTCAAGTACTGTATGCATGGCAGGCCCTGGGAAAATGGAAGATTAGGCCACCCAGTGCAGGGTGCATCCTTGCTGCAGAGTGAAGTCGGTCTCCTGGAACTGAGAGCTGGTGTAGCTTAGTGGCTCACAAACTGAGAACCAGGATTTCCCAGTTTGAATCTGCCATGAACTCATAAGAACAAGCCACTTCCTCTCAGCCTCCATTGTAATTTGGGGATAATATTTAACTTACGAGTTATTTATTTAACTAAATATTTAATTTAACTCGTACATTTATCTTATTATTCTTATTCCTAAGGATATATTTGCACATTGCTTTGCAACACAAAAGTTCCCAAAGCAGAGATTACGGAGAAAATAAAATAACTGTTGTTGATGTTTTAAGGACACCATCTAGATAACACGCATGAAAGGGTTTGCACACTCAAAACAGCATCATATCACTTAAGGGGAGGAGCAGTAGCTCACAGGTCAAATTTATGCTTTGCTTACAAGAAGGCCCAGGTTTAATCTCTCTCACTGTGCAGGTAAGTCTGGAAAAGACCCTATCTGAAGTTTGGGAAAGCCACTGCTAGTCAGTGCAAACAATACTGACCTATACCTACACAAATGTAAATGTGATAACCCAATCCTAAGGGTGCATTGTGCCAGCAGAACTTGTATTCTGACAGTATAGAATGCTTCGTGGCTATGACAAATGAGACACCACTGGAGAGTACATCCTGTCTGCAGTCGGAAGTGAACTGCCAGATCAGTGTGGCAATGGATGTCAGACACCTGCCGCCTGAGGTAAGATTGTTCAAGGGCTGGGGGGGGGGGGGACAGAGTAAGGCAGGGTGTGTGGCGAAAGTGGCGGGGAGGAGGGCGGATTAGGCCTGGGAAGGGGGCAGGTTTGGCAACAACAGAAGCCACTGAACGATCTTCTTGGGTCTGATGAGCCTTTACTGGTCAACATGGACTTGCACCAGTAATATCACTGGCACAGGTCTGAGTAGATCCACCTGGCCCACAGGGCCTTACCCCGGGGCAAGGGCACAAGGGCAAATGTTCCTTTACTCAGAGGGGTATTCTTGAGGTTAGAATTCAGCGGATGCCACGTTGGTGCAGTTGCTTTGCCATGTGAGGAGTTACGGTGGATTGGGCTGTGAGTCAGTATAATGCAACTTCCTGAATTCCTACCCCTGTTACCTCATATCCTTGAAGATGAGATGCCAGAACTTGAGATATTTGACAGGCAAAGCATGGGCTTGATTACCAAATTGCAACCTTTGCCGTAGGAAAGGCAATGAAGCTTACCAAGAAAGGAAGTGAAGCTCCTAAGTAGATAGATATCTAAACCAAGTGTCATACCTATTTAGGCTGAAGCCAGGAAAAAAAATCTTAGAGAGAAATAGAACTTGATTTACAAAGAAAGAATTCAGAGTCAGCTGATAGCCTAAATATGTCAGAAATATGCTAAAATATTCCACCAATTTTCTTGGAGCAGAGAGAGCCAGCCTACCCTAAGATTTTCATTTGATCAGTCTTTCCGAAGCGTGTAGCATTAAAAAAAGTTTCTACAATCATGTGCCTTTTAGGAAGATCTTGGTAGTCCAAATGATATTAATTCACTCCATGAAAGCAAATGCCTGGTATGATTCAAAGCCAGAGTTTCTTAATATACTCCGACATCACTAAAGTCTGCTAGTGACTGCATGATTTCAAAGAGTGTCAAAAAGGTACAGCTGCACAAAAATTTAGCTGTCCCACTCCTTCTGTTACTGGAAACACGCACTTGCCTGCCCTCACGTACGCACTGCTTTAAGGAAACATCATTTCTGAAACTTTATCCTCTTTTCCTGTTGCTTTAATATTCCACAAAACTGTAAACACAGCAGTATCTCAGAGCCACCAAGAGATTGTTTGCACTCAGCTCTCTGAGCATAACTGTACCACAGACTCAGTTTTAATGGCGGAGGGGCTCTCTCTGCTGTCGTCTTCAACACTGAGTTCATTGCAGTGAAGGGGTTATTGGTTGGCATACTTTCAAATGTGGATCTCGAGTGACACATAGTTACATAATAGGCCAACTTTTTGAAACTTTTCCTACCACATTGAGTTTACATTTGCAGACACTGGTAATGGAGGGATTAACCCTGTCATCCAACCCAGCATCTTTTTTCCCCTCTCCAACAGTCTGGTTTGGGAGGTTGTTTTAACCCGATTCTGGGTCCAAGCTTCACTTAGAGAATTATGCCCACTTTCAGCTAATTAGCTCCCCTTCTTTCCCCAACAATGACCCTAGTTCTGTACTGCAATCTAAGGCCCTGGTGTTAACTCCATGCTTGCCTACCAGAGCAAGGGGCCACTGTTGACACCACACCCTAACTCCTCAAGGGATCTTGCACATTTCCATGAGGTGTCTGTGCATGTGTGGCCACATGAGTCTGAAGGAATCGGCCAGTGCATGTATTTCTGTGTTAGATTGAGCACTAATCCTTGAATTCCTTAATGGCACCAATACTGTAGCCAAAGCTTATTTACACAGAAAACTGAGCATCTGTGCACACTTTTATGTCCTATACCCGGAGCAGGAGAAACCCATGGACCCAAGGCCCTCCACACATCCCTCAATGGGAAGAGAATACTGAAGCAGCATGTAAGCTGGCCCTGAACATATAGTGCAACAACTCACCATTACCTTGGGCCACGATTCACGGAGTATTGTGAATTCCAGGAACAGACCTACAAGACTTCGTTTTCTCTGGATAAAGGAGCAGTGGAGACTTCTGATTTCCACTGCAACAAATCCAAGGGAGGCACACAGACTCCTTAAAAAGGCAGCAAGGCTGCTGATTCTGCACCAGATTCCTCAAATTAACACAATTCTCTCCTGCAACTCTCCCCTCATTTGTTTATAGTCCGGCCACTTAAATGGTCCTTAAAGGCCTAAAAATTTCTCTCCTACATCTTTAAAATGTGACACCAGAATAAAAGGGAGGTATAGATTGAAATCTAGGAAGCAGTGGTACTCTGAAGCAGTACTCAGACAGAGACATAAAGAACTGAGTTGTGTTTCAAACCCTTTCTTTCTCTCTCTGAGTCCAGATTCACACTGCCACTGCTTCTGTCTCCCTAGCCCTCCCCTTTCCTTTTACAGTATAACAATTCAAAGGCATGGGAGAAAGATTTCCATTAAAAAAATCCATTGTTACATCCCTGATTCCCCATCAGATGTGTTTGGTACAACCATAGCAGTAGGTCCTTTATGTGATCTAAGGCAGCCTAACCTCATAAGACTATGAATACAGGAGTCAGGAGGGAGATGGGATGGATGGACAGCTTGCTCCATAACTTCCTACCTATAAAAGATATCAACAGTGTTCAGTACAAAACTGAACATCAGCCATCTTCTCAAGGCTGCTTCAAAGGTGATATTTGTGCATCAGGGAAACCATCTTTGCCTAGGAAAATCAAAGAGAGCAGAAAAACCGACATACATGGGTTAGGAAACACAAGCAAACCATACAATGTTTTAAAAGCAAAAAGAGGACAGAGATGGAGGATGGGGAGTCTTGGCGCAGCCCACTCATGAGACAGATTGAGGCAGTCGTCTCAGAAATGAGATTGGTGGAACCTTGGTTTGCCTCTTCACTTCCATTGCTTTTCCTTCTCCTTCCAGTCCCTGGATTAGAAAAGTAACAAGAGGATGGAATGGACAAAGAAGAGAAGAAAGTGGTGGGTTAGAGCAGGGGTGCCCAAACCCCAGCCCTGGGGCCGCTTGCAGCCCTCAAGGCCTCTCAATGCAGCCCTCAGGGAGCTCCCAGTCTCCAATGAGCCTCTGGCCCTCTGGATACTTGTTGTAGCCCATAGTGGCCTGACACAACTGCTCTCAGTGTGAGGGCGACTGTTTGACCTCTCGCGTGAGCTGTGGGATGAGGGCTCCCTCCACTGCTTCTTGTTTCATGTCTGTGATACAAGCAAAGGAAAGGCCAGCCTTGCTTTGTGCAAGGCCTTTTATAGGTCTTGAGCTATTGCAAGACCTTCATTCATTCATAAAAGTTCATCTTTAATATATTCATTTATGTAAACTTATGTAAATTTATTCAAATTTTAAATGTAAATTAATTCTTTTTTTTTCCCTGGACACAGTGTCAGAGAGATGAGAGATGATGTGGCCCTCCTGCCAAAGACTTTGGACACCCCTGGGTTAGAGCATCATGTCTTAGCTTTAGTATGCATATTATATGCTACTGCTGTTGTTGACAATGCTACACAGAAGGTTGCACAAGCATTCCTACAGCACTAAAATAGGCACGTAGTGGGTGTTGTTTTTTTTTGTGATTCTGCTTATGCAAAGCGGTTACACAAGCAAAAGACCATCTCAGGATTTAGTTCCAATGTTCACGCACAACTTTCCAACTCCAAGTGGAAAGCAGAAAGCAGTATTCTGTGAGCAAAATACCACTTCCATATGTGGAAGCCCACCATCATCCACATCACCTTCAGCATCAGGCACGTTACCATGGAGCTCAAAAGGGCCTTACAGACATAATGCCACTTTAAGAAAACACAATAAAACACACACCAAGCCAGATGGACCCCAGTCTAAACAATCCCTGGATAACCTGAATCAGTCTGTGGATTCGTTCCAATGATAAAATAATAGACATACACATGCAGGGCGACGTCCACCTTTTTGACACAGAGGCAACAAGTCAACTGTGTTGAAAGCACTAAGGAACAAGGAAAAGCAGAAAGCAGTCAGGATGTTGTTGATGATGTTTATAAGGAAAGGAAACTAATGTGGATTTAGGTTTGGCTGAATCACGGGAATTACCTCAGTCTATTACACCATTAACAAATATTTATATCAGACACATTCTTAGAATAGACTTCCTATGAAGAAATGTTATTGGTTCTTCCCTAGTTTGTCTTTGAAAGAGAAACTTTATCATAAAAGGATGCTAGAGAGCTACCGCTAGGCGATGATGTCTGAGGAACACCTCTGACGCGGGCCTCGCTGAAACGACTGCGCGTTGTGTAAGAGCTCCACTTCTTTGGAATGAGCCACAGTCACAATAAATATGGCTTGCACAAGAGCACAGCTGTGTCCTTCTTGATTCCCTTCCATCCATCTCAGTTTTCAAGGAGCTGGCACATGAAATGCTCCCAGGGGACCACAACCACTGAGTCTCATGTCCGAACCTGTTACACCAAGTCTTGAAGGGGATTTGTTTTCAGTTTCCTTGTCTGTCAGTAGCCTTTTTTGAAGCTCTGTTTCCTTACTAAGCAGGCACTGGTGACTTTATCATGAAGATATTTTACACAGACTGCAAGTCTCTAGGTAGTAATCTGTTTTCCCATAGATCATTTCAAGTCATTTCAAACTTGCTCACCCCTGCCAAAGAGCAAAAGAGAGCCAAACATAGTCCTACTAGTACTGCTTTATGAATGCTGCGAGTTCTTTCAAAACTTGGAGACAAGTCTTGCTGCAAACGATCGCCCAGGGTCTTGCTCAGTTCTTGCCACTACCCAACCCCGAGAGAATCAAGAGCAGATGGTGGAATGGAAGATGTGGTGGTAGCAGAAGCACCGCTTGAAAACAGAGCTGTTGAAAGAGTATTTCTTGAAAACAACGTGCTGTACTTAAGCATATGTGCTTATTGGCCAGCTGCTTATACTGCACAGACGTTAGGGTTTGTTCATTTGTTTATAAAAGCAATATGATGGAGAGAGCACAAAGGGATAGCAGGAAGATGACAATGTCTCCCCCCAAATGCCTTCCCTCTACAATCCTCCTCCTCCTTCTCTAATGAGGAGGACAATTTGGTGCCACTATGGCCCTGCTTGCTCACTTGGGCTGAAATCCTATACAGACTTTCTTGGGAGTAAGTTCCACTGAACACAAGGGAGACTTGCTTCTGAGTAGATATGCCTAGGATTGTGCTGTTGGAGACCTGAGAGAGGGACAAGGAGGAGACTTGCAGCCCAATCCTATCCCCCACCATTGACAACAATGCTGATGGAACTTGCTGCATCTAGTGGTGGTGGTGGGTATCAGAAGACCATCCTGGCCTCCTGGCCACTCCTGGTATCAGTAGGCCTCCTGGCCACTTATGAGTCTCCTTGTACCCATACCAGCTATGTAGCTGGCCTATGTCTAAAGAGAGGAAAGGAGAAGGGTTGGAAACGGTGGTGTATCCTGGTTGGGGCGAGTGGGACAGCTGCCCTGGGCACCAGTTGTAGGGGGGAGCCTAGTGGTAGTGTATGACGGGGCGTGTCTGGGCTGCATGTACACCAGCACCGAGTGTAAGGATAGTTAGAACCCACAGCAGTCTATGTTTAATATGAAATAAAGTTTTGGCCCATTTACAAGCCAAAATTCTTGTCTCCTTGTTGGGTATGTGGGCAAATGAAGACAATTCCACCTACCAAGGCATTAATTGAGATCTCCACAATCAAAGGTGCCCAAGTGTACTGGAAGATCTTCTGCACTTTAATATTGTTGTACAAGATAGCATTTTGACACCAGCAGCTTTGTCATTGTATAACGATGCAGGGGTGAGTAAATCTGTCTCTATGGACATTTTATCCTTTGTGCACCTATTAACAGTACAGCTGAGCCCTTTGGTTGCATTTGGTCATTCGGCAGCAGCAAGGTCGCAACAAAGCCATGCACCAGTAAAAATATTTCTGCCAAGGGTTGTCAGCATATTATTCTAAATAGTCTGATAGTGCAACTCTATGATTGACAGATAACAATATTGCATGTTCATATCCCAAATCAGAACCTAATTGGGAGTGCCCTACCTTGTTAAGTAGAGGAGACATGTTTAATTTAACATAACGTGTTTTTTTGTGCAAAAAGCCCACACTTTCAGATTCCTGGCATCCTTCCTGCCAGTAGGCAGTTCACCAAACACTGATTTGTTAAATGTGATCTGACATCGCCTTTGGAAAAAGGTGTCAGTATGTTCCGCCAATTGAGCCATCTGATTAGCTTCAAGCACTTTATAAAAGAAGTGGCACGCATATCTCCGAAAGTACCGAGGACAGGCTCACAAAGTGTAACTAAGCCGCCCCGACCATAATCTCAGTGTTCCCAGTGGTTGTCCCTATGATGAGAGAACAATCAAAGCTCTGTCATAAAACAGGCCAGTGTATTTGATAGTAGCAGCATGGGCTTCTTGGGACAGAGAAGGACTGAAGACTTTTGGCAGTACTTCCTGATGTTGTCGACTAGGGAACGTGCTACTTCAGTTCACCTCTGTTAACCATTTTGCAGCGCAATCCTAACTTGCTGGTCTGCTGGAACAGACCAGAAGTGATTGTGAGGAGCTCCAGAAGGATCTCTCCAAACTGGCAAAATGGCAGATGCGTTTCAATGTAAGTAAGTGTAAAGTCATGCACATTGGGGCAAAAAATCAAAACTTCACATATAGGCTAATGGGTTCTGAGCTGTCTGTGACAGATCAGGAGAGAGATCTTGGGGTGGTGGTGGACAGGCCGATGAAAGTGTCGACCCAATGTGCGGCGGCAGTGAAGAAGGCCAATTCTATGCTTGGGATCATTAGGAAGGGTACTGAGAACAAAACGGCTAGTATAATGCCGTTGTACAAATCTATGGTAAGGCCACACCTGGAGTATTGTGTCCAGTTCTGGTCGCCGCATCTCAAAAAAGACATAGTGGAAATGGAAAAGGTGCAAAAGAGAGCGACTAAGTTGATTACGGTGCTGGGGCACCTTCCTTATGAGGAAAGGCTACAGTGTTTGGGCACTTCAGCCTTGAAAAGAGACGCCTGAGGGGGGACATGATTGAGACATACAAAATTATTCAGGGGATGGACAGAGTGGATAGGGAGATGCTCTTTACACTCTCACATAATACCAGAACCAGGGGATATTCACTAAAATTGAGTGTTGGGCGGGTTAGGGCAGACAAAAGAAAATATTTCTTTACTCAGCGTGTGGTCGGTCTGTGGAACTCCTTGCCACAGGATGTGGTGCTGGCGTCTAGCCTAGATGCCTTTAAAAGGGGATTGGACAAGTTTCTGGAGGAAAAATCCATTATGGGGTACAAACCATGATGTGTATGCGCAACCTCCTGATTTTAGAAATGGGTTATGTCAGAATGCCAGATGCAAGGGAGGGCACCAGGATGAGGTCTCTTGTTATCTGGTGTGCTCCCTGGGGCATTTGGTAGGCCTCTGTGAGATACAGGAAGCTGGACTAGATGGGCCTATGGCCTGATCCACTGGGGCTGTTCTTATGTTCTTATGTTAAGCTGACGGATGCAAATGACTGATAGCTTTCCAAAGTGAAGTGTCCAAAATATAAAGATGCAATAAAAATTAAGGTTTTAAGACAATGTTTGATAGCAAGTAATTATGACTATGAATTTAAATGAGAAATAAGGTATTCTGGCCTGGATGCCTTTAAAAGGGGATTGGACAAGTTTCTGGAGGAAAAATCAATTATGGGGTACAAGCCATGATGTGTATGTGCAACCTCCTGATTTTAGAAATGGGCTATGTCAGAATGCCAGATGCAAGGGAGGGCACCAGGATGAGGTCTCTTGTTATCTGGTGTGCTCCCTGGGGCATTTGGTGGGCTGCTGTGAGATACAGGAAGCTGGACTGGTTGGGCCTATGGCCTGATCCAGTGGGGCTGTTTTTATGTTCTTATGTATCCAGTGCCAGTTTGGAGCTGGCTGAGGCCTGGCCTGAGGCAAGGGGAAAAAATTCTCCTTACCCCCAAAGGGTCTACTTGAATCTGCACTACCCAAAGAGCTCCACACTGCAGGAATGGGGCTAGGCCCCACCTCCTGTTCCCTGCTCACCTACACCTCCTGCTGCCCACCCAGCCCTGCCCTGAAACGCTTCCTTCCCACCTCCTTCCCACCCTCCCCATCCCCCCCGACACTGGCTGTGATTGGCCAGCGCAAACTCACTGGGCTCATTCAGCGCGGAGGCTGGATCTGGCCTCCGAGGGCTGGTGTGCGTTTCTGCACCAGCCCAGCCGACTCACATGGAAGTGGAAATGTGTTTTATGGCATGTTTGCAACCCTCCTGAGAACATCCTTTGGATTGTTTTTTAATACTCTATTAAAAAGCAAATGCCCAATATAACATTTATTTATGATAGATTCATTTTTCCTACCCATACCACCTTGCCATCTCTCTCTCTCTCTCTCTCTCTCTCTCTCTCTCTCTCTCTCTCTATTTGTCCATCATCTTGTGGACCAAGCACTAGAAATAGAACTGAATAACTGCTAAGTCTTCTGCTTTCTCAAAACGCAGTACAGCCAAGATTCAGTTGTCACCCAAAAGTTCTGGATGCATCTTGAGCAGGGTTGGCCCAGCGATGAAGCCAGCTAATGCAGGAGGTATCAGCAGCAAACTGCAAGGGGGTCCTAGGGGGTGATGGATTTAGGGGTTCCTTTCACCCTGAATCTGCTGCCACCACTTTCCTCCAATCACCATCTTGCTAGAGCAAGAAGCAGATAATTCTCCTCCCATACCGTGCTTGTCACGTGCAACCATGAAACTTGAAAGTGCAACACTTCCAGTTTTAATAACAGGGACAGCACCTGAGTTGCACCAGTCCCCTGTAAATAAAAAGGGAAATCTTGCACTTCCGGGTTTGTTGACAGCATGTGAGCACAGTAAGGCTGGGGGTGGGGTTGAATTGTAGCACAGAGGCAGCACACCAGATACAGCATGAGGCAGCATTCTAGATTGTGCCATCCCTGATTATGTCTTGCTCCTAGTGAGGTGATCAACAAGAGTCTGTGTTAAGTCATTCTCACTCCATCTTAAGTTTTTTAAATATAAAATGCAGGTTTTTGAAGGCCACTGCATCAGGCCCACTCCCTCCCCCCATCATACTTAAATTTTCATAACATCCAGACTGATAAAAGGATCTGGTGAATTCAAAAACTTCCAAAGCTTGCTTAAGATTTTGTGGGTTTTTAAATGGTTCAAGCAAAGGTATTACTAGAATGTGGCTCCTGGATTTTTTTTCTTATGGCCCAACACAGCTACAAATAATAATACCAATTGTTCTGCTCCCCTGCTACCTGGGCTAAGAGGCACCTTATAAGTGGCAATTTATATACCAGTTTTAATATGTAGCAGGGGGTAATTTTTCCTCTTCATCCCCATATAGTAACTTTTCCAGTGGCTGTGGCTGTTGTCTCTGCATCTTTTTTTGACTGGGAGCTCTTTTGGGACAGGAAAACATTTTTTGCATTTATTTTGCTATGTAAACTGTTTTGTGAACTTTTTGTTGAAGAGTGGAATACAACGTTTAGGAATATTTCTAAATACACTCTGTGAATGGCGCTGCAGCCATGTGCCCAAGAAGGGCTCTACAGGGAAGCACGCACACATCAGTGAGCAAGGTGTTCATTTCACACACAGAGAGACCCTACAGAAATAGCTGTTTTCTTGAGAAGCTCTGTTTGTAATTCTGTATGTGTTACTGAAAATGTCCCCGAACCTCCTCCCATACATGGTACGGAGAGCAGGTGATCATACATCCCAAAAGGCAAAAACCAAAAACAGGTGACTATACCATCATTGTCTTTCATATGACTTTTCAGTAAATGCACTATGCACTGCAATCAATTGATGGCTACAAAAGCCAGATAGGTGGAGCCCAAGAAAACAATAAGAAAGATTAGTCAGCAAATGTGGCACTGGCCTCTATACAGCTATTGCATGCCTGATACTGGACATTGTTGTGCGGAAGCCACTAAAAATGTTGAATTGAACGTGCATCATTGTTTTACTACGCTAGGAAATGAGTTCTTGAAATTTTGAGGCTGTCTTTGTTCCCATCCATTTTTTAAACCACAACAGGATCTTCTAAAGAAAAGGCTCTTCCCCTGACCCCTGATGACACATGATGGTGTTTTCTTTTGCATTCTTATCTTGCTACTTTTATCTAAGTGTCTTTGACCAGACAGAAATGGTAACTGTGCTCTCAAAGGGCTGGTGTCACCCAGATGCACGACAGACAATCTAGGTAGCATTTTGTGCATCTCAACAGGTCTAAAAAAAAGGAAAAGGCAGTAGTTCCTGTGAGCCATGGCTCCCTGGATAATAAAGACTGTGGAAACCAGTCAGGGCAACCATGGAATCTTCAAGAAAAGTTTGCCACCCTGTACTATGTATAGGATTGTATCCCTAATGGGGAGCTATGACCAATGGCCCAGTAGGTCAAGGGAGCCACCAGTCGAAAACATTTTGGAACCACTGGGAAAGGAGGGAAAAACTGTCAATAGGGTAGTCACCCTCATTCCCCAAAATATTTACTGGATACAGATGGTTCTGGCAGTAGAGAACAAAGTGCAGAGACTGAGCACCCAAATTAATCTTTATGAAGTGCATATATCCCTGTTTAATCTTAGGACTCCAACTCTGGTCTGTATTTATGGCAGTAATTTTCAACCTTTTTAATCTCACGGCAAACTTACACAGCACTAAAATTTTCAAGGCACACCATCAGGTTTTTGTCAATCAACAAGGCACACCATGCTGCCAGTGGGAGCTCACATCCCCCATTGGCCCTGCTAATAAACGACCTTCCCCCAAATTCCTGTGACACACCTGTGGACCACTAGTGGCACACCAATGTGCCATGGCACAGTGGTTGAAAAAGGGGATTGTGTGAAGACCCAGGATGCAGGAGTCTTACTGAATCTAAGTGGGACTGAGGCCAGTCAGTGTTTGGTTCCATCGTGGAGGAAACATGGGATATAAATGCTCCTTAAAATTAAATATGTCCTGTACTATAAATTATGGCAGGCTTCAGGAGAACCACAAGTCTGGGCAACTCACAGAAAACTATTCTTCTTGGTTATTTGGTTAAGGCAAGCTTGTTTGTTAGTAAAATACTGGAGCAAGTCATGTTCCAGCCCCTGCTGATTTGGTATGTATTAGCCATATCAGTCAGAAAAGGGGACTCTTGCTGAGACATGCCCAGATGTTCACGGAGTCAGCTTGTGTAAATGCTTTCAGATGTGTTCATTCAGATTCTCTTCCTTCCACCTGCCTATTGTGGATCTGTTGGGCCAAATGAAATCTTCTAGGCAGCTGCATGTTTGTGAAACACAGGCTTGCCCTGTTCTGATATAAAGTGCAGGGTTTGTGTGTTGTGTGTGTGTGTGTGGCAGGAAGGGGTCTACTTTTTATACCAAAAACTGTGCATTGGGGAGGGGAGCAAAACCACTTTGAATGCCCAGGAGGAAGATAAAACGGGGTGCGTACGTATAAATAAATAAATAAATAAATAAATAAACCCACCCCCTCCCACATCTTCTGTTGCCAGCCTCTTCTGCTTTTAGACTTACGGTGGAGTAAGTTCCATTGAACCCATGGGTCTAGCTTCTGAGCATACGTGCATAGGATAGGGCCTGTTAAGCAGTTTTTCCGAAGCCAGGTTGATAACAGAATTGAGCCAGGTAAGGAATAAACTACATAACACAGCCAAATTTGTCAGGGTAAGGTAGGGGACGGCCAGGTTTTGCTTCCTTCCTCTGCTTGATCCTTTTGGTATAGAAAAAGTAGCCCCCGCCTCACCCTACAGGCAAATGGGACAAGCTCATATTTCACAAACATGTGGTTGTCCTGACGGTCGAGGCTGGCCATATATAACAAGAAAGACGTTTCAGGGGTGGGTTTTTTTTTGGTGTGACAATGCCTAAGCAACCCTGCAGTACAGCCAAAATTTCAAATATTTGGATGATTCCTCGAACTGCAAAATTCAGCCAGAAACCTTGTGAAAGCACTTGGTCTTTAGAGATTCCCATGCCTTTGCATGCAAATTCACAAACATAAACAAAATGGGGGGGGGGGGGGAAGTATCCTTGTAACTTTTGTGCACTTTCATCTCCATTCCTGATTTCAAGCTAAAATACTAACAGATGGGAAAAGTTCTTTAACAGGCTACAATCCTGAGCTGACCCACTTAGTTGCACAGAAATTACCCTAATATCAGTGCAACTGACACATGTGTTGCAGCATGCAGGATTGCCACCGAGATAATTAAAGACTTTTACTAATAGGCTTTGCAACTCACAGCTCATAGAGGCTATAAAGTTTTGCACAGTCAGTTCAGGAGAAGCTACATTCAATGACTTCATGCTCTCTGCTACAATGCCAATGAAAGTACAGAAGCACCCTTCCTTCATGGTGAGGTGTTGGCATCTGTATTTAAAAAAGGCTATGTCTGTTCTAAGCAGGGGAGGCAAACAAACAAGCTTGGTGGAGATCACCTGTTACAAGTATGCCCCTGTATCCACATCCCCATATACCCCACTGATATGGGGGACATTATATATCTGGACTTTCAGAAGACATTCAGCATGGTCCCTCACCAAAGGCTACTGAAAGATCTCCACAGTCAGGGAATTAGAGGGCAGGTCCTCTCCTGGATTGAGACCTGGCTGAAGACCAGGAAGCAGAGAGTGGGTGTCAATGGGCAATTTTCACAATGGAGAGGGGTGAAAAGCGGTGTGCCCCAAGAATCTGTCCTGGGACCGGTGCTCTTCAACCTCTTCATAAATGACCTGGAGACAGGTGTGAGCAGTGAGGTGGCTAAGTTTGCAGACGACATCAATCTTTTATGCCAATGCAAGGGAGGGCACCAGCGTGCAGGTCTCTTGTTATCTGGTGTGCTCCCTGGGGCATTTGGTGGGGCCGCTGTGAGATACAGGAAGCTGGACTAGATGGGCATATGGCCTGATCCAGTGGGGCTGTTCTTATGTTCTTCTGGAAACCACCTGTATTGATGGTGGCCCTTGTTTTTACCAGGGAATATGTCTTACCAGGGAAGACGTGTATCTTGCTTTAACAGATCACTGTAAGCTTTTAAGCTTGGGCTGCTGTGCTGACAGCCTGAATACTTATTAAACTAACTCTAACACTAAACAGGAAGTAGTTAACTTCCATTTCTGGGTTCATGCGGATCTGCACCAGCAATTTTGCTACTACAGGTCCGAATAGACCTCTCTGCATCGAGAAGGTTTACCTCCTTACCAGCGAGGGGGCCGGGTAATATTCCCTTACCCAGGGGAGACCTCTGATACTGTCTCTCCCCAACAAGATGCAGTACAAGCAGTTTTTGTGTGCCTGTATTGGTGGGGAGGGGGAGAATAGGATTGAATGATCAATTAATTAAAATCTCCCTTGCAGGTTTAGTTTAAACTGTGGAGCATTCTATCAGTCATTATATTTCACTGGCAACATTGGATTGTAATCATACTTTGGTAGGTGTTTTATGACTGCCTTGCAGGTCAGTGGCATACCTAATTATTGTGTAGCCCAGTGCCAGTCTCAAAATGTTGCCCCGGAAGTGATGTCACAACCGGAAGTGACATCACGCCCGAGTTTTTTAAAGGTCAAAATTGGCAGCAGCTCACCGCCCATTTGCCCTGCTGCTTCCCACCAGTCAGTGGCATAGCTAAGGCATCTATCTGGTACCTGGGGTCAAAGAAGATTTGTAGCTCCCCCCAGACAAAATCAAATTTAATTAAGTAAATAAATAAAAAGTGTGCCCCTTATTGGTTTGAGACACTGTGCTAGAGTGAAGAGGGATAGTTATTCTCCCCCTGCTAAATATAAGAGGGGCACCACTTGAAAAAGTGCCATTTTAACCAGTTAGCAGGGGGTAACTGTATTATGATACATGGAAATGTGAGCTGACTCATATTAACACTTTATTGGTTTCATGCTGTATCATAATAACATGTCATTGCAACATGTCAATAATATATTAACATGTCTTTGGCTCTCAGAACAATCATAGGTCAGTTTTGAGTTATGAAAATTCACTTTTTGTTCCATAAGGCAGTTGTGTTTTGATTTTCTGGTTAATTGACCATAACGTTTGATAGAATACAGATACTCCAATGCAGTTTGCTGCACTGCATTCAGCATTAAATTACTTTTAATTAAATTTAATTAAATTAATTTAATTAAATATAAATTAATTAAATTAAATTAATTTTAAAAAGTTAAATATAACTTTTAAATTAAATTAATTTAATTTTAAAAAGTTAAATATAACTTTTCCAATGTTATATAACATGATGGTATTATTCACACATACCCAGATTTTCTCAGTTTTGGTCACTAGTGTCCAGTGCAGCTTGTTGCCCCCCTAAAACTTGATGCCCGGTACAACTGCTACCCCCTGCACCCCATTAGCTATGCCACTGTTGCAGGTAGATTTCCAGAAAATTCAGGAAATATTCTTCCTAATAGTCTGTTGTATGCAAGAGCTGATCTTTAAAAACTTGGCAGTCTTCCTCCCCATTGTTATTTTTCAATTGTGCAATTTTTCTTTGCGACACCCAGTTGAGGTACTAATTTCAAACTGCCCAAAAGAGAGAACAGCCCTGCTTACAGAATCCCGAGCACTGTTTATTAGAGCATCTGGACTTTCACTGGAGGTTTCCCCCTCCAAACACTTCACTGAACAGGCCCGGCCTTGTTTACTTTATGAGATCTGGCATGATCACAGCCCAAGGTGGTATGGCTTTTGGCCAAGGGTACAAAGCACTTGGATCTTGAGTATATGTAGCCACTCATTTGGCATACACACACAAAAAGAATCCATAAATGTTATTGCTCCCCTGTTGCTAACAAAACCTCATATACCAATTTTTAGGAGGAATGCTTTAAATTAAATGGAGGCCCAACTGAGCAAATTTGTGAAGGTGCAGAACAATAACGGCTTGTGAAATGGAAGACCTTTGGATCAAAGAAGAATTCAGTATTGTACTTATCACTTAACAGAGCTGCTAAACATACTGAGAGAGGGAAAACTCTTGCATCTGGCTGCAGACAAATAGGTTTCTTGAGCAAAGAAGTGCTTATTAAACATACACATACAGCTTAAACTTTCAAAGAGAGTAGCATTCATTGTGCTTTCAGCATGGGTACAATCCACAGCACAAATAAGGATGCACAAGCGTCTCAGTACTGGATGTAAAATTGAGTCAAGCTAGTACATGTTCTCAGTGGATGTCTGCAAAAGCTTGAGCCTTTGTGAACTGTCCATTTGATCTCCTGCAAAAGCTTGCCCACAAAGACTTGTAACTTTGTTAAGTATCAACTGCTTGTAAAGGTTCAAACCAAAAAGAATACGTGCAAGCATTTCATGCCTCACAAAAGGTCCATGTTTGTGGGCCCTTTTGTGCATGGAAACATTCAAGCAGAGGTATTTAGTGTTTTGAACTCAATATGGTAGAACTTTTTCGACATCTCTATGTTGAAGTCCAATGAGTTGGGGAACGTAATTGTGCTTAAATACAGCCAAGCTCATGTGCCAGTCTCATTTGTGAGGCTTGAAAAAGAGATTTTCCATCTGCATCCAATTGTCCCTTGGTTCTCAACTCCTGTGGAGTTTGAGGACAGAGGTAAGTGGGGGGGGGGGGGGCCAAAGGAAGCAACACAATCTCCAGGATTGTGCCACTGCTGGGGCTGATTGGGGGTAAGTTTCACTTCCCTGAGCCAGTTCCTGCCTCCTGGGGGTGTGGGGCTCCTGAAGTCTCTAAAAAAGTGTGTGTGTGGGGTTGGGGGAAACAGTCGGAATGCACTTCTTGTTTTCAATCAGGAAAACAGGGCTTCCTACACCCCCAGGAGGCACGAGCTGGCTCAGGGAAGTGAAACTCAACCCTCAGCAGCTCCAGCAGCAGCACAATCCTGGTGATCCCTCCCCCCCCCTTAAGGGGACAGAGGCAGAGCTTCTCAGGTTGGGGCTAGCATATGTCTGAAAGGACTTGAGGGAACTCTTCACAGAAGCTACTTGGTGACAATGCAGTGAGATAAGAATAATAAGAAGTAATAAAAAAAGCAATGCATTATATGAACACTGGACCATTGGTGTGCACATACTCAGACCAAATAAACATGTTCATGTGACAACCACCACCACAGCAACCACCACAACAGTACTTGATACTTATATAGTAATTTAGGTTGCAATCCTATGTATAATTTCCTGGGAGTAAGCCCCATTCTACACAATAGGACTTCCAGTGTTGGGAACTCGGGTCAGTGACTCAGTCTTGAGTTGCTAAAATGCATGGATTTCATTGACTCGGCAACTTGTAAGTCACACACATGGAAGACTCTGAAAAAAGACTCCAGTCAGGACCCCCTTGACTCGGTACTCATCCCCCCCCCCAAGTGCTGACTCGAGCCTGCCTGTGGCTGGGGTTGCCTGCTCACTGTTTTCACCACATGGAAAACCTCATGGCACAAGCATTCCGATGGGCGAGCAGCAGGGAGTTCCAGCCAGGAGGCAGGAAAGGGCTAATGTGAGCTGGAGCAGGAAGTTGGGACTGGGCTTTCCTTTCCCATCTCTGATAGGAAGGAAGGAACGAATGATCATTGGACAAAGGACGGGCATTCACATATTTCTATTGGCTGAGAGAGGGCAGGAGGAGGAGCAACCGTCATTGAGTGAATGACTGCAGTGGGACTACTTCTGAGTAGAGCTGCAAGGATTGGGTAAGCCTTGCAGCTGCTGCTCATGACCCTCCTCCTCTTTCTTGCTACTTCTCTTCCAGCTCTCTTGCCATCCCTCCCTCCCCTCCTGCCCTCTTTATAGATGGGCAGGGACAGCAAGGGAGTGTTCCAAGAGAGCTTCAACACACGCAGCAGCCCCCTTTTTCCATTTTTTAAATGGGGGCTTTTTAAAGGTGGGAGTGACTCAACTTGAGTCCATCAGAGTCAATAAAGGGTGACTTGGCGACTCAGAAAGTGCCCCCATTTGGACTCTTTTTCAAGTTGAGTCATGGGGGGGCAGTGACTTGGCGATTTGACTTGAGTTAAGCCACACTGGGTTTTCCCAACACGGAAGACTTGTAGACCTGTCTTATAGACATAAGTAGACATGTCTAGGACTGTTCAGAGTGCTTCATGTATGTTACAGCAGTACTTAGCCACCAAAGCTCCTAATTATTAGCTACTGGACCAGAGAAACATATAGGAATTTATTAGTCAAAGACTTTTGGATGTCCTGCTGGTTCTGTATTAAAGGCAGCTACAATTCTCTTTTTATTCTCACAGTGCTTCAGAATCTGACACAACATTTACAGGTTACTGGATCTGATATTTAGAAACACATTGCTAGCCTCCCTTTCAAAGTACGAACGTACACCTACTCTACGCCTACTCTTTAACACAGCTCAAAGCAGCACTGTGTGTGCAGCACAGTTGTCCCAAGAACTGCAGCAGAACTTTCTTCCAATCTTTATGGCCCAATTTTCTTAATGAAAAACTGGCCAGTAAAAATAATCATTTGTTTTATCTATTGCTAGGTATCCTGTGTCATCCTCTTTTGGGCAGGTCCGATGTTCCACCTCCTCCCCTATATCACAACGCAAGCTTCAACAAAATCCGCTATTCTACCCAAAGGGCTATGAGTGTCCCAATTATATACCATTTTTTCTATATCATTTTTTTCTACATCATTTTTTTCTACTTCTTCAGAATTCTTTTGGTTTGAGCATAATTCGGAGATATGATATGCTAAGAAGAACTTGAAATATTCTAAATCACCACATGCACACTGTTAATTATTTATATAATTATGCTGTTAAAATCATTTTCATGCAGCTGATTACGAAGGCTGATTAAGAAGAAAACGGAAACATCATATCACAAAAGGGTGTCCAAAGGATAACAATGAAGTGCTATACTGTGCAGTTTAAATCACCAGTTCCACGTCAATGTGAAGCTTTTTGATTCTTCTGCCTGACAGTTTTCTACCAAAGATCTAAATACGGACTGCAGCATAAAATCCTCATTGCTTATTTTAGCTCTCAAGTATAGCATTTATTTTGACCTCTGGTTAACTGCATACACAGACCTGGGCATAATCTAGCCTTCTCTTACACACAGAAGTTGGGGGGAAAGGAGCATTTAAAAACATGTTTTGTATCTTGTATCCAAGCAATGCCCAGTGATGCTTTGTGACAGATTAGCAATAAAACATAGTGTACAAAAAAAAAAAATCCACACAAGGAAGCAGCAAGACTTCTGTACTGTACTATGTGTTGTTCCTCACAAGTCAAACTATGATTAAAAGCAAAGGCTTGTCTTGAAACGGCAGGGATTGGAGTTAATGTGCAAGGCAATTTAGTACCTAGTTTAACAGAGGTTGCCGCAGTTCTCAAGATTACTCTCTCGCTCTCTTCCTTTCTCCTGGGAGACAAAAACAAACACTAGTGAGAAGGGAGGAAGACATTTTAGGATAACTAAACATTTTGTTCTTCATATTTCATTGCTCATAAAACAAACTTTTCATACCAACATCATACAAAGGCCTTCTTTCTTTATGAGATTTTAGATTTATAGGAACATTTTTCCATCTTTTTTCAATGCAACTGGTCTTTGAATTGCAACTTGAAAACTACCAAGTTTTGTGTGTGTGTGTGTGTGTGCGTGTGCGTGCGTGTGCGTGCGTGCGCGCGTACGTGCGTGTTTTTAAGTCCTGGCAACAATTATATCACTCCTTATGAGTACAGTATTCCATGAAAGCAATACATTGGCCATAACAACCACAGTTTGCCATATTCAAATTACCTGGGAAGCAGAAACATTCCCTGTGCATGAATGAAGGGAGAAAGGAATACACAAACCCAAGATCCAAGCCAGTTTGTGCTCAGAACAACTAGTCATGGTATATTGTTATGTCTGTACTGGGCCTCTGTGGAATTATTTTGCTCCATTTTCCCAATATGATGATGTGATAGAGAAGACAAGACATCATGAACAAATGGTCACCGTTCAGATGGTGTTTCTAGCAGTTAACCTGCTCTACTCTGTTGTGAACACACATATATTGGCTCTTCCCCTCAAACCCAGGAGATACTGATTTTATTATGTACATCCACAGCACATTCACATTCTTAGGCCTCCAATCCTATCCCCCCCCCCAACACTGACCCAGCCCCACCAAAAAGGTACATGCTGCATCCTGTGGTGGTAGATTTTACAGCCTGCAAAAGGTAAGTAAAAATATGTTGGATTTATGGGGGACGCACCATTTAGTTTCTCTATGGTCCGTATTCTCTCTGAATTATTTAAATAAAAACAATTATTGGTTGTTACTGGATGGAGAAATCATTAAACTCAGCAGGCAGGAAAGGGCTTCAGCAGAGGTTTCAAAAAGATAACAAACCTTGAAGTGCTAAGGCATGAATTTTTTTATTAGAATTTTCATACAAACACGAACCTCGCGATCTGCTCCAATAATAAGGACTCTTGCCACAGGACAACACAGGAGGAATCAAGGATAAACAATCAGCTTGATATTGTTTTAATTCATTTTTGAAGTGTCTTACAAAAATAAACATCGAACGAAGAAAAGATACAGGTTTAGCTGAATCAGTAAAATACAGTATATGGACACATTCCAGCCCACATGAGCACTTTTAAGTGGAATTTATTTCACTGGGGGACTTAGGGCCCGATCCTGAGCAATGCACACTAGTCCAGCACTGGCACATACTGTTGCAAATGTGCTGTAAAGCATGCTTGTCTCCACTGGTCCAGCGCTAGAGCAGGCTCAGTGCGAGCCTGCACTGAGCCAATGCTGGCCAGCAGACAGAGGACCACTGCCTGGAGCTCTGGGCAAGCACCAAGCAGCAGAGAGGTAATTCTTGGTGAGGGGAGAAGGCATTCTTGGGCATTCTAGGGTGGGGGGGAGGGGGGAGAAGGTATGACAGGGGAGAGAGCAGGGCAGGAGGGGGTGGGACTGGCAGATCTCTGCTGTGTTGGATTCATAGCCCTGTGTTGGGCTTCCTAAAGAGCCGGCGCAGAGTCAAGTAGCCCCATTGCGGAGCTTCTTACCTTACCTGGGGAAGGGGGACAAATATCCCCGTCCCCCGAGGAGACATTGGGAGCAACCAGCAGCTGCCCGGTGTCCATAGGATGCAGTGGCAGCCATCTTAGCACAGCTGCAGCCCCGGATGCCAGGCAGCTCAGGATTGGGCTGCCCAGCATCTGCTTACATCTTTCCAACTGAAATGCCACCCCACCACCATCATTTTGTGTGGGGGCGTTCCTTGCCCAGCCCCACCATAATTCAAGGCAGTGGTGAGAAAATCTTGTCACCCTACTGGGTGCTCGCTTTGCTGGTGTCTTTACCAAATTGCCTCAGTGTGCTTTGGCTCTCGGACTTGGGGCTTACATGTGATGGTCTCATGGCAGTCCTAGACCTGCTGCTCAGAATCCTTTGATAGATTTTGCTTTTAGAAGCCTGAGTGGCTTGTTTTATATCAGGAGCCAATACAAGAATATCTAAGTAGGCAAGGAAAAATTGCTCCCCAAATGAAGCAGTGCATCAAGTACCATCTAAAGCAGTGGATACCAGATTGTGGCTCCCCAGAGAGCCATGGGAACCAGCCAGAGGAGCTGTGGAATCCTTGCAAAGAACCTGCCACCATTTACAATATATAGGATTGTATCCCTAACGGGGATCCATGGCCAATGGCCCAGTAGGTCAAGGGAGCCACCAGTCGAGAAAGTTTGGAAACCACTGACCTAAAGAAAAGCAAAATTTAAAAAAATCCCCCTTTACACTCTCTCTCTCTCTCTCTCTCTCTCTCTCTCTCTCTCTCTCTCTCTCTCTCTCTGTGTGTGTGTGTGTTTAAAGCATATTTATCTACACTTTTTAAATTTTTTAAGTATGAAACAAAAATAACCTGAATATCTTCAGAAAAAGGGGATAAGGGAATGAAACACAAAGAATGCAGAAGTAGGGGTTTTGGTGTGCACCTCGAGGTAAGCAGAAATCGATGGATGAGCCAGAACCAATCTCTAGAGGCCATCTGGCTCTTGGGGGCTGGCTGGTGAGCACTTAGACTTGGATTGCCAAGTTAATGACAACAGCTTTCTGGCTTGGGGGATGTAGTGCAGTCCAGCTTCCTCGACCCTTCTAGCTTGGCATAGAGAAATCCTCAACTGATGGGCCACAGCTTTGAGAGGAATGGATGGTGGTTTGCTGTCTCCTCTAGGTTAGATGCCTGCAGTAAAAGGGGAAGGAGTTGTGAGGCTGGGCCCACCGCAGGGTTGCTCAAAGATGTGTTGGTTTTCCAATAGAGTGGCCCAATTTCTATCCTAAACAACTTTTCTTGTGTGTTTATGGGGGTCTAAGGGGGAGAAGGTGCACAGGCAACAGTATGGAAAGGCTATGATGACTGCATGGATTAATTATGGACTTATCAACAAAGACAGAAACCTCTTATGTTTTTCCCAACATGTTGTGTTTACTTTTGCATGTTCCCAGCGAAAGGGCACAAAATTGGCAGTGTTGTAATAGTAAAGGAATGATAGATGGATGTGCCAGGGGTAGAATGCCAGTAGTCCTTTCTCTAAGGGAACGGTTGCTTTTAGATGTGCAACTGCCTCAGATTTCTCATCTTCTTCGCAAATTTTCAGCTAAACATTTACTTTCTTCTGATGCCCAAACTGGTCTTATATCAACGACGTCCTTCAAAAAAAATATCACCACTGCAGAGGATAAATGTGCATAAATGTATGGACATTTTTTATGGCAGTGCTTCACACAGAATTCCAGCAGTAAACAAAATGTATTTGTTTGTAAAGGAGGACATTCCATTCTGGCTATTCTTTTCATTCTTATGCAAGCTGCCTGCACACAAGGTATGAACTCTGTGCAATCATGCTGCTCAGAGAAAGAAAAATACAGCATCAGGCAGCATCACAGCCAAAGCACAGCTGGGCAGAAAGGGCCCAAATGGTCAGGGTGGTGGACTTCTGTGTTGCACGCTGAGACGTGTACTGACAATGCATACATTACCCAAGACACAAGTGTTAAAGGACCATTGGCTGTAGTGGCTTCACCTCCCAGTCTGGCACCAGAGTAAAAGGGAGTCAGAGCCTGCATGTAATTAAAACATATGCACAGTTTATTGAAGAAGGGGAAGGGGAGAAGCATTTAAAGCAACAGAGTCAAAATAACCAACATTAACTGGCAAATTGATGCTGTTCTGCAAACTAGAAGGATGGGGAGCACATCAGCAGGAGAATTAGCAAGATAATGCGGCAGGCAGATAATGTGGGCACAGGTATTCCTGGGGCAGGCAGGCGGGCAAGGAGCACGAGGCAGAACCAGGATCCAGCAGTTATGCCGGATCCTGACCCTGAGCGGCATGGAGCAATCTCTGGCTACTCAGGTCTACTCAGGTTTGTGCCACCTCTTGAGGTGGCTCAGATCCAAGTAGACCCATTGGGGACAGTGCAGCATAACACGGGATAAGGGGAGAGTTTTCCCTTTGCCGATTCTGGCCCCAAACTTGTGCTGGATGCAGTGCAGGCCTGCCGTCCTGCCTTTTCCAGTGCAAGTTAGGATTGTGCCCTTCGTGAGTGAGGTGGCTGTATCAAGAACCCTCAAACCATGTGAATATGCCTGTTTATTAACTGATGCATCTACCCTGGTGGAGATGCATGGCTAGAGCTAGTCACATCATTTTTGTAAACCTATAAATGGCAGCAGCCTCATGTCCAACTGGGCGTGTGGGGTTAACTTGGCCAGGATCATACAATTGGTTTGTAGAACTGGTGTCTCCATGCAATCATGGTCAGGTCTGAGCATTGTAACAACCCCATGTTTCTGCTGGTGCCAATAGACCTCTGACACACATGCTCACAGAGACCCAACATTCCATCCATTGCACCACCTCTTGATGCCTTGTTCTAGTGCAAGAGGAAACATCTTAAATGTGATTAAAATGAGCTGCTTAAAAAACAATGTGGATGCTTGACAACCCAAATCAGTATGATAAATTGATGCAGATAAGAGTTGGAAAAGGAGAAAGAACTAGCCTTGGTAAGGATAAGCACACTGATATTAGTCATCATGAACCTGTCTTGGAGTTTCACTGTATCACTTGGTCTATATATTTTGGATGTAAAGTTTTATCTTGCTTTAGATAATTAGTGTTTCAATGATGTCATCTTAATGATTTCACTACTTTAGGAATCTAAAGAATCATTTATTAGGCAGTAAGTGAAAATAACTCCTTTATAATATACTTGGTGCTACGTGACTGGAAAGGTTAGTCCAACATCATTTTGGGGAATGACCTCAGCTTGACATTCGTTTTTTCTCTATGGCTGTGCCAGAAACATCCGGTCTTTGGATCCAAAATATCAAAATGCCCCCATATATGTCATTTTGCTACAGCTGGTGTTGGCTTCAGTCTGTGCATTTTGTCAGTAATGAACTTTCAGAATATATAAACCATGAGGGTAGAGACTGGGAGAGCAAAGGAATATGACAGTGAATAGAGGCTATATTGGAGATGAATGGTGAGCCAGTATTGATGGAAAATAAAATACCTTTTAACTGAGATGCATTTTTCAAAGAAGCTACTCCCCACCACAGCCCCCCCCAAACAGTTGTGAGATAACTTTTAAGGGAGGATAGACTTCATCACATATTATTGAGGTGTCCAGCAAAAAAGATCTTTTTTTTTAAGCATGTACCTAAAAATGTAAAGTTTAACTGTGACGAATGATGAGGGACAAAGAAAGGTTTGCTTCTAAAATTCAAATGGGGCCCACGGGCAGCCCAATCCTAACTTGGTTGGCTTTGAAAAGTTCATTCATACCCATTCATTAGCCATTTTGCATGTGGATTGGGAGTGCGTAACTTTGTCTGGCAAGTGATGGTGACACTCTACGCAACCACTTTGAGATGGTTTCCCACACTGCCCTGAACTGGTGAAGTGAAAACCCCCTGCAATGAGGTAAAAGTGAAAAGCACGCAGGGAGAGGAGGGGGAAGGTGCTCATTCGTGCCCTGCCTGAACTGACTTCTAGAAACACCTCTGTTAGCTTACCTTCTGGGTTTTATAAGATTATTATGTCTGTGGATAACCTGGCTTATAAAAAGGATATGAATGGAATTTCTAGCCTTATGCCTTAGTCTATTTCATCATTAGATGCTGGCACACTATTTGATACGGTGAAAGAATGATTAAATATGTGCAGTTCATGCCATGTCTGATCTTTTTAAGTGCGGATGCGTGTTATTTCTGTGAAAACAGACAGATCAGTAGACGGAAATATTGACTTACAGATTTTATTGATATTTGAGTGAGATAATGATAAGAGAATTCCAGTGAATCGTTATTATATGTGTTTTGACCCCAGAAGTGGAGTTAAAGAAGGGGTGGAGTGGCAAGTATGGCATACTCAGCAATGTATCATGTAAGAGGTCCCTCCCCCTTGGCACTGGACACATTCGGGGAAGCTATGGTACGTTGCCATCACTGTCCTGAACAGCTCCAATGCAGGGAGGGGGGAGCCACTTACATGGAGGAGCATGCCATACACCATGCCAGACACCCACCCCCCCACCCCCCCGCCACTTCGCTTCTGCTTGACCCAAAATGAGAGAGAATTTCTTTATCTTCTTCTAGGCTAAACTTGATGGGTAATTGGAAGCACTGTTCTAAAATTATTTTTAAAATCTTCAGTATTATATTGCTATATTTTTTCAAAACTAGTTGCTGGCAGCTCTCAGTTTCCTTCAGTTGGTTACAAATGCAATGTTTGTCACAGACCTGATTTCTTACATGGCAGACGAATATACTTTGAATAGTACTGAATTGAGGTTTGCCCCATTCAAAGTCTATGTGGATCCTACACTGACTTTACTAAAAGTTGCAGTTTTGTAAACAGATAAAGCAAAATATGCAAGCAAGCAATGTTTCTGTCTGAGTAAAATTCACATTCACTATTAGTGAGATCATAAATCTCAAACGAGCAAATTGGGAATCAAATGTACTAACTAGTGGCAAATAAAAAACAGATGTTTAGTGGAGGTTTAAAAATGTTGGCACAGAGAAATGTAAAGATGAATGTAACCAAAGAGTCCATATGCTATTATGAATGTACAATGCTTCTGGTTTTGATGTATTGGTTTATATTATGAATATAATGAGTTTTCACATATGGCAGGTCATGACAATTTTAGACAAAGAAGTTTTAGCTACTTAAGAAAAGTTTGAATGCCAAGTTTTCCTACAACTTTTATTTCACTTCATTCAAAATAACTTACATATACAGTGGTGCCTCGCATAACGAAATTAATCCGTTCTGCGAGTCCTTTCGTTATGCGAGTTTTTCGTTTTGCGAAGCGCGTTTTCCCATAGGAATGCATTGAAATTTAATTAATGCATTCCTATGGGCAAGAAAAGTCAGAAAAAGTCAAATTTGGTTTACAAAGTGTTTATTAAGTGCTCTTTAAAGGCATACATACTGTACAGAGGATTTCAAAAACGGGGGGGATGCTGAGTGGGGAGCTTGAAGGCTGTAATCCTGTGCACACTTTCCTGGGAGCAAGCTGACATGAAGATCCTCCCCTTACTAGGGTGGACGGGATCATAAAGTGACATGAAGATCCGCCCCTTACTAGGGTGGACGGGATCATAAAGGGACATGAAGATCCGCCCCTTACTAGGGTGAACGGGATCATAAAGTGACATGAAGATCCGCCCCTTACTAGGGTGGACGGGATCATAAAGGGACATGAAGATCCGCCCCTTACTAGGGTGGACGGGATCATAAAGTGACATGAAGATCCGCCCCTTACTAGGGTGGACGGGATCATAAAGGGACATGAGGATCGCCCCCCTTAATTCAAACCAGGACAATAAAAAAAAAATTTGTTATGCAAAGCATAAGTCATAAAAATTCGTTATGCGAGTTACCAAACTTCGCACACCGCTTTCGTTCTGCGGGTTTTTCGCTGTGCGGGGCATTCGTTATGCGAGGTACCACTGTAAACTATAATAATATTTAACCTTCAAATGTTTTCCTTTATGTTTGCTTCATTGATAGCGATAATCTGACATGTTCATCTACATTGCCATCATGAATCATCAGGAAAAATAATTCTCTAACCATGGAAAAAGTTGGATTTTTTTTTCACTTTTAAATAATATTGTGAAACCTCATTATAAAAACTGACTGTTTCAACATTCATTGCAGAACCTCAGTTGAAATTATTCATTTCAAACAACTGTAACTCAAGGAATGAAAGCACTAGTGAACTTTTTGAAGGTTAACAAGAGTGTTTAACAACTACCATTAATTTCCCTTGTATAACACCACTGGCAAAAGTATATCATGAAAGAAAACAGAGACACACGTATCTCAACTAGTGATAAAAAAAATGGAATAAAGGCTGTTGACCTGATATAATGCAGAAAATTCTCACCAAACAGACTCTCTACTCTGGTTTTATTATGGAAAAACACAAAAGGAAAACAGGCTTTCTACAAAATACAAAAATCATGGTCACAAATAGTTTTGGAATTTTCTGTGCCCCTAAGAAAAATGTGTACACATTATAAGAATACAAGAAGAGTCTGGCTAGATCAGGCCAGGTCCCATCTGGTCCAGCATCCTGTATCTCACATTGGCCCAACAATGCCTTTGGGAACACACAGACAACAAGGTACTTGTATCCTCTTGCCACTCCCTTGCACCTGGAATTGGCTACCTTTAAAACCCAGAGGTTTCATATAGTCATCTTGAATTGTAACCTGTGATGGTTAGACATCACATTAGACTGTCCCTTTCGACTGTCCCACATTAGACAATTCCCTTTCAAAGGCATTTAAGCAGGTTCCAACCCAACTTCCTGTAGTTAGGAGTTCCACAGTTTAATTATGCGCTGGATGAAGAAATATTTCCTTTTGTCACTTTTGATACTTTTAAATCCATTTTAATAGATTAAGAACTTCTCTCTATCCAACTGATGCATAATTATAATTAAAATAGAATGTAAGGAAACAACTAGAAGCTAGTTGTTGGGCGTATCCAGCTGGGTGTATCCAGTCAGAGTTTAGCTTCTACAGCAAAACGGTATTCATGTTTACTCAAAATGAGTTCCACTCTGTTTTGTAATTATGATGATGAAGAAGAAGAATATTTATATAATGCTTTTCAACAAAATGTAGTTCACAAATTAATTTACATAGCAGGCAGATAACAGTAAATGGGCCCCTGTCCACAAAGGCCTCACAATCTAAAAGCAGGTGCAGAAGAGACACCAGCAACACGACCGGAAAAGATGCCACGCTGGGGTAAAAAGAAACAGCTTCTGTCCCCTGCTAAATATAAGAGAGGCACCACTTTAAAAGGTGCATCTTTGCCTAGTTAGCAAAGGCCAACTCCAGGTAAGTGTGTAAAGCTGCAGTTTTCAAACTCTCCAGGAGTTTGAAAACCATAGTAAGTGCTTACAGGGGAGGGGAGGGAGGCAGTGGGGGTGAGGAGGAGGCAGTGATGCGATCCCCAGGATTGCATCACTCAGGGGGGCTGCAGGGACTGGGATGCACTCACAGTCCCTGCAGCAGCTTCCTGGAGGTGCGGGGAGCCCTGCGTGAGTGTCTGCAGGGCTCCCCAGCATTCAGAAAGTGAAAGTGGAGCAATCGCACTCCACTTCTGGTTTTGCATCACCCCATTAGCAACGCAATCCTGGGGATCGTGTTGCTGCCTTCCCCCTGCCCCTTAAGGGGGCAGAGGCCAGGGCCTTCAGGCTGGGGTATTGCGATGCCCCAGTTTGAATACCATTGGCATATACTGGTCTCTTGTGGTACCGGCTTGTGGAACTCCTTGCTCTGTAAAGTAGATTCCCTCAACGGTGGCATTCTGTCACTGGTTGAAAATGCATTTATACTAGAAAAGTGTTGTTTGTTCTTTTCAGGTGTTGTGGATTTATTGTTATACCATAGTCTTTCGAGACTGAAGGTTGCCAATACAGGATTTATTATGTTTGCTGTGGCTCTTCCAGATTGTCTAAAACTTATATTGCTGCTTTGTCATTCTGCATCTATTTTTCTTAGCCACAGTGAACACCGCCTTAATGGGATGGAAAGATAGGACATCCCCATCCTCATCCACCCCTTCCTGCCTCCCTCCTTAGGAAGCAGCCTTAGAGCCCAATCCTAAGCCTGTCTACTCAGAAGTAAGTCCCATTAGAGTCAATGGGGCTTACTCCCTGGTAAGTGTGGATAGGATTGCAGCCTTACAGCCCACTCCTGTCCACACTTTCCTGAGAGTAAGCCCCATTGACTCTAATGGGACTTACTTCTGAGTAGACAAGCATAGGATTGGGCTGTTAGGCAGCAGGCATTCAGTATCCATCACCGTGTGAACCCAGCCACTCACCACTTCTGGTGGTGGCCCGGCACTGCTCTCCAGCAGTCACATTTGCAACAGCTGGAAAGTATGCTATGTCTGTGAAACACTTGTTTCACCAGCATAGTGCGCAGTTAGAACTGGGTCCTAAATTGCCCAATTCTACACTACCCAATTTAGAGTTGGGCCCAAAATTGGAAACATTCCAGAAAGGGTACTAATCACATTTATTCCTTTTAAGAATTTTTTTGTCTGTAGTTTTGTTAGCTACAAAACTAACAGACAAAGTTTTGTTAGCTAGTTTTGTTAGTTTTGTAGTTTTTTGTTTGTCTGTAGTTTTGTTGTAGTTTTGTTTGTAGTTTTGTAGTTATATTTGAAAGATCTATCCCAATTTCATATGACCTTGTCTAATTATAGGGCTGATCCATTCATCATGAAAATTTACCCAAGCTGGAAGCTCATGTTGTAACATCTATTTACCACAATTTTTGGCAATTTAAGAAGAGAATTACATGGCAGCAGTCACAGCTGTCATAGAGATGGCCCGGCCAGCTCTGACCTATTGGTCTGACCTAGATTTCTCCAGCGTGAATTCACTATTTCACAGAGCATTCCAACAAGAGGGAGAGTAAAGGACATCTGGCATCAATTTCCTAGCATTTGAAATCATTAACAATCTGAAGTCTTTGTATGTATGTCTTTGTATGTAAGTGACTAGCCATGCACACTGCTATATTATCATTTAAACAAAACAGCTAAATACGTACTTAGAATGGGAGAGGAGTTTGTTTTACTGTGGATTGTGTTCCTTCATCATCATCATCCTTAACACTGGTATAGTGCTTTCTAAATATGTAAAGTTCTTCACATGTATTCCCTTGAGATTTTCCTTACAACAACCTGTAAGGTAATCATTATTTTTTTCCCATATTGCAGCCAAGGTTGAGAAGGAGTGGCTTGCCTTCATGGCAGAGCAAGATCTGAACTGGGGAAGCCCTGAGTTGCAGCTCAGTGTCTTTTAGCCACTACATTATATCAGGGCCATGACTGACAGTTTCTCTCTCCTGTGGTAATAACTTCTATTATCAATGTTCCTTATTATATGTGCAGATCTCCTGATGTTCTGAGAAACATACAGTATGCAGGCAAACTGGTGCTATGTATGCAGTTCCCACAGTGGAATTCCTTCTTGCAGCAGCTGAGACTGGAGTTTGCACTTTGTAGGTTCAGGATTACGCACCCACTGTTCTCCATATGGTTATTTGTTCGAGCTTTGATGGTGCATCTTTTCTCACGAAAGGTGTAGAAGTCACAATCTGGGAAGTAACTGGGGGAAAAAATAGAACCTGATATGGGATTATGTGCCAACAATGCCCTTATTTTAGGGTGTCCTCCTTTTCTGTATAGTACTCAGCTGCACAGTTCTCAGTACACAGTACTCCAGCCCCACTGTAACTTCAGGCATTTTGCCACCCATGCATTGGTGCATTAGTGCCATGGAACTTTCAGTATGTGGGTGTGCTGAACATGCATTTTACAACCAAAATGAATTCTCACAGCAATACTGCAAAGTGTTGTACAGTATTAGTGATTTTCACCAAAGGAAATAGATTCATTTAATTCCATTGAGGACAAACACGAACACAATCTTTAAAAATGGACAGAAAACATGCACTTTTGTAGCTATTTCCTATTGAGAATCTCAAAATAATATACAGGTATTTACTTACAAGGTCTCAGATTATCCATATTTAAAGTGGTGATGATATACCATGACTTTAATTTAGGGAAGCACCAGCATCACAACATTCCACCCGAAATCAAGCTTTTGTGCACATTTCCAGCAAATCTCACCAAAAGCTTGAACTTTTAAGAACCATTTGTTCAGTCTCCTAAGAAGGGCCACACCTTTATGAGCATTATAGTACAAGCCTAACCCCTGGTTAGGCCGGCACAAGTCACTTGTGCTGACCTGAGGTTGTCACGAATGTGCTGTAAGGCACATTTGTGTCAACTCAGGAGTCGTGGGAGCCAGGACAAGGAGATGTGCTGGCCTTCCCCGCACTGGATCCAGGCCCAGCGGGGTGAGTTTGTGTCAGTCGAGCATCCGCAGGAGGTATTTTGGGACAGGGGGAGGGCAGTGGTGGGTGTCCCAGGGGTGGGTGAGCAGGGAGCGACAGACGGGGCCAGGATCCACGGGTTATGCTGGATCCTAACCAGCCTCTGGTTGCTCTGGTCTACTTGGATTTTCACCACCTCCTGAGGTGGTGCAGGTCTGAGTAGACATATTAAGGTCATTGCGGTGCGACACAGGGTAAGGGGAGAGTTTTCCCCTTTTCTTGGGTTGTACCGCTTCTGGCCCCAAACTTGCACTGGATGCAGCACAGGCCTGCTGGCTTGCCTGCTCCAGCGCAAGTTAGGATTGTGCCCTTAATTGCTCACAAACATTTACAAAAATCCAAATGAAGAAGACTCTTTATGACTATTTGCCTGGAAACATTGGCTTGCAAACATTTTGTGCTCATCTTGATTCTGCTCACAAACGTTTGAGCAGGGGAGCTCAATATTTGCAACTCCCCTGTTAGAATGCTTGTGATATCTCTACTGTAATGGTTTCACCGATCAGAAACAAAAAAGAACAACCTTTGTTTCTGGCTACAGCTCCTCTTGATGTCAATGGAACTTAACTCTTCACTTCAAAACGAAGGTTCCGTCTTGCCCAAGGAGCGGCTCTGAAAGAAAAACACAAACAACCTGTCACATAACTGGAAAAAGAACACAGAGCTCCAGGTCTCTGGGCCCATGTATAAGTCAAAGGAGTATCACTTCTCCTGAAAATGTTTTCATTGGTAAATAATTGAATGTAGGTGTCACTTCTCATGCCAGTGAAAATATTTTCAGGAACACTAAAGAAAGACATGAGAAGAAATGAAAACAGTTATTGAAACTGCACTCCCCAGATCTGGTCTTTCTCAAGTAACTGATACAGTATAGCCTACCTCAGAGTGAACAAAGCACTCACTACATGGCTAATGAATTCTAAATAAAACCTTGTTCTAGTCGGCAATAAATTAGCTTTCTTTGTTTCCCTCTCTTTCTGGAAGCATAAACACACTAGTTTCACTATTTCTCATATTAGTGCAAGAAGGGAGCATTCATGTTAGCTCTCGTTAACAGTTTTATGACTGAGGACTATAATTGCACATCTGGGCAGCAACACATACTTCTCTGACTGCCCGTGATACTCTATGGAGGGAAAACAGCATCCCAGATGTGCAAGAGAGGACAAGATTTGCATGACAGGAAATTTACAACAAAATTGCCATCGGAAAGCTAGAACAAGTAACCATTGTACAAATTGATGGTAAGGCTACATCAGGAGTACTGCACAGAGTTCTAGTTGCCACATCTCAAAAATATATATTGTGGAACTGGAAAAGGTGCAGAACAGAGTGACCAAAATTATTAGTGGACTGGGACACCTCCCTTATGAGGAAAGGCTGTAGCGTTCGGGGCTCTTCAGTCTAGGAAAAAAAGGCACCTGAAGGGGACATGATTGAGGCACACAAAATTATGCAGGGGATGGACAGAGTGATGCTCTTTTCCTTCTTTTGCTATACCATAATCAAGGGACATTCACTAAAATTGAGCGTTGGGAAAGTTAGAACAGACAAAAGAAAATACTTGTGTGTTTAGTGTGTAACTAATCTGGGGAACTTCTTACCACAGGATGTGGCGATAGATAGCACCTGGCTTTAAGAGGTCATTAGACAGATTTATGGAGGAAAAGTCCATCACAGGTTACAAACCATAATGGGAATATGCAACCCCTCCTGCCTAGAAGTAGGCTGAATGCCAGATTCAAAGGAGTGGTAACAGGATACAGGTATCTTGTTGTCTTGTGTGCTCCCTGAGGCATGTGGTAGGCCACTGTGAGCTACAGAAAGCAGAACTAGATGGGCCTTTGGCCTGATCCAACAGGGCTTTTCTTATTTTCTTAATTTAATTCTTAATTTCTTAACCTTCCCCTGGGAAGCCATCTCTTGAATAAATAAAACATATCAAGAATCTTTGTGAGAGGTTATCATGCGGAGGACAACATTCTCTACCTTGTACATAATACATAAATCGCGGCAGAGTAAAATTGGCACCATCCTATATTTCCTTGCCAGACATAATATAAATTTGAAATCTGGTCTGTAAACTCCTTAATTTTGTCTGCAAACTCCTTTCTGAGAGCAGGAAATGGTAAATCATATAGATACTATTCTATATTCGAATCTATTTTTAACAGGCTAAACCATCAAGAGAAGTGCTGCCTAGGAAGAAGCATCCAACTCATAAATCACATTCCAAACTTGGTGTTTAGGTCTCCCAATCAGATTCTCCTCTTTACAAATGCACTTGGCCATAGCATATGGCTGTACTTCGCAATCTAGTCACACTTGCTAGCTGTTCCTGACAGTATAGTCTAGGCAGATGATATTCTCCCACGCCCATCAGTCTTCTATTGGGCCTTATCAGCTCTAGCCATGATAAAGGGAAGCTCAAAATCTGCCTTAGTGCTGCTTCATTACAGGCAGAAGAACCAGTAATTCTCTCAGAAATTTATTCTACAGACTTTTCCTAAAATTGGTGTCCACAAGCCTCACACTAAAACACCATTTAGGAGATACCATGATTAACACCCCAATCCTGAGCTGCCCGGCGCCCATAGAAGCGGTGGCACCAAATGGCTGCTGCTGCATTCAGTGCTTGTCAGGCGGCTGCTGGTGGCTGCTGGGGGAAGGAACAGGCCCCGCAATGGGACTATTCAAGGCTGCAGTAGCTGGTGCAGAGTAAAGCAGCACTGTGTCAGACCAAGCGGCCCAACGCGGGGTTCTAAATCTGGCAGAGCAGAGCTCTGCCGGTCTCATCCCGCTCCCCGGCCACACCTTCCCCCGTTCTGGAACACCTTGCCCCACCCCCACTCACCTCTCCGCCACCCAGGGCAAGGACGAGCACCAGGCAGTGTGCGACAGGCCTCCAGCTGGTGAACATGAACTGGGGCTGAGTCGGCACCAGCGCTGAGCCAGCGGTCAGTCTCATAAGCATGCCTTATGGCACATTTGCAACATCAGTGCTGGCGGAGGGCCAGTTCTGGGTTCTTAGGATCAGGCCCTAAGACTGGCCCCACAAACAATTTACCCTTTGAGCTACCAAAATTTCCATTCTTACCCTAAGCATGTCTACTCAGGAGGAGGTCCCACATTATTCATTGGAACTTGCTTCCATGTAAGTGTGCTTGGCACTGCAGTCTTACACTTGTTTTTAGGATTCTCAAGATAGATACACTAAGAGTTGGGATTTCTGAGACTAACTTTATGAAAGTGGATCCCCAAATATTTTAAACCAGGACACTGCTCAGTCATTCGCTGATCCAAGAACCATGTTGGAAACTGTGCATGCTTAATAAAAATGATAACCTTAGTCCTGGCATTTTTTTGTTTTTGCAGTGATTCTTGTATGCAAAAATCCATTAGGTTTAGAAGGCGGTTTCCTCAGTCTCACTTGACAACACAGTCATCCCATCGGCTTAAAACAGGACAGAGAATTCTCACCTCTCAGGGTATAAAAGGGACCACAGATAGCAATTGTGACATTACATTATTGGCAAAGAAACAAACAAAAAAAGGGACAAAGGGCATCCTTGTATGTGGTAAAGGGAGGCAGACCCGCCCCTGTTGTAGTCCACAGGAAAGATCCGCAGCCTCCCCTGTGATTGTGCAAGCAGAAATCAGAACACATGCAGAGTCAGAAAGTGGGTGGACTGTGTGCACAACCACAAGGGAGGCTGTGGCTCTTTACTGTGGACTACAACAGGGGTGGGCCTGCCACCCCTACCTCCCCTGGACTGTTTCTATCTTGCCTGAGACCAAACAACTTAGCCCAACCTGTGCGTTTGGGTCAGTATTTGAATCCGCCTCTTCAACAAAAATAAAGTCTTTTGTCTATGTTGGTGACCAGAAGTTTTCCCCACAGATAATTTATATTGATCAAAACAAAAGCAGAAGAATGATCAACAGAGGCAATATTCAGTTCTTTTAGATGGGGCTTTAACATACTTGAAGACCAAATGAGCAAGACAAAACATTGCTGTTTTTTTCTCCTTTCTGACAGTCCTCTTTTTCTTTAGTAAGTAGTTGATTTTCTTCCACCCAGGCCTCCTACTCATTTAACAAGCATCTGCTATATATCCTCAAAGCAACATTCAACAGACTATCATTCTTTGGATCTCCTCTGCCTCTCTTTATCCAGAGGAACAATAATTCTGCATGCCCATCCTAATGGGAAAAAATAACCATTAGATGAAAATATGTGACTGTGTGCCAAAGTTGGGATCCTGCATGCTTTGGGCAGCCGCCAGTGGCTCCTCGGAAGAAGGGGACTTTCATCCCCTTCCCCCAGGTAAACGGAGTAGCCCCACAATGGGGATCTGCTAAAGATCTCATGGACATTGCTGTGGGCCCTTGGTAACCATAGGGGATCTGTTCCAGGACTCCCTGCAGATACCAAATTCAAAGATAGTGAAATCGGGGGTGGGGGGGCTGACCCAGTAAACCAGAAGTGTCTTTCAGAAGTATCCAGGAAGCTTTCTAAGTCACAGGGAGGCCATGTGCCACACTTGCGAAAGATACTTCTGTTATTCAGCAAAATTTCATGCGTAATTGTATTTTATTTTGTTTTAAAGTATAGGGTTCCAGTAGTTCAGGACAAAAACTAATGTTGAGAAAGTCCTGGTTATACTGAAATGTCCACAGTGCAGATCCTGTTCTCATTTTGAATTTCCTAACCCACAATGTACAAATCTTGTGAAAGACAGAATAAAAGAATAAATCTGTTCTGTGGGGGAAAAGTCACAAGGTTTTGATCATCTTTTTGAGACTCTGTTGCCACACTTTCCCAGTCCATCATTGTCTGTTTAAAAGCTATAAACCATAAACAGAAAGGGAAGGTTGTAAGATTTGATTGATCTTAAAGGAAGATTAAGATATATCTGGTCAAAAGTTCTATTTTGAAGAGTTATTCATAACTTGGGAAAATAGCTGTATTTCAAAACACTTCTAGAGATCCCACAACACTTTAGCAAATGGTAAAAATAACCCTACAATCATGACATTGCAAGCATGCTTATTAGTGATTACACACACAACTTCACAACAGGTTCTTTTCAAGTGGCTGTGTTCTAAAGGCTATAATGAACACTCAATCACAAACAGCTGCTTTGAAAACAACCATTTTAAAAAAGTCAGTCTTAATCTATTCTTTTTTAAAAGTACACTATAGCCTGTAGGACTGATCTGCATTTTCCTGGACTCCCAGCATGCACATCTTAAACCAAGAATTTAAAAAAAATGAGGAAAACTAATTTTTGTTCCTAAATTTAAAACAAGGTAAACATGTCCCATTTAGTGATCAAATTCAACATGAAGGTAAGTTCTACAAACAAGCTGAGAATAGGAGTAACTTGTGCATGCACATATTTGCATGGGAGTTCCAGAATGTATGTGTGAGAATACTCATGCAAAATTGTTTGCTATTAAATTAATAATAATAAGTAATATTAATTATTGCTTGCAGGATACCTTTCAGAGTGGCCATGGGCATTCTGGGACCTCCTATAGTCTATTTAATTGCACATGCCTCTAGCTTCCTACCAGGAGATGAGTGTCTATTGCTTGCACCAGAAGTATATTTCAAGCACATTTCATAAGCATGGGAAACCCTGGCTTCTGAGCGGCCTGCTTGGAGGCAGGCTGTGCAGCATGGCCTTTCCCAGTTTGAAGAGACACTTGGCCAACAGTCTGAGGCAAAGAAGGAAGGCCCATAGCCAGGGAGACAGACCAGGGACACACTACACTTGCTCCCAGTGTGGAAGGGATTGTCACTCCTGAATCGGCCTTTTCAGCCACACTAGACGCTGTGCCAGAACCACCATCCAGAGCGTGATACCATAGTCTTCCGAGACTGAAGGTTGCCAACAATACTCATATGAGATGGCCCATAGATTAGGAACAAAAACTCAATAATCTTCTTCTAGCCTATACTGAAATCCAGAGGTTCTGGATGGAAAAATAGGGTTTCATTTTTCAAACCATAGAAATCTTCACTGGAACTCTTCAGGAATCAACATTTAAATCTTATTCTGGGCCAACTCAGACTGTGCAATGGCACTGGCACAGTCTCTGCTGCATGCTGTGGGCCAACTGGGGATCAGGCAGTGACAGAAAGTATGTAAATATCTTCTTTACTTACCTACTCTGCTGCTGCCTTATCCCCAATGGATCTACTTGGATCTGCACCATCACTTTGGCTGGTATAAATCTGATTGGGTCTAAGGGGGTGTGTCAAGCCTGGACGAGAGGCATAGGATATCAGTGCTGCTGATATTCACCCCCAGCCTGCCCTCAACATGCACCTGGCCAGTCCCAATTCCCACCCTGATCCTCCCTGAAAATGTCCTGGAACACCTCTCCACTGACTTACCTAGTCCAGTGGCAGCTCTGGGGGTTGTTGGTGTGCCTCCACAGCTGCCAGCTAATTGTGCTGGCAGCCCCAAATTGCATACTGCCACAGAAGATGCCAGGCCAGCAGCCCAGGCTTTGCACTGCCAGAGTGCAAGTTCCATCAGTGCAAGGCCCAGAGAGGATTGGGCCAATGGTCAAGAAGGATAAGGGGCACACAGACACCCCACCTTCATATGCATGAATGCTGAACATGCAGAAGGGAAGTAGGACTATGCCTCTTGGGCCTGGCCCCCCCAAAGCACACAAAGTGTGAAAGGCACTAGACAAACATAACAGTTGCACACACAAGTTGACTCCTCCAAACAATGAGGATCCACAATATGATCAGAAGTCTTGACAGCATGGAAGTGCCTGTGCACCTACAGCTGTGCAGGTGCCATCAGCATTAATGTTGAACACATGGCCTGGCCACTGGGAGCGGGGTAAGCCGTTTCAGTTGCAGTTCTCCTTCACACATTCAGTGAATGGGGCAGGGAGAGATCTGCATATCCCAACAGTATTAAACAATGGATGTGCTATAATATGAGTAGAGGTGTTTGAAAATGGTGTTATTTACCTTACTCAGAAGTAAGCCCATTGTGTTCAGTAAGGCTTGGGCTGTAATCCTATCTCACTCACCGGAAACAAAGACCTCTAAATATGAGTTACTTATTCCTCTGTAACAATGAAAGGACCTGATTGGTTTTGTCATCTTGTCCCTTCTCAGGTTTATTTTGATCCAAAGTGAAAAACCAAACAGTCATCAGTAAGTGATGAAACTTCCTGAACGAGTTTATACAGGCATGCCATAATGTCAGTATGAGTTTATGCTTTCTGTGTTGTCCAGAGACAGGTGTGACAGCTTTCTGTTAAATAAAATAATTTTTTTGGTCAAGTTTCCACCCCAATCCTAAACAGATTCACTTGGAAAGAAGTTCCATCAAGCACAATGGGATTTATTTCCAAGTAAACATATTTGGGGTTACAGTGTTTAGCAGTCCACAGGCAAAAATAGCTTCAGGCATTTAGCTGGACCAAGTTTTAAAAACACATACACAACAGAAACAACACTGTGTAGATGGAAATCGGTTTGCCAGCATCACTACATGCTGAAGGGAAATGTAGGAGTCAAATTTCTGCAACGAAAGAACAAAAGTTCTGTAGGCCAAATCATTCAGCTCCTGTCAGTAACTTTTGAGGAACGTTGAGGAGGAGTGGCTGGGGGGAATATTTTAATACATTGAATTTGATGTACTTTCAAATTACTACTGCAGGCACAACAGAGGTCTGTGCTAAAAATAAATTAAGCTTTAGTTTGGTAGGTACTTTTTATGACAGGAGGGTAGAGTATGCCCTGAAATCTCTGCAATTCAAACAGACATTCAGAGTGGAAAGAAATGATGAATTACTGTTTTCAAATTCCCCCCTCACAGCACCTTTAACTATGTGGAGAGCTGATAGTCTAGAGGCTCTGGAGCTGAGCTGAAAAAACAATCACTAGTTTTGTTTTTATTATTTTGGCAAAGCACTTCCATTTTTTTTCCGATGACGTTTTTGAAATTTCATTGATTTTTCATCCTCTTAGATATATAAAACCTCCAAAAACAGATTCTTAAGACTCCAGGGAACTGCTCAGAGAAGCTTCTAGAACTAACTAAAAGAAACCTTCAGCACATTCCCTTCATATAAATTAAATGCATATATTCAAATGCATTAAAATATTCTCACCAGTCGCTCCTCCTCAACTTTCCTCAAAGGCTCCTGACAGGAGGAGCTGAACAAAAATTTGGCCTGCAGAACTTTTGTTGTAGAAATTTGACTTCTAGATTTCCATTCAACATGTTATAATATATCTCAGTAACTCTGTTGCTGACATACTGATTCCCATTCACCCGGTGTTGTTGCTGTTGAGTTTGTGTTTTTAAACTTGGTCCAGTTTTCAATATATTCTGAAAATTCTTCCATCTCTTGCGATCGATGTGACTTGTAACAGTTCTGTCTTAGCCCCAGGCCCAGTCCTGCCTATAGTCACAAGGTCTTGGGGAAAGGCTGTAGAACAGGACCAAACCAATACATTAACTTAGGGCCAGATCCTATCCAACTTTCCAAACCTGGTGTCGCCATGCCAATGGGATGTGCACTTCATCCTGTGGAGGGAGGGCAGTTATGGAGGCCTCTACAAGGTAAGAGAACATTTGTACCCATGCCTTGGGGCTGCATTGCAGCTGCACCGGTGCTGGAAAGTTGGATAGGGCCCTCAGTCAGTTTGGCAAGCATCATTTCAGGAACTGTGCTGGGCAGGTCCCTAGAAGTTTAACAATTATCTTGCAGCCTTTTCACAACTCTATTCTAAAAAGCAGTGAATCACTTGCATGTTAATTACTTAAGTGCTTGTAATGAAAGGTTCTCCCCCCCCCCCCCCATTTGGGTTTGAACTCAAAGCTCATTCAAACTTGGTTCAGCTCTTGGAAGCTCTAGCCATACCTGCTCTTCCTACTTCTGTGGTAGAAGAGTAGCACAACTGCACACTGATTGGGTGGAGTCTGGTGATCACCACCTGTATCAGTAAACAAAGCCAAAATGGGTAAATCTTAAAATGGCAGGGGGCAGAGGGGAGGAGAGGATATCAGCAGTAATCATACATGCTGGATCCTATCTTCCTTTCCTGCCCAGAATCACCCCTTCCTGTCCTCTGACTTACACTAGCAAAATAGCATGTGTGAGTCTAAGACCGATTGGCAATCAGGCAGCCTACCAAGAGGTAAGTAAAATGTATATTTATTTACCTTTCACTGGCCATCTTATGGTCCCCCCAACATAGGAGCACATGCAGTGTGCTCCTGTTGGTAGTGCTGCATGCTATGGGCTGGAGTGGGATAGGATTGGGCTGTAAGGCTGAAATCTTATGACCCTTGCATGGGAGTAAGTCCCATTGAGCATAGAGACACTTACTTCCAAGGAAACATGTATAGCAGTGGTTTTCACACATTTAGCACCGGGACCCACTTTTTAGAAAGAGAATCTGTCAGGACCCGCTGTAAGTGACATTGTGACTGGAAGTGACATCATCAAGCAGGAAAATTTTGATCAATCCTAGGCTGCAATCCTACTCACAGTGACTCAGGAGCAAGTTCCATTTACTATCATTGTTAAAAGAATATACATAGTAGCTTGTCAAAAGTACAGGTTTGTAACATTTCCCCAAATGAAGTCGCATACCATGGTAGTACCAAGTTTAATGTATTCAAAATAAAATATTGAAATGAATGGGATCCCATCTGAAATTGTCTCACGACCCACCTAGTGGGTCCCGCCCCACAGTTTGAGAAGTATGTACTGATGTATAGGATTGCACTGTAAGTTAACACTGTTTCCTTCCAGAGTGATGTAACTGACCAGTGTTTACAAGGAAGCACCAGTACAATTCATTCCTACTAACAGGCAAATGCAGAGAAGTTGGATGGCCTGGAGGGTATACACTCCAGCAAAGGAACAAGAACCACATTCAGTATTAAGTAAATGAGACTTGCAAAAATGTTTGCATAAGCTTTCAGGTTAAAAGAGAAAAAGGCCACATGTTCACACTTCTCAAATAAACACTGTTGACTGGAAGTTTATTTTACATAAAATTCCTACATCTTACTATTTTAAACCTAGAAATAGTTCATTTACATTCTTGCATATGGTTAGCGGAACTCAGTTTGTGTTTCCTGCTCTGGAGTTCAACTACTACCTTCAAAGATCAATATCTCACTGGGATAAAGTTGTAGTTACTTTTTAAACTCTGGTCCCAAATATCCAACTTCTCATATTATGGCTGATAGCTACTCTTACGGAGTACACATGTAGACCTGGGAAAAAAGAGTCATGAAATATATGTATGTGTGTGTGGTGTTCCTATCAAACAGAAGAATATTTAAATTCCCTTTCCTCCGTTTCAGTGCTGATGCTAGATTGCAGTGGGCCTGGGTCCCCACTGTGCCCCCACCCACCTCCTGATGATGCACTGAGCATTGCCACTGTTACTGTGGTCCTGGAGACAGTCTGGCCAGGTGGGGCCTCTGATGGTGTGGGCCCTTGGCCAATGCCCACCCTGGCCAATCTTTCATGCCTTCTTTCTGCCCATGCCTCCTGACTGATGCAACTAAGATGAACCCCCAGGCTAAAATAGCCTACTGCCAGTGGCATTGCTAATGGGGTGCGGGCCACACCGGGTGATGAGCACTGGGGGGGTGACATGCTAAAATCGCAGTGGTTAGGGGTAACCCCATCACATTATATACCTTTGGATGTGGAATTTTGAGCAGAATGCAAAAAACTGGATTGAAATATCTCCTTTCTATCAAAAGTTATGACCAAAAAACCAGAAAACAAAAAATGCATGGATTCCTATGCAAAATGAAAGTGAGCTGTATCACATGTTTACTTGTGAGTAGGCAAACATGCCTTAGTCCATCAGACAGGGCAGGCTGAGAGGAATCCAACGACACCAGAATGGTCCTGATCCAATGAAAGCAGCCCCCAAAAACACCTGAGAAGGAAGTCTCTCCCTCCAAGCAGATGAGTGTATTGAGCCCTATGGAAAGCGAAACTAAGCCTCATGGTCACATTTACTCATGAGTAAGCAAATGTGCCTTGGGTGGTGTGGAAGATCAGGTGAAGGAGAGTGCAAAGCTACCAGAATGGTCCTGATCCTATGCACCTGCAGCTCAACAAGTGCTCCAGAAGGCAGACTCCCCCTCCCCACTAAAAAGGATCAAAACAGCTGATACGGTGAACCTTCTTGAGACTTGCAAAGCCAGGTGGATCCTGACAGTGATCTGGTTGAAACAGAAGTTCTTAAATTGAACTGGGCACTGGGTAGGGCTGAAAACCTTACTGATTTTGGAGGGGGGGGTGTTATTGCAGGCAGGCTACAAAGGAAATTCACTTGGAGGAACAGGGCTGGCTTCTGCTTATTTACTTGTTTAATTATTTATACTGATTTATTTTAATTTGCCTGATGATGTCACTTCCACCATTATATCACTTCTGGTTGGTCTTGGACAGATTGTCATTCTAAAAAGTGGGTCCTAGTGCTAAAAGTTTGTGGACTGCTGAGAACTGTTTGAGAGCTATAATAAGGTGTTAGTAAGTTGACACCTGGGTGTGTGTGTGACACCACTAGTGACCAAAATCACTAAAATTATAATTTGGAAGAATAATACCATCATGTTATATATCAATCAATGCATAATTTCATGTAGAATGTGTTCTATCTTTGTTCTATCAAAAGGTACAGCCAAAAAACCAGTGGAGGCGGAGTGATGGTTACATCACCACACCCACCACCTGAGGTGTTGCCCCAGCCACTGCAGGTGGGGGTGATTTACTGGCATCCCATACCAGGTGATGCAAACCCTAGTGATGCCACTGCCTACTGCGCATATATATATCCTGAAAATAAATGAAACAAGTAATAAAAATTATGCTTCCATTAATTATTTCATGAGTTTGAGTGACAGAGGGTGATCACCTTGCAACATGAGGATCTCTCTCAGTCATTACAAATTCCTTGGGACCCAAATTAAATTAAAACTGTGATCATGATAGCCACAAAATCTTAAATGGCCTGAGGTCAGTGGTGCTATTGATTACCTAAATCCACTCAGTTGTCCTGACAGCCAAGTGCAGTTCACTTTCTGAGCATGTATTTCCACTTCACCCAGCAGCCTAATGGCTACCAGTGTTGGGAAAATCCAGAATGGTTTGACTCGTCGAGTCGCTGAGTCACCGCTCCCCACCACTCAACTCAAAAAAGAGTCCAAACGGGGACTTTCCTAGTGTCTGAGTTGCTCTTTAGTGATTTTAATGGACTTGAGTCGAGTGTAGTTGTCCCCACTTTAAAAAGCCCACCGTTGAAAAAACAGGGCTGCTGCCAGGGAGTGTATGCCTGTTGGAGCTCTCTTTATTCAGCAAGCAGCAAGAGGGAGGAGGGTCACACACAGCAGGTGGGAGGCTTACCAGGACAACCCAATCATTGCAGCCCTACTCAGAAGTAGTCCCACTCCAGCCAGTCATTCAGTGGGCCTTGCTCCCCCAAGTAACAACAGAGCCAAGAAGCCATAAGTTTAGGAAGCAGAATTGGGTGAAAGAGTTTTCTCCTGCCTCCCTTGCCTTTTGCAGCCAATTGTAAGGCAAGAGTCCCCTTGGGCTCTTCTTCCTCCTCTCTCTCAGCCAATAAAAATATCTGAAAGCCCTTAGTTTGTCCAGTGATCATTGGTTTCTTCTTTCACAATTGGGGAAAAATAGTTTATTCCTACCTCCCCCCCACCCGATTCATTAACCCTTTCCTGTCTCCCAGCTGGAACTCCCTGCTGCTTGCTGTTGGAATGCTGGCCCTATAAGGTTTTCCATGCTGCAGAAGCAGTAAGCAAGCACCCCCAGACACAGGCAGTCTTGAGTCAGCATACATGGGGACAAGTGTCAAGTCAGGGGGGCCCTGACTCGAGTCTTTTTCAGAGTCTTCCATGTGCATGACTCAAGTTGCTGAGTCACCCAAAATGACACATTTTCGTGACTCGAGTCCAAGTCACCTGACTCAAGTTCCCAACACTGAGCTACAATTCAAGATTAATAGCCAGAATGAATATAACGTTTCTCTGCATTCTCTTCCTCTGTGTTCCAACTTCCTGCATTTATGCCCCAAACCATCCGCATAATACAAATAGGGTGGCATTTCAAAACCTTACATTTCCACTAAAGCAGGTAACAAGCTGACTATTGAGTCCCTTCAGGAAGGCAGGGTACAAATGAAGTAAATAAAATAAATAGCACCTCCATTGGCCATTTCCTCCAAGGTCCTGCTCTCATCCACTGTATAGCATCTCTGAAGATCAGCCCACCACAGTAGATGAGAGAGAGGGGGGGGGAGAGAGGGAGAGAGAGAGAGAGAGAGAACACGAGTGAGCGAGCGAGCGCACAGACCAAGAACAGCCAAAAGAAGGAAGTACCTTGCCTTCCATATGAGTGGAGGATTTAAAGGACTACAGTATGTCCAGTGACCAGCTGATCAAACACACAAAATGATACTTAATTTTTTTCATGGAAAGTGGAACTGATCCATTCTTACGTTTCAACTTGATAACCAAACCTTTACTGTGCTGGACCAGAATCATGACATCAAACCTGGTCACAGAAGAAGGAGAAGTGGACATTTGAACATGGGCCTCTTTGGCATATTCCCATCAAATAAATGGCCTCTTTCTAACTAGTCCTTGTTTCTAGGTCAGTCAAATGCTACAGGGCTGGGGGTCAGAAACAGGATGGATCAGCTGAAGGTCATTTACTTAACTGCACCTAACGGTCATATTTTTATATGCTCACACCCAATATTGTGGCCTATGACAGCTGAATCAGGGTCAGGCGGTCATGCTTTTACTGAATGCTTGAAAACACTTTTAAGAAGTTCTGCAAAAGCAGTTTTAGATGCTCACACCATTCCACTCCACTGAAGCAAATTCCTGGACTGGAATGAGAAGGAGTATTCAGAGCCAACACATGCAAATCTATATGCCTAGTCCTGTACATTGAAAATTACAGTTCTGTAAACTATCATTCCACCACAGGTTTAGACTGGCTGATCTAAGCACAACAATAATAAAGCTGACGGCACACGATGTCTCTCAAAGGCTCCAGTCCTCCGGATGCCAGTGTTCCTCCGCAGTGGCGCCAAGAAGCAATCCCCACCAGTGCAGTGGACTTTGCATCAATATATTTTTGTTGTAGGAAGAAGGTAAAAATATAAATGATTCTTGTTCCAACAGCTTTCACACTTAATCTTTAGAAGAGCTGATGCGGGTGAGAACATTCTTGCTGCATTGATTCAGTCTTGGAAGTTTTTTTGTTTTGTTTTGCTTTTGAGACTCCGAGTTCAATGTGGTGCCATTATGCTTTCAAGGACAGTGGATTTAAGAAATTGGATGTAAGCTTTGTTACAGCTTCTAAATTACATTTACACTGTTTTTGCTCCAGCCCTCATGTCTGTCTGGCTTCCCGTATTTTCAAACATTGTAGAATGATACTGGTTATTCAACATTCATGTTAGTTAGCAACAGTCCAATTCTAACACACAGCCCTTTATGACAGTGGAACACAGTTCTGCTGTCATAAATGGGCATCCAGCAGTGTGTGCAACATACGCTGGCAGCCATTTTGGGTCCACTGCAACAAACAGTGGAGGTGCCAATGAAGAAGTTCATCATCTTACTGTTCTATTACTGATTCTCTGCTGTTATATCTATAACCATTTTTTGTTGTTGTTGCTTAAAGGGCTATTGTGGAACTTAATAATTGTACAAGGCATTCTCTGTTCTAATATTTTTTTACTCTGTTTTGGTACTGGAAGAAAAACAACTGGGTGGGAATGATGCATGAGAGTCTCACCCCACATATTGTAGGATTATTCACACACACACTCATGTGTTGGAGAATCACACTAAAGAAAAAAAATCCCATGCTGGTTTAGTTGCCTGTGAATGGGGCCTAAGACTTTCAGTCAGCCTGTTTCCTTCTTTTTCCAGTATGTTTTAGATCACATCCATTACATAGGATTAAAGATTCAGATAAACCAGGGTGGTCCTTGTTGTTTCAATTTAACACCATTAAAATAGACAAGCAGTGGGAGAGAAAAATTGTTGACTACAGCATTAATAAACACATCTACATGTTCTTTCCCCAGTGGGGATAAAAGTAAGAGCTAACCACAATGAATAGGAGTTCTGTTTTGCTTAAGCACAGGATAATTTTGAGGCCTGTAACTCCAGTCTTTAAATCAGTTTAATGTCAAAAGCAGACATTAGACTAAAACACTCTTAATCACTGATCACAATCTCACTGTAGAAAGAAATAACGTCACAGATTTCTCACCACTTTAATTAGCTAATGCCTTCATGATGGTTACTCTGAGCTCTTTTGAAAAATTCAATTGTTTAAAATTAAAGTCCTTAGGAGCAAGAATTTGAATGACAGCTAAACAATGTTCAAAAAATATGGAACAAGGGAAAGGACACTTTACGCATTACAAAAGAAGCAGATAAAGGAGAAGCATATCTAAGAGTCTGCTTTTCTTGGGTTTGTTTTTTTTCTTCAGCATTTTGAACTAGTTCTGTCTGGGGCCAAGACTTATACCCTTGCAAACCCTCTTGGCATCTGCCACTGCACAAACAATATGATCTCACTAATTTCACTTGCTGTAATTTCTGTGATCAAATGCAGGCACCAGAACTTTCCCCACAAGTATAATGAGGTCAGGTGCAATCCTTTTCATGTTTACTCAGCTTATGTATCATTTATTTCTATGAGACTTAGTTCCAGGTAAGTATGCACTGTATTGTTACCAGTGGTGCCTATTTATTTTTATTCAGTTGATTCGAGGATTGCTTCAGGAGATGCAAGCTAGTGTGAGATAGTAGGTAAATGAAATCCATGTGAACACTGATATAACCCTTCCTGGACAATCAAGAGGAGCACTCTGAAATGTTCCTGGTGGTGGTGGGATCTCTCCCACTGGAAGAATCCCTGTTGGCCACTGGCAGGAAGGGAAGAGAAATAGTTCTGCTGAATAATTCTTCTCTACCCCCGAGGTCAGTGTGGTCAGGATGCTTCCAGTGGTGTTAGGATGATGCCAGGACAGGAAGGGGAAGAACCAACCACCCACCATACTCTCTATTACCAAGCACACCTACCTGTCCTCCCAGTAAGAGGTGAATGAGTAGGGACGGGTAAGTACAGTGCAGACAAGCAAGGAGGTAGGGCAAATGAGTGCTGTGTATACACGTGGGCACAGATCCCCCACCCTTGGTGGTATCCTGGGACCTAGTGAACCCTGGCATTTCTCCTAACAGTTCAACAATACTTTCACATGTCCCTAAACTGAAAAAAAATTAAATTAAGACTTAATATTGACACATGCTCAACAGTGACCACCATCTGTTTTTCTTTTTAACTTTAGTGTATTCCATAAAAGTAGTCCAAGGTCCATGCTGAAAAAAAGACAGGAATAATTTGTTGATGTCAATATATCTTTCTGTATACTGTCAGGGTCCCTCCCGGATGCCCTGACCCCCAACTTACCTGGGAGCAGGCACCCCATGCCCAGGGTGGGGAGGCTTCACTGCTCCCAAAGGGGGCAAAGCAGGTTGGCTGACCTCAACCAGCCAGAGAGGGCTGGCAGGGCAAACAAGGAACACAGAAGAAAACAAGCCAGGAACAGGAAAGGCCTTTTCTGCCCCACCTGGAGGAAGGGGAGGGGCCAAAGGGGGCAGGCTTGCTCCATAAAACAGGGAGGCCAGGGATGAGAGGCAGGCAGTGTGAAGCAGGGAGCTGTGAGGTTAACAGCTCCTAGGCCAGGTTTGGCAGCTCTGCTAGGGAGGAGGACAAGGGTGCTGGAACCCCCTCTTCCTCCAGCCAATGTGAGGCCTCCCTGGGGAGGAACAAGCCTGTTCCAGGCCCCTCCAGGGGAAGGCCCCTACAATACTAAAGAGCTGAAGCAAAGGGAGAAATCATCCCGTCGCCTCTCTTTGTGAACATTCTGCATCAAGTTCAGGCTTGTTACCCAGTGGTAATGCTTGCAAAATACCTTTGCCAAAATGCAAGTCACATTTTGTGCCTGGTAAATCTCTGAACTGCCTAGTAAATCTGCAACCTCTCAGAGCAGCTCATTTTTTTATGTAAGAAAAATATAGATTTGTGGATGGAAGTACAAAAGAGGCATGCATGAGTTGGGACAATAAAAGAAGGGAATGTTTGGGTGGAGTTTCCTTTGGGTGAATGATAGGCCCCAAGATAGCTAGTTTGCAAAAGGACAAAAACTTTGGGCTGAAGAAAGCTGTGCAAGGCAAGGAAGCATGTGTCTGATAGCATCTGCAAGAAATGTGCATGGATGATGCATGGATGACTTTGTATAATATTAAGATATGCTGGTGTTTTATCAGGATGGTTTAGATATTAAAGAAAGAAAGAAAGAAAGAAAGAAAGAAAGAAAGGGCTTCTTGCGTCCCAGTCTGAATAGTGGCTTTCCAAGTGCCTTTTGAACTTGACTGCCCATAAGAAGCTCAACTGAGAGGAGGCTTTTGGGTAGTTGCCAGAAAACGGAACAGTTTCTCTTCCATTTATCTGAAATCCATTGTTCAACAGGCCCATGTTCACAGAATGTTATGAGGAACAATGTAATCTGTAGAACAGCAACATAACTTAGTGGCAGGCCACAGGTTTCACCTTACCTGGCTATGGTATATCTTTGGAGGGGATAAGTAGGCTACTCCATTGGTTCCCAAACTTTTTAGAGGCCCTGATTTATAAATGCCAAGGGGTATGGCTATAATAGTGACTGAGCAGGCATGCTACTCCTCCTGTAGCAGCTTGTTTAACCCTTGATGCACCTACCCCAATCTGCCGCATCAGTTTTGCGATCAGTCAAAAATTGGGTCACAACCCAAAATTGGGTCCCAGACCCACAATTTTGGAACTGCTGACTGAATCACAGCACATCTTTAGCAGTATTACAGGACCTTGCCATACTAAGCTCCTCTTGGATTATAGCCTTTTAGTTAACAAATCAGTCTTGACAATCTTCCCTACTTTTCCCAACTTGCCCTTGTCAGAATGTGCTCTTTAAAACCATAGACAGAAAAACCTCTGTGATGGAAGAGCACTTGGCCACAACAAAATCATCTGAAATTAAGATTGGCAGAATACCTTATTTCTCATTTAAATTCATAGTCATAATTACTTGCTATCAAACATTGTCTTAAAACCTTAATTTTTATTGCATCTTTATATTTTGGACACTTCACTTTGGAAAGCTATCAGTCATTTGCATCCGCCAGCTTGATATCATTTTATCAACACTCTCTTGCATTCTGAAGGGTTAGACTGGCGGATTCTCTCACATTTCACCTTTGAGAAATTCCATGTATAGCAAATATACGTAACTCACTTCACCTGGGATATTTTGGGACAGCACAAGAATCTCAACAATGAGACAAACTCTCAGTCAGGTTGAAGTGAATCTCCTGAAAGCATCAGTAAATCATGCTAGATCTCTGCTCTTTTTCTTTTTGCTATGGGGATGATATTACACAGATTAACTGACATCAGAGATGGCCTAAACAGACATTAGTTGGACATTTAAAAATAACATTCTGTACTTGAAATGGCAGTTCTCCTATGTGCTGTCTTGTCAGCTAAGGAAAAAACCAGGGCTACCAAAATAGGCAGTGTTAGCTGAAGACACTATGTTCATACTTGCCAAATAAGGGCAATTATTTCACATTATGTGAAAGAGAGAGGGCAAAAAGTATAAGGAAGCTGGTTCCTTTAGATTCACTGAACTACTTAGGATGTCTCACAGCCTGATCCTTCACATCTTATTCAGAAGTAATAATAGTGATTAGGATTTCCTTTCTGGAAACACATTTAGGATTGCAGTTTTAACTCTCCTTTTGAGTGTGTCCCTTCTGTCTGTCTCTCTGTCTTTTTGAAGATACTGCAGATCAGTTTTTTTAAATCAGTTATTTGATCCTGGACTACAAGAAAATCGATTTTCCGTTTCCTACATAGATACATTTGGATGGAATGCTTTTTAGGTCCCATTGGGCAATATGCAGAAGGTGCTCCAGCAACACACAAAGTGCAAACACTTCTATACCTATTAAATTGGACCACTTTGGAGAGTATATTATTAATGAAAATTCATCCAGCCTCATCAGAACTTTTCCAAGTAGAGAATAAGACAGCAGTGGTGCCATATGGTAGCTTTAGACTCAGTGTAACTCTATTTTGGGAAGGGAGGTTTACCTTAGTCTCCTGCTCAGCTGCTTTCTGACTAACCCTCTCCCTGATCTGCCAGACAGCCAGTCAGCGACAGGTATTTCAGGTCTACAATCACACAGTTGGAGGAGATCTTTCAGGCTGTCTAGTCCAACTCCTGCTTGAAGTCGGAAAACACTCTCTGGAGTATCTCCAAAAGGTGACTGTCAAGCCTTTGCTTGAAGACTTCCAGTGAGGAAGAAGCCACTACTTCCCTCAGTAGCTGGGGAACTGTCCCAACCCTTAAAAATTTCTCCTAACATTTAACCAAAATCTCACCTCCTGCATCTTATGTCCATTATATCTAATCCTACTCTCCGGGGCAGCAGAAAGCCATCCTTGCCTGCTTCCATGTGACAGCCCTTCAGGTATTTGAAGAGAGCCTCAGCCTTTTCTTCTCCAGGTTAAACATACCAAGTTCCATCAATCTTTCCTCATAAGACTCATTTTCCAGATCACTAATAATCTTGGTTCTATGAATGCAAACTCCCTCACACTGCTGGCTCATGTTCAGCGTAAAATCAACTGCTACAGCAAGATCCCTTTCACACATACTGGTAGGTCAAAGACACCTTAAAGCTGCTGCCACCACTTTCTTCCATCTTATTCTGTCAATGGACCTGAATTACTCAAGGAGGGAGCAAGAGAGAGGGTACAGGTAGGCAGATTATTTAAACCTTTGGGCTTACACAGTCACTGCTGGCCTTCTATTTTAGCCTGCTACACACCCAGAGTGGTTCTTTCCTGCCCACGGATGAAACTGCTATACTGCATGTCTGGCTATATATACACATCAGACAATCAGAAATGTGAGGAGCTTATTAAGCAAAGAGGCTTAAGGAAATTAAAGAACACTAATTAATTATCCACTTTTTCCAAGCAAGCTAGGTTTTCATGGTATGTGTGTGTGTGTGTGTGTGTGTGTGTGTGTGTGTGTGTGCATATGTTCTGCTACATATTTGTGTCAAAACCAGAGAAATTATTATTGGACACTGTACAGAAGGTAAGAACTTCGGACAAACACAGTGTTTCCGCATATTTCTTAACTGGAGTTTGAGTCGTAGTAGCATTGACTGCACTTCTCTCTCTTGCACGAGAGTCGTTATTGCACCAACATAAATGGATGAAGAACAACAGCATGTTCTTCTGAAGCAGAAAGTCCTTGTACAGGAAGCCTCAGATCCTTTTCTTTCTTTTGCTAATATTATCATGTAGGTGTATTTCCCTGAATAGATTGTATGATGGTTGCTCATAACAGACATACTAGCTTTTCCTGTTTCCTCAGAATTCTGTAATATTGCTTCAGGAAGAGGGTTCAGATATTGTTTACTTTAAGAAGAAGACATTTAGAGCCCATTCTTAACTGCTAGTTTTAAGAGTTTTAACTGATCAGCCAGTTGCCATTTTAGAAGTGCTGTGGTAAAGACTGGTGGTGGTGCCAGAGGCTTGCCACCAGACCCAGCTACCCTCAGACTACCTGGGCCTCAAGGCTACCAGCTAGGAGACCCCTGAGCTAGAGGCATGAGAACTAAGATGGCAAAATGGACAACCATAAAATCAGCACTTGAGAAAGAGCCCCCTTGGGAGTCTAACCTAACCCAGAACCTCATGCTGACCAGAGCCTGTATCTTGGTGCTGGCAGCGGGACAGGAGGAGTGCAATGGAAGGCAAAAGGAGTGCATTGAAGAACTCCTTCCTCCTCTGATTCAGAGCAAGTTGCTCACTTGGAACTCTCCAGTGTCCTGAAATCTCACTTCATCTCATCTCATCACCTGATCTGGGACACAGGTCTCTGTAGTGCAGCCATTTTCACCCACTGTGTCGTGGTACACTGGTGTGCCGTGAATGGTCTGCAGGTGTGCTGCAGGAGTTGGGGAAGGGTCATTTATTAGCAGGGCCATTGGGGGATGTGAGCCCCCTAACCACAGCATGGTGTGCCTTGTCAATTGTCAAAAAACTGATGGTGTGTCTTGACAATTTTAAGAACCTTGTCAGTGTGCTGTGAGTTGAAATCACGGCTATAGTGTCTTATTCTAAGAAAGGGGTAGGAATCCTTTCCCATTCTCCTCTTATTTCCTTCCTCCCCTTCCCAACATACTTCCCAACCCACTGTTCTGGGTTTTGCAGATAATACCTCTGCTACAGGTTACCGGCTACTTCTGTTTGCTGAAGCAAAACACTGTCTTGTATCAGCCATGGAAACAAGGACTCCCTCTCATCGCCTCCCCTTTTCTGCCTCTTCCTAATCCTCTCTACTATGCCCTCTCAGCTATCATGGGGGACCTGGGGTCTAGGTTACCAGACAGATATTCATTTGTAATGGCGACACTGTTTGCATTCAGCTGCAGGTCATAAATGACCCAATCCTATCCCCCCCCCACTGCTGCAGCTGTACCAAGAAGATATGTGCTATATACACATATCTCTGTAAACCGCTTTGTGAACTTTAGTTGAAAAGTGGTATATAAATACATAATAATAATAATAATAATACTTGTCTGATCTCAGAAGCTAAGCAGGGTCAGGCCTGGTTAGTACTTGGATGGGAGACCACCTGGGAATTCTGGGTGCTGTAGGCTTATACCATAGGCTTTCGAGACTGAAGGTTGCCAACCATAATAATAATAATAATAATAATAATAATAATAATAATAATAATAATAATAATAATAATAATAATAATAATAATAATATACAGCAGGAGAGGTGTGGATTGGGATGCATTGGAAGGCAAAGTGGAATTAAATCCCCTTATCTCTCTGTAAGGCTCCCGCTCTTTAACTGGTGCAAGTCCAAAGAAAGAAAGGCAGCACGGGGGCTTGAAAAAGAGGGGGTAGGATCTGGGGTGCACCATCACTGCTGGATCCACCACCTTCCTCAGCTTCCTCCTTTCTTCCCCTCCCTGTCACATTTTGCTCCCTCCCTGCCCTTTTTTCTCCCTCTCCAGCCCCACCTTGGCTTACCTACTCCAGCAGGTCCAGGGAGATCCACTGACGTCCCGAGAGCACTGCTGCCTCTTGTAGCAACACTTCTGAAATGGATACTGATGGAGCTCTGCATACTTTGTCAGCAGCCATTTTACACAGCAGAACTGTTGTACATGGCTGCACATGACAGCCCAAACCTGGATAGACTGGGCTGTCCATGACACAAAACAAAAGTGATAAGAATGTCTTAAGATGCATACCTGTGTACATATCAGCTCTAACCATCCAAGTAACACTGAATTGTACAGCCTATTCTTTTATATAGTAGCTTGCATACTGTGATATCTGGCCATTGTAACAGACGTTATCTTGGTCTAAATCTCATAACTCCATGTCTCTCCAAGCCAATATTCAATTTCAAAGCCTTAATACTTTCATGGATAGCTTTTAATAACAAAATAATTATGCTTAAAACACCTCAAAGGAGAAAAATATTAAAACAAATCTGTTATCGCTTAGCTCATTTTGCAATAACATAACCTGAAGATAATTTAGAAGGGGGGGGGGGAAATCAAAATGTGAAACATTTGTTTTTACTGTGCTTCACGTCTTTCAATCATTTTGTCAGATTTGCCTCAAACTTTCCATTAAGAATCTTGGCAACATGTCATGCTTATAAAATTTAAGGCATGTTGAGTTAGTTTTGGAAGAAGCTTAGGCTGGGTAAAAATAAAGATTGAATTGGAGAGCTCATTTTCCAGCCTAAACTGTGGAAAGAAAATGAATGGGAACCATTCCCAAAGTAAACCATGAATATTTGGCTGTGAAGCTTATGTTTATTTTCAGAACAGTACCTCTGGTGCCCTCACGATTGACTTTCCGGTCATAAACCCCAAACCTCCCTTAAATGCACTTTTGGCGTATTTTAACTACTGTGTAGTTAACTTCCCTTCAATAAATAAATATAAAACTCCAATTCCATTCATTAAGTGGTTTTTGGATTGACAGAAAACAAAAACCCTCAGATCCCTTGTTCAAAATGGTGGATTCAGGTGTTTTGTTTTGCCATGATTAAAAATAAAAAATGGTGAGTAGCAGTAGAAAAGATCATGGCAGTCCATCAGCTGGGAATCAAGTGTGATACAAGTATGTAAGCTAATGTAGAAATTGAGCTAAATGGAATTGGACAGAGTTTAATGTTTCCAAGGCATGAAGGAGAACATTCATCGGAAAATGTGGTCCTTGCGGTTTATCCAGACAGTGTTGGTTTCTGTGTATATATAGATGGCACAGTGAACAGCCTACTCTTCCTTTCACTTCCTGTTTCAACTAAGCTTTCTTCATGGCTACATTACATAGGACTATGAGTATTCTAGCCATTATTAACTAATGATGCTGCGTTTACTCATGCCAGCAAAGTGTTTCCCTGTCTCTCTTTTTCTATGCAAGATGAAGGTGTCAAATACTGGAGTTCTCCCATTCTCTCCATACCAGTACCATTAGTATTCAGATTTGTTGAGCAAAATATTGGATTTCTTTTTAAACTGAGATATTTCTACCATTCTAGCTGGATAACCTGCTTTTCTTTTGGTGAGGTGGCATAGCCCGCTTAATAGAGGAATTGCTGACAAGATACTTTATCCAAAATACACGGTGGTCTATCTATATATTTCTGCTGGCTTCAGCAGACTTTGGATATGCATTCAGCCAAAGGGATGGTTCAGATCTGCACCATGCTTTATATCTTATATTACACAGATAGCTGCTTACAATGGTTTTTTCTTGGGGGAAAAAATGCAGCAAAGAACTCAGTGGCACTATCAGTAAAAACTTGTGTGGTCCTGAGCTTACTTCATCAAATGCCTGCTATTGGTCATCACTTCTCAAAAAGTTACTGCAAAGTTGGAAAAGAGCAAACAAACAGATATGTGTGTCTTCTCTATAGGGAAATGTGAGGCTATTTAGTTTAGATAAAAATAACTAAAGGATTGACACATCAGAAGTCTGCAGTGATTTTTTTCTCTTTTCTTACTCAAGTCAAAATTATTGAATTAGCCTTTATGGATAAAAGTATGTGTTGGCAGAATTCTATTCTAAAACATAAAGCCTTTGTCATTTAGAAATATGGTGTTGTGAATATTATTGTTCTGGCCTGCAATTTTTTTTTATTGCAAAGGTTTTTCCATCTACTTATTAGGAAGCTGGCAGTACAAATATTCCCGCAATGAAATTGGTGAGAGGAAAAAAAGATTGTTCCAAATGTTTGAGGAACTTTACCTGTGTAAATTAATGCATGTTCTGTAGGTCTTCATTGGCTTTTTTTTTTTTGGAAAAAAAAGTAAAGAATAAAGTGTTCCATTATAATCCATTGCAGATTTTTCACTAGTACATGTTAAAAGAGAATACAGAAGTCGTACTTGTTGCACAGCATTGTGGGGATATATTCAGCACATTTGTTTGTAATTTGTATTCCAGTTTCTTCCAAGGCATTTCAGTATCATGAGAGGAGGTCATACAAGAGCAAAGAAATTAAAGGTTCCTGTGCTGGAGATGTGGGATTGGCAAGACAGAGTTTTGTAATGGGAGAAAAAAATTGTGGAACTCCAGTGAAGGAAGGCTTAGGGTAAACCTGTCAATAACAGCTCACTGGTAGTGAGAGGAACAAGAGTTTTAATGGTTTAAATGGTGAGATTGATGAGAAATGAGGGGTGTTTATGCAAAAGACAATGCAATAGCAACTGAAAAAAGCATAGATGATGAATTGAGAGAAGATATGCTTACTTACAAAAATGGACTGATCAGAATAGACCAGTTGTTTGTTAGTTAAGTGACTTATCAAAGAGTAGTAGCTTTGTTACTACTGACCTTCTTCTGACCTTCTTCCTGCCCATAACTATATTCTGTTAAGATTACAGGCTTTGTGTTTAGGAAACGTAGCCGATAACAAATAAAACCAATTATATGGAGCACCCATGTTTGGGGGAAGTTATGCCTCTAAATGCCAGTTGCTGGGGAGCAACAGCTGGAGAGTTCTTTTGCTTACATGCCCTGCTTGTGACTCTCTGCAGCATCTAGTTGGCCACTTTGGAAAGTGGGATCCAGGCCTCTTAGAGACTGATTGGATTGGCACATGGAGCTGCCGCAAGAGGTGAAGGAGCCAGAAGAAAAGCACCAGACCCCACTGCACCCATTGATACAGGTTAATCACTAGTGCAGCCAAGGGGAGGACAGAATGGGGCAGATCTGGGCACACTGGGGGCATGTCAGGGCAGGTGGGGATGGACTTGGCGGGGAGAGCGCCACCGATACCCTAGCCCCCATTTTGTCCCTGACATGCCCTCTTGCTTCTGTTTGAACTTGTTGCAGTTATTTAGCTGGCACTGGTTCAAAGAAGATCAATTGAGGACCATGCAGGAGGGGAGAAGGCAAATTAAATATTCTTTTACTTCCCTCTCCACCCCTACATGGTTTCTGGGTGCCTGCAGAAAACAGCAGAGCCCATGCCAGCACTGTTGCTTGGGCAGCATTTTGCCAGGACTGGGCTGCTTATAAGGGAAGCATTCAGAATTTCTGCATGTTCTGATGATAGTAACATTCTAGTCCTGCATATGCCAGTTACCAAAATCCCAAAAATGATATTCTGCCTTGCACGGCATATCGGACAAAGTCACGTTGCATCTCGAATTGGCTAATCATCTGGTGCTTCCACTGGTTTCTAGCTTCTGTGTAATCTTCAGAGGCAATGTCTAACTTTATACAACCTGAATATTACGAGGTGTTTGAAAAACTAGTTGGCGTATTAGTAAGAAAAAATAGAACAACAACAACTTCTAAAAGGAATATACGTTCCATATGCTAAAAAAAGAGACGTCAGCTACTTAACGTTTGTTTCACCATCCTCAGAGTGACAGTTATAATTTATATGAATGCTGCTTGTGGTAATACAGACATTCTTGCACCTTGATAGTGATCTAAAATAGTTCCATATGCTTATTAAATTAAATAGTCATGACGATGGTTATGGAATCAACCTTGTAAGGTAATAACACTATGATTAATTCAGATCACCCAGGCTTGTTTGCACTATCAGTTCATGTTACGGGATCATCCCTGAGACTGCTAGGTAATTTACTGGCTGAATAGTAGCAGGCCTGAAGCCTTGGCCTGACTGAGCCAGCACAGCATCCTGGAAGAGAAAGGATGATGTAATATCTGGTGATCCAGACCAGGTGACGTTCGCTCTGTGTGTGTGTGTGTGGCAGCACATGCCAAGCCAGAGTGACTCTGCAGATTTTACTGCTCTCTGATTGGCTGCCACAAATATATATTCCAGCAGGAGCAAGCTGGGTTGTGGGAGATGCAGAGTGGATTTTGTGCCGAAGGCTATGTCAGTGTGATCAGTGATTCGTGTACCATTTGTACAGTTTGGACTGTTGCTCTTGTAAATATTGTACATAGTAAAGAGGCGTTTGGTGGAGGACTTCTGCCTTGTGTCGTCTTTGTCGCCGGGAGTGTGCGCTCCGACCTTGGGAGATAGGCAAGCCGAGCAACCTGATAGCAGCTAGCTGCGTGAACGTCTTTTCCAGCTCGCAACAGTTCATGAACATGAGCAATAATACCAGTGATATATCACCCTGCAAGTGGTCCTCAGGTGCTCTTTAGGTGCACCATTAGAAATCTAAAGAAAAGGGTTGCAAAAGATGGAACAAGAAAAATACAGTGGGCTGCATTTTTACAAGTATAACAGTAGATCCAAGATCATTGCTTCCTGCTTGTGGAGCATGTTAATTAAATCTGATTGGTTTAGGGCCAAATCCTATCCAATTTTCCAGTGTCTGTGCTGCTGTGCCAATGGGGCGTGCACTGCATCCTGTGGCGGGAAGGCAGTCACAGAGGCTTCCTCAAGGTATGGGAATATTTGTTACTTTATCTCATGGCTGCATTGCAGCTGCATTGGTGCTGGAAAGCTGGATAGGACTGGGCACTTAATCTGATACAAAGGCTGAGTCTTGTTATTCATGAGGGTTCCATTCCCAGAACTCACATGGATAGCAAAAACCACATCAAAGCAAATTCATTTAAAAAATAATGTCCCTTTGCTAGGTGATTTAAAAACAGCCTTGCTTGCCTTTGTGATACAAGACAGCATCATTAGGCAGATAATCGATCAATCAGTCTCTCTCCAGGTGCTTAGAAAGACTTTACTCCAAGCCAGTGACCCCTCCCTTCACCCAGAGTGCAGTGCTGGGAAGGAATGCAAAGTGATTATCTTTCTTTCACTTCCTTGGGGGAAGGGAGGGGTTGCTTGCCTTGGAGTAAAGCTGTTCTAAGTGCCTGGAGAGAGAATGATTGATGAATTGTCAGCTGACTACCCTTTCTTGCATTAATGAGGCTATTGTTAAATGACTTTTTTCCTTTAATTGAAAGGGCCCTTCTCATCGCATTGAGATAAAACCGTAAGTACAAAATCCATGGATAATTAGGTTATACCTATACATAATGAATGAATCTGAATCAGTGCATTGAGGATCCAGCCTTAGGATGGTAAATAGATGTGATAATTATATTCAGATAACTGCTAGTACTATGTATGCAGGAGGCATAGGAACATTTATGTTTGCATTTTAGGGAAGGGATGGTATCAGTGACTATAGCTCAACCAGATCCCAATGACCAGAACATCAGGTTGCTGCTGTTCCCCTGGAGAATCACTGAGAAGGTGGGAGACGGAGAGCTTGAGCTCAGGTGGGCAGCTAGGGGAGGTGGTGGACAGATGTGAGAAGTCTATAGGCCCCACCACCAGTCCACCATCCTTTCCAATCTGCTGGCTAAAACAGCTGCTTCATAGGCCCACAGCCAGGATTCTAGAGGTGGGGGGGACAACCATTTTTTCAGGGGGGGATAATTATGTCAGGTATCTATACTGGTGTGCAAAATGAAGGATAAGTATGGAGAAACATCAAAGACCCATAACTAACCCAAATTTCATTAGGAGGAAATATTTTGGGTTTTTTTTTTTTTTTTGAAAGATGCATTCATTCTGTAAAGCAATCTAATGATGATCTGCATAGAATAAATGCATCTCTGTATGCAATGTAAAAATCTATTTGTCTACGTAGAAATAACATGTAATTTGTCCTTTCATTTTGGACACCAGTGCAATACACAGACCTGCAACGCTGCAAAAGTAAAACATATCACTATGATACAGGTAGTATTTACTTGTATTGAAAGCCTTTCATTTGCTGATGACAAAAGTAAATTTCCTTTACCTAAAAGCAAGAGGAAAGATATTGAAGTAAAATATAGCAACGCCATGGAACATTAGTTTTTTACATTATTCATTACTTTTAAAAAGCAAGGTACAGAAGATTTGAAACTACCTAGTAGAGCTGAATTCTCCTATCTTTCTGAGAATTGAATCTTCTTAGAACCTTTTCCACACTTAAATTCTTGGTTCTCTTTAGCTCAAAAGCTAGGTATACTAAATTAGCCATTCTTGAGTGAGACATTGATAGTCTTTGAGGTATGTTAATTCGTGTAAGCACTGAGAAGGTCAATTCACAAACTGCTGTGCTACATTCAGAAGTTCTTACTGCCGCTAACATACTGTAACAATCTACAAAGGCACTCCGGTGTTTGTATATTTCACTGAAGAAATTTCGCTTTTCAATTTTTTTCTTCTCAAGGAAATGTTTTACTACTTTCATTTCTTCTTTACTTGGAATGGTAATATTGAAATTTTTTAGATAATTAAGCCTACCATTTTCATCATCTAAATTTTCTGCTGCAATTATTGCCTGAAGAATCTCTTCATTGTCGTGGAATCTACTTTTTATTTCGACCAGCACTACATCCAGAATTTCAAAAAAGTCAGAAGCATGCTTACTGTGGGTGTCACTACATGATGCCCTGTTACCTGTTGTTTCAGACACCACAAAATCATCAAGTAAGGAATTAAATTTCCTTTTCCTTGGCATTTTTACTTCTTCCTCCTTATCCTGTTTTGATGTTTCCAGCAGAATTGCAGCAAAAATGGTCCATCCAAAATCTCAGATGCCAGAGCCATGCTTTCCTCTTCCCCCCCGAAGGCCCTACCAGACCCAAACAGCAAAAATGGTCCATCCAAAATCTCAGATGCCAGAGCCATGCTTTTCTCTCCCCCCCAAAGAGGATGATTGGTCGCTATGATTGGCCCCTAAGGTGAGTTACTAAGCATCAGCAGCCTGAGCTGATTGGAGTAGGCTGCCTGCAGGGAGGGGCTGAGCTCTCAAGGAACAGGAGCTAAATTGGAGGACATTCAACCACATTTACATGACAAGTGTGGAAAAAATGCCAGGGGGGGCAAACTGCTGGCTGGGGGGGAACCCCCCTGGCCTCCCCTATCTATGGCCCTGCTGCTTCACCCAGGTTAAGCATAGAAAAGCAAATCATATCAATGTGCAAAATACTAGTTACAGGCAGCCCAATCCTATGGTTCCAGTCACCCAGAGGAACAGCAGCACCAAAATGGTGACCACTTTATCACACTGACACCAGGAAGTATCCGGAGGTTTCTTTGGGGGAATGGGGCTTCTATAGTCTGTGCTGACTACTTTGCTGAGAGAACCTCCATGTTGGGCTTTGCAGCCTGACATGGAAGATAGGATCAGGCAAAGCAGGGCTCCGCTGGACCCCCTCCAAGGTCAAATCCTCCCCCTGCCCTGCCCTGCCTTCGCTCCACTAAGGAAAGCCTCTCCCTGCCCCAACAGCTTGCATTGCAGCCTGCAGCTCTTGCCTTGCTCCAGCTGCATCTATCCAGTGTTGGGTCCAGCTCTGACTGGTACTGGCCCAGCGCCAGTGCTCCCTATTCAGAGGGTGCCATAAACATGCTTTACAACAAGTTTTCAATACGCAGCATCTGTGCTGAAGCTCAGCGCCAGCGCTAGGATTGAACCCTTAATCCCAGTACTGAATGCTGGCCTAGTGAAATGTTCTAAAAATGTTGCTTAGTTTGGATTGGGCTTTCATTTCTTATTACACATGTTAATACAAAGAACCAAGAAAGACATGCCAAATAGCACCAAAGAGAAATGGCAACAAGGAGAAATAAAAATTGTTCATGGCGAGTTAACACACGTAAGGTCGGTTAACTGATGGTCAGCAATGCCAAAATTGAATCAAGATGTAGTTTAAGTAACAACAATACTTGTTCACAGTTTCACCTGCAAGGAAAAGCAGCAAGAAGTTTCCTTGTGTATTTCATGTACACTGAATTGCAATGCTATCTCATGTATGTTCTGGAAAAATCACAGTCTGTCTTTGGTTACAAAATAATTTCCTTCTCTCTCTTCTTTAGTGCTGTTTTGTACTTTTTGCCAGTCCTATATACAAAAGAAGCACTAAAAAAAAAGAGAGAAGAAAATTAGTCTGCAACTAATTAATGCAAAGAAAGATCATATGCTGAGGTCCTTTTCAGGACTTTCGTTTCTGTGTTTCCAGGCACTTTTATGTTGTGCTAATGTGACTTGCCTGTATATGATTAGTTACTGAAGCAGGCAAAAAGGATCAGAGCTGCTGGAAAAGTGGAAAGAACAAGTTCGTTTTGTTGGCTGACGTTGCAGACTTGTTGGCTGTATTTCGTATACTGACTCTTTTCCCCCTGTCATTTCGTTTTAAAAGACTTCTTCCCTTTAAAACTTCTTAGACATGTCTGCATTACATGCCCCATTAATGACAAATAAACAATTCATACAGCATACTGCATGAGTTTAACTCAGTGTGGTATTATAATTTGGTGAGCCAGAAATTTGGATAATAATAATGTATTTGGGAATCATCATTTTTCTTTAGCAGTCTTGTAAGAGAATACAATTTCCTGCCGCCATATGCTAAAGAGTACCATTTCCATAGTGATAATGAAAGTTCACTTCAAAGCTTCCCCCTCTCCTCTAAATGACATTTCAGTTTACAAGGGCTTTGCTTGCTTCATTGCAATCCATATAGCAAATGCTTGAGAGATAAATGTCCTCTGTATTTGATCAGTGTGTTAGACTATCAGCTTTTGTTAAAATAACAAGGCCAGGGCATTTAATCTGTAGCACATGGGGTTGCAGATTTGTCAGGATTAAGGGATTTTCAGTCAATTGGATTGGGAACGTTATTAATGAATCAGTAAAACCAAAACAGCATCATGGGAAGCTAAGACTAATCCATGAATAAAAGTAACGTTCTTTTCAGCTTGAAAAATTCTCTCTGGGAAAAGAGGATAATTTCATTTCCCCTGAAATTTCAGTGAATATGATTGACATCTCTGTGTTTTTCATAAATGGTGTCATAGAGACTTTGACTTTTGGATGGAACCTTTTAAGAAGAGGATGACTGTTTCAGATTAAGCCATTTCTGCTTAACATTGCATATATGCAATATATGTACACATATGCAAATGTGTACACCTGTGAGCTGGGCAGAAATTGGTTAAAGACATAATCATCATTAATTACTTGCAAAACAAACCTTATCAACATATGAATTATGTATTTTCCCTTTGTTTGTCATAATCCTCCCCAAAACTGTACTTCTTTCTTCTTTTGAGATTTTGAACCCAATCCTATGCATGTCTATTCAGAAGTAAGTCCCATTATAATCAATGGGTCTTACTCCCAGGAAAGTGTGGATAGGATTGCAGCCTTCATGCCTGCATGAATTACACATCTACAAAGCATGCAGTGAAAGTGTAAAGATACAGTCAATTAAAACAATTAATTAAAACACTTCCTTTTTGGCTTACATGTTTCAATAATAATAATAATAATAATAATAATAGGTATTTATATACCACCTTTCTTGGACTTTATTCAAGACTTTATTCAAGGCGGTTTACATAGGCAGGCTTTATTAAATCCCTTATTAAATAGGGATTTTTACAATTTCAAAGAAGGTTCTTTCTTTCAAGAACGACTACATTCAAATACAAGAAAGAACATTTCTCTTTGCTATTAATACTGTGTAGATAAAAGTTCAGAAGTTATTTGTTTCTGTTTGGGAAAAAACATTTCCCCAATCTCTTTCTCTGCAGCAGTGGTGTCACTAGGATTCATGTCACCTGGTGCGGGAGGCCTGCGTGTCACCCCATGCAGTGGGCAGGGCAACACCCCAGGTGGTGGGCATGGTGATGTACCATTGCCCTGCCCCCACTGGTTTTTTGGCTGTACCTTTTGACAGAACATGGATATTTCAATGTGGGTTGTTTCATTGCATTCTGCATGAAATTATGCATTGATTAATATATAACATGATGGGATTATTCCTCCAAATTCTGATTTTAGTGATTTTGAAAACTTGTGGAGTCACACACACACACTCCTTGTCAACTTACTAACACCTTATTGCAGCAGTTCTCATACTTTTAGCACTGGGACCCACTTTTTAGAATGACAATCTGTCCAGGACCCATTGACAGTGATGTCATGGCTAGAAGTGACATCATCAAGCAAATTAAAATAAATAGTTAAATTAAAATGAAAGAAATAATTAAATAAGGGGGAGCCAGTCCTGTTCCACCAAGTGAGTTTTCTCTGTAGTCTGCCTGCAACAACACCCCCCCCCCAAAAGAATCAGTGAGATCTTCAGCCCTACCCAGTGCCCAGTTTAAAGTCCTTCTATTTCAAGCACATCAATACAAAGACCCACCTGGATTTACAAGTCTGAGAGCCCAATCCTAATGCCTGTCTACTCAGAAGTAAGTCCCATTAGAGTCAGTTGGGCTTATTCCCAGGAAAGTGTGGGTAGGATTGGGCTGTGAGGGAAACTTTGCAAGTGCAAAATAGAAAACATTCCCCTTACCAGTTCAAGCCTCTTTGTTGGTACTTTCTAGTGGGGGGAGGCTGCCTTCTGGGGCTTTTGCTGTGCTCCAGTTCCATCGGAACAGGACCATTCAGGTGTCCTCATATTCCCCTTTGCCTGGCCTGACCACCAGCCAAGGCACATCTGCCTACTTGCCAGTAAATGCTACGGTGAGGCTGCTTTGCTTCCCATAGGGCTCCATACACTCACAGCTAGGGGGGAGAGACCTACTCCTCTGGTGTTTTGGGGGGCTGCATTCATTGGATCAGGACCATTCTGAGTTGGAGTCCCCTTAGCCTGCCCTTTTGGACAGAACAAGGTGTAATCGAAGATCAGAAGATCATCAGGTGGATGATGTGGTGTTGACAGCGATTTCATGTTTTCACAGCTGTTTGACAGCTCTAGGAAGGGCAGGGCAGGCTCCACAGCTGTAATCAATCAAGGCCAATGGAGACCTGGTTGGACACCTGAGCTTCATTTGACCTTGATGGGACTTTGAATGGACATGGACTGAAGGGATGGCTCACCTGAGCCTAATTTGGATTTAACAAGGGACATACAAGGATAAAAAGGCAACTTCAGAAGGTGACAGAGCTATCCTGACCCAGAGGGAGATGCTATCAGACCAAGAGGGCTATCTGACCCATACCTATGGGAGGAGGGGACTGCCAGGACCCTGCTGAAGGAGACAATCTGCTGGAGAGGACACTGCTAGAGAGGAGGGACTCTGCTGCAGAAGACTAGATTGGGAAGACTGGACTGTGCTTTGGACAGTGGACTTGGACTGGAGGCTTCAGACCTTTAACCACTGAGTTAAGTGGAGTTTTAGGAAGGGAAAGATTCTGGACAAGAGGACTTGCAGAGAGTGTCTTATGTTGGTAGCAATAAATTTGGTTAATTGCTCAACTGATAAGGAGTTCTGTTCATTTCTTTGCACACCACAGCTGTTTTTCTTGGAAAAGGAGGGTGTTGATTAGCCAAAAAGTGGGCATTAGAAGGGAGTTGGAATATTTGGATGGGACACAAGGCAAGTGCCCCTACTCACAAGTAAACGCGCCCACATGGTTTCGCTTGCTTTCCATAGGGCTGAATAGGGACCTCTTCTCGAGTGTTTTTTGGGGGCTGCATTCACTGGATCGGGACCATTCTGGTGTTGGAGTCCTCTCAGCCAGCCCTTTTTGACAGCCCTACTCACAAGTAAACATGCAACACGGCTCACTTTCACTTTCCATAGGACTCCATGCATTTTTTCTTCTGGTTTTTTGGCCATAACTTTTGAAGGAAAGGAGCTATCTCAATGGGGTTTTTGCATTGTGTTCCACTGGTCATTCCGCATCCAACGGTCTATGACATGGCACAGTAGCTCATAAAGGCATGATTTTAGCGTGTCACCCCCAGGGCGTGTCACCTGGTGCAGCCCGCACCCCCCCTAGCAATGCCACTGCTCTGCATGGTATGCAAAAATTCTAAACTCTCTTCATTCCATTTTAGAATAGCTTATAATTAGAATCTGCATATAGTCTTCAATGTATGCAGGCTGTCAATATGTGCCTACCTTCATTTTTACAGATCACAGGCAGTATATTTGGAGCCTAGGTGTATTGAGGTAGGCTCCTGTGCAGACATGACCTCAGACTTGCGAAGGTCAGGTACAGAAAAAGAGCAGGGCCAGCAGACACAACTGGGACCCCATGCATCTCTGCTCCCAGAATGTCTGCACAGGACATCCATCGCCACACATTTTACAAAGCAATAGGTGGGAGATGGAAAAGCAGTTGCTTTTACTATTGCAATGTTTAAAAAATCTTCTTTATTGCTTCTCCAATTTTAAAATGCAAGACATAAGGCTACAGCATGTGTATTGTGATTTACAGATAAAAACAGGTTACATCTTGGATGAGAAAATTTTGACTGTACCTTTAAAAGCTTTAATTGTGGAGAGTCGTGCTTTGAATATGTGATCTTATAATCACATGCTCCTTTCCCCTGTCTCAGCAGGTTCTTACACCACAAACAACCTTACTAGTGCTGGTAAGCCAAATGGTATAGACAACAAGCACATAAACATATTTGGACATTTAGCTGGGGAAGATAGACTCAAATGCCTCCACAACAGCATTCATAGGATGGTTTTGTTAAAATTTAACATCTTTTAATAAGACAAAACCAGTGGCGTCACTAGGGTTTGCGTCACCTGGTGGGGGATGCCAGTGGGTCACCCCCATGCAGTAGGTGGGGCAACACCCCAGGTGGTGGGCATGGTGATGTACCATCATTCTGCCCCCACTGGTCACTAGTGGTGTCACAGACCCCCAGGGTGTCAACTTACTAACACCTTATTGCAGCAGTTCTCAAACTTTTAACACTGAGACCCACTTTTTAGAATGACAAATCCAAGAACCACCAGAAGTGATGTAATGGTGAAAGTGACATCAGGCAAATTAAAATAAGTATAAATAATTAAAGTAAAACAAATAATTAAATAAGCAGAAGCCAGCCCTGTTCCACCAAGTGAATTTCCTCTGTAGCATGCCTGCAATAACACCCCCCTCCAAAACCAATAAGGTTTTCAGCCCTCCCCAGTGCCCAGTTCAATTTAAGAACTTCTGTTTAAACCAGATCACTATCAGGATCCACCTGGCTTTGCAAGTCTCAAAAAAGTTCACCTTATCAGCTGAAGCCTCTGTTTTGATCCTTGGGGGGGGGGGCTTCCTTCTGGAGCACTTGTTGAGCTCCAGGTGCATAGGATCAGGACCATTCTGGTAGCCTTGCACTCTCCTTCACCTGATCTTCCACACCACCCAAGGCACATTTGCTTACTTGTGAGTAAATGTGACCATGAGGCTTAGTTTTGCTTTCCATAGGGCTCAATACACTCATCTGCTTGGAGGGAGGGACTTCCTTCTCAGGTGTTTTTGGGGGCTGTATTCATTGAATCAGGACCATTCTGGTGCTGTTGGATTCCTCGCAGCCTGCCCTTTCCAACAGACCAAGACCAGTTCACCTACTCGCAAATAAACGCCCAATACGGATCACTTTCACTTTCCATGGGGATCCATGCATTTTTTGTTCTTCAGTGTTTTGGCCATAACGTTTGAAGGAAAGGAACTATTTCACTCAGGTTTTTTGCATTGCATTCAGCTCAAAATTCCGCATCCAACAGTATATGATGGGTTACTCCTAACCACTGCAATTTTAGTGTGTCACCCCCCTATGCACCTCATCTGGTGTGGCCTCCACCCCCCTAGCGATGCCACTGGACAAAACAATTGCATTAGTTCAGGTTGCCTTGGAAGTACTATGAGGAAAGAGTGCATAGGATCACATTGTAAACCAGGGGTGCTCAAACTTTCAACTTTAGGGATGCTGGACCTTTAACAAGTGTATAGAAGAGAGAATTTCAGCAGGTGCAACTTTTCATCCCACAGATGACAAGCTGCACCTGCTGAAATTATCTCTCCTACACAATTTTAAAGGTCTAGGATCCCTAAAGTTGAAAGTCTGAGCACCCCTGTTCTAAACTATAAAGCCCATCAAAAATTGGAATGGGGAGAGCCAATTCTTTAAATATCCATACCCATGGCTGTTAAGAAGATTATATCTAATACATTGAAATAAGCTCAGAAGCACACTGCTAGCCAACAAAGGTAGAGTAATTTGCTGTCACACATGGGTCCTAACACAGCTCTGTGCTGCAGCATTTTGTCCCAGCTGAAGCTTCCAGATACTTGAAGAATAGTCCCAAACAGAGTTCAATCCTGTGTTCAGTCCAGCTGAGATCCCCCTTGCCAATGTGACCACACCACTGGAGCATGCACTTCATCCTGCAGCAAAGCAATCCAGGAGGTCTCCTCCAGATAAAGGACCATTTATTCTCTTGACAGAGAGTAAGCCCTCTCTGTCCACTGGATATACTTCAATCTGCACAAGCTATATAGCCAAGAAGGAGGACAGGCACCATCAATACTATGTCCATCCCAGCCTCAACACACCCCCTCCCTGTCCCAATCTCCATCCTGTTCCACCCACTTCCCATGTCCCTCCCACCCCCAAGCTGACATACCAGCATTGGGGATCATAGCCAGACCACTGTCATTCCATTGTGGTCACTTTCCACTTGCAGCAGTGGCCCAGCTGCATGAAATGGCTTGTCACCTTTTGCAACAGCTGTAAAGGACCTTGCCTGCCAGAATGCTGGTTCCAGCAGCACAAGACCCTAGGCTATTAAGATTGGTCCATAAGCTGTTACTCTGGCCAGATCTGCCTTCCTCAGGAAAAAGGTACAGTTGGCACATAAGCTGAAACTTGGCAAAAGCATTCCTGGCCATGATTCCCATATGACCATCCAGGAGCAGGGCCAGATCAAAGAGTACTCTCCAATGGCAAACCTGGTCTTTTTCAGGTTTCTGTTCTGCTCCATCTAGAACAGGCTGAACTCCCAAATCAGCTTTTATACTCAGTGGAGCAACCACTCCATCTTGTCTGGACTCTGTCTTAGCACATCCTGCCCATCACTGAGTTCAGTCACCCACTCATAACCACTACTGCCTCCCTAGGATCAGATGATAAAGCGAGGTAGGCCTGGGTATCATCAGATATAAAGTATATTGCATGCAGCATTACATAAAATCACATTGCCAACAAAGCTATGGGATAGACACTATGGCACTCCAGGACAAGTCTAAACAAATATGAGTTCAGTTCTCACCATCTTCACACACAAACAGCCCAATGTTATGGGCTGCCCTACGACAACAGAACAGAGTTTATGGTGTGTCCTTTATGGTGTCCTTTACCTTTAAAAGGTGTGTCCTTTATCTTTACAGTGACACACTGTGTGTGCTGCTGGTGGCTGTTTTGGGGCCACTGCTGCAAATGGCATGCAGAAGGGGTAGGGCTGGAGGTGGTTTTGGGAAGGAAGGGGGTGGATCTTGGCAGCATTAATGTGTGCCAGCTTCATATACCCTATCTTTCACCTATCTCCCTTACTCTCTTCAAACTTACACCAACTCTAGAGCTGGTGTAGGTCCAAGGAGATCCACCAGGGATGAGGGGGCTTATCCCAAGGTAAGGGAACAATTCATTTTTGCCATTCACTTTTGCCATTGAAATATTCAGAGTCCTGGAGGCTGCATTTGTTCTGTTACAGTATCTTTATAAGGCTTTGCTTTCAAGATTCCCTGATTTCCCCTTTAGTTCCCCCTGAGATAGCTGAGTTCCCCTTAAAACACTGCTGCATGGATTACTACATTTTAAGATGCTGACTGCCCTCAATTCTGCAATGAATTCAATCTTCACATTAAATGAGAAGCAAAATTTATGAATACACAGTCTTGTGTGAAACACACACACACACACAGTGAAACAAGAAGCTGTTTTCACAATGCATACTAATGGAGTTAATGATCTCAAAGTGTACTCATCACTCTGGACTTTTTGATGTAATTACGCAAGCATATGGTAGTTTGGCTGTAAAGACTACAGCTAAATAATTGCCTCAGTGAGTGTTTTTAATTTTAATAAAGATGAGATTTTCATGATTCTCTTTTTCACTTATGATTTTGCTGAACCCCTTTCTCCATGAGGCACTGTTCCCACAGGCTCCTAAATTTTTCTGCTTGATCATGCACTTGATTGTTCCAGTGACCTTCACCCTGTGCAAAGGCTTTCATCAGTCCCATATTTACCTTGGCCCCCTTTTCTCAATTCTGTGCTTGTTCTACCTCTCTGCCCCACAGACCTCTTCCACCTACAATGATCCTTGCTTAGAATGACAGATGGGATGTTTATGAACATTCCATATCATCCCTGCTCAGATAATATCAAATTACAATGTTAGAAGTAAACTTAAAAGGAAGAGCAAAAATCTTAGATCTTTTTTTTTTTTTAAGTGTCAACTGTGAGCCCAATCCTATGCATGTCTACTCAGAAATTACAGTCAAATGGGGCTTACTCCCAGGTAAGTTTGGATAGGATTGTAGGCTCAAGCTTGTTTCCCTTCCCTTCTCTCAGGTTGTGTAGATTTGTGTATTTCCATCACCCCACTCCACCATCATCATAACTTCAAACAAAAGAAGACATGAGAGGAGGGATATAGGAAAGAAAAGAGAGAGGCATTACACAAAGTGTCGATGCCAGATGTATTCAACATCTCAAGTGATAGGATTCAATGGAAAATGCTAAATCTTTTTTTAACCGAGTTAGCATTTTGGTTAGCTCAACATTTTCAATGGGTCTCTAATGATATGGTACCACATTATGAAACGATGCCACTGTCTCCAGAAGTGTGTGGCACCTTTTGAAAGGATTAAATGCTGAAGCCAGAGATAAACTTTTCTAGAGACAGCAACTTCAGTTGGAATTCATAGCTTTCTCTTGGGCTTAAGTAATATTAAAGTGCAAGCTGAAGTAGCTAAAATGTGATGCTTAACTTTTGCTGGGAGATTTGCAGGTAAGCATGTTCCTGGCTTGGCATAATATTGGCCACACACATGCAATTGTTTGTTTGGCAAATGTAATATTGCAAATCAAGTGCATTTATTTTAAGAGAGAGAGAGAGAGAGAGAGAGAGAGAGAGAATTTTATTGAAGGGTAAATCTCTTGCAAAAGATATTCTCTTCATGCCAGAGCAGAAAGAGTTAGCCATTCTGGCACTCAGAATTGTTTTTTGCCTTCCATTTGAAGAGGGCCAATTTCGAGAGGATTGTTTTGTTCCTTTGCTTGGCACACTGGAGCTGCAGTGAGGGAGGGAATGCAATTATCCAAAGAAGTTCAAATGGGTTTTTCTCCCCCCTTCCCCCAGGAAGGAGGGAGAAAGATGTGCAAAGGGAAAGCAAACCATAATTGAATTAGCACCCAGTGGGGGGCACAGTGATCACAAAATCTCTCATCTCTGCTTCTTTCACACTTCCCTGCTAGGAAACTCAGGCAGGCAGAGACAGGGATGGTGACAACACATGAGCATTTACTCCAAGCTTGAGATTCATGCTACACTTTGGCGACTAGGTAAATATTTGTCTTCCTGGGCTTGTAGCACTTTACTCATGCACCCCCAAGAAAAGACACACCAGACAGAGGTTTGGGTTAAGGGCCACTTTTTTTAAGTATTAAGCACAACACCTGCAGCAAGATAGCGATGGACTGAGGGAGTCAGGGTGAAATGCTCACCTGGTTCCTCAGCCGCCCTACCCAGCATGTAGTTGCAGCCAACAGGTGCAGTCTGATTTTGCGCCTCTTTCTAGCGCGCGCTGAGGGGGGCAGGGCAAAACACAGATATGCACTAAGTTGCGTCACTGTAAGAACTTGCTGAACAGTCAAAAGAGTGCAGAGCAATTCACATGTGCCTTTTCCAGCAGTGGGAGTTGCCCATTTCACTGCATACTTGGAAAAAATAGAATGTGAGCATCAGAAGTGCAGAGATCACACTTGTGGCCAGACCCATGTACTAAAATGCTGGAGGCTATTTGATTGGTTGGATGCATTTCAAAAAACAACTCATGCTACATATTTCCTACATCTGAAGACAACTGAGACACGCATTTGCAGTCAGAAAAAGGAACTGGCCTACCAATAAGGCATTTGATTTTCAGCATGTCCACCCTCTTTTACGGTATATTTCAGCTCAGCTGACATCCTTATTAATTCAGCCTACTATTCTAGGACTGTACTGGTGTTCTCAGTCTGACCAGCTTGATCACTGTGAATGAAAGGTCAGGCACTTGACAAAAGCATGTGGATGTTTCTTGATGACTCTGGAGTCTTCCATGGGATATTCACCTGCAGGAGTGATGGTGAAGAAGAAGAAGAAGAAGGCCATTTTGGATAGTGGTGTAGATGAGGAGGAGCAGGGGGTGCACAACTCTGGGACTCAGGTTTGGTCTGGGGAGCTACAGCACTCAATGCAACACCATTTTTTGCTCAAGCCCCACCCCCACAGGCCCCCTACTAACGGACAATTGGCAAACATGCCCAGGGCTGATGGTGCCTGCCACAAAGCCAGTAGTAGGTGGTAGTGATGTCGTGATGTCCCTGTGAACTGCTTCCAGGGCACATTTCAGGCTAAACATACACAGGGGTGGGTGGGAAGACTGACAAGTGGAGGCTGTCCACTCACTGTGCCGACCTTAAGGTACTGCCTGTGGCAGGTGGCAATCTGCTTGCCAACCTAGCACAGGGCCCCCACATGTGCAGGGCACAATTGGTGCAATCACCCTAGGGCCGGCCCTGTTGGGACTTCTCCTATAGCAGGATCAGTGATGTCATCAGCAGGAGCAGTCAGGTGCTACCTTTGAAACTTTTTTTCAAAGGACCTGAACCATAAAGAAACATCAGGTTCAGCAGGTGGCAAACTGACACATTGTACTAGAAGGTCATATGTTAATGTCTAGGCCTCATCTTTCTCAAAGACTGTATGGCACTCATGTTATATTAAGACTGAGGTATTCAATCTGTGTGTCCCGCTTCCCTAGTGAGGTGTAGCTAGCCTCCAGGGGCGTAGCCAGGCATCTCCGGGAGAGAGGCTGCTCTGCTCTGCTCTGCTCAGCTGCACATGCCGCCTCCCGACTTGCTGCTTTTCTGAGGCTGAGGTGGGTGGGGCAGTGTGAAACATGGTGGGGGGAGGTGGGAGAGAAGGTTGGCTGGGCAGGCAGAGGTGCTGCATCTCATCATGGAGCTCTCTCCATGTGCAACCTCACCCCAAGGACTACATTTCCCAGTGTGCCCCTTGCCCTGGGCATCCTGGGATTGGTCAAGGCTGGAGGAGAGAAGAGTGCGGAGGTGCTGCATCTCATCAGCACAGGGCGCACTCCTGGCAGGCTTCAAACTGGGAGGCAAGAGTAAGTACAGGTCATGCAGCGCTTTCCTCTGCTTGGGAAGGAAGGAGCCAGCCTGCTCCTAGTGGGGGGGGGGTGCCCAAATGCCCCAGCCTGCATCCCTCTGTCTTGCTTGGGGGGAACAGGGGTGGCATCTACATGTTGGGTGTGTGTGTTTGAGCAGCCCCCATCTACTTTGGGGTGAGTTGTAATCTTGCTGGGTGTGGCTGTAATGCTGTCCACACTTTCCTGGGAGCAAGCCCCATTGACTCAAATGGGGCTTACTTCTGAGTAAACCTGAATAGGCTTGAGGTCTGTGTCAGCTTAACCAAGGATCCTCACCTTTCTCTTTTTCCTCCCCCTTCAAAAAAGAAAAAAGGCCACTCTTGATGGCTTTGTCTCCAAAAATTTATTAAAAATAAAAATCCCCATTCCTTTTTAGCCATTCCCCTTTTTCCTCCTGCCTCCTTTTTTTTTGGGGGGGGGAGGGTACTCTGTTGGCTGCTATTGTAAGACAAAAGGCACAATCCTAGCTAGGTCTATTCAGAAGTGAGTCCTATTATGTTCAATGGGACTTACTCCCAGGAAAGTGGGGTTAGGATTCCAGCCAAACAGTCTCTAGGTCTCAGTTTGCATCCGTTTGCAATAAGCAGGTACACACAAAACAAAGTCTTCCCCTCCCCCAGCAAATTCATCATTTCCCCCCTCCCTTTCCAAAACCCTCCAGCTGTGCTGCTAACAAATTCAGGGCACAATCCTAACCAGGTCTGCTCAGAAGTAAGTCCTATTTTGTTCAATGGGGCTTACTCTCAGGTAAGTGTGGTTAGGATTGCAGCCTCAGAGTGCTGGCAGCCTTGTTTCTAGTGTATAACACCTTCATCCCCATTTTGAGGGTAACTGAGGAGAGGTGTTGTAATGGGGAGCTGTGGTCAATGGCTACAAGGATCAGGGGAGGCATGAGCCGGAAAAGTTTGAGAACCACTGCATTAAGACTATAGGACTGTAGCTGCAAGTATGCTCTGCTGGGCATGTGGCTAAAATGGGTGTCATGACAAGCTTCTGCACTTCAAAATTTGCCACTCCACCATTGGTTTTGGGAGTCCGGGACAGAGCAAATGGTGGGAATTGCAAAATGTCTGAAGTGTACAGTGGCTAACTTTTTGGGGATCTGCCTGATTTTAGGAAGAATCACAATCAGTAGCCTCTGCTTATATATTTTTCAATGAAATAAATCTTACAACAGTGCTGTAAATCTCCAGTACTATCTCTCGATCATCGTCAGGAAACACAGTCCTGCAGAACTGATCCTTGAATTTCTTGCCACTCAGGGAAGTGGGGAGCACCTAAATCCACTGCTTGTATTGGTGTCCATGGTGACTGCTCATTGCAAGCACCAGACAACATGACCCTTAAATGGTGTTTAAAATAATCCTCTTCTAGCAAATGTTTTCCTTCGTACTTCAGAAATTCGAAATTCTTTAGGTTTCTTACTTCCCGCTCACAAAATGGATTGACACAGCCATGGCAATCGCTGTGCAGTCAGGAGGAAAATATCTGAAAAAGACATCAGTGTGGCTCTCACAGCAGTGCCTTTATACCCCTTTATAAGGCCATTAAACTAATTGCATTTCCTTCTGGCACTGAAGAACAGCCTATCCTAAGAACAGTTAGATTTTCTCATATTCACACAGTTAGAATCAGTCTGCTGATTGCTGGGTTTGGAAGGATTTTGCAAAAAGATTCAGAACTTTGCCGGAAACTTAGATATATTAGGAAAAAAGGAGAGACAAACTAGAACAAATAATAAATAGGCTCATTTCAACCCCTCCCCCAACAAAAATTGCAGCACAGATTCTGATGAATATAATCACAAATTTAGGCAATGGATAATACTGCTTGAATGTGTATGTGTGTGAGTGAGATGATGGTGCATATGTTCTAGATAACTAAGATTATAACCTCAATCTGGAAGACGTGGGTTCCAGTCCCACCTCAGTAATGGATCACTGTAGAACCCTGGGCAAATGACTGGGCCTCAGTTTCCCCATTTCTAAAATGAAAAAAGACATGTATGCACTAAAACGTACATTTCCAAAAGTGTTAGAAGGTGCACATGCCTTACTGATGCTATTCCCTAAATGAATTATTTGTGCCTGGTACATGCATGCTCACTTATCATGTCACCAGCCAAGCAAGTTACTGTTCTCACATAGTGAACATGCTATAATTCTGGCTTATGCTACTATTCCAGGATTGAACTGGTGTGGAAGTGGGGGGGGGGGAATGTAAATTGTTGGACATGTAGAAGCAAGTGGTGGCAGCAACATAATTCAGTCAGTGCTTAGTGGTAAAGGCCAACACAAATCTATATCAGGAAAAAGAAAAGGGAAGTATATAAAAGGTTAAAGTTTTGTGCAAATAACTGAATAGTGTTTGCTATTAACATATTAATGCTGAAGGTGAACAGCAGGAGGAAAAAAATGCTGAGTTCATATAAGGTAAAGGTGAATCTTGCTGGTTCTGATACAAAATTACTTCTGATATTGCATTCAGGAAAGAAATCCGGGGTCTGAATGGCAGACTGGCCTTGGTTCTGTTGCATTTGAGTTTGGCCCTTCTCCAACAGAGTTATCCAGTGACAGCGACATTGCAGAATGCCAGGCCCAGCTATGCAGGCTTCGGTCTACTTGAAGGACTGGATGTCACTGCGAATATACGGGCACAGTGGAAATGTACCAGTCGGATGCAGGTAGAGAGAAAAGTAGTTCCCACCTGCAGAGACACCCTGAATTCATACATGATATGCCCCTGCTACCAGGGCAAAGAGGCACTTTTTCAAGTGGTGCTGCTCTGATATTTACTGGGGAGTAATTTACTGGGGAGTACTCCACCGCAATGTCTTTTCTAGAGACTGTTTGCTGGTGTTTCTTCTGCACCCTTTTAGATTGTGAGCCCTTTGGAGACAGGGAACCATTTAGTTAACTGCTTTTCTCTATAAACCACTTTGTGAACATTTTTGTTTAAAAGCAGTAATAAGTAATAAGAATAAGAATAAGCAGCACATCCCGAACCTCCCAACATGCTATAGTCTATATGATATGGTAGTGGTTCCCAAAGTCCTACTTAGACTTTGGGACTGCAGTAAGTAGTGGCAGGGGAGGGGAGTGATCACAGCGCCACCGGGAGCAAGGGTGCTTTAAACTTACCTGAGGGTAGCACTGTCCTCCCCACTGTTCCAAATAGCTCTGATTCTCAACTGGAGTCCTGTTCCGGTTTTCATGTGAAGTATAGCAACTGGAATAAAGCCAAACTGCTGTTTCGCGAGAGAGAGAGAGAGAGAGAGAGAGAGAGAGAGAGAGAGAGTGACTGTGTAGTCAATTTTAAAAACGCATCTGAAATTTAATTTTGGGCTTCAGTTTTAGCAAAACAAAATGTTAGGTCTTGCTGACAAGAATGAAAGCAATATTGTTAAATAGTAGTTTGACACATTGGATAATTTAGGCCCAAATCCTAACCCACTTTCCAGCACCAGCATAGCAGTGCCAATGGGACGTGTGCTGCATCCTGCAGTTGGGTGTCACTCATGGAGGCCTCCTCTAAGTAAGGGAATGCTCAGAGCTGCATTGCCCTTATGTCGGTGCTGGAAAGTGGGTTAGGATTGCGCCCTGAAACTCTTTTGATTATGAAACGCTTACAATTAATATTTAGCTATACAGTACTTGGAAATATAAAATAAAATTCAAATTAGGAGAATTAGAATTTGCAAGCACTGCTGACTTAATATACTCATGTGGAGTGTGCAGAGCATTTTCATAGGTACACTCTTGATGTAATCCATACAATGACCCTGAAAGTCATAATAAGCAAGTATTATTATCCCAAATTGCAACTGAAGCTGGGAGGGAGTGGCTTATCTAATGCCACCTAGCAAATTTGCAGCAGGGGTGAGATCTGAACCAAGGAAGTTTTGATTTGCAGCTCAGGGGCTTTGCTACTACACCAGCTCTCTGAAAAATTTGTTCTGAGAGTCCTTCCACTTCCCATTTTTGCTTCTGCTTTGGCATATAGTGTGTTTTTTTTCCACTCAGCCACATGCCTAAATACTGTTTTGTGAACAATGGAAAGCCCAGAAGAAAGAATCCTGGGTATCTTTCCACTTTCCAAGCTCCCCCACTGAATATAATAAAGTCATGCAACCAGATGGAAAAGCCTCCCCCTCCCATCGTCTGAAGCTTGCAAATTTCCCCAAAGCTGTGTGTGTGAGAAATGCATCATGTGGACATGGCCTAAGACTGTGATCCTGATAAACTTGCCTGGAGACAATTTGCATTTAAATAAGTTGGATTTTCTTCCAGGTAATTGCTGTTCCTTTCCACCCCCAGTTCTTCCTTTTGTCTCTGAGAGATAGCAGTCTTCCCACTTTTATTGCACCCCAGGACAATCCTTAAAGCATTCAATATACTTTCCCCATAGCTTTCAACTATTCAACATAGCTTTCCCCAAAGCTATGTGTGTGAGAAATGCATCATCTGGACATGGCCTAAGACAGTGATCCTGATAAACTTGCCTAGAGACAATTTGCATTTAAATAAGTTGGATTTTCTTCCAGGTAATTGCTGTTCCTTTCCACCCCCAGTTCTTCCTTTTGTCCCTGAGAGATAGCAGTCTTCCCACTTTTATTGCACCCCAGGACAATCCTTAAAGCATTCAATATACTTTGCGGAGCAGATTAATATCCTCAGAAGGGTGGAGTGCCTGCTATATTTAGCAAAATGAGTACCTACAGATGACTGATATCAACAAATATAGACCCTTGTGAACTGTCATCTAGCAAATACCTATGAAGTATGTGCATATAATTTTCTGTGTGGGTTTAACAACCATGCATATTGGTATGTATACTACAAGCCACTACATAGTTATTCTGGGAAAAGCCAATGACAGATTGCACTTTTACAATACCGAAGTGCTAAGAATAAACGTAAACACAAGAACTGGGTTGCATTCAAGCTTACAAAGTCAATAAGATCTTTTTTAAAGAGAGAAAACAGTGTTACACCAGTGCCTGTAAAAAGTCATGCACTCAACCAAGTCATCTGGCTGAGAGATGTTGTCTTTTCTTACATGTACCATTTCTAAAGCCAGTTTTTGCTACATTAAGTGTTTGGGGCATACCCTGGCTTGGAGAGGACTCCAACCCTAAGGGTGAAGTCAGGTTTGTATCTATGAAGGAAGCAGAACTCACAGTGAATGTTTCAGCGGCTATGTGGTTCTAACTTTCTCCTGCCCTCGTTAATGAAAAAACAGGCAAACAGGGCAGCAAATCAAACATTGACTTAGCCATCAGTCTTGCCTCTCCCCTAAAGTTCTTATTTTTTAAAAACATCACATGAACTTCATGTTTTATCCACTCATTCATCATTTCGGTAATTTGGGGAGGGAACCATTCTTTTTTTTTTTTTTTCTAATGGAAATGCTACACTGGGTTAGGGAAGAGTTGGCAGTGAACATAAGAACATAAGAACAGCCCCACTGGATCAGGCCATAGGCCCATCTAGTCCAGCTTCCTGTATCTCACAGCGGCCCACCAAATGCCCCAGGGAGCACACCAGATAACAAGAGACCTCATCCTGGTGCCCTCCCTTGCATCTGGCATTCTGACATAACCCATTTCTAAAATCAGGAGGTTGTGCATACACATCATGGCTTGTAACCCGTAATGGATTTTTCCTCCAGAAACTTGTCCAATCCCCTTTTAAAGGCATCTAGGCTAGAGGCCAGCACCACATCCTGTGGCAAGGAGTTCCACAGACTGACCACACGCTGGGTAAAGAAATATTTTCTTTTATCTGTCCTAACCCTCCCAACACTCAATTTTAGTGGCTGTCCCCTGGTTCTGGTATTATGTGAGAGTGTAAAGAGCATCTCTCTATCCACTCTGTCCATCCCCTGCATAATTTTGTATGTCTCAATCATGTCCCCCCTCAGGCGTCTCTTTTCTAGGCTGAAGAGGCCCAAACGCTGTAGCCTTTCCTCATAAGGAAGGTGCCCAAGGCCCGTAATCATCTTAGTCGCTCTCTTTTGCACCTTTTCCATTTCCACTATGTCTTTTTTGAGATGCGGCAACCAGAACTGGACACAATACTCCAGGTGTGGCCTTACCATAGATTTGTACAATGGCATTATAATATTAGCCGTTTTGTTCTCAATACCCTTCCTAATGATCCCAAGCATAGAATTGGCCTTCTTCACTGCTGCCGCACATTGAGTCGACACTTTCATCGACCTGTCCACCACCACCCCAAGATCTCTCTCCTGATCTGTCACTGACAGCTCAGAACCCATCAGCCTATATCTAAAGTTTTGATTTTTTGCCCCAAAGTGCATGACTTTACACTTACTGACATTGAAGCGCATGTGCATGACTTTACACTTACTGACATTGAAGCGCATCTGCCATTTTGCTGCCCATTCTGCCAGTCTGGAGAGATCTTTCTGGAGCTTCTCACAATCACTTCTGGTCTTCACCACTCAGAAAAAGTGACATCTTGGTGCAGCCAATCCTAACTGTTTAGATTTAGCTTTCGCTTCAGACTTGCAGAACCTCTCTTGTTGGAACTTCATCTTGGACAAGGTGAGAGTGAGACATCCAGAGAGGCTCAGTACTTTAAAAATGTACATGTATCTTTATCCTTTGATGGTGCACCTTCAGGACGGATCTCTTGCCTACCTTACAATCCATTTTATGTCTTCCCTGCAAACTGTGCAATGGTGCAATTGTGTCCATGTCCTATGGCTGATTGCTCAATTGGGGTAGCAGAATTTGCCTCCCATAATGGTAGTGAATGGTGATAGACAGAAGTGGTGCAGTAGCCACAGTTATGGTGGAGATTATGAAGCCATGCTGTCTGGCTCATGCAACTATTGCTCATTCTGCCATGATAGAGGTGAGCCAAGCCAGCTACCATCAACAGTTCAACTCTGACTTATTCTCAAGAGGTAAGTCCACCACCAGCAGTCCCATTCTACTTTTCAACTACTTCTCTCCCTCCAGTGCAATACCCATCACAGTAAAATTACCATTTTACTCCATAGCTGCCAATAACTTGTCATAACCCTCCATTTAAAGGTGAGGATTCACTTTCCCAGCAGGTGTATGGAAATCAGGGCTTGTTGCTATTCCACTGTTGATTGTCAGGTTTTTTGGATGAGTCAACAGGTCAAGATCTTGAAAGTCCCCCTGATCTTCTCAAAACAGTGCATGCCATTTGCTTGGCAAACAAAGCAAAACATTGCCTAGATTGCCAGCATTTAGCAGATGAATCAATTCTGGTTTTGCTACACAAAGTTTACATTTCCCTTCAGCGTCAGGGCCTGAATGTGCTTTTACATATCATGAAAATGAGAAGTGATGTATTTCAAAGGCTCCACGCTGTGTCAGGTAACCTAATCCTGTTTTTTTAATTTTACTTCTGAAATTATATTACCAGATGAATGGAGCAAATAAAGAAATTGATCACAGCAATGGATTTCATCAAGAGTTCTTCAGTCTTGTTTCTCTTGGTTTCTCTTCTGTCATTTTTTTTTAAATGTTCTTGTGGTTTGATTTTCTGACTAAATACGAGCTTTTGTTGATGGAAATTTACTTTATACAACAATTATTGGCTATCACAAACATATTTTTATTTTGTAACTTGAAACAGGAATTCTTTTGGATTGAAGTTTTGCAATTGTGGTAGCTCAAAGAATTTCCTTGTTGTTTGGGTTCCTTAAAAGTTGAAGGGAGACAAAATTTCAGAGGGTTGAAGGTAGCATTGTTGGCCATGGATCCCTTCCACCATTTTTCTTGCTGAGCCCTATAGTCGTTTTTGGTATTTGTACATCCTGTCTGGCCAGAGGCCAGTGCACTCTCAGTGCACTGTCACTGCTCTTAAGGGCTATTACATGGTTCACCCTGGTTCCTACCTCTTCACCAACCTAGTATTTTGGGGCCATCAGTATGTATTTATTTGTAAGGCATTGAGGAAAACATGTTTGTGCTTTTTCTCACCTGTACATTTTAACCTGAACAGGAACATCTGAATCTGCTTTTATAGTCAGGCAGTTGGTCTACCTAGTTCAACACAACTCAAATCACCAGTAATGGCATTCCAGGGTTTAGAGGTGAGATCCAACCTTTCCTGGAGATGCCAGAGAGTGAAATGAGGACCTTCTGCATAAACAGCAGCTGCTTACAGCTGAGTGAGAGCTCCTCTCCTATAGGCTTTTTTTGTTTGCTATGGGGGCCCAAATTTGAACTGGACCACAAGGACCAGTGGGGGGTGGTTCCTTCTTTTCCCATGCCATTTGCCTGACTGAAATACCTCTCCCAAAGCTGCTATTAGCTACAGAGAGGGGGAAATTCAGGAACTGGTATTCAACTTGTCTTTTCTTCTCTCTCTCTCTCTCTCTCTCTCTCTCTCTCTCTCTCTCTCTCTCTCTGGGGCTAATAGTTTGGAGGCCAGGACAACTTACATCAGATTAAAGCCCTGGGGGAATGTATTACATATTCCCACAACCACAACCACAGCCCTGGTCCTCACACACTTTTTTTTGTGCAAAGAAAAAGTATGGTGATATCCAATCATAGGCCTCCCAGATACAGTCTAGTTTGGCCCACAGACATAAATCAAAAACATTGCATGGGTATGACTGGGTATTAGAGAGTGGCTATTGCTATTCTAGACATGCACAAAAAATGCAAGAAAATGGGGGCTCCTGACAACACTTACCCTCACTGACACAGCTCATTACAGGGGAATGGAGAAGCTAAAAGACTCTGTCTTTGCATAGACTGTGCTTTCCCCTCTGTGTAGTGCAGAAGACTTGGGAAAGTCGGAGTGCTCTGTTGTACTTACTGCCTCCAAAATCTCTCCTCGCCTACTATTACTTTTCCCTGGTATCAGCATATACTGCTGAAAAGGGATAGGGAACAGGATCATCTCTGTTCTCTCATCTGATGCTTCAGTAGCAAGTTGACAAGTTTGCTCTGTCTGGTGGGGGGAGTGGGGAGGATCCAGGGAGATTTGCCAGGTAGGTGAAAGATCAACACAATCCTGCTGTCCTGTTTCAAGTGACTCAACATCAGTCTTAAGAATTCAAGGGGGAAGTGTGGGTCATGCGTCTAACAAAGCATTGACAGAATGGATGTGTCAAAGGGAAAGGTGTTGCATCCATGGTATTTCCTTGTACAGTACCTGGAGTACTTTCATGTCCAGGATCTTTTTTTCTTTTCTTTTTTTAAAGTGATGACCAATTGTGAACAATTCTGTGAGAAAGTGCTTCCTGTGGTTCTCAGGAGTAATGTGTTGTAGTGAAGGGAAAGCAAATACTATTCCACACAGGACGTCAGCAGATCTATGTATGGCTCTTGGGATGTGTGGGAAGTACAATATGCTCTGGTCAAGAGGATGCATGGAGGTAAACAGGAAGCGGAGTCCTTGGATGTGCGCTAGAGCAGCCAGGATTTCAATGAAAGAAGTAATTGCTGCCCATACTGCTCCTTTGTACAACATACACACTTAAGATATCATTCAGATAATGTGTACTGTGTATTTCATAAATCTCTGCTGCACAGGGCCTCTGCTTGAGAGGGCCCTGCCATCTTCATTTGAAAGAGCATTTACAGCAGAGTTGTCAACTTTTCAGTTGGCCACTGTAGCTATGCCACCAATAGTGACTTGAACTGCAGACATTAACACATGAGAAAGTATATCTCCACGCTATGAAAAGTTTCCCTGTTGGTTTGTGCAGGTCAAGCAAGAATGAAAAGCTGATGAACAGATCAGGCTGGTTTGTACTGGTCTGCTGGCAATTCCACTTGCAAGGGCAGATGGATTACCAAGATGATCTGGAAAAGGTTCTGCATGTTCTTCATGCAGAGGGCCCCAACAATTTCAGTCCTTGGCATCTTCAAGTTGGGCTTGAAAAGGCACCTGCCTAAAATGTTGGAGAACTGTTGCTGGGGTCGACAGTGCTTAGCTTGATCTGCAATGTCACCCAAAGGGAGAGGACAGGCAGCTACAGTGGCACTAATTAAGAACTTGGGGCAACATGACTCAAGATAGGTAAAGAGATGGTAAGGGAACACTTAGTTCCTTGAAATGAATGTATGGTACTGGACCAGATGAATTACAGCCAGACAAAAACCAGACAAATGGAAGTAATGGAGCCACAATAGGGATCAAGCAATAGCAGCGGGGCTTCAAATTTTTCACCAACACTGGTAGCCAAAATTTAATGAATCCAACATGAAATTCCTAGGTTTGATGTTTGCAGGAAAAGCCATGTCAGAAATTACAGAGTTTAATTGGAACTAATGAAAGATCATGCCAGACTAAGCTGATTTTAAATACTGGGTGATCAGGTAGTCTTTTACTCTGCATGGAACAGGTCAAGGTAAACTCACCCTCCCTTCAATAGTATTAATGGCAAAGTACTTGCAGGGGGCAAAAAAAAAAACATAAGCTATAACATTCATCAAACACTTTGCAAGCAAAAGCATCCTTCAAAGCTTGTTGAAATAAGAAAAAAATGTGTGATGGGGCACAGGACATCTGATTCCAGATATCTGTGGTGATTTATCAGTTGGCATCCTTTTTGATAACATTCTGTAGCAGCCAGAATGGCATTTAAATAAAGTATAATTTCTTTTTGATAGCTAATGGTGCATGCACATCATTCAATAGATGGCATGAGTTCTCAATGAGGAGTGATGCATTTGTTTCCATTTGTGTTTTGTTCATTCCTTTTATTTCACCTAGACAGCAGCAGGTGTGTGTGGGGGGGGGGGGGAGGAGAGAAAGAGAGAGCACTTGGAAAGGGGGAATTGACAATGTAAACATTCCAATTCAACTCAGATACAAGCTAGCCAGAGTGGCCCACAATCTGACATACAGAAACCTCCGGACTAGCAAGGGGAGGGATGTGCACCGTAGCATAGCTTGAGGGAGGGGCAAAATGGTAAATACTACAGGCATTGCAACATGCCCTGTAAGCAGTCTCTCCCACTTGCCACTGGAGCCATTCCAGGCAGCAACAGAATGGCTCCAACGCCGAGTGGGAGGGGCCACATGCAAAGCGCATTGCACTACCTGCAGTACTTGCCATTTCCCCCCCCAGCTACACTACTGGACGTGCAGGGATATAAAACAGAGAGGAAACACATGGTTGCTTCATCATGACCTTGCTCTTTGTCTTTCTCCATCAAGAGAGGGAGAGAAGGCTTGTTGATCTTTTGGCTTTGTCTCACACTTTGCAAAACAAAATAGTTCCTTTGTTTCCATTCCATTTAGGACTCACAGTTGGTCTCTGAGTTGTTTGGCAGGTTGTCTACGGCCAGAACAATTCATTTTATCCTGATATAATCCCACCTTCTTTATACTTCTGAATGTATGCAATTGGTTTCATTAAGCCACCTATATAATAATAATAATAATAATAATAATAATAATTTGTTGTTGTCTCCTTGGTACTCAGATCTTATCACAGGACATCCTCACTGAAGACAAAACAATATGGAGACTGAGCAGAAGACCACTGCCTCGGTCCTCAAGGCCCACCAGTTTGTGTTCTTGAGCACCAGACGCAGCCATCTGCTGACCTGCAAGATCTGCAGGTCTGTATCATCTGCTGACTATATCAAGATGTTTTGTATATGAATTGCTTAGCTTGCAATACTATGGGCACGATCCTAACTTGTAGGCAGGCCAGTGGACCTGCACTGAATCCAGCACAAGTTTGGGGCCAAAAGCAGTGCAGCCCAAGCAAATGGAAACCTTTCCCTGACCCCCTCTCATGCTGCAGTGGCCGCAATGGGTCTGCTCGGATCAGTGTCACTTGACAAGATGGTGCAGGTTCGAGCAGCCTGGAGCCGTGCCATGCTGCCCAGGAATGGGGTCAGGATCAGGTATAACTGCAGGATTGTGGCGCCGCCTCCTCCTGCCTGCCTCCAAGAATGCATGCCACCTGCCCTCCCCCTGCTCCGAAATGACTCCTTCCCACCTCTTCCCTGCCCCCCCAACCCCTGCATTAGCCAAACTCGGCTGATTCAATTCATCCTGTCCCCAGGGCCCATGTCAGCAACATCTGTGTGCCAGCCTATCTTCCCTTTGAGTGGCGCAAAAATGCTTTATGGCATTTTTGCAACACTTTCAGGCTGGCACAAGGGACTTTGTCAGCTCAAGTGGGTCTGGATTGGGCTCTATAATGCTTAGATTGTATAGTATCAAGTCTCTTCATTCCAGCCAGAGACAGGAAACCACTATCTGTTTCCCTTTCAGGAGTTCCCTTCCAGATTCAGTGTTATGGTCTGTCAACTGATGGCTTGTGCTTCTCTATGCCAAGCATGAAGGGTTGTGGAAGGTAGACTGCACCACCTCTTCCAAACTGGAAAGTCTTTGAGATTGAGATTGACAAGCCCAAGGGTTCCCTGAGCCAGACAGCCTCTAAGGCTCAGTACTACCTCACCCACTGACTTCAGGGTGCACACCAAAATCCCTACTCCTGCTTCCCTGGCACGCACAAAACCTGCCAGAAATGAATGCCCTGGTTCAATAAAACAATTGAACCCAAAGAAAATAGTCTGTGGTAGGTGGAAAAAAAACAAACAATCAACCAAGGTCAATCAAATGACAATAAAAAATTCCTACATGGCTCCAAAGGCAACCAGCTAATCTCAGATCAAGCAAAAGGAGGGTGGCTGAGGGTCAGAGAACTGAGGTAAACTGAGGCAGATCGGAAAACATGCCGGCTCCTGGCTAGCAATATTCCACCCTCAGAGAAGCGAGTACCCAATAGTATTCCATAATTTCCCCACACTTGCTTCACATGATGGCAGGGTCGGGCAAGAGACTCCCCCCATGTGAAATGGCAGTGGTAGGGTGGCATTCTCAGGATCTCTCTGCCATCTGAGATCATGTTACCTTGTGAAGCATGCATCCATTATACAACATAATCTCTTTAAATGCTTTATGGGTTCACTGATGATTCTCACTTCATCAGTGTGGTACTTGCTGTTTGTTCTAGCACATCTGTAAATTCTACTGCTTTGTCTGTTCTATACTGTGTATCTAAACATGGTCTTTCTGCTTGTGTTTGACAGACACTCAGCTGTTTTCCTTAGAACAATAAAGAACATGCTGCTAAGCAACACTCCATTGCCCTCTTCATGAGAACTTGTTGGCTCTTTCTTCCTGATTCATGCTGGGTGCATTGGCTATGAGCTGAATTTCTGGCAGTTGTCTTGCAGAAGTGAGCCATATGCACAACAAAATCCTTTGCGCATCAAAATAGCAAGCATAGAGGGTGGGCGGTATAGGAATTATTTGTTTTCCTAGCCAACAACTATTACTACTTTCCAAAATCTGAAGCTGGGTATGTTAAGTTCATAATCCACAATGACAGGACAGCGTGGGGTGATCTTTATTTTTCACTGATTTTTTTTTTTTAATAATGACTGTGGTGTACTTCTGTCATTGCATGAGCAGCTATTTCTTTGCCATTAAGGTTGTGCTAAATTGCTTACCTTTTGGGGCTCTTCTGCCTGCTTTGTGTTCTATTCGTAGGCAATTTAACACAAATGAAGGCTCTAAAGGTTGTTTCTGGTACAAAAGGGAAAAGGCCAAATCAGGATGTTCTAGACCAGGGGTGTTGAACTGGTTTCATACAGAGGGCTGAAGTTAGCATTCATGGTGCCTGCTGAGGGCTGGAAGTGACATCATTAAGCAGATGATTGCCAGAAATAAGTTTCTTACATAGAAACTCATTAGCTGCAAATGACAGAAGAGAAAATGTGCAAATTATAGTGAGCCCAATTATAGTGGTAGGGGATAAATGGCTTCTGGGGGCCACTTCCAGCCCACGGGCCATATCTAACCCATGGGCCTTATGTTTGACACCCATGTTCCAGACAGATGGTTGTTTTTAATATACAAGTGGGTCTTCAGTATCCGCAGGGAATAAGTTCTTGGACACCCCCCCCCATAACCGAAATCTGCAGTTTTGGCCCCTTTAAGCCCTCTGGAGGCAACTGGAATTGTGCTCCAGTCACCTCTGGAAGGCTTTCCGAAGCCCTCAGAGGCTACACGCATCTGCCTACAGCCTCCATGGACTTCAGAATGGCCATTTTGGCCAAAAGAAAAAAAAAAGTAACTTCTGGCTTCTAGAGGGAAACTGGAAGTGACATTTTTGCAGATCCAGGTTCGGATCCCCAGTCACTTTCTCTCAGCCTCACCTACCTCACAGGGTTGTTGTGAGGACAAAAGGAGGGGAGCAGCTGTGTACACCGCCCTGAGCTCTTTGGAGGAAGGACGGTATAAAAATGTGAAAAAATAAAATAAATAAGGCATTCTGAGGCCCAGGGAAGAGGGCTTCCCAGGCCTCAGAATGCCTTATAAAGGCAAAAACCTCCAGAAACAGAAAGTTGCTTTTGGGTTTTTTTGCCAAAATTGCCATTCTGAAGTCCACAGAGGCTGCAGGTGGATGTGCATGGCCTCTGTGGGCTTTAGGAAGCCCTCTTAAGGCGACCAAAACACAGCTCTGGTTGCCTTTGGCGGGCTCAGGTTGGGCCAAGTCTGACTCAATGCAAGTCCAGGGGACCCGTGTTGAGCCAGATCCGTGGATACAGAATCGGATGCAGAAGTCCCACTTATAGCTCTTCTACTTATAGATCTTCTACCAAAAGATCAAATGTCTCAACATTTCTCAGACTAACAGGAATTTGCCAGATGTTATAATTTTAAAAGCTTTGCTGTTGCTTAATTTTTTTGAACTTTTCTGCATTGACATTTTATTTTTCTAAACTTCTACCAATTTCTCTTTCGGATCTCAGAATGGATTCTAATGTGTTGCCAGTAGCGTAGCTGGGGGGGGACAAAATGGTAAGTACTGCAGGTGCTGCAATGCACTGTGGAAGTGGCCCCTTCCCACTTACAATTGGAGCTGTTCCAGGCAGTGACAGCAACATTCAGGCTTGAAATTTGGTTTAGCAAGTGCCTGCACATTGTCATCACTGCCTGGAATAGCTCCAGAGGGGAGTGGGAGGGGCCGCTTCTACAGCACGCTGTGGCACCTGCAGTAATTTCCATTTTGCCCACCCCCCCCAGCTACACTACTGGGTGTTACTTTTACTTTTTAAAAAGTCTCTGAGCGGCCCACTGATATACCTAAATGCCAATCATCTTTCCGACAAGCTGGGAAAGTTAAATTTTACAGAGTTTGAATTCATGTAGAGGCAGAAAGGAGAAAACCTTCCTTTGGGTTTATTATTTGAAGACTTATCCTTCCTTCTCTTCTCATGCATTCTTACCAAAATTGATAATTGGGCCCTTACAAAGGAAAAATGTATGATTTTTTTTTAAATTTGCAGATACAATGTTTTTTTAAAAAAATGGGGAACACTTCCAAATATGGGGAAAACATTAATTTTGGATTTTCATCAAAATTCATATATGATAGGGATTTCACTGACAATGTGGATCAATAACTTGGTGTTTATTTTTACAAAAATTGCAGGTCCTCCATGAAAATTAAAATGGGAAATCTGGAAAGAATTATCCCCAACGAAGGGAAGCTTGCTGTTAGATATTGAGAAAGAAGTGTGGGCCAAAGTTCAAATGACTTCAATGAGAGAGTTAATTATAGGATCATATTCTTAACCCTCTTCCACATAAATTATTGGAACTTGAAAGTGCTTAAGTTTTGCTGGCTCCTGCTCCAGGTATATATAATACAGAAGTGTGAAACAGAAAGTTAATGTTGGTCTAAGGGTATGGTATGCACATATGATGTAGCTGCCTTGCTGAAGCTAAGTTGTTCTAAGCCTAGTCAGTGCCTAGATGGGTGACCACTTGGCAATCCCATGTAAGCTGTTTTGACTTCCACCATGAAACAAAGAAAGGATATAAATAAATTCTAAAAGAAACTCTTGCATAAGTACTATCTTCATGAAATGCTGTACTCATAACTGTATTTCTGTGCTTCTGTGAAACACTGCTTCTCACTTCCTTCAAAAATTCCAATACCTCTCCATGAATGGATTGGACTTCGGATAATGGATTCCCTAGTGGATTTAGAATTTTGCCTGTGAAAGCCCCTGCATGCACAGTTTTCCCCAGAATTAGGGAAGCATTTGCAAGGATGGAAATGAGAAGAGGAAACTGAAAAGATCTGGAATTTTAAATAATTTTCTCAGGGAAAAAAAAACACAGAACATTGAATCAAAATAAAAGTACATTCAACATTAAAACAATTACCATGAATAACACTTTAGCTTCCTTCCATTGTAACTCTGATTTCCTGAATGTGTGTCCCATTAATCAAAATAGCTTGGTGTATGATTTGGTATGATCATTGACAATAACTGACTTGTTCCTTTTTGGTACATCATTAGGATTATTCTCAACCCCCCCCTCCCCCAACAAATGCAAGCAGTGGATATCCTGATTTAGGCCACAGGCTGTGACTATGTAGGAGATCAGTTTCCCATGCTCAGCACCAGCTATTGTTATGAAAACAATCAAGTGGGGAAAAACTAGCCCATGAGAATTAACACAAGTTGGATTTGCTGAGCAATTGTAGAAATGACAGCTGTGACATTTAATGCTGGGGTTGCTCAATGAAGCTTCCTCCTTCCACTGGCAACTTTATTTCCTAATATTTATAAATAGTTTCAGGTGCACCCTCTTGCATTCTTATTTTTAGCAAATTAAGAAAATAAAAACTTGCAGGATCTGCTTTTTCCTTCCACCACCAGCTCTGTACACATACAAGATGTAATTCTAAAACGGCATACTCTGCAATAACTTCAGCTGTTCTTTTCCTGGACAGTTCACTGAGGTCAGATAAGCCACACATTTCATATATTGTTTATAGCCAGTGCTTTGACAAAAGGAGGGAAAGGTACCCATCAGAAGGTATAGATAATTGCTAAGGGAAGTCCAGCTGCTCCCCAGTTTAGCACTGGCTTATACACATTTATCGAGTATTGAATTCTTAGTCTGGTTCTTACTGAACCTTGCTTGCCAGTGTTTGAAGCCATTGCCTTTGCATCCTAGAATTTTTCTCCTTTGAACCTTGGCCTTACAAATGTATCAGAGGGTCAGCATTTACATTTGTGGAGAGCTTCTCCAGCATTTACATTTGTGGAGATGTCACAAATCTCATCTCAGCCACAGAGACACACTGCTTGCCATTATGTTGAAATGAAATGTAAGTGTTCAATGAATGCTCATAGAAAAGCACAAACCAGAAGAATAGGAATGGCTCCCGATAAAGACAGAATCTCTCAGTTTCTCAGACCAAGTTTTGCGTCTGTTGGTTTGCAGTACTTCAGAATAAAAGCAAAAGATGCCCACATACACAGTTATGGTTTTGTCTGTTTTTTGGTTGAGACTGACACAGGAAGTGGAAATGTCATTACAAAAATAGTCTCACTCAAGGTATTTCAGGACTGGCCTCAGTCTGCTTTCTGATGATTTCCTACTTCATTTTGCTGCCAAGAAGAGGACAAATGAAGCTAACTGGAAACAACACTTTCATTTTACGCCATCTTCCCATAATTGCTCCAAACCAGAAATGAGACACAGGATAGCCAAATATGGTTGGTTGAAATTGGCTCAGACTGAAAAGTGGATTGTGAGTCAGTGTAGCGTAATGGCCAAGAAGAGTATGAACCGGGAAGTCCAAAGATCAACTTTCACCTCAGACACCTTATTAAGGCCAGACTAGATGTGGTATGGGAACTTTGATGGTAACTCCCGGTTGGGGAGACATTTCCCAAAGCGGCCATTTGTATATAAAATGCCTCCAAACCTGCTGTTAGATATGCAGTGAAAACCTACAAGCAACAGTTGACTCATGTATTTACTAGCGGGCTTACTTAGTTACTTACATACTGCTTTTCTGTGTTGGTGTTCAAGGAGTTTGCAGTTTAAAATATTAAATGAACAGCAAAAAGTACATGAGATAAAACAAAGGGATTTCAGGCTAATACTGAAATACATGAAACCACCATGACACCTAGCTCTTAAATAGTCCCTTGCAGAGTGGGGGAGAGTTTGCCCCAATAGTCCTCCCAGACAGGCCCAGGTGGTGCTCAAGCTCTGAAATTGCTCTCCTGCTCTGCTCCCCACCAACAACCCTCCCATACCCTCACACACCTGTCCTTTCCCTTTGGTTGCTCTTGGCAGACTCCTGAGGGTAGTCATCTCTCAGCCTCACCCACCTCACAGGGTTGTTGTGAAGACAATAAGGAGGGAAGGAACCATATACACCATATACTGAGCTTCTTGGAGGAAGTGTGGCATAAACATGTGAAAAATAAATAAAATGACTTGAGGGAAAGGGATGAGTTCTCCCTCCTCCAGTACTGCTGCTCCAATCAAAATCACTTTGGAGAAATTCTAATAAGACTAGAAATCAAAATGTCCTTCAATTATGAAAATGAATCAACATTTCTGAACAGTCATGTTTTGCTTTGGTTGCTATTCTGCTGCTGTTTCTAGTTCCAGGGACCACTCAAAATCTTGCTCATTAATCCCTCTTGCATGAGACATGGCCCCATTTTTTCACGCATGTCAGTCTAAGAGCCAGAAGCTTAATTCCAAAAAATTCTGTTGAAGAAGATGAAATCTAAAATTCTCAGAAGCTTACTCCTGTGGGTTATAATACATATTGTGCTGTGTCGGTACTTGTGCCGAAACATGACATGTGCATAGCCCTGTTTATAGTATTTTTCAGGCCTTCTGTGACTACAAAAAATCAGACCCAGCAGATATCTTAATAGAACCAATTTGTATTCTTTTCATTCATAGCGCCTGAGGGGGCCAAAAATCTAATGGTCTAAAATGAAAACTCTTGGCAGGCAAACTTTATGCGGTATTATTTTGTGCAGCTTTCATGCTCAGCTATGCATAAGCAGTCACTGGGGTGACTTTGGAGGATTAAAGTCTTACAGTCCTGTGGATTAACATGTTCAAACGTATCTTTCAGCTGTCAATAACTAGAAAGTTTGAAAGCAGAGTTTCTTGAGGAAGAGATGTTTCACGTTTTTTCTCATTACAGTAAAGTTCAATGCTAACACTTTTCAGCACTTGTCCCTTGTGAGGCTTCACCAGATCTCAGTTCACTTAACTCAGTTCAAATTTTTTAAAAAAGTTTCAGGATATCTAGATTGCAGAGCAAAATCATGGTATCAGTCTCTTCAAAGTTCAGAACTGCTAATTAGTGGTTCAGGGCCTTAGACCTGGAATATACAGGCTCAAATCCCTGCCCAGCCACAGGTGACCTTGGTAACCTCAAATTCCCTGGATGAACTTGAGCCAGTCACTGTCTCTCAGCCTCAAATCCTTAGACCTGGAAGATTCAGGCTCAAATCCCTGCCCAGTCACAGGTGACCTGGTAACCTCAAATCCCCTGGATGAACTTGAGCCAGTCACTGTCTCTCAGCCTCACCTACCTCACAGGGTTGTTGCGAGGACAAAAGGAAGGGGATGAACCATGTACACCCAGTCTGAGGTCCTTGGAGGAAGGTTAGAATAGAAATGTGAAAAATAAATATTCAATCTGAGGTTGCTCTCTTGTTTCATGTATATCTGGACATTGTCAGGCTTTTTGTACCCTTGCCAAGTTGATTTTCAGCTTAGATGTGATTCTCATGGTATTGAGTCACAAGATTTACCTGCAGATTACCAGTAGAGCTAACTGATCCTATTCCACCTTCCTGCATCCATCCTTTCATTCCTTTGGCCACCCAGGCTTGATACCCATCTCAGCACGTCATCCACACAACGGGTTCATATAACAAGGGCATCATTTTCCCATGGAAAAGCACTATAACGAGCCCTGTTATTCCAATCATCTTTTGGCATCTAGTTATTTCAGGTGATTGATGTCTGGTGATCGAAGGCAAGCTAAAGTGGGGAGGGGGGTTGTTAATAAATTCTCTGTTTGATTTTCTGGTTAACAATTATAAAGGCACTTAGTCATTCTAAGAGTTGATAAACTGGCAAGAAAAGAAACTGGATATAGAAAAACATCCTATATCCTAAGAGGTATAAACTGGCAAGAAAAGATTTGTTTCCCACTCAGCTCACAATTCTACTAAGAATTGTTTCCAGAAGCACGGAATTCTATCCTGGAGAGGTGCAGATTCCATCAGCCCTCATTCTTCTGAGATGAATGCACACCTGTTCATAATAAATGCATCCATACTTTTCTCCTTGACCAAGGCAAGTTTTAAGCCTCTGGCTCCTTAGCCATCATTCCTTGCCTCTTATGGCACAAAACAAGCCTGGCAGATACAATTAATATCCAACCAGCTAGTTGTCTCTTTATCCTATGTGCCAAGGGAGGAAAATCTAATGGACTGAAATGAAATCTTTTGGCAGGCAGCTGTTCACAGCATTTGCTCTGTTGTGCTTTTTTTCATGCTCAGCCAATTCTACCAGGCATTGTTTTCTGAAAAGGAGCTCTCATGCAAAACACAGACTGAAAGTTACATGGCTCCAGTGAGCAAGAGAATAAACACTACAATTTAACATGCTTTTTAAAAAAAAAAAAAAAATTCCTCCTGTTCTCTGAGATTGCTGAAATGCTGTAGGTACCCATAAAAACATAAAAGAGCAGTTTCAACTGAGACAGCCCTGATCGGAACCAAATTCTTGGGTTATTTGAGTTGGGCAACAGGAAGAAGGCAACACAACTAGAATCTTAGCACAACATTATTTTATTGGTATATAATGCATCTTAAGAACATAAGAACAGCCCCACTGGATCAGGCCATAGGCCCATCTAGTCCTGCTTCTTGTATCTCACAGCTGCCCACCAAATGCCCCAGGGAGCACACCTGATAACAACAGACCTGCATCCTGGTGCCCTCCCTTGCATCTGGCATTCTGACATAGCCCATTTCTAAAATCAGGAGGTTGCGCATACACATCATGGCTTGTAACCCATAATGGATTTTCCCTCCAGAAACTTGTCCAATCCCCTTTTAAAGGCATCCAGGCCAGATGCCGTCACCACATCCTGTGGCAAGGAGTTCCACAGAACAACCACACGCTGAATAAAGAAATATTTTCTTTTGTCTGTCCTAACTCTCCCAACACTCAATTTTAGTGGATGTCCCCTGGTTCTGGTGTTATGTGAGAGTGTAAAGAGCATCTCCCTATCCACTTTATCCTTCCCGAGGTTGCACATGGAGAGAGCTCCATGATGAGATGCGGCACCTCTGCCAGCCTTCTCTCCCACCTCCCCCCACCATGTTTCACATGCCCTCCCATCCTCACGCTGCCCCACCCACCTCATCCACAGCTGCAGAAAAGCAGCAAGTCAGGAGGCAGCATGTGCAGCTGAGCAGAGCTCAGCAGCAGAGCACCTGCCAGCCACCTCTCTTCCCGAGATGCAGCACCTCCGCACTCCTCTTTCCTCCAGCCTTGACCAATCCCAGGATGCCCAGGGCGAGGGGCACACTGGGAAATGTAGTCCTTGGGGCGAGGTTGCACACGGTGAGAGCTCCATGATGAGATGCACCTCTGCCTGCCCAGCCAGCCTTCTCTCCCACCATGTTTCACAAGCCCTCCCAGGCTCACGCTGCCCCACCCACCTCATTCACAGTTGCAGAAAAGCAGCAAGTCAGCAGGCAGTACATGGATCTGAGCAGAGCAGAGCAGCCTCTCTCCCCGAGATGCCTGGCGATGCCCCTGGAGGCTAGCCATGCCTCACTAGGGAGGCGGGACACACAGATTGAATACCTCAGCTGTGCAGGTTTTCAAACAGTTCACAGTCAAAACTCTCCCAAAGAATTCTAGTCATTATTAACTTTTTATCCATATGACAAAAGTATTTCCAGTGCAGATCCAGGGGGGCTGTGGTCTACATATGATGTAATGAAAGTGATGCTTATAATAGTACAGTACTTGTCACAGTAATGGCAGTGGTAGTAATAAACAAAGTTGACCTGAGTGTCTAGTTTAATTTTTCTGAACCAAAAAACAGCAGCGTTGGGGATGGCAAGACCTATATCAGCCACAGAACAGCTGGCTTTGCAGTGCTTCCTATCATCTGTAATTGTGGAACTGCCCAAAAGGAAACAAATTGGTCTGAAAGGATCAGAACTGTCAAGGGCCTTGAAAACTTTCAGCATGTATTGTTTGAACTTGCAAGTGCCTTGATAACACCTTGACGCGGCTGTCCTTTTTTCAAGGGTATCCTGAGTAGAGGAGCATCCCAAAATTACAGTCCAGTTCACTTTCTACAAGTAACTGGCAACATTCTAAGATATTTCTTTTTGATCTCTCCTCACAAAATTTGTGTTGACCACCTTGGGCACAAATTCTATACCTGGATTAATTTTTTCTCAACTGAATTTACACTTTTATCCTAATTCCCACATTATATGCAAAAATGAAACCCTCTTTTCTTCTTCCAGTACAGTGGAACTATTCAGTTAGTGCACTCTGCCAAGCAGCACTGTTTTGGGTCACTCACTTTCCATGTTATTGTCTGTACAGTACTTAAGTCATGCATTAGGAAATAGCTGAAGATCAGAGGAAATCTACGCCAAACCATCACCTGAATCTTCCCGAATTCTACCGCCCATCCCCACTGCACGCACGCATACTTTTTGGGAAGTGCATCCCCAATCGTGTGCACAAGTGTGCACCATTAATAGTGCACACAGAAGGTGTATGTGTTAGGAGACCTGTCCATCTAGTGACCCTATCTTTGTGTGCTGAAAGAGTGCATTAGTAGCATGGGGAGTGCTTACCTGCTCACATGAATCTAGTGCTGCTGCCACCACTGCTTCCTCTATTGACCAGCGAAGGGAATGCTGGGAGGTTCAACTCTAGAGGACACAATGGTGAAGATAGCAGGGATGGATTCAGAGGGGGAACTAAGCAACCCCCACCCTGCGCACTTACCTCAATCCTCCATTGAGATCTAGTGCTGCTATCTCTGCCACCACCACTTCTTCTAGTGGCCAAGAGAAGGAATGCAACCTTGTCAGATAAGCCCTCCCTATCCTCTTCTCTAGTACTAGCAAGTCTCACAGCCAACAACTTGGAGGTTTCAGATCGGCACAGGTATGGGGCACTCCCTGCCAGCTTGTTGGTTCCCCTAACCCAACATCAGAGGTGAAATTTTCAACTTGCCTCATGATTGGGCTGGCGCTACTGAAGATGCACATCTCTGCAACATGGAAAGAGTCCATGCTCTGAATCATATTTGACAAGTGCCAATAAAACTTATCCACAAAACTTATTTTTGGCCATTTTCCTATACAGGACTTAAGAACAGAAGATAATGTAAGAAAGCCCAGAATGTTCTGCAAAAGAATCAAAATGAAGTTCTTAATCATGGCCTTTTGCACCCTTTTCCTGAACACTGCAAGCAGTGACAGTTAACAAAAAGAATCCACCTTGGGTTGCACCAGAAGCAAGTTAGTCATTCCTAAGGGCTATTGAAATTAATGGGTCTATAGTTTGTCATAACTAACTTGTCTCATTGATTTTGATGGTGCTTACTTACGAAATACTTACTTTGGATACAACACTTTGTCATGGTTAATTTAAATAGTGCTTGTTTTGGCATCAGTTACATCCAGCAAGGAGGACAGAACTCTTTTGGTCTCCTACAGCCCACTCAATAGGAAGTAGAGTCAGATGCTTGCAGGCCAGTTGGAAAGAAGAAGCCAGCCAGAGGCTTTGACTGGCTGCCACTGATGGATAATGTGAGCCAAGAATGTTCTCCCTTAAAAAAACAGCCAGACGCTGTTTATTCTAGATCTAGAGAGGTATTTCTGCTGCCACCTCTCTAATAAACTCTTAACTTCAGCACTTGCCATGTGGGGCATTTTCATTCTGGTAGAAGCAGATGGGTCTTGCCAGCAGACAGGCTGGAAGGCAAAATGCAAATGCAAAGCAGTGTGAGCTCCTCTGTTCTTGAACTTGTGCATTGATCTTGTGCTTGAACATGTGCGCTGGTTTTGAAAGCGGATATGGGGTCTTCGACACATTCCTTACCACAAAAACTCTAGATTACAGCACGCAAAATGGCAGAGAGGATTGATGCTGGTGGCTGTGTCCTACAGTCTGAGAGGCTTTGGGTAAATTGTTATCTCAGACTCAACATTCTAGATCTGTAAAATGGAAATAATAAGACAGATCATCACAAGGAAATAAGGAGGGACTATTAATGGCCTCCGGCCATGAGGATGTTGGCTTTATAAATCCTGCTCATTCCTATACTATAATCCATTAAAAGGAAAATCTTATAACTATTATTGGAGTGACATTGCTTTGTGTCTGTGTTAACTATTTTAAAGGACTTCAGCCTGGCCAAATGGTATGCGTCTGTTGACTTAAATAGAAGTCATTTGCACAAATTTGAGCCTTAAGATGATATATTACGTACTGTTTGCACTGGGCCATAAAACTCCTGTCCTGATAAACCAGCTGCCTGTAGAGAAATACAGGCATTGGCTCATTACTGCTGGAGAGATGAATATTTGCATGTCACTTCCTATCTCCCCTATGCTATGTTATTTTGTCTGGAAAAGTCAGGGATGTATGCTAGGAAAGAAAGACCAGAGGAAGACAGGGAACAATCTGTGCCAAGTCTGTGGCTTCCATCCTTTGAGGAGAATGATATCTAAGGAGAGTCATGGGACTTGAAGGATTGCAACTGATCCCCAAATCAGGAGTAGGATCATGGCAAGGAGTGCGAGGGAGCCAGGAAATACCCTGTCAAACTCAAAGGAATGATTGCTTTCTCAGCTTCAAACCTAGTCAGGTTGTGATATGGGAACAGTGAGAGTGACCAATGGTACAAAGCAAAATTTTTGAACTGGGACTTGGTTGCCTCAGGTAGCAAATTGGGAGGAACCCATCTATATCCAGCTATGTCCCTCCACTACTCCTCCTCCCACTCCCTGAATTAGAAAGGGAAGAGGGGGAAAGAGAGGAAAAGGAAATGTGGTGGGGAGGAAACTGCTGAGTTAGGATACTGGAAAGTGGCAAGAGCAGAGGCTGGCACATCAGTGGGTAAGGGGGCAGCATTTGGCATACTGCCTCAGATGTCAGAAGGTCTTGGGCCTGCACTAGGTGTAGGGTAAGGGAGTTTGCCCCTTTGCTCTCAGACGAAAGATCTGTGTGACTATAAACCACTTCATTCAAACATACTTGTAAGCCACCTTGAAGATTTAAAGAGCATAGGTTATAAAGCTATCAGATACATAAATTTAAAATACATGGTACTTTCTAGAGTACAAAAAACCATCCCTGCCGGAGAGTCTTACAGTTTAAAATTTGACACAGAGAAGGTAACAAGGAAGGCAATGGAGGCAGGGGTATAAGTGGGAGGAATCTGCCTTTATTCCATTTGTGTGCCCTTGGGATGTGCCAAAGCACTGTTGGAAAACGTTTTGAGGTGGAAAGGAGCAATTGAAGGAAGAGGCAGTAAGTTCTGGAGGCAGTAAGAGGTGGAGTTGTGGTGCAGTGGAATTGTTTTACTGCAGTTTGGAGTTTTTTTGTTTCAGTGTTTGACCAACTGTCAGTCCTGAATAGATGCTTAGATTCCTTCACAAGAGGGGAAGGGGGAGGAAGGGGGAGGAAGAGTGAGAATAGCTATTATTGTTATGCCTGAACTGAATACATAAGTACAACAGAGCCAGATTTTTGCTTTCAGTAGTTCAAGTAGTTGAGAAGCCATGTTAATTGTTCATGTGTAAAGCCAGTTTAAATGCTTTAACCATGATGCTTTAACCAGCCCAGTACATACATCATGGTCACATTCCAAAAGGTTCTCTGCTTCTGAAGAATCACATTTTCCTGACTGTGGGTGGGATTGGGGCAAAAGATGTGCAGATTGAGCCCGATGCAAATCCTTCACATATTAAAAGGATACGGATGCTGGCAGCTGTGTTTTTGCCCCATCCATGGATGACTTGTGTATTTAAGAAGCCAGTCGAGAAAAAGTATCCTTGGAAATGGTGCTGACACAGCCACCCTCCAGGCCACTTGAAACATATCTCCAACTGCAACAGTTAGGCCAGCTACAGGGAAACAGATGTGACAGATGTCCCACTGAGAAAAATTGTGGCGTGCTTTCCGGTGCCACTGTGGTCAGAGGAAATCTCTCTGTTTATGCTAGTAAATAATCACATTCTCTGGCCATTTGTGCAAAGCCAGTCATGTGTGAAACTAGGCTACGCATTGAAGCTGTTGGCGACAAAGCTCCAACATCTGCGCAATATATTGCAGTGTTTCCTAGGTGGCTGAAGGAAAACTGGTAGATTCCAATAAAACTACACAGTGCTCCGGACAAAAAGAAAAAGACATTGAACAAGCACAGGAAAAAGCAAATTTCGGAATGCTGATCGTGCAATGCAAGCAGCAAGGCTGGGGTTTGTTCGGCCCAGCCCAGGACACAAGAGTCTCCTCCTCCCCTGCTGCAGGGGATTGGTGGACAAAGGTAGCTGGGCAGGCCTGGGGGAGTTCTTTAGGCACCAGAACCCAGCTCACTTTCTCCTTTGCACGTGGCACAATACCGACAATGCTGTTGCTGTTACAGCAGCTGTAGGTCTCAGTCTCTCTTATCTGTATTGTCTGTAACTTGTTAATTAAAAGGCCCTTTCTCCCATGTTTGTTGTCTCAAGTGTTCATTGGATGGCGCTCAAACAAATGGGGCCGGGGCAGGATTCTCAGCAAGTTTAAAGATGGCTTATTTAAAAACTTTAAGTAGGTGTCGCAATGGTATCCCCACAGATCAACAAACACCCTTTTTCTTTTATTTCTTTTAAAAATAGGGATAGTGTCCCGTGCCAAGCCCACAGGTACATTTAGTGCCCAATCCTCTGCATGTCTACTCAGAAGTAAGCCCCATAATAGTCAAAGCGACTTACTCCCAAGAAACTGACGATAGGATTGCTGCTTCAGTTGATTAGAACAGCAGTCAGTCAGGGTCACAACAGATGAAAAACTAAGGGCCCAATCCTCTTTGCACACTGCACTAATGGTGTAACGACACCAGCACAATTATCACCGTATCCTAAACCTTGTTCAAGCAGTGCCACAAATTCTAGTCATTTTGAACCATCCTAGATACAGTAAGGAAAGAGGAGAATTTCTTCTAAAGCAGAACAGAGTCAATTCTTACCACACTAGCCTACGTAGAAGGCTTTTTGATTCATTTTCCTGCACAGAAAACATCACAATGTAGCACCCTGACAACCAAAAACTGTCAAAACAATTCATTTTCAGGGCACCTAGGAAGAAGTCCAGACAGAATGATCAACAAGTCCCAAACTGATCTGAATGTTTGAAGGATCAGCAATGTTTTATTTTGCTAATCTGTTCAGGCAGAGAAGCTCTCTCAAATATTACATCTAAATACGGGGATGCTTCAGTCTGTATTTATGGGCTGAGCACAGCTCTGTAAATCAGTGCAAGCCACTGAGTGCAGTGGACACTGCTGCTCTTAGTTCCAGTCTTAATTCTTTTGTACACTGGGAGCTCAGAGCATGTTTACAACAGTTTAAATGTTTATGGAGCATTTTCCTAAATTCCCAAGGCACTTTACATTCATTATCTCACTAATCCTTATAATAACAATATGGTAGAATTATGATCTGCATGTAGCCCATTGCTTATGATAAGCTCAGATTGAATCCTATGACCAATGTAGTAGACTATACTACTACTCATACTGTCCTCTGATCAGCTCAGAGGCATATCAAAAAATTCGTTACACTGTCACCAGTCTACTTCTCTCCATACTGAACATAGGGAGAGGTGGAATAAATACACATGGCATCAAGTGGGCTAGTGGAATGACTAGTTTACTTCCACTTAGAACACAGCTGGATGCAGGTGAAGTGGAAAGACACCCCTGTACAGTCTGCTAGCTCCAGCCATCATGTACATCAGTGACTTCCTGCCATTCACCTCCATTCCTTGTCTATGGAAAAGGGAAGGGGGACAAATTGTGGCCAGATAGTTGCAGCACTGATGGCAGCTCTTTAGGGCTCACCTGAGAGTAAGAGATGGACTCAGTGAAAGCCCTTGATTATGTCATGTCTACATGGCTTGTACAGATGGCAGGATGGAGTACAAGTGCAAGCAGCTGCTAACAGAGTCCTTCTAAAGGACTCTGAGCAAAGCCATGCAGAGACTTCTGGATGTGTTGAAGGACCTGCTTTGAGTCCACACATAATACGTAAAGTAATACAGCCTTTGGAACACATAGAGCAACACTGATAGGTTAGAATTCAAGAATTGTCTAAACAGAATTGTATTCTATGCCATAAATTGAACGTGAAAACAATGGTGAGGTTACATTATTTGAAGGAAGGTCTTAGGGGTTTTTTTTTGTTGTATGTTTTCTTTTGTAGAGCATTGACCTCTACACACAGCAAACAGGATCCTTATGTTTTGTTTCTAGTGGGAATTGCATCAACAAAGGAAATATTGTTGACTGCTTTGAAAAATGTAGTTCCAGGACAATGATGGGAAGCTGTTCTGAAGTATGTCCTCTTTTGCACTGAGAGTGGGAAATGCTTCTGTCTTGCAATTTGAAGTTCAAAGAATGGACATGGAGTCCCTGAAACCAGCTTCTTATTGCTGTAGCATGATACTCAGAACTCCAAAGATGATGATCAGTTTTGGAAAATGGATATTTTTCATTTCTTATCTATTTCAAAAGTCCCCACAAAAAGTCCTCCAAAATACTTTACAGCCAAATTAGCTAAGGATTACAGAACCATAGTTATGATTCCTAAAGGGGCATCACTTTGACTGGGAACTTAATGCAGGTGCTCTGGAAGGGACTGCTAGTTTCATTTACAGTGTTATTACAGCAAAATTTGGAACACCACTTCATAGCTGACTCTGTAAATAATAGAGTGAGGAGAGATTGGAGAATGATAGATACAAAGGGGGGATTAGCAACACGATTTGAAACATACAGCAAGACTGAAAGAGTGAAAGGTAAGTTTGCCTGTTCAATAATGAACTGCAAACCAGCCCTGAACTTTAACCATGTAATCCAGGAGGGCAGGAGGTCTGGTCTAGAGGGTAGAGCCTCCGTCTGCCTGAAGATAACATCCACAAGGTCGCTGGTTCGAGGCCACTGGCACCCTGCGACCTTGGAGCAGCTGACAAGCTGAAGCCGAGCGATTCCATCTGCTCAGAGCGTGGGAGGATGGAGGCCAGAATGTGAAGCCAGATCGGAATGAAACACCTTGAATGTAGTCGTTCTTGAAAGAAAGAACCTTTTTTGAAATTGTAAAAATCCCTATTTAATAGGGATTTAATAAAGCCTGCCTATGTAAACTGCCTTGAATAAAGTCTTGAATAAAGACCAAGAAAGGCGGTATATAAATACCTGTTGTTATTATTATTATTATTATTATTATTATTATTATTATTATTAATAATCCAGGACATGTTTATTCTGAAGTCAGCCCCATTCATTCTAGTGAAATTTATAGGAAGATGTGAATTTTACAACATTTTGTTGCAAAACCTCTCTTGTTGTATTAAATAGCCATTTGAAATGCAGTGGTGAATCTTCATCTAAATTTTGCAGATGAAGCACATCTCCTAAATTGTTACCTGGAAGAGGAAGCCTGGAGAGGAAGGAACCAGAAAAATGAGGGTATCATTCTGCCACTGGATCATAGAAGCAGCCTTTTGCTGAGTCAGACCATTAGTCCATGAACTTAGTATGGTTGACACTGACTGGTAGCAGCTTTCTAGGATTTCAAACAAAGGTCTTTTTTCCCAGACATACCTGGAGATACCAGAGATCAGACTAGAGAAGGACCTTCTGCATGGAAAACAGGTGCTCGTCCACTGAGCTATGGCTCTTCTCTACATAGGTACACTGCCAGAGCACATTCTGTAAATACTGGCCTAAGCCTCACATTGTGTATTGGCACATCCAAGTTAGCAGATCACATTCATTCAATCCATACAACAAATGAAATTATGAGTTACAAATAATAACAATTCACCAAATGATGTGGAATTCACCAAACTACATGTGGAATTGTAATTTGATCTGAACTGTCTCCCTTTTATTAGCTAAATAGTGTGGGAGGAAGACCAAAACTGGAGGGAGAAATGACTGCAGGGGTTGGATGGACTTTGATACTTCATTCCTGCTATGGTTCATGTGTGTGCAGCCCTAAATTAATAAAACATTATCCAACATGACCAAACTACAAAAATATATTAGGCCATTTGAGACAAAGTTGAGATCAGTCAGCACAAAAATGATGTAATTTATTTTGTGTTAGAATGAAAGATGCACCAAGAGTTTTTCTCAATACACAACCAGGATTAAGTCCCTAAATCTGCAGTTTTCAACCTCTCCGGGAGTTTGAAACCCGCAGTAAGTCTTTGCAGGGGTGGGAGGCAGCAGGGTCAGAGGGAAGGCAGCGACGCCTGTTTTTTTTTTTTTAAAACAGTTGCCCTGAAGGGACCCAATTCAGATCAAGAACACTCTTTCTCAAAACGCGTGTCTTTCATTTGGTCTTCTTTAGATTTAGCATAGAGTTGCTGCTGAAATGTCACCTAAAGCAAAATGTGAAACAGATTGGGGAAAGGAGTGTCCCTCATTTAGAATATTGAACTTTTAAGGGGCACTATCCTTTTTAAAAGCCATTTCTGCCCCACATTGCATATACGCAACAGGGACCAAATGTGTACACCTGTGGGCCAGGCAAAAAATGGGTTAAACAGAAGCCTTTTGCAGTAAGATTTGCAGTATTTCTCAGGAATATGTGTTTGCATGTATCAGCACATCAGTTGTCACCAGATTTCACTAACAGTATTCAAAGGGGATATGATGTTCCTTCCGAGGCAAAATTTTTCAGAAATGTCCAGGGAAACCAAAAGAAACAGGTAAGACTAGCACAATTTCTCAAGGAGATTTCACACATCCCTCATTCACCTCCTGTATTGTTCTCTCTTTTCCCCAATTCTAGTTTCTTTCTACTGTCTTCACTCTTGACATGTCCATGATACTTATATCACAGACATCCTGGTTTTGTTGTGCTGGTAGCTGGATTGCTAAACAAATATTTATTCAGCTGAAACAGGCTGTAGTCTCAGCCTAATTAGAATTCTGTCTCTTCCACATTCTTTAGGTGAAAACAACCTATTTCCCACATTGGTGAGCAACACTTTTTGCCTCTCCATTGCACCTAAAGTACTTCTGAGGTCAGGCCTTTGTTCTCAGCTTCCTACCATAAAGTTGCAGAAACTGGATTTGGTTAAAGACTTTATTCCTGGTTTGCCACAAAACAAGTCACAGTTGGCATGAAAAGTAATGCCTCCATCTTATTGTATTCTAAAAATGGAGACATTACATAACAACCACTACCAGTCATTTCTCCATCAATGAAGGCAGAATTTGGCATCAGGTTGTCTTTGAACATCTTGACTTGGCATACATTCCTGTGATACACACCTGTGCCTATTTCTGCACAATGTTAAACATGCGTAACAGGGACTAATGTGTACACCTATGGGTTGGGCAAAAATGTGTTAACATTATGTTACTGAGGATTTAAAAAATCCAGGAATCTAAAGGATATTTAGAGGGCCCATATTCTAAAATATGAAGTACTGAAAACACTGTACTATCCCACAGTAAGAACACTCAGTATCCCTAATGATGGGGCAGGATGAATCTCTTCCCATTCAAAGCAATTGCAGACATATGCTTTAAGAGTGCATAAAGGGGTTGGTTCTTGCTGACCCAGTCCTGGACACTGTGAAACAGAGCACATTCTCTGAAGAGGACTTTTGACAAGTTGAGTCTTTTAGAATGAAATAATAGAACCTGATTCTTAGAGTTCTACTAAACAGAGAGGCAAGCCACTTTTATTTCCTCTGTATCCTTCCCACCACAAAAATCCAGCAGCCTGTCAGCGGGAGCAGGTTTGCAAAACCAAACCTAGAGACCATAGTTCTATTTCGAGAACTACATTTATCCTAGGCTTCTATCTGATCTGGATTACACTATCTGTTCTTCTTATCTTCAGTTGGCTTGGTTGGCAACCTTCAGTCTCAAAAAACCATGGTGTAAGCCTCTAGCATCCGGTATCCCAGGCAGTCTACCATCCAAGTACTAACCAGGCCTGACCCTGCTTAGCTTCCAAGATCAGATGAGATCAGGCATCTGCAGTTGGCTTGCATGTTGATTTAAGGCTTGCTCCCTGATAGATTAACACACAACTCTCCTGCATTCCTACTGGGCAAAAGCAGAGATGGAAAGATTTCAAGATTCCCTTGGTTGTTTACTTGTCAAGGGGAGTGAGCAGAGGATAGAAATCAAAGGGTTTGTTTCTTAGATAATGTTTTTTTATATTTGGAAAAGCTGCTGTCAAGGAAAAACTCGATGAACTCCCAAGAACCTGAAATATCACTAGGAGCCATTTCATATCATCAGTGGCAGCCAAGGATTAACAAGGTTAACAGCTATGTAAATAACGAAGATTAAAAAGGAAGCATACAGCGCTCTAGTGAATACACAGAGGACGCCACCTTAGCTGCCCTAATTAACATTTATAAGCTGTCTATGAGCCCATGCAGGAAATTGGGGTCTGACCAAGGGATTCATTGAAACCAGCTTCAGTGCAATGATGTGTGTTTTCTTTTCAAGTGGTAGGAAGAGGTAATGAAAATGCTCCAGCCCCATCTCTGACCACTTCTATAAGCAGAATTTTTAGCAGGCTTTGTTTAGTCCTTACAGCTGATTTTCAGAATTTCTGAAAGGGATAAACTAGCATATAACAACTGGTATAATTGGTGTGTGAGTGACTTCATTCACACACATTCCATACAGATAAGCACCCAAAACATACAGATAAATAAAATGCAAGGTAACTGGGAGTAACTGTCACCAGATTCAGAAACTGAGACGTGTATCTAATTCAGGTATCTAATTCAGGTATCTAACGATTTTGGATGATAAAAGCTCTTCTTGAACCATGGCTTCTGCTCCTCCACACATTCAATAAATGCGCTCGAGGATTGGTATCCTGGCAGAAGGCTCCATCCTTTTGATCTGCTCACATTGATTAAAGCCTCTACAGGGCTTCTATTTGTACATTCATTTGGCTTTGTACACACAAACAGGAACCCTGAAAAAGCAGGATTCTTAATCATGTAGAGTGCTTTCTCCACATACAGCTGCCCTATTGAAATGCTTAATGGACATAGGTGACAGTCAGGCAACACCATCACCTAAGCACATCCATTGACTAAGGATATCTGAAAAGGGCTTGTTCAGCCATAACTTACCTGGTCAGAAGCTGGGAGGGTCTGAAGGCAAGCTGAGCAGGTGCTTATCTAAGCTTACTTCAGCTGACACAAATGAGCATTTATGGGAAACACCTGGAAGAGCAGGGAGGCGGCAGGAAGGGACTGGGGGAAAGCCAGTTGCAAAAGAGCCTGCCTGCCTGTGATGAGGAAGCTTTGGGGGGAAGGAGCTGAGAGGGGCATGAGGGGTTGGGCTCTAGCCACCATCTCCCTGGGCGGCCTCCTGAATCCCCATAGTGGAGAAGGAGACAGGGTGCGTCAGCCTACTTCCCAACCCAGCTCTGAGGTAGTACTAATGGTCCTGCTTGCTCCACAGTGGTTTCCCACCCTGTTCAGTCTTGAAGGAGGCACATCAGTGGTTTTGAACCACTGGTATCTGATAATACCAGTAACATACCCTTACAGGGCTAAAACGTCATAATTTCAGTCTGTATAGATGACCCACATACTTCTTAGAGCTGCTCAGACACAAATAAGTGTAGGATAGATGTCAAGATGGCATAAAATTCAGGACAGTGGCTTTGGGCTCCGTCACACTGATGCAGATCTATGATTCTGGTTACTGATTACTGGTGGCTCTCCAGTCTTACCTATCAACTGTGACAAGTTTTCAAGTAGTTGGAGGCTTTTTGTGGGTAACGATGCTTCTGGATAACTAAGGACAAGCCAAAGAAACTGTAAAAACAAAGTAACACTTGTTTCATAAATACAAAGCATACAGCTAGGTATTTAAAAATGAACATAAAATAGCATTCTAAGCCGGGGTCTCCAAACCCTGGCCTGGGGACCAGATGCAGCCCACAGCAAGCCTCTATCCAGCCTGCGACCAGCCTCTTGTCCCCTGAAAGCCTCTGGCCCACTCGACTGAACATGACCAGAGCTGTGCTCTGATTGCATCTGGAGGATGTTCTGAGGGCCGGAGAGGTTGAGTGAATGAGCCCACTCATTCATTTATTCATTCATCTAAGTTCCATCTCTAATTTATTTATTTAAATTTTATATCAGCACTGTGCCAGATATTTCATGCGGCCCTCTGGCCATAAAGTTTGGAGACCTCTGTTCTAAGCAGTACAGTGCCCTAGCTTGCATCTGAGTTGCTATAGCATGTGTGACCTAAAACCTAAGGCTATAAAAAGTTTGGAATCCAGGCAGGTGTAGGAAGACAAAGCTGCCTGACCTGCTGGAACTTCTTTTCTAGGGATTTTTTTTTTCCACTCAGAGTGATGTCAGAATTATACATGGCACGTAAACAACCACATATAGTATTTGTTCTGGGGTAGCCAGATAATTTGCACTTAGTGTGTAGGTGACACATATATCTTGTTAGGATCCTCTGGCAAAAGCAGAGACAAAGAGACTCATTTTTCTTTTAATCTCAGGATTACAATATTTTTAGAGGGTGGAGATCACCCTAATCCCCTAACTCCCAAACTGTGGTTCCCAAACTCTGAGCTGTGGCTCCCTGGGGAGCTGTGGAAACCAGCCACAGGATCCTTATGAAAAACCTGCCACCCTATACAATGTATAGGTCAAGGGAGCTGCCAGTCAAAAAAGTTTGGGGAGCACTGCCCTAACCAACCCACCAGAGTCAGTGAGAGCCAGCAATGCTGAGACAGTAAGGTCTGAATTGGGATTGTGAAAGCAAGTCCTTCATCAATTGCAGTCAAAACTTTTTAGACTCAAAAAACTCTTTAATGATTTTTAACATTCTTTCCATAGCAGTGTTTTATTGGGCTTGAAATTCTTTCCATTCTAAATCCTCACATACAGCTTTAGGATTGTTTTCCACCAGGGGTATAATGTCCAATAAGTGGAGCAGAAATTCTAAGCCTCTTTCATTCATGTGGGCCTTGAGTCTTCAAAGAAAAACATCTAGACTGTTCCTGTATTCACTCCTTTCATAGGTTTTCCTGCCCTTGCATCCTCTGAAGTTTCATCATTCACTCTTATGTTTTCCACTTCACTTTTTTCACCTCTCCATTTTTTTCTTCTGCTAAAGGGTCAGTCTGAAAGGTTCAGTCATCCTTTAAAGCATTAAGTGTGGGAATAAAGAGACAAAAAGGATTAATTTACCAGTTTGTTCATGTTAAATAAGTCCTCCTGCGTTTCTGTCATCTCTTGCAAAATCTTTGTATTTTTTTCATCCCATTCTGTGCACATCCAACCCTTTAGAATTTATTTCCCGTTTAAGATGAAAAAATATCGGTTATTGGAACAGAGACACAATGTTCTGTGTCCTCTGTTTCATACAACAGGCACTCTGAGAACCCTCTGTTAAATAGCAATTGAGTATGAAGATACCATCAGAACTTACAAGAAAATGAAGACTATATTCTGCTTTCCCTTTATCATTAACATCACACGCTCTTTGGTATATACAGGTCCAGCCTATTTATACACGAATTTTTTATACACGGATTTGACTCAACACGAATGGCCCCTGTAAATGAGAAGGAATGTGCTGATCCCTGGAGAAGGGGGAAAATGCAGCCCTTTAAGATCAGTTTTAAAAACTGAACAGTCCTTTAACAACAGCCTCCTTAATGAGGGGGGGGCAGCAGGCTAAGAATCCATCAATCCTTCTCTCTCCTTCGGACCCCTCCCTATCCTCCCCAACCCTCAGAAATGCCCCCTCCATCTCCAAAAGTCCCTCCCACCATCCTCTCCCACCCGGCCCCACCCCCTGCCACCTGGCATAAACTCAGCTGTATAGGCTGGCACAGGGAATGGATCTGGCACTGGCAAAGTGGTGCCCGTATTTGTGTCGGTGCCACTGCCTCCTGAGTAAGCACAAACTTGCCTTACAGCATGTTTGCAACACTCTGAGCTGGTGCAGGGAGGCCATCTCAGTGCAACATTAGGGTTGCGCTGTTAGGTACAGATGCATTTTATGCATTTTTAGGGATGCTTTCTGCAGTGGGCACAAGAGCACCCCTCTCTGCAAAGTCTTTCCCATATGTTTCTAAAACAGACCTTCACATCATTTCTTTATTCAGGCAAATCTGCTGCAGCTTTAGAAATGGTTCTGTGGCCTCCCAGCGAGGGTCTGGATTAGAACACAGAACAAAAAGGTGCATTGTTTAAAGACAACCCTCCTACTGACAAAATAAAGTCATAATTCTACTTTTTTGTTCTCTCATTTGGGACTGTGCAACTTCCCCAAAATATTTAATCCTGTGTCTTTTTGTTATTTTGTTTAACCGTATCTTTTAACCCTATCTTTTACTAATGCTGGAATTTCTTCCCCAGGAGATCAAAATAGATTTTAGCTTTTCCTGAAGCCATAATACTATCAACTGAACTATTTAACTGCTATTAAAGTAGCAGTTATGTCAGTCTTATTCTTATGAGAAGTCTACTCTCAATGGTTGTTTTTTCCACTCACAAGTTTATCCTTAGGCTGGAAGGGATGTTTTTACATACAGAAAGCTTGATTTGGTTCCATTGGGCTGTTTTTAATCACCAGAGTACAAAAATATGGTGTTAATAAATTGTTCAAATGCCTTTCTTTGTACTTAAGTTTCTGAAAAATAGTGTATTTTTAAAATTTCAGGGGCTTACTTCTAAATGACAGTGAGTGCTTGTTAAAATGTGTGTTTATATATATATATATATATATATATATATATATATATATATAGAGAGAGAGAGAGAGAGAGAGAGAGAGAGAGAGAGAGAGAGAGAGAGAGTTTTAATATGCATAATTACTTACAGCTTCATCTCCTTCCATGCTAAACAGTTTTTCATTCTTGTTGTCTCTGAAAAAACAAATGGAATGCAAGGTCATGACAAATTACTTGAACACGCAAAGGTCAGAAAGTGTAACGGTGCTATTTTAAAACTGGGCCCATTGCACTAAAAGGAGTTGGGGTTTCACTCATCATCTATAATTCCGTTCCCCCCCCCCCCATTTTAGGTAGCAAACTTCACTCCATTTAATTGGAGGTAAGCTTCTTTGAAACCAATGGGATTTTTCACCAAAAAATGTTCATTGGACAGCCTTATACAGTCTTTTGGCACTGGCAATGTAAACTACAACAAAAGTTACTTCCATGCAAACCTTACATAAATTCAGCGCTTGTTTGTTGATCTTTCCTCAAGACTCTCTGGTTTGGCTCATTTGCCTGAATCACTTGAAGCTATCGTTCCACACTGCTTCTGCTCTCTCTTCTTGTGGCCCTGGTGCGACCAGGGCCTTGCACTGCTGAAACACTAGTTCTCGCAGCGCAAGACCCTTTATGGTGGTGCAAAAGCCAAGCCACCATTGCACACTTTGTAGCTGCTGCCGAAAAGAGACAGTGACATGGCATGTGTAGCAACAACCCCTGAAGCAAATAAATTGTTCAAATGCCTTTCTTTGTACTTAAGGTTCTGAAAAATAGTGTATTTTTAAAATTTCAGGGGCTTACTTCTAAATGACAGTGAGTGCTTGTTAAAATGTGTGTGTGCGTGTGTGTGTGTTTAAATATATATACAGAGAGAGAGAGAGAGAGAGAGAGTTACCAGTCATCACTGGTAAGTTGGTGGCACAGGTGTGTCATGAAGTTGCATAGTTGAAGAGGGATCACAGCACTAAGTTTTTCAGGTGCCTGAAATGTGCCTTGCAAGTTGCCCTTCCCCCTCCCCTTTGGAGCTATTCCATTTGGTGAAAGGAAAATTTTCCTCAATTTTCCCCCTTGCTCACTAGAATGGCTCTGAAGGGGAGGGGGAGTTGCCACTTGCAAGGCATAGTTCTGGCACTTGCAAAACGTAGCGCTGTAACCCCTCCTCCAGCTACACTACTGATGTCGTGGACAGGGAGGGGGAGGGTAGGAGTGAGCAGGGGGAGGGAGGATGTGGAATTTGGCAGCACCAGATCCTACACTCTCTCAGGCTGCCCCAACCCCTTTTCTCTCCTCAAGCTTACACCAGCAAAATGGCTGGGTAGGTCCAAGAATACCTATAGGCAATGGGACAGCCTATAGGAAGGGTAAGTGCCTTAGGTGACCTTTGGGGAGAAAGGTGGAGTCTAAATCAAATAAATAAAAATAAGAGTAAAAAAATTTTTTTAAGGAAAATGTTTTGACTTACTTCTTGCTGGCTGACTGATCCCCCCCCCCCGATGCACTACACGTTTTGTCAGTACGTCTGCATTAGCGCCACTGGTGGGGGATAGGATTGGGCAGTTTAACACCTTGTATTTGGAATCATAGGGGTGGTGAGCAGATGGTCCTGCCTTTCAGTAGGGGGAAGACCACGGATTAGAGACCTAGAGTTTTGCAACAATGGAGGTGGTTCCATGCTCAGGTGAAATGCCACACAGCCTATGTGACATAGGTGAGTCATGATCAGTTCTGTCCTTTTATCACAAGGTACATTTTTGTTGCAGTGGAGCATCTGGAGATGGTGCCTGTTGTCAGTACAGGGATCTGAACTCTCCATGGACTGTGCAAGACCACTACATCCCAGCTCGGTTTACCACATAAGCTTATAGTAATTGCTACTGGTGTAGCATCTGTGCATGAATCAGTATTTCCAGTTTTCTGGAAAGTACTTCTTATGTACTAACACAGTGGCTCTTAAGGTAGAATTAGTAGAATACTTTTAAATCTTTCAGCTACAACCTTTAAAAAGATGGTTTTTTGTTGCTGTTGTTTTGTTCACCAAATGAAAGCATTCTTTGCATGTTAGATTTTTGCATTAGACCAGGGGTGCCCAAACCCTGGCCCTGGGGCCACTTGCGGCCCTCGAGGCCTCTCAATGTGGCCCTCAAGGAGCCCCCAGTCTCCAATGAGCCTCTGGTCCTCCGGAGATTTGTTGGAGCCCACACTGGCCCGACGCAACTGCTCTCAGCATGAGGGCAACTGTTTGACCTCTCGCATGAGCTGTGGGATGAGGGCTCCCTCCACTGCTTATTGTTTCACGTCTGTGATGCAGTAGCGGCAGCAAAGGAAAGGCCAGCCTTGCTTTGTGCCAGGCCTTTTATAGGCCTTGAGCTATTGCAAGACCTTCATTCATTCATATAAGTTCATCTTTAATATATTCATTTATGTAAACTTATGTAAATTTATTCAAATGTTAAATGTAAATTAATTCTTTCCCCCCCAGCCCCCGACACAGTGTCAGAGAGATGATGTGGCCCTCCTGCCAAAAACTTTGGACAACCCTGTATTAGACACTTGGCTTCAGTTTAGTATTTGTTTTTACTGTGATATTTTGTTCTTTCTCTCTGCCATTATAGTCTTCTTTCAGTATCGATGTTAGGCCATTATACTGACGGTAAATTTAAATTTAGTCAGAGACAAACTTGCCTTTATTCTTCAGCACAAGTTTGCTTGGTAAGTATCAAGGACTACATTTCAAAACTGTCTTCCAGTCTTCTACTTTAATCCCTAGCCAGAGAATAAACAGTCCCCATCAGGAAGATCTATCTCAATTCCTAATGTATTCTCAAAACTTCACACTTCAGATTAAAAAAGCTTTTTCTTTGTTCACTTTTCTTCAAACATATCTAACTATATGTTCCATACAGATAAACATTGTGACTGAAAGTAGCATTGTGAATGAACAATTGTGTGAGATTTTAGAATAGCGATAGGTAATAAAAAAAATTGCATTCAGTTAAAGAAATTAAAAATGCAAATCACACAATTTCAAAAGCTATTGATTCACATAATTAAAGAACAGGAAATCAAATAAGCTTTGTGTACTAATTAAATACATGTCTTCTTAATGTCTACTTAATTTTCTACTCGGTTGCTGATAACATTAGCAAATAAATGGAGCCTTGGAGACCAAGGTCTTTCAGAAAGAGAACTGATTTTGTATGTTTCCTTTTGAAATATTTCACTTTAGAAAGAATTAGGGGGATCAGAATGGACAGTTGACCTGCATACAGGCAATTGTAAATTACTCCACCTGATCTGTTTATGATCAACTCAAGGTACCACAAATTTATTAAAAATTCCTCACCATTCTATCCCAAAGAAAATTGTGGTTTGCAATATATTCTTACCTTGTCTAGGCTGCAATCCTATACACACTTTCCTGTGAATAACCAGGAATGAATGTAATGTGACTTACTTTTGAGTAGATGTGCATAGGATTGTGCTGGATATCATCAAAATAACTTCTTTGAGGTCATGTATATTGAGTGATAGTGACTTTCCCAATTTCAGTTAGTAAATATTATGGCTCATACTAGAGTTTTTTCATTCATACTCGATACCCTGGATGAGATCCAAAGAGCTACTGGTTCAAGAATGACCAGTGGAACTTTTCATTTGTTATTCTTTCAGCAGGTGGATCTCCATATTTTACTTCCCAAAAGTGGTTTTAGCCTTCTTCAGCAAGATTCTAACGCCAGAAAGAAAGAGGGGAGAGGAACAGCTACAACGAGGGGGCATTTGGAAAAGAGGACCAAGAGAAGGAGAAACATGGCTATTTTGAAGACAAATATTTGTGTTCTGTTATGAAATATATCAAGTAAAATAAAGACATTTGAAGCATATTCCTAATTCCAGAGAAAATATCACTTTGAAGGGAGTATCTAAGGCAAAAATCTGACCCTACATAACTGAAATGTCAGTTATGTAGCATAAACCTTTTTAGTCATGGCAGCTTTTATTATCTCATAGTCAAACTTTGCAGCAAGTTTATATTTCATAACTCTTGCTTTCTTTAGCAGTCTTTGATATTCAGAAGCTTATTCATCAGGAATGTGCTGATAGGCCAATACTTAGGAATAACAAGGAAATCATGCTCATGGATTCTTCCCACTCGGAAACCAAGAGGAAAGGCAACTCACAAGTATTAGAGAAGCCAGAACTTTCTTTTCTGGATTTTGGAACCCCACCTGCCACCCTACCTACTCCAGCAAGGCATCCATGAGCCAATGTTGTTTGTGCATTTGACCCTTTGCACAATGTTGTGCGTGCATTTGACTGTGCCAGAAGGCCTGAAGCACAGGACAGCAACACAGCTTTCCAGCCAAGGCTCTGGAACTTATGGTGGAAAACTTGAAGATCTGCCACCATAAACCCTGGTTAGGATTGGACTGTTACTTTCCAATAGAAACATGACACACATTCAACTGTAAGTCATTCAGCAACATATAATGTGGCATGTACATGTATATTTATGTGAGTGAGCTATAGCAGCCCAGACCTATGAAGAAATGGGCTGCCGGGCAGAGACCATTCCAACAGCAGAAGTGACTTCCACAGTTGTAAAATGGCCGCCAATGGCTGCATCAGCACTTTTTGGTGCAGCGGCATCAACACGGCTGGTGGAAGATACCACTGGCGCTTAAGACTATGAAATCATCCATGTCTGGAATTTCTACTTAGAATACATATATCTGCTTCAAAGGAACTCCCAGATATTATAATGGATCAAGACTCTATAATTTTAGTTATAATCATTTTTTAAAAAAATTATGTACTACTTTTCATTCATTATCTCAAAACCTGCAATAAAGGTTTTTTTTTTTTATCAGATCATGATCTGGAACTTGTTTTAAAGTTATTTAGTCCAAAATTATTATGGACACTGATACGGTGGCCTTCTCCACTGAGAGTTCTGGTCACATATGTTCACCACTACCATGGAGGCAGCCTAGCAAAGTCCCAAGAAATTGTCCCCAACTTATGCCCCATTACATCTTCTTTGTTACACCTGCTGCAGGAGCAGAATAGAAAGCCGACAAAGAATTTAAACCATTCTTTTCTTCAGTGATGTTTCAATAAACTTTCAGCCCACTGTGTACATTTTACCACCACGACTGGAAAGAAAGCCAGAGGACCATAAAACATGACAGAGTGCAGAATGTTTAATTGATTGCACTTCCAATAGGATTTGCAGGTCTTTGCTTGCTCCTTGTTTTCCTACCATCCATTTTATGGACCTTTTGCAATTCTTACTATCTTTGGGGAAAGTGTCAGAAGGGTTGTATAATAAACAAGCTAATGACTGAATGAGCAAATGCTGTGCAATACAGTTAGCTTGATGGAATGTTCTACTTCTTTTTCTTTAAAAACTCGCCAAAATTACAGAGATAATAAGAGGGAAGAAAAAAAAAATGCAGAGGTATGATGATTGGGTGCTGAGTGGGCTTCCAGGTCTAGAAGAAGGACTTTGAAGTAGTATGACCTACTTTTAAATGCATGAGGAATACAAGTCTTTGCGTGAGGTTAGAATTTGGCTACAATCTCTTTCTAAACTGTATTTTTTAGCCTTGGAAAGAACAGTGCTTGGGCACAGTGGCATAGCTAGGTCATTTGACACCCAGGGCCCATAAATTTTTGTCACTCCCATTTGACAAAATTAATTTCTCAGTCGGTAAGGTCACCCACCAGGATGGGAAGCAAAATTGGGCATCAGTTGGAATGGGAGCCCAGGGCTACTCAGCAGGTAGAACTGGGCTCCAAATCCAGATGGGAGTTCAGGCCTATCTGCCTAGAAGAGGGCCCCAGAGGGCAGTTGGAATGGGAGCTCAGGTCTACCTGGCAGGTAGATCGGGCTCCAAGCTCGTACAGGAGCCCAAGTCTATCCGCCCAGCAAACCATGCCCACAGAGGTCAAAGTTCAACCAGGATCCCAGGTCTACATGCCTGGTTGACCTGAGCTCAGGAGTTAAGGTAGTTCTCATGCACCCCTCAACATAAACAGTGTATCCACCCCTGGTGTCACCCCCCCAGGGTGTCACCTTGCTATCACCTTATTGGTTCCATGCTGTGTAATAATAACATCTCATTGGTTCTAATCAATCTCATTGGTCCATTCTGAGTTAAGGAAATTGTACTTTTTGTTACATAAGACAGTTGCATTTTGTTTTCTAGTTTATTGGCCATAACTTTTGACCATAACTTAGACTGGAGATATTTCACTCTGGTTTGTTACATTACATTCTGCTGTAAATCGAATGGTTTCTATAACATATATTATTCCTAACAATCACAATTTTAGCAATTTTGGTCCCTAGTGGTGTCATCCCCCCCCCCCGGGTGGCATCTGGAGCAGACCGCCCCTGCTAGCTACACCACTGGGCATACTGTCCAATCAGACACAGCAGGGTATGTTGCTATTTCCAATTTGTTTAATATTTTATGTTATTGAAGTATTTGGTAGAAATTGATCCAAAAAATCACCTCAGATAAACTCAGAAATAACCTGAGATCTTCTGAACAATGTTAGAAGAATTGGATCATTTTTCTGAGCAATCCAAGTTCTTGAAAAATGACCTCTTTTCTCCTGGATTATCTGGCAGGGACTAGCTCAGCCCCTCCCACCTTCTGGTTTCACCTGTGAAACATCTGTCTTTAGTCTCCATGTAAATTAATGGAAGCATAGAGCTCTGTTACAGTATAGGGGTTGGAGCCTGTAGTTCTTCCCTGGCTCTGATTTTAATTGAAGCCAAAGAAGAGTTTGGGGACTAGTAAAGTTCACCTGTCCTTTGAAACAGTCCCAGAAGTTCACTAAGAAGTACTTGAATTTCATTTCCAAGCCTGGTTTGGTAGAATTTTTCTTAATCTTCCTAAAACTCCTTGAGCTACAAATAGAAGTTGGAAAAATTAACAATGTATAGTACAATTTTTCTTATAGCTTGCCCTAATCTGGGGGATATACTGATATTAATCATTTGAATAAACTATTCAAACACTAGAGTAAATATTGCTTACTGTTACAATAGGAAGGTCTCAGTCTGGAGCACTGTACTGTTTACCATGGTGGATAATGGAGTGTAGATTTTTTGAGTCACCTTATGTATTTTTAGAAGTTGGCTATCATGAAGTAAAACAACATTTACTCTTGAGACTCAAGAAGATCAGATAAAGCCCATGTGATTTTCTAGACACATAATCTGATTACACATTGAACTGCACTTGCACAGTTCATTAGCAACACAGCAGGAAGTCCCACCACTGTTTTATCGGATTAGATTAACAGATTTTTCACTTGAACTCCCAGTAACCATCCTATCCCCTTCCTTACAAACATACCTCCCCCTTTTAATGAAGCCACTGAATCAGTCTGTGTATACAAGTATATGACTCATAACACAATCTAAAATTATACCAAGTTGTTTATTCTTCTGTTTCCACTTGGGATGTTGCTTTACTATTACCTGAGCACATGTTTAGTCAGATCCTCTTGTTTTTTTTTAGGGTCCACTTATTGAGAACAAACTGCACTGCGGCCCTGTGCTTAGGATGAGAGTGAGAGAGCCAAGTACGGTAGTCAGTACCAAGCCAGGGAACAATTTAATGGGAACATTTGCAAGCACCACAGTTCTGGAAAACTCTATAAAAATTCTGGATGTATTCATGACATTAAAAAAAAAGAGAGAGAAATAAGAATGTTGTGTTGAAAGCAATTTTTCTGTATTTGATTTTGCTCCCTTTTGGGGTCCAGACAAGGCAGAGTTCTGAAACTGTTATGAAACAGAGGCAACAATCCAACACACATTTTCCCAGGCATGACAGCCCAACCCCAACTAAATTCCCTTGCTGATGCAGCCACATCAACAGAGCATGAGTTATATCCTGGAGGCCTGCTCAAGGTAAGGGATCGTTTGTTCCCTTATCTTGGGGTAAGCCGCTGCTTCCCTGACAAGTCTACTTGGACCTGTGCCAGTGCTTTGGAGACACGTCTCCACGGATTAAGGCCTGGAACGGGGCTAGGATATTAGTGAAGCCACTGCCATTGATAACCACATCCTTCTCCACCTTCAATACACCCCTGTTCTTGCCCAATGCCCCATTCTTCCCCCTCTGTGTCCTTTTCTGCTCCTACCACCACCACCCGCGCCAGCTCACCAGTACTGGGGCATCTTCTCCCTGTGCTTGGCAGTGGCCTGGGATGCATGTGACAGCACATCACATTTTGTGATACTTAAAAGGACGCTAGACTGCTGGATCATGAGTTCTGGTGGCTCAGCAGCTTGTTAGGATTGGGCCCTAAATCTCATTCAACCTGATGGGGCTTGCATCTGAGTAGGCCTGCATAACTTTGCACTATGAGTCAAGGAAAGGGGGTCAGTTTATAAACCTGGAGTATCTATTTACTACCTTGATACACCACCTTCCTGCCAAAGCACTCAAAGTGCTTTACAGTTTAATAGCGTGCCTAAGAGTGCAATTCTATGCATGGCTTCTCAGTAAAACCTATTGAATTTAGTGGGATTTACCCCCTTGTACAGTTATATAGGGTCACAGCTTAAGAGTCACAGGAAAGAAAAAAAAAAGAAATCTGAGTGACAACAAAGAAAAACAAAAAGGGACAAGGAGGGAAGACCAAATTCAAGATCTCAGCTTGTCCATGTATCAGCTTGACCAAACGGTAGCATGGTCAACTGCAGGGGGCACTTCTGGGAGGTGTGGAATGAAGTGACAAGAGGTTCCAGCTGACCCAATGGAGAGCTCTCACACTGCTCACCTTTTCTTCTGATAGAGGAGGGATGGCCACTGATACTGGGAGGGGAAGATTCAAATAGTATCTGGCCCCATCTAAACTGATGGAAGAAGCCGCAATATCTCACCTCTCTTTCAGACACAGCCAGATGGAGATTTAGGGTGCAATCCTAACCCCTTATGTCAGTGCTTTCCAGCCCTGGCATAGTGGTGCCAATGGGACAAGTGCTGTATCTTGCAGCTGGGTGGCACTCATTGAGGCCTCCTCACCATAAGGGAATGTTTGTTCCCTTACCACGGAGCTGCACTGCCCTTATGTCACCCTTACGGAGATTTACTATCAATCCATACATTGCATTAACCATCACAGGGAAATTTTCTTCCCGTTAATGGATACTGCTTCCAGAGATTATTTCTTAGCTAATTACCCTGTAATAAGAACCTCAAATGAGAAGTTGATCATCTCATAGTGCACTGAAAATAGGCATGGCATGTTGATCTAAAATTAGCTGTCACATACCCATTTTCATTTCTTTGTTTGAGGAGGGAGGTGAAGGTAGAAAATCAACTGCCCCAAATTTTATGTGTCTGTGTACAAGTAAATTATCCCTTATCTGGTCATTCAAAATCCAGACTTCCGAAATCCAGATATTTTTGTCCAAAATTTGTTTTCTGTAGCAGAAACACTAGAAGATCTTGTGCTCATTCCCACATACAGAGGCAGGTACAGGGTGTAAGTTCTGTTGTCTGCTCTGCGTTGTGTACTTGTACAGATATTGTTTTAAAAAAGTCAAAGAGGCTTGCAGACACCCGCATGGGTGAAAAGAGCAAGAGGAAACATTTCTCATTATATTTATGCAATTATTCTGAAATCCAAACAAATCTGAAATCTAGACACCTTCGTGTCTCAAGCAGTCCAGATAAGGGATACTTAACTTGTACCAAAAAAAAAATGTGGAACTTGTCTGTTGGTTGTCAATAATATCTTGTTAGCAGATATATTGGCTGCAGCTTTCCAATACACGCAGTGATTTATGAAAATGGAACAGAGTTCTGATGTTGTAAATGGCTTTATGGCAGGAATGGCATCAGAGGTTCACCTCTGTCACCAGCTATCTGCTGGAGTATAGGTAAGCAGGCATGAGAGGCGGCAGTGGGAGGAATGGAGCCAGAATGGGGAGGAATGGGAGGGTTTTTGGAGTGGGGAGGGGAAAGGGCAGGAGGCAGAATGGGGAGAAAGGGAGTGAATCTTGGAAGCAGTGACTTGTATCAGGATCCCATCCATGCTCTCTTCCCTTTCCCTTACTCTCCTCGGACTTGCTCCAGCAAATGAGCTGGCATGGATCCAAGGATACCCATGGGAAGAAGTGGAGGCTTACTTTGAAGAAGGCTCTGTAACTGCCCCCACCACCACTGGAAGTAGCACATGACCAGTTGGCACAACTGTATTGGCGCTGGGGGTGTTTGTAGGATGGGGCTCTGAGTCCTTAAAAAAAAAAATCAAACTGCTTCTGTTTTTTGTTCACTTGTTTAAGGGGACATCAGATGGTTTTGATAAAATGTGCAAGAGATCAAACTGTTCCCAAAAAGGATAAAGGGTTTACAACATACAGTGTAATTATATACTACAAAAACTCACAAACATCACACAGCATTTGGTCCTAGAAAGAGTTTGAATCCTGTCAAAACAGAAGTTTTTGTTCTTCCAAATTCTTTTTAACCCCAAAGGGAGCTCTTCCCGATAGACTTTTCAAATGGAAAACATGCACACTCTCAAGGGTCTACTGCCAGACAAGTTTGCTTACAAAGACTTTGGAACATTTCAAATGTTGATATTTATCACAAACATGGTACATGTGCTGCAGGGTGTCTATCCCAGCATGTGATTGCCATTTGCATTCAAAACCCCACAGGATCTTGAGTGTGGAATTTTTTATTTTATTTTTTCCCTTTTTTAAAGGCTTGAGGGAAACAGATGTCTACAAAGGTGACAACCATTGTTTATCCAAGAGAGTTTCGCCAGATCCATATGCAGCAGGGTTAAGATACCTCTGCTCAAGCTATGTAACTCGATCTGTAATTAACTTCTGAACCCATATGGCCTCTTCCTGACCATGCTGGGAAGAAAAAACATGCTTGAATTCACGTTCATACTGAAGGCTGAGTCCCAGCTGGCTACAGAATGTCAATGCATTCTCAAGATTCTTTTTCTTGTCTTTTTTTCACAAAGGAGAATATTTGCTTTTGCACCATCAACTAATTAATTAGTTGCATCATCTTCTCAAAGGGCAGGAAAGAGCAGCTACGACTGCATACTATGGGTGCCGTGGCAGCCGCTGAAGTCTCCATGGAGGAAGAGGACATTCATTCATTCACTGGGTAAGGGTGCAGGCTCTGCAATGGGTCTCCTCCAGTCTGCGTCAGCTATTTTGGAGGAGGTCTGTGTCAGACTTTTCAGCCCAACATGGAACATTGGAATCCCATGGAGTCCCACTCTGGCTCCTCCCCCCGCCACAGACAAACCTTATCATCACCTGGAGCTCTTCCCTTGCTCCAGCTGGGGTCCATCCGGTGCTGGGCTCAGTGCCGACTGGGGAACCAAACACAAAATGGTGGTTTGCAGATGGAAGCAATTATCTGTTGCTCATCCTGAACCATACGCAGGAGCAACTTGCAGAGGTGTCACTAGGGTTTGTGTCACCTGGTACAAGAGCTGATGTGTCACCATCATGATGGACCTCCTCCCATATCAGACCATACAGAATAAATTACAATATCATATGCACAGCCTAAATGTAGTAGCATCACTAAAGTTGGTGTAGATTCCATTAACTTTATTTATTTATTTATTTATTTTACTTACTTACTTACTTATAGCCCAATCCTGAGCTCAGCACTCCAGCTTTCCACCGGAGCGCACTGTCACGAATGTGCCATAAGACACATCTGCGAGGCTTACCACCAGGCCAGCACCCGTGATGGGCCAGCGATGGCCATCGCTGGGCACCGTCCTCTGCTGCTTCGTCCTCCGCTGCTTATGGACCATCCTCTGCTCCGTCCTCTCATGAACCGCCGAGCTGCGGCACAGAAAGCGGGGCTGGGGAGGAGGGCAGGGAGGAGGCATTCAGGGGAGGGGGGAGGCAGGCGGAGGGCGGAGAGAGTGCCATAAGACACGTCTGCGAGGCTTACCACCAGGCCAGCGCCCGTGCTAGCCCAGCACTGGCCGGTGCTGGGCTAGTGTTGGGCAGGCACCCATCCTCCGCTGCTCGGCGGTCTCACGGACCGCCAAGCTGCAGCATGGAAAGTGGGCATTCCGGGGAGGGGGGAAACAGGGAGGAGGTGTGACAGGGAGGTGGGAGGCAGAGAAAGGGCAGGTGGGAGCCGTGCCAGGGGGAGGGAAGGAGGCTGGTCCCGTGGAGCTCTGCTCTACTGGATCCAAGGTGTTTGTGTGGGGCTTGGCGCCCTACATGAACGCCTTTACCTTACCACCAACCTTTTGGTCGGCGATAAAGTGAGTAACCCCATTCTGGGGCTGCTTCCCTCACCTGGGAGAAGGGGACGAAAATCCCCATTCCCCCAAGGCACAGCCCATGGCAGGCTGAGGTGCACAGGATGTGGTGGGAGTCGTTCTTGGCGCCGCTGCAGCTGCGCACCCTGGTCAGCTCAGGATTGGGCTGTTACTTACTTACTTACTTACTTACTTACCTATATGACAGTACAGCTCACCTAACAAATCAATAACCAACAAGGAAACCAGTGGCCAACTTCATGGCACAATCAAATAAGAGTTCTAGTATGAGCTCTGATACGTGGAAATGAGAGATGACTCATACTAGCACCTTATAGGTTCCCTACTGTGTCATAATAACATTATTGACTCTCGGAACAATCAGTCTCATTGGTCAGTTTTGAGTTAAGAAAATTCACTTTTTATTACATAAAGCAGTTGTCACATAATGAGAGGTTCATTTCCTGGGTTTCGAGACCGCATGCACTGAGGCTAGATTTTTAACCTGATATTTTGCCCTATACTCTGTAGAGCATTGTCAAGGGACTAAAAATAGAAAACCTGGAAAATGAAAAGCATTCCATTATGTGATAGTTCCAGCCACAGAAGCCTTAGTTCCTATAAAGCAGTTGTGTTTTCCTTTTCTGGTTATTTGGCCAAACTATTTGACAGAATACAGATATTTCAATGTGGTTTGTTTCATTGCATTCTGCATGAAATCAAGCACTGAATGATATAACATGATGGTATTGTTTGAAAATACTTATTCACTATTTTCACCAGTCTCTGGTGTGTCAACCCCCATGAGTGCATCACCCGGTGTGGTCTGCACCCCTTAGTGACACTGCTGGTAATTTGTATATGACATCTGCATTGATCTGCCTATCAAGGATCCCAGCACAAAGCTTGGACCTAAGAAAACGTTATGAAGAGTGGTGGGGAAAATAGATATAGGCATCATCACCATTTTAATACCAGACGTGCAGAAATCAAAAGACCTGGATGAGTGGAGGCTAGAGGGCCCTCCTCCTGCCAATACATAGTTTCTTCTGGAATTGCGACATTGTGAAAACCAGCCATTTCAAACTGACAGTGCCAGCGCAAAGGATCTTGCAAGCTGGGTGTAGAAACTGGTAATCACTGGAACACTGAAATGACAAGCCAGGTTCTTTGGCAAAGGATCTAAGTGGGACAAAGAAAGCTGAAGGCTCTGCAGTCAAAACGGCACTTGCCACTTCTTTTTATCTGTTCCACGTTGTCCATTGATGGGAATCTTGGGTTTTGCTTTGATGAAAAGCAGATGCTGGAGTCAGATGTTTGAAGCTCAAAGGAATGAAATGCACACTTATGAAAGGCTTCCCTTTTAGGCAACTGGGGCAACAAGCACAAGGGCTGGCTGGTTGGCTGCAACTGCAAACTGAACAGCAGCATCCACACATTTGAATCAGGTTAGCTCAGAACTTTTACAGCTCTTAGGGACTGAATTGAGCAACTGGCCACCTCGTTGTCATAGGCATCCTGGGGAGAGCCAGACCCTGTATCTTTAATATACATGTAGATGTGGGAATTTAAATTAGGGATGCTAACAAAATCCAGGCTTTCAAGACTACTAAATACCTATGCTGCGTCTAGCATGGACACAGCATGTCTCTGCCTGGACATCTAGGCCATTTGTATGTCCTCAACATCATGGCCACACAAAAAGGTAGCACTCTAAAGACTCCTGAGTATACTACAGCCTGCACTCCAGGAGTCGGATGCTCCCTCTGGCCTCTGTGCAGCTGCCAAGGTCACAGGGATGAGGATGGTCAATTCCTGCAGCTTGCTCAGCAGCCTAGGTACTTAGCATGTTAGAATAGCAAAGGACACTTCTGAGAAACTCATAGATTAGTTGGGACCATCCAGGAACTTACAGCCCAGTCCTATCAAACTTCTCATGCAGTGATACATTGGCACAGGCACAGCTTCCATTGCATCCTGCAGGGGAGTTTTGGCTGCTGGAGGACTCTTCAGGATAAGGGGATTTTTGTCACTTGGGGTAAAAGGATCAGACCTAGGAAGAGGGTTGGAATTCAGTGTGTGCTGCCTCCACTGAACCTGCCCCCCTCCTGGGCCTGATCTACCCACCTCCCCACCCCCATCACCACCCTGTTCCACCCACTCCCTGCCCCTTTCAATCCTTTCCTCCCATCAACCCCCTGTGCTGGCTTGGCTGCCAGCCCACACACACTGGCCTAGTTGCATTTGCGATACCCAGAAAGGAGATCAGTCTTTTGGGTTCTGCAGTCATTTGCAGAAAGGAGTCTTTCAAATAAATTGCTAACTGCCAGTTCTGAGATCTTGGTTGTTACTGTTTTAGAAGTTTAAAAAAAAATGCAGCTGTCCACCTTGCCCACCTACTGCCCCTTCACCAATCCTTATCTGTGGTCTCATGCAAAAGCAAAGCCTGGCTTGCTTCAGAAGAGGGGGAGGTAGGCTAATGAAGAGGCAGGCTAGACAAGCTTAACCACTTGGATGTGCAGCAGCTACATAATATCTTGCGACTTCTGCACTTTTAGGAGGACAAGCACATTCTCTGTGTTGACGATAGCTGCCAATTAGACACTCAGTCAATTTCAGCAGGCATGAAACATTGATGGAACTGTGTAAAGCCAATGGGCTGGTTACCAGACCGCCAGCTGACTGAAGCTCAAAGGACTCGTCCTGACCCAGATTCTTTTCTTAATTCTCACAGCATCTTCAAGTTGTTAAATTTCTCATGTTCATGGCTTTCAGTCAGCAATTGGCGAGTTTGTGGCTTCATGTGTTAGATTCATCAGTCTCTCTGAATTATTTCTGAAGTTCTTGGGAAAGTGAAATGGAGATGGCTGTTAGCATTCCTAAGGATGTTCTACGCTTTTCGTCAAGAGCACAACACCACCAGTTACTTAGCCAATTAGGCCTGCTTAACAATAACACAGGGGCACAAATGATAGTGTTTCACTGTGTATTCATTTTGCAAACAAACCCCATGCCAACTGCTTTGCTTTATATCCTTGGAAATACAGAATAGCCAGGCCTTGAGAAATAGCATGGTCATACTGAAGTCTGTCAGCCAGCTTAACGTTGGGCTGTTGGTTTCTCTTGGAGCCAAATGATATGTTGCATGAAATGCATTGTTTGGCGAAGGCTGCTGATTTTTTTTTTTTTAAGGTGAATTGCAAGGATCCAGATTGGGACCATGGGATAGGTAGGTTCCCCTGCCATAGTCCTGATCCAGACCAGACCTCCTGCATCTTTTCTTTGTCCTGAGAGAAACTGGCACCAATCTGGGGGATATGGATCAAGATGATGACAGGGGCCAAGATTAAAGGGTTATTTGTGCTGGGGGAACATTAGGAAAGTCTGGCACCTTCCTCTAATTTCAGCAGTGCAAAAGCCTTGCATTCATGGAGAAAGTGGTGGGGCAGTGGGCTGGCACCTGTTCAGTGGGAAGTATGAATGGAACATTCAGAGCACACAGCTGTATGTGCACAGGCTCTTCCACGCAACCTGGGAACTCACTCTGTCCGGGCTCCTGATCATAAATACACAGCCTACATATGTCCAGCTGTTTGTACATAGAGCTCCACTGAAGGAGTAGGACCACAGGCACAATTCCACTACCCCTCTCCCACCACCATGAGTTCAGTGCATTCAGTTTGAAAACTGTGTTTCTATAAAATTGTGTTAAATCAATGATTTACAAGTTTCACACATGTACGTTATATTCCGGTCAGCCATCTACTTGAAGAGAGAGTGTTACCAGACCTTTCTCCACAGGGACCCCCAGGAAAACCTGTTGCCACAATTACCCTTCCATCTCCACAGACATCTTGCCTCTGGACTGGGAACTGGGGCAAGGGAGCTGATATTCTTTACTGATTAGCACTTGTCCCTGGGGCCAATACATTCTTCTGTGTATTAGAACATCATAGATAATACCTGTGGTTTTTCCAAGCACTGCATATTCAATGTCACAAGCTATGCTGATGACTTTGTTGGTGAATGGAGGCACACAATAAATGACACACACACCCCTGACACACATTCCCATTGCCTGTGGACATTCCAAGATAAGGACTGTGATGAGACAGTAATTCAAGGAGATGGCAGCGGCTGACTTGGACTGGCTTACAATCATAGGCTGTCATGGAAGGATCAGTATTCTTGCCAAGTCTTGGAATCCATTGTTCTTCTCTCTCTTCATCACTGTTCAAAGCCAATAAAACTCCTACCTCTCTCCTTCTCCCTTCGGGCAGCAACAGTTACATTGCAAATACACTCAGCTCCTGGCTTTTGCTGTCCATTGCAGCATTAGAATAAGGAAGTTAGAGCTTGCCATCCCAAGAACGGGGGTGGGGGGTTAACAATGTTAATGACATAAAATGTACAGCAGAGTTAATCTGGAATCTGCAACAAACTAAGGGCACACTGCTGGGAGGTGCGAGATTCACCAAATTCTATCAAAAGCATTGATTCCAAGTCACAGTGTCACCAGGTCTTATCATTTAGTGTGCCAAAACAAAACAAAACCCAACTAAGTTCTGGTCTCAGAATCATGTAAAGCAGGGGTGCTCAATAGGTGGATCGCGATCTACCGGTAGATCGTGAGACAAAATGAGTAGATCGCAGAGCCCTGTCTCTCCAAACTGTTAATATGTCAGTTTCGTCAAGTGACTAGACGAAACTGACATATTTAGCTGACACTAAACTGACACTGAAACTGACACTTTAGCTGCTCTTCAGGCATGCAGCAACAAAACTGATGAAACTGACTAGACTCCAGCAGGGGCTCCATACATTAAAGGGGGTGTCTGTCAGATGCTTCCTTCCCCCCTGGTAGATCTCTGGGCCTTGCTGGGTTTCAAAGTAGCTCTTGAGCCAAAAAAGTGTGAGCACCCCTGATGTAAAGCATAAAAACATGCAGAAAGCCTGCCTATGTAAACCGCCTTGAATAAAGTCTTGAATAAAGACCAAGAAAGGCAGTATATAAATACCTATTATTATATTATTGTTATTATTATGCAGAAGTTTCTACAACTGGTTCTATCTGCAATATTTGGAATTTTAGCATTTTGAACATTTTGCCCAGGGTAGAGACAAAGGGACGATTATCCTGCTTTATTTTACATAAATTTTTAAACCTATACTTATTGCAAATTTTTAATTTACTTAATTGATTGATTTCATTTTATTGTATGGGGATGTGTTAAACATTTTCCTATGGCAGAAAATGTACAAATCATAAATGTAACAGGAGGGATAATAGATTCTCTTTGGGGATCTTGAGGTAAACAAGTCCAAATGAATAGGATATTGCAAGGTCTCTGAATGTTTAAAGTAAGCATTCAGGTTGGTAAAAAATGGGGCAAAATCATAAGAACTGAAACCTTTAAAAAAGAATTTGGCTTACCTTGGAGTTCTAGATGAAACCGAAGATGGACATAACTCCTTAACTGTAACTTCCTGTTTCAGTAAAGAAGATTCCAGCATCTATCCATTACCATGCATTCCCCAAATAAATACAGCTGACAACAGGTATGGAATTAAAATGGGCTACTTTATTGAATAGAAAACATTGCAACAGGGCAACAAAAGGGGTAAACGAAACCCAACCCAAGTGCGGGATTCTATGTGGAGGAAACGACCCTAGCTGTCTTCGTCCCCCTAATCTCATAGGGCGTCCACCTGACTCCAGGTGTAACTCAATTGTTATTAAGCCCACCTCTCAATGTTGCCTAAAGAGGGTAAGTCAGGCGAACTGCTATGCCTTCAGGTCACCCCTGCAAGGCCCCCAGGTTCAGACAAGGGGCTAGCCAGCCTGCCTCCTCGAGCTGGTCAGGCATCATGGGAGCAGTTCTGGTTCACCCCCTGTCCTTGCTGACTTTGATTGGACACCGAGAAGGTCTTCTGCCCACCCACCCCACACTTCTACCGCCAGTGACCAGGGCGTTAAATACCTATATCATAACCCAAACCTGCTCCACAGTCAGTCTGAGGTAGGCGAACAAACCACCCTTAGAGCCAATTTAGATGGTGATTAAAAATTCCTACCCAGCCCTCAGAGAGCAACCAGCTAATCCCAGACTAGCTACAGGGTAGGCGGGCGGGTGGGGGTCGCTCATCAGGAATGGACTGAGCTCCTCAAGTGCACGTGCGCCTGAGCAGCTCTCCCATCCCACCTTCCTTTTGGTTGGCAGCCAATCAGCTGGCAGCAAATACCTGCTGCTGGCTGAAGGAGGGGAAAGCCCTGGCAATACTTGCTAGCGCGCCAGGGAGGCACGCTAGCAGCCTTTCAGTACATCATACTCAGAGGGAAGATGGGCTCAAATAGTAGTGATAAAAGAGGTCCTAAGCACTGGCTAAAATGGGGTAAAGTGTGACAAACGGGCAGTGGACTAAACAGCATACAAAGAATTATGTCCTTTTAGATAGTTCCACTAGTAATTGTTGATTTAACTAGTGCTGGAAGGGTACTGCATATTCTTCCTAAACTCTATTTAGCAACAAGGACACTTTTGTCTTGCATGGCATATTACCATGAGAAGCTCTTCAGGAAGGAGGATTGATATTTGTTTATCTAGAACATCCCTTGAAGCAGAATAAGACAAATAAAGGACTCTCTATTCTGACAGCAAAATACCAACACACCATATTTTGAGACTATGATACCAAACACAGTTGCACAGACAGTGACAGCATGATTGTCTTTGAAAGAGTAAGAACCAATTCAAATTTTCCAGCATCAAATTTCAGGCCTTGGCTAAGTACCAAGACTGGCCATGATGGGGTGGTCCGGTTTTGGTTCAGACAAGTGAAGAATCAGAAGGCCAGAGCCAGCAGGCCTGAATGATAATGAGCCAAAGTCAGGGTCCAATCCTGTCCAATTTTCCAGTACCTGTGAAGCCATGCCAATGTGGCATGAGCTGCATCCTGTGATGTGGAGGCAGTCATAGAGGCCTCCCCTTACCTCGGTGCTGCACTGTGGCTGCACCAGTGCTGGAAAGTTGGATAGGATTGGCCCATAAGAACATAAGAACATAAGAACAGCCCCACTGGATCAGGCCATAGGCCCATCTAGTCCAGCTTCCTGTATCTCACAGCAGCCCACCAAATGCCCCAGGGAGCACACCAGATAACAAGAGACCTCATCCTGGTGCCCTCCCTTGCATCTGGCATTCTGACATAACCCATTTCTAAAATCAGGAGGTTGCGCATACACATCATGGCTTGTACCCCATAATGGATTTTTCCTCCAGAAACTTGTACAATCCCCTTTTAAAGGCGTCTAGGTTAGACGCCAGCACCACATCCTGTGGCAAGGAGTTCCACAGACCGACCACACGCTGGGTAAAGAAATATTTTCTTTTATCTGCCCTAACCCGCCCAACACTCAATTTTAGTGGATGTCCCCTGGTTCTGGTATTATGTGAGAGTGTAAAGAGCATCTCCCTATCCACTCTGTGCATGACCTGCATAATTTTGTATGTCTCAATCATGTCCCCCCTCAGGTGTCTCTTTTCTAGGCTGAAGAGGCCCAAACGCCATAGCCTTTCCTCATAAGGAAGGTGCCCCAGCCCCGTAATCATCTTAGTCGCTCTCCTTTGCACCCTCCGATACCAGATAACTCAGGTGAAGCAGACGTGGCCTGAACCACGTGGCCACATTATCAGGTCATGAGGGAGGTGAGGCAGGGCAAAGTGCACTGATTGGGCCCTAAGTATTCCAACATGAGGAGTTTTTCAAAGGAGAAGGCAGAGACCACAATCCAATCTGAGTTACATTATCTATTATTTTCTTTTTAATAGGGTACATTATATCAATTTAGCCCTACTCTATAAAATGTTTTTTAAAATCCTATTTCCACCTATGGGATAGTGAACTCTGGATGGTCATTTAAATGTGCGATCTTTATAGCTTAATAATATGACAGAGCACATAAAATTTCAGAAGGACATTCATTAAGGACCCCAGCAGTGTCTTTTCTAGTGACTGTCTACTGGTGTTGCATCTTTTTAGATTGTGAGCCCTTTTGGGACAGGGAGCCATTAGTTGTTTGTTTGATTTTCTCTGTAAACCGCTTTGTGATCTTTGGTTGAAAAGTGGTATATAAATACTGTTAATAATAATAATAATAATAATAATAATTTAAAAATTGTTCACAGCTGTCCATGAACACAGAAGAAACATCCACATTTCTAACTTCTATCTTTATTTTGTAGACACCATCAAAGCTGACTTCCTTCAGCTCCCAGGAGGGGACTTGTGAGAAGCATGGCGCTGGTCCATGTTTTCCCCTAAGGATTCCCTCATTATACTTGCACACATAACAACACATTCTGGTTTCTTTTCTCTGGGGGTGGAAATGCCACTATTGATGTAGCATTTGCAAATCATAGAAAATAAGTGGATACAATATTTTATGCAGAATGCTGCCTAGATGAAGTCAGGGAGTTCTAACAGATGGTTTTGCCTTTTCCAGATGCAATTTTGACTCATCTTTGAAGATAAGCCAACAGCAGATGTACCACTGACAAGCAGAGCAGAGCAAAGGCTTTCTGAATTTTGAGTCACGGTAAACCAAATGGAGCTAATTTTGCTCCTATTCTCAGTTTCTTTCATTGTGTCATACAGGCATGATGATATACATCATATCAGGAATTGCAACATATGCCACCATAAGACTATGTGAGGGCTAACTTTAAAGGCAGGGCAGCTGTGTTTTTGGTTAACCAATGAATTACTGTACAACCCTCCAATTGTCATCATTCTGTAGCCTGACAAAATGGGTTCAGTTCACAGCATTTCAGCTAAAAGGTATTTAAAATGGTTCTTCCAGCTATGTCTCTTCAAGTGCTGTTGTTGAATATTCATTATATCTTCAAAATTCCCAATAATCAACAGCCCAATCCTAACGAACTTTCCAGTGCCGATGCAGCTGTGCCAACAGGGTGCGCCCAGCATCCTGGGGGTGGGGGGCAGTTACAAAGTCCTCCTCTAGGTAAGGGAATGTTTGTTCCCTTACATCAGTCTTCCCTGCAGCTGCATCAGCACTGGAAAGTTGGTTAGAACGGGGTTTTAAAGCATTTCTTTTCAGGTGTTAACAGGTGTGCTCTAGGACATGCATTAACATGCACACATTTCCCTAGACGTGTGCATGAGAGTTCTTTGACTCTTGGCTTGTGGCACAACCATGTTGTGTAGTGGCAATGAAGAGATTAAAAGAAGTGGCAGAAGTCAAGAGTAACTGAAACAAGGTTTGTTTAGAGATTAATTGCAACAGTAAGGTGGGATAAAAGCAGTAAAATTAAGTGGAATGCAATACTGTTTCAATTGAACAAGCAGAGAGATCCCTATGCTTGCAACTGTCCAGCACTAACCCTGTTCTCACTAACTAGCTGCCCCCTCCAACATTCCAAAGCATTGGTTTTTACTAGTGTAGTACTTGCCAGATCCTCACTGTGGTCAATGCCAAAGGCAAGAAAGACACCCCCTCTTCCAGTTTTCCCTGCTCTGGCTGACTGGCTGCCCCGTGCAGGTTACCACCACCTCACAGAACATGCAGAAGTCAAGGATGTTGATGGAGGGTATGATTATCCTGGAGAACCCAGAATGGTTATTGCCCTTCTTCACCAGTTTGTAGTTCTTCCTCAACTTTTTGGCTTTGTTCATATGTGCATCAAATTCTCTCCAGTAGCCCACATCCTTCAGCCTTTCCAAAACGCAGCAGAAGTGCTCCACAGTTCAGTCATTTTTGGTGAGAGCTTGGACAACCACAAATATCAGTGAAGGCTCTCAACTCCTCATAGCTCCACAAAGAATTCTTCAGAGAGGAGGAAGTCCCTTGGTGTTGACACAGCAAATTCAGCACGGGAAGCAGAAAATGGACCTCCTCCTGAAACACTGGTGGACAGGGATTATTGTCTAAACCAGCCATTTTCAACCACTGTGCCGTGGCACACTAGTGTGCCGCAAATGGTCCCCAGGTGTGCCATGGGAGTTTGGTGGAGGATCATTTATTAAAAAGGACCATTGGGGATATGAGCCCTCCACCAACAGCAAGGTGTACCTTGTCAATTGTCCAAAAACTGATGGTGTGCCTTGACAATTTTAGTTTGTCAGTGTGCCATGAGACGAAAAAGGTTGAAAATCACTGGTCTAAACATCTGCAGTGGGATAAGCCAAACAAATACAGAACTGTATGTGGGTGTAATGAACCCATATGTGCACTAATTAACTTGAAAAATTTGGCCTTTAATGAATGTGTTGCAGGAGTAGAAAGTGATTATAATTTTTTGTTTGTATGGTTTTTTTAACTCAGTAAAACAGAAAGTTTATAGATATTCGTACTAGGACATGCCCACAAGGGTATCAAGAAGAAGGGAGTGTGTGTGTGTTCATATATTAAGTATTAATTGGGTGTGACACTGCAGTAAAACTGTTTTGGAATAAGATCCCAAAGAACAAAGATGAAAACATGTGCTCACAACATCTGTACTGCTGGAAACCAAGATTCACAGTATGTTCGCTAACAGAGACAACAGTTCTCAGGGACAGCTTTTGGTCAGGTTCTTGGAGAACAAAGTGACTGGCATCTGGTTCTCACAGTTCCAACAAAGGAAGACTTTGTTGTTCTGATTATAGGTCTAGATCATATGTACAGGATGCACAGAGATTATTGCTACTCCCTGAAGACCTTACCGCATAAAATATAGGGTAGACAGACAAAGATTTGTGAAATGGGATATAATGGGAAAGTAGTTCATGAACAAGCATATGATATGATATCCCTTTCAAGTATTGTATTTTGTAGAAGCATAACCAAAAATTGATGCAATCTATTGTAGATTACAGTGTGACCTTGTTATTCACAGGGGTTCTGTTTCAGAACTGCCCACTAATACCAAAATCCATGGACACCAGAGTCCATTTTAAAAGCATTTAAAAAAACTACCAAAATTGCTTTTCCTACCTCTTGTGGTCAAACTGTTGTTTGGTTGCTGTTGTGGGGCAACTCTGTTGCGGGGCAACTCTGGGAGGAGCCAGCAACTTCCTTGTGACCTGGAATTGGGTCTTTCAAACCTAAATATAGTGCTGGAGGCTGGGAGATTGCATGGTTTGACCACGTGAAGGCAGGAAAAGCAATTTTGGCACTTTTTTGTTTTTAAAATGCTTTTAAAGTGGACCCCAGTATCTGCAGGCATCGGTGGTGACTTAAATTCACGGATGCCAGACCTGCGGATACCAAGGTTGCACTGTATATAGTTGTTAGAAAAGAAAAAGGGGGACCCCCACTTAATTTTATTTTAGTTATTAACCAAAAACTTCAGTAAACTGCAATCCTAATTGCTTATATGTTATATGCTGCCCTCCCCTGACAGTGCCACTGCATCCTAGTCCATACCTCCTTCCTGGCTCCTTCCTGCTTGAATCAAAGCAGGAAATATAGAACACACTGGGATCACTCCCAGTGCACTCGGCCTTTCCTGCTTTGTTTACAGAGCCTGCATAAGGAAAAGAACGAACTTGTTCCTTCCTCCCCCAGGCTCCTGAATCAAAGCAGTAAGTGGAGAGTGCACTGACTGTGCTCCCACATCCTTGGCATTTCCTGTTTAGTTTCATGAGCCCATGCAGAGGAAGGAGCCAGGTAAGCCAGCAGAATTGCTGTGTTCTTTAAGGAGGCCCCCATGACTGGTCCCCCAATAGTGGCTTCACTAGGGGCTTTTGGGAGGTGCAGACTGCACTGGATAATGCACTTGGGGGGGTGACACCACTACTAGTCAAAAGTGTGAAATATTGGTATTTCTTAATAATAATCAGGTTAATATCATTTGATGTAGAATTTCATGCAGAATGCAATGAAACAAACTGCACTGAAATATCTGTATTCTAGCAAAAGATCGGACAAATAACCAGAAGAGAAAAACACAGATACCTTATGTAACAAAAAGTGGATTTTCTCAACTCCAAACTGACCAATGAAACTGACTGATCCCAGAGCCAATGAGATGTTACTGTGACACAGCAGGAAACCAATGAGGTGTGATATAAGTCAACTCTCCATGTATCAAAGCTAATACTAGAACTTTTATTCAGTTGTATGAATGCCATCAAGTTGGCCACTGGTTTTTTTGTTGGTTAATGATTTGTTGGATGACCTGTCCTGTTCCATCAATCAATCAATCAATCAATATTAACTTTAATGGGGTTACACCAATCCTAGTGATGGTTGTGTGTATGATATTGCAATTTATTCTGTATGGTCTGGTACTGGAGGAGATCCATCATGAGAGTGATGCAACGTGCTCTGGCACTGGGTGAGGCAAATTCAAGTGATGCCTCTGCCCACCCACCCCCCACCCCCCACAGGATGCAGCACATGTCCTGCATCAGCTCTGGAAAGTTGGATAGGATTGGGCCCTGTATCTCATAGATTTCGAGCTTTCAGCTTTGTATCCTGACAATGTCCTGCATCAGCTCTGGAAAGCTGGATAGAATTGGGCCCTGTAACTCATAGATTTCGAGCTATATGGAACTCCCTTCCTCTTGATTTGAGAATGGCTCCCTCTCTTGAGAGTTTTTGGCGAGGCCTGAAAACACTGTTGTTTATACAAGCCTTCTGATTTCTGGCCTTCTTAATATTTTTATACATCTTTTAGCGTTTTACAGGCTTGATTCCTCTGTGATTTGCTCTTTTATTCTGTCTTTTATCTGACTGCTGTTTTTATGGCCTCTGTAATGTGTTTTTAAATGTTTTTATCTGCTATGTGTTTAATGTTTTTTAAAATCTGTTTTTTTTACATGTTGTTAGCCGCCCTGGGTCCCTTTAGGGAGAAGGGCGGGATATAAATAAAGTTTATTATTATTATTCAACTTTATACCCTGACGATGTCCTGCATCAGCTCTGGGAAGTTGGATAGGATTGGAACCTGTATCTCATAGATTTCGAGCTTTCAACTTTGTACCTTGACAAAGTATATTTTTTAATTCATTAATTCTAACCCATTTCAATATTTCCCTTTTGCTTCTTTTTCAGTTTAACATCAACTCTGAGAAAGAATTCTGTGAAGCCTCTCACCACAATGTCTTTTAAAAGTTGCTCCTAATAGAAGTATTGTTTCACTGTCGCTTTTAGGGTCCCCTCAAATACACCAAAAGCCATGTTTCTTTTATTGTCTACATAAACATCATTATTTTGTCTCACCTTCCATTTCCAGCTGTAAAAGCTATTAGGATTTGCCTGAGAGAGCATGCGAGTATCCCCTGCTTTTCCTCCCTCACATCTCTCCAGGTGTTCCGAGAGTCCAGCCTGCCTTATCCCGCAGATTAATTTTTGCCAACTAATTGTGTTTATAACAATAGCTGGTGCCGAGCGTGGGAAATGAAGAGGGACTGTTTTCACTGCCTAGGTTCCGATTCAGGATATCACCATGGAATGCTGTGAGATGATAGAGGCTGGCTGGGGATCATAATATGAAGTGATGGGCTCCAGCAAAGCCCCAAAGCTAACGATCTCTGTGCTCCAGGCAGCCCATAAGCATGATTGCCTGCTCTTACCTTAGGAGTATGCCTTCCACAAGAACACCATGAACTAGTGAAAAAGGGGAGGGAGGCAGCCAGGGAACTATGTCAACAAGAAGGGGAAGGGGACAGTGCTCTCTCTTTAGTGCAAACAGAAGCTTTTCATTCCAGCCAACTTACTGAGAATAAAGACAACTTTTTTCTTCTCAGTTTGACACAAAAAGGAAAAGACTAGATTCAAGGCAGAAATAGGCCTGGATCAGTCAGCAAATTCAAACACAGAACAAACAAGCAGTGTTAACCTCTCTCTCCCTCTCCCTCTCCCTCTCCCTCTCAGTATTCCCCATATAAACATCTACTAACTGGGCTAATAGGCACCTTTTAAATGCCGGTTCTTTTATATTTACCGGGGCAGAATCACCATCCCTATTCACCCAATGACAGCATCCTTCCCAGTGGCTGTTTGCTGGTGTCTCTCATGTCTTTTATTAGACTCAAAACTTGGAATCTAGAGAGCAAACCAGTAGAATTAGAGTTTAGAATGTATTTACAGTATTTATGTTTTATATCACCCATCACCAGTATTTCCAGGGCAATTTTCCCTGGTGGAACAAGTGTCAAGTGAGGACATTAATTTGTAATCATATAACTCTCAGTTAACAATTAACTCTCTCCTCATTCTAAGAAGTTATCACCCAGCTGCAGACAGTGACTATCTTGTATAAATTCAGCATTCTATAACCTGCCCATTTCAATTAACTTTGCTGTTTAAATAAAATAAATAAATAAATAAATAATACCCATATTTTTCTTGTTCCCTATTGCCATATGAGCATCTATACCGTCCTACTGAGGTTTTCACTTCATGCACCAGATGAAAAGGTCTGTTGTCCATGAAAGGTTGTGCTGCAACAAATGTGTCCACCTTTATGGTGCTCCCAGATCCTTTGCAGCTTTTTCTGGTGGTAACTAACATGGCTGCTCTGGACTTTTGGGTTTTTTTTCTTTTTAAGTTTATGAGCCTGTTTGGGATGGGAAATCATCTTTTTAATTTCTTTTGCTAGGTAAATCATTTTGTGAACTGTGTTGTTCCAAAGCAAAAATAACATTAGTATTTTTTAAAATAATAATAAACTTGTGTCACTATTATATATTCCCTCAGTTTATTAGCCTTTAAAGTGCCACAGTACTTTTGCTTTTGCTGTTAACACACCAGTAGTGCAATCCTTTGCATGTTTACTCAAAAGTCCCACTGGTTTCAATGGGCTTTACTCTCAAGTAAGTGTGCATAGGATTGCAGCCTAAAACATTTTACCCCCACCCCCACCCTGGGTTGACTACAACTGTGTAAAAGATATCCAAAGTGGAAAAACCAGCCAATGCTAACCGTTAGGCTAACTTTCCTTTCCCATTTAATTGTCTCTTTGTACAACACGTGTAACAAATTACAACTAATTGCACAAGTAATTTCTATAAAACCACTTCTGAACACGCTGCTTTTTAATTTCCCACCATAAACATGAATATGGAAACACACATGGCAATGGCAAAACATAAACAAGCTCATATGTCGTTTCATTATTAAGGGTCAGATTTGTGAAGCTGTCAAAACATTGATCTTCTAGTGGTTCACTGCAATAAACTCTATGTTTTCAGAGGTTCTATGCTTTGGCAAGTAAACTGAGGAATCTCACACACTGCAAAGGTTACAATACTGAAATTGTTAGGGTTGTCATTGATAAGAGAAATAGTAGTTGGTTATTAGGCATTTTATAGCCCAATCCTCCCTACAGCAGCTGATTTCACAATCTGTTGTCGTAAGTTCCAGGCTGACACTGCAAAAGCCAAGCTGCTGTTATGCAGTGGTGTTCCCAGAGGCTGGGCCTAGGAGAGGGGGTAAAGGGGGTAATTTGTACCCAGGTCCAGGGTCAGAAAGGGGGCCCAGAAGCCAAAGGAGGGGACCCAGAAATGTCTTGGGATCTTACATTTTTCAATCTCACCCAGGCTCACTGACCAAATGGGATGTGCATGGCGGCAGGTACTGCCAGAAGCCACATGCACCAGGCCCAGGAATGCATACATTCCTTAACAGTGTCACATCTGGGAGCAAGCTGGCCTGCTCCAGGAGCTCTTTGTCTTGTGGATCTGCTTCCATGAAAGAGTGAATGGGAGCTCAGGGACACAGTTGCAGGGCTACAGCTGCTGCAGAAGTGTTGCCTACTCCATTGCCCGCTCCAGTCTGTTTCACCCCCTCCCTCTTTGGGAAGGGGCCCCAAAGAAAGTTTGTACCCCCTGATAGGACTCCTCTTGGAGGCCCTGCCCAGAGGCGTGGCAAAATGGTAAGTTTTGTAGGCACCTCCACATGCTCTGTACGCAGCCCCTTCCCCAGCCTTCAAAGCTATTCTGGGCAGTGAGAATAATGCAGGAGAGATGCCTCCACTCACAACATGTGAGGTGCCTGCAAATCTTACCATTTCACCTGCCTTTGGGAATGTTACTGCTGTTAGGCTAATGGCCAGAGGTCCTGTGCACTTGCAGCTGGAAAGGTGACAGCTGGGATGGCTTTGGGAAGGATCTGAGCAGGGAGTGGGCTGAACTGGGGGTGGTTTGGGTTCAGGACAGGAAGGATCTCAGTAGCAGCAGCAGCAGCACACACCAAGATTCTAGCTTCCTTTTCTTGGCCTTCTGAGGCCAACGCTCTGAGGCTCCTTGAACCTCTAAAATTGCTTCCTGTGGGAGAAAACAATCTCTTTAAGGACTAAGTTGATTCACATGTGTTTTCCAATATGCTTCTCTGATGCATAGATCACGAAAGACTTGGGAGTGTCTTCCAACTGCATGGAACTATGGAGCGGGATGTTCTCATCAATTATTTCTCTTCCTGAAATTCAGAATGTAACCCTACTCACTTCCAGGATTGAAGGTACCGCAGTTCCCACACTTCTACCATTGTTCTTAAGCCATCCACGGTGACTCTATTGTTTAAGAGAGAGCAATTCTTCCAACTACTGTTGTGAGAGAGAGGCTGCAATCCTACCCACAGTTATCTGGAAGCAAGCCTCTTTGACTATAATGGGACTTACATCTGAGTAGACACACCAGCATTTCTGGATGGGGGCAAACTGCTAAGTTTCTTCAGGTGCCGGGCAGCAGGTGTAAAGCGCCCCCTCCTCCTCGCCTTCTGAGCCTGTAAAAGCTTTTGCAGCCATGACTGGCTCTGAAGGCAAGGAAGAGGGGATGCTTTACACCAGCAGCCAGGTGCCTAAGAAATGTAGTGTTCCCCCCCACGCCTGCGAGTGCATGGGATTGGGCTCTCTCTTTGTGTGTGAGAGAGAGAGAGCGCGCGCACGCACGATGCTAAGCAGTGCACCCAGCTCAGACTTTTCAATAGCCTTCAAAAATACCAGGCTTAATATGGATAAAAGTACAGTCCAAATAAATATTTGAAAGGAGACTAAACCAATATTTGGCCTCCTTCAGTTATAGAACAGATGACTGTATTTTACAATCAATTACATCAAGCATTTCAAAGAAACAACTCCATGATAAAAATATGGAATATTTCCTGCATTCTCTCTTTCTTTTCTTTTTTTTAAAGAAAAAAACATTTCAGTGGCTGAAAGGGTGTTTATCTGCCTCCAGTCACAGAAATCTAGGTTATTCACTGCAGGCTAAATTCCATCCTTTCATTCACCATGGGGGCTGGCTGCTGAAAACGCCTTTCCTTCCTCTGGACAAAACCATTTACAGGTAAGTTATGCAGAAGAGGCTTAAGAAGCCGAGATCCAAGCACAGCCCACTGTTTCAAGAAATGATGGAAGCACTTCTTGCGATGACACTATGCAGTAGGTGCTGTTTATGACTTTTCTTTGATTTGGTGCCAAATGTGGGCTTATGACTGATGATTATTGCAGCCATACCTTTTAGTGCAAAGCAGAAACACAGTCAAGCCTGATCACTTCTAGTTCTTGAAATATGTTGCCTTGAATATCTTAAGGGATGTGTGCGTACATGTATTTATTTATCTATATCCCTATGGAATTATTTCTTTCCATTCCAGTCTTCCACAGTGTAACAAAGTTTTAATGTTACTCTGTGCACTCAGTCTTGTCCTGGGACACACAGTAAAGGAATAAGGGAGGGAACAGGACCAAGCACCTGGAACAACATGATTTTAAGAGTAGTCTCCTTTGGAGAAGGGCCATGGCTCAGAGGTAGAATGCAGACTTTGCATATATTTTACAGGATCAGAGGACACCTCTAATCCTGCATGCACACACACCACCTAGCTGGTAGAACTGATAAACTGACTGAAGACTACACACATCCTTAATAAGATAAGATTCATTAAGAGCAAGCACAGCTCTAAAACCCTTGATTACTTCATACCTACAGAGAGGCAAAATCAGAGCCAGATGACAACAATAGCCGAAGAAAATTGCCTGGTTTGTATCACAAAGGCAAGACTCCAGAATCACCAGACCTCCCAGGAAAGATTTCCCCTCCCATCTCCCCAAAATGGTTCAAATGAGAAAAGGCAAATGAAGACATTTTTTTCCCCTCCTTTGATCAGCACTCACTACTTAAAAAGCTTTGTAGGAGGATTTTTTTCTAACTTTGATTGTAGGTGACTCCTCTACTGTTACAAAAGGTATTGTTTAGGCCCCAGACTAACTGGGGTTCAGACACTGACAGAACCCACATAGACTGATGCATGTAATTCAGTGTCACCACTGAATTTCATACCACATCACAAACATGACAGTGTTTATATCCATCCCCTTCACTTTTTCCCCGTTTCTTCCTTTTTCCAAGATCTCCAGCTGGTCCTATCCAAGCCTCCCTTCTCTTGGCTCCTACTTTCTCTATACATCCATCGCTTATAGAGCCGCCCCCCCCCACGCGCTACTTTCCATTATGTTCTCTGGTCTCTCTGCCTCCTCACCCGCCTACCTTAATTCCTATGTAACTATTCTGAAATGTCAAAGTTGTTGGAGGGAGGTGACTACTCCATTGGCTTTTGTAGTCACAAGGGTGCCCAGGTGCTTATTGTGCTGGTTGTGTGTGTGTCTGCACGTGTGCTTTTATCCCTAGCTCCAGTTGCTGAACAAAATACATGTGTGTGGGAGGTATTCATCTTTATTCCTTTCTCCTGCTCCTCATCATTTGGACCACATCTGACTAGCAAAATGCTGTGGAAAGAGCTGCACACAGGCACACAGGCATGCAAAGACATGGACTGTTATGTAAGAAGGCAACAATTCATTTCTTCTTCTTCTGCCTCTGTTTTTAGCAAAAAGAAAAATGAAGTTCCAAGTACCTTGAAAATTGACAGTACTATGTATTTTCAATGCGTTGCACTCTAATCCCAAACCAGCCATCCATGATGATTGTTAAAGAAATTATTTAATCCCCCATCTCATACTGGAAAGACATGTTCAGTACACAGGACATGCAAATGTTATGGGAATGGAAGCAGAAGGATTAAAGTGTCACTTTCCCATGCTGTCGGACACAGGAGACATTTCTACTCCCAAGGAACATGACGAGGTTACGGTTCATCTGGTGTTAAACCCGCCAATTAATGGCTTGGCTTGGCTCATTGACCCAAGCCATTTCATGTCTGGGCTGGAGGTCATTTCAAATCGGCCAGCAAAGTATCGCAATTAGAGGCAAACACTTTGCCAAATTCTTCAGGCCACTACACCTGAAGAGTCAAGGCTGTCCAATCAAATCCTGATTAATTTAATGAGCTGGGCAGAGGGGAGGCAGCAAAACATGTTGTACTTGGTGATGTCATACAGTGCTTCCCCTTGGAGGGAGGTGTGTGCTTATCTGGAGTTGCCCATACAATGATGTCCAAAGGAGTGAACTGTGTGGACCAAAGGTCTCCTCAACCAGTATATTCCAGGAAAAGAGGGCAGTTGTGAAATTACTTTTCAAACAGCCTTTCTCAGCTCCAAATGAGGTGTGCTTGCTCTAACAGCTTTTGACAAGATGGACACAGCATTATTTATTGCCATGCCACCCAAAGTTTCCCTTGCTGGATTCTGCTGATCAAGGTGCTGAAAGGCAGTCTAGGCTTTCTCCTGATCTATTGGCAGTCCTATCTGTCATCCATCTCTATGAAATTGTGCAGAACTTACCCATCACTAGGGCAGGAGTCAGGCACACTGAAAACAGTATAATCATTTATTATCATTATGTGAAAATACTGGGCTTAATGTGATTCTTGAAATCTGGGATTTAAGACCCACGTCAACGTGACCTGTACGATAATTAATACCAGTTTCATATCGATTTCACACATAGTTTGATCTGATTGGCAACCTGTCAAGTGAAATTGACAGGCAGGGTAACCATTCTGAAATAACTTTGCCAAGAACCTTAAATTAATTCAGGGGTCTCCAAACTTTTTGGCCAGAGGGCCACATCAAATATCTGGTGTGGTGTGGAGGGTCGGAAAAAAATTTAAATATAACATTTAAATAAATAAATTAGAGATGGAACTTAGATGAGTGAATAAATGAAAGAATGGGCTCATTCAATGGGCTCTCTGGCCCTCAGAACACCCTCCAGACACAATCAGAGCACAGTTCTGGTCATGTTCAGTTGAGTGGGCCAGAGGCTTTCAGGGAACAAGAGGTTGGCCATGGGCCGGAAAGAGGCTTGCTGCAGGCCGCATCTGGCCCCCGGGCTGGGGTTTGGAGACCCCTGATTTAATTGATGGCACAAATGAACACAAGAAGTGGTCCTTGTGAAGGGTTTTTACCTTGATAGTCTTTGTTTCAACTGAGTTAAGAAAAAGTGTTATATGGTGAAAGCATTATATGGAGCCTGATTCCTGCTCCAGTAATAGATACATTTCACTGGGCTTGTTAGTGGGTTTCATAATCCACCGCCATAATTTCTGGGCTGATGGCTCAAAAGCCTTGCTGCTGTTGCGTGTGCTGGGGCTGCCAGTGTGAACAGCTGGAGGTCTTGTGTTTGCAACAGGGCCTCACAGATGCCCTGCTGGAGCAGGTCAGTTGGTGGTGGGGGCATTTTAGGGGTGGATCAGGGAAAGTTCAAGGCAAGGACCAGGGGACAGGAGGGGGATGCATCTCAATGACAGCAATGCATGCTGTGGTCCTATCCCCCTTTCTGTGCCCAAACAGCCCCCTGACCTTCTCCAGAATTCAGACAGCTAAACAGCTGGTGTAGGTTTGAGCAGATGTGTTGGAAGCCAGGCAACCTACAGGGAGGCAACTAACAAAGATTTTTACTTACTTCTCCTGGGAAGTCTGGTTGCCTCCCCTCCCCCCAAAGCATGCAGCATGTGCTCCGTCAGTGCTGCTATGGGCTGGGAGGGGATAGGATTGGGCCCTAAGAAGAATGATCATTACAACCAATATGTTCTATGAATGGGGAGAACACTCAAAGCAAGTTCCAGTGTAGAGCAAAACCATATCTTTCTATAAACATTGTTTCTTGCTGTGAAATGGAGTCAGGATGCAATATACATGCAGCAGCAAGCATTCATGAAGGGGACCATATTAGGAAAATCTAATAGCAATGAGCGATGTCTTACCTTGTTTTGACAAGAAGCTGATCTTTGCTTACTGGAGAGAGAGAGAGAGAGAGAGAGGAGCTCTTTCACATTGATTAATGGGACTTGGAGTCTTCCATTCCAGAGTGCCCATATGAAGGAGGATATTGCATCTAAAGGTAATAGGACCTGTGAAATGGAATGAGAACAGATAATGAGGAACTCCGTGCGATGGATTTGTTTCTGGACATTCAATTTTAGACTTGGAGTACAGAAATAATATTTGAATGACCCTCCTACTGAAAATCCTGTACACAAAAAGCTAGGATGTCAGGCAAAAGGCTGACCTAGAATATCTCCCAGACATTCTACTTTTGTCTGTGCAAGAAGCATTTTATTCAGGGGCGTACTGAAGCATTCAATGCCTCTCCCCCACCGGTGTTTGAAATGGTACAGCCTAGCAATATGCCCATGATGTGGAACTTCTGATTGTCTGTTTTGTCTCATAATGTTTCAGCTGTAACTGTTTTCATGCCCAAGCTTGGTCACCGTGAAGCGAGCTACAAGGATTGTAGTCATGATGAAATGTTACAGAGCAGATGACCAGCAGTGCTTGAACCAGCTGCATTTGGCACATGTCCCCACTCAGAGATGTAGAAGACAAACAGGTGCCCTTGCATTGCCTACTTGTCATGCATGCATTGAACACCAGGAGAAACAACACACTGTATTAAGATTCCTAACAGGGAGAGTGAAGCAGTCCCTTCATTATAACCATCTCAAATCAATTCCTCCCTTATCATCCTAGGGAAAGGGACCAGAAAGCAGAATATTCCAAACCCCCTTTTTCCTGGTCATTCTCCCTTTCCTCTTCTTATTGGTGCCCCAAATACAAGCACATACACACACCACAAGCCAGCTTCACACACATAATTGTTATGGTTGATTCATATTTCTTGCTGTATCATTCTAGGCCAGGGGTCAGCAACCTTAAATATTCAAAGAGCCATTTGGACCTGTTTTCCAGAGGGAAAAAAACCTCAGGAGCCACAAAACCCTTTTGACATCTAAAATGAAGATAACACTGCATATATAGTTGTTTTTTTTTACCTTTATGCTCTTATAGGTCCCATTTTTATAATGTAGCCCCCTCTTGTAGCTTTTAGTTAGTTTTGTCATGCATTCTTGTCCTGTGTTTTCAGACCCCTGGTCCTCTATGGTGTTTTGCCTGATTCCAAGGCCATTCTCTGCCTGGAGAATTAGGCCCACTTTAAGCAAATTAGCTCCTTTTCTTTCCCCCAACAAATGACCCTAGTTCTGCCCTGCAGTCCTGCTGGACCCCACCTCCAGGGTAGCTCCCCTGTTCAAACTGCAGAGGTCCTCTCTCCTGCCAGCAGCCTCCCACCACTACAGCAGTCCCTTGGTCCTCAGCAGGTCTTGGGCACAGCAGCCGCACACCAAACTCCAGTGTCTCCAGCAGTCCATTAGTCACAAAGTCAGTCAGAGTATCCAGGGGAGAGTCCAAAGTCAATAAGCCAAGTCACAGTCAGATTCCAAAGTAAGTCAGTCAAATTAGTCAGAGTATCCAATTCAAAGTCAATAAGGCAAGTCAGTCTCCTCTCCAACCCACACCCCCCTTCCTGCCTCAGGTGCTCCTTATATCCCTGAGGGCCCTATTGCCTTCAAGTGACTGCAGCTGTGCAGCACACTCTGCTGGATGCCCAGGCCTTACCCTTAAAGGGGCCACTGCTGACACCACATCTATCTCCTCGCCAGATCTTTGAGGATTCCAATACATATGGCGGTTATGACATCTGCTTATCTTACATGGATACTAAAGAACTCCCCCCACCTTCCAGAGGCACCCTGCTGGAAGGAAAAAAGGACACAGACTCCAGAGGTGGGGAAGAGAAGAAGCCAGAGCTGGGGAGGGGAAAGGTGGGGGGGGGGCAGCCACAGGCCAGCTTCTGCCCTGCCTGCCTGCCCTCCCTCACTCAGGCTGCAACCCTCTCCACACTATCCTGGGAGTAAGCCCCATTGACTACAATGGGACTTCTGAGCAGACAAGTTGCTTGGAGCTCTCAGGTTGCAGTCCTCTCCACACTTTCCTGGGAGGAAGCCCCACTGACTACAGTGGGGCTTACTTGTGAGTAGACCTGCACAGGAAGAGGAAGAGGCTACAGTCCTCCACACCTTCCTGGGAGGAAGCCCCACTGACTACAGCTTACTTGTGAGTAGACCTGCACAGGAGGGGGCTGAGGCTACAGCCCTCCACACCTTCCTGGGAGTAGCCCAGGGACTACATTGGGGCTTGCTCTCGAACAGACCTTTGCAGGCTCCCACTCACCCGTCCTTGTGCTTGGCCTTGAGCAGGCTCCAAGGCTGCCATCCCAGGCACCCTTTCCTGGGAGTAAGCTTCGTCCGCTGTAATTGGGCTTACAACTGAGTAGACATGCATAGGAGCAGGCTCCAAGGCTGCCATCCCAGGCACCCTTTCCTGGGAGTAAGCTTCATCTGCTGTAATGGGGCTTACTACTGAGTAGACACACAGGATGTCTCCTCAGCGGTGGAGGAAAAGCCTCTCCTTGCACTGAGTGGGGACCTGCAAGGGCTAGCAATGGCTGAGGAGGAGGGCGACCTGCTGGAGATTTGGGGAAGGGAAAAACAGGGAGCTTAAGCCTGCAGAGCGGGCAAAATTGAAAAGGGAAACCAATGTGGGGCAGGTGGGGGCGAAGGGAGAGGAGGGCAGTGAGCTCAGGGGGCGGAGGGAAGCAGCTTGCCCTCCCAAACACAGGTGCCTCCTGTTACCCCCTTTGCCACTTTCACTGGGAGGAGCCGCAGCAGACAGCTGAAAGAGCCGCATGTGGCTGCCGACCCCTGTTCTAGGCCAATTGGTGAGTTTTAATGTCTGTTCCCTTACAATCAGTCTTCATCTGTTTGCTCGGAAGCTCCCAGTCTCCTCCTTTCTATTTTTCAAAAGGACTGGGTCTGTCTGTACTGTGCAGCTTGTAACCATTTTAAAAATTCCTGATCAGAGAGCTGTTTCACTGTGCCTGAACCACTTTCCCTTGGAATGGCAAGACTCACCAACCTGTAGCCTTTTCCAGGAAAACCTTATTCAACTAAGGGCCCAATCCTTGCTGTGTGTCACAAACATGCTGTAAGGCATGTCTGTGGCAACCAGGGAGGAGGGACCACAATAATAATAATAATAATAAAACTTTATTTTTATCCCGCCCTTCTCCCTAACGGGACCCAGGGCGGCTAACAACATATTAAAAAACAATAGAATTTAAAAAACATTAATACAAACAGATAAAAACATTTAAAAACACACTACAGGGCCATAAAAACAGTAGTCAGATTAAAAAAGTAAAAGAGCAGATGGACCTCAGCACTGAAAGGAGATGCCATAAGTGCACCTGGGAGTAAGTCACACTGCCATAAGTCAGGGTGGGTTTTCGTGGCGGGGAGAGGCAGTGGTGTACCTGGGGGTCCCGGTGCCTGCAGCAACCCCCAGTTTTCCACCCTCCCCACACCCCTTGCCCCCCACCCCTTTTCCGCCCTCCAACCTGTGACCCAGAAGTAAATGCGGTGATGTCATCGTCACCACAATTACTTCCATTCAGCTACCTCCTCCGTTCCCCCTTTGGAAAAAGGGGGAATGAAGGAGGCAGCCAAGGCCCCAGCGGAGCCTTCCACACCACTTGTAAGCAGCATGGAGTTCTCCATGGGAGTGGTTTGGGGCTACTGGCAGCCCACTTGTCTGGGGCACTTCTTCCAGCAGCCCCAGACTGCTCCAAAGGAGGTCTCCATGCCATTTAGAAGGAGGCCGTCGTCTCACTGTCCCCAGAGGCCTTTCCAGAGGCAGTGAGAGGGCGAGGCGCCCAGGTCAGAGTGTCAGCGTGACAGGAGTCACACTGATGCTCTAGGGCACCCGTGCCTTCTCCTCCTATAAAGGAGAGTCCGGTGCTGAGTCCGGTCCAGTGGCCCAGTCCGGTGCTGAGTCTCTGCCGGAGAGGCAGCTTCTTGCTGCCTCTCCAGGAGCGCTCCTGGGCACCCCTCCTCTGTCAGAAGGAGGCTTTTCTTAAAGGGACAAAAGCCGGCAGAGCTGCCGGCTTCTCTCCCTTTAAAGAAAAAAGTAGGTGGGCAGGGGGAGGCTTGAGGTAGTGCTCCTGGAGGGTCGGCGCTAGGGGCAGTTGCCCCGTCTGCCCCCCCAGGTATGCCAGTGGGGAGAGGTGTTCCAGGAAGGGCGGGAAAGGGGGAGTGACCAGCCCAGAAAGGAGGTGGAAGGAGGCAAAGCCCGACACTGAGGTTCTTCAGTCTGCACTGGCAAAACAGCTTGCACAGACTCAAGTAGCCCCATTGCGGGGCCTGCGGCCTTACTTTGGAAAGGGAACATATGTCCTGCAAAACAGAAGTGCTTTGTGCCCGATTTCAAGCCGCAGGAAGCACTGCAGAGGGCTGTGCAGGGCTCAATGTGTATTCAGCAGCCTCCAGCAGCCCTACCTACTTAAATGTAAGTGAAAGCACCCCCCTTCACCCCCCCCATAGGGACACAATCCTGGGGATCGCTTCCCTGCCTCTCTCCTTCACCTACCCCTTAAAGGGATGGGGAACCTTTACTCAAACTGGTGGGTCATGACCCACCAGTTTGAGAACCACTGCTTTAGATAGTCCTTATAGGGAAGGTACTTCAACCCCCATGTTTATTTTCATTGTGGGCAACTCATCAAAGTTCCAGAAAAACCTTTCATGTTATAAAGACAGATTGTATTCAGTCTAAAAAACTGCTGGTATGATTTTCTTTTTCTGAAGTGATGTTTATGAGATGGATGTGAGTTTAATGCCGTACATGACCTAATTAAAGGCACCAACTTCCCTGTGTTGTCTTTGTTTTTTTCAATTACTTGAAGGAGAAATGAGAATAAATTCTGGCACAAATTAATGTCCCTGAATCGGCGTCCCTGAGTTCTGGGTGTTTCCAAAGGGTGTTTCCAAAGGGTGTTTTGGGGTTTTTTGTTTTGTTTTTCAGAGAAGGAGCAATTCACACTTTCATGAGAATCTTTTTCATTTTAGAGCAAGACAATTACATGTTAAAAAAGATTTATATCTCTCCTTTTCAAAACTCAAGGCAGCTAACAAAAAATTCATAGTAAATAAATCATCAAACGCAGGATAAAATATATAATAGTGAAATTCAAAATTATCAGCACACCAACTCTATTAATTCCATAGCAGCAAAGGCATCTGTTTGTAAAGACTGTGCTGCATTTTCATTGCTCAACTAGCCCCATTCTCACATTGAGACAAAAGTGAAAACAGTTATTAGTAGAAAAAAGTGTTGGTCAAACAGAGCTGATAATAAACAAAATGCTGCATCGACTGAGAATTTTGCATTATCATTTACACGGAAGGCAGCTCCTGCCTTTATGTGGATTAAAAACCATCTGCTTCACTGCAAATCAGTGGGAGGCTGGCCTAAAAGTGCACATTTGCCATGTACCCTTCTCTTGCATTCATGTGTTGGGCAGCTGGAGTATCTTGAATACTTTTGGATTTTGCATTTTTGTGCAACACGGAGGACTGTATTTTATTGCTTCCATTAATTGCACTGGCAACTGTCATACGTGTTTGTGAAATCAACTCATATATTATGCCTTAATATTTTAGATATCTTTCTCTCTCTCTCTCTCTCTTTTTTTAAATCTATTCCAGACCACACTGATGGAGCCAAGTGCTCAGTTCTCCAACTAGGGACTCTTTATATTATTTAGAGCGCAATCCAGATGTAAACTTCGGCCGGTGCCCATCCCCTGCACCAACCCAGGAATGTCACAAACTTGCAGTAAGGCATGTTCATGCCTCCTTACAAACCAGCTGGTCCAGTGCAAGGATGTGCACTGGCCTCCCTGTGCTGGATCCAGATGCAGAGGGGGTAAGTAAACACCAGCTAAGGCCAGCTGACATGTGGGGTGGGAGAGGATGGCAGGAAGGTGTAACAGAGGCAGGGAGGGTCATTTTGGGGCTGCGGGTGGGTGGACCAGGAGGCAGATCAAGCCTGGGAGAGGGACAGGATCGGCTGCAGCAGCTCAGACCAAATCCTGATCTTGGAAGCTAAGCAGGGTCAGGCCTGGTTAGTACTTGGATGGGAGACCGCCTGGGAATACCGGGTGCTGTAGGCTTATACCATAGTCTTTCGAGACTGAAGGTTGCCAACCACTTCCAGCCCAATTTGCCTTACACAGGCCACTCAGACTTGCACCAGCAAATTCACTGGCGCAGATCTGAATAGCCTCATAGGGGTGACATGGGGTAAGAGGTAAAATATACCCTTACCCAGAATTGTGCTCCAGTCAGCACCAGTCTTGTGCTAGATGCAGGGTAGGCCCCTTGGCTTGCCTATTCCAGCGCAAGTTAGGATTGGGCTGTACAGCCAGGCTGCAGTAGCCTGCACTGTATCCATTACAGGTTAGGAGCAAGCAAGAGGTCACCTCAGGGTAAGGGAATATTTTTCCCCTTACCCCTGGTAACCCCCAGCCTGCCCTATGAGGCTACTTGGATCTGAGCCAGCTATTTGGCTGGCCCAAATCTAAGCAGCCCATGTAAGTCTGGCTCAGGGACAAAACAAGCTCACCAACAGAAATAAAAATAAATAGCAAAACAATTTCACACTGTGCTGGTGAAATAGCCAGATGCTGAAATATTAGCAGATAAGGTGCCAGTCACTCTTCACAAGACTCTACATAGTGGGTCCACTCCAGAGAAAGGCCTTTCTTGAGATACCGCCAAGCCCCCCAGACATTAGAATGCAACAGAACAGAATTCAAAAGGGCCTCTTTGAAAGCAGTTATAGGAAAGTGTCTCTTGCCTTTCACTGAGTGTACACTGTGATGTTAATAAATTATTTTAAAATCTGGTGCTATACTTGACTAAATCAAGTCAAGTGAAATTTAGAGGTGCAAATGCCAGAGAAAAGAAGGATTTACCAGAACCTTATGAATTCTTCTGATTGAAATTGACATAATTAGGACAAACTAGTCCATGCCTTGTGCTGTAATGCAAAAGATATCTGAACTTTTCAAAGTACAAACTGATCCCCTCTTCCATCATTTCTCTATACTGGCAAAGTTGTTAGTTTTCAATACTTGGATGGAAGGTCCTGGCTTATATAACACTGAAGCAGAGCACATGTTCAATTCTGACAATGAATTTCTGATAACACAAAATAATAGGTCAATTTGCTCATGCCATGTTGAAATTAAAGACAATGGCTGCAATATCTAGAGTGAAAGACATGCAATTCAGCAGAAGTAAACCCTGTGATGTGGGAGTTAAAAGTATGTTGTTCCTTACTCACCTCACTTTTCTGACTAAGGCAAAAGAAAAATCTGAGATGACACGTAGCATTCCCAGTGCGGGGGACAAACTTTTGCAAGGCACCTCAATGTACCCTGTAATCTGCCCCTCCTCCTCACCATATAAGCCCTTCGCCTTTTCTATACAAAATGAAATGCAAGAGATAGCTGCCTAATGATCAGCTGATTTGTTTTTTTTCAAGTTTGGCCGTGATGATTATAAAGTGGTTTTTTTCCAGGAAATTACAAAATATCTCAAATGCAAGATACAGTTTAATTTAATTTCTGCTATTGTCTAGGGTCGGATTATGGAAATAAGAAAAAGAGAGCTTAATGTCATTTGCCTACTCATAAAACCCAAGCCCAAACCTCCAGTTGACCTCCCTTCTATGTTTTATGCATATATTAAAAAGCATTGGGACAAGATTAAGCATGCATGAGTAGGTCACTGGTCACCCCAAAAAGTGGCTAGAGGATTTTCATGCATTCCAATCTGAAATGATACTTTGTGTGCCATTCCTATTTTGCAGAAGATCCCTGAGGAAATGCACCTAAAATATGCATTCTGACTGAAATTACAGGTGATTTCTAGTCACAAAGTAGCCTAACTGTTGAGGATTTAAGCCAGCAATTTTCAACCACCGTGCCATGGCACATTGGTATGCCATGAATGTGTGCAGGTGGGCTGTGGTAGTTTGGGGACAATCATATATTAGTAGGGCCATTGGGGAATGTGAACCTCAGGCCAAGAGTGCAGGGTGCCTGTCAATTGTCAAAGAAAAAATGGATGGTACGACTTGACAATTTTAGCACCTTCTCACAGTGTGCTGTGAGATTTTTTAAAAAGGTTGAAAATGGCTGATTTAACTATATAGTGAGCTTTGAATAGACTGACTTCAGTAGCCTAACTCTGCTCTCCTTGGATTTCCTATTTCTGTATGCAAATAGATTTTTTTTCTTGCTTTTTCTGTTTATTGCATTGTGTCTGACATTAACTACCTGTAAGTGTCATTTCAAAACCAGCTGTAAATATATTTACAGGAATACTGTACCCGTATCTGGAATTTAATACCAGTGAAAATGCCAGACGGTTGATTAATCTGTGCTTTCACAAGGGTTTGTGGTCAGAGGAGACTGCAGAAATGCTAACAGGCAAAATGTTTTGGGCACAATTGCAAATGTGAATATCAGGAATTAAACTGTGTGTGAACAGATGTTTATATAAACAGGAGAAAAAACCGAGATTCACTTATCCAAAGGACCTTTTAAAGGCAGGCACTTTAACAAAGCAACAGCTGTAAAGTTAAAAGTCATGCTTTAACAACAGCTCTGATGTGAGAGGGCAGTCATCAAAACCTCCTCAAGGTAAGGGAATGTTTGTTCCCTTACCTCAGGGCTGCATTGTGGCTGCATCAGTGCTGGCAAGTTGAATATGACTGGGCTGTAAGACTCACTGAAAAGAGAATTATGAGTAAACTTGCTGAGAATCATGCTTCAAATTGCTGTATATTATTAACAAAATAAACTTCCATTTATATTTTTTTAAAAACAAGCTCTGCCAAACTCTTGTCAGTTGTCCATATGCCTTTGCACTCCCTAAGAAGAACACCTGAAGACAGAAGTTGGTTGGTTTTACTGAGCAATGGGATTGTCCATGCCCCCAGCTGTGGACCTGACCGCTGTGCTGCCACAGGGCATAGGATCGCAACATGCTGCCCCCCTGGAGACAAGACTTACTTCTGTTACAGAACCTCACACAATGTCCACTGGCACTCCAAAAGCCTTCTTAGGCCTCTGGAGGGCCATTACTATACTTCCGGTTTTCTGAAAATGATCTTCCGAAGGTCTCAGAAGGTTTTCCAAGCACCCATGGATGCAGTGCTGGGCCCCCCTGGCCCTCGGAATGTCTCCAGAGGACAGGTAGAGACAGCAGCAATGCAGCGGTGCCACACCCACAGGTGTGGCGCCCTGGGGCTTTTGTCTTCCTGAGCCCCTCCCCAGGACTGGACGCCACTACTGGACGCTTCCGTCTCCATGCTTCTCTTTATACCTTTCTTCTTTTATCGTTAATGACAATTGAAAATGCAGGGACGGGTCCCAGACAGTCCCTGAGTGAGGAAGAGGCAGGTCTCTGCAGGTCCATCTCTGCCTACAGCCTGACTACCATTTTCTTTCCATACAGAAAGAAAAGAACGGTAATGACTGGGGTTAACCGGTCTTTCCAGTGAAAGTAGCTACTACCTCAATACATTGGCATAAAAAGAACTTTTAGATGTTGTTGGGCACTTGTTCAAGTAGCTAGAATCAAACTTTTTAAAAAAGTAATAATAAAATATCAAGATAGTAAACTTTTTTTAATGTTTTGCTCCAAAGCCTGTATCTGTACCTCTTAGTGGAAGGGGAAAAATGTTCCACTTGAAATTTTGTTTTCTTTTTGGGAAATGCTTAAGAGACAAGAGAAACAGAAGGAGCCAGTGACGCGACAAAAGCATCTGTAGTGTTCTGGTTCGTTCTGAAGGTGACTAATCTGATCTTTTCAAAAGAAACATACTCTACTTTGTTTTTCTTGTTAAAGATCTTACCCTGTTCAAAATTCATTCTGTTCACTTAGGGCTCTTTGTTACCTTCTCAAGGGCATATTTTCCACAGCACTTTCAGAACAAATTTATTTCCTTCAGTCACATCAAAACGTTGCATTCATCATGTGTGTGCTGAAATAAAGGCTGGCTGGTTGTCACCTAGAACTCCACTAATGAAATGAGCATTACTACAGGAGGGACGCTAAAGCAAACCTATTGATTGTCCACAACCACCATCTACCACCACCAACATCCCTACAACTTGCTTGGTTATTTGTTTTTTATTATCATATTGCCTATTCCAATTAGTAGTTAAATGTAATTTATTAGTCAGTAGACAGGCAGCAGCATCTGGAACCAACTGGAGTTCTTAAATCGTCTCCAAGGATAACCCCACGCAACATAAATAACACTTATCTAATGCACTTTGATCACCCTAACCTGGTTTGGCAGAATGACTGTAGACTTCAGGCCAAATGCTACCTAGGTGGCTTCGAAATAACAATTGTTTCTGAAGACTGATATGCAGTTTTAGAATATGAATCAAAAGGTGAATTTGATTAGTGCTCCTTTGCAATGAGTTTCACTGCCCTTCTGGTATGCACATAAGAGTCAGGTGGGCTTTTCACAGTTCAACATTCATTTTTGCAGTTCTGTGGTTTTGGTTTTTGGCCCGATCTACACACCATCTATATTTAATTCAGATTATGCTGTTCCCTCCACCAGGCTGTGGAAGAAAATGTGTCCTAACCTCACTAGAAACACTGCATCTATTCACTGTCCTTTGATATGTACTTCTTAGGCTTGAGTGAGCTCAGTTGGAAGAACTTCCCATTGTTAATACCCTGCTGAGGGCTCTTAAAAAGCAAAAGTAGTGCAGCGGGTACAATAAGATACCTAAATATCCAGGGGGATTAGAGCTATTCTTAAATTTCGCTTGCGGACCATTTTTATTGGCATACCCTGGATTGAACAAGCCATTCCTAATTAGCCGCGGAGAGGATAGCAGGATGAGAGGCAAGGGGGAAGAGGAGTCTTAAGAAGTCGCCATTGTAACTTTGAATGGCACTTTGAAACACGTTTCACACTCTAACATGCCTCTGCTTATTTCATTGATTGATTGAGATCTTTTAATGCTGCCTTTCCAGGTACAAAAAGCCAAAGAAGTTTACAATGTTCATTCCAAGTACACTTTTGGAAAAAACATAGCAACCTAAAAAAGGCAAGAACTTTATGAAACCATTTTAGAAAGGGGCAGAGATGCCAGATTTGCAGAACCATATTACCTGAAGTCAGAATTACACAAACTTCTTGGAACCTCAGCAAACCTTTGGCAATGTGTCCAATGTTTGCCAAAGGGGTTTGTTTTCTTTCATAAAGGGTGCTATGATGCCATTCTGGCCAGAAAAGAGCCACTCATGTGGTGCGGAAGGTGCTTTGAATTAATTTATGATAAAAGCCAGCAGCCACCTCCCATGATGAAACGGCCTAATTAGGGGCCTTGAAACCTTCTGGAACGAAAGAACCGACAAGTGGCGTCCTCCTCATCAGCTTGCAAGTGTGCCAAATATCTCCTGCACTGCCTTGTCTTTCAGAAAGTAATTCCCTTATCAGTAGGAGCATTACTTTGTTTCAGGTCTCTCTATTTTAGATAGCAGCAATCGGAGAATACCAGTCTTGTGCAGCTGCTAAGTGTGGGAGAGGGATTTTTCTTTTTCTCCTGCAATAGATAATACCCGGCAAAAGCTAGATTTATGGCCAGGAAAGATAAATGATCCCATTCAAATGGAAGACCTTGGATCACTGCTCACCATATCACAGCGTCTCTGCTAACAGCCATCAGTGCGGTTGCAGCCTCCAAAAATGTACTGGTAGAAAATAATTGCTGGGCTACGTATAAGAAGCAAAATGGCAGTGGACTTCGGTGGGGGGGGGGTGATTGTTTTTGAGAAAATTCAGTTAGCCTAGCACATCTCTTTGGAGCATGTTTTCCAATGTTTGGCACACAAAATCCATGCCCTTTTGTCACTTCAAGTAAGCAAGGGCTCATAGTATGGTTATGTAGCTGGAGGATAGTGGTATATTGTCCATGCCTCCAGCTTCATGCTGCTAAGTAGTCCATCAGACTCCAGTGGAACCAGGAAATGATGTGTTCTGGGAACTTATGGGCCATGGGATGATCAGTTTTAGAAAGTGGGCTGGTTGAGGGACACAGGTGAGGTGGATGGGTGCCCACAGGCAGAGTGACAGATCTGAACTTGCCTCAGAAGGAGAGAGAGGTGGCCAATGGAGGGCAAACAAAAGGAAGAGAAGTGGGAAGAGTTGAGATCCTTACAATTGGAGTATGCCATCTGGTTAATGCTTAGCCCTATACAGGCCAGGGATCAATGCAATTCCTCCAGCAAAAGCTTGTGGAAGTACTGCTATTTCCTCAGGGGAGAAAATGAGGAGTATGAACTAAGCCACAAGGTAACCCACTGTCAGCACTCTGACTCTGTAAAGCCCCTGACAATGTCAGTGGAGGAATTAGTTGCATCCATTCCCACCTCTCCACATGTACACTGAAGCCAAAGGGATGTGTTCTTTGGCTTTCTTTAACACTCCCCCTTTCTTTAACCTTGGAAGAGCACTGCCATCTGCCACTCCACCCATGGGGAAGTGCAACCAAGGGGTCCATCCCCCCCTTTACAATCTGACTTGTGCTTGTTCACTTTAATACATATCAGCAGTATATAAAGTGCACTTCTGCCTTGACACAACTAAATAGGTTCTCCTGACATACTGTATAAGACAGCCATCAGGTGGTATGGACCAGTCTTTCCAGTGATTTCCAAACGTTAAACTTTTAAAATGTACTTTTAAAGTGTGTTAGAGCCCAATCCTATCCAACTTTTCAGTGGTGATAAACCCACAATGCAGCCCCATGTTGCTTCCATGAGCCCTCTGTGACTCCCTTCCCCACTGCAGGATGTAGTGCATGTTTAGTTGACATGACTGCATCAGTGTTGGATATTTGGACAGGACTTGGCACTTAGTTATAAAGGCACATCATTTAGAAAGGATTATACAGTAGGTTCACAACAGAGTTCCACAATTGCAAAATGGCTGCTGACAGCATGTGCAGTGCTCTGTCAGTGGCCATTTTGGGAGAACTGCAACACTCTCCTATTGCTGGATCCCGCAGCAGCCACCTGACAGCTATAACACAGAGGCAGGGAGCAGCAAACGGAGCAGGGAGGGGCAAAACTAGGCGGGGAGGGGGAGGAACGGGAACAGAGAGGCTGCAGAAGGGATTGGATCCAGATTCTACGCCCTCTGTCAGCAGCCTCCCTGCCTCCTTTGACTCCTCAGACTTGCGCTAGCTACAGAGTTGGCACACGTCTGAAGATACCCATTGCAGAGCAGGAGGTTTATGGAGGGGTAAGTGGATTTAAATCTCTTTTTCCCTCCAAAGTTTTCCAATCCCCCCCCCCCATACAGCATGCTCCTTTTTGGCACAGTTGCACCAGTGGGGGAGGGAGGAAGGATTGAATCCTAAATATTTATAGATCACCCTCCACTCTGAGGAATGAATGAAAAAACTGAGGTTATAAAAACTGAAGACTTGTTTAAAACTGTTTAAACACTCTTGCTGCAATCCTATCCACACACTCCTGGGAGAAAGCCCCATGACTATAATGGGACTGACTTGTGAGTAGACATGCATAAGATTATGTTCTCTGTCACTTTCATACTTTGCCATTCCATTCAGAGGTGGTTAGTCATGAAGCTGTGAGACCTTTGTCTCCCAACCACCTCCCTACCTTGCCAACCACATGCAAGCTCTGACTTGGATGTGATACAACTATGCTGTGTGCTCAGAAAACAGATACCAAGAAATTGCCGGATAGTATTTGAAACCAGCAATGCTGAAAAAGGAAAGAAAAGCTTCACGGGAGGAACAATTTGGACTTTCTCTTTTCCTTGGTCTATGAATGTGTGTTCTTGGTTTCATGGAGAAATAGGCACATATATTACAGTTAATACTCTTTTTTGCATATAAACGAATGCAATATTGAATGTTGAGGGCCCAGTTTCTATAGGAAAACAGACACTCATTTTTATGGGTGTATTATTGCATTTGTAGCTTAGTGTAAATAATGTGATGATTTTCGTGCTGCAAGTGTCTGACTGGAGAGTGACAAGCCAAAGTTGTGTTGCCTGAGGGACCGGGGGCTAAAGAAGCTTTCCACCCCAGATTCAGTTGGTTGGATTCAGCACGTGGGCCACTGCCAAAGACAGGCCAAGGGAGAAATCCTGCAGTAAATGATGTGTTGAAAAGATCATGGCAGGGCAAGGCTGTGCAAGACCTCTGGGTTTGGCACGCAGCCATTTTACTACGTTTCAAATCCTGTGTGGGTTCACACAACACATCATCTTTGGACCTTTACATTGGCTGTTACTCAGGTTTAAGCAAAACATATTAATTTGTTTTGTTGTTTTGTGATTGGACATTGCTATATGGTGGCTATTTTTTGTGAAATTATAAATTGCCTTCATGATCAATAATTGGGATATAAAGGCAGCCAATAAATAAATTGGGGGGGGGGGAATTGTCCAAGATGACAAATAACTAAGGAAAATGCAAAGGAGAAACAATAGAAAGGTGGGAGGACCCAGAATCATTTGGTGACTTCATTGCAATACTTAGAATTCCCTTCTAAGAAACTTTTTTAAGGCAGGCGTAGGATGAAGATCAGGGTGGAGGTCTAAACTACATGAATAAATTCTTGACATCCTGAATCAGAGAAAAAGGAAACTCATATCATCAGTGGCTCCTTATTGATACACCCATGGTAACTAGATAAGCAAGAGGCAACTGTTCATAGAATTTCCACAACAAACTCAATTTCTCAAGTCTGGGAAATGTCTGTTGATTGTCATTTAGATCCAGATCATGCATGCATTTCTCAGCTGCATCACACTGACTGTTTAACTGAGCAGTATGATTTGTTATCTACATGCAGGAGTGGCTCTAATTCTCTTAGGGAATGAGCTGGCATTCTCCTCAGCTCCCGACAACAGCAAACTCCATAACCCCATTCCCTGCTCTCCCTGGAAATAGTGCTTGTCTACAAAGACAAATCCTGTACTTGGCGAGAGTGGGGGCTCTGGCATGCACAGGGCTAGAAATTTCTATCCCTTCAAAACTTTGGAACCATGGAGAGTGTAATTATTAGTAAAGCTGCATCAAATAATAAACCCCAATATGCATAAATAGAATGCATTGCAGCTTTGAACTAGTTATACAAAGCTGCTTTTGATGTGGGGTGGGGGGGGAGAAATCCTTAATCTAGACCAGAGGTGTCCAAACCCTGGCCCTGGGGCCACTTGCAGCCCTCGAGGACTCCCAGTGTGGCCCTTAGGGAGACCCCAGTCTCCAATGAAACTCGCTGAAGCCCGCACTGGTCCAACACAGCTGCTCTCAGCGTGAGGGCGACTGTTTGACCTTTCGGGTTAGCTGTGGGATGAGGGCTCCCTCCACGGCTTGCTGTTTCACGTCTGTGATGCAGTAGCAGCAGCAAAGAAAAGGACAGCCTTGCTTTGTTCAAGGCCTTTTATAGGCCTTGAGCTATTGCAAGACCTTCATTCATTCATATAAGTTCCACCTCTAGTATATTAATTTATGTAAATTTGTTCAAATTTTAAATGTACATTAATTATTTTTCCCCTCACCCCCGACACAGTGTCAGAGAGATGATGTGACCCTCCTGCCAAAAACTTTGGACATCCCTGATCTAGACATTTGTCCCCATGCCCTGGGTAACTCCCCAGTCTGTGTAATTGGGTTATTCGTATCTGCACCTGTGAAATAGCTGACGCTCATATTGGGCTTTCAGACCTGAGAGGGGGAATAGGATTTGGTGCGTGCCAGCACAGCTGATCCCACCCCCTTCTGGGCCTGACCTGCCCCTGTCTCTACCCAATTACACACCTTCCCTGCCCCCTCCCCATTCTCCCTCTACCCCTGCGCTGTATGGTGGGAGCTTCCCTGCTCCATTTGGGCACTCATAAGAACATAAGAACAGCCCCACTGGATCAGGCCATAGGCCCATCTAGTCCAGCTTCCTGTATCTCACAGCGGCCCACCAAATGCCCCAGGGAGCACACCAGATAACAAGAGACCTCATTCTGGTGTCCTCCCTTGCATCTGGCATTCTGACATAACCCATTTCTAAAATCAGGAGGTTGCGCATACACATCATGGCTTGTACCCCATAATGGATTTTTCCTCCAGAAACTTGTACAATCCCCTTTTAAAGGCGTCTAGGCTAGACGCCAGCACCACATCCTGTGGCAAGGAGTTCCACAGACCAGCCACACGCTGAGTAAAGAAATATCTGGATCCAGCACTAGTGGGATGGTGCTGGCCTTCCTGCTGGTGCTCTTTACTCCCAGAGTGTTGAAAAGCACTTGCAGCACTTTTGCAACACCTAAGCATCAGTTACTGCACCAGCGTTACTCAAGTATAGTACTGTGCTGTTAATTTGATGATTTTGTTACCAGTGATCTCTATAGGTGGTCGCTATGGAGCAAAGGATTTTCATAAAATAGAATTACACCATTCACTGAATGCATTAATTTGTAATTATTTAATTATGGTATTCTGTGTTGTAAGGGAATACAATACTTTGTAAACAGATCAAGTTTGCTTTATTTAAAAAGAAAGTAGTTATACAGAAGATCATAAGAACAGCCCCACTGGATCAGGCCATAGGCCCATCTAGTCCAGCTTCCTGTATCTCACAGCGGCCCACCAAATGCCCCAGGGAGCACACCAGATAATCTCTAACCACATTTGCATGAGTAACAAAGAGGATCAAGGGAGCACAGAGAAGATTAAAGAACTTCTTCAGATAGAAGGAAGTCTGCTTGATGAAATTATCACTTCTTAGTCATTGGGATAGTCTAAGACAAGAGCAGTGATTTTTAAAGATTGTCCCTATTGTTTTAATAGTCTCTGCATGAAAGCCTTGAACCCATTTAACCTGGTTTAACTGAAGTAGCGCTATTGGCTTTAGAAATGTTAGTGGAGATACCGGAAAAGAAGATGTAGCCATAGGACTCTTATCTATCCACAAACACTATGCAGCCTTTATGTAATGCTTTTCATGTATGACGTGAACTTGGAGATATGGTATCTGGTCTTGGGTCATATAGTCAATAGTTTAGTGCTTAAAAGCCATAAGATGTATATTAGGTTTAGTAAGTCATGACTAAGAAAGTTTGTTATGACTTGGTCCCATTGAGATTTATTCAGGATTGAGTATATTTAGGATCAACGTATCAGAGTCTGGCCAGGTGGGTCACTGACTGTGAGATCACCTGCTGAGCAATCCCTGAACCCTCAGTACCAGCTGCAACAGTAGTGCCTAGAGCACAATGGGGAGACAGGAAGTACTATGGGAGGCCCAGCACATCACTAGTGAAATCTGGTTGGCAGCACTGCTTAGGATACAGCACAATTGAAACACAATTGTTCAGAATGTATAGCTTGTAGGGGAGGCTATTTGAAAAAGTAGGAAGCTAGGTATATATATTCCCAATAACAACCAATGTGCTAGTGGTGAGAGAGTGTTAGATCTGTACCTAAGAGGCCTTGATCTGAAATATAGCTCAGTTTTGGACCTACTATGCCAAGCTGACTTGAGCAAGTCCTTCAAGCTCCCAGCCCGACTACCCTCTGTGTAAAATGGGCAGATTAAACATATACCTCAGGTTGTTACAAGGATCATAATAACAGGACCACTAAAGAGATAAACCTTAGAATCGTGTGTAATGGGCTGGAGGAACTCTACCCTTAGACTTTTCTTTCTTGGTTCTTTTAGCTTCTAGCTTAGTTGTATTCTGCCCCACAATAAAGAAGCACGCTTGTTTGATTGCAAAAGAGACAGTAAGAGTTATTTCTTCTGGAACATTGGAACGTACAGAAAGGATGAATAAGAAATAAAAGCAGTGGCATGGTTTGACACCACATCAATCCAAATGCAAGCTACATTTTAGATGTGCATCATTTTCTAACCACACTTGCTACAAAAATCTCTTTATGTTGGATGACATCTGATTTCTCATTTGATTAATTCTTATGCAGGAAAAAGTGCTTTTCCACATCAGTTCTGGACTGTAGGTAATGATCAGAATATTGCATATTTTTCCCTTACTAAACACACACAAAAATCTATTATGAATTTTTTTGCTGCCTCAAATGTCTGTTTTTGTTCCTTGCCACAAAATTGCATTCCTTTGCTATTCTTTTTAAGAAGTCAATGGGAGGGGGATGTAGAGCACACCTACATCTTCTTCTTAAGTGCTGATCCTTTCAAACGAATGTGGAAATACTAAATTCCTCTGGAACAAAGTATTTCCTTGTAATCTAGACTTCTGCCCAACATGGAAATAATATATCATCAACTGTGATTTGGAAATGAAGTGCCAGATTTTTTCCAGCTTGAGTTCTAAAGACCTTACAGTAACAGTTGGGGGTTGGAAAGGAAAAGAAGCAGCTCACATATGGACCACAGGCTGCCCCTTAGCCCTATACAGCTGATGACCAACTCCCAATAAAATGCTGTCTGCAGGACATCTCTTGGACAGATAATTGGAAACAGAAGGGCTCAGGCCTCTTAGAGTGCATCATACGATTACTAGAGTTGCAAAGTTATACATTTGTTCTTAGGAGTAAGTTTCACTGAAACAGTGGCGTCATTAGGGAGGTGCGGGTGGTGCAGGCCGCACCAGGTGACGCCCAGGGGGGTGAAACACACTGGGGAGGTTATGTGCTAAAATTGTGGTGGTTAGGAATAATACCATCATGTTATATACTGTTGGATGCGGAAATTCCAGCAGAATGCAATAAAAAAACCCAGAGTGAAATATCTCCTTTCTATTAAAAGTTATTGGCAAAAAACCAGAAAACAAAAAATGCATGGAGCCCTATGGAAAGTAAAACTGAGCCATACCACCCGTTTACTAGCGAGTAGGCAAACTTGTCTTAGTCCACCAGAAAGGGCAGGCCAAGAGGAAATCCAATGACACCAGAATGGTCCTGCTCCAATGAATGAAGCCCCCAAAAAACACCTGAGAAGGAGGTCCCTCCCTCCAAGCTGGCAAATGTATCGAGCCCTATGGAAAGTGAAACTAAGCCACATGGTTGCGTTTACTCATGAGTAAGCAAACGTGCCTCGGCTCCTGGGCAGGTCAGGCAAAGGGAAATGTGAGGCCACCAGAATAGTCCCGATCTGATGGAACTGGAGCTCAACAAATGCTCCAGAAGGCAGCCCCCCCCCCATAAAAAGAATGAAAAAGAGGTTTAACATGGTAAGGTGAATTTTTTTTTCTATTTTAGACTTGTAAAGCCAGGTGGGTCCTGATAGTGATATGCTTGAAATATAAGAACTTAAATTGAACTGGGTACTGGGTAGGGGTGAAAATCTTACTGATTCTTTTTTTATTGGGGGGGGGTGTTATTGAAGGCAGGCTACAGAGAAAATTCGCTTGGTAGAACAGGGCTGGCTTTCCCTTATTTAATTATTTGTTTTACTTTAATTTAATTATTTTAATTTACTTTATGATGTCACTTCCGGCCATGACGTCACTTCCGGTGGATCCTGGACAGATTGTCATTCTAAAAAGTGGGTCCCAGTGCTAAAAGTTTGAGAACTGCTGCAATAAGGTGTTAGTAAGTTGACACCCTGGGGGGGATGACACCACTAGTGACCAAAATCACTAAAATCAGTTTGGAGGAATAGTACCATCATGTTATATATTAATCAATGTGTAATTTCATGCAGAATGCAATGAAACAAACTGTATTGAAATATCTTTGTTCTATCAAAAGGTACAGCCAAAAAACCAGTGGGAGTGGGGTGATGGTACATCACCACGCCCACCACCTGGGGAATTGCCCTGCCCATTGCATGGGGAGACGCACTGGCCTCCCGCACTGGGTGACACAATCCCTAGTGACGCCACTGCACTGAAACCAGTGGAATTTGCTTTGCAATCCTATGTGCGCTTTGTGCCATGAGAATGCTTATTCCAGCAGGGTATGGCCCTTTATGGCTACTGCAAAAGGTTATAAGCCATTTACTGCGGCCTGGCTGCCAGCAGCCAGGTCTGTACACCAGTGAATTAGGGACACCCGCTAGCACTGGTAAGTTTGTGCAGGGGTTTGGAGGGAGGCTGAGAGGGATGGAATGGGGTGGGGGAGAGAAACGGGGAGGAGATAGGGTGGGGAGGATGGTGGATTGGGGCCAGGAAATGGGCAGTATCAGCGGCAGCAGCAGCACACATCAATAACCTATCTCCCTTCCTGGCTTCAATCCCTAACTCAGGTCCATGTGGACTTGTGCCAGCAATGTAGCTGGTGCAGGTCCAAGTAGACCCAGTGGACCAGCACAGGCTTACCATGGGACAAGGGTACAAATGTTGCCTTACTCAAGGAGGTTTCTGGGTACCGAAACTCCATCACGGGATTCAGAGGGCAACACATTGGTGCAGTCACATCACTGCGCAGGAAGTTGCAGAGGGACTCCTAGATGCCATTATTATGGCATTTCCAGGTTTTGCTGCTGCAGCCACCACCACCACCACTACCACTGAATGCATGTGAGCAAAAAAGTGTTTTTTACTCACACACATGTGGCATTTGGAAGCAAGGAAACCCAGAAGTGCTGAACTCACGGCACCTACAGGTCCCTGGTTGGATCGCTACCCTCAAACCACTGTTATTTATACATGTAACCTATGCATGCCTACGTAGAAGTGAGCTCCATTGAGCTTAACAGGACTTGCTCCCAGACAAGTGTGGGATTGCAGCTTAAGAAGAACTGTGAAATGTATATAAAAGGAAACACTACCAAGAAATTGACATTATAATTACCCACTAAACATTAGCTTGCATGGTCTCATACAAAATTAAATCAGTTGTCTATAAAATCAGTAGTATAAACAGTTGTTGAAGAGAATTATACATGGTCATGAGGATGTCAAAGCGGCTATAAATATGTGACATTCTGGAAAAAAAAGAAAAGCAAAAAGCAACAGGAACAGGAACATAATGGCTTCTTTCATTTGATGTGTTTTTCCACCACAAATAAATCCCAGATTATTTTCATACCAGTGGGCTTTAGGAGGCTATAAGGAACATTATAAATGATATCGAAATAATGAGCCATCAGCATCATTAACAGGGCTGCATACCTGTTTCTCAGCTCTCCCTGTATTCAGTCGAGATGTTAAGATGTGTCAGGATGGGCCCTACCAATCCACACGCAAGAGACTCGTGCAGAACCAGTGCAACAGTGCATTTCATGCAGTTGATGGGTTTCTCATGGTGTCCCTGAAGAAACAGATGTCTGTTTTTCCTCTGGGACACTTCCCACTGTTCCTTGTTTGGTTGCACAGCACTGGGCTGCTAATGTGGGGAAGCATCATCTGGACAGGATCATTAGAGTAGGGCAGGTGAATCAAAGGACTGTGACAACTAAGGACCCAACCCTATCCAACACTGCAGTGGTGAGCGTGTGTTGCATCCTGAGGTGAGGGGCAGTCTCAGAGACTGCCTCAAAAAGGAACTGCGTTGTTGGTGCATTAGTGCTGGAAGGCTGGATAGGATTGGGCCCTAAAAGTGGTATTGTCAAAATTTCATCTATGTATGTACTAATTTATTACAGACCCAGACATGGACACAGGTGCGCACATTCATACACATTCATTCATTCATTCATTCATTCATTCATTCTCTCTCTCTCTCTCTCTCTCTCTCTCTCTCTCTCTCATACACACACACATTTAAGCCAATTTACAGGGGACATATAAACAATAGAACAACCCCCCCAAATAGCAATTAATTATTATAATTTATATTTGTTTTTGTTGGCCACACAGCCTCAGAATATGGAATGCCTCTCAGTCCAGTGTGGAAGTCAGAGTTGTAGCAAATGATCCAGACTTTTGGTTCAGACTTATTATTTATTTTATTTTTATTTTTAAAATATTATCACCACCCTGTACCCTCATAGGAATCACCAAGGTAGCTTATGATGCCATTATAAACAAACAGATCAACAATTACAATAATTAAAGCCGTTACCAAATCAAAATCCACTTAGTGCAGACCAAATGAAATACATAAAAACAGAATGTCATCTAGAACAGCTGCATCTTCAGCAATTATGGCCTGTCCAGATCTTACAGGGAAGAGAATTCCGTGACTTGGGTGCAACCAAAGAAGACCCTGCTCAGTGTTTCTGCCAAGCATTCCTCATTTCATTCGTGGAACTCCAAACAGGGCCTATGTTAATGAAAGCAGTACATGAGCAAGTTCACATCAAAGAAGGCAGCCCTTCCACCCTCCAGGTCCAAGCCAAGTAGTGCTTTAAAGGTAACAGCCACCACCTTGAATTGAACATGGAAAAATACTGGTAGCCAGTGCAGATGGAAAAGCACAGGAAGAATACAGTCAAACTACCAGGACCAAGAGAGGACCCAGACTACAGTATTCTGGACAAGCTGAAGCTTCCAAAGCTGTTTTAAGGGCAGTCCCAAGCAAATCATGTTGCAATAATTCAGATGGGATATAAGGAGGGAGTGGATCAACGAGGCCAGTTCAACTTTCTTCAGAAAAGGGTGCAACTGGCACACCAGTAAAAGCTGGGCCAGCATGTTCCTAGACCAGTGGTTCTCAGCCTTTTTAGCCCAGGACCCACTTCTGAGAGTGACAATCTGTCTGGGACCCACTGGAAGTGATGTCAGCAACCTGGAAGTGATGTCATAGACAGAAGTGACATCATCAAACAGGAAGTGACATCACTGTGATGTCAGAGTCGGAAGTGAGGTCATCAAGCAGTTCCTGCCTAGAAACTCAAACTGTAAATGACAAGAGATAGTATTCCAGCTCAGAAGCTTCTTCCAATTCTCCCTGCCCTTGCTATCATTGCTATCAAGCAAAAAATGAAACATCTGGAACAAAATATTTGTGTATTTATTTACTAGTTTTTATTTCTATCTTTATTTACAAAATCTCATGCTACTTCTTGTATTGCATTTGAAATTAACAAACATTGGTGTGGCTATTGATACTGTGCATAGCATTAGCCGGAAACAAGTGCACCCTACTCATGCACCTCAATACAAGAAGTAGCTTGAGTTTTTGTAAATAAAGGAAATAAAAAAGTAGTATCCCCCTCAGAAGGAAGATAAGCAGGGGCGCTTCCCCTCATCTCCCCCAAGCCCAAGCACATCTACTCAGAATTGACTCCTATTATTGGCAATGGGGCTTACTCCCAGGTAAGAGTAGACAGAATTGCAGCCTAAGAGAGAAGTAAGAAGAGGGGAAGGGTGCACATCAGAGAAGCGGCTGGGGGAGCAGCACTCTCCCTGGGTGCCCCCCACATGCCAGGCTTGCCCCCCTCCTCCCCCCTCCTGGCTGCTCTCTTGGCAGCCAGGCAACCAGGGATCCCCCCTCACCCCAGCAAAGATATAAAGAGAGGACATGCTTGTCAGGGCAGGAAAGGATTGCGGCTTCCAGGCGATTTCAGAGAGGGAGAGAGGTTGTGACGCAGAGGACGAGAACGGCAGTGGGGTGGTGGTGGTGGTGATGCTGCTTTCAAGGCAGGTTCACAAGAGGGGAGATCACGCGGGTCTGCCTCTACTCACCCAAGCCCTGTGTTCAGGTCTCCGCCTACACTCTCCAGCCCAGTCCAGCTGCAGGGGGGGAGCTGCTCTGTCTTGCAACCCCAAGGCAGCCCATCCCGTCAAGGCAGCCAAACTAACAAAGGTTGGTGGGGAGAAGCCTGGCTGGCTCATCCACGTCTCTCCCGGTCCTTCTTTGCTGCAATCCAAGCCTGCACTCCGCAATTGGACCCCCTGAGGGAAGCCTCCAAGTACAGAGGGAGGTCCAGCTGGAAGGCAGCAGCACGCTTTCTGGGGAAAAGCGGCACACTGCTTTCTTTGCACATGTGCAAGCTACTCTGAGTTACGTCTCAATGCCGGGAAGCTTAAATGGCAATGCCCAGGCTTTGCTCACTTCCAAAATGGCGCCGCCTAGGTCTTTTGCCATCTTCCAAGATGGCTGCCGTCAGCTTCTCATGACCCACCAGAAATTGGATTGCGACCCACCAAGTGGGTCCCATCCCACAGTTTGAGAACCACTGTCCTAGATGCAGCTGACAGCTCATTCTCAGTGGTGAAAAATGGGTGCTGCCATTGTCAATTGTACTGTTGATTATTTGTTCCATTGTTTTACTTTTTCATCATTATCTGCTTTGGATCCTTTTGAAGAAACAGAGGTATTTAAAAGAGAAAAGAAAAAAGAAAATGTGATTGTGGTACTACAAGGCTTAAGCAGCTAACACATGAACAATGTTCTCACACCAAGGCCACCAAAACATGCAGTCACAAATGACTTGCACAAATCTATAACACGGACAACTTTGTCATGTTCGAAGTCTTCTTGGAAGTCTATAAATCATCTCTAGTTGTATTCACCCTATCAATAGGAGTTAAATTAAATTAATTAAATTAAATTAATTCAAGATTATGAAATCATTATACTGAGCACTGTAAGAAACTTGCTTTCTTTGTGGTTTCTATGAAGCTGCTTGCAAAGTGTTTTTTGCACACTACCTGCTAGAAGCCACCAATGCTAATTTGAAAATACTTTCTGGAGTTCCTGTGCTGGAGAGAAAAAATGACAATATTTCTGGGCAATCAAGAAAGAGAGGAGAAAGTTTGTGTTTGTTTCATGAGTTTCCAAGACACCAAGGGGGGTTGGGAAAGGATGTGCCACAATGTACAGTTTTCACATTTCTTCAGCATGAGGGAACAATTTCCAACTGTCAGGAGGTTCTTTATTAACTAACAACTTTATACTGCCCAATAGTTCATGCAAGTGTTTTCATAAATCATTCCTTCTCGGTGGTATGAAGTGGGCAGACTCCCGGGGTCTTTTCAGATTCCTTTTTTTAAGTGAAAAAGTTTGTGGGCTCAGAGGGCTTTTGTGTGCATCAAAGAGAAAGGTGTGGTGTAAAGTAAACCTCGAGGCACAGCCCCAGTGGCTCTACCAAACAGCTGGAGAAAACAACATCCTTAAAGTCTGCTGAGTGTACAATCAAGTCAGCCTTTTCGTCCCTACTCTCCAACCCTTTCAGGTTGTCAGGAATGGCAAACAAAGTGCTAATAACAATGAACAAATCTGTTTTGTATCAGTTCCAGACTCTTGAAACGTAAATTCTTGGATTAACATAATCCCATGCCAAACACTCCAGCTGGCATGGATATTATCATCTGTACTGTTAAATATTCAAAGCCATACTCTTGTCCTTGGATTAAGGATGGAAATTCCTCCGGAAAGCGCTCTTCCCCTGGTATTTCCATGGAAAATACCACAGGATTACTGTCTTGTCTTGAAAAATGGAAGAAATCTGTACTTTCAGAGTGCCTCCGTGCAATCATTAGCAAGCAAGCTGGCAACAGGGAAAGTACTCGTTTCAACAGCTAATGAGGAGAAGGGGGCACCTGTTTGGAGCTCGGAGCCGAGTTCCAAATCCAAAACATGGAGTTCTCTAACTTGCACATCACAGCACTAGTCATGAACAAGCTCACTGCTCTTATAAATAAAGAACTTGCAAGCTCCCCCTACACCCCCACCATGGCAGTAAGCCTGGACATTTTTGTCTCAGATCCATCATAAACATTCTGCTTTCAAGCTACCCACATTCCCTTTCTTTGAAGGCCAGTGGGCACATTTTGGCAACGAGCCTGCTTTAACTCCATCCCAAAATGTAGGCAAATAGAACATTACCTATTGGGGTTACTATTCTAACCAGGCCCAAAGAACATCAATTGTTAATTTCTCTACCCTGTACAAGAAGAGTGGGAGACACCTAACTGTACATCCTTTGTCTGTCATGCTCTTTGTAGTAGGATGAGGATAAATGGCCTTTTTATCTTTGGAGCGCAATTTCCCCTTTTCCTGCCCACCTTGCTGGCCCTGGTGCTGCATAATCTCAGGAAAATCCACTTTCTTTTCTGTCTGAATGGGAATTTTACAATACATGCTTAAGAGAGCAGAATTTTTCTATGTTTCCACAGAACTACAAAATAATAGGAGCAAAAAGTCAAGGAAGAAAGATGAAAGGGATTTCATACCAGAAGATATGAATGTTTTTATCTAAAATAATTGTAAGGTCTTGGTTCTGCATATCAAGGTGCTTTAGACTGAGACAGACCATCTTGCTCACTGTCGCCAGTGCTGGCTGATGGAAGGTCTCCATCATTCAGAACCCAGTCCCAATGGGGCAAAAGGTATGAATACAGTTCCAGGAGGCTCCACAGATGCCAGTAGGGGTCCAATCCTATCCAACTTTCCAGCACCGGTGAAACTGCAATGCAGCCTCAGGTATGGGAATAAATGTTCCCATACTTTGAGGAGGCTTCTGTGACTGCTTCCTTACCACAGGATGCAGTGCACACCCCATTGGCACTGCTGCACCGGCACTGGAAAATTGGATAGGATTGGGCCCTAAGTTGGCACTAGGTGCAAGTAATGGGCAGGGAGGGGGGATAATGGGCACATTGGGCGAGGAACTGGGGGTGTGTTGGGGGGTTGGATTCATGGCAGTCATGTACACTGGATCCTATCCCCCATTTTTCTGCTTACTCTGCCCTCTGGCTCTCCTCATACTTGTGCCAGCTATAAGGTAAATACATTTATTTTAGATAGTAAAATATTTTTACTTACCTCCTGCAGACTGTCCAATTGCCCCCTCCATAGCATGCATTGCAGCCTCTGTTGGTGCAGCTGCATGCTATAACATGGCAGGGGATAGGATTGGGCAGCCAAAGTATTCTCCATTCATGCCTGGAGATGTCAGGGATTGAACCTGAGACCTTCAGAATGCAAAACATTTGCCATACTTCAAGTTACAGCCCCTCTTCACATGAACAACTGGTCTGCAAATGGGAAGTCAGTTTAAAGCAGAGATTGCTGCCATTATCTTGTCCTGCTTCCGAGTTTTCATAGGACAAGATGTGCTAGAGCAGTGACTCCCAAACTTTTTAGCACCGGGACCCACTTTTTAAAATGACACTCTATCAGAACCCACCTAGGTTTGCCAGACTTTACAGAAAAGGAGATCTAGAAAGTAATTATTTATAAGTAATAATAAGCAGAAAAAAGATACTCAAACAATATCTACACATGCTTGCAATCTGGAAAAGTATCTGATTTTTTAATATCCTCAGGACTTGAACAATTTATTTTTCTGATCTTTCCATCACCCTTTGGTGAATCTCCAAAAATCAGGTTGCAAACCACCAGTGGGTGTTTAGATGAGAATAACCTTTGGTCTAACCTAGCATAACTATTCTCATGGTATTATCTAGTTTGAGGAAAGGGTGATACAGGGAAAGGAACTTGAAAACAATCAGGGAAGGAGCACTCAACAATAACTGAAAACTGCATTGCATATTGGCTGCCCTACAACCCTCTTTGGACCGTATAGCTAAAGCGAATAAAAGGGTGGCAGAGAGTGGCCATAAATCCAACAGCCATGAACTGAGCTTATTTTTCAACTACTGACGTTTTTTCACCCTACCTTGTTTCCAGCAAAGTTGACCAGGAAAAGGTCAAAAAAATGTAACTTAGATGGTCCCCTTTTGCCTATTAGTTCATATTTAAGCTGATTCTATTGAAGAAGGTGAAATTCAACTCTGAACGAGATTGGCCTATATCATCCAGTTTAGAGCATGCTGATGAGCAAAGAACAGGATTAAGCAACATCAGAATAAGTCATTTTCAGCTGGGTCTGGGGAAGGAAGCAACCCTTACAAGATGCAAATGTTTCAACTCCAGTCCTAATGTGTTTACGGCTATATCTTTTCTGACAGGCCCATTACTTGGCTTGGTCCATGCAGCCGCTTTGGAAGAGAAGAAAGTAATATGAAGAAAGAATCTGATGATGGAGCAAATTCCTGGAAAACCAGATGGGGCACATATAAAGAAATAAGCCAAAACCTCACATTAGAACTTAAAAGGAAAGAAAACGCCATGAAAATCCACATCAAACGCATCTTCTCTTCAACATGAGTGGCGAGTAGTCTTGTCTGCAGGGTTGACCTTTTCCCACACCAGCTGCCAAATGTCACAGGCACCTGTCAAATGCCTACCAAGGCAGATGTGTTATATTTATCCCCCTGGGAAAGTGGTGCTATGAGGGGTCTGCCCTGATAGCCAATTAAGGGAGCAGGGCTTTAGTAGAAGGACAGGAGGGTGAGAAATTATAACAAAAGATGGGATGCCATTGCATCCAAGTGCCACTACTTCTTTTAAATTGCAGAGTCACTGAAAGACTGCAGAATTTCAGTCATTGAAAGACCTTGGCAAAATCTACCCTTACACAAGGTTGTTGTTGGTTTTTGCAGCAGCTTGCTTATGCGTATTGGAACCTCTTGATAATCCTATATGTCGCCTAAGCTGAAATTTAAATCTATATCTGTGTAAATAGGAACATTTAAGTTACAACCTTCTTTTCCCCCTTTGGCCTCATCCAGGCTCCATCATGAACTAGTACTGTGGTACGTATTTACATCCACAGTCTCTGCTGCAAAGGAGGAATAAGTCTAAAGCGTTATGCATTATTTTACAAATACTTACCTGCTAAGTGGCCTGCTTAAACCATCATTCATCAGCTGGATGTACACTGGCTTCATGCACTTTTTTCTGGAACAGAAATAAATAACGAGATTTAAACTGAAGCTTGTCTTGCAGTGCAAAAAGAAACTTGTTTGATTTGAGAAATATGGCTCAGTTGACTGCCTTGACCACCAAGTGACAATTTTCTAAGTGTGTAAGGCCAAATCAACCCCAGGTTGTGACATCATTCAAAGGACTGGATTTGTATACAAGCCTTTGAGGAGGAGAAAGAGCTATGCTAAAGAAGTGTCAGGGACTCAGTCAAATACAGAATGACCAGCTGGTCAAAAATGACACTATATCACCAGCTTTGTGCTTCTTTTTCCGGCGACTATTAACCTAAGGCACCTACCTACTTAGAAACTGGCTTTGGGTTCATCTTCTATCTTCATATGTATTATCTTCCTCTGAACCTGGCTATTCATACCCCCTGTATGGGGGATTCAGTCAAAAGGACGATAAATTTCATGTTGTAGGACCCCTGTTGACTATTTTGCCCTAGACAAACACAAATATTGGATAATAGAAGATGCTAAGTAGAAATTAATTGGTCAGAAAATTGTATGGACATGAATGCAGGATCGAATACATTGCTCTGCTAACAGCAAACAAACAAGATTTATGCTGGACAATTGTGCTGTGTAGGCCAGCAATCATACTAGCAATTATTTTCATACAAACAATGGAAAGTTTGTTTCACTAATCATCTTCGAAGCATGTTCATGTTGGGTCTCCAGTCTGTGATAATTAAAATACTTGTTTTTTTCTGAGTCAATTTGTTGTGGGTTGCCATTTGGCTATAGTTGCACCCAGTGCATTTTTTGTTCTCAAGGCTTCCTTTCAAATGAGCATGTCCTTATAATTGTTAATAATGACACTTGTACCCAACCTTGCAAGGAGTGAACATGGGGGTTTTCCTACATTACCTTCACAACAACCAGTTCTTTATATGTTAGACTGAGAATTGGTGAACACAGGAAACAGGTTTATTCCGAGTCAGACCATGGTTTCGTCTAGGTCAGTACTGTGAATGCTGATGGTCAGTGACTCTCCAGGTTTTTAGACAGGGGTCTTTCCCACCTGGTGATGACAGGTGATGAACATGGGCCTTCAGCATGCAAAATAAGTGCTCGATCACTGATCTATGGCCATTTCTCATTCAGCCACAATTGTTGCAAGTGTTAGCTAAGCTTCAAAATGGTCAAATAAGCCCTTTTTGAATCCAAACCTTCCTAGTCCAAGTCCTGTACTATTAACGATACCACACTGCTCTATACAGAGTGTCACTGTTGAATTTTAAAGAAGCACTGTATCAAAAGACAACTGGCTTTGCATTCTTAATCAAAATGTCAAATGTGAAGAAAAAAAGCACATTGCGCAGACTCCTTTACAAATTTTCTGTAAAATCCATTGAAACAGGTTCGGGATGATTTACATAATTTCCAGTGATCGTTGATAAGAGTACAGTTCTCATGTGATCTTTTTTCAGTTCTCTTTCCTCAGAATTCAGAGCACTGCTTTAAGAGTGCAATGGAAGGCCATCTTAATTCTGTGGGTTAAGCAGTTATCACTGTTTTTCCCACTACTGCAATTTTGTGGTAGTCTCTTGGCTTGCGCTAACTTCAGCACTATTGCATGACCCTTACCAGTTAGAATTAGCTTATAATCTATATGATGATGTGATAGAAAGTCACATGATGTGACTGATGATGTTATAAAGTCACAGGGTGGGCACTGACATTGCGTTATGGTGATGTGTCAACTGTTCTGAAAATAGTACCAAAAACAACTTGTCACTGCTGCTGAGAGGAACACTGAGAAATAAGAAGTGTTGCCTGTTCTAAAACACACAACTAGTCCACACATCGCCCGATGGAGAAGAAGCAGACATTTTGGCTTGGAATGTTATCGAAAGCATAGAAATATGAGGTTCAGGTCACTCGGTCCTCTCTGGGGACCTTCCAGGTAACATTCAAGATGGCTGAAATGGATACTGAGATGAAGAAAGCTTCATTTCATTTTTAAGTCAGTTCAAGGCTGTTCCCTCTGGAACTCCCATTGGGATCAAGTCATTTACTTGAATTTCTAGCCTGCCCAATCCTGAAATCGCTGAAAAGTTTACAAGAAATGTAAACTCCACAGAAACCCAACATTTAAAGAAGACAGGGATATAATTAAAATGTTCCCCTTTTATAATTGCTTTTCCCCTACTACAATGTTAAAAATGTGATAAAACTACAAAGTTAAATGTAACAAAAATGCTCATGATGAAACTGAGAGTTGCCAGCCAATGGAATGAACAGCAAGAGGAGAGAGCCGAAGCCCCATCATTACCTCATCACAGGGCATTTAAAAAGAAAAAAGAGAAGCATCTGGTCAGGCTTGTTTTGATTTCTGACCCTACTCTAAAGCTGTAATTTGGACTAAATGATGATGATTAAAAGTTGCTTCCAGCTTTCAGATTTCTATAACATTTAATGTACCACCACTTTAGCAGCAGGCCACTTGATCTAGTTTTCTGTCTCTCCTGATCAAGTTGTTTATCCTCCCCCCCCTTGTGTCTTCGTATGTTTGTGTTTGGCTTCTTGCTTCCTGTTTCCTACATAAAAAACTCAAAGCTGCTTCACAAGTTACAGGAAGAGCAGGTAAGTATATCTGCATTCCGTGCAGCAGTAGTGATAGAGTTGCTGGAACCTTGCAAGTGCCATACTGGTCTATGTGCGCATGCCATGTGGAAATGTGAATGGCGCTGGTTCCCCACAGCATGTACATTCAATAAACAGGGGGAGGGGGTTTAAGTAATATTCTGAATGTTTTCATTCTTGTTGCCACCTAGTGGCCAAAAAGAAGATTTGTTTGTTCAGCAAGGTAAGACTGAGCATATTCCTGGAACTCAACTTTTTTTTCCACCCTGAGATAGATGTTATACTAGGGCCTGTGCGAACTTGGAACATGAATAAACCTAATTACTACTTGGCATTTCTGGTACAGCCTCCTGTTAGTTAGCAACCTTCAGTCTTGAAAGACTATGGTATTGCGCTCTGAAAGGTGGTTCTGGAACAGCGTCTAGTGTGGCTGAAAAGGCCAATTCGGGAGTGACAATCCCTTCCACACTGGGAGCAAGTGCAGTCTGTCCCTGGTCTGGCTCCCTGGCTATGGGCTTTCCTTCTTTGCCTCTTTGCCTCAGTCTGTTGGCAAAGTGTCTCTTCAAACTGGGAAAGGCCATGGTGCACAGCCTGCCTCCAAGCGGGCCGCTCAAAGGCCAGGGTTTCCCACTTGTTGAGGTCCACTCCTAAGGAACTTCAGATCCCTCTTGCAGATGTCCTTGTATCGCAGCTGTGGTCTACCTGTAGGGCACTTTCCTTGCACGAGTTCTCCATAGAGGAGATCCTTTGGGATCCGGCCATCATCCATTCTCACGACATGACCGAGCTAACGCAGGCGTCTCTGTTTCAGTAGTGCGTACATGCTAGGGATTCCAGCACATTCCAGGACTGTGTTGTTTGGAACTTTGTCCATGGAAAACTTTGGAACTTTGTACAGCCTCCATGCACCACAAATATGGCTTATAGATTGTCAGGCATTACAGTAGGCCAGCTTGGAAGCGTTTTTACCATGAATGACTGAGGCCAGGATTGGTTTTACAGAGGAAAGGACCCAGCTGGTACATCAGCCAAAACCTGGTTCTCCTAGCAATCATTGCACTAGCCACAACCCAAAGCAGGGTCAGGTCAAGAAGCTTGCAGCAAAGGAACTTTTCAACAGGACTAGACACTGGGAGGGGGGGAAAAATCATTTCCTATCTCTATTCATTTTCTGTACAGTGATTTTGTTCAAGACTGTGTGCCTTAGTGAGGTATTGTGCTGAAAAATCACAATCACAAAAATCACTTGAGCTTGTTCTCTGACAGGTTTATTTTATTCACCATGAGTTACAAGAGGAGGAGCACCTCCAATGTTCCATTCTATAACATTGTGATTTTCTAGACCAATGTTTCTCAAACTGTGGGTCAGGACTTACTAGGTGGCTCCTAAGCCAATTGCAGGTGGGTCCCTATTCATTTCAATGTGTATTTCTTTTTTAATAGACTTGATGCTCCCATGGTATGTGACTGCACTTGGGAAAATGTTACAGATCTGTATTTTAAACTGATTACTATGTATATGCTTTTAACAATGAAAGTCAATGGAGCTTACTCCCGGGTAAGTGTGGATAGGATTGCAGCCTTTGGAATGTTTGGGAATTTTTTTTTAACTGATGAGTGACTACTTCCCTACAATCCTGCCCGTATGCTTAGATCATCTGGGGGGGCCCTTCTGACTGTGCCGCCACCAAGAGATGTGAGAGGGGGGGCGGCCAGGAAGAGGGCCTTCTCGGTGGTGGCCCCCGAACTTTGGAATACCCTCCCCTTAGAATTGAGAACTGCTCCCTCGTTGCTAATATTTCGGCGTGGACTGAAGACCTTTTTATTTCAAAAAGCTTTTAACTGTTGACAGGCTGGCTGGCTTTCCTTCTTCTTTTATATTAGAATCCACAGGGTTTGTTTTTGATTTTTAATCATTTGAAAACTGTTTTAATTATTGTTTTTAATTGTTAATTTTGTATTTTTAATTGCTGTAGGCCGCCTTGTGTGCCCATGGGGCAAAAAGAAAGGATATAAATCAATAATAATAATAATAATAATAATAATAATAATAATAATAATAATAATAATAATATACAAAAAAGAAGCAAGCAGGCAGGGCTGTCCCTAGAAGGGTGTGGCTCCTAGGGCTACTCAACCAGTGCAGAGAAGCCAGCACTTTCTTTCCTCTTCCTCTTCCTTCCCTGCACCTGGTTCTCTTCAACGCAGACTCAGCACAGCACCTTTTCAGCCACACTTATATAACTTACAATTCCCATGCACATCTATGTAAAATGTGAACAATTAAATTACATTTAGTCAATATTTAATGTAGTCAAATAACTTTAAATCTAGTAGGAGCTACGCTGCCTGTAGCAAAGTTCTGGCTGTTCTGTGTTGATTTTATTTCACTTATTCCCCTTAAGTCCTCTCACTGCAAAATTTCTGGCTAGAGTGTATAGAGATTAGTCTGAAGGATTCCTACACGGCAACCGAGGGTGCAATCCAAAGGGGAAGTTGGATTTGCGCCGCCGGCCCCACTCCCCCTTTGGATTGCGCCCTCGGTTAGGTCGGCACAAGTCCCTTGCGCCAGCCCAAGAGTGTTGCAAAATTGCTGTAAAGCACTTTTGCGCCACTCTGGAGGGAGTTAGGTCAGCGCACAAATGTGTGCCGGCATCTCTGCACCACCGCGGGCCCCAGAGGACATGTGAGTTGTGGCAGCTGAGCTTGACTGGTGCAGGGGTCTGGGATTGTGTGGGGAGGGCGGGGAAGAGGCGGAAGGGAGGCATTCCAGGCAGGGAGAGGGTGGGTGATGGAATTCCAGGGCAGTTGGGGAGGGCAAATGGGGAGCAGAAGGCGGAGCCAAGACCCAGCAGTTATGCTGGATCCTGAACCCTGTTCCCAGGTGGCACAGAGCAGTCTCTTCTACTTGGATCTGTGCCACCTCCTGAGGTGGTGAAGATCCAAGTAGACCCATTGGGGCCGCTGCAGCGTGGCACAGGGTAAGGGGAAAGGCTTCCCTTTGCCTTGGACTGCACAGCTTTTGGCCCCAAACTTGTGCTGGATACAGCGCAGGCGTACCGTACCGCAGGCGTACCAAGTCAGGATTGTGCTTCCCCTTGTCCAAATGGTCCAAAAGACATGGCTTTCTAGCCTTTTTATTTCCTGACCATAATATTGCCAGCATTGCAACATTTCTTACTTTTGAGCAATGCAGCACTGCTCAATTTACAGCCCTGTGGTTTTCCAATAAGTTACTGCAAGAAAACATGTTTTTCCTTGGCAGAAATCAGAAAAACAAAATAAGACAGGAGCGTGCCTCATCCTGAAGGGTAACTTAAAAGTGAGAGGGAAGATTGCTTCAGGGGCACCCACATCATTTCTGTATTAAATGAGGAGATCTTTGTGTAACAGTATATACCTGCGGTTTTCAAACTCTCCAAGAGTTTGAAACCCGCAGTAACTCTTTGCAGGGGTGGGGGGAGAGGCAGCACGGGCAGGGGGAAGGCAGCAACACAATCCCCAGGATCACGTCACTCAGGGTGCTGATGGGACTGGGATGCACCCTCCAGTCCCTGCAGCAGCCGTCCCTGTGTGCGGGGAGCCCTGCGTGAGCGCCTGCAGGGCACCCCAGGTCAGGGAAAGGGAGAGTGGGGTGATTGCGCTCCACTTCCGCTTTTGTGGAGGCAGAGCAGATCGCCCCACTCTCCCTTTCCCTGACCTGGGGCTCCCTGCAGTCGCTCACGCAAGGCTCCCCGCACACAGCGACGGCTGTTGCAGGGACTGGAGGGTGCACCCCAGTCCCTGCAGCCCCGTCAGAAGGGAAAGCGGAGCGATCGTGCTCCGCTTCCGGTTGAGTGGGGCGCAATCGCTCCGCTTTCACTTTTCCTGACCTGGGGAGCCCTGCCGAAGTTGCGCAGGGCTCCCGCACCCCTGGGAGGCTGCAGGAGGCTTGGGCAAGTGCACCCAAGCCCCTGCAGCCCCCCTGAGCGGCCTTCCCCCGTCTCCTGGCTGCCCTGCCCCTTAAGGGGGCAGAGGCCAGGACCCACAGGCTGGGGCATTGCGACGCCCCAGTTTGAATACCACTGGTATATACAAACAGGGACCATGAGTTTTAGAAGTGTCAAGAGGTTATGAAAACTTGTATTAAGCTTCTTTTACACAGGAAGCGTTCAACAATATCTGACAACCAGGCATGTTATGGCCCAAGGGCCAGACTACACAAGGTAAAACATTTATGAAGTCTGAACTCCTAAGCAGCCATAAAGCCCTATGCAGTCATCCTTTCCAGCTGCTCTCTGAACATAGGGAGAATGGGAAGGGGCTGAGGTACTTGATGTGATTCTCTGGGCCTCATACATCCAGTACTTGTCTATAGAAATCAGTGCACAATGTGGGGCAAGTTCTTCTGTGAACTTTGGAACCCTGAATTGCAGGAGAGGATGTCTGCGTAACAGGATACTCCCTAAAGCAACAAGTTACTGCAAGAGGGGTCTACCTCTAAGACATGGGTAGCCCAATCCACCTTAAACCTCCTGCGTGGCAATGCAATGGCACCATTGCGGCATCTGTTGTATCCCACGGGGGAGTTTCAGCATGTTGAGGCCTCTTCAGGGTAAAGAAATATTTGTTCCTTTGCCTTGTGGTAAGCCCCAGCTGCCACCTGGGGTTAATTTGAACCTGTGCAAGCAATATCACTGCCAGTTTATGTTGACCCACAAAGGTGAATCAGGCCTAGGAACTGGATTAGGATTTGGAGGGCTCTGCTGCCACTGAGCCTGCCCCCTTCCTGGGCCTGATCCATCCTCCACCCCATTCCATCTCCTCCTCATTCCATCCACCCCCCACCCCATTCCACCCCTCCAAGCCTCCCTCCCGCACCACTGGGCTTGCACCACTAGGCATACTTGGTTCATCTTCGCACAGATCTGGCTGCTCACCACTTTCAGCAGTGGCCAGTCCGCATGCTCTGGCGGTATCATGTTTGCAATAGTGACAAAGGGCATTATGCTGGCGGAACACACATTCCACCGGCATAATGCATTCATGTGGTTGGGTCACTAGTGAAATTGCTTTAAGAGTCAATTACATGACAAGACATAGATTTAGCCAGAAGTATGGAAGGAATGGAGATTAGTTATATAAAGGAGTCTAGTGTGAGTTAGTGAAAGCAAGCAGGTTTTGCAGCAGAAGTCAAAGGGGTGTGGGTGTGTGTGTACACTAATCCTTAGAAAATGGTGCCATTACAACTTCTCCATCTCCATAGAAGCAGCAAGGAGGATCGGGGGGCTGATCGCTTTCTGCACCTCTTCGTGGAGGTCTGTGTTTATGCTCACCCATGAGCCATCTGTTTAGTTTCTATAAATCAAATACTTGTTTATGTTTAAAATGTAGTTCTAAAAAATCCAAACAAATTAATATTTACGTGCCTAAGCACGTAAAAGGTCAAACCTAGGAGGTCCAAAGTAAATGGAGTGGAGCTATACAAACTGTTGCTAGAGCATTAAAATGCAGCAGAATTAAAGATAATGACTCAAATGAGAGTTTGGGTTTTCCTGTTTAAATCTAATTGGTACTCTCAAAGAAGTAATTATACACTTCAGACAAAACCCACCAATTTTGCTTTGTAACTCATATTTGAATGGGTTTGCCATGTGGGATAACTGTGAATTTTGAGTTATTAAGATGACAGTGGATATCAGTACTGTACAGTACAGTAGAAGTGTAGTGTGGGAAATGGGATGGCTTTCTCTGAGAAAATTATGGAGTCAGGAAATCTGGCTATATGAACTCTGGCTCTGGGAACTAGGTTCTGTTAGGAACATTCAGAGTCACAACAGTTCCCATAGTACCTGTTGCCCAAGAAGCTGTCACATGCATGCACAATGCTGTTCCCTGAACATCAATCAATAACCATAGCAAATCCGATTCCTATGTGACCGGAAGGGATACCAAATTGATATTTCCCATCGCCCCTTTTTCCGAGGGTAGTAGTACAGTGCTAAAGGATTAAAGGAGACCTCACCATGAGCCTTACCCGTAACTGCAATCACCAGTATGTTTTGAGGAAAAGCGGGGAACACAGAAGTGTGTGTATGTGGGAGATGTTCCAGAATAGTGGTGGGGCTTTTGGATAGGGCCAGGCAGGGTCAAGAGGCATGGAGGTTCCATCATGCTCCCAATCACTTCCTTAGGAATGTAATGGGGCCCAAACTCTGGAACAGGTTTGAGAAAAATTTCTCTCTCTCTCTCTCTCTCTCTCTCTCTCTCTCTCTCTAATAATTTATCCCAAGCCCATTCTTAACTGAACCAGGGGATATCACCTATCACTATCACCCAGCTCTTCCCCACCATGATATTAGAGCAGCTAAATCAAGTCAACCGTCTGTTTGCAAAGCCCACTTTGACATGGCAAGATCAACCATTCATTGCAACATTTGCTGCCCAAAGCTTGCAAACTCTCATTTTCATGAAGGTGTAGTGAGCGCCAGATTCCATGAAGAAAAAAAAGAAGTACACACACCTCACAAATCTAATCTATTTCTCTTACTTGCCTATACAATTCAGCTGTCCCTTGATCTCAGACTTGCTTTGTTTTTGTACTCCCCATACTCATGAACATCTGTTTCCAATGGCAAAGCATCCAAGGACAGACCACCTGCCTAGCAAGGGTATGTCTTCATCATTTCAGTGTGGGTTTCAAAGACAGGGTTTAGTATACAAACAAAACACAACACAGCAACATAGCAAAACTCTAAATCAGGACGCTTTAAACGAAAGGTTATTGTGTCAGCCAAAATGTTGTAAGAGTAACTAAAGGTGGACAAAATAGTTTTCCAAATGATACTGTTAAACAGCATTTCAAAAGAATGTGCCCTTTGCTTTGGTTTCTTCAGCATTATGCCTTTAAAAAAAGAACCACTGCTCAATATTAATACATATTTTCAAAAATGTTGGGTTTGTTGATATTTAAAATTATTAAAAAATGTTTCCACAAAGCCAGTGGAAATCATGTCTCTGGCTTGAAACTGGCAAAAGAAACTCTGACGCATAGATCAGGAAGGCCCCAGTGTCTGCCTTGTAAATGCTTCCCAATTAACATTCAGTCCAACAGATGTTCAAAAGCTGTGCATAATTTAGGTTAACAGGAAAGCTTTATTCAATGCACAGGAGAGCAGGCAAGGTCAGGGAAAGTGACCCAGGATCTCGTGCCTTGCTTTTTCAACAGCCAGACCAAACAGATTGATAAGAACATAAGGAGAGTCCTGCTGGATGATACCAAGCATGCCAGCATTATGTTTTCAATAGCGCCAACCAGATGCTTCTGTGAAGTACACAAGTGGGGCATGAAAGGGAACAGCCACAGTTTCTTATCCCCAGTGCCTCACTTTTAGGAGGACACTGACTTTAAAGAAGTACCATAGAGTGCTGGGGTTGGAAGGGATCTTGGAGACTATCTAGTTCAATTCTCCACTCAGTTCATGCAACTGCTACAGTATTGACTTGAGAATCCTAAACCAGGTTTCACTAAGGGAGCAATCCTAAAGCGCCCTTGGGTCAGCACAAGTCCCTTGCACTGGCCCAGGAGGGTTGCAAACATGCCATAAAGCACATTTGCACCTCCTCAGGAACAAGCCACACCAGCACATGGAGATGCACTGGAGCACAAAGGTTGCATCCCGCCTTCATGGCAGCTTGCCCCACGTAGGTTGTGTCGATCAAGCTCGGCCAACGTAGGGGCCTGGGGAGGGAGGCATTCCAAGGCGAGGGGAGGGCGGGAGGAGGGTGGTCCAGGGGGGTTGGGTGGGGAGCAGGAGGCGGGGCTAGGACTCAGCTGTTATGCCGGATCCCAACCCCGTTCCCTGAGCAGTGGGAAGCGGCTGCAAGTCGCTCCACTCTCCTTGGCCTTATGCCACCTCTGGTGGTGGCACTAGTCTGGGGAGACCTATTGGTGCTGCGGTGGCTTACCTGGGGGCCTCCTGGCCTGCCTGTTCCAACGCAAGATAGGATTGCGCTGCAAGGCATAGTTCTCTCATCCATTTTCTCTCTGCACTTATCGAGAAGACATAAATAAAGAAAAGTAAGATCAGATCATCCCATAAGTGTAACATTCTTGCAAACTAAAATTTCTGAAATCTATTTTACTTACGCTCATTTCATATGTTTACCATATGCATGTTAGCAATTATTCCCTAGATATCAGATGTGCAAAACAATACAGTGCATAGAAAAAACACCTCTTTAAGCAGAAGAAGCAGAACATCCCTGTGGTGATTGTTTCTCCAAGAATAACAGAAGGATACAAATTCCATCCAACCCAAATGTCAGTCAGGAAAACTATAGAGGTTTGGATAGCCTAACTCTGCACAACCACCAGTAGACATAGACAACAGTGAGTAGCTGAGACAGGAAGTACACTATAAGAGAAGCCTGAAAATTAAGAACATAAGAAGAGCTCCACTGAATCAGGTCAAAGGCCCATCTAGCCCAGCTCTCTCACAATGGCCCACCAGATGCCTCGGAGAGCACTCAAGATAGCAAGATAAAGGCATCCCCTCCAATACCCATGAATTTGGTTCTCTATGCCTCCATGCCCCACACCTCATTACCTGCCATTGCTGCAGCACTACTGGGGCACATCCCCCCTCCAAGCACTTACAAGCAGCTCTTGGACTCCCAGCAAGATTGAAAACCGCTGCTGTACATGTTTATGTGGAACCTAATGATCCAATCCTATCCAACTTTTCAGCACTGATGCAGCCATGCTAATGGGGCATGTGCTGCATCCTGTGATAGGGGGCAGTCAGGGCACTGAATTGCGGCTGCATCAGTGCTGGAAAGTTGGATAGGATTAGCCCCTCAGTTCTAACTGCTTGGGCTAAAGTAGCCTGATTTTTATGACCATTAGATGCAATTCTCTCTCCGTAAATAAAAGTCACCAACAGTACTGGGGGGAAGGGGTTGCATTAGCATTTCCCCCTGGGAAGTCCTGCTTATATTTTTTCCTGCAGCTAAACATTTGGGCTCAATATGAAGAAGAAAAGTCATGGAAGGAATTTTCAAACAAGAACTGCACTCCACCCGTATTACAACATTATTTCTGTGGAGCCAAATACTTTCCTTTGACAAATGCCCGGATAATAGATTCTAATTAGGAAAAGGTGTGAATGACCTGCCACAGCCAGTCTGCACAATCAAAGGACAGGAAGGAAGGGATGAAAGAAAATGGAAACAAGAAATGCACCAAATGGGCTCAGTTATCCATGAAAAGATAAGGATAGCATATGAATGACAACAACAGGGAATAAAAAAATAATTTCAATAAAGGTGCACACTTAATAAAAGCAGGAGGTATAATTTAGATAGGAAGCTAGAGCCCAAACTAAACAAAGAAGAGGGTAATAGGGGGAGAAAGTACACTTGGTGTCTATTTTATAAACAGGGCAAAACAGAATTTAAACCTTTAGTGTGTAACTTCTCCCAAGCCCAAAAAAACTCTTAAACCAGTGCAGTTTAAACTCAAATAAAAAGCAGCTTGAGGTTAAAAAACAGTCCAGCCTAAGAGAACTGAATTAGGAGGGTAAGAACCTAGGAAGGGCCTGTTCCCAGCCAGCCAGGGCAATTTAGCTTAGCATAGTCATAAATTTAGCAAATTAGCATAGTCATTGTCCTTTAGGAGGTGATAAGAGCCCCATTAAGCAAATCCAAGCACCCCATTCAGGAGCCTACAGAATAGATTAGGCCCATCAGCAGCCTTTTCTCTTCCTAATCTTTTGTAATCTCACCTGGGAAGACCAGCCCCCTTGCAATCAGCAAGGAGGGAGGGAGGAGGAGCTAGCTAGGAGTATAAAGCTAGTGCCTGCCACTGCGTGAGCCTCTCTGCAGAAGTGTGTGTGGCCTCTGGGAAACCCAGTGCCTCAGGAACAAAGTGCCAGGTAAGGCACTGCAAGTTTAGCATCTGTGCGAGTTCAGCAGCAGGGCGAGGAAGCCAGGGCCCCAGATACCGCCCTTCTCTTCCCTTGAGAAGAGGGCTGCTAACCAGTGTAGGGTTTTTCAAGTACCCCTAAATAAAATAAAATAAAAAAGCTATGCAGTCAGACAGCCAGCAGCAGGGTGGGGGCTAGCCAGTGTTCTGCATCGAGTGCCACATGTATGACTATTTGTCTCTGGGGCATAAGTCATGGGTGTGTCCTCAGTGCAAGGAGCTCCAGGGTCTCAGGGAACGCGTCCGCTCCCTTGAAGCCTTGGTGGCCGACCTGGAGAAACAGAGGCAGGCAGAGAAGGACCGAGGGGAGACTTCTGGGGACGATCAGGCTTCGTCCCAACCTCAGGCGTGCAGCTCCTCAGCTGCCCGGGTGGGAAGTCTCGGGGCTGAAGGACATCATCCTGGAGAGGAGGGAAACAATTCCCTGGGGGGGGGTTTCTTCTCCAGGGGACGGGCCCATATCCGAACGCACTCAGGATACTCCTCGGCAGGAAGGGGGTCGGGGGTTCCTTGTAATGGGGGATTCAATTATTAGAAACATAGAGAGGGGGGTTTGCGACAGATGTGAGGACCGCATGGTGACTTGCCTGCCTGGTGCAAAGGTTGCAGACATCACTTCTCATCTAGACACGCTGGTAGACAGTGCTGGGGAGGAGGTAGCGGTTGTGGTGCATATCTGCACCAACGACGTGGGCCTGGAGGCCAAATGTAGGTTATTTAGATAGGAAACTAAAAGCCAGGACCTCAAAGGTAGCGTTCTCTGAAGTGCTACCTGTTCCACATGCAGGGCCAGCTAGGAAGGCAGAGATCAGTGGTTTCAATGCGTGGATAAGACGGTGGTGTAGGGAGGAGGGGTTTCGATTCGTTAGGCGCTGGGGAATGTTTTGGGACAAGCGGGGCCTGTACAAGAGGGATGGGCTTCACTTGAACCAGAATGGAACCAGACTGCTGGCGCATAACATTTAAAAGGTGGCAGAGCAGCTTTTAAACTAATCCCTGGGGGAAAGCCGACAGGAGCCGAGGGGCATCCGGTTCAGAACTCCTCATCCCTGTGGGACGAGGATGGGGAGGTTAGAGAACAAAAAGGTAAAAGCAGAGTAGGAGAAGAAATTGGGAATGGTAGCATGATGGGATGAGATAGACGGTTTGGCACAATGATGTGGGGACAAAAGAGCTAATAAGCAGCCCATCCTGGGGCATTCCATGTACAAATGCTTTTATGCAACTGCCCAAAGTCTCCAAGCAAAGATGGGAGAACTGGAATGTCTGGTGATGAGGGAATACATTGACATAGTGGGCATAACGGAAACCTGGTGGAATGTGGTGAAGACGAGACGTGATTGTGAGGAGCTCCAGAAGGATCTCTCCAAACTGGCAGAATGGGCAGCAAAATGGCAGATTGTTTCAATGTAAGTAAGTGTAAAGTCATGCACATTGGGGCAAAAAATCAAAACTTCACATATAGGCTAATGGGTTCTGAGCTGTCTGTGACAGATCAGGAGAGAGATCTTGGGGTGGTGGTAGACAAGTCGATGAAAGTGTTGACCCAATGTGCAGTGGCAGTAAAGAAGGCCAATTCTATGCTTGGGATAATTAGAAAAGGTATTGAGAACAAAACGGCTAATATTATAATCCCGTTGTACAAATCGATGGTAAGGCCACACCTGGAGTATTGTGTCCAGTTCTGATCATCACATCTCAAAAAGGACATAGTGGAAATGGAAAAGGTGCAAAAGACAGCGACTAAGATGATTACGGGGCTGGGGCACCTTCCTTATGAGGAAAGGCTACGGATTTGGGCCTCTTCAGCCTAGAAAAGAGGTGCCTGAGGAGGGACATGATTGAGACATACAAAATTATGCGTGGGAAGGATAAAGTGGATAGAGAGATGCTCTTTACACTCTCACGTAACACCAGAACCAGGGGACATCCACTAAAATTGAGTGTTGGGAGGGTTAGGACAGACAAAAGAAAATATTTCTTTACTCAGCGTGTGGTTGGTCTGTGGAACTCCTTGTCGCAGGATGTGGTGATGGCATCTGGCCTGGACGCATTTAAAAGGGGATTGGACAAGTTTCTGGAGAAAAAATCCATGATGGGTTACAAGCCATGATGTGTATGTGCAACCTCCTGATTTTAGAAATGGGCTGTGTCAGAATGCCAATACAAGGGAGGGCACCAGGATGCAGGTCTCTTGTTATCTGGTGTGCTCCCTGGGGAATTTGGTGGGCCACTGTGAGATATAGGAAGCTGGACTAGATGGGCCTATGGCCTGATCCAGCAGGGCTGTTCTTATGTTCTTAATGAAAGGGGTACCTGCAAGACTACCTTTACAGCACAACCCTAGGCATGTCTTCTCAAAAGTATGTCCATTGAGTTAATGGGATTTACTTCCAGGTATAATGATAATACATGAGGAACTTGGTATAAGACTGTAGCCCTAGTGATGCAGTCCTGTGCCCACTTTACTTGAGAGAAAGCTTCATTGAAAGTGGGATTTCCTTTCAAATATAGATACTTAAGTTCCAACTGTACATGTACCTGCCTGTCCCAAATTAAAACATGGATTCTGTCCATTTCTCCCTATACAAATCTTACAACTTAATCTATGTTAAATTGTCACAATCCCCAACATGAACTACTTTGTCAATATTTCTACTTTGAATGAGTGGGAAAAACAATGACATTTTGCTACTTCCAACTGTGAACCTAAGCATCAATCCAAGTGATTCAACTATTAAGTATGCTATGGAGTAACTAATTCCCACATGAGCACCCTTGTTGTACTGTCATCCAAAACAATTGTACTATTTTAAAAAAATCATCTAGTAGTTTCTGGTTAATGTTTGGGGAGAGCAAAATGTTTGCTGTAAAATCTTTCTTTTTTACTCTTTGTGTTTGTCTTTATTCATGGCTCAGCAGCCATTTTTCCTTCCTGAGTATTTCTATTTTAACTCAATTTATTCCAGTCAATCAGGAATCTCAACCAAACAGAAACAGGGGTGGTGGTGGTGGTGGTGGTGCATCGGGCCCAGGAGAAGGAGGAATCAGCTGCACCGGTGCACATTGAATCCAAGCCCTTTTCCCGGGCCTGATCTGCCTGCACAGATCAATGTGGACTTGTGCCACTAATATTGCTGGCAGAAGTCCAAATTGACCTGTTGCAGCTGCTGGGGCTTACTCTGAGGAAACCTCCAGCAGCCAAAAATCCCCAACAGGATATCCTGGGAGCCATGCCTGCGCTGCTACATCACCACATGGGGATTGGGCTGTGGATTTAGGTAGGTTTGGGTAACGTATTATATATGGTACTGAAAAGACTGCAAAGGATTATGGTGGAAATTCTTTGCCTGCCTCAAGAATGATGAGATGCAAACATTCAAGAGCCATGTTGCTTCTGACTTGGAAACGCTGACTTGAAATCTTCATCAATGAGCTAGGAAGCAGTTTTGGCCTTTAACCCACTGCATTGCAGATTAGACCCTATTCACATCTTTCTCCCATAACTCACCAGAGCCATTGAGAACTGATAGACCTATGCTGAATTCATCTATTTCTCATGCTAGAGTATACATGACGAACCTCTGGTTCGTTTGTTCAGGTGGGGATGGTGGAAAATAAGTCCCCTTTTATCAGGTGAAACAAAATCATGCAAACCAGGCCTCAGATGGCCTGCCCTCCATAGATGCTCACACAGGTGATCTCTTTCAGTCTGGTGGTTTTCTGCATGAGGGCAGAAGGATATCTTATTTCTTCACCACAAGCTCAAGGGCAAATAAGGAGAACCCAGGAACTTATAAAAATGGCATTTGGATGGTAAACAGCTGAATAAATTCCACCTAAATTCAATATAGAAAAATTGTCTTGCTGGTGCGAACAAAGGCCTATATAGGGTCATTGTTATGTGACCAACAATAGCCAATCAAATGCTTGTAGAAGCTTACAAGCAAAACAGGATGGTGGCAGCCTTTTCCTTTTGTGCCACAGTATCTAGCATTTAACATTATATTGCCCCTGTACAGAGACAGCCAATGAAGGACCTGTCCTCTTTGACTTTGTCTAATCCTGTTTACTTTTGTTAGGGTAATCTACAAAAACCTGCACTGCAAGCAGCATAAATCAATGTTTGTCCCATTGAATCTTAAACCAATCAATAGGACTGAGCTCTGTACAAACACAAATCAATAAAACTGAGCTTCCTGTGTATCAGATTAGGGATTTGGACCTTTTGTTACAGTTCCATTTCAATGAGCGTATTGTAGATTAGAATGTGACACTGCTGCAAAGGGTTAATTGAGGTCTATTAAAAAAATTATTCCATTCCAAACACTTCCAGGGATTAAGACAGAACTTTTGTGTTTAGCATCCTGATCTCTGCTAAGTTTTTTCCTCTTCAAACAAAACAAAAGCCAGTAGTTTAAAACCCCAGCTTTAGCACCTCAGAGGGCTGGGTGGATTAATTTATCATTAGGTGTCCTCCAACAAAAGCCAAATTTGCTCAATTCACATCTGCTCACCAAATGAAAATGTGGAATATTTCAACAGCACCTTGATCAGAAGAATTTATCTTAAAACGAATCTGGATAAGATTTATTCCTAAGTAGCTCATTTCCTGCTGACATTTAAGGATCCCCTCTTTAAAAGCACATGTGAGGGTTCAAAGTGAATGAGTCCATCATTCCCTTCATCGCATCAGGTCCAGCATTTGGCTAACGAGAACAATTCGATCAACCCGTGGATACCTCAGAGCGAGCCAGCAAAATGTAATGTTCCGTATCTAAATTTACATATACATGTTTCATGTGTGCGCACACACATGTGCTGTTTGCAAATATTTACGTAAGGAAAAAGATATGCTCTAAAAACAGTTAACAGATGTACAGAACTTCTTCTATCCCAGGCTTCTCCAGAACCACTTGACAAATATTATATGCATCTTTCAAGACACGGAGAGTCCTTTCCAAATGTCTGGCAATTCAGAAATTGCACAGGCCACTTTCATAAGAGACACTTACGATGCCGTTCCCTGCCTATTTCCTTGGAAATAAGTCCCATTGAGTTTGGTGGGGCTCACTCCCAGCCTAGACAGTCTTTTTTGCTGCCTAGACAGATGTTTTGGACTTGCCTGGGCCTTCACAATGGCATCATGATAACCTGCATTACACACATTCTGGGCCCAATCCTATTAAACTTTCCAGCACTGATGCAGCTGGAACAAACATTCCCCCTGCCTTGCCCTCTCCACCACATCATGCAGCACATGCCCCATTGGCACAGTTGCATTAGCACTAGAAAGTTGGATAGAATTGGGCTTCTGATATTAACTTTTTGAAAACCATACCCGCTATGTAGTGCCAGAGAAGAAGCAAAAAATCCAATTCCAGGAAGGGAAGGAGGGACAGGCAGGCAGTGTCAGAGAATACACATCTTTTCAGTATTTGTCTGTTGTTTATCCAACTGGAAAAAGGGGCATCCATCAGATCTAATCCAAGGGCCACATTTCTAGGAACAGTCATCTGAATTGGCCATAGTCATTTCTTGTATTATATGCTGCAACAACTAGTTTAAGTTCATTTTTTTAAAACAGGAGAGAGAAAAGGGGTCACAATCCATCTGGAAGTTCTTAATCACAAAACCGACTGAGATGAATGGGACCTGCCAAAAACATGGAGCATGTGGTTGACATTCTTGGTATGCCAACATTTGATTTATGACCCATTTTGCACTTAGGAGATGCATGGCTGCTGTTCTTCCCCATGCTGTCTCACCCCATGTTCTAAAAAGAAACTAGAAACAGAAAGTAGGAATAAGAAAATAAGAGTGAGAGCCCAATTGTATCCTTCTCCCCTCCCCTACTGATGCAGCTGCACCAAGAAGGAATGTGCTATATCCGGGGAGGGGAGGATGGATAGGGAGGCTTTGGAGGGGAAAGGGGATTTATCCTCCGTAAGCCTCCTGCTTCACAATGGGTCTCCTTAGACCTGTGGCAGCTCTTCAGTTGCTGCAAGTCCAAAGAGAGAAAGGGGGCAGGGAGGCTGCCAAAAGAGAGGAGAGGATTCAGCACTTGCCATCTCCACCAGATCCACCCCCTCCCTTAGCCTCCCCGCCCTGTTCCTCCCACATCCTTGCCCTGTTTCACCCCCTCCCCACCCCCACTGCTGCCTTACCTGCTTTGGCGGGTACAATGAGGTCCAGAGAGGTCCAGGGAGCACTGCCGCCTCTTGTGACAGTGCTCCCAAAATAGTTGCCAATGGAGCACTCTCCACTCCATCAGCAGCCTTCTTTTTCTTTTCTTTTTTCCTTTTTTCGCTGTTTTGGCCGGCAACCCAGTTCAGTATAGGATTGGGTGAGATAAATCATGTTAACGTCAGCAGCTGAATTGGGACAGGAAATAGAATAACAGCCCAATCCTAACCTCTGCTGATTCAGCCACCTTGGAAAAGCAGCACTCCCATGCCATAACAATTGAACTTAAGTCAATGTTCAGACTGTGCTAAAAGTATAGCTATCTGCCTAGCCTGATATTATGAAGCAGGTAATTCATTCTAAGTGCAATGTCCATAATATTTTCAAATGCCATGTACTCCTCTTTTAGTATGTTGTGTATATTGTGTAGGTGATCTCTTCTCTTGTTCTGCATTTTATTATGTATGGGTCTACCTGGCATCATTTGCTCCGAGTCTCATTTGAGGCACGTCCAGACAAGGCTCAGAAATGCATGCCAGTCTATGAATGAAATGACAGCTTCCTATTTTCCACCTTCAATCTTTATTTAAATATGTCAGTGAAAAGTATGTATAGCCTCAACTCTAGATTATTATGAGTCAGGGATATCATCAAGAAAAGTCCACATTTGTCCCATGTCCCCTATGCAATATCATTAGCATCCCATATAACAAGCATGCACTGTTCCTTAGGGACTGTGGGTCCAATCCTATCCAATTTTCCACTGCCAGTGCAGCCGTGCCAATGGGGCGTGCACTGCATCCTGTGGTGGGGAGGCAGTCACAAGGGCCTCCTCAAGGTAAGGGAACATTCGTTCCCTGTTCTCAGGGCTGCATTGCAGCTGCACCAGTGCTGGTTATTTGGATAGGATTGTTTCCACTGTTATTACATAGCAAAGTCAATTTTGTATAAGTTGTGATGACAAGTATACTATATATGGTACAAGTAAAATCTACAGTAATTTTGAAACATCCCATTGTAGACAGACAGTAAAATAAGCTGTGTGTTCCTCCAAGATGGAAATGACATTTTCTTTCGTGAAACTCATTCCTGGACACCTGAATCTTGAAAACCATCAAAATTTTCACCAGACAATTATGAAACAGTCTCTGTAGTTTCAGTAGCGCTGAACTGAACACTGGTCTTCTCCACACAATAAAGACCAACAATTAAAGAAGGAAGTCTTTTAAAAATCCTTCCAGTCAGGACTACTATTGCTGGAAGCTGCTATTCAGGCTCAGACAATTTCTTTGTTAAAGCATTAGGATGACTGTATTAATAGCACCATCTACTGATGCATCAACTGTATGAGCAGAAAATCAAGCAAGAGCTGTGAAGTCAGACTTGATGCAGCAAAAGACCTGAAAATTTTTATATTTGATAAATCATCTAAAAATACTACTCAGCACACTACTCTTCCGTGGACAGAATTTGAAACTAATTCTAGTCTGTACGTAAAAAAGGGAGTGTATGTAATAAAACAAAGCATGGACTGAAAAGCATGAATGTGAAGAAGCATTCTAAGGAAATGCCAGGTTGTTGAATTACCTGATGGACTTCTTTTGCAATAGAAGACTCCTAAGATTTTGAACCCTTCTTACCATCTTAGATAATGTCAATATTTATTAGCCAACTAGAATGCAGGAGCACACGTAGTATGATAAGTATCATTGTGAAAAGCTATTTACTCAGACTGTGGAACTAACACATTAACAGCACTATCCTGAGCTGGACCAGAGCATGCAGCTGCACTGATGTGGCCTTCGCTGCATGCTATGTTCTGGCCAGGGAACAGACGGCAATGGAAAACTAAGTAAAAAATATTTTTACTTACCTGCTTTGTCCCTGGTGAGCCTACTTGGATCCGTGTGATCCTGCTTGGATCTGCTGAGCCTGGGCCAGGGGCATAGAATATCAGTGCCACTGCTGCCACCAGTATCTGCCCACAGCCTGTCCTTGTGCCAACTCCAGCCTTTGTGCCAGCTCCCTCCACTTCCACAAAGCACTTTGGAAGCTTTTGTGGTACCCAGTACCATCAGGACACACATTCTGCTAGATTCCTTTCAATAGGATTAGGTTGTTAACGACATTGAACATTGTATTAGTGGTATCTTTTGCTGTATACATATTGTGTTTTTATGTACATATCATCTTTAGATTTTATATTTAAACTCCTACCTTTATCAATGTCATAATTATTTAAATACCCTAAATACCTAATTACAGTTAGAACAAAGGGTTTATTTACATATTACTGGGCACCACATGGAGGCCACTTTGAATCACTCCATGTGGTGGTTGTTAACGTTCCAAATCTGTGGCTGACCAAACTGGCTTGGCAATTCAGTACACTGCTGACCGAAAAAGCAAGAGGGAGGAAGGGATTTTCTGCAACAAAAAAGAATTGCCCCATCTGCTTGGAATGGATTTCTATGTGATGATAGCAATTCAGAGTTGTTAACATGTGGCAATTTTAACATGTAAAGTGGTCTTTAAGGCAGAGCAGCACACAATTATTACTGTTCCAGGCTGAGAAACATAATTCCAGATAAATGAAGGAAAGTGTTGTTTTTTTAAAATCATAATCTAATTTTTGGAAGGATATAGACATGGCTTGCTGATGATAACATGGCACTGGCAGAGCAGAAGGCTTGAGGAGAAGTGAAAACACTGAGGTGTGCAAAAGAGAGGAATGAATCTGGGTCACACTGAGCAAGAAAGAATGTTCCCAGTATTGTCATAGCCTGAGTGTGTACATCTGAATCCTGCCCGACTGGGTAGCAATGGAGAGGAGATTCTAGAGCTTTTTGGTCTTTCCAGTCAGCATATAGAAAGAAAGATAAGTCAGGAAACTGAAAATATATTCTGTTTTCAGTTCAAAAATGAAGATTTTGTGGGCGGTTGTTTTTTTTAGAGGGGGGAATAAAAACTAGAAATCTGTAATAATCATCTGGCTGTTTGAAGGAAAATGACACTAACTGTACTTTTTTTTTAATTTTCAGTCATGGAAAATTTCTGTTGTTGCTGGAATCATTAATGTGTCTTTTCGCCATGAATTCTTTTCTTTTCTTTTGACAGCCCTGCAAAAACTTAAAACTTTCCATGGAAATGAGAGCATGACATGACCCAATAAATAGGGAGGCTGTTCACTTCCAGAATGCTGGATAACTTCAAAAGGCAATTTCTGGGCATTGATAACACAAGAGTTATCTCTGAGACATCTTTAGAAAGTGCCACCATTTTGCTCAGGTCACAGTAAATCAAGATGACTTTGTTTTTATGACATCCCTGCCAGCTTAAATAATGGTATTCATACAGCAGAGAAATGGCACCTTTACATGCATTTGTAAATTTTAGTACAGACAGGCTGGGAGCAAAATAACCTTCTTCCACATGCCAAGGCTTGTTTTGTTCTCCTACAGCAGCTGCTTTCCTCATGCAAGAAGAACCTCATACAAGGAACTTTCCAGCATCTAAATATGGAAACATGTTTGCATACAAGCATGAAATACCTATATACCACTTTAAAGGCTTCAAAAGGGTGTCATTTCAGGGATTTTTCAGGAGACATGGAAGAGCAAAATGACCCCTGACCATGTTGTGTTCCTCCTTGTAGCTGCTGGGTGGCAGCCTCTATTTTTCCCCAGAATGTCCCTGTGAGCAGCGCTATGTGATGATGTAGTGCCATCAGAGAGGCATTATGGAGTAAATAAAACACACACACACTGCTTCAACATTTGGCTGAAATTACACAAGTTGGGTAGAATTTTTGGCTCTGTTCTACCTATTTGCTTTTTTATATTTATCCTTGAATGGTGTCTATAGTCCCAAAGATGGTGTTATATGTATTTAAAGACAAGATCCTAACCAACTTTCCAGCACTGACGTAAGGGCAATGCAGTTCTTAGGTAAGGCAACAAAAATTCACCGACCTTGAGGAAGCCTCCATGACTGCCCCCCAACTGCAGGATGCAACACATGCCACAATGGCACAGCTATGTCAGTGTGAGAAAGTTGGTTAGGATTTGGGCCTAAGATGCCTAATGGAATCTTCAATTAGTAGTCGGTTATGTTATGTTGAATCTGCTGCTCCACCATTTCTATCAGTTTTACATATTGTTTTTTACTCAATAAAATACTCGATAGAAGTTTTGAACCCAGGCCAACCTAATCATAAGGTAACCTCAAGCAGCCTCCTGAGGCAGTAGATTGACAGTGGGTATTTTTCTCTGCCACCCAAAGCTATCTTCACTGCTCTTTCTCCCAGGGCCACGGAGGGCATGGGGCTGCTGGAGATAATTCCCCAGTGTCCCTATAAATAAATGGAGCCCCAAGCAGGATTGCCATCCAGCCTTCAACAGTGTCTGGTAGTGGACTTAGGATCATATCCTGTCCAAATTCCCAGCACTGATGTAGCTGTGCCAGTGGAGCATGCACTGCATCCTGCTGTGGGGTGACAGTCATGAAGGTGCCCTCAAGGTAAGGGAACATTTCTTTGCTTCCCTTGGGACTTCACTGAGGCTGCATCAGTGCTGGAAAGTTGGATAGGATTCAGCTCTTACCCTTTGGAAACTGAGCATGAAGAACCTGTGTGGCCCTCAAATGCCCTGAAGCATGTCCTGGTTGCCTCAACAACTGGGATGCTTCATCCCAGAATGGAGAGGATAGAGGGGGGCCAGGCATCCAAGCACCTCATTAAAGATCTTCCCCAGGGTTGAACTAACCTCTCTGTAGCCCTGCTTCCTCCTCATACTACTTGACTTTGAAAAGGAAGGAGTGGAAGGAATGGAGTGGAAGAGAAAGTGTGGAGAAGAGGAGCAGGGTGAGCTAGAGTGTCCCTTACACATCTCTGTTGTACTAGGCTACCACTTCTCTTTCCCCCACACTTTTTCCATTCCATTCCCCCTTTCCTTTCTGAATCCAGAGAGCAAGAGAAGGATCAGTGGAGGTGTTGGCTAGAGCACCATCAGGTAAGATGGGGCAACATATGGCATGCCACCTCAGGTGCCAGGAGGTTTTGGGCCCTCCCTGTTTATAACAGTGCCATTGATGTGGGGCTGAGAGACAGATGCTATCTCAGATTTCTTGAAGCTGTGAAGCGGCGCCATTTGGCATAACAGTCAGGTGAGGTAGAATCCTTTGGCAGCTGCTGTAGTTGTTCAAGCCTCATTCCAGGAGGGCAGGGTGCAAGATGACCTCAGGTCTGCAGTCATTTGGCCTTTGTTTTAAGAAGTCCCCCTTGGATATAAACTCCCTAGACAGATTTTGTCTGTTCTCCAACCATCTCTGTTGCAGAAGACTGTTATGCAAAACACTGCTGCCTAGCAACTTCAAGAAATCCTAGATATAATCTATCTTCAAGAAGACCCATGCCCATATGACTGTTGGCCTGGGTATATTGCTGAGACTGTCTTTGTGTCAGTGATTTCTACTGACCTTCTCCAAAATGCTATGCCAGTCTACATATATAAACATATATACACATATCTGGACCAATGATACTTCCTACTGCCCCCCATTTAAAAGGCTCCTTCCTCACAGATGTGTGACTTTTTGAAAAAGGTAATTTGGTTAAGTTTTACAGTTCTGTCACTTCTGTAGCTTTAAAATCCTTATGCCCATTTTGATATCTGCCATGCTTCTGACACTTTTACACATGAGCTACTCTTATGCAAATGAGCATGACAGGTTTCATGGGCACAATATTTTAACTTTTACATTCCAAGCCATCTTCAGTCTCCTATTTTCTCTTTTTTTACCAACTATATGTGCAACCCTTTCATGCAAAAACACTTTTAGTTATGGGAGTGTTCATGGTATTTTAAACCTTTGTAATCAGATTATCTTTATGTTTGTGATAAAGAACCATTTATGCAGAATGCAAAACATATAATGCAACGTGACCATGAGCGCAATGTGCACATGCATAAATACTAAGGGATTTTGGCTGACAATAAGCAACTGAAAGTATTGAATGAAATTTTAGCACAAGGAAAACCAGTCAAAATCTTCAATGTTCTGTGGAATTCTACTGACAGGCAGCCCAATCCTGAATGCCTTGGCACCCAGGGCTGCAATGGTGCAAAATGGCGACTGCTGCATCCTGTGGGCACTACCTCCAGAATCTCCTTGGGGTAAGGGAGCATTTACTCCCTTACCCCGGGTAACTCTGCACCACCGCCAATGGGTCATCTCAGCTCTGTGGCTGTGCAGAGCTGAGGAGACCCATGTCAGGTCAACCAGCTTTGCAGGAAGATTAGGGTGTGACAGCAAAAGCTGCCGCCATCTCCTCTGCCCTCCCTGGCATGATCCTCCCCTCTCTCCACCCTCTCTTTGCCCCATTCCGCCCACTCCCTGCCTACTACCTGGCCCCAAGAAATCTTACCAATGGCCAGTGCTGGAGGAGTGCCAGCCAGTGGTCCACGCGGTGCTAAGGTTCAGCACCTACTGGCACTGGCCCAGCTCCAGCACTTCCCCCTCTCCCAGTTCCGTAAGTGTGTCTTACGGCGTGTTTAGGACAATTAGAGCTGGTGGTATATGCATATCGCTGGCACTGTGGGCTTCACGACTGGGCTCTGAATCTGTAAAATGAAATTCCAAACCGAAAGAAACTTCCAGAATAATGTTTCCATGAACAAAAGCATGAATGCAAGTTCTCTCCAGATGTGGAAGGAGCATTTACTTGTGCAAAGTCTTTATACAATTAGAAGGACCCCTTTGCATGAGCAGAGCACTCCTACCTCTGTAAGAAGCTTGCACTCACTGACTGTGCTTCATTCACAGAAGGTGCAACCTCGAATTTTATTGTGGGTTTCCTCTCTTCCATGGTTCTAGGGGATCTGAAGGATGCATGATAGTACTCCAGCTGTCATCACCAACTGATGCCTTTTGTTCTAAGAACTGAATGCTCTCCTTCATGAACTGCCGCGTAAGAATTCTTATGGTAAAGATGCCAGAATGAACAAAGAAAGAGTCAGACTCCAGGCAGAGAATGAAGTTAGAAAAACATGTTTTCTTTGTAAGGTAAGGAGATTTTATAGAACCATTAGAAGAAAATAAACATTTGACACCCATAAGGTGTTTTTACACAAATGGCAATTATATTAACATAAACATCTATCTGAGCTGTAAAAGCAAAATACGCCTTGCATTCTCATAGGAAAGCAAAGAATTTTATGTACTATAGCTGACCTGTAAAATATAGGAGAAACAAAAAAGATATGTAGTCCGTTCCAGTTTGAGTACAATGAGACTGCAGTCATGCACTCGAAAGGCCCATTTCAACACTGGAATCCTACATGGAGACCACTGAAAGTGATAATCCATGGTGACAATCTACACTGAGAGCATTCTGTTTAAATGCCCCTTTTGGCCTTGTTGGCATCTCTACATCTGTGCCAAAAGGATGTGTAATGGCAGTTAGTATGGAGATGTTTCATGCCTATGGACCAGCTCACATGGGAAGACATATTTCAGCATGATGTACGTTTCATGGAGTGCACCCCACAGAAGAAGTGCTTTCCCACAAACCGGGGACAGTGTATCATTCCTATAATGAATATTTATACTATTTTTCAGAAGCAAAGAAAGGTAATTGTAGCAAAAGGAATAAGAAACTTGTTCCCCGTCCTAAAAGTGTTCATAATCTGAGAAGGACAACACAAGAGAGCAGTTCCAGGTTGCTAGAAGCCCTGGAGCAGAGCATTGCGCTGGTCCCCCTGAGCTCTCCCACCCACCCAATGGTGCATTGGACACTACTACTTCTGTCAACAGTACCAAGAATTCATGGCTTGATCTGGCCGGATGGACTCTTTAGGGGGGGTGGGCCTCTGGCCAGTGCCCAACTTGCTGACCTCGGATGCCACTCCTGCAATGGAGACACCAGCAAAAAGCTACCAAAAGATATATTATTATGCAGGGATGAACAGGGGAAGTTGCTTTCTTCCTGATCAGTATAAGACAACCACCAATTTAAAAGGTATCTTATTACCCAATTAGTGGGGCCAACACCACAAAGCAAATTAAGAACAGAGCTCCCCATGGCTGCTGTTTATGATCCCCCTCCCTCCCTCACACTAAAGGCATAAACCCTTTGCTTCTGAAAAGAGTGGCTTTTTGATGTTCTGAAGTCATTGCTATAATTATTATGAAGTACAGCGCACACACGACTTTTATCACAGAATCTTGAATTTCTCTAAGAATGGGCCTTTGAAGCATGCTGTAATTCTTTTCCTATGTGACTGTCATCTCCTTGCTCCCTGCTGAGATCTAAAATGGCTCTCCTGAATGGCTGATGTCCACTGTTCTTTGCTTTCCATAGTTAACAAACAGATTTTAATGACTGTCGTCCAAAAGAGTCTTTGCCTTCTTTTTATACAGGCGCACCAAAAGGGCGTTATCAGATGTGAAATGATAGAGCCAAAATGCCTAGTCTACAATGAGCTGAGCTGACAAAAGTTTACAGAGTCTGCAGCTCTGCTCCAGACTTGTCCAGTGCAGCTGAAGGGAATCATATTCCTCCTCCAGGGGTGTCAACTGGAAAACAGGAAGATTAGTGGACTACAGGCTGTTTGCAGCTGGAGACCAGAAATGGAAAGGAAAAGAATATCTGGAAGGCTGATCTTGAAAGACACCTAGCCTCCTCACACTTTATATGGCAGCATGGGTCCAAAGTGCTGGTGGCAATAAATACTTGATGCCTGAAGGCACAGCTGGCCTGTCCATGAAGTGAACAATGCCATTAGCATTGGTGACAGATGGGGTAACAAACAGATGTCTGCGGCCTCCCTCCAGTCCACCACCAATAGAGCCAGCCTCCATATCTGTCCCTTCCTCTGCGTGGGCTCTTTAAATTAAGCAGGAAATGCAGAGTGCACTAGGATCACTCCCAGCATGCTCCACATTTCCTGCTTTGTTTAAAGTGTCTACACAAAGGAAGGGGCAGATAAGGACTGTGCAAGTTTTGAGGAACAGAGCAGAGGGTGGAAGTATTGGGCTGCCTCAGGTAGCCCAATAACTTCAGCTGGCCCTTCCTGAAGGCCAGACATGAAGCCTTTAGGGACAGATGTCTGACTTTCACACTTTTCACTCTAGGAAATACTAGTAGAATATGGATGCACCCAGTGTGCTGCCTACACTAAGGGCCACTTCTGATACTTTATTACTGTGTTGTGGGAGTCTCTGAAGCATGTGTGCCCATACCCTGCCATTTTGGAAGTCCCAAATCTCATGAGAGAAGGTTGCAACACAGCTTACATGATGCTAAATTTACACTGGCAAAATCCCTTTAAAAAGATGAGTACAGATTACTGCTGGAAAGAACAAGGGCTTCTTTGCATGGTGATTTTGAATTGCTACAAGTGCAAACTTGAAATTATTTGTTGCCATGGAACAGCCTGCAGTCACAGAGCAAGACCTGACTCATGACTGCAGAAATGTTTCCAGACCATACAGTCTTGATGGCTTGACTCTTGCACATTCTTAAGCTAACATCATTAGAAACATTAAAAGGTCATTTTTGTTCTTGTGGCAGACTGTGTGAACCACTGGTTCTGGTAAGGATCCAGTCCATTTCATTTTTGTTCATGGCAAGCATCGTTGTGCAGGAGAACAATGAAAAATGGTGCCCAGGGATGTGGCTTGGAACCAAAGAGCAAATTGTTGATTTAAAATAAAATTTCAGCACTTCATAAAACACATATAAAAGGAACAGAGAAACCTAATGTTTTGAAAGAGATGGGCGAGCCTCTTATAGTTTGGTTCAGATAAGCACTCAGAGGCTTGGAAGGTAAGGCATCATTCTTGGAGCTGATCTATTAGGCTGGAAGCCTCAGGAAAACAGACTGCCTGGCCAGGATTCTATGGCTGTTTTGTTTCCACTCCCAAAAGAAATCTAAAGCTGTAACTCGTAACCTGCTTAATTCAGCACAGCCCCCACTTAAATCAATGCAACAGGTTCAGAGTAACAAGTTTAAGGACTGCATCCTAAAATGGAAAAAAAAATTACAAAGTTGACAAAATCTAAAGTTCAGTGTTTTCATGTAGATCAGGGGTCTGCAACATTTTTGGGAAAAGGAGCTGAACATTTGGTGATGACGACATTCAGTCACTGTCAAGCTCTCAGAAGCAGGTGTACGGAGCCTGGCTTTGGAGGCAAAGCCTCCTACCCAGTTTGCCTTGCACAGGTCACCTGCCCAAGCTTGCAGAGTTCCTATGCACTAAATCCCATTTGCCAGTAGGGGACCAGGCCAGCTGAAAGAGGCAGGTAAACTTTTACTTATCTCCTTCACTGCTGCCTGGGCCCTATGGGCCTACTCAGATCTACACCAGCTATTTTACTGGCATAGGGCCAAGGCAGTGTGTTCGTCCCAGAAAGAGATCTGCTGGCGAGATCTGCCTCCATCCCTGCCCCAATCCGTCACCACTGCCAACATACCTCAATTTGTGGCTGCTCTATGGGGTGCCACTGACAGTGAGTGAACTCCCAGCCTTTGCAACCAGCAGCTGCATTCCACAGACATCAGAGAAATGGCTGCAATGGTAGACTCCAGACCCAGCATATCCCATGGATAAGGTTGGGCCCTAAGAGTGGCAATAAAATAAAATAAAAATAACTACTTTCTCCCATTCTCTCAGCACATATCTAATTTTGATCAACAGTTTTGCTCAGAAGTAAAATAGTATAAAAGTGCTGGGAGCACAGGACGTGGTGTCTCCGTGGAATGTTTTCCATTAGTGCTTGGATTTCCAAATGGTTTGTTGAGATCAATTGGAAGCCCTATGAGCTATCTAGCTACCAATGAAATGATTCAACTACCAGTTATCTAACTACCCTTGATAGAGAGTGGATGACAGTTCAGCTCATGTGACAAAAAACTATCCACTTCATTGTCTCCAACCATCATGACTGCTGGGGCCCAAACTTAAATCAAGCTTTGGGTGGGGGGATTCCGGTGCTGTGACATTTTCTAACTGGTGCATTGGCAAACTTATTGTATGCATGCTATTAATTTGTTGAGCTTGTTTAGTTCAGGATTTTTCTGCTTTTAATATGGACATAGTCTAGTGGACCAAAAAACAAACAAAAGCCTCACTGATGAGTATCCCTAGATTAAAGGAAAATTAGGGTTCTCAAAATGACAGTAGCATGATATGCTTCTTCTTGGCAATGAACAGACTGTCTGAAATGTAGACCATTTCCCCTGTGGCTGGAAGTATAACCCTTCTAGTTCACAGACTCCAATGAGGTATCCCTTTAGGAGGGTTGCAAAGTGGCTGGAAACCTGGGAGCAATGCATCTGCTTTTTAGCAGGCATTTTAATGATTTTTCAGCCAACCAACCCATCCAGTAAAGTCTAGGTTTTCATAATACGTTTTCTATGAAGCATTTTCCTTTGAGCATATTAAAAGCAGGCACAGTTTAAAGGGTAGTTTAACGAACCTATCCTGCTGCTTCTATTTCAATGGTCATTTTATGGTGGTAGTTCTGTTTAGGCTCTTAAAAGCGTCGGAAAGTTTTAAAGGTGGTCTATTAATTCTTCATGGCTTTATTTGGCTTCTTAAAAATGTGGCCTAGTAAATTTTTTATCAACTTTTTTGCATTCACTTAATTTACTGGCCAGTTTAGAAAACTCACAGTAGTAAGCATTTTTGACCAATTTATTTCAGGACCACATGGGATGGATAATGGCATTAACATGTCTGAGGCTAACTTCAGGGAGGCAAAGCTGTGTAGGGGCTGCGTGTCTTGAAAAAAATTGTCCAGAAAGAAACCGTGCTCTCTTCCACCGCTATCCCCCCCCAACCCAATAATCAAAAACATCTTGCTTTCCATGGGTATTAAAAGGGCTTACAATTAAGGCACCCTTTTCATAATCAACCTCAATTCAACAAATGCCCCATGACTCTGCTAGTATTAAACTTGATTTTCTTTCAGACACACGTTCCCCTTTGGGATCTAATTTAGCTGAACACTTTTTTTATAGCAGTTCTTTTTTTCCCCAAATAGGTGGATTCAGGGAAGAAAATGTGCAAAAAAAAGGAAATAAAAACAAAAATTGGGAAAAAAAACCAGAAGGTCATCTAATCCAGCCTTGAAATCCAAGATTGAATTCATCAATACCTTCATTATCCATAACATTTGAATCCTATTGTTCTCCAAGGAGCTCAGGATAATATACTTCAGTTTATCCTATTTTATTTTATTATTTTTATCACAACAGCCTTTTGAAGTAAATTAGATGGAAAAAGTGACTAGCCCAAAGATCACTCAGATTTAACAGCCCAGTCCTAATTTTCCAGCACCAATGCAACCATGTGCTAATGGGGTGCACGTTGCAACCTGTGGTGGGAGGGTAGTCACAGAGGCCTCCTCGAGGTATGGGAAAATTTGTTGCATTGCAGCTGCATTGTCTCTGGAAAGCTGGGCTATAAATTGTGTAGACTTGACAGCATGCATTTTCAGTCTTTATACAATTTTACTGACACTGCTCCTCAGCTGCACACAGTCATGTGGACAGTGACTGCCCAATGCCAAGCCAATATAGCTTTCCCTATAGAGAAGCAAGTATACTATCCCATTTGTCCTACTACCCAAATACATGTTCCTGACCAGGCAGAGGTACTGATAATGGACAGGAGAGCTGGAACAGGAATGTGGGTTCACCCTGTTCTTGATGGGTTTGCATTTGGGGAGCTCCTGAACCCAGCTCTGCTCTGAGGGAGATAGGTGGCAGCCATAGTGCGTTCCCCATCTTCAGTAAATTTACAAACCACCTTTCTTTAAAAAATAAATAAATAATATTTAAAAAAATTAAAACACCTGCATTATTGCAATGTTCTACATGTCCTTGAAAAGTATTCAGAAATTGGAAGTTGTTCAGAATGGCGTAGCCAGATTGCTGATAGGAGCCATGCAAAGGGAACATATCACTTCCATCATTCAGGAACTATACTGTCACTCAAGGTGCTAGTCAAGGTGCTGTGTAATTTGGGTCCTCCATACTTTAAGAAATTCCTTCTGCTGTATGATTCTGTCTGACTGCATCTTGAGGGGAGGCTCCCGTTCATCTGCCATAAAGGAAGCCTTTATTAATGGGCACATGGTACAGAGCCCATTGGTTGTGGAATTTCATGCCTCAGAGAGGTCTTCTCTCTTTGCTTTTGCTTGGAACTATCCAGTGAAAGGCCAGATAGAAATGAATGAACAAATGAATGAATGAAAATAGATGAAAATGGAGGTTGGAAAATAAGAAGTGAAGGTGGTATGCTATCTAAGGCCCAAATCCTAACCAACTTTCCAACTCTGACATAGATGTGCCAATGGGGCATGTGCTGCATCCTGCAGTTGAGTGGCAATTACAGAGGCCTCCTCAAAGTAAGGGAATGTTTGTTCCCTTACCTCAGAGCTGCATTGCCTTTACCTCAGTGCTGGAAAGTTGGTTAGGATTACACCCTAAGAGATCTGAGGAAAAACTAAAGTGCTATCATTCTAGTTTTTTCCTAGATCTCTGGTTTATAATTCCACACACATCTAATGAGTGTTTGAAATTACAGCGTGAATGGGAAATGAATGGTGATAGACCATTGTCTAATCACAGTCATTCATCTTCCCTATTTTAGCAGATTTCTTATATGCATGATTGTCAACATTCCATGGTGATTTATGACTGTCTTCATATTTTGGGTGCTCACAGTACCATACATACCACCTTGGAGTTCATTTCATGGATCTGATAAAAATAGGCCCTTGGCTATGAAAGGTCAGGCCACAATAAATCATGGACACAGAATGCTTTGTCTTTGAAACAGTGTGTTTTGAGTAGCATTTTGAACAGTACAAAACAGTGTGTTTTGGACCAGAAATAAGATGGCTTTGTGAACATAGCGCTTTTAGTGCATTTGTAGAAAATCTTTCATAAGTTATAATCAAGTGGAGAAGACAAAATTAGGTTAGAAAAAGACAGCTCTACAAATGTTCCAATCTAAACATGTCATACATTTTCTCAATTAGGATTTTAATAACTCTTTGCATTTGCACCCTTTTTCATGGGCTAATGTTTTCTTACCAGCTGTTCACTGATATGCTCCATCGATTGCACAATTAGTTATCGGTTTCCAAGTTTCCTTGATCTGTGTCTCAATTTGGCATTCACTGGCACGGGATGAAATAGTCACTTAGAACAGCAGACTGGGTGGGGTGGAGGGCAATTGCCTATATCTCTTCACCTGCCCACCACCTCCACTAGGCCTGTGTCACATAGCGACTTCATGACATCACCACTGTCCCAATCCTTTTCTTGTTCATTCTCATTCCCACAAGGAAAGGAGAGTGAGGGAGAAGAGATCTGAAGCAGCAGCAGCAGCCTACCTTCTCCTCCAGTGCTGTTTCTGCTGTGGAGGATGGCAATCACCACACCAAGAATGGAGGAGGAAGTAAGAAATAGGTGAGGTCCTATTCCCGATTGAGTGACCAAGACCATGCATTCCTGGGCAACCAAGTCCCAGTCAAATGTGTCCCAGGACTGGACATTTGCATCCCTTCTTTTTGCATCCCAGACATTTGTGTCCCAATATATGTATATTTATATTAGATGTGCTTTTTCGTTTTTAAAACACAGAGATAGGATAAGCTTTACGAAATTCAGGATATGTAACATGGGGTTTGTTGCTCAGGTATAGTGGGATGCAAATAACTCTCTCTCTCTCTCTCTCTCTCTCTCACACACACACACACACACACACACACACACACACAGGGGGGGGGACCAGATGCAAAATGTCCAGGGACATCAATGACCAGGATGCATTTGACCAGGGTACAGTTGTCCAGGGTGCTAATACCCCAATACTGCCTGATTGCTTCCCTTCCGGAAGAGTGAATCGGAACAGGTTTACAGCAGTGCTGTTTACCCCCTCCCTCCACTCATTCTCTCCCTCACACACACACACCTGATTGCTGTTGCTGCCACCTCCTCCTGAACCCATATGCTTTGGCTTCTTCAGAACAGGCTGGGCAGAAGGACTCTGGAGTGGAAGAGAGAGAGAGAGATTCTTCTGCTCCCAAGCTCTTCCCAATCATCTGTTTGGAAGAAGGGGTGGCGTGCAGAAGAAGATGGCAATAATGGTGAGGGCTGCAGGCACGCAAAGGTTTGTCAGCTGTGAAATCCCAGCAATTGCTTCTTTTCATCAAGCAGGGAGAAATAGTCCTTCAAAGGAGTAAGACTGGAGCTGGGGGGTTCTATAAAAGACGACCATTTCTGTAAGATGAGGTGGTAATCACAGAGCAGACCAACTGCCTGCTCTCTCGAAAGCAACAGAGGAAAGAGGAATTGTGTAGTGGAAAATTTTAAGAGCAATTTTCCATTGCATACAGCACATTTCAGTATTTCAGAAATATAAACCACCTGTAGCAGAAGCCCTCAGGGATTAGCAGTAGTACAGGCTGGCCATTAATGTCTTGGACCCCCTCCTGTCTGCAATACATCTATTTTTGCAATCATTTTTCCTTGTGAACGTTTCACGATCTCCTTCAATAATTATCTGGAATTCATTTGTAAAAAATGTCTTCTGTTTCTCTATAAGGCATATGCATGGCTTATGCATATAAGGCATATGCAATGGTTTCAGAACCATTAGTGTGGCAGGCAAGCCACACTAACAATTCTAAATGAAGAAAAAATAAACTTTGCGTTGTGGTATATTTGTTTTAGCTAAGGCAAGGAAATAAGAAATATTTATTGAGCATGTCTAGCACAGCTCTTTCATACTTTGCTGAGAAAAATTAATGAATTAAAAAAATTAATTTTGGATGGATGGAAATTATCCTTGGAAAAATTCTACAAAAAGTTTTGAAAGGTGAATTCAAAATACCAGTTTCCTTTCAAAGTTTAATTTATAGTTCACATTAACAAAACTACTAATTTTGAGCTGTGGTTTCAAGGGGTCCTGCTGCTACATAAATGAGTTTACAAAGAAAAGTGTAAGCAGTGGTGAAGTCTCCACAGAGGCACTAATAGACTCTTTTAAAAAATGCTTTGTTTGCTGCATGAAACAGTCATACATGTCTATATCAAACAGGGCAGACAAAGAACCCAGGCATGATTTCCATAGACCAGTCACCCAAAATAACACTGCACCATTAACTCTATGGACGCAATCCTAACCTCTTATGTCAGTGCTTTCCAGAACTGGCATAGCAGTGCCAATGGGACATGTGCTGCATCCTGCAGTTGGGTGTCACTCCCAGAGGCCTCATCAAAATAAGGGAATGTTTGTTCCCTTACCTCGAAGCTGTATTGCCCTTATGTCAGTGCTGGAAAGCACTGACATAAGGGGTTAGGATTGCGCCCTGCATGTGCTACTGTTTTGATGATGAACAGCAAACTCTACCACTGAGTTAGATGCTAAGGCCAGTTCCATGCATACAGTAGCAGAAGTGCATGGTGCTTTGCATCAGTGAAAATGTCCTTGTGTACAAGAAAATTCTATATTCCTATTGGTGTTCCTATACCTATACAAATCCCATGCACATCTCTGTAACTTGACACAATGTAGTCATTTTGACAGCCAAATTTTATTGGGCCCAGCTGCTAGCGGAACACATGTTCCGCTGGCAATGACTGCCTTTTGATCTTTATAACAACACTCTGGAAGAGTAGTACACTGCAAGAGCACTGGCAAGAAGGCCAGAGCCTTCCCGCATGTGCCAGTGGATCACCAGTGAGCCATCAAGGCAAGTAGGATAGCGTGCAGAGTGGGATGAGGTGGGGGGAAGGGTGGAACAGGGATTGGGAGAACGGAACAAAACAGTGATGGGGTGGGAGAGGGCAGAATGGGGCAGCAATAGGAGCAGAAGAAGGGCAGATAGGGTCTTGGAAGGGGAAAGGTTCAGCTGTGTGTGTCCATGCAGACCTTCACCAGCGAATTCATTAGTGCAGGTCCGAGTAATGTCCACAGTCATCAAGCAGATTACTCTGTTGCCCCTCCTTCCAAAGATTTGGTTACTCTGCCTGGAAATAGAGGCCCAAAAATGGGAAAGCTTTCCCATTGTGAAAGAGGAGCTGACCCAAAAATCAGTACCTGCATTTTCGTCTTCACTCCAGTGCAGTGTCTCCTCTAGTGTCTGTTGCTTCTTCTGCATCTTTTTTAGATCGTGAGCCCTTTTGGGAGAGGGAGTCATTTATTTATTTACTTGGGCAGCAGTTAAACTGCTTTGTGAATTTTTTTTTAAAGCTATTTAAATATTTTTAATAAAAATAAAAGAAAAAATGACTAACTTAAAAAAAAAATCTAAGAGAGTGGTTTCCAAACTGTGGGTTGTGACCCAATGTTTGCAGTGTTGTGAAGCTGACAGCTGACAAGAAAAATGGGAATGGAAATTGAGACCATGTGCACATTTACTCACAGGTAGATGAACATGACTTGGCTCTTATTGAAGGCCAGGCAAAGGGCAAGGCAAGGCCATTGGAATGGTCTTTATCTGTTAATCTCCATGTTCACTGAAAGCCTCATAAGGCAGCCCCTCACCATAGTAAAAAGGTAAAAGAAGCTCGAGCCACTGGTAAAGTGAAACATTTTTTTAGTCTCATAAAGCTAGGTGGGTCCCAATGGAGTATAATTTTAAAAAGTGGGTCCTGGCGCTGAAAAGTTTGGGAACTACTGATCTAAGATCAACAGTAGCAAATACATTCACCCACTCCTTAATTTTTAAGCAGTTCAAATGATGAAAAAGATTTAAGAAAGTCTCCAAACCTTTTTTAAGCAGTTACATTTACATAACTTACTGTCAGTTAAGCAGAAAGCAATCCCTTTCTGACAATTTAACTAGTTTAATTACCTCTTTTCCAGTGTATTTTACTGTAATTCAAGCATCTGATGGTAAAATAGCTGGTAGTAGCGATTGGTGAATTTTCTCTAGCTATTAATTCCTTCTTACCTTCTGGCCTTTGTCATCTGAAAATTTCAGCTGCCAGAGCAAGTCAATCAACAGGGCTTACTACACCAAACAGGGGTGTACTTCAAAGCCAAACAGGAAAGATGAAAAATATTTTAAACTTAATTGATCGTACAGTAGCCTTTGATATTTAGATAACCAATGACATTCTTGCCAAGGAAACTGCTGTTCTGACAAGCATTACTTACATTGGTTCTATAATGATTTCTTCTAAGCATTTTAGCATCATTTCAGATCGCAAAAGTGGGATGCAGGCCAACTTTGTAGCAGTAATGAAACCACCTGCAAAATGTGAACCAAAAATATAATCCATGTCTTCAGTAGTTTTGAGTGCAGTTTAAATCAAAAAGTGCTAACATATCTTGACCTGTTTGATGAACAAGAAAATACCATTATTTCATTTTGGGAAGGACATTTTTTAATTGGCTTTTAACTATGTTAAAAGGTCCATGGTCCATTTTCAACAACAATATATGTGTTGAAAAAAATGCATATTAAAGATTAAAGGTGATGACGCCTTGACTGTCTGCAGATAGCAAAATGAATAGCACGAGTATTGATATAAGAATGTCTCTACTGGATAAACATTCTCCTCTTTAAGACTTTTATTATTATTCATTTTACTGGTATCCAACTTTTGTTTATTTTAAATAGTATGTGAAAGAATCTGAAGGGCACACATACATTCCAACTGAAGACAAGAATATAACAGCCCCGCTGGATCAGGCCATAGGACCATCTAGTCCAGCTTCCTGCATTTCACAGTGGCCCACCAAATGCCTACAAGCCAACAAGAGACCTGCATCCCGGTGCCATTCCTTGCATCTGATATTCTGAATCTGTTCTTATATTCTGAATCTCTTCCACATCTTAAATCAGGATGTTGCACATGTACATCATGGCTTGTAACCCATGATGGACTTTTCCTCCAGACATTTGTCCAATTCCCTTTTAATGGCATCTAGGAATAACCACATCCTGTGGCAAGGAGTTCCACAGACTAACTACACACTGCGTAAAGAAATATTTTCTTTTGTCTGTCCTAACTCTCCCAACACTCAATTTTAGCAGATGTCCCTGGTTCTGATTTTTCTCTCTCACATGAAAAGCGTATCTCTCTATCCAGCAACACAGGTTCTAAGAGGTGCCAACACCAACATTTAAGATGTTAGTCTAATTTGCACACCAACACAGGATCAAAGAGGGTCCAGCATGCTGTTTTAGGGTTCTTCCTAGCCAAAGTGAAATGGAGTCAACAGGAAACTAACGCATGTACTTAACGTTTTTCTCACTGAAATAAAATATAAAGGTGCTTATCTTGTGGCAAGATATTTTGAAAAAAAACCAAAAAAAAACCCATGGGGATGATTTAAAAGACTTCTCTTGCTCCTTTTCATGAATTTGAAGCACTACCTGGGTGGAGGCTGATTCACCCAATCTGTTCAGAATAGATTACTTTCCAGGCTCCAATTAATCTACCTGATTAAGCAATTCAGAGTCCAGTCCTATCCAACTTCAGCACTGACGTAGCCACGCCAACAGGGTATGCATCCTATGTTGGCGGGGCAGTCGAAGAGATAAGGGAATGTTTGCTCCCTTACCTCGGAGCTGCGCTGCAGTTGCACCAGTGCTGGAAAGTTGGATAGGATTGCACCCTAAAATCCCTAGTACTGTAAACCAGTGCAGGGCTACATGTATTGATATTTACCAGTTAGCACTTCTGGTTCATGTTGACAGGAGTTGGCATTCCACTGAAAGTATGAATTCTAGAGTGCCCCTTCTTTTCAGTCCTCCAGTTCCTCAGCCCAGCCATTCACAGCCAGTCTTATCAACCACAGACCTGTTTCCTGCCTCTGTGATTTAAGTTGTAAGACAGGTCTACATATTTGTCAATAATAACAATTTTGGAACTTGGTGCATAGTACAGAGTATAAACATTATTCATAACAAAGACAAATAAGACTCTGTCATGTCCTCATGCTTACTTGTTAACAGACATATTCTACCTTCCTTCTTGGAGGAACTTTAATCCTGATCAAATGTGTGTGGCAAAGGTTAACATGCAATATTTGCAAGCCAATTCAATGGCCATTTTACAACACAGTCAAAGTTTCCCTGCTTGTCAAATATGATATAATGCTTCTGTAGTTTTCCAAGAGCAGCCCATGCACTGCTTTTCCTCAGTGTTTTGGAAAATGCAAACAGACATATTACAGCCATGTTTCCACTCCAATATTATTCCCAGAGGAGGACTCTGAGTGAGTGCTAGACAGGTCCGTGAGTTCCTGGACAGCAGGAGCCAGCTGAATCATTCTATGGCTGAGGAAGGAATGATGGTAACTAACGGTAACGTAATTCTCCCCTAATATTTGATTCCAGCAGCTATATGATTCATAGATTTCCTTCTGCAGAAACAATTTCAATTGATTGCTTACTTTACTTGATACTGTAACATTTTACATGGTTGCTGCCTCAGAAACTGTCTTCGTGGGCTGTTCTTTAGTGGCTCGATATTTCCATTTGGTGCACTCAATCTCTACAGTTCATGTACTGGTGAGTCTTCAGTTTGTGCGTGAAATCTGTGGATTAGAGGAAAGGAGGCTGGAACATCTATAAAAACAAAGGAAGGGATATAGCCATGCAGAGGTGGCTGCAAATGAGAGCATTCCCAATTGAAGCAAGTCTCCTCTGAGGACTGCTGGAAGCCCCACTTTCTCCTTTGCTTTTCTAGTATTTACCAGAAATGGGAAGAGTTTTTCAGGTTTCTCTCCACTATTCTGAGGTCTAACAACTTTTACAAAAGTAGGTGAGAATATCAGGATTTGGCTTAATATACTGGATTCTGGGTTTGTTGGGCTTGATTTAACCTCTCACTCCAGATAAATAAAATTCTGATGCTACTCAGCATAGGTAATATGGAATCCAAAGTTTCTGTTGGATCTCTGATGAAGTGTGTAAGAAAATGCAGCTTAATTGCTCTGGGAAAAGATTTCTAGCTTGAATGTGGACTGGGGGGGCCCTGGGGAAATCACTTTAGAAACTTGCTTAAGTGCTTTCACAAGAACTTGTGTTACCAGGGCAAGGGCCTAGATACACAGTATTTCGAGACGGCAATTTAATTATTCTGAATCCCTGTCTTTAGTGATTTGGAAACCTTTTGAAAGTGAGCTGAGATCTATTTCACTTGCATCATGGAACGATGATTTGGTTTGTGGAATGTCTCACTTTGACATTTGATATGCTCCTTCCTGAGTCTGGTCTGCACCCAACCCTTTTCAAGGAAAGCAAATAACACCACAGTGTACCTAAGAAATTGTGCAATATGGTCTGTTTCAATTGACTTCAGTTCACTTTGTATTCTGGAGCCCAATATTTCATTATTCTTTTACCATCACTGAAGATGATATCACTAGGGGTGCGTGTCATCTAACCATTTCAAAAATAGAGATACAATACTTGACCAAAAGGTGCTCCTGAAACTGTGTGTTTCTCAAAGTGTCATGGATGCAAACAGATATTTTTTTTCTTTCATTTTAATGGTGAAATCCTATGCATGTATAGTCAGAAATAAGGCCAATTGTGATCAACAGGACTTACTCGCAGGTAAACTGGCCACTTTTTCCTTGTGGCAAATGTAACTAGGCCTTCCAAAGAACAATGAAAAATATTAAAGGCACAATGCAGCTACAGCTGAAAGTTTATGTCACACTGATTTCAACAGGACAGCTAAGCAGATACAGGTGTACGCCCCTTAGTGACGTTCTGGCTAATGGCAGGATCGCATATCTGATGACCATGTGTGGTCATATGGTCGTCAGGGGCACACACCCCCACCCTCTAAATGCGAGGGAAATTCTGTTCCCCTCACCTCTGGTGGGTTGTCTGAATCTCCCAGAGGCAGCGCATGTCTGAGTGCTGCCTCTGCAAGGCTCAAACAGGGAAATCATATCTCTTGCACAATTTCCTGCTTCCTCTATGAAACTGGGAAAAACGCGAGAAACACGATTTCCCTCAGTCTGGGCCTTGCAGAGGCAGCACTTGGACGTGCACTGCCTCTGGGAGGCTCAGAAGACCCTCTGGAAGGGAAGGGAGCAAAGCATCCCCTTCGCTGCAGAGGGTCTGCATTGCATCAAGCGCTGCTTGACAACAGAGATTGCGTTCCCGATCCCCATCGTTAAGTGGTGCACAACTGAACTTGCATTTCTTGCAGATATTTGAAGCAGATACTTCAACCTTTCTTGAAGTTAATGGGACTTGGAACTTCCTGAGACTGACCCACCTTCATGGATCAAAGCAGACTTGAGCCAGTGATATTGCCATAGTTGCTGCTGGGAGGCAAGAGGACAAATCCTGAGGCAAGAGGACAAATCCTGAGACCTCCAGCAGCCAAAAATCCCCTGTGGGATACAGCATAGCCTGTGCTGGTACCACTGTGTCACTGCACAGGGATGTAGGCTGGATTGGTCTGCCTAATTTCTAATAGTCTGCATGGTAACAAACAGTTACAATCCTGTACTTGTTTATTTGGAAATAAATCCCACTGGGGTTTGCTCCCAGGTGAGTGTGCACAGCACTGCAGCCAAAGAAAATGAGCTGGAAACTCCCTGGGTCAAAACTCGCAAACTCATTAGAAGATGGCCTAAGGGTCAAAACACATGTGATATTATTAGGGCTGACCAGCCTGCACTAGTACTAGCCAGATCATCCATCCCCCTCGCAATCAGGATCATGGCAGGGAGGGCTTTAAGCTCAGTGTTTAAAATCCCTATTGGTATCAATAAAAGTGTTTATTCCTTGGTAGTTCGTGTGCATGGGAGACCCAATCTGGATCTGGTTAAAGCCCACCCACCCACTCACTCCAGTCCTGATCTGTAGGGGCTCTGATAACAGGCTTAACGTCACATGCAGTTTGGCTCTTAGGCAAAGCACGTTTTTCTCAGCAGCCCCTCATCTTCAAAACAGAGGTCACAATAGAAGGTTGTAGGAAGGATTGCTAAGACGATGTATGCAAATTGCTTTGAATATATGAATGCCATGATAGATTATACAATTTCATTATAAAAATATCATTACAAAATGTTTTCTTCTAATATTAATCAATCAAATGAAAGTCGTATCAGAACAACTAAATAAAGGACTTCTGTATTCCTCTAGTGCAGTGGCTCTTGAACCTTTAGCACCGGGACCCACTTTTTAGAATGAGAATCTGTCAGGACCCACCGGAAGTGATGTCATGACCGAAAGCAACCTCATCAAGCAGGAAAATTTTTCCCAATTTTAGGCTGCAATCCTACCACACATACTTAGGAGTTAGTTCCATTTACAATCATTGTTAAAAGCATATACATAGTAGCTTGTTAAAAGTACAGATGTGTAACATTTCCCCAAATGCAGTCACATACCATGGTAGCATCAAGTCTAATAGATTAAAAATAAAATATTGAAATGAATGGCCACCCACCTGAAATTGGCTCATGACCCACCTAATGGGTACTGACCCACAGTTTGAGAAACACTGCTCTAGTGTGAAAATAAATACAGAACATTATTTATATTTAAGCCCTGCCTATACAGTGGAGCTGGCTTCATTTGCCAGTTGCAGGCTTTGAATGTTAGAGTAGTTGATACCATCAGCACTTAACCACACAAGTATGCCACAGAGTTTACCGAAATAAACGGGTCAGAGAAGATAAGGTACATAACATACGGGAATGGTTTACTTGAGTGGTAAAAGAAAAATGTGTTGAATAAAGGAAGCCAGTTTTATGCTACTGGTGGGTTGTTGATGTAATACATGATATCATCTCTTTAAGCCATACCAGAAGATTTCTGCTCTCTAAAAGACCATTTTACTTTCCTGTTCCATCGTCGTATCTTATTTGTTAACATGTTTCCCTAGTTAGCTCTAAGCAGCAACTGTTACCCTGCACATGCCGGATCTCGGAAGCTAAGCAGGGTCAGTACTTGGATGGGGAGACCGCCTGGGACTACCGGGTGTTGTAGGCTTATACCATAGTCTTTCGAGACTGAAGGTTGCCAACCAGTTAGCTCTAATTACATTAGCTCTCAGATGCTAGGTAGAATAGTACTTATGACTGCTACACATTCTAGTAAAAATATAAAAAATTAAGGCTGCAATCTAACAGTTACATATGTATGTATAATATGTATAGCATATTATCATGCTATAATGTGATAGCATATTATTATGCTATCAAAGAACAAAAAACAAACAACACCGGGACAGAAAATTAACAGTTCAACACAACCTAAATTCCCTGTGGTGATGCAGCAGTGCCAGCATGGGTATGCTGCATCCCGCAGGGGACTTTTGGCTGCTGGAGATCTCCTCAGGGGGACATTTGGAATGTGTGCTTCTCCGGTGTGGGCCTTAGATAGGATTGCGCCATAAGTACATTGTTTTGAGCTGTTTCAAAGACTGAAGTTGGGGAGGAAGACAAAGGACCAGTTTGGCTGATACTCCAGACCACACTTCTCAACATATGGAGGAGAAGCATGGGCGCACACATCTCCCTGCTACTTGACACACTAGTATCTAATTGCACAGGAGGCTGCTTCATTTGAACCTCAGTGAGGATGAACAGTCCTTCCTACACAGCTAAGCACCGCTGTGAAACTGGGTGAGGTAGAGATAGACATGCCCACAGTCCTCCCCTCATGTTTAGAAAGATGATTTGCACTATCACAGCGGGGGGGGGCTATCAACATAAATTAAATCTTTACTTTCCAGGAATTTTGACTATCTAGAGCAGGGGTCTCCAAACCCCGGCCCGGGGGCCAGATGCGGCCCTCGACAAGCCTCTATCCGACCTGCAGCCAGCCTCTTGTCCCCTGAGAGCCACTGGCCCACTCAACTGTACATGATCAGAGCTATGCTCTGCTTGTGTCTGGAGGGTGTTCTGAGGGCCAGAGGTTGAATGAATGAGCCCATTCATTCATTTATTCACTCATCTAAGTTCCATCTCTAATTTATTAATTTAAATGTTATATTTAAAAAAATTTTCCAGCCCTCAACACCACACCAGATATTTGATGCAGCCCTCTGGCCAAAACGTTTGGAGACCCCTGATCTAGAGCAGTACTACCCAAACTGTGGGTCGGGACGCACTGGTGGGTTACGACATGATTTTTCCTGGGTCGCCAATGGGTGATGGAAAGATCATATAACTAATTGTCTCAAGCCCTGAGGCTATTCAAAACTCAGATATTGTAGCTGCTAATTACCCTGCAAAAGCTGAGTTCCTGCAGTTTGCGAGCATGTGTAAATATAGGGAGATAAATGTTTGAGGGTCTTTTTCTGGTTCTTATTACAGGTGGGGCCTTGGTATCTGCAAGGCATCCATTCTCAGACCCCTTGCAGATACCAAAAATTGTGGATAATCAAATTTGCTATTTCCCCCCTTTCTCCCTCTGAAGGGTCCCTCCAGAGGGCTTTCTGAAGCCCGAAGAGGCAGCATGCATCCACCTGCTACCTCTGCGGTCTTCAGAATGACCTGGAGAGGTTAAAAAACACCACTTCCGGTTTCCCAAGGGAAACCGGAAGTGACATTTTTCACCATATAAGGCATTCTTGGGAGCTTCCACCTTGGGTGCCGTTCAGGGAGAAAGGCGGAATACAAATCGAATAAATAAATAAAATAAAATAATTCTGAGGCATGGGAAAGTGCAATAGAAATGTGTATTGAAGAATAAGGTTATGAAGTATTGAATAGGAATAGTTTTAAATATTCACAGCAGTTCAGCATGTGCATTGTACAAGGGTATCTATGCCAAATTATGTCATTCTTTCCTCACAGTTGTAGAGACTGGATTCAGTACAATTGATTGCGTCAGGTTGATATATAAATACTGTTAATAACAATAATAATTTCCATTTGTTTCCTTTTATTTTGAGCCCAACTGGAGTAACTGAATTAAATCAAAGTCATTTAAATCAGTACTGAAATCACAAAGGAAAAAAAAATCAGCCATTTAAATTATGTAATGATTTTAATGAAGTTCTCCTTTTCATCATTCATTCATTTCCTTAACAAAAGTTCATATTAATTGATCGCTACAGCAATTAGAACATACTGATTTGTGACTAAATAAAACTTGTGACTACCTAGAAGCATAACCCAAAAACTTTGGTCATGTAGCCAACATACCTTTTGCACTACACAATAACTTACTTAGAGACAAGGAGGCAACTCTGAAATTAATACAATTCTGTTTGGCTTGGTGTTCTCAGGCACAAATGCTAAGTATGATCCCTGATTTCAGGGGTCGCCAAACCCTGGCCTGGGGGTCAGATGCAGCACGCGACAAGCCTCTATCTGGCCTGTAGCAAACCTCTGGTCCTCTGCAAGCCTCTGGCCAGCTCATATGAATGTCACTGGAGCTGTGCTCCAGTCGTGTCTGGAGAGTGTTCTGAGGGCCAGGGAGGCCACACACCGCCCCTCAGATGCCTTCTAAAGGCCTAAAAGCATCTCTTCCTGGTTTTCCTGAAAAAGTAGAAGTGACATTTTTGTGCTTTAGTCTTTCTAATGTATTTATTTAAATTTTATATTTAAAATTTATTTTTCTGGCCCTCGACACCATGCCAGATATTTGATGCGACCCTCTGGCCAAAAAGTTTAGAGACCCCTGCCTTATTTGAAGACAAAGAGTATCATTAATTATTATTATTATTAACAGTATTTATATACCGCTTTTCAACTGAAAGTTCACAAAGCGGTTGTGCTTAGTATACACTATGCTTAGTATACACTACAGAGGTAAGTGTTTTGGCTTGTGACCCAAGTATCCACAACTTCCTGGAAACAAGGGTAGCAACTATGACCAAAACTGTATTTTTCTATGAAATGGAAAGAATCTATGCTATTTTATCATCATAAAAATTTATTATTTGCCACAACTATCAAGACAAAACATGGGCTATTGTACCAAAATTATTTATTGTGCTTGTCTCATATGCCAAATATTTATCCCATTGCTTTTTTAGTACACAAAAGCAGATTTCAGATTCATCTCTGATTTCAGCAGATTTCTGAATTCATTTTTAAGAGGTGTGTAGAATTTAACATGTTTGTTTTACATTCAGATGTGCTTTTAAACAATGTTATTATGTCTCAGATTAGCAGTCAGCAGTGCTGACTGGCTATTGCTTTCATTAAGCTAATAGTCAAGGAGGCTGGTTATTGGATTTGGATGACTCTAATAGTCCCTCCTTGATAGGTAACTTCATTGATGTTTATAAGACTGTCTCTAGTTAGACCGTAGCGTTTTGGGGAATCAGTTCTGAAACAGAGAGGCTAGAAGAGAGGCTAAGGGTAAGTTTTAACAGCCATGCCACCTTATGGAGTGCACAGCTGTTTACTCAAAAATCCTTTTGTGTTCAATGTGGGAAAAGTGTGATAGGATTGCATCCTTTAAATTTCATTTTCATGCTATTTACATTTTAAAAATTTAATTTAAATGAAAAAAATTGTGAGGGTCACCAGTTTTTATTCATCCTCATCTCAACACGATTACATTATATGGCATGTGTTTTTCCATATTACATATCAGTTTAATATTTCTGTAGGAACTTGGTGCTCATTAAAATCAAGAACTATTAGTTCTGGCAACCATCAAATATCTAAAATATTCAAATGTTTTTTCAAAAAATATTTCTCTGCCGTGATTTCAAGGTTCACTCACCATTGTCCTCGGTATTCTTGGACCATACATACAAAAACTGACTCTTTCACATGTTTGAACAATGAAATCCTATGCAGAGATGGCATTTTTTGCTCAGTATGGGGAAGTCATCAACTCAGCTAGTAGAGAAGACCAATGAAAATAGATGCCATTCCAAGATTCACAGTAAGGGCTCAATAATACCTCTAAATTCACTTCTCATAATAATCAACACACTCAGTCACGTCCACCTTCATTATTTTAATTGAAGGAAACACTGAAAGGCACACTTGAGATTTTGGAAAAAAAGAACTTGCAAAGTCTTCATTCAGGCACAAACCTTCAAAAGAGAAAAACACTCTGGTGAGCTGAACACTCAAACACTGACTACAGCCCCAGCACAGAAACTTCCCGACTTAAGAACTTCCAACTTAAAAATTTTCAAAATCAAAAAATTTTCAATATTAAAAAGAGGCCTGGCCATATGTCCATACATGGTGTTAACATTCCCTTCCAGCAGTCCCAAACACTCCTCATCTTATTCCAGCCAGCCCGAGAAGTCCTCTTAGCCCACTTTTCAAGGTAAGACCAAACAATAAAGTATACTTCATATTGTTTTCACATTTCACAACATGCTCCCTACTGATAATTGTGATGTAGTCTTAAGAACAAGCAGCTTGCAAACAGACACTGGAGCCTAATTGTTCTTAAGTAGGGGTGTTTCAGTATTATTATTATTATTATTATTATTATTATTATTATTATTAACACATAGCAATGTGCCAAATTTGTATCATCTGGGCCACTATAATGGCATTGTCCTATTGTTCAGTTTCCTTGCATAGCCTGCAATGATCAGTGGCATAGCTAATGATCATGTAGCCCAGTGCCAAGCTCAAAATGTTGCCCGGGAAGTGATGTCACAACCGGAAGTGACATCACACCCAGGCTTTTTAAAAAGTGAAAATTGGGAGGAACCCACTTCCTCCCCCCAGCAGCTCACTACCCACTTGCTTTGCTGCCTCCCCCCAATCAGTGGCATAGCTAAGGCATCTATCTACAACCTAGGATCAAAAAACATTTTGTAGCCCCCCCTCCCGCATGACAAAATCAAATTTAATTAAGTAAACAAATAAAAAATTGGTTCCATGCTGTATCATAATAACATCTCATTGGCGGTCTTATAGGTCTTATAGATCAGTTTGAAGTTAAGCAAATCCACTTTTTGTTCCACAAGACAGCTGTGTTTTCATTTTCTGGTTAATTGGCCATAACTTTTGATAGAAAACAGATATTCCAGTGCAGTTTGTTTCATTGCATTCTGCATTACATTACCTTTCAAATGATACATAATGGTATTATTCATACATACCAAGATTTTAACAATTTTGGTTGCTAGTGTCAAACTCAGCTTGTTGCCCCCCTAAAGCTTGATGCCCAGTGCAACTGCTACCCCCTGCACCTCCTTAGCTACGCCACTGGTGATGGTGTTAAGCAGTGATGGAGAAACAAAGGGATATATGGGTAAAACACAACAGAAGCAATTTCAGGGCAAAAGAGAATGAAATCTGCAAGTACTGCAATTGCAGGCATTATGTGTTTGTGGCAAGTCTTGAGTTGGGAGTAATCCAACAAGCCACTCTCCTGTTGCCTCTCTTCTCATAGTTCTGCTCTCTACACAGGGTAAGAATTTGTCTGAAGATACAAACACTGTTCCTAAGAAGGCACTAATGAGCAGGCTGTGGAGGCAGAGCTTGCCAGAGTGCTCACGATGTTTTGAAATCATGGATTTCATAATGTCTGAAGAGGGCTGGATATTTAGAAGCTTAGACTGAACTTTCATGTGTGTAAGTCTGAGGACCAAACTACATGTTATATGTGGTAGTTGTGATTGGTATCACAGGGTTTCTATTTTTAACTCAAACAGATGCTAGGAGATAAAAATCACTGCCTTCCAGTTGCTTTCCAGTTCATATGGATCCCTTTTGTCCCTCAAGGACGAGGAATCAACAGTGGGAGGTTTATTTGTTTACAACGATAGGCCCAAAAGAAAAGTTCATCACCTTTACTCCAGTGCTGTTTTGATCAAACGCACTCCTGCCACCATGCCCCAACACACACACACACACACACATACATACAATTAGGATACTGTCAGGGGTCGAGCCCTTGTCCAACCCCTGCCTTATCTGGCTGCAGGCCAGGGTCAGAACTGCCTGGCCATAGAGCCGCCACCACCTCTCCAGCTGACCAGGTAAGACGTAGGGCAGCTGGGTGGGAGAGACCGTCCCCCCAGGGCTCACCTGAGCAGGGCTGGGTCACCATTAACCACCAAAGAGAAGACAAGCAGGCCACGATCAGGGCCCCTTTAAGCCTAGAGAGGGAGGAAGGGGAGGAGCTGAGGGTGTGGCTGGGCAGGATAAAAGCAGGGAGACCTGTGATGACAGGCAGTTCTGGAGAGGGAAGGCAGGAGGCTGGAGCTCCTGCCTGAAGACCAAGGGCCTCAGGTCCTGCCTCCAGGGAGAAGGACAAGGGTGTTGCGAACCCTCTCCCCCTGGCTTGGTCTGAGGCTTCCCCTGCAAGGAACCCCAGGGAGGTGGACCATGAGACCATCCAGTCGACCCTCGGTACCCCTTTTGGGGGCACCCCTCATAGATACCAATCATGGAACCCTATGTAATGCAAAGTTTAGCTCTCAAAGACACGTCACACATTATGTGCTGTTGACACTGCACTGGTGTTACAGGAGGGCATCCTGCAGTAAACAACACTGATCTAAAGCACTAATCTAAACACCAGTTGAAGAGCAAACACAACAGGCAGCAAATCTACTGACCCAGTGGTTCCCAAACAGAGGTTCCCAAACTGGGAGGGGTTTATCATTTACCTGGCCTCCAGGGGGTACAGGGAGGCCTGAAAACACCACTGCAGGGTTCCCTGCACCCCCACCCCCAGCAGCAGCATGATCCTGGGGTTTGCATTGCTCCCATAGCCCCTTTCCCCCACACAGTTGCAGTGCCCCCATCTCCCTTGCAGAATTTTGGGAAACACTGCACTGACCCTCAATCAGGCCAAAATCCTATACACATTTATTTGACTCCACTGAATATCATGGTTTTATTCCTGAGTAAACCGTATAGGATTGTGCTATTTGTTTGCCATCCATGCTTCCCCAGATGCTTCACGTTCCACCAGTTCTCTTATCTCTCTTTGTGTCTATATCCAGTTGGTGTATGTATGTTTTCTTCTCTAAATTCAAACAGCAAAACTAGTGTGAAACTGCTTCCAGTGACTTTGTGCAGTTGCGAACCTACCATTAGGTCCAATGGAGCAAATGCCCCAGATGTGAGTCTCTAGGACCCTGCGGAAGCCTCTCTGAGGCGCCCGACAGGGTCAGAAACTGTGCTTCCGGTCTTCCATAAGCACAGTTTATAGGGTCGGGGAACCTCAGAGAGGTTTCCCCTATGCGGGCTCAGGTTGTGCAAGGCTCTGTGAGCCGCAGGTAAATAGATGGTGTGGAGTTTTGCATGGGGGGGGGTAGTGACAGCCCATGGGGGGCACCATTACAGACCTTTGCCCCGGGCATGGGGCTGGGGAAGTCTGACACTGACTTTGTGTCCTTCCTTCCTTCCTCACACCCAAACTCTGATTGGTGTCACATACCAATGAACCATCAATGAATATTATTTCTCCTACTTCAAATCTGAGTACTCTTTGGGGGGGGGACCCAGTGATAGATTAACAGCCAATAGGACTTTTGGTCCTCTAAAAGTCATCTCAGTTGTCACTCAACAGCCAGGCTGTTATAAAACCAGCTACTTAGAACCAGGATTTTTGTTCAAAGATTCCCTGAAACAGACTTCAGAATTCTGCATGGTTTTTATTTGGGGGACGGGACACAAATCATTTAAATAAATAAATATAAGGTTACCAGATCCAAAATGGGACCAAGTGTCTATACCAGGGGTGTCCAAAGTTTTTGGCAGGAGCGCCACATCGTCTCTCTGACACTGTGTCAGGGGCCGGGGGGGGGGGGGAAGAATTAATTAGCATTTAAATTTTGAATAAATTTACATAAGTTTACATAAATGAATATATTAAAGATGAACTTATATGAATGAATGATGGTCTTGCAATAGCTCAAGGCCTATAAAAGGCCTTGCACAAAGCAAGGCTGGCCTTTCTTTTGCTGCCACTACTGCATCACAGACCTGAAACAGCAAGCAATGGAGGGAGCCCTCATCCCACAGCTAATGCAAGAGGTCAAACAGTCGCCCTCACGCTGAGAGCAATTGTGTCGGGCCAGTGTGGGCTCCAACAAATCTCCAGAGGGCCAGAGGCTCATTGGAGATTGGGGGCTCCCTAAGGGCCGCACTGAGAGGCCTCGAGGGCCGCAAGTGGCCCCAGGGCCGGGGTTTGGGCACCCCTGGTCTATACCATTGTAAAGAAGAGGGAATTTTGGCAGGTGTAGCTTTTAAAACCTTTCCATGTTGAGCTGCATAAATGAACTAGGTTGCAATCCTGTGTACACTTTCCTGTGAGTAAGGCTTATTGAATTTAATGAGGCTTCCTTCTGAGTAGACACACATAAGATTGGGCTGTGTCATCAGGAAACCTTTTCCTGATACTTCCTATTTTGTACATCCATCAGATGAAAAAATTAATCATTTTTTTTGGGGGGGGGGTTGTTTTTGGTATACTCATAAATTTTCTCGATTGCCTGAATATCCAGAAAGAGGCACAAAGCCTGGATCTTGCCAACATGTGAGTGGCAGAGCTCCCTAGAAAGAAGGATAAGTAACCTTGCATTATTTGATCTCTTAAATGGTAAAGCTTAGCAACTGCTTTGTTGCAGAGAAAGCTATTCAGCCAGCATTCTCCTGATGAATGATTCAGGAGGGACTTGGAGTACCAGAACGATTGTTCTTGCCAGTTGTGGACACAAAGTTACATAAGGGGGGGAAAAAGGCGCTTATTGCTGTAAACAGCTATTCTGTTTGGTAAGCCATTCCAGAATGCACCCCTCTTCCTCCCTGCAGTAAAGGAAGCTTCACTAGCTCTGTAAAAATAAATCAACCTCATTCAAAGCTCTCGACTGGACTGCCTTGGAACAGAGTGGCAAGTTATTCAAGGACAGAACAGTGACAGCCTGCCTACACGGAGCACCAGTTTCATAACACTCTGTGTTCTTTATGAGCCCAGGTTCACCAGCTGTTGCACGACAGTGACCCCTTATGGAAGAGTTGCTGGTGTCACTGGTCCTCCCCCCGCCCTTTTTAAAGCATTTTTTCTTTGATGATTTACTGTACAGTCCCCTGCAAAGTTCATGAAGAAGTTTTAAGACACCTGTCCTGGTCTTCTGCAAGCAGCTCCAAACAGCTGATAAGAAGGTTCGTGTTACTCATGAGTCTGCTGCTGTTTTGTTGGCATTAAATAAATGCTTGGCAGTGATGGTGGTAGAGATGGGACTTGTGTCAGCCATAGGACTACACAGGACATGGCGATGGAGCACAGCAGAATGGCAGTACCAGGACAAGGGCTGTAGCTCAGTGGCAGAACATATCATTTGTATGCAGAAAATCCTAAATTCAATCCACGATATCTCGAAGTTGGAGTGGGAAATACCCCTGTCCAAAAGCCATTGTCATGTTGTGTAGACAGTCTTTAACTCAAAGGTCTGATAAGACAGTTCTGCAACATAACTGGCAGCCCAATCCTATTCTGCGATGGAACAAGCAGGCCAGCTGGCCTGCACTGTATCCAGCACAGGGTGGGGACTGGCTGCAGTGGCAACCCGGGGCAAGGGGAATCAATTCCCCTTATCCCAAGTAACGTGGCAGTGGCCCGAATGGGGCTACTCGGATCTGCACCACCCAAAGAAATGGAGCAGATCTAAGCAACCCAGCACTAGGACGGGCCACGCAAGAGACGGGGTTAGGATCTAGCCTAAGTGTCGGATCCTGGCTCCACCCTCCTCCTGGGCCTGGTCCTCCCACGCGCAGTCCACCCAGTCTCTTCATTAATTTGCTATTGCAGGCAGGTTGTACCTCCATATGTAGACTGGTGAGGACAGAAGCCATGCAAGAGGGGAAAAACACAGCTAGACACATGATAAGTATTGGAAGTCACTCTTATGCAAGAAATGAGATGCTTTAATCATATCATATAGCCAGTAAAACAAACAAGGTCCTTTTTGCTTTAATTTAAACCAACTAGTATGTGCTTTCCATTTTATTTCTGATATCATCATCCCTAAAGGGAAAAGTGTCTTTGCTTTTTATTGACTGTAAAATGACTGTACATTCTCAGACTCAAGCTTTGCACAATAGGAAGTTTGTCTTCCTCTTTCCATGCCCTTCTCTGTTTCCAGTTGGACACTGGCTCTCAGTCAGGAAAGGAATTATGAATTGAATCCAATCACCTTCAAGTGCAGAGACTTCAGTTCAAAACTTTAATTCCATCCCTTAGGAAGAGAAACCAAGACATGGACTACTTTAAACTGTGGTTTTTGAGGAGTCTTCATTATTTATAGATAAATTTCAAGATTTGGCATGGTATCTGTGAATGAATCCAATTTTCAGGACTATGGGAGCCAGATATTGTGATTCATTCTGACAGTCAATGTCCAATAAAGGAAAACAAACTGATGTCTGAAAAGTCCTGTGGATTTGTTGAATACTTGACAAGAGTAAGAAAGAGGAAGCGATAGAACGTGAGAAGATGCCCTCTAAAATGTTGTCCTGGTTGTTACTTCTACAAGACTCCTGAACACATTTTGAGGGCCAATGTGGCATAATGACGTAAGGTGGCAATCCTATACTCATTTACCTGTCCAATTTAACTCAGTGGGGATTACTTTTGAGTAGACATGCTTAGGATTGAATTGTAAGAGCATGGATTAAGTAGCCTTGGATTCTAGTCTAAAGTAAATTGGGTGTGAAATCCTGTAAGTGATTAGAGAAAACACATAAAAACTGCTGTTGCTTCTCTTTTTGTAAATGAGTTCCTCTGCATTTGTCCAGGTTCCTCAGGAGGAAGTGAACTGTTGAATCCAAGTCCTTATTTTTAACTAACACAATTCTGACAAACATATTAACATTTATGTAATAAATGAAATGGGTTTAAAACAAAACATGTCCACCTCTCAGCTCAATCCACCAAAAAGCAGACCCAAATAGTTCCCAAAACCACCCTGTGTTGGATCCTAATTCTCTGTTCCATTACTTGACTGGGGCTACTTTTGTTCCCAGAAAAAGAACTGTGCTCATCCAAGAACCCCTTCTGTAGGTGGAAGGAATTTTTTCCATGAACAGGGCCCCCCTTCTGTTGACCAAAGGAGTTCCATCCAGAGATGTTTGGTACAAAGTCTTACAATACTTCCAAACCATTTTTACTTTAAGGTTTGACAGATTTTAATTGAAAGGCAGTTCTTCCATAACTGTGAGGGGCAGCAAGGGAAAATTGCAGTCTATACACTTGATGTTTTAAGAGGGAATACAAATAACACTATTGGAAGTTCAGTAAGCCAAGAAACCATGATGAGACTATATGAGAGCAGGCAACAACTAAGGCAATTGCAACTAAGGCAATGGGGAAAGAAGCTCCATACTATTTATAAATCCAAACTGTTTTTCCCAGTGTACCTTTCAGATCAGAATTAATTGCCACAAAATGGTTTCCCAACTGAAAATTTTGGGAGAAACTTTTGTCTTCCTTCAGAGATACGAAAGAGGCAATTATATGTGCCAAACTACTGATGCATCCAATAAAGGACATGTCACCCCAAGGTGTCACCCCAACCCCACAACATAAAATGGTTTATTTATCTGATGCAGTCATTATTCGAATGTTTTCCAGCCTTTTAACAACAGAGAAGAAATGTGAAATTGCTTCTGAAAGCCAGTTGCGGTATCCCCTTGTGGCTTCAGCCCAATGGTAAGCGCTAGCAGAAGCAGGATGTGGCATTGTAGCTTTCCCCTTGTTCATATGTCCCAATGTAGTCTCTTAAAACCACTGATTGACTGGCTGCCCAATTCACTCAGGACACTTCCAAAACTGTGTTTTTAGATCTGAAGTCATGATCCAAAGTGCAGTCACTGACTAATGATGACAAACACATGATCCAGAACTTCTTCTAACAGTTTTTCCTCTCTCTCACTCTCTCTCAATCACAGATGTTTCTGCTGAAGAATAATAGTAGAAAACGAGACAACATACATTTCTTGTCAAACACTGAGAAGCAGAAAAATGGTTCTGTTTTGAAAGAGGTGAGATAAGTCAGTAAATGTGTGCAAAGGAGATCAAATAACCAATGTGTGCAAGTACAAATGTGTGCAAGTACAAATAACCAAAGCAAATTCTATTTCAAGCACTGAACATTAATTTCTAGGGCTGCCCAGAAGAAAATAAGCCTATCAGCTTCTTCCTGGTATTTTACGAACTCAAGATCATATCCTATTGTATTTTAAGATAAAAACCAGGTTCAAATTCCCATGCACCCATGAAGCTTCCTGAGTAACTTTGGGCCAGTCACTACTTCTCAGCCTCACCTCCCGCACAGGGCTGTTGTCAGGACAGTCCATCAAGTCATTTTGCACTAGTCTAGGTATAGTACAAAAAATTGGAGAATTAGGCATGGTCCAGTGATTTTCAAGCTTTTTCATCTCAGGGCACACTGACAAGGCGCTAAAACTGTCAAGGCACTCCATCAGTTTTTTGATAATTGACAAGGCACAGTCATTGGCAGCAGGGGCTCGCATCCCACAGTGGCCCTACTAACAAATGACCCTCCCCCAAACTCTCACAGCACACCTGCAGACCATCCACGGCAAATCAGCATGCCATGGCAGAGCAGTTGAAAAAAGCCTACATAAGGTTGTACGCAGCATTGTAGTGCTTGTTGGAGACACTTCCAGACCTTATAATTTCTGGGTGACTGGCACTCTGAATCAATGCACTAGTCATCTGAGAGCCATTTGTTCAGTTAGCAGAACAGAGGTAAAACCAGTACAGTTCTCATGGACCAGCAGGTTCAGCACAAGGGATTGCGGTGGTGATATCAAACCACTGCAGCAACAGCAGCTCAAAACCACTGCAACAGGACATACTTTTTAGAAGAGGTACTTTCAATGACTATCTTCATGCTAGCATCATTCTTAAGAGTGGCAACAAGAAGACATGACTGACAGCAGGAAGCTCTTGACAGGCAAGTCAAAAGGGCACTTTTATTAACCAGGTCAGTTAAAGCAGCACTCAGTAAGCAGCACTTACATGCATTTAATTGCAAAAGGTTAGTTTGCTGAAGCCAAAAAAGAGTAGTCGCAGAGACACAATCATCCAGAAAACATACAGCCTTGCTATGCAATATTATGCAGGGGTCCAGTTGTATTGTCTATTCTCTCCACCCAATAAGCCTCCCACTCCTCCCTAGTTAGTGTTTTGAATAGGCTGTGTTGTAATGTTTGTAAACTGCCACTAGGTGTCACTATAGTACTGTCTATGCAGGTACTGTTTGCCTTCGTTCAATGCTTGGTGTTGTCATGAGGCATTGTCAGCTATGCAGTACCTCATGACAATACCAAGCATTCAAAAAGGCAGACAATACCTCATGGCAGCACCAACCATTGAAGCTTTGAAAGTAACTGCTCTTTTGTCTTCCTTCAGCAATTGTATGGGATATACCTCTCCAGTTTTGCTGTACCAGAATGTGTTTTATATAAATAACCCATCACAGAAGAAAGGCTGAACTGAGCAACCAAATGAGAAGTACTTCAATGACTAAAGAATAGGCCAATGGTGGTAGGAGAATCATGTGGTCATCATTACAAATGATCAAAGGAATGACATGGAATACAGAGCAGAGAAATAAACCCACATGAGGCTTTTACTGATTAAACTCACCCTAAATCTAAAAATCCAGCTTCTTCTAATAGTCAAAAATTTATGTGGATCAAAGTACACATAGTACAGTTTTTAAAAGGACTAATTTCTTTCAGAGCAGTATTGTGGCTAGATTTCCCCTCAAGCTGGAGATGCAGCTGACAAAGGCCATTCTCAAGCTCCCTTAGCAACTTCGGTTTTGGATGATATGGAAACAACAGCTTAGTGATGATGTCTTCAAGAAGTGTACATGAGCATAGATAATTTGGATTCCTTCCATTTTAATAATAAAAAGACCTTATATTACTGAGCCCTGCTTTATAGTTATGTGAAAAAGATCATATTACAAAGCTCAGAAATGGCATGCTTGCAGGTTATGAGGTGGTAATTACATCTGAAGTCACCAAAAAACAAGACAGTGATTAGTGGGATAGCAGAAATTTTAAATCACCAGGTTTCACTTAAGGAGATTCATTTAATTACCTGATTCTTTTGTGGTCCATGGATACCCTATATTTACCAGCACTTTAGTATAATCCAATTAAAGGGATAAGCTGGTTGTGTAAGATGGGAATCATTCACTCAAATGCATTTGATCTTTTAATGAGTATTTATTGAAATTCGGATGAAGTAATTCCCATTATTAGTTTTCCAGGGAGCCTAAATGACCCTAGATTTAATTCCCAACCCTTCTGGGAGCCCTGCATGCAACAATAGCTTTAGACAGAAAACGGGAAAGGGCATGGGAGTACCACCTAGTTCTTCTGTTGGGCAATATTCTATCTAGAAAGCCACAGGAGTATACAGAAGACTGAAGTGACCTTCCCATCCCAATCTCCCAGGACTTGACCAGAATATACCTCCCCCCTACACACACACACACACACACACACACACACACAGAAGGGCTCCCAGACATGTAATCTGGCCCATCTGGGGCCATAGGTCAATGGGAGAACATAGGCTAATTAGAATAAAGAGGTCCCAGTTATAATAGGCAGCTATGGGTTAAGAAGACTGAGCCCTAAATAAAGATAGAGCTAGGAAGAGATACACACATGCACCACAGAATGAAATGTAAAAATCAGAGTGATTGGCACTCGGTCACCTTGTTTAAAATACATATACCACTTTTCAACCAAAAGTTTTCATAGTACATAAGAAAAGAACTGGAAAGAAAGTTACTTGTCCCAAAAGGAACACCCAATATTCATTCATTCATTTCATTTGTACTCCGTTTTTCTCCCTGGAGAGCATCCAAGGTAGCCAACAACAATTACATAATTGTTTATAATTACATAATACAAAAAATACATAAAAGATATACATAAAACAGTTTTATTTGTATTTTATAAATATACATGGTTTTATTTGTATTTTAAAAACTATAAAATAGGCAGTAAAAGCCAAACAGCAGCAGCAATAAAAACCATCAGTTAAAAACATTAATTACTGAAAAAGCTGCCATTATACCCTCGACCAGGCATCAAAGGCTTTCCAGAATAAAAAAAAGTCTTCAGGCCTCACCGGAAGGTTAGCAATGAAGGAGCTGTTCTCAACTCAAAGGAGAGGAAATTCCACAGCACAGGCAGTGCAGATAAAAAGAAACAGATGGGAGAATAGTCTTTGAATAGTTTTTGCCAAACTACTGCTTGAATCTAGCCCTAAATTTTGTGCCCCAACATTCTGCCCCATTCCCCTCCCCCTGCATGCATCCCAGTAGTGAGAACTGGGAGGGACCCTGGTGACCTAATCATGAGAAGGAATATGAGGAAAGCTTACCTCCTTCCTCCCTGCCCAGAGCTACTGCTTCTGCCACTAGTGGCCAGCAGAGAGAATGCTGGGGCCAAGAGGAGATGGAGACAACAGTGCTGAACTCAGAGGAAAGTGTTGTCTCCACCACACCTGCCTGCTTCACTTACCTCCCTCTGAAGAGCCTAGCACTGCTGCTGCTGCCGCTGCCAACTTCTGTAGTGGCCATGGAGAGAAGGCTGAACTCCCAGAATTCCCTCTGCAGCCATTAAAGGAAGTGGTAGAGGAGGCAGCCATTCATTAAAAGGAAGGCACGCCTTGCCTGTCCTCTTCTTGCACACTAACACATAAGGATGGGGCCCGTCACCAAGCAGGTGGCAGGCAGGCAGGCATGGGTATGAGGCAGGCCTCTCCCCCCCCCACCAGCTTGCCACCTGAAGTGAAGCTTTCAACTCTTCTCATGGCTAGGCCAGCCTTTACATTATGCCATTATGTAATGGCACATTATAGGGACAGTTGCTCTCCCCCTGCTAGCCACCAACTAAAAAGGTGTCTCTTTGCCTAGTTGGCAGTCATAAGAACATAAGAACATAAGAACAGCCCCACTGGATCAGGCCATAGGCCCATCTAGTCCAGCTTCCTGTATCTCACAGCGGCCCACCAAATGCCCCAGGGAGCACACCAGATAACAAGAGACCTCGTCCTGGTGCTCTCCCCTACATCTGGCATTCTGACTTAACCCATTCCTAAAATCAGGAGGTTGCGCATACACATCATGGCTTGTACCCCATAATGGATTTTTCCTCCAGAAACTCGTCCAATCCCCTTTTAAAGGCGTCTAGGCTAGACGCCAGCACCACATCCTGTGGCAAGGAGTTCCACAGACTGACCACGCGCTGAGTAAAGAAATATTTTCTTTTGTCTGTCCTAACCCGCCCAACACTCAATTTTAGTGGATGTCCCCTGGTTCTGGTATTATGTGAGAGTGTAAAGAGCTTCTCCCTATCCACTCTGTCCATCCCCTGCATAATTTTGTATGTCTCAATCATGTCCCCCCTCAAGCGTCTCTTTTCTAGGCTGAAGAGGCCCAAACGCCGTAGCCTTTCCTCATAAGGAAGGTGCCCCAGCCCCGTAATCAGCTTAGTCGCTCTCTTTTGCACCTTTTCCATTTCCACTATGTCTTTTTTGAGATGCGGCGACCAGAACTGGACACAATACTCCAGATGTGGCCTTACCATCGATTTGTACAACGGCATTATAATATTAGCCGTTTTGTTCTCAATACCCTTCCTAATGATCCCAAGCATAGAATTGGCCTTCTTCACTGCCGCCGCACATTGGGTCGACACTTTCATCGACCTGTCCACCACCACCCCAAGATCTCTCTCCTGATCTGTCACAGACAGCTCAGAACCCATCAGCCTATATCTAAAGTTTTGATTTTTTGCCCCAATGTGCATGACTTTACACTTACTGACATTGAAGCGCATCTGCCATTTTGCTGCCCATTCTGCCAGTCTGGAGAGATCCTTCTGGAGCTCCTCACAATCACTTCTGGTCTTTACCACTCGGAAAAGTTTGGTGTCGTCTGCAAACTTAGCCACTTCACTGCTCAACCCTGTCTCCAGGTCATTTATGAAGAGGTTGAAAAGCACCGGTCCCAGGACAGATCCTTGGGGCACACCGCTTTTCACCTCTCTCCATTGTGAAAATTGCCCATTGACACCCACTCTCTGCTTCCTGGCCTCCAACCAGTTCTCAATCCACGAGAGGACCTGTCCTCTAATTCCCTGACTGTGGAGTTTTTTCAGTAGCCTTTGGTGAGGGACCGTGTCAAATGCCTTCTGAAAGTCCAGATATATAATGTCCACGGGTTCTCCCGCATCCACATGCCTGTTGACCTTTTCAAAGAATTCTATAAGGTTCGTGAGGCAAGACTTACCCTTACAGAAGCCATGCTGACTCTCCCTCAGCAAGGCCTGTTCGTCTATGTGTTTTGAGATCCTATCTTTGATGAGGCATTCCACCATCTTACCCGGTATGGATGTTAGGCTGACCGGCCTATAGTTTCCCGGGTCCCCCCTCTTTCCCTTTTTAAAAATAGGCGTGACATTTGCTATCCTCCAATCTTCTGGTACCGTGGCTGTTTTGAGGGACAAGTTGCATACCTTAGTCAAGAGATCTGCAACTTCATTCTTCAATTCCTTAATAACCCTTGGGTGTATGCCATCAGGGCCCGGTGACTTATTGATCTTTAATTTATCAATGAGGTCTGAAACATCTTCTCTTTTAACCTCTATCTGACTTAACTCCTCGGTCAGGAGGGGCCGTTCGGGCAGCGGTATCTGCCCGAGGTCTTCTGCCGTGAAGACAGATGCAAAGAACTCATTTAATTTCTCTGCCATCTCTAAGTCTCCTTTTATCTCCCCTTTCCCTCCCTCACCATCCAGAGGGCCAACCGCTTCTCTGGCGGGTTTCCTGCTTCTAACATATTTGAAGAAGCTTTTATTATTCCCCTTAATGTTGCCGGCCATGCGTTCCTCATAGTCTCGCTTGGCCTCCCCTATCACCTTCTTACATTTCTTTTGCCACAGTTTATGTTCCTTTTTATTCTCTTCATTAGGGCAAGACTTCCATTTACGGAAGGAAGCTTCCTTGCCCTTCACAGCCTCTCTAACTTGGCTGGTTAGCCATGCGGGCACTCTCCTGGATTTAGTGGAACCCTTCTTTCTTTGCGGTATACACCTCTGCTGGGCCTCTATTACTGTTGTTTTAAGCAGCCTCCATTCACTCTGGAGAGACTGGACTCTTTTTACCCTCCCTTTCAACCTCCTTCTAACCAGCCTCCTCATTTGAGGGAAGTCCGCCCGTCGGAAGTCAAGGGTTTTTGTTAGAGATTTGCTTGGTATTCTTCCCCCAACGTGCACATCAAAACGGATCGCAGCATGATCACTGTTCCCCAATGGCTCAGTAACGTTTACATCTCTAACCAGGTCCTGCGTACCGCACAAAATTAAATCCAGAGTCACCTGTCCTCTGGTAGGCTCCTTGACTAGCTGATCTAAGCCACAGTCATTCAGCACGTCAAGAAATCCGGTTTCCTTATCGTGACCAGAACACAAATTGACCCAGTCAATATGAGGATAATTGAAGTCCCCCATGATTACAACCCTGTCCTTCCTTGTCACCTCCCTGATCTGTTTCCTCATTTCAAGGTCCCCATCAGATTTCTGGTCTGGAGGACGATAGCACGCCCCCAGTATTACATTGCTGCACAAGCCTGGTAATTTAACCCACAGAGATTCTACGGTGGAGTCGGACCCACCTTCAATCTCTACTTTGCTGGATTCTATCCCTTCCTTAACATAAAGGGCCACCCCACCTCCAACACGCCCCTGCCTGTCCCTCCTGTAGAGTTTATAGCCCGGGATTGCGGTATCCCACTGATTCTCCGCATTCCACCAGGTTTCCGTTATGCCCACTATGTCAATATTTTCCCTTGTCACCAGACATTCCAGTTCTCCCACCTTTGCTCGTAGACTTCGGGCATTCGCATAAAAGCATTTATACACGGAATGCCCCAGGATGGGCTGCTTATTCGCTCCTTTGTCCCCGCATCCTCTCATTGTGCCAAACCGTCTATCACATCCCATCACCCTACCTTTCCCAATTTCTTCTCCTACCCTGCCTTTGTCTTGTTGTTCTCTAACCTCCCCATCCTCATCCCATAGGGATGAGGAGTCCCGAACCGGATGCCCCTCGGCTCCTGTCGGCCTTCCCCCAGGGATCAGTTTAAAAGCTGCTCTGCCACCTTTTTAATGTTATGCGCCAGCAGTCTGGTTCCATTCTGGTTCAAGTGGAGCCCGTCCCTCTTGTACAGGCCCCGCTTGTCCCAAAACGTTCCCCAGTGCCTAACGAATCTAAACCCCTCCTCCCTACACAAAATCAAAATGTCAAAATGTCTTACTGCTGTTCGGTGGAGGCCCAGCCACTAAATAGATTCAAAATTCACCTGTCCAGCCAGAGAATGATGCCCACAGGAAGCTTCTGGTTGGCTTACACTTAAGTCTTTTCTTTTTAGGACCACCACGGGCCAGGTGGTTATATCTTTTTAGGACTATGGGCTGGATGATTTTTGGTGGTGGGCTGGATCTGGCCTGTGGGCTATAATTGCCTACCCCTGGATTAAGACATCATCCTTTATCCTAAATATCTTATTATGGGATGGCAAGAACTAAAGCAGGTCTTGCTAGGTTTTATATCATACCTGTTCAATTGTTTTATTTTTCAAAGTCTAATGTCCTGCTATTAGACATGTACATAAGAGATTTGAAAGGCAAAGATATCCTATCACCATCTTAATCCAGAGATGTGGACTTGCACATGTCCACTTTTCAGGAGCTGAGGTAAGGGTTCCATAGCCTATATATGAATATATGAAGCTCCTTTTATACCAAGTTCAGGTTGACCCCATATAGCCTCTCTACTGTGACTGGTGCTGGCTCTCTTGAGCCTCAGATTGATCTCTTCCTATCCATGCTATCCTAGATGCTTTTATCAGCAGATGCCAGGGACTGAAACTGGGACTGGCCAAATATAATATTCTGTGTTCACAGGCCCTCCCCTAACATCTGAACCTGTTTTATATTGTGTCAGACAATTGTGTCAGATCGTTCCTTCTTTGCCCCCAAAGTGAACCAACAATGTAGCATGGCCATTGCCACCAATCTCCATATACCTACTCTTTCCCTTGCTTGTTATGCCCTCTGTTATAGCCCCTTAGAGCAGTGGTTCTCAAACTGTGGGTTGGGACCCACTTGGTGGGTTGCAATCCAATTTCTGGTGGGTCATGAGAAGCTGACGGCAGCCATCTTGGAAGATGGCAAAAGACCTAGGCGGCGCCATTTTGGAAGTGAGCAAAGCCTGGGCATTGCCATTTAAGCTTCCCGGCATTGAGACGTAACTCAGAGTAGCTTGCACATGTGCAAAGAAAGCAGCGTGCCGCTTTTCCCCAGAAAGCGTGCTGCTGCCTTCCAGCTGGACCTCCTTCTGTACTTGGAGGCTTCCCTCAGGGGGTCCAATTGCGGAGTGCAGGCTTGGATTGCAGCAAAGAAGGACCGGGAGAGACGTGGATGAGCCAGCCAGGCTTCTCCCCACCAACCTTTGTCAGTTTGGCTGCCTTGACGGGATGGGCTGCCTTGGGGTTGCAAGACAGAGCAGCTCCCCCCCTGCAGCTGGACTGGGCTGGAGAGTGTAGGCGGAGACCTGAACACAGGGCTTGGGTGAGTAGAGGCAGACCCGCGTGATCTCCCCTCTTGTGAACCTGCCTTGAAAGCAGCATCACCACCACCACCACCCCACTGCCGTTCTCGTCCTCTGCGTCACAACCTCTCTCCCTCTCTGAAATCGCCTGGAAGCCGCAATCCTTTCCTGCCCTGACAAGCACGTCCTCTCTTTATATCTTTGCTGGGGTGAGGGGGGATCCCTGGTTGCCTGGCTGGCAAGAGAGCAGCCAGGAGGGGGGAGGAGGGGGGCAAGCCTGGCATGTGGGAGGAAGAGTGCTGCTCCCCCAGCCGCTTCTCTGATGTGCACCCTTCCCCTCTTCTTACTTCTCTCTTAGGCTGCAATTCTGTCTACTCTTACCTGGGAGTAAGCCCCATTGCCAATAATAGGAGTCAATTCTGAGTAGATGTGCTTGGGCTTGGGGGAGATGAGGGGAAGCGTCCCTGCTTATCTTCCTTCTGAGGGGGATACTACTTTTTTATTTCCTTTATTTACAAAAACTCAAGCTACTTCTTGTATTGAGGTGCATGAGTAGAGTGCACTTGTTTCCGGCTAATGCTATGCACAGTATCAATAGCCACACTAATGGTTGTTAATTTCAAACGCAATACAAGAAGTAGCATGAGATTTTGTAAATAAAGATAGAAATAAAAACTAGTAAATAAATACACAAATATTTTGTTCCAGATGTTTTATTTTTTGCTTGATAGCAATGATAGCAAGGGCAGGGAGAATTGGAAGAAGCTTCTGAGCTGGAATACTGTCTCTTGTCATTTACAGTTTGAGTTTCTAGGCAGGAACTGCTTGATGACCTCACTTCCGACTCTGACATCACAGTGATGTCACTTCCTGTTTGATGATGTCACTTCTGTCTATGACATCACTTCCAGGTTGCTGACATCACTTCCAGTGGGCCCCAGACAGATTGTCACTCTCAGAAGTGGGTCCCGGGCTAAAAAGGGTGAGAACCACTGCCTTAGAGTTAACTACACAACATCTTTTACAGGACAATGTAACCAGGAAAGATGCCTATATTTTGAGAACTAGCTTCACATGATGCAGTCATCAGAGCAAAAAACCAAGAGGGGCAGAAGGGCTTCCTGACTGATATTGTCCTTCCAGCATGAAACCTGTGCATGGCTCAGGCCTCTGACGCAGACTCGCAGGAATGAGATGTTTGCTTTTTCAGTCTTAATGGCAATGATGTCATTCACAACTCATTTAAATGAAAAAGATGCAGATGGAAGATGGGTTTTGCACCTTCTTTTAATTCTGCTTTCTTGCTATTTTGTTTCCATTTATACATGTTGTGTGCTATTAAAAAAATAACATTGCAACTTGCATTAAATTAGAGGAAATTAAATTAAGCAAAAGGAAATCAAATTAAACAAACCTGCTACAATGATGTTAAGTGCTTGACTTAAACCAGGCTTATGATTGCGAATGTCTCAGGCAGACACACACACAGGGTATAAAGAACTCACTACAACAACATGTGTGTCTTTTTGCCTAGTTACTTCTTTTGTTCTCTTTTTCACATTGAAGCCAGGCTCAAAGTGCTTCAAAAGGTGGTTTCTCACATCCTGAGAAGTCACAAAAACTGATAGTGCGAGTAAGTCACATGTCAACTTTTTGTGTATCTACTGTCACTTTTGTGTATCTACTGTTCACTAAATGTCTGATTTAGTGAGGCTGTAGACTAATATACAAACATCTGAAGTAATGATGTCAGCAAGAACTGCAAATAATGAGCATGTAATGAACATTTTGCCTGTTCACAATACTCATTTTGTTACGGGATGAGCAGCCCCAACTCTGAATACCTGTAACATTCTCACAATTCATTACATAGCACTTTGAGTTGATTTTCTACTTTTGTTCCTGGCACTCTCAGACAAATTTCTTCTATATGAAAATGGCTCATCTACTTCCCTTCTCATATCTTGGAAAGTTGCATATACTTCAGAGGCAGGGCAAGTGCCTATAGGCGCAATGCTAACCCCTTATGTGCTTTCCAGCACTGACATAAGGGCAATGCAGCTCTGAGGCAAGGGAATAAACATTCCCTGACTTTGAGGAGGCCTCTGTGAGTGACACCCAACTGCAGGATGCAGCACACGTCCCATTGACACCGCTATGCCAGTGCTGGAAAGCACTGACATAAGGGGTTAGGATTGCACCCTGTGTCATGTAAATAGGAGACAACCTCGACAAAATGAAATGCAAACCCTTGGAAAATGCATCAAGGGGGTTTCATACTAGGCTCAAGTCAATAATAATAATAATAATAATAATAATAATAACATCTTTATTTTTACCCCCGCCTTTCTCCCCGAAGGAACTCAAGGCGGCTTACAGGTTAAAACAGATTAAAAACATAATTTAAAACAAATAAAAACATATTAACACATATCATAAAAACAGCAGTCAGACAAAAAATAGTTAGGTAAAAAAGAGCATAGAGCAGCAGCAAATCATAAGAATCAGGCCTGCAAAAAAATATTAAAAGATGTTAAAAAGATGTTTAAAAAGGCCGAGAACTCAGAAGGCTTGTTTAAACAGAAAGATCTTCAGGCCTCACCGAAAAGTCTGAAGAGAGGGAGCCATTCTTAAGTCAAGGGGAAGGGAGTTCCATAGCATTGGTGCCACTACTGAGAAGGCCCTATTTCTTGCCGCCGCCCCACGTACCTCCCTAGGCGGCGGCACTTGCAAAAAAGCCTTCTCTGATGACCTAAGAGGACAAGCCGGATTGAAGTCATATGCTGTTATCCTATCCAATACTTCTTTGTAAGCATTTTTCTTAGGCTGTTGGATGTGATATGAAGTGACTTAACTCAGGCTGATGTTGTGCATCATGAACATCTTTATCGGATGGGTGATTTGTCTTGAGTGGCAGGGGTAGATTATTCCCAATGATTCAATTCTCCTGGCTCATCCAAAGCCCTGGGCTGACTGGCAAATGGGTAAAACAGTGGAGAAGCCATGCTTCCTGAGTAGTACAAGGAGGATGGAACTGCATGGTTTCCTAAGCAATGTGCTGTCTTCCACAAACACACCCAACATGCATTACAATACATAATAGCCTATTAAAAGTCCAGGTCTGTAACTTTTCCCCAAATGCAGTCACATACCAGTCTAATATATTAAAAATAAAATATTGAAATGAATGGGGACTCACCTGAAATTGGCTCGTGATCCACCTAGTGGGTCCCGACCTACAATTTGAGAAACAATGCATAGCATATATTAATATACATGCTGGAAGTAGGTACTCTGAGTTGGGCTGCAAGTATTTCATTGGTAGATGAACAGCACAATCCTAAGCATGCCTGATCAGAAGTAAGCCCTACTGAATTCAGTGAGACTTATACCCAAACAAGTGTGTATAGAATTTCAGCCCAAATTTTAGCTGATTTATTGCTGAGGACACCTGTAATCAGCAGGGACAAATTTTAATCAAAGGAGATGAAGAGCTCATTTGCTTATTTTTTAAATGAGCTATTTCATGGACTCTGGTGTATTTTATAATTAGAGTTCCTTCTTTGTGGGGTACTATGTATTTGTTCCCACTATTGCACATCAAAGATGTAGTTCCTAATGAGTGTTTGTACCCAACCGGCATATTGATTTCTTCTCTTTTTTCACTGGATATTGCTCCAGCAAAAAATAATAAAAATGATTGACTCTCAGAGGGAAGGAAAGGGATGGATGCTGCCTACAAAGTCATCCTTTCACCCCCTTCCACATCTCTGACACTTGCAAACCCCCTTGTTGCCAATATAGGCCATAGTCCTCCAGGGCAGCTTGTTCCAGCGGTATGGCATCTGGTTTCAGTGTGTTAGTGCAATGCAGCTGTTGGACTTCCATGGTCTACCACTGAAAGAATCTAGAAACTGAAAGGGACAAAAATTGGTATTGCGCCCTTAAAGCCTGTTAAAATATTTTAATGGAGTTCACCATCTCTAATTCTATATTAAAAGAGCTTTAACACAAATGTATTTGATTACCATTGAGATTTTGATCATGACATTATCCAAGAGCTCAGTCTTACTCAAATACTGCTGGTGTGAATTTTCAGAGCTAAAAACAGCTGGAAAATAAATGTGGTTCTGAAGTGTTCCTAGCCTTTTGTGTCTGTGGCATATGTGTGCATCTGATTCTTAGCAGCTGAGAGAGAGAGAGAGAGAGAGAGAGAGAGAGAGAGAGACCATTATCAGTGTCTGTGGCATATGTGTGCATCTGATTCTTAGCAGCTGAGAGAGAGAGAGAGAGAGAGAGAGAGAGAGAGAGAGAGACCATTATCAGACTGACCACAGTGTGCAATTTCATTTGCCGGCATCCTTTGTCTCTCTCAGCGGCCCGAGTATGGTTCTAATCAGAGAGAAGGTCTCTCTGAACTCTACCTTTGTGATTTCAATTAAAGGAAGACTTTAAAAAAGCCCGCAAATGCAAACAAAACAAAAATCCGTTGAATAATACAATTTTTCTCCAAATGATTTTTCCACTTCTGCTGCCAAAGCAAACACATGGTACATGTTAGGCAGCTGGGTCTACATCAATTCATCAGCTGAATGAACTACACCAATTCAGCTGCCAAACCTGTTACACTAAATCCCGCTGTTTTTAAATCCTAACTCCAAACATCCTTTTAACCTTGTAGAGAATTCTGAATTCAGAATGTGTGGCTTACACATACTGCATTTCCAAAATTTCAAGGGGAATCTCTCTCTCTCTCTCTCTCTCAAAATATCTTCATCAAGTACTTCTTTTAAGCCATTGCTGAACTTGAGCCGAAGATACCACTTTCTTTTCAACAATGTCTCAGCACTCCTTGCTTAAAAGTGTTTGCATATTTATTTACACTGCCTTTACCTATCAAATTTATCACCAAATAGCCAAATCTGCTGCTGTGAAGCAATCTCTGCATGAAACAAAGGCCAGGCATCCAATTGAGCAGGCGCCACTTGGCCCTAGCTTGCCAGCTTGCCCCAGTAGCTCCTGGCGCTGCGGGCTGGGTCACGCCCTCATGGGTGCTTCGCATCACTGAGGCTTGGCTCCCTGTGGCCAGGACGGACTGTTCCTGGCCATCTGCTGCAGGCTACAGGGCCTAGCTCGGGCCTTGTGCCCCAAAATTGGGGCAGGTAAATTGACAGACCCCTAATCCTGCAGGGCAACTAGGCTTCAGCCTAGTCAGCCTAATGGATAATACAACCCTGTGTGGGGTTGTAAGAAGACCCTCAAGATCCTCCACACCCAGCTTAAACTGCTTTAATTGAAATCACTGGGGCTTCAAAAAATCCCAACTCACCTGTTTGTGGTGGCACAATCCTAACCCAGTGTTGCACCAGTGCAGTGAGCCCTGCGCTGGCCCAGGCTGTTGTGAACATACCATAAAGCATGTAAAAAGTGTAAAAAGCATGTGCTATTACAATATGTAACACACTTGAATACATATGACTGGAAAAGTTGACTAGGATTTGACTGGGATAATTTAAAACATCTAGTAAAATCTCCTTGGAGTACAGGTACATCATCTTGAGTACCATTTATCGATCCATTCGCATCGATCTATTCACATTTCTATTCTATTCACACATTTATCCACAATATTTTTCGTCAATGAAAAAGTTTTTAGACCAAGGTTTTCATCTGAATTTTCTTTCTCTTCTTTTTCAAAACACTTCTCACTCTTTTATTTCCTGTATGTGATTCTAGTTCTGCCTTTGATTCTTACAAAATTGTCTGTACTGGATTTCTAACACTTCAGATTGGTAGCACACATATTCCTGCTTTTCTCCTTCTGCCCACATCAAAGGAGTAAGCCACGTCCAGCCTAGTAAATGAAACCAGATCACCATTTATTAACACTGTTCAGTTGAGGCCACTTGGATGACTGAAAGCAAACCCTTTGTGGTGCCTGATTCTTTTCACATTAATTGAGGCTGACTGTTCTGCTCTCGCGTTCCTCTAGCGCACAGCAATCATACTTTTGTCTGAGACAGCATGTCTCAAACTTCATGAAATCTTTACCACCTTTCAACCATATTAAGGCTGCAATCCTATACATACTTTCATGGGATTGAACAAAATGGGACTTCGTTCTGTGTAGACATGCATAGGCTTACAATGTAAATTTTCCCCGCCATGTCAACTTAGAAATATTATAGAGTATACCTGATTGTTCCTACATCACTGCTTCCTCAGCCATCTACACACACACAGAAAGAGAGAGAGAGAGAGAGAGAGAGAGAGAGAGAGAGAGAGAAAGCCTTTACCCTTCCTATGGTTACTACCTTTTATCCCCAATGCCAGACAGTGCCTTTTAAAACCGCAACTGAATAAGGGTGTCAAACGCAGTTAATCAGAGACACTTGAAGAACCACTCTGATGCCTGGGTTCCTTTTGCGGGGGGGGGGGGGAGGGGGTTGAGGTATGGGCCGACGGACGCCTGAGTTCCTTCTGTGTTAAAGGGGGGGGGAGGAGAAGCCTCTCCTTGGAAGAGAAAGCAGAGGGACTCGGCTCCTGCCTGCCTGCCTGCCCAGCATATGTTCTTATGTATATGTAATTAACCTGTGGAACTCCCTGCCACAGGATGTGGTCATGGCACCTGGCCTGGATGCCTTGAAAAGGGGGTTAGGCTGATTGATGGAGGAGTCATGACACAGGCCACAAGCCGGTTGGTCTGTGGAACTCCTTGGCACAGCATGTGGTGATGAAATCTGGCTTAGATGCCTTTAAAAAGAGATTGGACAAGTTTCTGGAGGAAAAATCCATTATGGGTTACAAGCCATAATGGGTATGTGCAACCTCCTGATGTTAGAAATGGGCTATGTCAGAATGCCAGATGCCGGGACGGCACCAGGATGCAGATCTTGTTATCTGGTGTGCTCCCTGAGGCATTTGGTGGGCCACCGTGAGATACAGGAAGCTGGACTAGATGGGCCTCTGGCCTGATCCAGTGGGGCTGTTCTTATGTTCTTATGTTAACCAAATGGCCTCTTCAAATGCCTACAGACTAAAGCAAGACAAACACAGGCCTAGATTTGCCTCAGTCCTGTGGGTGCCTCCACCTCCCCCTTTTGATACTTTTGGGAACAGAGAATGTGGTAGGAGCAGGGTCTTTCACGACTCAAGTGCAATGTCCTTTCCTGTCAGGGACCAAGACCAGCTGATCACAAATCCCCAGTGGGAAACTGATGGTATTTGTGTCATTTCTACCAACTTGCCAGTCCATGCGCCAAGTGTGGGTCTGCCCCACACAGTCCTGAAAAGACACAGGGAACTCAGGAGCCTACCCCAACTGAAAAACATGCTCCTAAGAACTGTGAGCAGGACTATTAAGATCTCCTGCAAGAAGGGAGGGAGGGAGAAAGCAGAGTGGACCGGGGCACTAGACTGGTGGACTAGAGCAGGGCTAATCAATATTCTTCTCCCACATCCTCCATCCCTCACCCTCTCTGCTTTCTGAAATTGCAGGCAGGGAATCTGGAGAAAGAGTAGACTGGTAGTGGGCTTCAGCAGGGGCTCCTTCATGGACTATGAGACATCCAAGACTACTTCTCAGACTATGGGACATCCCCTCAGTTGATGCACTCCATTCCCTTACTGCTCATTGCCTCCCCCCCCCCCACAAGACAGTTGTAGGTTTCCTTGTTCATGTTACTTGCGAGACCACAGAAGCCTGGAACTAGCTCTCCTTTGATGCTAAGAAATGCCACATCAGTGGCAGGCAAAACTTTCCTTTTGAATTCTTACAGAGTTGCTTAGCTGAAAGGAAGACACTACCCTCAGATGCACACTCATTTACTATTGCTTTCTTGGTAGCTGCAGCAGCAACAAGAGCTCTGTAGAGGTCCACCTCAATAGCAAGATGAGAACAGCACTGTTTTCCCCCCCCAGCCATTTTGTAGACACGTACATGGAATGGAACACCCATGTGTGACCCTCTCTTTTGAGACCTCCAGTATATTAAGCGTGTAATAGTGAAACAAATGTTTTTAAAAAATGCTAACTCAAACCATAGAAGTCAGCTGGAAATGTTCTAGATATCAAAGCCAGACAAATCGTGCTTTCATAGCTTTAATTTTTGAATGCTCTGAACATTTGCAATTGATTTTTATACTATTACTTTCTCTAGTGTGTATTTTTAATTTGTTTGTCTTACGTCTAACAATTTTTCCACTGTTGTCTCCCACTGCTTCATCTTTCTGCCAGATTCATAATGGGCCTGGAAGCTTGCTGCTTTGTTTCGGACACTTCTAAACTAGATATGCCATTACTTAAAGACAAATCACAATTTGGCAGAGCAGCGAGCCTGCTCTTATGACAAACGTATGCATTTATGTGCCACTTCCCTTTAATCATTTTGCATGAATTCCTTTGGCACTCATTTAACAGTGCATAGTCCATCACGGGTCCATCAACTGCAGAATTCCAGCAATATTTATTACAAAACAGTGTTCCATATAGCAGTGACATGCAGTGAGGTCCAGGCCTAGGGAGTCACAGCCACATGAATTCTCTCTCTCTCTCTCTCTCTCTCTGGAAAGAATTAAGAAAAAACAACTCACCTTTCTTCTCCCACTCCAGAGCTACAACAGCTCAATAGCTGCCTCCTTTGATGCAGCAGCAGGTTAGCCTGTGCAGGCTCTCCACTGCTTTCCTTCCTATGTATATGGAGCAAACTGAGACAGCACTGCCTGCTGCCTCCCCTGTGATTGCTGACACAAGAGCCCTGCCTTTATTTTCACTGTAAACTGAGGCAGTTCTGCCTGCTGCCTCTCCAGTGATTGCTGATGCAGGGATCCTGCCTGTTTTTCATTAGAAGAAGCTATGATTGCAGCCAATTGGCTGCTAGCTGGCTCCCTGTTTACAGCTGCTGGTGTTGTTGTTGTTGTTGTTGTTGTTGTTGTTGTTGTGTGTGTGTGTGTGTGTGTGTGTGTGTGTGTGTGTGTGTGTGTGTGTGTGGTTAACTCACTGAGGGCACAATCCTAACCCACTTTCCAATACAGACATAAGGGCAATGCAGCTCCGAGGTAAGGGAACAAACATTCCCTTATTTTGAGAAGACCTCTGTGAGTGCCACCCAAACTGTAGGATGCAGCACAAGTCCCATTGGCACAGCTATGCCACTGCTGGAAAGTTGGTTAGGATTTGGGCCTGACTCAGCTAGAGAAGAACAGAGCAGAGTGGAAAGGCAAGGTACTTTTTCTTTTTACTTGCTGGGTCCTTGGGATTTATTTATTTATTTACTAGCTCTGCCTCTCCTGACTGCACATCCCTGCAGTATGGCAAGGAAAATCTTGAGTCTAAAATAGGAAATATCTATAAAAAATGCCATACTTTTTTTACTCATGATGTTTAAAAGCAAAATGGAAAATAGCAGTCTAATTATAACACTTTCTACCAGCATATAGTTGGCATCCTTCAGTCTCGGAAGACTATGGTATTGCGCTCTGAATGGTGGTTCTGGAACAGTGTCCTCTCCAGTGCGCAAAGCCTGGTAAAGTAGATATGGAGGATAGACTGTTACCCATGCAGCAAATCCCCCCTCTCCACATCACTGAAATGGTCCAATGGAAAGGCAGAAGCCAATACGGTTGGTTCCAGCGGCATTGCAGGAGTTGCCAGAACGTGACTGTGTTCAGCCATGAACTGCCTCAGGGACTCCGGCTCTGGATTTTGCCTCGAGGTTGACTCCTGAAGCCTTTTCTGTAACTGGATGTAGCCACAAGGCAGTGGAGGTTTGGGATCAGAGTTTTCCTTCTTTCAGATGAGCTGCCTACCCAGGCTGAAGAGTCCCATCTACCCGGTGGCTGTCTACCCGGTGGCTCTTATCCCTACCTGGGGGCTTCTTCACCAGGGTGGTGGTTTCTGCAACATCCAGCTTGGCCTTCTTCACCTGGGGCCCATCCTCTGCACCCTGGCCATCTTCGGCCACCTTCATCTTTTCTTCCACAAACTCATGCTCGCCCAGGTCAGCAAACATGTAGCCATGGCAACCGAAGATGTCACCTGCAAAGAACCTGACGCCCTGCTGGTGGCATATCTGGTCGACCCTCAGGAGGACCTCACGGGGGCAGCACGTCAGGCAGACCACGTCAAAGCAAGCGAAGAACTCCTCGGGCTTCTGTGCCACGTCCTCGGGGTCCGCCTGCATGTCCACCATGGGGTTCAGGGCCTGGGCGCGCTCCAGAGAGGCCTCTGCCTGGTTCCTGCCCAGCGAGTCTGCAGGGACGAGGAACTGTGCCCGAGCATCTTCCGGGGACACCTGGATACCAGCATATGAGCCTGCAGTATCAGAATTAGACTGCAATCCCTGAAAAAATAGCTTAAGCCACATTTTCTGATCTTGCTTTGGTTCATTCTTAATACACTACTCATTAGATGTCACTGCAAGTTGAAATGAGTCTCCAATGCAATAAATGAGCTAAACCTGGAGCAACACGTTAACACTTTTATTAAAAACCCTATCCAAAGTGCTCAATAGTAAACACGCTTGATTAATGTGGAGTAGATATCAGAAATGCTCCAAGCATGTTCACAGAGTTCCATCCTTAACTACTCAAAAGATTAAGTATAGATTTGAGGGACAATAGTACAGAACCAGAGGAACATGGACCTGTGTTCCATGTGGACACAAAATTTGTATTAGCTGAGAATCAAAAAATCTTAAGCCCATGTGGAAACAAACTTTACCCCTGAAAATATACGTTAATATAAGCAACACACAATGTTATAGTCATGGGTGATATTAGGTGTTATAGTCCTGGGTACAATGAGAAGGGAAATGAGTGTGCCAGCTCCAATCCCATGCCCACACTCTCTGTGGCCACACCTCTTTTCTGCAGGGTTCTCCCGGAATCCAGAGAGACATCCCCCAAGCAATTTAAAACCAGGGTTCTAAATCATTTGCTCTGTCTCCTAGCTAATGATTGATTTTATTTTGGGCTGTACTTCAATGCACAGTTATTTAGGAATAGATCTCATTGAATTCAGTTTTTTTCTGAGCAAACCCACACAAGGACAGGCATGTGCTTCCATCTCTAATATACGCCTTTGTTCACCTTGGCCAATACCTACCTACCTAAATTTTAATCTCTTCTCTTTTGCAAACATGCTAGCTTTAGGGCAAAATCCTACACTTACCTAGCACTGGCACTGAACCCTAGCACCAGTGCCGTAAGGCATATCCATAGCCCCCGAAGAGGAGAGGTTGCTGGCACTGGGCCAGAGCCAGTCAGCACTGAGACTCAGCGCCACATGGAGAGCAGGCCAGCGTTCTTCGTCCAGCAGTGAGTACTTTCAGGGTGGGCGAAGACAGGGAATGGGCAGAACCAGGTGGGGGGAGGGTGGGGTAGGAGGGAACCAGGGTGGGAGGGGATGGAACCAGTGGAGGATCCTATGCTCCATGTCAGGCTGAAAAGCCCGACACGGAGCCCCTCCAGTCTTTGCTGGCAAAATAGCTGGCACAGACTGGAGACCTATTGCAGGACCTGCGCCCATACCCAGGGGTCTCCTTTCCCCGAGGAGACTCCAGCAGCTGCCATAGTACCCATAAGATCCAGTAGTCATTTTGGCACCACTGTTCCTCGAGATACCAGGCAGTTTAGGATTGGGCCATTACTTATTAACAGTATTTATATACCGCTTTTCAACTAAAAGTTTAGTACTTCTCTAAAGGAAAAGCTTTCAGGAAGAGACTCATCAAGATGTCACAACAAAGGCTGTTGCAGTAAATGCCCACTGAAGGGTGATGTAAAGCATCTAGTTTCCTCTTTGCCCTTGATGCTAACAGACTTGTGATATTTGCCTCTTGAACAGGAAAGGTACAAGGAAACTGAACCTCAGGAGCCAGAGAAGTAGTAGAATAAAGTTCACACTGATTGGGATGAAGCTTCAGTGCCTTGCATAGCCTCCTGCTCATCTCTAGGAACAATAAAATGAATCAAACTAAAAGATGCAAAACAATAGAGCAGAATAGAATGTGTAGCACAAGAAGGATTATGTAGATTTCTGTGATGTATACAGATTGCAGCTTTTCTTGAAGCAGAATTTTACAATTTTCTTGGATAGTTTAGATCTTTGGCTATACAGGTTGAGCTCATTATTCGCATGGGTTCCATTCCAAGCACTCAGGTGGATGGCAAAAAACGCACTATAGCAAATCAATTTAAAAAACAAAGTTTCTTTGCTCCAGTGATTTAAAAACAGCCTTGCTGACCTTTGTGATGTAAGATAAGAGTCATTAAGAAGACAATCATCAATCAGCCATCCTCCAAGCTAGCCCCTCCCTTCACCAATGCAAAGTGATCACCTTTCTTTCAGGTGCTTGGGGGAAGGGAGGGGTCCACTGGTGAGAGAAAGATTGATGGATTGTCAGCCAGCTGCCCCCCCCCTCTCATTAAGGAGGCTATTGTTAAAGGACTGTTCAGTTTTTTAAACTGATTTTAAAGAGATGCATTTTTCCCCTTCTCCAGGGATCAGTACATTCCTTCTCATTTGCAGGGGCCATTCATGTTGAGTCAAATCTGTGTATTAAAAAATCTGTGTATAAATAGGCTGGACCTGTACAGGTTCTCTGCTGTTTGCTGCCACTGTTTGTCATGAAAAGGGAGGGGGGAATTCCAAAAATTCCACAACTTCCCACTTTTGGATATTTGCAATCTGACTGAAATCTGGACTTTGAATTTTTTTATTTTTTTTTTAAGGATAATACCTGAACTTATGTGAATGTGATCTCAAAGCAACTGTGCAGACTTAACAGGATGAAAACAGTTAAACTCTCATTGGATTTCTTCTCCTACCCAAATCCAATATGAGATCAGCAATGCTGTTTTCTTTTGAGATAGTGATTTATATGTCCTAAAGCCTTTTTGTCTTTCCAGCAACACAAGATCTATTTACTTTTAACGCATAACTGCACTTGGACCCTTGGCAGTTCAGTGTTCCCTAAAATTTCCCACATGGACTTTCTTCTCTCTTTAGAGATCTAGATGGCAGATGGGGGAACAGGACAACCACATCCTCTAATCAACATTTGCCCATTTATAATATGATAAATGTTTTCAATTCAAATCAAGTAGTTTTGTCTTATTACAAATCAAATCCTATATTGACCTGTGTCAGTAAGTTCAAATTCTAATGGTTCCTGAAGTTCCAAACTGGGACTCCAAGGATGATCTGTTTACTCACAAAAGTCAGTTGAATGCTGAATCCAAATTATTACTTCCCGTTAGGAAACACTGCATACTGGTGAAATGGTGGAACATGCTTTTTCACAATAGTGGCTCAACAGCTGCTACAAGAGATCAGCACTGGCAACAGGAAAATTAAAACAAAAGCAGTATACTTTTAAAACTCTGAGTCGGCCCAATCCTATTCAACTTTCCAGTACCAATGCAGCCATGCCAACAGGGTGTGTGCTGCATCCTGAGGTGGGGCAGTCACAGAGGTAACTTACATAGGAAAACATGGTAAAAATCCTAAAGTTGTTGTTGTCGTCGTCGTCCCCCCATTTTCTTTCATCAATTCCTAAGGCAGTAGTAATGGTTGCTTCATACTTATTCTTATAGCCCAGTCCTATCCCTGAGAAACACCAGCGTTCCATCACATATGCCAGGGAAAAGACAAACCCACTGGTGTACAACAGGGCCTCTGAGACTAATTTTATCAGGGGGTACAAAGTTTCTTTTGGGCCCCTTCCCAAAGATGGAGGGGGTGAAACAGAGTGGGGGGTGGTGATGGGGGTGGGCAGAATGGGGGCAAAACAGGCAGAGGGAAAGTGGCAACAGCCAGAATAATCTCTGGAGCCCAGGTCTACCAGTCTTCACACTCCTAAGTGCTGCTTTAGCAGCCTTGAGTGCTCCTTTCTGGAGTGGAAAGGCGGGCTATAAATTCTACTAATAAATAAATCAGTTTCTCTAATATCTTTCAAATATAGAAAATCAATGCAGGAGATTAGTGTCATTGTACTTAGGCTCACACTAGAATGGAAAGTGTCCTTTGTACACCGAACTGACTTCCTCAGTAGCTGCAGTCCTACAGCTGTGTCAAGGAGCTCCTATACATTCCTTCATGGTTAGCAGATCCATAGCCAAAGAGCTACTATAGCAGGTCAGTTTTCTCCCAGATGTGACTTTTTAAGGAATATATGCATTCCTGGGTCTGGCTTATAGCAGTAATCACGGCCACATGCCCACAGTAATACTCTCAGCATCCCATATGGGCACTGAGTCTGGGTGAGACTGGAAATGTAAGATCCCAGGAAATTTCTGGGCCCCCTCCTTTGGCTCCTGGGCCCCCTTTCTGACCCTGGGCCCGGGTACAAATTACCCCCTTTACCCCCTTCTCCTAGGCCCTGGTGTAGAAGCCCTTCCACTGGTAGGCACAATGGACAGAATGTCATGTGCAGTTACAAACTGGGCACTGGCGACACCCCGCCAGCAAAGAAGCTAAAACAGGGAGGAGACCAAGGTGTGAGGCAGTGGATGAAGGATCTCAAACCCCTTCAGAAGACAGAAACACTTCCAAAAGCTGCAAAGCACTATGCCAGCCACAGACCTAGTGTAGATCAGAGAAGCCCCACAGAGAGCCAGAAGCCAAAACAAACCCAAAAGCATAACACTTCTGACCCCGCTCAACCATTCTTCCATCACCACGGAGCACAGAATACAGCATACATCTTGCAGCTAATCACAGCACACCATCCCCAGAATATAAGCTCTGGAAGGGAGAACCCCAGTCAGATCACAGGGCATGTGACATTGTTGGGAGGCTGCTGGTACACAAACCTAGCTACTTGCTGCTTGTGGCAGTGGCTAGGACATCCTGTATGGCATGTTGCATTTTGTGACAGCTGTAAAGGACTTTACACTGCTGGAATGCTAGTTCTGGTGGCATAAGGCCCTTTTTGGATTGGGCCATAAATCTCATTGATAAAAGTTGGAGAGATCTATGAAAATGCCTAACATTCCCATTAAAATTAATGGGATCTAAAAGGCTGGATTGTATCTACTAGCATAAGTTATGTTTTGGCAGAAAGTGTGCATGTACAGAAAGAGAATCCTTCTTTAGTAAATCTTAAAAGCTACATTTTGCTACCTGGATTTAAAAAGCAAACAGAACTGCCAAACCTTTAGAGAAGGTTATTTCCTTAAATAAATCATTTCCCGAAGAAGGAACAATCTTAAAATATATTTACACTGTCAGCAAGTTTATTTACTGGCATATTAATTATTTTTGCGATTGGCTGGGATCTGCATCAATGTTGCTTGCAGCCATGTCTCACACCTTTTTATTACTCCGTACACTGACTAAATTAATGTAATGTAAATTCAGTAGGGTGCCACTAAGAATTACAGATATGCAATATCTACTAACTTGATGGTGGAAGTATCTCATAAAAGTTCCACTATGGCAATTTCATGGTAAGTGTGGCTATTAACAATAGTCAATGAAGAGGGGACTTGAGACTGTTCATTTTTATCATGCAACCACAATGGCTCTTGGTAATGATTCATGACTAATCATGAATCATGAAGTGTGAGTGGCCGTGATACAGTGAACTCAACTGTATGGTGATCACAGTTGCAAATACAGTGAAGTCTGGCCAGACCAATTCACCACGTAATGACAAGGAACTGAAAGTGGTTGTCTGGCCATAAACGTTGGGCAGGGATGCTGTTCCCAATAGCCATACAGCTTTTTCCTCCATAGCAGCAACTCATTTGTTATGCCTATCAATAAATGTGATGCTCTGTAGATATTTTATTGGGCCAGATGCAGAATTCTGCTTATTATTGTGCATGAAAGAGTTATATTGCTGATTTAATATTTATACATTTTAAAGGACGTTTTCTAAATTCCTGACTCCTGTCCTGGCTTGCAGGCTGCTATAAAGGTCGACTGTAGCTTTCCTTAATCAAGACATGAAACAACTGGTTTCAACTTCAGAACTATGGAGCGGAATCCAGAAACACTTAAAAGTGGTATAATGAGTTCTAATCTGAATGCTTCTTTCCAGTATCAGATAGGATTTGTATCAAGAAAGATTACAAAAGCTACCAGAAGTTGGTACCCACCTTGGTACCAATACTGTCAGATCAGATCCTTTTTAACAAGCTCTTAAAAATAAAATAAATAAGACAACTACCTAGCTTAAAATATTGTTAACTCAAAGGGGGAGTGACTCTCTTGGACATTAAGAACTGATTCTTCTGCGGTTTAGGGACCTTGTCATATAAAAAGGGGGAAGAGATATGGATAAAGATCAATCAAGACATCAGGGCTGTCATATGGAGAAGGGACAAATTTGTTCTCAACTGCCTCTGAAAGTAGAACTAGATTCAACAGGTACAAACTTCAAGAGAAGAGATATCAATCTGATAACAGGAAAAAATTCCTGACGGTAAAGGCAGTTCAGCAATGGAACAAGGAAGCGGTGGACTCTCCCTCCCTCCCTGGAGTTCTTCAAGCAGAGGCTTAACAAGCACCTGTTGTAGGAAGATTTCCTGCAGCAGGCAAGATGACCTGTTGGGTCCCTTCCAACTCTATGATTCTATAATAACTCATCTTTCAAAAGAAACTCAATGTAAGATTAAGCATAGATTGTTCTGCCAGTGCTGAAGCCCAATAGGATTGGGCTATAACTTGTCAAGTTATAAAATAAGAATGAGCAATCTGCTTTACTGGCCTGCTATAAAGATAATTGTCATGAGGAGTAAAAGAATGAAGTATAACAAATTCAAATAATGAAAGAACAAATAAGAAAAATATTAAGAGGTTATAACAGAGGAATCATATTTTCATATCAGTGTAAGTGGCTTACATTAATAATACATTAGCAGCACTGGGAAAAGGAACTAAATATTGGGTCATATCAAGCAAAATGTGTCATGATTAAACACTGTTGAAATCAATGAGAAAAGTTAGTCATGGCTAGTTTTGTTTGAATACACGGCATTGTTTCATTTCCAAGTGCACTGTTGCTCAAATCAGGCTCTAGTCAGTCTGGAAAACACCCCCTGTGAACTGAAAGCTCCAAAGTCTGAGGGGTGATAGAAATTACATCTACCCATGCCCAGGGGACTCTCTCTTTTGTTATTTATTCACATATTCTAGGCCAGGATTTTCACAAGGTCAAAGTCCACTCTGATTTGCTGAACACTGCACATGTGGTTCCTTCTGAAGATCCGCCATAGAATAATTCCACAGATGTTGCAACCCAAGGGCAAAATGACCCTAAACATTTTCTTCACAGGTAGAGGACAGCACAGTGCATTTCTCTCTACTGGACGTTGGATGCTGACAAAAAATTATTAAGCCATGCTGAATTATTTGTTCTTTTTCCTATACCATTGTGCAATATAATAGCAAGCTAAAAATTTTTGGAAACTTTGTTATTAAAAAGGATGCCTTATAGTTGCGCTGATGAAGTCAAACAACACATTGTCAGCACTGGAAATAATGGCTGACGCCCCTGTCGACATTCAGTCTGGCTTATTATTAACATGCCACAGGAATGGTGAACTTTTTCCACTGACGTTTATAAAGTGTTGGTTTCACCAAGGTCCTATTATTACAATTTAGATTTGTCTTTGTAGATCTTTCCCTTCATTTGCTTCTCTATAGATGCTTTAAAAATTATCTGCTGGCAAGCAAATCTTACTGTCTCTTAAAATGCATGGTCAGGCAACTGCATATCATCATAATACTTCTGTGTGTCATCATTCAAAAAAAGAATTGCGTATCATCAAGGTTTGTGGTATTGAGTATTTTATAGAAAGATGGGATAAAAATGTTGAAAAAATAACACAATTAAGTAAGTAATTTACAACACAACCTTCTGGCAGGAGTATCAGCACAGTGGCCGTTACACCAGAGTGAGCCAAAAATGCTGTAAAGTGCTAAGTGAGTCATAAGTGAGCAGCACTGGTGGGATGGCCTGCATGAGCACCGGATCTGAGCCCCAAGCCACTGGCAGAAGTACGTTTGGCACCAAGTGGCACAGGGACTTGGGGAGAGGGTGGGCAGGTGGAACAAGAGTCAGATCAGGCCCGGGAGGGGGTTGGGATCAGTGGAGGCCTCCTCAGCTGTGTCCTATCCTCCCTCCCAGGCCTGGCAGCCTTATATAGGGCTACTTGGATTTCTGCCGACTAAATGGCTAACGAAGATCCAAGTTGTCCCATAGGGCAAGCTAGGGCATTACTTGGGGCAAGGAGAAAAATATCACCTTGAGTAGACTTCCAGCTACCTTCTAACCTCCACTGGATACACTGGAGGCTGTGCAGTCCCACTGCACCAACACTAGTTAAGATTGGGTTGCCCCCCCTTCCCTAGTGTACTTCAACCAGGTGCCCATAACAGCCACAGAAGTACATTATTTGGAGCCAATAAGTGGCATTGGAGGTACTAGCTAGTTCTGTGTGTGTGTGTTTAACCAGCAATCAGGACCACAGTGGGCAGAAGTGCTTGTGTCTTCCTGCCCCGTCACAGTTCTCCTCCCCACATTTTGCATGCCTCACGACACTATTTTTTAAAACAAAACAAACATAAAACACACAGGTAAACTCCACATATTTCATGTAATGAATGGTTGGGCACCTGAATACCAGTAACAAAGAACTGCAAAGTTGCCCTCAATAGTATCAATAAGCAGATAAGACTGAATAACCAGGGAAGGCTGCACAGAAGAGGGATTTCAAGAGCTATTTGCTTAGGGAGGTTACAAAATTGACCTGGTTCAGAAAGTGAAAGCAATAGAAGGGGGGGTAACAAAGAACGCTCAAGCAGGCTGAAGCAATGAAGTTTTTTCCTAAGGCTATAAAAACCATTTTCCCAACTTTTCTTCCCCTCTAGAAAGGTGAATTCTAGAAAGCTGAAGATTCTAAATGGAGCCACACTCTTGAGATGCCTCATTGCCTGGAAGTTCATGCTGTTTCAGGTAGAACCAATGTTTAAGTAAGAGTCTCTCCCATGGCTTTACTTCAGCATAGGCTGTTCAGATCACACTTTTTCTTTCATAGCAACAACTGTATTGCGTCCAATAAGGGGCCGAACCCATCCAATGTTCTAGCATCCGTGAAACTGCAATGCAGCCTTGCGGTAAGGGAACAAGCATTCTCTTACCTTGAGGAGGACTCTGTGACTGCCTCCCCCCATAGGCAACACACCCTGTTGGCACAGCTGCATCAGCACTGGAAAGCTGGCTAGGATTGGGCCCTAAGGCTTCAAGTAGAGAAGCAGGAATTGTGTTCGCACAATAGCAGTTTCTTGTCATAAAAAAGAGCTTGAATACCACAAGAATATTAAAAACCACAAATGAACAAAATTGTTTCTGAATGCTTTTGATGGGTTGTTAGTAGTGCTTGTTGGTTTGGCAGGTTTTCTATGGAATTCATATATATTTCTGGGAAATTTCGTGCATTTCTCCTCAATGTATCAGGGAAATTGCCAACACTCACAACATTTCTTGAAGGGCAGAATAACAGAGCTTCACTGTTCGTTTGAAGTGTCCTCTTCCAATTTACCTCAGTTGTGCAACGTGCATAGTCCTATTTAAACAAATATGGCCAACCACCCATATAGCTGTCAAAAGAAGTCTCTCACTTTCTAGAAAGTTGGAGGGGAGATTTGATGGGTAAATTGACTCCCAAGTTGTTGTTTTTAAGAAAATGACTGTGTGTGTGTGTGTGTGGAGGGGGGGAAACCAACTAAATATTAAGTGATTGAAAAACTTGTGGAGAAGAATAAAGTCATCGCTACTATTATTGATGAAACCCTCTCAGCCTGTTGCACTTAGGTGTTTTACAGTCCAGTCTGAGTGGGCCTTATGTATCCGGAACTAGTATTTCAGTGGCATTAAGTTCCTTTCCGACTGCCACAAATGTGACACACTGGCCAGAGCAGCCAGTCCACCATTGCAAATGGTGAGTGGTGGCCCACCAGCAAATCCTCCACATTCCCCAGCCCAGGTAAGTCAGCACAGGGGGCAGGGGGCTAGGGAGGGGGCGGAACTGAATGGGGAATAAGAACAGGGAGGAGATGGGGCAGAAAAGGGGCTGGAAGGCAGAAAAAGCACTAGTGCAAATCTGAGTAGATCTAGGCCTTGATCCTCTTTCCCAGGTCCACTCGGACTTGCACCAGCAAAATTACTGGTGTAAGTCTAAGTAGAGCCATTGTGGTGCTGGAGGCTTACCCCTGGGTAAATGAACAAATATTCTCATACTTGGAGGAGACCTCTGGGACTGCCCCTCCCTGCAGGATGCAGTATGTTCTCCAGTGGTGCAGCTCAATCAGCAGGGGAGGGAAAGGATAGAATTGGGCCTTAGAGACCATTGTGGGTGTTCAGACTGATCAGGCTAGGGGATTATATAACAGCTGATAAGACACAAGATTGGTGTGTACTTGGTGTGTAATCATAAAACATTTGCATAAAACAAAACAGTTAATCTGCGTTAAAGTATACATGTAATGTTTGATTTCAAGCAACTTCTCTGTCATAGGGCTGAAGACAGACTGAAAACCTCAGCTACTGGGTTTAGCATTAGAAGACAGTGGTTTTTGTTTTGTACCTATAACAAAATAGTTGCTACAGAAGTTAGGGAGAAGAACAGGGTTCGTTCATACTTCTCAGTGAACTACCAGTGCTATCAAGGGGAGGGAGGGGAGAGCAAAATCCTACCCCATTTCTATGATGTTTCACACATCTATTTGACAGTATCAGAAGCATTCTTAATAGTACTGGACTTGCTCACCCTATTTAGACTTCTCACCAAGGAAGGCCAGGAGTAGTAGGGAGGTAGTGTGAATGGACCCACAATAAGAACAATCACACAGAACCACAATTAGTGCCTAGTGCATTTCATTTGACTCACTCTTTTGCCTCCACTGTTTCCTCTTGCTTTTCAGAGAGTATGAGATAACCTTTATAGTACAAAGAGACAAAAAAGCAAAGGAGAACCAGGACAGCTTTGAACAACACTGTTGTGAAATAGGTAGTAAATGCACCAGTTCCCTCAGGAGCTAGAAATTCTGAGTTGAAACCTGCAAAATGTATGAACATATAAACAATAGGAGTCCTTCTCAGAGATGTTTCCCCTTGCTTCTTGGAACAATTTTGTTTAGACCAACATTTTTTAATATGAGAAAGAATGTTGTTTTAGTAGGAAGGGCAATGGCTCTTAGCCAAGGTCTCACCCATCTTACACAAACAAATTAGCACAACTTGGAATTTATAGTACACAAGGTTCTAATGAAGAAACAGAAAGAAAATGGGGGGGGGAGTTAATATAAAATTCTATTACGCATTCTTGCTCCTCTCTCTGCGCACAAGCATAAGAGATTTCCATCTGCACATCAGGGCTGGGGTTGGATCTTACCTTCAAGAACACCATGAAATCAATAGGAGCGACTTGCTCTACAGTGACCATCCTATGCATCTGATGAGGTGGACTGTCATCCACAAAATGTTATGGTGAAATAAATTGGCAAATATGTAATGTGCTTGTTTTTAATTGTATGCATACCTACCTGGAAAAAAAACCCCAGTTTTAAATATAGCTGAAATACAATGGATATTGCTGATTTCATGCAATTATTTCTGACTGCTACGGATGTTATAGCCAGTTTGCATCTCTCAAATGAATAAGAAGAGTGTGGCATACATTAAGTAAGCAAATATCTGAGTACTGACTGAAACACTACTCAATTAAAACAAAAAACCAGAATATTATCTCCATATACAATGGATTGCATCCAACAAGCTTTTTTTTCCTTCAGAAGCCCCATTTAATGAATAGTTTGTGGGCAAGAGAACTCTTGCTGATTGGGCCATATGGCTTCATTGAAAAAAGGGAAATCTAAACTTCAAACTGCTAAAGGACATGAACAATGTTATGAGACACATTAATATGCAAGCAGTACAAAAAATGCTCTACAATGCTGTTTTAAAATATAACTTTACAGACTCAATTCTTATTGTCATCCTTAATTCTTCAATAAAAAATCAGACTCAGGTGGTAAAGGGCATTTCAGAAATTCCCTGGAGATGTGGAAAGCAAATAAATCCCCACTAATCACCAGATTAATGTGATGTTTGATGAGCAAACGGTGAAGATAAAATAAAATAACCCTTTATCTGGATTCCTCTAACTGAATTGGGTTTTATGCATACAGCTTCCATTGGTTTCTACTGAAATGATCAGAGTTTAATGAGATGACACAAGTACAGAATGAGAGGGATTAAAAACTAGCAAAAGCATATCTGCATATACAAAATATCACACCTGGGTAGCCTGATCCTAACTAACTGCCAATGTGGCAATGCAATGGCACCAATGCAGCTTTTGCTGCATCCTAGGGGGTGGGTTCAAGCATGTTGAGGCTGACACCGAAAAAAACCCCTCTCCAAGCCTGATCCACTCCTCCCCATCTGCATCTCCTCCCAGTTTTGCCCACTACTGCTGTGTTCCACCCACTTCCACCTCTCTCCTGACCCCTGCACTCTTACCTGCTCTAGTGGGTCTCCAACCTCATACTGGTGTTCTGCTGGCATATGGTTGGCAACCTTCAGTCTCGAAAGACTATGGTATAAGCCTACAGCACCAGGTATTCCCAGGCGGTCTCCCATCCAAGTACTAACCAGGCCTGACCCTGCTTAGGCATAAACACCCAATATAATGCACCTAAAAGCTCTTTTCCTTCACAAACCCTACCCAATAAGCAGCCTGTGGACAAGAGGCTTCTTGATAGATTGGGCCACATGGTTTCATTTCTTTGAAAGAAGGAGGCCAAAAGCAATCCTAGGTTTGCCTACTAACAAACAAACAAACATCAGCCCCATTGAATTCAATGGGACTCATTCCCAAGTAAACATATACAAGATCGCAGCCTAAAGGCGCAATCCTAACTTGCACTGGAACAGGCAAGCCAGGAGGTTTGCACTGTATCCAGCACAGGATTGTGGCCAGAAGCGGCTTAGGCAAGGGGAAATTCTTCCCCTTACCCTAGTGTAAGGGCTGCTGGCCCCAATGGGTCTCCTTGGACTTGTGCCACCTCCTGAGGTGGCACAGGTCCAAGGAGAGCGGAGCAGCTTAATGCCACTCCGTTCTCCCCAGGAACAGGGCATAACTGCCGGATCCCAGCCCCGCCTCCCTCTCCTCGCCGGCCCACCCCCGGGGCTGCCCATCAACCTCCCTCTCCCCGCCCAGAAACGCCTCCCTCCTTCCTCCTCCCTGCCCCCACGCCTACCCTTTCTGCTTGTGTCAGTGCAAGCGGGCCTACACAAGCAGTGGAGGAGAAGCCGGCACAGAGGCTTCTGTCAGCCTCCGCAGGCTGGTGCTTCTCGGAGTGCCAGCCTGGCTTCCCCTTGAGGAGACACAAACATGCTTTATGGCACATTTGCGACCCTCCCAGGCCGGCCCAAGAGACTTGGGCTGGCCAAACTCAAGGTTAGGATTGCGCCCTTATTCAGCTAAGTCGGTTTTGGAAGAATAACCATTAATTTAAGCATAGCTAATTTAAGCGAGTTTGTTTTTACTTTGTGTGTGTGCCAGAGCGTGCATGGGTAGGAGGCAGGGTTGGTCCTGATTTGGTTCATGGCATGGAAGAAGGAGAGCCCTTTGCTCTTGTTGCAACCCTAATCAAGATCAAGCTCCCCACAAAACCTGGTCAGGGAAAAGGACTCCCACAGTTGCCAACAACACAGAGGGTTAAGTCCCATCTGTCATGCCATGGTCCTGATCCGGATTTCCCCTTCTGTGTGTGCTGCTTAACAAAAAGTCCGATGCAGCTTAAAGGTTAACACATTTATTGTGGCATGAGCTTGCTCTCCACCATTTTTCCAGTCCACTGCTAATGAAGTAAACCAGAGATTCCCCAACTCTCAGGAAGAGTTTGGGACCTCATATGTCCTTGCAGGGGTAGAATGTCAGCAATGTTGGGATTGCCATGATTATGCCACAGCCCTGTGGAAAAGGTTTTTTGTTTGTTTGTTTGTTTTAAAGAAACTTACCAGGGGTGTCTCTGCCTCCCCTGAGGGTGTAGGGGGCCTACGGCCTCCTCTGCAAGCCTCCCCATGCCTCAGAAATGCTGTAGATCATGATTACAACCCCCTTCTGGTTTTCAGCCAAAAGTTTTTATAAAAAGAAACTTACCAGGGGTGTCTCTGCCTCCCCTGAGGGTGTAGGGGGCCTATGGCCCTCTCTGCAAGCCTCCCCATGCTTCAGAAATGCTGTAGATCATGATTGCAACCCACTTCTGGTTTTCAGCCAAAAGTTTTTATACATCAGCAGCCTTTGAGCTACAGAAGGGTCTTCTGCACTAGCTAAAAGGAGCACATCAGAACTCTGAAATACATTCCTCCTCCTCTGGCAAAGGTGTGCCTCATCAATTGAGAAGGTACATTTCCAATTCAACTTGGCAGTAAACAGAAAAGGAAAAGCCAGAAGAACTTATCTTTACACCCATAACAACTAGCACAATGCTGGTAGCAGGCCCTCTGGATTCAGCAATGGTGTTTGGCACCTCTATGGTCAAAACATCTTGCAGAAGAATGTGCTCAAAAACCTAAACTTTATCAAACATGGTCACCCTGCACCTTCCATTCTGCAACTCTAGAGGGGCACACTTCATATTTCAGCCAGAGTCAACTCATGTTAATAACATCTTTTTCCTCATATATTATTATAATCACTTTGTCTTCCAGAGCTAAATACAGAAAAATAAAGAGCAAAGATTCCAAGTTACTAAATTGTGATTGCCCTCTGACAGCTCACTTTCATGAATGTTGTGAACAAGTGTGAAAGTAGACACAATTATAATAAATTGTAAGTGTTTTATACACTGGAGAAATGTATTTCTTACTCATTTCTTAGGGCCAAACTGGACACTACACATAAACAAAAATATTTTATTGGTTTGTATGAGAAACTGTAATATACTTTAGATTAGTTGTTCTCAACCTTCTACACAGAAGTTGGGAACCCTATAAGTTTCGGCAGGAGCAGGGAGGTGGTGGCACCAGAAGTGGATTGTGATTTGATCAAGGAGCCTTTCTAAGCTGCAGGGAAATCCGCAGAGGGCATACAACTGCAAAGAACTAGCACAAAAACATTTGCGTTGAGTCCTTTGTCATTTCCACTGAAACATAACAGGAGAATCCATGCAGTGCATTTCTTTAACACAGAGTGAGATGTGACTTGAATAATTGTATCTAATTCCCTCTGGGTACAATTACTTTGGTGTCCCTGGGATATTATAACAACCTTGAGTTGCCATTTACAGGAATCTACAGAGGAATTTCTTTCCTATGCAGCAAGTAAAAAATGAGAAGAAAGCTAATAAATGCTGTTGGACAGCTACATAGATCTTCGAGTAGTGACTAGAACATAGAAGCTACAACAGCATTGCCAGAATAGTCTGTACATGTTTGAATTTGACATTCATTATGACTGTTTCAGGTTTGTTGGGGAATAAGCTCTTGCTTATCATTCTTTATTTATTTATTTATTTATTTAACTATAATAAACATAAAATACATAAACAAATACATAAACAATACTCTAATGATGTAGCAAGAGCAAAGCCAAAAAATTCCTACTACTTATATTTTAGATACATAAAGTCCAAACATTAACAAATGGTAGTCTATACCACTATCTAATCCTTCAAAACCAATCTTCAAATCCATAATACATAAAATCATTGTCTTCTCTCTGTTTCAAAAAATCAATAATTGGTTTCTAATTTTTCAAGAAGTTTTTTGTTGAGTTCTCCTTAAGTAAAGTCGTGAGTTTGTCATTCTGATACCGTACCTGTCTCAAGGGAAACAAAATCCTGACTGAAAGGAGGAAGGGATTTGTGTAATTATCAGTCATGACAGTGTGCTTAGGGATGTGGAGGATTCTTGGCTATATGTCTTTAAATTTGTATTCAGTTTCCTGCAATAGGAACCCTGCTATAGAGATGCACAGAAGAGCAAAAGATGATAGTGATTTAGCAGCCTGCTCATGCACATTTGCATGTCACTATCTGCCTTTAAGCCAATATAACTTCCACAGCTTTCCTAACAGTTACCATATCTGAATTGTGAATGGTGTTGGTAAGATGGCCAAAGATATTTTATTTCCTCTGATAAATACATGTAAAGTCCACCTGTTGCTTTGACTTATTCCTTGATTCAATGCTAGAGGAGGCTTTCCATGACATTTCAAATGGTGACTTCATTCCTACACTTCACCACTGGCCACCTTTTCAATTTCTCATTTATATGACTGGAACAAAGACAGGCAGGCAGCACTAGAAGGACAGCAAATTAGTATCAGGGAAGCAATTGAAGAGGCAAATCTCAAAGAGGCACTGTGAATGAATGAACCAACTGATTAGAAAGATGTTCACATATGTTCTTCCAGCTGATTTTGAGTAGCGCGAGACAGGTTGAGCAACACAATCCATGTGCAAAGATGCATAATGAGCAATTGCTTCCGAGGAACAATATATGTACTTGAAATTCTTCAGGCCAACTTGTATACATATTTTGAATACACTGATTCACCATTTTGAGGTCTGACCCTTAATTTATTTTTCATATATGGACAGAGTGGTAGAACAGAGAATGAGCAGGCCCCCTGTCCGAGATAGATGGCTATGCCAGGGTGTGAAGTGGTTCTACAAAAGTCTGCTTCACAGTGGCAACACAGCCAAAGAGAATCCAATATTATCTACCAGTCAACTCCTCAAGAGGCCTGATCAGGCCTCCCAATAAGCATAAGACATCCAATACATTTGTAATGGTTTCAAGGAACTAGTCCATGATGGGCCCACAAATTTTTCTCAAGCAGTGGACTCTGTATCAGACCAACTTCACTGGAATTAACATTTTCACGCAGTGAAACAAATATAACCCCCCCCCCCAGCTTTGGATAACTAGAAGAGCAGAGAGACAAACTAATTTGTAATTCATGGAACTAGTGACATAGTCATGTAGTCAATCAGGTTTGGCAATGTGGTGATGTCACTAACAGCATACAGAGCTAATTCAGACTGAGGGCAATGCTCACTCTAGATCAGTCAGAAGCCTCACAGTGACCTTGATTAGGTTGTGATGCTACAGAGGCAGTATGACTTGATTGCATTATGGCTTAAGGCCTATAGCCTAACCAACTCAGAGATGGTTATTGGATAAGGATGATACAAAAGCAGCACACCTCCACTTTCAGAAGTCCAAGAAAGGACTCACTTGGCCTCAGCCTACACTGGTCACAAAATTTAAAAGCAAAGAGAACATATGTATTTTTTTTTAGTTAAAAATATACAAGAGAACATAAAATGTCATACTTAACCTTTCAAAGAAGAACCTCACCAGCTGCAGTGGGTGAAATATCAAGCTGAGTTTTAGACAGTGTTCATGCATGTACACTGTGATCGTAGATACTTCTGCCCTCCATAGCGGCAGGCAGCTGGGGGCCCTGGATCATAGGGCCTGCCCTGAACATTCCATGGCACCCCCAGTGGACACTAAAAGCACATTGGCCACTATCGGTGATTAGGGGCAGCCTTGCCAAGTAGTCTCTCTAGTGGGCATGGGCCCTTGGCCAGAGCCCAAACCAGATCACTCCTGACAGCCCTCCTGCTTCCCTCCCCCCACTCAGATATTTTGCTCCTAGAGACCTTGGTAAGTTACTGACTCTTTAACAATGGCAATGGTTCAAGTATGCAAGAACCTACGTACACAGTAAAACTATTTTTGAAATGCATTCCCAAAAGCTTCCTGTCATTTGGTAAGATGAAAGAACGGTTAGAAATCCAGATTCCTTCCGAAACCCTTAAGTATGAAAAAAGCAGTTTGGTTTAAATTTCCCTCCCAACGGGTTAACTAAAAGGAGTTAAGCAGTCCTGAACAGTATAGAAAGGTCTCCTCCTAGTCATTCTTTGTGGGAAACTGGAACTGAAATCATTCAGCTGCATTACAGCTGTATCCCTCAAGGCCTTGCAGAGAGTGAGGTCCTGACAAGCAGGGTCTAGGAGAGGGGGGTGAAGGGGGTGATTTGTACCCAGGCCCAGGGTCAGAAAAGGGGCCCAGGTTCCAAAGGAGCGGGCCCAGAAATTTCCTGGGATCTTACATTTTACTATCTCACTCAGACTCATAATGTAATGCTGGGGGCATTATGGTGGGCACATGGCAGCGACTACTGCCACAAGCCATATACACCAGGCCCAGGAATACATACATTCTTTAAAACGTCTTGGAGGAAACTAACCTGCTACAGTAGCTCTTTGGTTTGTGGATCTGCTCCCCTCGAAAGAGTGTATAGGAGCTGAGGGACACGGCTGCAGGACTGTAGCTGCTGCTGAAGTCAGTTTTGGTGTAAACAGGACACTCTCCATTCTAGTGTGATCCTAAATATGACGATGCTAATTTTCTGCAATGATTTCCTGTTTAAAAGATTTTAGAGAGACCTAGAAGTGTATTTGGTTTTCCGTATTACTAGCTGCCAGCGCCAAGCAGGCAGATAGACCCAAGCTCTGCACTGGGAAGACTAGTAGCCCCGGGCTCCAAAGATTATTCTGGCTGTTGCCACTTTCCCCCTGCCTGTTTTGCCCCCTTTCTGCCCACCCCCATTGCCACCCCTACTCTGTTTCATCCCCCTCCCTCTTTGGGAAGGGGCCCAAAAGAAACTTTGTACCCCCTGATAAAATTCCTTGCAGAGGCCCTGCTGGCAAGCTAGGACTAGTGGCTGTGGAAGAACAACTGGATGGGTCAGTGGCTGCATCAGGCACTATGAGACCACCACACTTTCCCAGAAGGTAAAGTTGGAACAATATATGGATGATTTAGCAGGCACAAATACAGAGGCAGATTAACAACATGATCCTGGTATTAGTTATAACCAAGTGGTGAAAATGTTCCTTGGTGGAGGAGAATCTAGAAGTCAAATTGTTTACATTAGTCAGAGTTGAGCAGCACCAACTGTAATGGAAGGAGATTTCAAACTAAATGTTCAGTATACACCATATACACTTGGTTTGCTTTTGGTCCATGTGGCCAGTGCAGCCTAAAGTATTTATAACAAAATACAAGAAGATCTGGAAATCATTACTGCAGAAAACGGCTGCCACCTACAGACCAAAATAAATAATTGCATTATTTACAGAAGAAGCCACTTCACAATTCAGTTTAGGAAGTAGGTGTGTTGCCAGTAGGACAATTCTTATGGTGTTAAGATATTGTACTATACTGTACTGTGGGGAAGTTTTGGCATGTTGAGGCCTCTTTGAGGTAAGTGTACATTTGTTTCCTTGCCCTAATGTAAGCCCCAGTAGCCACCATGGGTCAACTTGGACCTGCACTCGCTCTACAGCTCTACTCTACAGAGTCCATATTGATTCATGAAGCTGGATCAGGCCCAGGAAGCAGGTTAGGAATTGGCGACATTGTTTGCCACTGAACCCGCTGCCCTCCTGGGCCTGATCCACCCTTCTCTCCATCCCCATCTCTTCCCTGTTCCGCCCACATCTCTGCATAGGTTTGCACTTGGGACAGTGCAGCCAAGCTCACCACCCAATGCGACCCTGGAACTGCCACTGCCACCTCCATTATGGCACTCAGAGAATGCACTAAACACGATCGAGCACAGGAATAATACCAATCCACTCAGCCCACATTTATGGCAAGGTGAAGGGAGGTGGCAGTGGCAGACTCAGGTGAAGGGCACCCCAAACCCACTGTTCCTCCTGTCACGTCATGGCTGAGCCAGCCATGCTTCTACTGTTAGTTGCTGAGCTACTATGAAAACATGTCTTGAGTTAAATCTTAAAACAATTACTACCCACTATTTAAACAAGTCAGTTCAATAACCTGTTTAAAATTATGTTTAATAATCCCCAAAGCATGTCGATGAATCTGCTGGGAATCCCTAAAGCATGTCCCTACAGGCTCTTGAGTTCCAGTTGGAAATACCATATTTTTGTTTAAAAGAAATAGATTATGTCTTCACTAGAATAATTCGTGTGGGTTTAATATAAAACTCAATAGCGGAATTCTGTAATATCCTCTATCATACATATGTAAAATGCTACCATTGAATGAAACAACTCCAATTTGGGTACGCTGCATCCTGCTGGGGAATTTGATCTTCTGGAGGTCACCTTGGGTAAGGACACATTTGCCCCCTTGCCCTGGGGTAAGTTCCAGCAGCCACAATGTGTCAATTCGAACCCATGTCAGCTATGTAGCTAGTGTAGGCCCGCATTGAGTCATGTTGGTGGATTGGACCCAGGAAGGGGAATAGAATACAGTGCACATCCCCCCCCAGGCCCAATCTGCCCACACCTTTCACTGCCCTCCCCTCACCCTGCTCCACCTTGCTTTCCTCCAGGAACCATTCGAGCTGCCAGAACCTGTTTCCATATGCACAATACACCTTCACCAAACCAACTGTTGGCACATTCACAGTGAGGGTGCCAGCAACACTTTGAAGTGGGAGGGAATCACCCTTTCCCCCATAACTTCCCTTCCCAAAACACACACACACAGACATGTGCACATACAAATCACCAGTTCTCTCACAACCATCTGTTTGGTAGGAACTTACATCAGCAGCTTGAGAACTGCACGCAAGGCTCTCTGCATGCTTTCAAATTCTTTCACACAATGCCCTTAATTAGGCAAATTTTAATAATTAAACCATAATTTTATTACAGCGATGAAATCTCACCGCTTAATTATTGTTGTATGCATGATCCATTTTTTAAATAATTAGATACAGAATTATAGACACAATGACAAAGCTTCCAGGAGAAGGTCATCCAAATGCTCAGTGGAACAGCCAAAGGCAGATTCTGATTCACTGTGATTTCTGGGACACCTACAAAAGCAGCGTTCAGCTATGCGTTTGATTGGAATAATCTGGTTCACATTTTGTTTTGTCTGTGGCAAAAGTAGTTCAACTTTCAACACGTAAGCCTTTTTATATGCATATATTTTGCCTTGTTCTCCCTCCCACTCTCCCTGCCTCCCACACACACACACACACTCAAACCTCATCCATCATCTCCCCACCTACCTGTGTTGGTTTATTCTGAAGACAGTCCAATCTTAAATCTTACAGGTCACCAACTGGAGGCTGCATTTCTCATCCTATAATAAAGCAATTGTGTGGGTTTCTTTCTTCTTAATGTTTAGAATTAGTCAACCTAAGAGCCAGAGGTTGACAGGGTTTGCTCAAAGGTTTCTCTAATTTTGTTTAGCATGCTCAAATAAAACATATCATGCTTAGAGTTAGTGGCAGAGCAGATATGTTTTGACTATGAAAAGCCAGTTCAAATTGCAAGTCTGCATAGGGCTATCAAGGTGTCTGAAAGCTGTGCCAGAATCCATGCTGGATGTGAAATGGATTCACTTGGATGCATGGAAATGCATGGCCACACCTGTGTTAATCGAATCTTCCTGAACTTCAGGGCCATCTTTCTCCATATCCAGTTAGGACACACAACACAACAGAGAGGACTGTCCTACCTACAGCACTTGCGCAATGACGACTGCCAATTCCTGACAGCAATGAGAATCCAATTTGGCTCAGATTTTGTATTTGGCTCACCTTTGGCTCACCTTCAATTTGGCTCACCTTTGCCCATTCTGAAGGTGGTGCCACCTTTCCCCGGCTCTGCTCTCTTGGGTACTGCCTCTCTGGGTGAAGGTGTGTTACCCATGCTAATTGATGGCAGTGTTCCTCTTGTTCTGGGGGAGAGAATTGTAGCTGCTTCTTGATCCAGCCAGATGGCTGCCACAACCTTCAGGGCTGTCAATGTTGAGGGGTTCATTGGGGGGTAGCCACCCCAGAGTAAGGTGAATCTGACACCAGACTGAAGAAATGACTATGGGCCAAATCCTATCTAACTTTCCAGCTCCAGTGTAGCCACAATGCAGCCCCGTGGTAAGGGAACCCATGTTCCCATATCTTAAGGCCCCAGTGTCTTCCCCTCCACCACAGGATACAGCACACCCTCCATTGGCACAACTGCACCAGCAATGGAAAATTGAATAGGATTGGGCCCTATAATAGTGTATTACAAATCACAGGAAAAATAAGATGGATGCACGCTTGCCACTCAGTTGAAGACTGAAGTTCTGTATACTGAAGAGGCATCCAACATGCAGATCAAAGGCTGGTGTCATTGAAGAGATGAACAACAATGAAACAGCAAACAAACATAAAACCCCAAAATCACTCAACTGTGATATAGGCCATCTATCAGTTCTCTCTCCCATTCCACCACTTGATCATTGTTAATCTCCTACTCACATACCTACATTGCCCTTGACTTTTCTCAATGTGTTTGATTAGTTGTCAATGCAAAATAAAATCTTCAATAATAAGGCATGAAAGCAATGGTAGGGAAACAGAATCTTGACTGCAGACCAAGGATTCCCCCTCCTTTAATGTGACTCAAATTACCAGTGCATTCTCTGGTAGGCAAACAAATAACTCTTAAACTATGAAGGTTCAGCTGTGTCAAAGACATTAATTTTGGAATTGAAACCCTGGAGTCAATTCAAGAGTTTGCTCATCTGTATGCAACTAATTAAATATAATTGCACTTGTTTGCTACGGTGGCCAAACAGTCTGGAAAGAACTGAGAAAAGGCCCACATTTACAAAAGTATGCTGAAGGACCACCAGAGTATAACCTCATGCAATTGCTACACAAGGATTACACTTTATCTCATATAAAGTTCTGGTCGCTGCATCTCAAAAAAGACATAGTGGAAATGGAAAAGGTGCAAAAGAGAGCGACTAAGATGATTACGGGGCTGGGGCACCTTCCTTATGAGGAAAGGCTATGGCGTTTGGGCCTCTTCAGCCTAGAAAAGAGACGCTTGAGGGGGGACACGATTGAGACATACAAAATTATGCAGGGAATGGACAGAGTGGATAGGGAGATGCTCTTTACACTCTCACATAATACCAGAACCAGGGGACATCCACTAAAATTGAGTGTTGGGCGGGTTAGGACAGACAAAAGAAAATATTTCTTTACTCAGCGTGTGGTCGGTCTGTGGAACTCCTTGCCACAGGATGTGGTGCTGGCGTCTAGCCTAGACGCCTTTAAAAGGGGATTGGACAAGTTTCTGGAGGAAAAATCCATTATGGGGTACAAGCCATGATGTGTATGCGCAACCTCCTGATTTTAGGAATGGGTTAAGTCAGAATGCCAGTGCAAGGGAGGGCTCCAGGATGAGGTCTCTTGTTATCTGGTGTGCTCCCTGGGGCATTTGGTGGGCCGCTGTGAGATACAGGAAGCTGGACTAGATGGGCCTATGGCCTGATCCAGTGGGGCTGTTCTTATGTTCTTATGTTCATATGCATCATTGATCCATAAATCACACTGCTTTAGTTGTGGGTGCCTGCTTTCACAGAAGTTTACAGCAATACCATGGTGAGCTTGGGGAGTACATTCCCTGAAAGTTGAGCACTGTGTGAAACAGTTCTATTGGAGACACCGCTGATGTAAGAAGTAGGAAATGGGTGCTGCATAGCCCAGAATAAACTGCTCCCATGGTTAGAATGGCTGTCAATCATGGTGGGACAAACAGAGCTGTAACAAATCAGTGCTAAAGGAAGAGGCCTTCTTTGAAAGTAGGCTTCATAGCACTATGCCTATGTGGCTATTAGCATGTCTACGCAGAAGTAAGTCTCATTAAATTCAGTGAACCTTACTCCCAAGTAAGTATGTATAGGATTGCAGCCTGTATTCTGCGAACCCCTGCTAATTGGGTAAGAGGCACTTTTTCAAGTGGGTGCTCCTTTTTTTTAGCAGGGGGAGAGTAACTGGCCCACCTCACCCCAGCACTGTCTGTTCTAGTGGCTGTCTGCTGGTATTCTTTTTGCATCTTTTTAGATTGTGAGCCCTTTTGGGACAGGGAGCCATTTAGTTATTTGATTTTTCTCTGTAAACCGCTTTGTGAACTTTTAGTTGAAAAGCGGTATATAAATACTGTTAATGTTAATAATATTCCATTGCTGCTCTGTCCGCCATATCACTAGCTGCTACTCAGTATGCTTTTGTACCAAGAGCACCCAGACCCTCCTGTTTTGTAGAGATAAGAAAAATAAGACACCATACAGCCCACAGCTCTAGCACCCAAATGAAAGTGAAAGAAACCACCATATGTGGTTCAAGAGCACCACATGGGTACAGTGGAAGTTACTGTATCTATAAACCGCAACCTGTGTTGTACCCTTCTCTGCATGCCTAGTGCCGGTTTCCATTTCTGGCCTCCATACAGTCACACTTGATCTGTGACTCTGGTGTTCCTTTTACATAAACATGTCTATACACACATATTCCCAATGCTAGACACTATGTGAAATTCTTCCTTAGACACTTTCTTGATCTAGGATTATACATTTTATCATCAAATAAGAACAGGGATATTAAATCTGCAGTTACTGGAAAGTTGATTATTATTAAGTGATCATAACTGGCAGCTCAACAACTTCTTTTAAGTAACTGTGTGTACGAACATACTGATAGTAAGAGCGGAGCTGCTGTGGGAATGTATTTCAAGCATTTTGGTAATCTCTTATTTCTGTAATTGAACTCAGCAGGGAAAACTGTTCTCCCAGTTTGCAGCAGGAGCCAACTGTACACAGCCCTTACTAGGTAGTGGCTGCAAGATCACCAAGAGAGCTGGCCAGCAGCTGGATAAATGACCACCTGGGGACACACAAATGCCACTTATGAAATTCATAATGGAAGATATACATTAAAAAAAATTAGAAAAGAAATATTCTGCTCTTCTGAGAGTCATTTCTTTAAAAAAAAAAAAAAAAAAAGCCCCTAATATTTTTCTTTGCATTGTTCATCTTCATGGCTTTGTTTCCTTTCAAGTGGTATTGATCTCCTGGCTCCTCTCTAGGTCTTGATATACAGCCATTCTGTAATCCTTTGGGGAAATATTCAGCTCCAACATGGGGACCCAGTTGAGCTTGGGCAGCTGGGTCAATGTCACCTGGGTCAGCCAGTGGTAAATATTAAAGATCAACCACTGTGGATATTGTGGGAATGTCAGGAAGGTGTATTCCCCCCAATAGAGCTCATTCACCCAACAGTGAATACACCTGACCTGGGGTAGAGGATGAGACTTCGCTTGTGTCACCAGGGTAAGCATCATTTGGATATCACTTGTTCTTGGGTTCCTGAATTAACCATTCTATGGTTGGACATGCTGCAGAAGAGAATTTGGTATGTTGCTTGAGATCCAGCAACAATTAGGGCAAAGTGCTAGGGGAATCAGAATACAGGTGGGGGGGGGGGTAGTGCCAATGGGGTGGAGCTTACATTCATTTGAGATAACCGGAAGCTTCCGTGAGCAGCAAGACCTTGAGAAGTGGCTGACAAGCTGAGGCTAGCTTTTCCACCTGCTCTGTGGTGTGACCAAAGAAGTTGTCTTGGCTGCCCTTTAGTGAAAGGAGCCATTTGTCAGCCAGCATGGGAGGTAACTATGGTCAGAAGTGATACCAAACTGTTGAAAGATCCATCTGGAATGTTGTTTGGTTCTTGAAAGCTAGAATTTCTCTGTTGTTGTTAAAAACAAAAACAAAAAAAAACACCCTCTGGTTTAGAGAAAGCCTGCCTATGTCAACTGCCTTGGGTTAACCCATTATTGCCCTGTCCCCAAGTGTACACTTTTGATCCCTGTTGTGTATATGCAACGTTGGGCAGAAATGGCTTAGAGTCAAAGGAGTAATCCAATAACCAAGAAAGGCAGTATGAAAATGTGTATGCGCAACCTCCTGATACATACATGATGTGTATGCACAACCTCCTGATTTTAGAAATGGGCTATGTCAGAATGCCAGATGCAAGGGAGGGCACCAGGATGAGGTCTCTTGTTATCTGGTGTGCTCCCTGGGGCATTTGGTGGGCCGCTGTGAGATACAGGAAGCTGGACTAGATGGGCCTATGGCCTGATCCAGTGGGGCTGTTCTTATGTTCTTAAGTTCTTAAAATACTGGTTATTATTATACCCGGGTATGATGCATTCCCTGCCTTGTTTATTCTGGGAAGAGGGGGTGTACCTGCCCACTGAAGAATCTGACCTATTCCTGGGTGATCTGCAAGGTTGGCAGGAAGTTATCTAGCTGGAAAGGGAAGGGTGGATGCATGAGCAAGGTTAGTGTTCTGCCAAATTTCTGTTCTATGCTTTGCCTAAAGAATTTATGACCACTTCAAATGAATTAGTTCCCCCAGCTTAACCACAGCTAGCTCTAGCAGTCTGAAAAAACTACCACTGTACCCCAGCACCAGCAAAAAGGTTAGCTTGCAGGCTCCCTCCTCCTGGTTCCTAAGGCAGCAGTCCTTTCAGGTACAGCAGCACCACCTCAGCTCCCCACCACTCAGAAGTCTGTGTGATTAGTCCATTAGTTAGTCCATCAGTCAGTGTACCAGTTTGGATTGGAAGAACCAATCCATTGGTTCATTAACTGAATCATGGGTCAGTCCATGCGGTAACAACCAGTAAGGGTGCAATCCTAACCCCTTATGTCAGTGCTTTCCAGCCAGTGGGACATGTGCTGCATCCTGCAGTTGAGTGTCACTCACACAGGCTTCCCCAAAATAAGGGAATGTTTGTTCCCTTACCTCAAAGCTGCATTGCCCTTATGTCAATGCTGGAAAGCACTGACATAAGGGGTTAAGATTGCACCCTGAGAGCCCAATCCTGTGGTCCACACCGCACTGCACCTCTGCAGTGCGGACCACAGTCGCAAACGTACCATGAGGCACGTTTGTGGGGCTTACCGCCGGGCTCCCACCAGAGGTGGCTCAGCTCCGGCCGGCCGGCACTGAGCCACCGCCCAGTGGGCACCCGCGTTCCACAGCTCGGCGGTGCCTGTGACCACTGGGCTGCGGAACACAGAATAGGGGCATTCCCAGGGGCATGGGGGAGGGGTTCCGAGGAGGGGGAGGCATGGTCAGGGGTGTTCCCGGGGGCGGGGGAGAGCCGGGTCCACAGAGCTGAGCTCCGCAGGATCCAAGGGCAGGGCTGCTCGCCCTACACGAGCACCTTCACTTTAGCAGCGACCAAACAGTCGCCGCTAAAGTGAGTAGTCCCATTGCGGGACTGCTTCCCTTACTCGGAGAAAGGGGATAAACGTCCCCTTCTCCCAAGGAGCCTCCCGCGGTAGCGCAGGAGGCTCTGATCTGGTGGGAGCCCTTTGTGGAGCTGCTGGGTCCTGCAGATCCAGGCAGCTCAGGATTGGGCTATGAGTCAATTAGCCAGAAAGTGAGTCAATTTAGTCAGCAAGTCTCCACTCACTCTCTCCAACTACAACTGCAAACCCTCCTTGCCTCAGGTGCTCCTTATATCCTGCAACAGCCTGACTACCTCTAGTGGCTGCAGCTGTGCAGCACACCCTTTGCTGAAAGCCCAGGTCTTAACCCCATGTTTCCCAAATTCACCAGAGCAAAGGGCCACTACAGACACCACATCTTATCTCCTCGCCATATCTTCCGCAATTCCAATGTAGCTAGCTCCACCTCTTAGCAGGTGCAGTGTGGGTCTAGGAGGCATAAAAATGGGTGGTTCAACCTATAGGTAGAGGTGAGCTTTTTTAGTTTTAATTTTCCCAGATTTTGTTGTGTTTTTTTTTTTAGCAAAAATGAGAAGTGCAGAAAGGGGCATTATGTGTTTTTATTTCAAGGGTGCATTTTTACAAATTATAATTATAAATTATAATAGCTTTAGAAGTGTATTAGGTAGGTGATGTAGGTGGTATAGTGTCAGTATAGTGTCAGGTGGTCATGTGTCATGCAGTCACATGAATGTAGAGGTGTTAGAAAATGGTTTTATTTTTTCAGATTTCGGGGTGGGGTTGTTAACAAAAATGAGAAATATGGAAAGTGGTATTATGTGTTTTTATTTTATTATCACCAAACACACACACAAACACCCCTCTCTATCTATAGGGATTCACTGGTGAGGAAATAACCGTTTTTTGAGACTGTATGGCATCGATTTTCAATCTTTTTCATCTCGTGGCATACTGACAAGGCATCAAAACTGTCAAAGGAACACCATCAGGTTTCTGACAATTAACAAAGCACACCATGCTGCCAGTGGGGGGGATGGGACACATCCCCACTGACCCTAATAATAAATGATCTTCCCTGAAATTCTTGTGGCACACCTGTGGACCACTCATGGCACACTAGTGTGCCATGGCACAGTGGTTGAAAATGGCTGCTGTATGGCATGGGGGAGAGTGGACAGATTGCTCAGGGAGGTGAAACAGAGACTAGGCTTTCTTGTCCAAAGGCAGGAAAGGAGCAGGAACCACTACATTGATTGCTGTTGTAGGGGAAGGGGTTTAATGGCCCAATCCTACTTGGCATTTATGATGGCAGAACTTGATCTCAATGGCAGTCATGCATGCTGGATCCTATGTCCCTTCCTCTCCTCAGATTTACACCAGCAAAATAGCTGGTGTGGATCTCAGGAGACCCATTGGTGATTGGGTGGCCTACCGGGAAGTAAGTAAAAGTTATTTTTACTCAGCTCTGACTGGCTGTCTAATTGTCATCATCCCCTCCCCCCCCACCATAGCATGCAGAGTGTGCTCCATCAGCAATGCTGCATGCTGTTCTTTGGTGGGGGATAGGATTGGACTGCAAGAATCAGACAGCATCTATGGCTAATAACATTCAATAACATTGTGGCGTTGAATTATAACATTCAGCATTTGAACCCAACTTCTTTATTGGGTGTAGGGGCATGTACAGTACTCTTATTATTTAGAGTTCCACTCCAGAGAGACCCTTTGGGCCTATCCAAGGGCTTGCATGTGTATACTGGGGCTCCTCACTCTTTTCTATTCCCCCTCCCGCCCCACAAAAACTTCTCATCCTGCATCTGAGCTAGTGGAAACTTCCACAGGTTTTGGCATCTAATCTGGTAGGGGGCTGTTTCTGGAATGAGGGAACTTTGAAGCCAAACTACAGTGCTGTGGAGCTCACTTTGTGGTATCTTCTATTATCCATCTTTTTGAAAGCAAACCTATCTGCTTAAATCATTGCACTGAAATGAATGCACTTGTGATCTACCCTTGCTAAAAGAGTACAGCTGAAATGAAGCACAGTGAAAACAGTCCACCCTGAGGTAAAATACCATGATACCAAACACCTATTTGGATTTTACAATACTTTGCTTGCTGTAGTGCCATTGTGTAGCACGTAAGAAAAACTGTTAAGGTAAGTGGAGTTACCAGCCAGGACATTCCGTTCATTTGCCCTTTAAACCTCCTCTTCAAATCCTCATGTCATAATTGAGACTAATTATTTTCATAATGATCTTCAACTCTGTATCTGCTCAGTGAAGCAATTTGGTCAGCTGAATGAAGACGGAACAGAATGATCGTTTAAAGATACAGATATATTTTTATGAGAACCGAGCTTCCAACAGCACCTGTCTCCTGCCCCACTGCAATCAGTGATCCTTCCATACAACGTGCTCAGAATGGCAGCTTGCTTGTGTAGATATTAGAGGCATTGGAAGTCACTGGGAAAGAACTACAGATCTGTACTGTGGTGTGCGCCCTTTGTGGTGAGCCACTCAAGGGAACACACACATGTTCCCAACACAATGATATGATAATTGTCAATTTGTGATTTAAAATTTGGTACCTAGACAAGGCCAAGAGTGGTACCTGTCCATGTCAGAGGTGGAGCCATGCAGGCAAGTTTGTGTGTGAGCAATCCTCACAGGTGCCATTGCTACACTGCTGTTTGCTTTGCCCTACCTATCTTGCCTCCCTCAGCAGAACCGAGCTTGGGAAGGGTGTAATGGAACCAGACTGTGCTGCAACCATATGTTCCTGATGCAATAGTAGTAGAGAAGCAGGACACTATGGCTTAAGGTCAGAGGACTGGTACATACAGGAGGCCTAAAAGGAAGCTCTGTGAGATTTGAGAGCTTCCATCAGCTGTAGCAGCTATTGGTTTTGACAGGTGCTAACAGGGTCAGCCTTAGGAGCTGACACCGGTTTTCACAGGGGGCCCCATTCCCACAGGGGAGCCCTAGGCTTGCCCAGTGCAGATGTTGCCTGCTGCACTTGGATATCACCGGCCGCAAAGCTTAGCACCACCCTGAAGAAGGTGGCGGTGACAACTGCTTCCAAGAGGCCCACTTCAGGCCAAACGGATTCAGGTGTAGCTAGGCCCACAAGCGCAGATGCTCTGCTCACCACACCGGCCTGATGAATGAGTTGCAGCAGTGCACCATCTGCTTGCCACCTCAGCATAAAGTCCCCTGAAGTGCAGGGCCCAATTTGGGGAAATTGGCTTAAGGTCGGCCATGGGTGCTACTGTCATCTAGAGCAGTGCATTTCAAAATGATGGTCTGGTATGTGAGCCACTGGCTGCCAGAAAGAAACAGCCGTAATATGGCACAGGTAATTGATACCAATTCCTTGCACATAGGTGAAAAAAAGTTGCCAGTCCACCAAATCAGATAGCTTGAGAAGCACTGATTTAGAGAACCCTTTGCACTGCTGTGCACACCAGCTAGTTCTACTGGGAGATAGTGAATGAGTAAGTGGAATGGGACAGGGGTGTGGAGAATGTGTTGGATGAGACTCTTCAGTTGACAGTAGCAGCTTCAGCTTCTTCAGCCTTCCTGACTGTAGCCCTTCAAGCTAACTATAGCAACCTGTATCAACTCAGGTGAAACTCTGCTGCTGAACTATCCCCAAACAGTTCAGTTCACAGTAGCAACCAGGGTCAGTTCAGATGATACTTTTACTGCTGAACTAGCCCCAAACAACGGAAGGTGTTCATGCACAATGTGCTCGTGTCCTGGCCCCACACTTTGATTCTGGTCAAGTTTTATCAAAGTTTTGTACATTCCCTAAAGTAGGAATGTCAGCATGTGTAGAGGAATGATTTAGACACACCACCCCCTTGAGACAGATGAAAATCTCCCAGAATCAAATGGAAGGACCAAGACATGCGTGCAGTGTGCCATTTAACCATGTGGGAATGTCTGGCGGCAATAACATTCAAACCAGCCCATTGTTAGCTAGCGATCTCTCCACTTCATGAGTGTTCTCATGAATGTTTTTAACCAACGTTAAAAATTCAAATGCTGGTCCTTTTTTCTATTTGGGTTTTGCCTTTGCAGAAAAAGTATGTTTTATGAAAGGCTTCAGGTTTGCATTAGTGTGTACCAACAAACTACACCACCACACTGCAACCTCATTTTAGCATTACAGTGACTCGCTGGCCAATCTACCGGTACAAATGTGTAGGACCCCAGACTACTCCATTCCTCTTGAGAGTGAACTGAAATTGACCTTCCTGCTCTCCTTAGTTGGTCCACTTCAGAATCAAAAGAGCAAGGCAATTACTGCCATTTAAACTTCATTTTTGAAGCCTTTTGAAGTCATAATCCATTCATTTCTAATTAAAAGCACACATGTCTAGCAGCATTATGAAATAGCTCTTGATGTATGTCGGCATATGAGTGGAGACCAGCATGAAATTTGGCAGCTATTATACAAGAAGAATCAGAAGAACAAGATTATGCACCATTTCAGCTAATTCTATGTGAAACCTCTTCTACTATACAGTGACCCAAACCTTCTATTTGGGTTGTAAACCACAGGTGGTGTTAGACACTGGTCAGATCAGGTACCAGGTGAGGGTCCATACCTCTCAGAGGGTGCTCCTAGCTGGGCTGATCCTTGAACTCTCAGTCAAATAGCAGTGGTAGGCCTCAGTGTGCCATCAGAGAATGAATGGAGGGTGCTACAGAAGACCCAGGGCTGGACTTGGCCTCAGGACCTCCCAGAAGGCTGGTGCTGCCAATGTTTCGAACAGTCTCCTTTATTCAAGGCGACAGAGAGTTTGTTTTGTGAAAATCGCTTTGGTAGGGTAGTCTTACCATTGGCAAACCATGGGCTGCATTTAAGTCAACATTTGTGGAGCAGTTCTTTGACTGCAAAAGAAGTTAGAAAGAATTTGCCTTTTCCAGGTCTGTCTTCCGTAATACTGCTGTTAAGGAACAATGGTGGAATAGACAGGTCCAGGGACACAAAGAAATGAAGGAACAAAGAGCCAAAAAAGGCAATAAAACAAGATAGGCATGGAATTTGGTGGCTCCAGTGACCACGATGGCCCAAGTCTTAAGGAGCTGCTGCAGTAACTCCAGCAGGTCAACAGAAGAGATAAAGCAGAGATTCCAGATATATCATGCATAGAGGCAGTCTAAAACGGTTTTATTTGGGGGAGGGGAATGTTGGTGTTAAAACAAAAATAAAAGATGGTAAAGTAGTGTTATGTTAATCCAAATTAACATTTTAATCAATTTTAAAGCATTTTTATCAGATGCAATCACTGCCATATTGGTGGTATATATGTGTTTTATTTTGTTTTTACCATTTCAGATTGCCCCTAATCATTCATGTATGAGAGAAGGGGACTTTACTGGGGGCTCAGAATGCCATGTACCCAAATGAAGCGGGTAAACAGGAGCTGTGAAGACCAGGAGTGCCAGGATCTAGCACAATTAGAAGCAACATTAATATTGTGCTAAGGGCATCAAAATCAGGAAGGGCAGCTTCATATCAGGCTTTGAGATCAAAGGCTTTGAGACGACTTCGTTTCTGAGATGATGCAGATGATGTAGTACCCTACTTGCTTGGATTTATGACAGCAGATCCACTTCCATGCATTGGGCATGATTTTTGAAGCATCCTTGAAAGGGTACTCTCAGATTCTAGGCTAGTACACCTAGAATCTTAGACCTTAGCCTTGAGCAAATCACTTAAATCCTTTTCCAACTCCATCTTTTCAACAAAAATGGAAGCAATATTAATTTATTATTATTATTATTATTATTATTATTATTATTATTAACATTATTTATATACCGCTTTTCAACTAAAAGTTCACAAAGCGGTTTACAGAGTAAAATCAAATAACTAAATGGCTCCCTGTCCCAAAAGGGCTCACAATCTAAAAAGATGCCAAGGAATATCAGCAGACAGCCACCAGAACAGACACTGCTGGGGTGAGATGGACCAGTTACTCTCCCCCTGCTAAAAAAAAAAGGAGCACCCACTTGAAAAAGTGCCTCTTACCCAATTAGCAGGGGTTGGGTTAATATATGTTAATATGGGTTAATATGGGTTAATATGGGTTAATTAGGTTAATATGTTCTTACCTTGCAGGGAGACTGCCCAAGGAATTTGAAATCCCCTCCGGCACCTGGCAAACACATACCCCTGACATAAAAGTACCCTATCATACCAGGTTGACTCACAGGTTATAAAATGATTCAGTGTGACACATGACATCATTGCCAACACTGGTAAGAGGTTCAGGGAGGACAGGAGCGCTTTTTTGAGTTTGTGAAATGTGCACATTGGAGCTCTGACCCCCAAGCCCCTACTGCTACTTGTCCCCGTTGCATTGCTAGTCTCACTACCAGGCAGTGGGGGTCCTGCACATACCACTGAGTGCCATCTTAAGTACCACTGATGCTATGGGTACCACTGATTGAGAAACACTGTTCTAGAAGTATCAATAGCTCCAAAAAAATCAATCAAGAAAATAGCAGGCCTGTAGCTAGGCTATGGGCATAAAATTGCAGAAGTACAAAACTCAAAATTATTTTGGCTACAAGTTTGTCTCTCTCATTTGCAAGGCTCCAGAATGCAGCAGAATATCTGTCGTGCATTTCCTGCTTGGCCTTGAGCAAATCACTTAAATCCTTTTCCAACTCCTTCTTTTCAACAAAAATGGAAGCAATATGTTCTTGCCTTGCAGGGAGATTGCCCAAGGAATTTGAAATCTCCTCTGGCACCTGGCAAACATATACCCCTGACATAAAAGCACCCTATCATTCCAGGATGACTCACAGGCTATAAAATGATTCAGCATGACACATGAATATTTTCAATATTCACTGACAAACTGAAAATGTTAGGACATAAATGTTGGGCATAAAACTGTCACAGTGCATTTGCAACAGTCAGACTATCCTCCCAAAATGCTGGGTTATTGCATACACCAGATGCATCTATCTCAAGAGCGATTATGCTGCCTGTACTTTTATAGCTTTTATCCAACCTGCATGCAGACAGTATCATATCACACAATACTGTCATGAGCCAAAAGAAGACTGATATGATCTAACCAGATAGAACCTTTGAATCTGCACACAGCTTACAATGCTCCAAGTATTTCTACAATGAGGCCAGTTGCCAACATGGTTTTTTTGGACCTTGAAAGCACCCACTAGACAAATGCATGCAAGAACTAACCAGAAACACATGGACGTTCTTTCTTTATTAGAACCTGCCACAGAAGCATTACCAGATCCTAAATCTATGCCTGCATTAGCAACACTAATAACAGCAGTAGTTGGGATATTAGTGGAATACAGCCAAAGGCTTTTGTTTGGTTTCTTCCTTATGAAATTCAGATGCTGGCCAAGTGCTTATCAAAGTTCATTGCTTTCAAGGGAGTTAAATAATAGCTGTTTCTGAGCTCAAGGGTAGCTCGATATTAAGTGAAATATGGGAGACCCAAATTCACTTTCGAATTGCCAGTTGTCCAAGATTAGTCTGAACAGTACAAAAATCAGCTGTCATGTGCAAGGCAAACTACTCCCTAGATTTTTAGGTTGCGCGCATATGATTGATGTGCACATATTAGACATTAGGCCATGAAGGACAGGCTTCTTTCCTGAGGCATGTTTCCCCAACATTCAAATTCAATGCCAAGCAACATTTATTAGGGCCCAGTACAAACTTGTAACATAGGTCCTTTCTCCCTCTGTTCCTCTCCATAAAGGCTTTAGAAAAACTAGAGGATTGACTTGGACTACTTTAGGTACCATTGCTAAAGCTCCAGCCATTTCTGGTTGCCTGATTCATGTTTATAGCCAGTCACAGCAGTATGACAAGCATGCAAAATATACCTCAGTGATAAAGGCTCTTTAGACACTTAGAAGACAGTAGTCCAGTGCTTGATACATCTTACAATCTTATTAGGCCTCTGCAGCACCAGAACACACGTTCTAGCAGCACAGTGTATTTTACAGTGGTCGCAAAGCACGACCTGCCATTCCACACAGGTGGGCCATTTGCTGCAAGCAATGAAAGGCCAAGGCCACATGGCAACAACCACTGGAGAAGTCCCAGCATCAGTAAGCCACTGCACACTCTGGGCTGGCCCAGAAAAGGATTGGACTAAAAATTAAATTATTTTCAATTTTCAATTCAAAGTTGCAGAATAGAAACTCCTAATCCTCAAATAAGGAAAATCCAAAATCTGTATTTATATTTTCTGCATCCTGGAGTTAAACTAGAGGTTGTACAATATGGATCTACGACTGTGTGATGCTCTGCAATTCCTATCCAGCCTTTCAGCTGGAGCATTCATGCATCATACTGGGATCAACGAATAATCATGTTAAGGTGCCTGGGCCAGTGTTACGGGCACTCAATTGGACAGGTTTTCTTCTACAATGTAAGGCTCTCCTTCATTCAGCAAGGCATCTGCTCCATTTTGTCCAGACAGGTAGTAGAACACTAGCTAACAGGGATGGGTAAGTCTAACACAGCTTGACTCAAATCAAGTCTAGAGTCACCACCCCCGCGACTCCACTTGAAAATGAGTCATAACAGGGGCACTTTCCAAGTTGCCAAGTCACCCCTTCATGATTCAATAGGATATGAGTTGAGTTGCCCCACCCCCTTTAAAAAGCCTGCCATGAAAAAACAGGGCTGTTGCCAGGCTCTCTCTCTCTCTCTCTCTCTCTCTCTCTCTCTCTGTGTGTGTGTGTGTGTGTGTGTGTGTGTGTGAGAGAGAGAGAGAGAGAGAGAGATCACTTTAAGGACTCCCTTGCTGCCCCAACTCATCTGTAAACAGGGAGGGAGAGAGTGGGGACAGAAGTGGCAAGAGGGAGGAAGGTCATGCGCAGCAGCTGCAAGCTTATCAAGATGACCCAATACTTGGCAGCTCTACTCAGAAGTAGTCCCATTTGTGCCAGCCATTCAATGAGAGATCCTCCCCCAAGTAACAGCCATGTGGAGGAACGCATGATTGCTATAAACCGCCTCCCTCCCACTCAACTTCCCTGCCTCCTTTCTCTCCTTCCCTGGGCTTCTACAGCCAAATGTAAGACAAGAACTCCCTTGGACCCCTACTCCTGCCCTCCCTCAGCCTAAGATCCAATGATCATCAATTCCTTCATTCCTATCAGAGACCCGCTCCTGCCTCTCCTCCTCCTATTCATTGCAAGAGGAAAATATTAACTCTTCCCTGCCTTGTGGCTGGAACTCCCTGCTGCTTGCCCGGTCTGAATGACAGCCCCACGAGGTCTTTTATGCCGCAGAAACATTAAACAAGCACATTCAGACACAGGCAGACTGAAGTCAGCATGCATGGGGATGAGTGCCGAGTCAAGGGACCCCTGACTCAAGTATTCTTCTGTTCTTCTACACGTGCGACTCATGAGTCAATAAGTCAGCAAAAAACATGACATGAGTCCAAGTCACCTGACTCAAGTTCCCAATCCTGCTAGCTAATGCAGGTTTGGGGTTAGAAAGTGGATTGTGAGTCATCTTTCCTTTTGGAGAGGGCAGCATGCAAACATATAAATAAACAAACTGCATGTGATTAGATCTCTGCCACTAAGGGCGCAATCCTAACCCCTTATGTCAGTGCTTTCCAGCACTGATATAAGAGCAATGCAGCTCTGAGTAAGGAACAAACATTCCCTTACTTTGGGGAGGCCTCCGTGAGTGACACCCAACTGCAGGATGCAGTATATGCTGGAAAGCACTGACATAAGGGGTTAGGATTGTACCCTAAAACTGGTATTTGCTCAACGGTGAAGAAAAGACAGGCTCAGATGCTCCCCAGTGCTTGTGGTAAACTTCTTAGCCTTCTAGGGCTGTTTTAGAAACAAAAAGTAAATATCACAGCTCTTCCATGTTCCATGTTGTTTGGTACTTCCAGTGCAATCCTATGCTTGCAGAAGTAAGCTTCAGTGAATTCAATAGTACTTATTTCTGAGTACACATGCATAGGATTACACTATTAGTCAAGCATATTCCAAGTGGAATGTTTTTCTTCTTCACGTCTTTTTACTTACACTTATTTAAAATATTTCTATCCCACCCTTCCTCTCTAAAAGAAGTATTCAAAGTGGCTAACAATTATTAAAGTAGAACATGCAATGAATACTAACAAACTAACTAACTAACTAACAAAAAACAAACAAGAATAAAGGGAAGGAAGGCTAGAGGAATGATGCCAGGGAAGATGGAAGAAGGCTTACAACACAATCATAGGCACCTCTACTTGGAAGTAAAACTCATTGTGTTCAATGGGGCTTACTCCCAGTAAAGTGTGTATAGGATTGAGGACTTAGTTGTAGAATGGCTACAGTCCAGAAAACTTTGATGGGCAGGTAAAGATCCATAGTCACACAGGGGCAAAGAGGTTTGTCTTTTTACAGTTAGCAAAGAAAATTCAATCTGCTTTCATTTCATTATTCTGGATAGTAGCCACTGTTTTTCCAATCAAGGTGCCAGTCAGAGATTTCTGTGCATGCAGCTGTGTCACTCTAGGAATGAGAACTTGTATTAGTAAAGCATTGAATCTGATTTATTGTTCCTTTTCAGCTTTAAAAAAAACAAAAAAAACATGCTGCATATAATGGCTATAAAGTAAAATAAGTGAAATGTAGTGGACACAAATCCTTGATGCAAGCATCCTAGGAAGCACTTTTAATAAGAAATAATAATGTCCTTTTAGCAACTTAACTAGGCAGGGACAACATTTGTTTTCACTTCATTAACTTTTTTTGCCCCATAAAAAATTGTGAACAATAAACTTACTGTTGCCAACGTCTGGGAAGCATTAAGCAGCAGTAGTTCCATTTCATGACTCTGTAGCCAGATAGACTTAGAAAAAAAGTATACAGCTAACCACAAAAATTAGCTTTGTCCTCATAAAATCCTACCAAAAATGTTGATGGAGGAAATATGTGCCTGAAAACATTTTACACAGAAATGGTTTTGTTTAGCACCTCATCATAACCTGCCTTTGTAACAGCACTGTACATTTACATGATGTCTTCGGGGTGAATGATCCCACATACTTGCCAAACAGGAATCACTTCATCATTGAATAGCTCACTGACTAGCATGGAGGAAGACAATAACCAACAAGAAAAGGTCACACTGTTTATCTTTGAAGAGAAAGCATCTGGGCCCAGTCAATGCTTCCAGGCAAACATACTGTACAATCAACTTAGGGCGCAATTCTAACTTGCGCTGAAACAGGCAAGTCAGGAGGTTTGCACTGTATCCAGCGCAGGATTGTGGCCAGAAGCGGCTTAGCCTGAGGCAAGGGGAAACTCTTCCCCTTACCCCTAGGTAAGGGCTGCTGGCCCCAATGGGTCTCCTCAGATTTGTGCCACCTCCTGAGGTTCTCCACGGGGATGGGGGTTGGGATCCGGCATAACTGCTGGATCCCAGCCCCGCCTCCCCGCTCCCCCGCCCCTGGGGCCGCCCATCACCCTCCCTCCCCCTGCCCAGGAACGCCTCCCTCTCTCCTCCTCCCTGCCCTCCCACGCCTACCTTTTCCGCTTGTGTCGGCACAGGCAGGCCGACAAGCGGCGGAGGGGAAGCTGGCGCGGAGGCTTCTGTCAGCCTCCGCAGGCCAGCACTTCTTGGAGTGCCGGCCTGGCTTCCCCTCGATGAGGTGCAAACGTGCTTGACATGCTTTACGTAAACGTGCTTTACAAACTCTAGGTTTAGATTGCACCCTTAAGTTTCAAGAAAGCTTTCGTGTCTGCTCTCAGTCTCTCCCAGCACCCTGCAAAGTGGGTAAAGATGCACCTTTTAAAGTGGTGGTACTCTTATGTGTAGCAGGAAGAGAACAACTATCCCTCTTCACCTCAGGACAGCGTCTTCTCTCATGACTGTTTGCTGGTGTTTCTTCTTCTTGTTTAGACTGTGAGCCCTTTTGTGTCATGGAACCATTTGGTGAACTTCTTTTTGTTGATGAACAGTATTTATCGGTATCTTAACAGCTCATGTAGGGAAAAATTACAATTTAATTGTTTTTTAAAACCTCGATACAGGTATAACCTAATTATTCAAGGATTTTTCACCCATGGTTTTATCTCAATGTGATGAAAAGGGCCCTTCAAATTAAAGGAATAGGGCATTTAACGATAGCCTTATTAATGTGGGAGCGGGCAGCTGGCTGACAATCCATCAATCATTCTTCAGATAATCACTTTGCTGTAGGTGAAAGGAAGAAAGCTGGCTCAGAGTGAAGCCTTTCTAAGTGCCTGGAGAACAATTGATTGGTGGATTGTCTGCTTAATGCCTCTGTCTTACATCACAAAGGTCAGCAAGGCTGTTTTTAAATCGCCTAACAAAGGGACATTGTTTTTTAAATGTTACTTTAATGTGATTTATGCCATCCATGTGGTTCTGGGAATGGAACCATTTCAAATACTGAGACTCAACCTGTATAGATAAAATTGCTCCAAGCTGAACCTTCAAGCCTTGTCCTACTGATATTTTAAAAGGTCTCTTGCCAGTACAAAATACAGAAATTGATGTATATACCCCAAATGGGTATACAGATGAACCCATTTACCCCAAATGCACCATATATACCCCACAGCCTTCCCACAGAGACCCCATGTTTATTTATTTAATATATTTGCCCTGCCTCGGCAATTCAATATAATTAGTTAAAAAACAAAAAATACTTCAAAAAACTCAAAACAATACATGGAAAGCTTAACACCTTTCTCATCACCAAAATCAGAACTAAAAGGCCAAATGTATACATAATAACTAGGTAAGAGGCGCTTTTTCAAGTGGGTGCTCCTCTTAAATAAGCAGGGGGAGAGTAACTGGCCCTCCTCACCCCAGCAGTGTCTTCTCTAGTGGCTGTCTGCTGGTGTTCTTTCGCATCTTTTTAGATTGTGAACCCTACTGGGACAGGGAGCCATTAGTTATTTGATTTTTCTCTATAAACCGCTTTGTGAACTTTTTGTTGAAAAGCGGTATATAAATACTGTTGTTGTTGTTGTTGTTGTTGTTGTTGTTGTTGTTGTTGTTGTTAATGAGGAGGAAGAGGAGGAGGTGGTAGGGGTCAACAGAGCTTCTGTTTGGAGGGCATTCCACAAGGTCAGCACAATCCCCCAAATGCCCTGCTCCTATTGGATGTCCAATGTGCCTCAGAAGGCAAAGGCACCCAGAACAAGGCTTCAGATGACATGTGACAGGCACAGGAAGGAAGGCACATATTATTGTTGTCATACATAAACAACAATAACACACACACTCAACAGAACTCTGGTATAAGTATGTGCGGATAGTGTGTGCCAATTCAGTTTGCTGACACTTACAAACTTCCATTTGGAATCAATCTGTGAGCAAACTGCTCCAACATTTATATCCTGCATTTTCAATCTAGAGGTGTGCCATTACTTGCTGCTTTGCATTATTGACCTGCAAAGAAGCAGTAATAAAACCATGCTATGCAACTTCTATTCACTTCCAGGTTTTTGCAATGTTCTTCATTCTATATTCTTTACCACTGTCTTTCCTATTTTATATGACTCCTGCTTTCCTATTTTATATGACTCTTCCACCCACACACCCCATTTAAAATTCATGCACGAGTTGAGTCAAAGGGGGCGGGGACTTGGAACTTGACTTGAGTCTAGGCATGATGGATTTGCATATCCATACCAGAATATGCAGTGTGTGTCATGATATTGTGTAATGCAAAATAATGTGTCATAATGTAGAGACAGACTCCAATAAAAGCTCATAGGTAAAAAGGATGATAGTACAAAACGAGCTAATTGCAATGCATGTAGGGATCTCTTAAATCTACAAGTAACTAGCAGAAACCCTGTTTGACATCTAATATACAGCAGACTATTCCTAAAATCTAAGCCAATAAATGTGGTTCAGAAAAATTATACTCTTGATTCATTACCTCATTTGGATTGTATTTCTCATTACTTGTAATGACAGATGGTAAACAAAAAGAGGTTGATTTAATATTCAAGCAAATCCTTATGCATTGTTATAAGACCTCACAAAAAAATCAAAATAAAAAAAGAGGATAGCAGGAAATATTTTGATCCATTAATTTCAAACAAATCTGAGAGAAAATCCCACAAGACAAAATGTTTTGCAACTAATTAGCAGGTTAATTAGCCATTATCAGTGAGTAATTTGTTCTGCCTTTGGGATAAGATCAGCCTAGCAGATTCTGTTGCTAGCTTGCCAAAACATGTCTGTGTTGCATCTGTCAGGTGGTTTGTGCATGTGTTTATACACACATAAACCACTTTTTCCAGACACGCACAGCACATCACTGCAGTAAAAAATGGCTGCTTAAGGGATCAGTCTTGTGGTATATTATTTGCACTTGTTCTCATAACTACCCTGACAGATGCATCCTTAACGCCATTGCACAGATGGGGAATGGAAAAAAAACAAACTTGATCCTCTTACACATACACCAAGGAAGTTAAAGATGGTTCTTTTAGCAGATAACTAACTAAACTCAATTGCGAACGTGTCCCCAGTGCTGGGGAGGCCATGGGCCTTAAAAGTCCTTGAAAACAGGCTGCAGAAAAAAGGGAAAAAATGGCAGTGAGGAAGGTTTGGAGTGCTGCCCCCCTACAGGGTGCCTTCTGAGGCATTTGCCCCCCCCCCCACTGAATAAACTGTCCTGCTGGAGCAGGCAAGTAACGCTAACAGCCCAATCCTATCTAACCCCACCCCCCGCCGATGCAGCCATACCAGCGGAGAGCACACTGTATCCTGTGGGGGAGACAGTCCCAGAGGTCTCTTCCAGGTAAGGGAATGTTTGTTCCCTTGCCCAGGGGTAAGCCTCTGTTGCTAAAGTGGGCTTACTTGGACCTGCACTAGCAATTTGCTGGTCAAGTCCAGGTGGACCTGAGAAAGTGGATTGAGGCCAGGAAGGGGGATAGGTTAGCAGAGCTGCTATAGCCAATACCGACCCCTTCATGGCCTCAGCACAACCCTGCCCCAGTCTCTGCCCTGTTCTTCGTACTCCATGTCCCATTCCCCCCACCCCCAGGCTGACTTACCAGCACCAGGGCTGTTCAGGAGGCCAGTGGCATGTAGCCACTAACTGCAGCAGTGCCCTGGCCTGGGTGTCCTTTGGGGCAGAAAGCTGGGATTTTAAAAAATTGATAGATAGATAAATAAATGGCCATACCTTGTGATCACCATAAAGCATGCTGCATCACTGGAATGCAAGTTCCAGCACACAGAGTGGGCCCATTGGATTTGATTGCAAGATGTGTAGCAAAACTGTACACTCTCAAGGTAGGCAAGCAATCTTCCCTCTGTGAACTGCAGAGAAAGATGAGAGACGCACTTCCTATGAATGAAAGTATGGCAATTCGCAACACTGGAAAAACGTTAAATTAAGTGCCCAATCCTTTCCCTTCCAACACACACACTACAGTATGCCAAGTTAACAGAGAGTGCACTGCATGCAATGGTGGGGAAGATGATCAGCAGGCTGAGTGGTAACCCCCTCAGTAGGCCTTCTCGTAGCCAAGGGGTCTCTCCAGAAATATGCCAGGATATAGCTGGTGTGATTCCAAGGGCAGGAAGGAGGCAAGGACAGCTCAAAAATCCAGTGCATGTCGCTGCTGCCAGGATCTACCCCCTCCTTCCCCTGAACTGCCCCCTGCATGTGCACCAGCTGCAAGGGTACCTGAGATGGTTGGATCTATGATCCTTGCCTTGGTGAAATCCTAGTTAATTACTGCAACACACTCCCTTGGAAACTGTCCAGAAACTGCAGTTAGTGCAAAATACAACAGCCTTTGCAATTACTGAAGCTCAGTGATTCAGCATCCACACATGGTAGGGTAACTAAAAAATGATTGTTCTAACTAAAAAATGTCTGCTCGAAAGAAAGAAAGAAAGAAAGAAAGAAAGAAAGAAAGAAAGAAAGAAAGAAAGAAAGAAAGAAAGAAAGAAAGAAAGAAAGAAAGAAAGAAAGAAAGAAAATTCCAGCAGAGCCTTTCCCCAGTAATAATTCGTATTTTCCATACATAAAATCCCAGCCAGCAAAATTCTAGTCTGAAGAAAAAGAAAGAAAGAAGCTGAATTGGAGTAGTTTCCATATTATGGAGCCAATTCTGAATATTTGTGGGATGAGAACCATTGGTAGATAAAATAAGAAGTGAGCTGGGAAGGGTCAGGAAATCTTTCCTGGCAATCAAGAACATCTCAAACATAGGAATGTATGAAACCCATTGAAACTCTATGGCTAATCCCACTTTTCTTCGGAAAATTCATTGCCTAATCAAAATTTGTTCAGTTTGCTAAGGATCTCATTATTCATTGCTTTCTCAGTGAAATGTCTGTGTGTGCTAATTTTTTTGCTTACAGTTGCAATGCATCTGAAAATTTGATGACTTAAAATATGTCATTACCCTGACATTTGTATTCACAAATATTTTGTTTGAGAACACTCGTCTTCATAGGAGTTAGAAAGTTCTAAATCTGTGTAAAACCTTCAATGAGAAACATTTATAATTTTAAACAGAGTGCAAAAATATGTGCACAAACTTTGGATGCAATTACGGGGTTAATCTGGTTCAAAAGTTATAGTATCGCAACATCAAACATCAGGATACAGTGTTAATTATCGTGTGATGCAGAAAATCCTAAAATATTTCCAGGATGAACAAGATTCAGCAGGCAATATGAATGTTGCTAAGGCTGTCTGTAATTTTAGAATATTCCATTTTGACAGTCACAAGTTTCAACTTGAATTCTGCTTTCAACAAAATGCAGCATAAGCTTAGTCTAATATGCTTAAGTGTATAATGCAAAAAACCCACAGATTATCAAACATTAATTTAATGTCAGAAAAAAATTACTATGATCATCGAGTTAATCTTTTGTACACAAAAGTTTCATCCCTTTTTAGGATTAAATCAGACATTAAATGAAGGTCAAATGTGGCTTGGCTCATACAGTTGCATACCACCACTGGGTGGCCAGGATTTAGCACAAACCTATGCATTACCTCAGAAGTATCATTGGGTTCAGTGGGGCTTATTCCCAGAAAGTGTGTATATATGGGATTGCAGTCTACGAGACACACTGGTGAGCAGGATGATCATGGAGCTGACATTTCCTCTCTGATTTTCATAACAACCTACAACATCAAGGAGACACCAAAGTTCAAATCACAAGCTAACTGGTATCTCATGTATAGTAACTGAGGGCCCAATCCTATCCAATTTTCCAGCACTGGTGTAGCTACAATGCAGCCCCAAGATAAGGGAACAAATGTTCCCATACCTTAAGGGGATTTCTGTGACTGCTGCCCCATCATGAGATGCAGTGCATGCCCCACTGGCATGGCAGCACCGGCACTGGAAAATTGGATAGGATTGGGCCCTTAATTACTTTATAAATTACCTTTAAAGTTCCAGAGGGGTAACCCTTGTAGTTTATTACAGCAAACACAAGTAGAAGTCTTGTGGCACCTTAAAAACTAACATGGAATAAATGTGTTGGATTTTAAGGTGCACAAGCCACTGTTGTTTGTACTTTAGAAGGTGTGCCTATGATTTCAAGAGAAGGAAGTTATCACTAAAAAAAAATGAAAACTAAATGAAGAAGTAAAAGTAAAAGAAATAAGAAGAAAAAAAGAAATTCAAGTTGATGGGTAGCATCCAGACTATTTTGCTCCTGACCTCAGGAGTTCCCTCCAAGAACCAAGAGAACATTCTGCTCACACAACAGTTGTGAGTAGGGTGCTCCTTTCATTCCCAAAGGGACCCCCGAATAGCAGCGATGCTAGTCAGGATACTACTCAATGCCTTATACGGTTTTTTAAAGTTGTAATAATGTGCAAGGCACCTAAAAGTATCTGAAGAGTCACTCATGAACAGTGTATCATAATATAGCTGATTGGCAGCTGACTGTAAGAATCGGATGTGGATGTGGCAATGCAAACAGAGGCTTACACTGTAAAGTTATATTCACATGATAATTCTGGCAAAGCGAGGGCAAAGCTTTGGCCTGTGTGGTTTGTTCTAATTCCCCCTCCCCCTGAAAGAACATTACTACTGACTGTATTAGCAAATGGTTGCGTTTAAGTTCCCATGGTCTGTACACCTTGCACCCTTTATACCATCTACTACCCAAGCATCTTCTAGACCTGTGGTTCCCAAATTGTGGGTCGGACCCAGTGGTGGGTTGAGACCTGATTTTTGGTGTCACCAAAGGGTGATGAAAAAATCAGACAATTAATTGCCTCAAGTCACGAGGCTATTCAAAAATCAGATACTGTAGCTGCTAATTAATCGGCAAAGAGTTCAGCTCCAGCAGTTTGCAAGAATGTGTAAATACAGGGAGGGTCTTTTTCTGGTTATTATTACAAATAAATACATAAAATATTATTTATTTCTAGATTTCCTTTTTTAAAGTCTGGTAAAGCTATGTGGGTCCCAACAAAGGTTTTAAAAACTGGGTCAAGGTACTAAAAAGTTTGGGAACTACTGTTCTAGATTATACATCTTAAAATTCACTCTTATACAATTAATATTTATAGACCACTATTCAACAAAATTCAGAGTATGTATCAAAAGTCTAGTGATTTTTCTAGATGCAAGTCAATTACCTGATTCAGAAATTATAGGAAACCATAGTTTGTTGTTACCAACTCACCACTTGTAATAAATGTCACAAACTTTTGTGTGTGTAACAAGTAGATAATACTTCAGCATGAATGTTTTCATTTAGATTCCCACTACTTCTCTGAACATACATTTGGAAATATATCATTCAGTGGCAGTTATGTCCAGTCTTCTATACACAAATCACAACTACTAGGACTATTGAATAAGTCAGGAGTAATTTTCTTTGTCATGAAATGTTTCTTTACCCAGCATTGTACATTGGAATGACAATTGCACCACCTAGAGGCTGACATTAGAAGTATACTGTACTTCCACTGAGAACTATCAATTGACTTTAGAAATTCAAATAATTGCCAATTCATGCCACCCCTGAACTGACATGTCAAAATATGCTATATTAAGAGGGCATATCTCTGGATCTGGTGCACTGACCGATGCTACAAAAAGTCAAATGCTGATGTAGTGTTGTTGCGATCCTATGCTCAGGAACATGTAAGATTGGAACATGTAAGTTCCCTGCTCAGGAACATGCAAGATTAGGCCTACATGCTAAGAGATCTTTGACCACTGCTTGTGGTGCACCTGATATTCAAATTTCTAACAGGAGAGAAGAAGAGAGACTTCAGACAGTCCAAATCATTACAGTTTAGCTGAACTAATAGAAGGGGGATCAAAATAAACATGGTTCGACAGGCAAAAGAATAGTTAGACAAAAGGCAAACAATAATACAAGTGAGAAGCCCATAGATGAGCAACAATTCACTAACAATCCCACTTAGAATGAACTGCGCGTGTGTTGTAGCCAAAATAGTGTCTCTAAAGACAGCTTGGTGCTTACAGCAAAAGAGAGAAAAGATAAGAACAGGGAGAAGAGATAAGACATGCATTTCTTTGGAGGCGAGAAATAGGGGAACTAAGAGATCACAATGAATGGGATGAATGCTTGCATGTTATGGTTATTAGGTGGTCCATCCAGAAGTGCAAGTGAGGTTTCAAGAGAAACCAGCTCTAGGCCTAGAGCAAGCAGGAGAGGGGAAACCAAAGTACAAAGAAATGGTGATTTTGGCCAGGCACAAAGGCACGAATCTGACTCCATGAATGCAATAAATTGCAATGCAGAGGCAAATAGATCATCTTCTTGCGTTATCTGCGAGGTCACTCAGGAGTCAGGGCTGTTCAGGCACATTGCAGCAACTAAGAGGAGCCCAGAGGAAAGCAAGAGAACAATGCAGAGAGAATTAGGGCAATTAGTCTCCAGGCAACCCCTCCAGGGCAAGCTGCAGCCAAAGTTAACCTATTCATTCCTCCTGAGAAAAAAGTAAGCCAGCGCCCAGCACTTCCATTTAAATCAAGCAAGCATTGTTCTCTTTGGCAGGATCACACCCAACACATCTGCACCCTCATTCCATTTTGCAAATGTTTGGCAGAGGTCTGGTTTTTAAAACACCAGGATGTACGTAATCCTCATTCCCATTTGAAACAAATTCAGTGCACTTTTACTTAAGAATAACACCCATGGAATGCAATGGGGCCTACTTTTAAGTAAATCACATTGCAAATATGTGTAGCTGCACTTACTCATGTATGCACTGCTGAAACAAAGATGCCTGCGTTGGCTCAGTCATGTTGTGAGAATGGATGATGGCCAGATCCCAAAGGATCTCCTCTATGGAGAACTCGTGCAAGGAAAGCACCCTACAGGTAGACCACAGCTGCGATACAAAGACATCTGCAAGAGGGATCTGAAGGCCTTAGGAGTGGACCTCAACAGGTGGGAAACCTTGGCCTCTGAGCGTCCCACTTGGAGGCAAGCTGTGCAGCATGGCCTTTCCCAGTTTGAAGAGACACTTGGCCAACAGACTGAGGCAAAGAGGCAAAGAAGGAAGGCCCATAGCCAGGGAGACAGACCAGGGACAGACTGCACTGTGGAAGGGATTGTCACTCCCGAATTGGCCTTTTCAGCCACACTAGACGCTGTTCCAGAACCACCATTCAGAGCGCGATACCATAGTCTTTCGAGACTGAAGGTTGCCAACATGAACTTGCTCATGCTCATTCCTTGTTGCTTGTCTCTCCACTGTGAATTGAACTGCACACTCCCAGTCATGTGTTGTATGTTATATGTGGAGCCTCTGGCTTAACATACTAGGCACCTTAAAAAGGGTAGATTACCGGTTCTACCAGTATGTTGTTTACAGTGCACTTACACAGTGTTTACAAAAAGGTTGTGAAGCCCAGAATTTAAAAAGTTAATGAATAAAAATGTAATTTATGATATTCTACTATATTTTTTTTAATAAATTCAGGGCTGTACAGTTCTTAGGTAACAATTACTGGTAGGTTATTTTTCAGGATCTGGTTTCTGGTAAAATCAGACAAAACTATAGTCAGACACCCCCCTAAGTTTAATGCACCATGATTTTTGGTTCAAAATCTGCCCTCAACATCTGTGAGATTGTCTTACATTCAAGTATCTACAGTAACTCAAAACAGGCCAACGAGACTGATTGTTCCAAGAGTCAGTTAGGTGTTATGATACAGCAGGGAACCAAAAAGATAACAGTATAAGTCAGCAATCATTTCCATATATCAGAGCTAATACTAGAACTCTTAGGGCACAATCCTATACATGTCTACTCAGAAGTAAGTCATACTGTATTCAATAGGGCTTACTCCCAGGAAAAGGTGGATTGGATTTCAGCCTTATTCTGTTGAGCAAGCATAATTAACAGTCCAATTCTGAGCTGCCCCCACTTACTGACTCAACACGACTCAATGGTCCAGCAGAGGATGGGTGCCCGCCTGGTGCTAGCCCAGCACTGGCCAGCGCTGGGGTAGCATGGGTGCTGGCCTGGCGGTAAGCCTCGCAAATGTGCCTTATGACAGTGTTTGTGACAGTGCACCGGCGGGAAGCTGGTGTGCTGAGCTCAGGATTGGTCTCTGAGTTGTCCACTGGTTTTTTTTGGTTACTGATTTGTTGGGTGATCTGCACTGTTCTCTATTAAAAACATAAAGTTAATGGGGGTTACACCATGCCTAGTGATGCCACTGCGTTTAGACTGTGCATATGATATTGTAATTTATTTTTTATGGTATAGGAGAAGGTCTATCATAGGGGTGATGCAATGAGCTCTCACACTTGGTGATGCAATTTCTAGTGGTGCCTCTGGCTCCAAATTAATGACCAGGAATATCTAAAGAAAAGAGAGTGGAGCAGGCAGGGTGTAGGTAAGAAGGAAGACCAGCAGGCATGCTTTTATAGCTTTTAATGATTTTAGCTTGAAGTGAGTTATTGGAGGAAAATGGTGATGTGATGCTTCATGTGCACAGTAGCATGGCCCCAGGAAGAGAAGAAAAGAGAGAAGCACAAAGGTTTGGGGAGGAGGCAAATTCCATCACCAGCCAACAAGTTTTGGTGCTTTAAAAGTGAGACAAGAACTGAAGACAAAAAAAAATGAAACACAGAGGAGATAAAAAGCAAGGAAGAAGAGACTGGTTAACAGATTGTAGATTTATTGGCACATGCAGATGGGCAGTTTACACAAACCATTCCCCTCCCCAAGATGATAGGAAAAGGACTAGATGCAAGGGGAGGGACTAGGCCCATGTACACTCAGCAGCAACAATCCTAACTAGGTCTACTCAGAAGTAAGTCCTATTTTGTTCAATGGGACTTACTCTCAGGAAAGTATGGTTAGGATTGCAGCCTTTTAACGTCTGGGGCCAGTTTGAGCTGTTGTGTATGAAAGGGTTAACTGAAAGGAGTTGAGTTTGTGAGTAGCTGGGAGTGAATAATCTGTTAGCCCTTAGTCTTGTAACAGGAATAGATGATTTGGATGGCTCCATTTCTCCCCCCCAATGGCTCCGAAGGGAGGGGCTGCTTGCCCATCTCCCTGCCAGGCTGAGTGCTCCCCCCTCCAGCTACGCCACTGGTGGGCCCTTAGTATCCACAGGAGATCTATTCCTGGATCTCCTGCAGATACAGATTTCCATTGATAATTTAATCTGCAGAGAGGCCCAGGCTGAAAAAACCAGAAGTGCCTTTCAGAAGGCTCCAGCATGCCTTCTGAGGCAGGCAAAGGCTGTGCACAATCTCCCCACACCTCAGAAGGCTTGCCAGAGCCTTTTGAAATGCATTTCCAATTTTTGGAAAAACTAGAAGTGCCTTCTTGTTGCAAGGTGCTGCAAGTTTCAAAAGCAAACTCAGTAAGCAAGAATGGTGATCATCTGCGAGCTTTATTTCGTTGCCAGCACCGGGTGTCTCAAGGGACTCCAGTCCAGAGCAGTGAGAGCAATTTTCCAATCTGAGCTTGTCCCATATATTTCATTTTGGGTCCTTTGTTTGAGGAGTTTTACACTTTTCATTGGCTGGAGTTTGACATCATAGATGGAGCTTTCTCTGGATTGGCCAGAGATAGCCTTACAGACATTTGATTGGTTAGCTTCAAGTTACAGGTTTCAAATAAGGCAATACTATACATTTAAACATATAGAAAACTTTGTTTTCAAGTACCAGTAGAGTGCACTATAACCTCAATTTTATTCAGAACTGGCCTTTTGGCATGTCCTTGTACTTATTTCTTGGCATTCTTAACTTAGATGGCCTTGACAAGAGCCACCTGTTTATCTCTTTACATTCTTTCTTTGTTCTTACCAGACACCATGGGGCACTCTGCCAACCTTTGTTAAGCTGAGTCCTCTGGACTTTCCTCTATTCCATGTTCTGATTCCATATGTAACCTGTTACCTTTGGATGTATAGTGGTGTACTTTAATAAAAGACAAAACAAATTCTTATTGTTAAAAGGATTGCTCTTTTAAAAAGTCTTTCCTCATTTAATTTTAACCAAATTACATCTCCCTCTGTCTGTTGTAGCCCAGACAGAGGCTCTGTCTTAGATTTTTGCCTTATCTGTTTCTGACTGATTTCTCCTTGTTAGAAAATCCTATTTTAAGCTGCCAACAGATAACACTGTCCTTGCTAAGGCACCTCCATCAAATGTTGCACGTCCGTGTACTTTCCCTCTTGTTTTGCCCGTATGCTGCTGCCAAGTCTCTCTGAGATACTACTCCCTTTTTCAAATTCTGCAAGACTTGGAGTTCTCAAGGTCTACAGAAATATAGACTTAGCAAATGCTTTTGCCAAGACAAGAGTGTTATCTTTGAGAAGTTGTTTTTTTCCCACATTCCACAGTCTCCCTGTGAGATAGACCTTTGTTTTTAGCTGGACATAGCTCTTCACCTTTCTATGTATTTTTATGCTTTTATTAAACATTTTAAACAGTTAGAGCTCACTTCTAAAGCTACTATATACAATACCTTCTAAATAGTTCTCTTAGAGTTTCTTTTGGTTTAAGGAAGCTTGAAAGAATTATGTTTTAAAACTGCAAAATGCTTCTCTGTTTAGTTTACCAAACAGGGAGCTTCAAGATGCCTTGGATGCTTTCCAGCATCTTCCCTGTTTACAAAGCAGGCCTTGTATATTGTTCTAAACTGTTATCTACTAGTTGCCTTGGTATGTTGCCAAACATTCTTTGCTATTTTTAGCAAAAGCTGTCTGCCTCAGCAGTTTCAGGCCTGCATCAGGCAGAGACAGAGATGTGATTTTTAAGTTTCCAAGCTGCCGAGCACTTAGGCTTTTTAAACATATGCTCTAATGATTTGTTTTAAACTAATAATTTGTTCTATATAGCATAGCCTAAATGGCTTCCATTACCTTGTATTATTGTGGCTTCCCAAGGCCTCCATGTACCTCCCAGGTGCAACTGGAAGGCACTTCCAGTCGTGTCCAGGAGGTCACGTGAGGTGCTGCAGCATTGCAGCATCAAATCCACAGCAGCCGAACCTGAAGATAAGGAAAGCCCACTGTATGCACACTGTGATGAGAAACTCTCTTGTATGCCCTGATCCAAGACCAATAAATTCACTGAAAGGTCTAGACTCAAAAGACAATACAACTCTAGAATCCTAGAGCAGTGTTCTTCAATCTTGGGGTCAGGATCACAATGGGGTCACAAAGCTTCAGTTATTGGGATTCAAAATTGCAATTCGTCCTGGTCTTCTCAATAAATTCTTAACAAGCTAGTAACCCTGCAAGCTAATCCTGCCTAGGACACTCTTTCCTTATTCAGAAACTGAACAAAATTTCAAGATAAGGAGAATTTTATTAAACAACCAATTTCACAAAAGTCAGAGAGCTTTGTAGTCAAAAAGATGTGCAAAAGACAAAGTCATATTGTAACACATACCCAAGTCTAACCTGAGCTCCTCTAGCACAGACAACTTTTCACAGGAATAGAAATTAAGAGCAGGCAAAAGACAACTACTGACACTCAGATGCCTGTTCTTATAGCCTTCCCAAACTACAGAAATGCTATACAGCTGCACTTTATCCCAGTAAGGCAGTGTTATTCAAACTGTGAGGCACGGCTCCTTAGGGAGGTGCCGGATGTCCTCTCGAAGTCACACCCCTGGGCAGAATACGAGCCAGTCTTCTGCCCATCTCTGCCCTTTTTTTAAAGTCGAAGAAATGGGAGTTGCTCAGCTGCAAGAGTGGCTGCTGCCGCCCCACCCTCTTCTCCCTCCACTCCGAGGCTGCCGCCTTCTGTGTTCACTGCATGTTGCTTCCAAAACTCTTCCACTCCAGCCCCCATCTGGCAAGTACCAAACATGCTCAGCTTGCAGTCCTTGTCCTTGCTGACCTTCAGAAAAAAACCCTCCTTGATCCTTGTCTGGTTGGTTCCTAGTTCCCAGCCTGGGATCGATTCTCATCAAAGTGAAATCTCTCTTTTCAACCCCCTCCCTCTTCCACTCCCCCCTTTTGATCTCCAAACCTTCCTGCTTTCCTCCCCCTCCCCTTAAAATTGTTTCCATGCAGTTGGCAAAGGGGGAGAGGAGACAAGCACACACTTTACTTGGCCAGGAACAGAAAAAGGGTACTGTTTTTAAAGTGATTTATTAATCTTGTTGTTTGACTGAAGAGGAAAGGCTGTATTTTTAAAGTGATGAATCTTGCTATTTGAAGGGAATACTTATCAGCCATTGATGAAGTGATTGCCAGCCCAGTCCTATCCACATTTTCCTGGGAGTAAGTCCCATTGACTCTAATGGGACTTACTTCTGAGTAGACATGCATAGGCTTGAGCTGTGCATCTCCTAGTATAGGAGACAAATCAGCTTCCTAACCAAACCCTTATCAGCTCTGATATATTTTCATGGTCTATTTTTGTTTTCCCCACCAGCTGCTGGAAAAAATGTAATTTAATTAAATTAATAAAGGGTTTGATCCTATCCAAGGAGAATGGGAGAAATGACTAGTTGGATTGAGGTCCACAGGTGTGTGTGTGTGTGTAATGTTGGTCAGACTGGTTATTCACAAAGTTCATTTGATAAAACAATTCTATTGGTATGCTTACGAAGTTTAAAAAAATGAGTCTTCCTGGACCAGACAAAAATCTACCTACTCCAGTATCCAGTCTCCAACAGTGATCAGTAGCTGGTCATTTATAAAGCCTGTATATTGCTGTTTATCAATAATATATTTTTAAGATCTGCATTTAATTAATGATATGATTAATAATATTAATATAGTTAATATTTCTGGCCACTTCCTGTTTAATGATGTCATTTCCAGCCCTCAGGAACATAATGGGGAGTCATGGCCAACAGCCACGGGGGGGGGGGGGGTCAACAGAGCCACTGGCTGGAAAAGTTTGAGTGCCACAGCAGTAAGGGACCAATTCCCCTAAAAATCCGTTCTTTCCAAAAGCAATATCATCATTTAATCACTAGGTGGAGTTCTTCCAACCTTCTTATATGAGCAGTAGTCAGAATCAAGTTAAATCATATCCCAAAACCCACTTCTCATGACACCTGGATACATAAATGTATTCAACATTTACATTTAGGAACATCCCTAATGTTGCAACACATTGAGCAGATGTTTTCAGTAAGCTTCCTGTACGACTCCAAGATCACTTTCCACTTATTCTCAGCCTCAGTTCTCCAGCTGCACTACATAGATAATACCTTACAGCAGTGGTTCTCACATATTTAGCATTAGGACCCATTTTTTAGAAAAAGAATCTTGTCGGGACCCACCGGAAGTGGTGTCATGACCAGAAGTGACATCATCAAGCAGGGAAATTTTTAACAATCCTAGGCTGCAATTCTACCTACACTTACCCAGGAATAAGTCCTATTTACTATCATTGTTAAAAGCATATACATAGTAGTCTGTTAAAAGTACAGGTCAGTAACATTTCCCCAAATGCAGTCACATGCTATGGTAGCATCAAGTCTAATATATTAAAAATAAAATATTGAAATGAATGGGGACCCACCTGAAATTGGCTCGCGACCCACCTAGTTTGAGAAACAGGGTTGCTGCAAGGAAACATCAAAATATTATATGTAAAGTGTTTTGCACACCTAAAATGTTCTGTTCATAAATAGTGCCTTCAGTACATTACCAATACAGTAAGTTGGTTTTTTTTCAACTACTTCTCCCCTAAATTAAATTACTTCATAATTTTTCAATTGAAAATTGAAAATTCAATTGAAAAATTACAACCTTCTGTAAAATTACAACAAATCTAGAGCCCAAACCTATGCATATCTACTCAGAAGTCAGTCCCATTAGAGTCAATGTGGCTTACTCCCGGAAAAAGTGAATCAAATTGGGCTGCTAGTTAATTTTTTCTTTTTCGTTTCTGATAAATTTCACAGTAATTAAAAAAGTAATACAGTAGCCTGTCATAAGAACTGAGGAACAGTAACAGTAACAATCAAGTACAAGTAAGGTTGGCCAGTGTGTGTCTGTGGGGGATCCATTCCCAGACCCCCAGTGGATACCAAACCCACAGAGAAGCATCCAACTAATTTTCTTTGTTCCTTTGAGTTGCTTTTCAGCAACATACAAAAAAAGCACATATCAAGCACATACATATACAAGTACATAAAAGTTTATTGCAATACAAGATAATAAGCTCTGCAGAAACAATAGAATATTTTTTAGAACAATGTACTACAACCTTGGGGTTGGGACCCCAATGGGTTTGCAAAGCCTCAGTTGTGGAGTTGCGATAGTGTACAGCAGGCTTGGGCCATTTGTGGCCCTCAGGGACTCCCAATCTGGCCCACAGGAGCTCCCAGTCTCCAATGAGCCCCTGGCCCATCCAAGACTGAGCCCGTGGTGGCCTGCAACTGCCGGTCACAACCACTAGACGTAAGCTGCTAGCCACTGACAATTTATCCCCTGCTAACTGGGCATGAGACGCTTTTTCAAGTGGTGTTCCTCTTATATTTAGTGGGGGAGCATAACTGTCCCTCTGTCCACCCCAGCACAGTGTCTTTTCTAGCAGCTGTTTGCTGGTGTTCTTTTGCATCTTTTTAGCTTGTGAGCCCTTTCGGGACAGGGAGCCATTTAGGGCCCAATCCTATCCAACTTTCCAGCACTGGTGCAGTCATGCCAATCATGCGTGTGCTGCGTCCTGTGTTGGTGGGACAGTAATGGAGGCCTCCTTGAGGCCAGGGAATGTTTGTTCTCTCACCTCAGAGCTGCTTTGACCACTATCGTATATGTGAACATAAGAACAGCCCCACTGGATCAGGCCATAGGCCCATCTAGTCCAGCTTCCTGTATCTCACAGCGGCCCACCAAATGCCCCAGGGAGCACACCAGATAACAAGAGACCTCATCCTGGTGCCCTCCCTTGCATCTGGCATTCTGACATAACCCATTTCTAAAATCAGGAGGTTGCGCATACACATCATGGCTTGTACCCCATAATGGATTTTTCCTCCAGAAACTTGTCCAATCCCCTTTTAAAGGCGTCCAGGCTAGATGCCATCACCACATCCTGTGGCAAGGAGTTCCACAGACCGACCACACACTGAGTAAAAAAATATTTTCTTTTATCTGTCCTAACCCGCCCAACACTCAATTTTAGTGGATGTCCCCTGGTTCTGGTATTATGTGAGAGTGTAAAGAGCATCTCCCTATCCACTCTGTCCATCCCCTGCATAATTTTGTATGTCTCAATCATGTCCCCCCTCAGGCGTCTCTTTTCTAGGCTGAAGAGGCCCAAACGCCATAGCCTTTCCTCATAAGGAAGGTGCCCCAGCCCAGGAATCATCTTAGTCGCTCTCTTTTGCACCTTTTCCATTTCCACTATGTCTTTTTTGAGATGCGGCGACCAGAACTGGACACAATACTCCAGGTGTGGCCTTACCATCGATTTGTACAACGGCATTATAATACTAGCCGTTTTGTTCTCAATACCCTTCCTAATGATCCCAAGCATAGAATTGGCCTTCTTCACTGCCGCCGCACATTGGGTCGACACTTTCATCGATCTGTCCACCACCACCCCAAGATCTCTCTCCTGATCTGTCACAGACAGCTCAGAACCCATCAGCCTATATCTAAAGTTTTGATTTTTTGCCCAATGTGCATGACTTTACACTTACTGACATTGAAGCGCATCTGCCATTTTGCTGCCCATTCTGCCAGTCTGGAGAGATCCTTCTGGAGCTCCTCACAATCACTTCTGGTCTTCACCACTCGGAAAAGTTTGGTGTCGTCTGCAAACTTAGCCACTTCACTGCTCAACCCTGTCTCCAGGTCATTTATGAAGAGGTTGAAAAGCACCGGTCCCAGGACAGATCCTTGGGGCACACCGCTTTTCACCTCTCTCCATTGTGAAAATTGCCCATTGACACCCACTCTCTGCTTCCTGGCCTCCAACCATTTCTCAATCCATGAGAGGACCTGTCCTCTAATTCCCTGATTGTGGAGTTTTTTCAGTAGTCTTTGCTGAGGGACTGTGTCAAACGCCTTCTGAAAGTCCAGATATATAATGTCCACGGGTTCTCCCGCATCCACCTGCCTGTTGACCTTTTCAAAGAATTCTATAAGGTTCGTGAGGCAAGACTTACCCTTTCAGAAGCCATGCTGACTCTCCCTCAGCAAGGCCTGTTCGTCTATGTGTTTTGAGATCCTATCTTTGATGAGGCATTCCACCATCTTACCCGGTATGGATGTTAGGCTGACCGGCCTATAGTTTCCCGGGTCCCCCCTCTTTCCCTTTTTAAAAATAGGCGTGACATTTGCTATCCTCCAATCTTCTGGCACCATGGCCGTTTTGAGGGACAAGTTGCATACCTTAGTCAAGAGGTCTGCAACTTCAATCTTCAATTCCTTAATAACTCTTGGGTGGATGCCATCAGGGCCCGGTGACTTATTGATCTTTAATTTATCAATGAGGTCTGAAACATCTTCTCTTTTAACCTCTATCTGACTTAACTCCTCGGTCAGGAGGGGCCGTTCGGGCAGCAGTATCTGCCCGAGGTCTTCTGCCGTGAAGACAGATGCAAAGAACTCATTTAATTTCTCTGCCATCTCTAAGTCTCCTTTTATCTCCCCTTTCCCTCCCTCACCATCCAGAGGGCCAACCGCTTCTCTGGCGGGTTTCCTGCTTCTAACATATTTGAAGAAGCTTTTATTATTCCCCTTAATGTTGCTGGCCATGCGTTCCTCATAGTCTCGCTTGGCCTCCAGTATCACCTTCTTACATTTCTTTTGCCACAGTTTATGTTCCTTTTTATTCTCTTCATTAGGGCAAGACTTCCATTTACGGAAGAAAGCTTCCTTGCCCTTCACAGCCTCTCTAACTTGGCTGGTTAGCCATGCGGGCACCCTCCTGGATTTAGTGGAACCCTTCTTTCTTTGCGGTATACACCTCTGCTGGGCTTCTATTACTGTTGTTTTAAGCAGCCTCCATGCACTCTGGAGAGATTGGACTCTTTTTACCCTCCCTTTCAACCTCCTTCTAACCAGCCTCCTCATTTGAGGGAAGTCCGCCCGTCGGAAGTCAAGGGTTTTTGTTAGAGATTTGCCTGGTATTCTTCCCCCAACATGCACGTCAAAACGGATCACAGCATGATCACTGTTCCCCAATGGCTCAGTAACGTTTACATCTCTAACCAGGTGGTCTGTGGTCTGTCATTAAGTGAACAGTTGTTAAGCAGTGTGTGCCTGTACTTAGCTACAGTGTCATACAGTTGAAGATAGTCAGGTTGGTTCATTTGCCAAAAAAAAAAAGAGCCATGGGAACCAGACTACGATAATATCCTTATTGGGACTAACCAGAAAGGCATCTGGTGGGCCACTGGGAGATACAAGAAATTGGGCTAGAAGGGCCTCTGGCCTGACCTAGCTGGGCTCTTCTTATGTGCTTAACACAGCTATAGGCTCCTCTCAGTCCCACCCCCTCCTTATTAGCCTGCTCTCAGTGCGCATGCGCCACCCTCTGTGCTTCCTCCCAGTGCCCATGCGCGCTGTTCTTCCCACGCACACGCCTGCCCTCTCCGTCCATTCTTACATTATGAGACTCCTTCCGTGATTGGCTGTTGTGCGCCTTTACGCGAATGGAAATTTCCATTCTTTCCTCCCGCCCCCCCGTAGGCGCAGCCAATGGGCATCGCGCGGTTCCACCAATCAACGCGCAGGACCTGCGCTGTTGTGGCACGTGAGGGCGGCGCACGTGTACTCGTTATGTAAAGGGCGGGGCGAAGCGCTCGCGGCCCTGCGCGTGCGTCGAGGAGCGCATGCGTTGGTGGAGGGCGACGGAGGTGGGGGGGAGGAGAAGGACGGCGGCAGCAGCGGCGGTGCCGCGCCTGTGTGGGCTCAGCTCGGCCGGCGAGCGGTCATGAAGCAGCAGGCGGCGGCCGCTATGGGAGCGAGCGCTGCGGTGCCGGCTTTCCTCAGTAAGCTGTGGGCGCTGGTCGGCGACGCGCCCAGCAACCAGCTCATCACCTGGAGCCAGGTGAGCGCCGCTGAGGGAGGCTGGATGTGGGGGGCTCGCGCAGCGCCGGTGGGGGCACGGCCTCCCCTCCGTACCGGGCCTCCCTCCCGCCCCCAGCTCGCCTCGGCTGCCATTTTCTCTCCAAGCCTTTTGTTGGGCCGCGGTGGGGGGGGGCGCGGCAGACCCCCGGTGTGGGGGCGCGGCCAGGCGGGGAGCGCGCTCTGCCTGCCTGCAGGGCCTCTGCCTGACTCCTGGAGGCCTAGCGCCCCCCCGCAGCACGTTGGCCGAGGGGAAGCGGCTTCTCTCCCCTCCCCTCACACACACCGGGCCTGTCAAGCCCAGGTGGGAGTCCGAGGACGTCTCTGGGCCTCTGCTTGCTCGGAGCCGGCCTTGCAGGAGGCCCCGGCTGGGTGCAGGCTGGAGAAGGAGGAACGTGGGTGTGACGTCAGCCACGAGCCCGCGTGCGGAGCCCCGTTTGTGTCTGGGAAGAACACGGTGTCTGCGTCACGCGCAGTCGTACGTATCAAAGGCCCCAGAGGATTGCCAGTGAAAGGGCTTAAGCCATTTCCACCCAGGGAAATGTGACCGAATGTGCACCGAATCTGCACACCTGTGGGTTGCACAAGTGGGCTGATGGTGCATGGGAGTGACTGCCTGTTTTGCAGCTGACCTGTGGTTGCTAAGAGATCAGCAGTGCAACTTTAGGAGCACCTGTTCAGAAGTAGGCCCCACTGAGTTTAAGAGCATCTATATCCATAGTAAATAGTCAGTTCCTTTTATATGCTATCTATCTTCACGTTTCTATACACCCTCCCTACAAGGAGCATGTTTATGGCTCATTTTGTCCTCACAACAGCCCTGTAAGGTAGTTGAGATGGTGACTGTATGGCAAGGTCATCCAGGAAGCTTCATGGCTGAGTGGGGATTTGAACCTAGATCTTCCAGGGCCAACACCAGAACCAGTGCGCCATCCTGGCTCTCCTGTAAGGCACAGAGAGCCTGTAAGGGCCTGTCTACTCAGAGGCCCTGTGGAGCTTATGCCCAGGTTTCAACAGAGTGCACTCCCAGGAAAGTGTGGATAGGATTGCAGCCAGAATTGCCTCTGACCTCTATCTGCAACTTAGTTCTCATTACCTGTGAATACTGTGCCAGTGCACATGGGGTGGTGGAGGAGGAGGCTTGGCAAAGCTGTGAGCAGGGAGGTGAGGGCAAGAGGTTGTAGGAGGAGGAGAAGAGACAGTGGCCTCCTCGTGAGCAGAAGGTAAGATAGGCAACATACAGGGAGGAGGGAAAGAGATGCCTATATAGTATACTGCTGACGGGAGGGGTTGCAGTAATTGTATCCAGACAGTTACGCTCCTAGTGTTTTTTAGTAAGTTGTCTGGATTGGGTCAGTTTTCTGCATCAAACAGGCATTGGTATTGTCCCATGCAGAATCATTGGATACGTTTGTGTCCACTTCCAGAACTTGCCATACCATCTTGAGAACTCCCGCTGAGTCTTCAACGCTGGTGATGAGAGGCTAACAACGAGAGGTCTCTGGAAGGCTACCTGAGGCCTTGTTGTTAGGCCAGCAACCTTCAATAAGTCAAGGGATAGCCAGCACAGAGGTGGAAAGCTGTTGGTGAGCCCTCCCTATCACCCAGCCCCATTGACCAAGTAAAGATTCAGGTTCATAAGATGTGTGGTGAAGAGGGTCCCCTGGAACCTAACCACATTTTTCCCCATAGGGTCAGTGATTCAGTACGATTCAGTGGCCAGTACGGTACCCACCGTATTTTTTCCAGGTTACCAAGAAACCAAACCCTAGCAGATGTCAACTGACTGTGTGTATAGGATTGCAGGATGAGACCATATTCTGAGTAGACTTTTGCATAGATTTCATGAGATTGCACTGTGAATTGTCAGTCAGCACTTCTCCAGTTTGAATTTCATCTGTGACATTAACTTACTAAGTAGCCGTAGGCAAGCCACTACCTTACAGTCTCAGCTGCAATAGGAGCCAATATCATGCCTTACAGCAGGCGGTCTTGAACCCCTCAGGAGTAAAATTCCCAAGATAAGCTCTTGAGGTTTGGGGGGAATGGAGCAATGCCATTCCCAGGATTGTGCTGCTATTGGGGGGTGATGGATGGACAGATAGCAGCTTTTTCTTACAGGAATGAGCAGCAGTGTCCCGGGGGCTCCACAGGGCTCCCCGATGTGCAGAGAATGAAAATAGAATACTCACAAGCCACTTCTGGTTTTGCGATCGCGAACTGAAAGTGAGTTGTAATAGTTCTATTTTCATTCTCAGCGCATTGGGGAGCCCTGCAGAGGCATCCATGGGCTTCTGGGATGCTGCTGCTTGTTCCTGTAAGTAAGAAAAGGTCCCTCCCCCCCAACAGCGGTGCAGTCCTGGGAATTGCACTGCTTCATTCCCTTTTCCCACCCCTTAAAGGGACAATGGCAGAGGACCTTACGCTGGGGTGTCTCAGTGCCCCAGTTTGAAAACCTCTGCCTTAAAGGATTGTTTTAAGCCTCCAAAGTGATAGCAGTGTCATAGCAAAAGCAAGAAAGGATTTTATGAGTTCCTAAAGATGTGCACAGAAGCTTATGCTAAAATAAAAATGATCGAGTAGCTACTTTGGGTACAGTGGTGTATGAGAGCATTTTGATGTGATGAATTCCAAATGTGGAACACTCCAAATGTAATTCTAAATAAAGGGTAAATCTTTTTGTCTTAGGTATGCATCTAATAAGACAAAGGAATATGCTGCGTGTTTAGTTAAACTGTTCATTGGGCATAGTGCATGTGTATGTTAATGTTTTGAGAAGGGGCATGTTCACTAGTTGGATAGACCTGCTCATGTGTGACCTGAAGATTTGGAAGATCTAAAACAATTTTGGCTATTTGAATATGGCAACAAACTTCCCTTGCCAAAAAATTCAGAATGTTGGAAGGATATACGTATACAGTTCTTTTGTTCTAGAACAGTGTTTTTCAACCAGTGGTACAGCTACCACCAATGGTACTTGAGGTGGTGTCTGGTGGTACTCACAGGACCCCTGGACACCTGCCACCTGGCAGCAAGACCTGAAACGTGACACAACAGCTGTAGGAGACTTCAAAGTATGTTTTTACGCATATTTACAGACTTGAAAAACCCTTCTATTCACCCTGATCCTCTTAGTTGTGCTTGTCGTATTGTATCTGGCCTCCCAACCCAGAAGTTACTGGCTGTGATGTCATCACCAGTTACTTCTGGTGATATTTTGAATAGGTGGACCATGTGAAGTGAAACAGCGGAGGACAAAGGTTGAGAAACATGGTTCTAGAATCGTATAGATCGTGTTCAGAAGTCTAGAAGTGAAGTGGTGTAACTACAGCATGGCTTCAGTCTTTTCTGTGATTCTTTTTTGTTCCAGAATTATGAATTCACTCTCATGACCAAAAGAGTGGGCATTTTAAAGGGCAGTTCACAAAGTTGTCCTAGTATGCTGCTGCTTTTTTCGCTATTTGAAAAATGCCAACAATTTTGATTAATAGTTGCACTGTTTGGATTTGTATGGTGAAAAAACGAAAGTGATTAGTTTTCACACATTCTCTTTGCATGACTAAGGGAACACCTGGGGGATACTTCCTTCCCTTTTTCTCCATCACCCTATCCAGCCTGCTAACAGTGGCAATTTATTTTTAGCATATGAGGTGTTGGGCATATAATTTTTTTCTCTTGTTCTTAGTGTTTGATTTTGAGCTCAGTGGGTTCTTTGCATAGGTAAAAATAGATTGTTAAATCATCTTCAGGATTAGAAGAATAACTTCAGCACCAAATCTTTGCCTGACCTATGCCTGCTAGGGAGTGATAGAACAGGTCCTAAATGTGGCAGCCTTCAGGTGAATCATGTGCAGGGTAAATGTGGACTGAGTAAGGTGATTGTTGCAACACCTTTAAGACTCCAATCAGTTGTCCTGCAGGGAAAGACCAAAATCCTGTTAGGATCATTCATGAATTCTCTTGAAAAGACCACAAACCAGCTAAACCAAGCCCAGAGGTAGGCAGTCTGCTGCCATGCTTTTACCACCAGTTCTTAAACCTGGGGAAGGTAAAAGGCCTTTAGGTGTCCTGGCTACTTAGGAACGAAAGCACTCAAGCCTCAGTACTCCCCTCCTCCTGAGTACTGGTAAAAGGTTCAGTACTGTGACTTTGTGGTCAATACCAGATTTAATTGAACCAGAATTTCCACAAAGAATCTCACACTGCTCTAAAGTCAAGAATTTGTTTAGTAAAACTCTTGTAACACCAATGTGGTAATTGTACAGAAAGCAAAATGTAAAACAATAAAGCGGAAGTCCTTACCTAAGTTCACCTGGGAACATAACTCTTAACTGTGTACAGGAAGCTGAAACACCATCCCTCAGCATGGCTAGTTGCTTTGCTGAGTCCAGCAATGGGAGGCAAGAAGTACCTTTGGGGGGGACAGACTTCTAACTAACCAGAGGATCTGGACCCTAAAAAGTTTGGCTAATGCAATATATCCAAGCAAATATCAGGTACCTTCCCAGAGGCTTTAGTTGGCCTCGGACCACAGAAACTTCAAGATGACTGTGCAGAAAGGTATATCTAGGAATTCTTGGCCCTTTTTCCTCCTACTGCCAGTTTGCAATTAGTAGGCCCAGCTTCACAGCTTTGAAGGCCTGACACAGCCCTGATAACACAGGTATCTTCTCATGAGAATTGTTCTGATTAGCAGCTATTCTAGCATACGGGCACCCATAACTTTTTGCTTCCAAGATGGATTCCTAAGAGGGAATGATTGGTGCCTTCAAGCATGGGTAACACAAGAGCATCAGGGTCGTTGTTGACAAGTGGCAGTGGCATACTGTTGAGAATGTTTACTATGCTGACACTTTTTGCTGTGTATGTTCTTATTGCTCAGACTGCATAGGATTAGGACTACATTACACTAATATTCTTGATGTATCTGTGTAATCACTATGGGAACACTCTCTTCAATCTTGGTGGCTAAGAGAGCAACTGTGAATGAAACCAAAAAATCTCCAGTTCAATTTTTAGTCCTTTCAAACTCCTTTCTCTTAATTTCTTCATCTGATACTGAGAATGTTAATATATTTTATAAAGCTGTTGCAGGAATAATTGGAGATAACTGTCTGTGACCTAATTTGCAGTTTTATAGTAATGTACACTGCTCAAAACAATAAAGGGAACACTTAAACAACACATCCGAGATCTGAATGAACGAAATATGCCTATTAAATACTTTGTTCCTCACATAGTTGAATGTGCTGACAACAAAATCACACAACAATCATCAATGGAAATCACATTTATCAACCCATGGAGGTCTGGGTTTGGTGTCATACTCAAAATTGAAGTGGAAAAACACACTACAGGCTGATCCAACTTCGATGTAATGTCCATAAAGCAAGTCAGAATGAGGCTCAGTAGTGTGTGTGGCCTCCATGTGCCTGTATGACCTCCCTACAACGCCTGGGCATGCTCCTGATGAGGTGGCGGATAGTCTCCTGAGGGATCGTCTCCCAGACCTGGACTAAAGCATCCGCCAACTCCTGGACAGTCTGTGGTGCAACGTGGCGCTGGTGGATGGAGCGAGACATGATGTCCCAGATGTGCTCAATTGGATTCAGGTCTGGGGAACGGGCGGGCCAGTCCATAGCATCAATGCCTTCATCTTGCAGGAACTGCTGACATACTCCAGCCACATGAGGTCTAGCATTGTCCTGCATTAGGAGGAACCCAGGGCCAACCGCGCCAGCATATGGTCTCACAAGGGGTCTGAGGATCTCATCTCGGTACCTAATGGCAGTCAGGCTACCTCTGGCGAGCACATGGAGGGCTGTGCAGCCCCCCAAAGAAATGCCATCCCACACCATTACTGACCCACTGCCAAACCGGTCATGCTGGAGGATGTTGCAGGCAGCAGAATGTTCTCCCTGCCGTCTCCAGACTCTGTCACGTCTGTCACATGTGCTCAGTGTGAACCTGCTTTCAACTGTGAAGAGCACAGGGCGCCAGTGGCGAGGTTGCCAATCTTGGTGTTCTCTGGCAAATGCCAAACGTCCTGCACGGTGTCAGGCTGTCAGCACAACCCCCACCTGTGGATGTCGGGCCCTCATACCACCCTCATGGAGTCTGTTTCTGACCGTTTGAGCAGACACATGCACATTTGTGGCCTGCTGGAGGTCATTTTGCAGGGCTCTGGCAGTGTTCCCCCTGTTCCTCCTGGCATGAAGGCGGAGGTAGCGGTCCTGATGCTGGGTTGTTGCCCTCCTACGGCCTCCTCCACGTCTCCTGGTGTACTGGCCTGTCTCCTGGTAGCGCCTCCATGCTCTGGACACTACAGACACAGCAAACCTTCTTGCCACAGCTCGCATTGATGTGCCATCCTGGATGAGCTGCACTACCTGAGCCACTTGTTTGGGTTGCAGACTCCGCCTCATGCTGCCACTAGAGTGACAGCACCGCCAGCATTCAAAGGTCACCCAAACATCAGCCAGAAAGCATAGGGACTGCGAAGTGGTCTGTGGTCACCACCTGCAGAACCACTCCTTTATTGGGGGTGTCTTGTTACTTGCCTATGATTTCCACCTGTTGTCTACTCCATTTGTGCAACAGCATGTGAACTTGATTGTCAATCCGTGTGGCTTCCTAGGTGGACAGTTTGATTTCACAGAAGTGTGATTGACTTGCAGTGACATTTGTTTAAGTGTTCCTTTTATTGTTTTGAGCAGTGTATATTTCAAGAAAATAAAAGACTCTATATGTGGCTGAAAGGACATTTAGCAGTAACTCCTGGCCTAGCAACCCAATATTCACTTGGTTTAAAACCCTTGGCCGTTCAGTCCCTTCTTCCCACTGTCTTTCTACTTAATTCCTGCTCAATACTGTGCCCAGGCTCTATGTGGATTGTGCCCCAGTCCTACTGTTTGTCTGGTGCATTCTAACTATAGTGGGTGCTTTTTTTCCTCTCAGAAATTGATAGCTTTGTTTTATTGAGTTGAATGGTCATACCAGATCAACCACTCCATGTTTCTTGGAATGGAAGAAGGACCAGAAGAAGAGACACCAGACTTACCTAATTTTCCTTTACCTGGTCTGTTCTACTTCCGTTGCCATATATCTACCCTAAACCTACTCTAAACACAGCTAATTGTGGCTTTGTGCACCTTGGTCACACGTTGCCTGCTTCCCCAAATGTGTAATAAAAGCAAATGAAAAGCAGGCAGCAAAATTATAATTCTAAGTGTCCTTTGGAATCCAACTACTTAACCAGGAATAGGCATCAGCATTCATTTAAGTGACTATTAACTTACGCCAAATGGTCATTGAAGTGAACTAATTTAAATTGTCCTGAAAACAGCCTTTGCATTCTCCTTGGTGCTTCCTCTTCTCTTATTGGGGGAGGGGGTGAAATGACTCAACTACCACAGCTTGTAAGGAGTGGAACCCTCATCCTGATACGAAGATTGACCTCTGGCTGTCCTGTCATAGCAGAAATGGGGTGTGTGTCCTTCCCCACTAGCAATTGGATGTTGGTCTCCTGATTTGGGATAAGGAAGACACAGCAGTAGTACCAGAGATTGAGGCAGGCTGGCAAAGTCGCACAGCCTCTGTTCTTGGCATTCATAATAGTTGCACATGCCCCTGCATTTCTGGCTCATGGGGCATGCTGACATAGTGAATCAGGAATGCGTAGGATCAGTCCATGAGATCCTGGACTGTGACAACCAGCATGGCAAAGAAACAAAAACCGGAATGGGGGTAAAAGAGCAAGCTAGGCAAATAAGAATCTGAGTGACTTCTAAACCTGCAAGATACACAACTTGGTAGATGTCGAGTTTACCAAGGAGAGGATAGAAAAGCCTAGTTTTTTCAGGAAGATATTGCCTCAAATTTTCCTCATCTGACTTTGGGGCATTGTCCCTCCTGGGTGCTGCTTTCCCTACCTGCGTTGGATCTAGAATGGCACATGAAAATGAGCATGGTCAAACTCAGCAGTGTGTTGTGTGCTTGCAGGAACCTTAGTGAACTGTAGAAGCAATTGTTCTTGGAATTAAATGACAAAGAGGGGTTTGAGCCTTTGAGGTGGATATGATCTGGAGTGTTGGAATAGGGAGTTCTGCCAATTTTCTAGGCTATTATTCACATAGGGTGGAGCACTTGACTTCTTGATAAGGTGAGGGCAAATCTGTTAAGTGTATCCATACAAGGGGGGCTACTGATGCTGTATTAAAGAATTATTAGACTGTGGTCCAGATGACCATGCTTTATCCATATGAAGCTTTTGTATAAGACTTTTTCATTGGTTTCAATGGAGTAAGAAGCTCAAATTACACTGAAGGATGCATGTATTAGGCTTTTACCTCCATTTGAGTGAAGCTCTTCTGGTAAGAGTTGCTTGTGTTTTTGAACACACTATATAGACAAAGATAATTCTAACAAATTATATAGGTACACTCTTAATGCAGAAATTTGGTCATCTCTTATCTTTTTGCTGGGCTGTATTTGATTATGTGGAACAGGAAGTCCTCTGTCTTCATCTCATTTAATCTAACTGACCCTGCGTGTGATGAACATGGTAAAATCGCTGGCTATGCCTTATTCCATTTTGTTGCCCAGGAGCCATTTTGAAGCAGCTGTAAGAAGCTGTGCTGTTTTGAACAGTGTAAAACACCTTATCAGTTTTTGCAGCAGTGGCTGAGCTCTGAGGCCTGATAAACTGACCTTCATGTTGGCAAGAAGAAGCTCCAATTAAAACTAACAAGGTACAGCTGTGATTCTCTGGTTGGGAAGGTTTGAGCATGATTGCCTGGCATTGCATCAGCCTATGAGGTTGTCTTCCAGAAGCTTTGGCTGACCTGAGCCGCTTGTTAGCCATAAGTTACCTTCAAGATATAAAAGCCTGTTGCTATGGTGGGAATGGCTGTCACCATTGCTGCTCTGTGTCCATTCCATCAGTTAAGTAATACAGCAGGTAGAAGACCTACTCTTCACCTGTGTTCAGAAGTCAAAAGGACTAGGTGAGCTATGGGAATAAGTCTAGGAGCTTGGCTTCTTATCATTTTAGCATTGTATGTACATTGTATGTATTCTCTTAAATAACTAAATGCCTTCTGTGAATGTGTAACCATATTTCTGTTCTTTAAGTAAATTATTTTACATTTACAGGCTTGTGTGTGAGAAGGAACTGATCATCAGTTCAACCTGGATCACGCACAGCCCAATCCAGTACTGACATAGCCATTCCAACAGGGTGCATACTGCATTCTGCGGTGGGGGGGGGGGAGTCACAGAAGCCAGTGTTTGTTCTCTTACTTTGGGGCTGCATCAGTGCTGGAAAGTTGGTTAGGATTGGGCTGTTGGTCATACTACCAAACCTGAGACTTGAGTCTGTCAAATTTGGGGGACTCAAAGTTTATAGGGGCTGGGAAGTTAGCCCTGACATATCCAGCTTCCCCTTAGCTGAAGTGGTGGTACCTACCATTGGATATGTTTGTCCTGAGAACATGTGTATCTGTCTGTTGTAGAGGAGTGAGGTAGGGGTGCACAGGAGCATGTAAGCTTTGATACTGGGGAAGTATGGCAATCAGTTCATTCATGCTTCTTGTCTGTTACCATGAAGACTAAACATGTTTTCAAAACTTATTGTTAATCATGGAAGGAGTGAAATGATAGTGTTTCTGCACAAATTCTCCATTGTATTTATGGTTTATTTTTCTATTTCATTTTGATTTTTTTTTGTTATCCTTGTTTCTGTGCTGCACTCTGCATGCTTGCAATAGGCACATGCAAAGCTTGTTATGGGATCAGTGAGGAACAAAAAAAAAGAGATACAAATGCTATTTTATATAGTTAGACCAAACACTTAAAGTATTTGTAATTGCATCATACATTTAAAACATGGAGCCAGTAATCTCAAAGTAAATGGTCCTTCACATCATCATTGGGATCAGGAGCACAGGTTATAAGCAAAGTGACCAGGGAAGGCAAAACTCCCATCAGTGGGATGTGTTCTGGCTAACTGCAATCTTTCTGGTTGTCCTCACTTCAGCCTTATATCTAGATTTATTTGGCTTTTTCACATATGTTCTGACTATGACTAGGCACATAATTGACAGTAGAGGAATGGGTTGAGATTCAAAATTGGAACCTTGCTAGAGGGTCTTAGCAGGAATTCTGCTGTAAGAATGCTATTGAAAAGCAGTGTAACTCTGTGTCATGTTCTGAAGCTGCATTCTATAGCAACCTTGCTTCGACTTTTGGAAAAATGGCCATATTTAAACATAATATGTTCCATAGTTGTTTTGGTGATTGTTCTTCTAGTAGTTCGTATTTGGTAAAATGCTGATTGATCCACAAATGATAATGGGATTTATCCTGTCTTACTAAATCAAAACTAGAATGTAATATATATTTTTGGGTGTGCATTTTTTTTGTGTATAATTCAATGAATCAGATGGTATAATTGATTTTTTATGCAGGTGAGCCCCTATATCCATGGGAATCAGTTTTGGGGGGCACCTGTGAAATCAGAATACATGGATATGGGAGAATGCTATAAGAACAGCCCCTACTGCACCAACACTGTGTGACTATTACATTACCTTATTTTTTGTGTTGCTGTGCTAGAAGTGTGAGCGTTTCTTGCTTAAACATTCTTGCCTCACTGAAGAACTGATATGTGTAGGCAACGAGCCCTCCCTGCTCCAGAGAGACAGGAAGCAGTAACACAAAAGAACTTAATTTAGGACCCAATCCTATCCAACTTCCCAGCACCAGTGCTGCCACAACGCAGGCTCAAGGTAGGGGAACAAATGTTTCTGTACTTTGAGGAGGCCTCTGTGACTGCCTCCCCAACACAGGAAGCAGTGCATACCACATAGGCACAGCAGCACTGGCACAAGAAAGCTTGATAGAATTGGGCCCTTAGTCACTCTCTAGCATGCAGGCTAGTTGCAATAAAATTGCAAACATCTTAAATTTGGGTTGTATGAAATGTCTTATTGCCAGGGATCCTTTATGTCTAATAATAATAATAATAATAATAATAATAGGTATTTATATACCGCCTTTCTTGGTCTTTATTCAAGACTTTATTCAAGGCGGTTTTATTTATTCAAGGTAGGCTTTATTTAAATCCCTTATTAAATAGGGATTTTTACAATTTGAAAGAAGGTTCTTTCTTTCAAGAACCACTACATTCAGGTGTTTCATTCCGATCTGGCTTCACATTCTGGCCTCCATCCTCCCATGCTCAGAGCAGATGGAATAGCTCGGCTCAGCTTGTCAGCTGCTTCAAGGTCGCATGGTGCCGGTGGCCTCGAACTGGCGACCTTGTGGATGTTATCTTCAGGCAGACGGAGGCTCTACCCTCTAGACCAGACCTCCTGCCCAGAAGGACCTCCTGCTCCTGTCTATTTGAATTTTATTTATGTTCATAGGTAAAGGTGAGTTTTTTGGTGATACCGAAATAAACACATAACACCACTTTCTACACTTCTCATTTTTGTAAAAAAAAAAAAAAAAAAGTCCAATCTGCAAAAAAGTAAAATCATTCTCTAGCACCTAGGTGCATGTGGCTGCATCTGCTGGCACTATACCATCTATATCACCTGCCCAGTACACTTTTAAAACTCTCATAATTAGAACTTATAAAAATGTGCACTTGGAATAACAGAACAACCCTTTTTGCACTTCTAACTTAGGAAAACACCTAAATCCACAGAAAAAATAAGTTTTCACACACCTTTATTCATAGGATATCTTTGTAGTCTAATGAAGAGCTGTATGAGAAATTGTTGGCTAAGATAAGAAACCACTTATCATTCTTGAACCAGATTATTCTAGCTTTAAGTGATTGTGTGTGATCTTAATTTCAGAATGGCCAGAGTTTCCTTGTGTTGGATGAACAAAGGTTTGCGAAAGAGATCCTTCCGAAGTACTTCAAGCACAACAATATGGCAAGCTTTGTGAGACAGTTGAATATGTGTGAGTTGTGTAGCAATATGTAGTATTGTCTTAGAGCCTCTACCCTGAGTTGTGGAAAGTTTTCTGTGAAATTTAGTTCTGAGATTATGATCAATTTTATTTGCAATAACAATTTTGAGTTATTATTCAAATTTAATTATTCTGTCCAAGGACGCAAAATGTTTTTTGAAACTATTTTGTCACCAAGTGATAAATATTCTTCGTACTATTGTAATGCATGCAGCTGCAATCTTCATTTGGGATGGCATATGGGAAGCAAGAGGAGTTCATTCTGTATATTTGAATGCTCTTCTATCCATGTCTCCAAAAACAAAGAGCAGGGAAAGAGCAGTTCATTGCCACAGCTGCAGCCATGCATATAGGTATCTTTTTCTATGAATAGCAGTCATGTTTTGATAACTAAAAACAAAAATGTTTCATAATGTTTTAAAGAGGAAGTGCAAGGCAGTGACTGTTAAAACAAATACCATGTTATTGATAGCATCTCCTAGAAAAAAGGCTCCTATATAGTAGTACAGTCGAACCTCCAAAGTTGACCACCTCAAGTTGACCTAATTTTCACAGTATGGTCAGACACTACATATACACTATGGGAGACCAACCTCTCTATATTGTCCACCTCTGTAAGTTGTATCTTGACCACTTTGACCATCGCACCGAATATTAATTTACCCTCCGTAAGTTGCCTGCTGAACGCGATACTGTGGGCCTGTGTTTTGTCTGGTTTGTCCCATCCTGGAAAAGCAAGAAGCCACACAACAATCCCTCCCCTACACCTACACCTAGTGTGTGAAAGGGTTTTTATAGGTGAGCACGCTACGCATAGCCGACAGACCTGTGCCGGCTGCCGATTGTACCTGGACATGTATCAAGTTGTGAGGGACATGAGGTTGCTTGTGCATAGTGAAGCCACTGTCCTTGCACTTTGGTTCCCATCACCAGTGCATTACTTTACACTTATATTAAAACACAACTGCTATTTTGCTGTCTATTCTCCTGGTTTGGAGAGATCCTTCTGGAGCGTTTCACAAGCCCTTCTGGTCTTCACCACTCAGAAAAGTTTAGTGTCATCCACAAACTTGTCCACCTCCCTGCTTATCCCTGTTTCCAGGTCATTTATGAAGATGTTGAAAAGCACCAGTCCCAGGACAGATCCTTGAGGCACTCCACTTTCCATCTCTCTCCACTTTTTGTGTCAATTGCCCATTGACACCCAATCTCTGTTTCCTGGTCCCAATCCATGAGAGGACCTGTCCTCTTATTCCCTGACTGTGGAGTTTTCTCAACAGCTTTTAGTGAGGGACCATATCAAACACCTTCTGGCATTTAGTGAATCTGAGGAGACGCCGTAGACGCCAGGCAGCCTAAGTAAAAAAGTGTTGTTGTTTTTTTAGTTGTTGGGGCTATGTAACATGCTACATGTTATGGGCTGCCTGTCTGCTATGAAACCAAGTATTTTTTTTAATTTATTTTTTTTAAGCTTATGAATTTTCAGGGTTTTTTTTAAACACTGATTGTGGGCTGTTTATTCTGTCTCTTGATATAGATATAGATGATATAAATAGTAAGCATCACAAGAGGATCAATTCTCATTGATATTTGCAATAAAACTTTTTAAAAATCCAATATAAATAATAACTTGGCCTTGCATTTGTTGTCCTGGGAGCTAAACATGATAGTATTTAAATGCCTTTTTTCCCCGTATGTTGACCACCTCCATATGTTGACCAATTTTCTCCAGTCCCTTGGGTGGTCAACTTAAAGAGGTTCTACTGTAGATATCTATAGTAGTGCAATTAATTTAAAATGTAGTTTGCATTTTTCCCTCTAAAAAGAGATGTTTAAAGTGGCTAACAAAGAAATCAATTTAAAATAGAAGTCATAATAAGCCAACTGGAAAAAGAGGGAGCAAAACCAGTTTGCAGATCTGAGAAAGCAGCGTAAGAGTTATTTAGGGATTTCCAGAAAACAAGCAGGAAAGGAGGCAACCTCAGTGCAAGAGAGAATGAGATCCTCATCTGTACCCTACAAAAAGACCCTCTTCTGTGGTGCTGCCATGCAGACCTCTGGCAGCAGCACCCACTGGAGGGCTCCCTGACAGATTTTGATATCGGGCCATCTCATATGGGGGGTGACAGTCCTTCAGGTATCCAGGTCACAGCCCATATAGGATTTTTGTGTCTATCTCCTATTTAGGAAAAACATCCAAATCATATACTTAGCTGTAATTTTTCCTCAATGAAATATAATGGTTTCTAGATTGTTACTGAGAGAATCTGTATAGCTGCCTTACACTTTCACAGACTTATGTTGACAAGTGTGGCTCCTTATCTTTCTGATCTTAAAGAGCTACTGCTTCTTTACAGTTAGGACAAAAACGAATTCTTATTTCTGAAGCCTCCATATTGATGATAAATACATGTAAGCCGCATCTTGACTTCTCTCTTCTACCTTGACAGCAACTGACTCTTAACCTAGAAAAGGGGAATGAGCCATGTTTAATCTCATCATAGTTCTTCATGTGAAATGGTAGTAGAAACAGTATGTATGACTCTCCATACAGTCCACAGTCTTGAAGTAAAGACTTCAATTCTGTAAGACTATAAGAGAAACAAATTGATAACAGTGCAGTGCATGGAAAGTTCTACAACTGACAGATTGTACTGGCATGGAGCTTACAGGAAAAAACTGGTAAAGGATGGGTAAAAATTGTCTTACAAAAATAGGGAACCTAGAATTCTTCTGAAGAACTTTTTCATTTTAAATATAATTTAAATGTTTTAAATATAAGCAAGATTTTAATATTTTAAAGTAAAATATTTGTGCAATATTTTTCAGATGGTTTCCGTAAGGTGGTACATGTTGATTCTGGTATTGTTAAATTGGAAAGGGATGGCCCTGTTGAGTTCCAGCACCCATACTTCAAGCAAGGGCGGGAAGATTTATTGGAGCACATTAAAAGAAAGGTGAGTGAAAAATCTGTATAAGTTTTAAGTATACAAATGGTTTCAAAAATTCAGGTATATTTCTCACAAAAGAAAAAAAACTGAATTTATGTATTGTCATGCACACTTCTAGCTCATCAACCCAAACCAGGCCAGTAAAGATGGGTGTGTGTTCTCAGGGTAATTCATCCTATGGTAGGTGTCACCAGTCAGTCCTTCAGCTGAAGGGAAGGGGAAGACCTATGGGCTATGCCCCAGTGCTTGCACAGACCCCCACATTCCAGGGTCTCGATTCTCAAGGCTTTGATTTGCTTCAGTAGAATGTCTGAGTGGCTAGACAGGAGTTAGCTGGATCAATTCCTACAAAGATACTGGCCTGTAAATATATGATTTATTTAAAAAAATAGAAATTTGATTACAAGAAATACATTTGGTAACATAGGAAAATAAATATGGTACACATACAATGCTAAAATAGAGCTAACTTCCTATACCACTTAACAACAGGGATATGTTCTCCAATCCACTTATGTGATTAGGTCGTTAAGTGAACATCCTGCCCAATCTGGTGCCTTTGTTGTGTAAACACACACTTGCTGCCTGACACTTGCTAGCTGCACAGGCTACTGGAGATAGATTGCCTCTTCTTTGGGTTAAGAGCCTCTCTGGTGTGTAAACAGACACTGCTGCAGGCTGTGGGAGATGTGATTGCCTCATTAAGAACATCTTTATTGTGCTTTGACCTCCATCATATATTTAGTCCATCATAAAGAGAACATTTGTTAAGCGACTCACACCTATACTTCTAACACTCACTCAACTAACTCCTGAGCTTAGACAAAGGGTGGCTCTTGTACAAGTAGAGATTTGGACAGAGATGATGGAATGGTCGAGAGAGACTGAAATTATCCCAATAACAGACCTATGTACCTTAAAGGTAACTTCTGACCAACCAGAGGCTCAGATTGGGTTAAGCTTGTAGGAAAGTGACTTCATTGGCTAATAAGGTTCAATCTGATGCAATCCTGCTCCCCCTCCCAACTGGAAAATTGCAACTGTTGTTAATTAGCTGTTAATTAACTGTTGTTAATTAGCTAACTCTGTGATCAGTGTGAAGGTCATCTTACCTAAATTCTAAGGTTGGCCACTACTGGGAGGACTGATAAGGCTCTTCACACTGTCTCCAAACAGCACAACTTTTCCAGGGCAAGCTAAAACGGCTTCTGGCTTAACAAAATGGAATCCACCTTGACAATGATTTTACTCTTTTATTAGTCAAGCAGTCACTGTAATTCAGCAATTGTGTAAATATTTTTAAGAAAGTACATATTTTGATAATTTTTGCAGGTCTCTTCATCAAGGCCTGAAGAAAATAAAATTCGTCAGGAAGACCTATCTAAAATCATAAATAGTGCTCAGAAGGTTCAAATTAAACAAGAGACAATTGAATCCAGGCTTTCTGCTCTAAAGAGGTAAATGTGATGCAACAGGATGCGAACTTGTGCTGTGTAATGATTTCTAGGAGTATCTGAATAAGGAGGTTTTGTTCCTGTTTTCACACTTTTTAGAGATGACAGTTTCTACTTCAGTTCCAAAACTATGTGTCATGATTTAATGTTACTCTATAGCAGGAGTTCCCAGACCCTGCCCAGGGGCCACTTGTGACCCGCAAGGACTCCCAGTCCAGCCCACAGAGCCCACAATCTCCCAAGGCTTGCTGGAGCCGGTTCTGGCCTGACACAACTGCTCTCAGCCTGAGGGCAACTGTTTGACCTCTCCTGAGCTGTTGGATGAGGGCTCCCTCCACTCCTGTTTCACGTCTGTGATGCTGTAGCAGCAGTGAAGGAAAGGCCAGCCTTGCTTTGTGCAAGGCCTTTTACAGGTCTTGAGCTATCTTAAGACCTTCATTCTTATAAGTTTCATATCTGATATATTCATTTATGCAAATTTATTCAAATTTGAAATGTGAATTAATTCCTTTTTTCCTGGCCCACAGAGATATGACCCTTCTACCAAAAAGTTTGGGCACCCCTGCTCTATAGAAAACAGTTCCAGGTTTTTTGTTAACTTTTCCTACACTTTACTCTGATTGAATCTTTTAACAGTGAAAATGAATCTCTTTGGCGTGAAGTAGCAGAATTGAGAGCAAAACACCTGCAGCAACAGCAAGTCATTCGAAAGGTAAGTTTTCTGTAGTTCAAGAGTTCTGTACCACTTGGCTTCACCTGTGTGTACTACACAACTTCTTGCAAACTTGTGAACCTTAACTACACTTGGAAAAGTTTTGTGTGTATATATAGTTTGCTGTTTAGTCTTAGGCTTGTTTAAGTTCAGCTCACAAACATTTGATTTCTGTAAACATTCTTTAGTTGTAGACCCTTTGTTTTCTCTAAGATTTCAGTTTTTATAGATATGTTGAACATGCTGAATTGGCAGACAGAGAACCAGGATGGCAGTTAAACTTGTCAGTAGGCATATGAAGATCCCCACATAGTGACTTCCCCATCACCATCAAATCTAGGTGAATGGCATGATAATGAGCTGGGGGAAGCAAAACTTTAAGTGGGTGTATTCTGCCTTAAGGTCAGAGGCCCTTGCAGTGTTCCCATCACTACTGAACATGTTGCTCAGGTGTGAATGCCACACTTTTCTGTGAACCTGCTATCTTATCCACACCATATGGGGGCCTAACTTTGCTTATGGGTTAAGATGGATGTCATTTGTTTTTAGGTAAAACAGTAGGAAAAATACCAGTTTTTATCTTTAAAACAAATTAATAGAAAAGTCAATAAGACCTTGAACTGCTAATTCCTGGCAGTTTTTAATGGGAGCAGAGACTTACCACAGACACTCGCCCATAAATCAATCCCACATATAAGTGGAGGGCAGGTTTTGAGCCAACAATCATGGAATTTTCTATGACCTTTGGATAAGTTGGGGGTTAAACTTAGGGAGGTGTCTGACTATATAGTTTTGTCTGATTTTACCGGAGGCCAGATCCTGAAAAATAACCTACCACTAATTGTTACCTAAGAACTGTACAGTCTCTAATTTATTAAAACATAGTAAAAGATCATAAGATACGTTTTTATTCTTTTTAAATTCTGGTCTTCACCACCTTTTTGTAAGCACTATCAGAGTAAGTGCACTGTAAACAACCTACCAGTAAAACAGTGGTTCCCAACCTGGGATTCATGTACCCCCAGGGGCACTCAACAGGACCTTCAGGGGTACTTGAAAAGGAATGGCATAATGCAGGTCATGCTCCAGAATGGCTTGCAGGGCCAGCAAGGCAGAAAGGAAGGTAGCTAGTTGGCTGTGGAAGCCCCACCAATAGCTAGTTTTTGGTCATCAATTCATGTATGCACCAGTGATTGAAAACCAGCACAGTAGAAAAGCTGAAACATAATATGGAAAGTGATCAATCAGCCAGAATTTCTCAGCACACTTCTGGTACAAAGGCAGAGTCTTCTGTTCTTTAAACCAATTAAAAGGGAAAACACTGTGATGAATACATGAAGTCTGGTTCTTCATATGGAGGAGATGAGGGCTTGTATGATTAATTACAACATTTTGCTAATAGGAAGGGTACAATTTATGGAAATCGGCTGCCAAGGGATATGCAAGTGAAAAAGGTTGGGAACCACTGCAGGAGATCCATGAATCAAATCCACCTTTAAGGTGTCTGGTGTGTTAAGCCCAAAGCTCTACATAAAACATACAACTTATAACACATAATTGAGAGTGTGCAATTCAGTTCGCAGCAGAGAGATGTAGCTGCATATATTTGTAACCCTTTTTACTCAGAAGTAGACCCACTGCTTTCCATGGGTGTTATTCTTAAGTAATGGTGCATTGAATTGTAGCCTGGGACTTTGTTTCAAATGGAAAGGAGGATACCATCCTGGTGTTTCAAAAAACAGACCTCTACCAAATGCAAAGCCTTTGCAAAAGGGAATCAGACTGCAGCAGCATTTACAAAATTCTCTGGAGGAGAATAAAAGGTTAACTTTGGCTGGAATTTCCCAGGAAAGTTACTATAGAAACTAACATGTATTGCTTCTAATGGGCAAGAGGTGCCTGCCTGAGTGAGAGAACAAAGCTTTCGGAGTTGGAAAGCTCTGCCCTCTGATGGACCCAGAGATAAGGCGAAGTGATAATTTGAGCTTGATTACTTGACAAATTTTAGTACTAAATGTAGTTTCTTGAGACATATGTAGTGTCTGGCACAATATGGCCTTATGTAACAATAATAAAATATCTACATACTCTCTCCAGGTTCTTTGTTCTTTTTGACCATATTCTGTTCTCCATGCTTTCTAGCATCTGTGTGGAACCACTGAGATGTCATCCAGGTGTTCAGCATAGGGTGTGTTCATTATGCTGAACTTAAGCTTTGCCATCCCTAGCTAGAGAGGTTTCAGCTGATTCCTGGAGTCAATGAAGGGATGGATAAGGTCTTACCAAGCTAAAATTAAATCTGGGTGAAGCAGAGGTTCTCCTGGTTTGGAGACCCTCTGGGTTTTTGATGAGATGTCAAACTGTTATGGGTGGCATGGTACTCCCCCTGAAGGTTTAGTTTGTGTGGTGCTCAGCTTGAACAAGTGCACCTATCCGTATGTCAGTCAGACTCAGCCACAGTAAACTATGCCTTGGTTATCTCATCTCACATTTGGATTACTGTAATGCATTCTGTGTTGAAATGCCCTTGAAGACCCTGTGAAAATTTCTAATGCTGCAATATGCAACTGCGTGAGTACTGTTGGATGCTCATTAACACAATCTTGTGATTGCTGGTGCAGGTACCAGTACAGATTGAGTCTTACATTGTGAGAGTTCTGTTTCCAGAACTCAGGTGGATGGCAAAAATCACATTAAAGCAAATCCATTTAAAAAACAATGTCCCTTTGTTAGGCGATTTAAAAACAGCCTTGCTTACCTTTTTGATGTAAGACAGGCATTAGGCTGACAATCCCCCCCCCTCCAGTTGCTTAGGCTTCATTCTGAGCCAGTGACCCCTCCCTTCACCCAGAGTGCAGCTCTGGGAAAGAAAGCAAAGTGATTATCATTCTTTCATGTGCTCAGGAGGAAGGGATGGGTCTCTTGCCTTGGAATGAAACTGTTCTAAGTGCCTGGAGAGAGAATGATTAATGGATTGTCAGCTGGCTGCCCATACAAGGCTATTGTGAAACAAATTTTTTTCCTTTAATTGAGAGGGCCCTTCTCATCATGTTGAGATAAAACCAAGGGTGAAAAATCTGTGGATAATTAGGTTATGCCTGTATGTGTTCAGGTATGATTCAAGGTGCCAGTTACAATCTTTAAATCTCTGAAAGGCCTAGGACCATGTAACCTTAGGTTTATCTTGGGGAGTAACTTCTCTTACATGAATTTGCTCATCTTGTAAGATCCTTAAGGGGTAAGTTGTGGGTCCACCTCCTTCAGTAGTGCAATAACTTGCAGAAGTGGTGGTTCCCACCTTGTGGAGCTCCTTTCCTTGTGAGGTTTGGGAAGCCCCCTCATTGTCTGCTTTTCATTGTAGTCTAAAGGCCTGCCTTCCTGGCAGACTTTTGCTAAACTTTTGTGAGTCTTAGGGTTGATGTTGCTTCCTGGTGCTGTTTTGATTGTGTTTTATTGCATTGTGTTACTTTCTATTTGTTAAACCCAGATTATATACTTTTTAATAAGCAGGGAACTTGGCCTCAAAATGTTGTGGGGCGTTTTTTTCTTCTTTAAGAATGGCACTTGGTTTAATGTTGCTGTAAACCAGGGGTCTCCAAACCCCGGCTTGGGGGCAAATGCGGCCCACAGCCAGCCTCTGATCCCCTGAGAGCCTCTGGCCCAGTTGACCAAACACAACCAGAGTTGTACTTGTGGGGTGAGGGAATGGGGGTCCATTTAAGTGTGTGCTTTATTTCTTAGGTTATGTTGGTGCTTGGAGAAATCCTGGGCATTTGAACCCATTCATTTATTCATTCATTCATCTTAGTTCCATCTCTAATGTATTTATTTAAATTTTATTTAATTTTTTTTCTGACCCTTGAAACTGTACCAGATATTTGATGCGGCCCTTTGGCCAAAAAGTTCAGAGACCCCTGCTGTAAACAAAGCTAGATTAAATGGTATAGATCAAGTAGCAGATTCACAGAAGATGCATAAATGCTTGATACTTAGTGACTGCTTCTAGTCATCTTGGTTGTTTGAGATTTACCTTGAGCTTGAACTATAGGGTAGTATACACTTGTGAACTCATAAAACTAGGTTCAGTATAGCATTTCTACTTTTAGAACTATTTAATTTTTGGTTTACTGCAGAGTCATCTTTGTTTCATTTTCCTTTGTTTTTGTAAACTTAAATGCTCCTTTGTGCTCAGACTTTGACAACACCCTCTTATTTTTCCTCTGCAGATTGTACAATTCATTGTTACTCTCGTTCAGAATAACCAACTTGTGAGTCTGAAGCGTAAACGGCAAGTATTAACTTTGGAATTTGAATGCTTATCTCTTTCATGAAATACCAACTTTTTAGTACCTTATTTCAGATCTTAATTTTCTTCTCTAAACGTTTGTTCTGATTTAGCCCATTGCTTCTGAATACCAATGGAGCGCCAAAATCCAATGTTTTTCAGCAGATAGTCAAAGAACCAGCAGAAAACAAACACGTGAGTTAATTTTGAAGTATGTTTATGCAAGGTGAGAGGTTGACAGGTCATCATAGATCTGTAAAGAGAATAAAATAGCTGACAATAAAATTAAAAAAACTTTAGTTGAACTGTTTTTCCAGTGGTTCCAGGGTACCTCAGTCTCTACATGTGAAAAGTTCCTTCTCTTGGTAACAAGCAGGGTCCAAGGGGAGCAGTTTCCCCATTTTGGTGCAAGATCAGCATGGAGAAGCAACTGATGCCATTGTCTCCTGGCTGCTGGAAATCTCCTCCAGTGTCCCAGCTCTGCTTTTTTGTTAGAACCAGCATGGGCTAGCCTTCCATCATTGCAGAGGTGGTGAGTTCTTCCCCTGTACCTTTTCTTCTCTCAAAACTGGGGTCTCTAAACATTGTCTTAAGTTTCTCCCTTCTGCTTGTGTCTAGGGAGGGCAAAAGGGAGGAAGGAAAGGTGCCTTGCTGGGATTTTTTTTGGCACCTGAGTCCATTGACCAGGAAGTGCAATACAAGGCTTACACTCAGGGTTCCCCTTTCCAGCACATAGCTGCTCAGGTTTGGTCCAAGAGCTTCTGCCCAAAGTACTCAGTCCTGGAGCTTTCACAACAACTGGACAAGGAGGGTGCAGAGCAGGTACAAAGCTAAAGTTTCTAAGGCACCCTTTCCTCAAGGTTCTGGGATTCTGCAATCCCCTTTCCTGAGCAGTTTTAAAAAACCATCATAGAAAGGAAATGGATATTCCCAACAAGGGGCAGGTCAACCCCTAAATTGGTCGCTCTACCTCGTGGCTAAATTACAACACCGCTGATGGATGTCCCAGTTTCAGCCTTGGGTTCATCTGCCCTACAAATGGGAAGTGAAGGGTTCTTGAATTATGTATGCAACAAACACATTAAACTAGCCCTGATTTGATGCTTGTGTTGCTGCCGTTAGGGCCTTTTGGCTAATTCCCTTTTCTCTGGGACTATCTTTCTGTGGGCACAGAACTTATCCTCCATTGAGGCAGACATGTGCAAGCACTTCCAAGGATGAGCTTAAAGATTGCCCTGTCCATTGCTGTCATGGCAGATTCTTCAAGGAATACTATTCATTTCTCCACCAGGGCTTCAAAAATGATGGCAAGACCAAATACCTTTCGGAGGCTTTGGGATGTGGACCCTGGTTCTCCAGTGGGATCTCCATGTCCGTCTTAGTCCTAACAACTGGGTAGCTCCTCCCTCTCAGGTAGGCAGGCCAGAGTCTTTTGTTCTTCCTGAGGGGAGGGGCTGCCTAGACTCCCCAGACTGGCCTAGCCTTCAGGCGAAGCAGGACAGAGTTGGTTCAGCTCTGCTGAACCCCCCACTGGAGAACGCAGGGAGGGTAATTTTTTCTTTTTCCTTTTTTCCCCCTCTTCTCTCCAGCCTCTCAGCAGGTAGTCTGCCTGCTGTACCTTCCTTTTTTTTCCACCAGCAGGCTACTGCCTTCCTGGAGGTTCCCTCGGGGCTGCCTGCTTTAGAGTAAGGCAGCCCATCTATTTTTTAATTTGGCACCCTTCCACGCTTAAACTTGCGCATGCCCAGTAACCCGGGCTCAAGGGCTGCCCTCACCTGACCCCAGGGCAGCCCTCCTTCAAGTGGCAACAGCCGCTCACCACGGGAATGCTCAGGGCTGCCCTCACCCGACCCCAGGGCAGTCCCTTTAAGTGGCAGCAGCTGGTCACTGCAGGAGCGCTCAGGGCTGCCCTCGCCCGACCCCAGGGCAGCCCCTTTAAGCAGCAGCAGCTGTGCAGCCAGTGGAGTGCTCCAGCCGCTAGCCCCCTACACCTGGCAGGGGTGAAGCAGGCTCTCCTGCAAGTGCTCCAGCCGCAGGCAGCCTCCGGAGCTGCTTTCCCCCGGCTGCTGCAGGGGCGCAGAGCTTACTCCTTTCTGCATCCTCCTCCAGGAGCGCCCCATGGCCGGCAGGCGCCATCTTGGATTAGCGCCCGAAGAGCGCAAAGATCACCCCCCGCGGGGCGACAGGCAGGTTTGTGGCGACAGTGGGGCTGCCCAGCAGCTCAAGCCGTCTCCACCAGCTGCAGAGGAGAGCAGAAGGCAGCGGAGGACAGGACCTTGTGCACAGGTGCCACTTTGGCCATGCACCAGCCCGAGACCAGACCAGACCTCAGAGGAGCAGTGAGCCCCCCCAAACTGGTGGAAGTCCCACCCTCACCCATGGCCTCCCCCAACGAGCTCCCGAGGCCCCCATCCCCTGCGTGGTGCTCAGTGCTCTGGACTGTGGGGAGCTCTCCAGGGCCATCCAGGACATGGTCCAGGGCAGCGTCTCTGCTGCCATGGAGGCGCACCAGCAGCCAAGAGCATCCATCCACGGGGCCCCCAACTTCCACCCTGGAGGATGAGGAAGACCCCCACCCCCCACCCCTAAGAGGCACTGGACAACAGCCTTGCGCAGTGTCACCCCAGAGCAACCCACCTCCAGGAGCAGGGCAAGGGGAGCTCCCATGCCTCATCTGCAGAGGAGGGTGAGCTATCGGAGGATGAGGCTGAGACCCACAACCCCACCTCTTCTATGCTGAGCAGTTCAGCAAGCTGATATCGGGGATGGTTCATGTACTAGGCAGTCTGAGCGTCCTGAGGACACGGGTCCCAAGACCAAGTGGGGATCTCCAACAGTCTTCCCCAGTTCCAGTTCCTTCGGTCTGGTTTGAAAAAGGGGTTGAGCGCCAGCATGCTAAAGTACCAGGTGTTGACTATAACCTCTCCTGGGGCATCACAGGGGTGAGAGAGATCTCATCTGATCGGCATGTTCATAGGTTCCTCCATGGAGTGGCACTATCCCCCCCCCTTTCACAATGTGCCTTTTTGGGACTCTAACCTACTGTTGAAGGCTCTCATGCATGTTCCCTTCAAACCCTTGGACACCTGACCTTTAAGAGAGCTGACTGAATATGGTAGACCAGTGGATGTCATGTCTGTCAGGACAGTCTCTGAGATCAATCCCCTGTCCATAAACAATGAGGTATGCATCTGCCATAATGCTCTGGTAGTGCTGAGAACTGATCACTCCTTAGGTTCACTGTTTTCATAGATCAGAAGATACCATTTTGCCATCCTCTTTGTCCAAAATCCGTTTGTTCCAGGGAAAGGGATTGGCACACCCTGGAGCTTCACAGGGCCCTTAGTTTTTACCTGTCCCAGACTCAAGTGTTTAGGAAGGCTGAAGAAATGTCTTATTTAATTTAAATAGTTCAGCTTCTGTGTTTTCTCCTTTTCTTGCCTTTTGGTGGATTAGAAATGAATGGTGTTGGCGTATAAGGGCCAGAGGAAGGTTGCTCAACTGGGGATTGTGGTAGCACTGGCAGCATGAGCAGCTTATTGCAGCTGCCCTACCATGAGGTAGTTGGAAAGGTGGCATCCTGGACTTCAATGTACACCTTTACCAAGCGTTATGAAATTGACACACCTTGGCTGCTGTTGCCTTTGGAGAGTGCTGCAGAAGATGGTGCAGGGGGCTGCGGGGTGATCTCCACACCTGAGAATGCACTACTCAGCTATATCCCGCCTGTAAAGACTGTATACAACTCTGGAGAATGGAGAAATCTGGTCTATCTTGCAAATTTCTTTCTCATTGGTTCCAGAGTGACTTGGAATGTCCACCCCAGTTGAATCAAAATGTGCACACTTGTGAATTGGTTGGTTTGGGAGAGCCCACTGCATTGGTTGTAGGTATAGGAAGTAAGAGTCCTGTAGGCCTTCTTTAATTGATAGTTGGATAGACGTACATAGGTTTTTTCAGTGGATTGTACTTTTCACTAATAAAGGTTAGAAAGGAGTTGTGCGTTGATTCTATAATTTTCTGGTTTACAACCTGTTCTGGTGGGTGCTCAGAGAGGCTCCATATGCTTAGTCCTATCTGGGGAAGCAAGGGGGAATCCTTTCTCTAGTTCTTCACATCATGTGGCCCTGCTTGCCAGGGTGGGGAACTTAAGTTGCAAAAAATGTGTGATTTTGGGTGACTCACACGCTAGGAAGACTGAAAGACTCAAGTCGGGGCCCCCTGACTCTGCACTCATCCCCATGTGTGCTGAATCAAGTCTGCCTGTGTCTGGGTGTACTTTCTTACTGTTTTCACAGAGTGAAAAATCTTGTGGGACCAGCATTCCAAGGGGCGAGCAGTAGGGAAGTTCCAGCCAGGAGGCAGGAAAGTGTTAATGTGAGGGGGGGGGCAGGACTGCAGTCTCTTTTCCTGTCTGATAGGAAGGAATGGATGATTGTTGGACAAAGAATGGACAGTCTTGTATTTCCATTGGCTGAAGGGAAGGCAAGAGGAGGCGCCCAAGGGGGCTCCTGCCTTATGATTGGCTGGGAAGGGAGGCAGAGAAGGCCATTCATAGCGATCACACTTTTCACCATTGCTGATGGGGAGTGGGGTCCCTCATTGAATGACCAGCTGCAGTGGGACTACTTATGAGTAGGGCTGCAAAGAATCTGGTAGTCCTGGTAAGCCTCCCAGCTGCACATGACCCTCCTCCCTCTTGCTGCTTCTGGCCTGGCTCTCTTGCACACCCTCCTGACATCAGGTGAGGATTTAGAGATAACTTGGACACATACATAGAGCATGGCAGCAGCCCCGTTTTTTCCGCAGTGGGCTTTTTAAAGTGGGGGGCAACTCGACTCAAGTCCATTAAAGTCACTAAAGGGTGACTTGGAAAGTGCCCCCATTAGGACTCTTTTTCGAGTTGAGTCACAGGGGGAGGTGAGCCGGCGACTTGACTCGAGTCAAGCCATGCTGGATTTTCCCATCCCTGCTGCTTCTCATATGCAAAAACTGAACCACCATGGAACCACTAAGCAGGGGGATTCACAGTTAAGACCCAATTTCCTTATACTCATGGTAAAGAACAAAATAAGAATATGGTGAAATAATTTTCAACTTCTGTTGTGGGAGGGGAAGATAATAAGCAAGGTTTTAAGTGGAAGCCTCTAATGCAACAAGCCAGTTTTATTTTACTTTTGAAAGTATCTATTCTGTAAGCTGTCAACCTCTTGGCAATCCCTTAGGCTGGTCTACTTATGCATGTGCACCATTTGATTTCTCCCCACCATTTGATGACTAGTGAAACATAGAGTTCTTGTCCCATAATTTTGATTAGCCATTGTTAAGAACACAAACAATGCTGAGAGTTTGCAAAGATATTGGCAAACTATGATTAAAGGCTGCTGGTCTGCTTTTGTTTTGGGTTAGTTCCCATTTCTGTTGTGTATGTGCTTTAGAGGTAGAATCGTGACTATTCAGACATTTTGTCAACCCATTGCTAGCAGAAACCATGGTTTGTATGCCTACCTAAAACCTGTTACAACTGAAGACACTAGTAAAACTTGGTACCTTCTAATCCAAATCTAGATTTATTATGAGATGATCGTAGCTAATGTTTGTGTTTTCTGTTATGAAACTACTTGTTCTTGAAATTGGACAGGTACCACTCAACAGGGCTGATGGTTTAAAGCAGAGAGAACAGCTGTCAGATGATATTATTATTTATGACATCACTGATGATATTGGTGATGAAGAAAAGGGTCCAGTTACTCCAGAAACCAGTGATGACTCGGCTGCAGACTCAAAGTAAGAAACTTAAGTGTTGCATGCTTGGGCACACTTTACTTTGTAGAAAAGTTCCTCCATTAAACTGTGCCACAGTGGTCTTTACACTTCCATAGATTCTGTTGTTAGAAACAGTTTGGCTCCTCCTTTTTCACAAGTCATCATAGAATGTACATTTATCAATCCTGCAAGTGAGTGAGAACAGTAAAAGCTAGTTTCTTGTCTAGCCAAGAGTGAAGAAAATTGTAGAACTGTACTCCCTGGGTAACATCTAGAGTTGCATGCTCCAGAGGAAGAGAGACTGTGGATCCTGCCCATAAACTGATGAGAGCTGACTGAAGGCCCAGTCCTATCTAAGTTTCCAGTACTGATGCAGCTGTGCCAATGGGGTGTGCACTGCATCCTGTTGTGAGTGGTGTGGACAGTCACAGATGTTTCAAGGTAAGAGTACATTTGTTCCCTTACCTTGGGGCTGCATTGGCACTGGATGGTTAGATTTTTAATTCTTGGAGTACATAGTAACTATTGCTGTGAATTTAGTAGAATTGTACACTATATGAACATATCATGAGCATGTATTAAAAAGACTAAATGATAGCTAGCATGTTGGCTAAGAGGATTGTTGAACACATTACTGATAACTTATGTAAAACACTTGTTTGACCACTGGTTGCAAATGCAAATCTCTAGTCCACCTTCCTCAAATGCAAATCTCTAGACCTCATCCCTTCCTCAACTCCAGATAGATTTATTAATGTGGTGTTCAGCTCACAATCACTTGGAAGGAGATAGTGTACATGTAGTATGTGAACAGTGAATGTTTTTGTAGTTTATAAAACAGGGAATAGTTTCATAGATTTTAAATTACCAAGGAAAGATAGTGCATACTTAATTTAGCCTGTTATTTGTATTGCAGCTATAGCCATTATCCTGACATTGTAATAGTAGAAGATGACAATGATGATGACTACACTCCTATAATTCAAGAACATGCAAATACTGATCAAGTCATCATTCCACCCAGTGACTCTGTAAGCCCCTCCACTGATGGTAAAAGTCCGCTCATGTCCAGTGCTGTTCAGTTAAACAACCAGTCAACCTTAACTGCAGAAGACCCAGTCTCAATGATGGACTCTATACTCAGCGAAAATGGAGTGATTTCACAAAATATTAATCTTCTTGGAAAGTGAGTAGTGTTCTTAAAATTATCAGTTTTGAAATCCATATTTTTCCATGTTTTAAAAATAGAAATAATGGATGGAATTTAAGCCATTTCTGCCCAACGTTGCATATACACAACGGGGATCAAATACACCTTTGGGCTGGGCAGAAATGGGTTACGAAATGTTTCTTCTTCGGTTAGAAATGCAGTAGCAGTTGTGCAGGTGCTTCCAAACTAGATGCATTCTTAGCTTTACTGGCTTTAATGACAAATTTCAAATCTAAAGCTTTGAGTTGTTAAAGTCATGTTCAACATGTGACCCATTCTTATTGCAGGGACCAAGAAATATGCTACACCTGTTGCATTTCAATCCTAGTTATTTCCTGAGTTCTATATGGTATGTCTACACTCTGCAGTATATCTCTAACCCCCATGGAAAAAGCTACTAGACATGACTGCTAACTAGTCCTGGACAAGAAAAATATTTCTGATTTCTTGGTGCTAGCATCAGATGGAAAAGTGCTTGGGGCTGTCTTTGAATTTATTTGCAACATCTAAGAACTCTAAGAGTATGCAGAGTCGTACACCTTGATTCATTCATGTAACAGTACTGTTCAGAGAAATTAGAATTTCATGGAGTTTCTGGCTCTTTTTAGGGTTGAGCTTCTGGATTACCTTGAGAGTATTGATTGCAGTTTAGAGGACTTTCAGGCCATGCTCTCAGGACGGCAGTTCAGCATAGACCCGGATCTTCTGGTGGATGTAAATATTTCACAACATTTTTTTCTGGCTTCTACTTAGCAGTGCCTTTGTGGAAGAAAAAGTATTTTTGCATTTAAGGAGATCTGTATTGATAAATACCAAGTGTGAACCTTGACATTTCAAAGATTGTGAATTCTAGCAATGTGGTTGGTACTTGATCAGAGTATGTCCCAGAGCAGTAGTTCTCTCACATTTAGCACCTGGACCCACTTCTTAGAATGAGAATCTGCCAGGATGTGCTGATGTCATGACTGGAAGTGACATCATCAAGCAGGAAAATTTTTAACAACCTTAGGCTGCAATCCTAACCATATTTATGCAGGAGTAAATTCCATTTACTATCATTGTTAAAAGAATATACATAGTAACTTGTTAAAAGAACAGATCTGTAACCCCAAATGCAGTCTGTTTCCCCAGATGCAGTCACATACCATGGTAGCATCAAATTTTTACCAAGTACTCAAGCTCCAATTATCACTTCATCTTATCTCCAGGTCAATCAGAGGGCAGAGCCTTTCTGTAAAGTTTCCTTTCTCAGCTGAGCTATTGCTCAGCTCAGGCAGGCACCTCCTTTGTTGCTATAGTTACTTTCCAGGGACATTCCAGCCAAAGTTAACCTTTTATTCTCCTTCCTTCTGCTGCAGCCTGGTTCTGCTTTGCAAATGCTTGCAAAGCAGGTCTGTTTTTTGAAACACCATGATGGGACCCTCCTTCCCAGGCTACAATTCAGTGCACCATTATTTAAGAATAACACCCATGGAAAGCAGTGGGTCTACTTCTGAGTAAAAAGGATTGCAAATATCTCATCTCTCTGCTGTGAATTGAATTGCACACTCTCAGTTATGTGTTATGGGTTGTATGTTGTATGTAGAGCTTCTGGCTTAACACACCAGACACCTTAAAGGTAACTTTGATTCATGGTTCTCCTCATGTCCACCTTAAAGGTGGATTTGATTCATGGATCTCCCGCAGTGGTTCCCAACCTTTTTCACTTGCATATCCCTTGGCAGCCCATTTCCATAAATTGTACCCTTCCTAATTAGCAAAATGTTGTAATTAATCATACAAGCTCTCATCTCCTCCATATGAAGACCCAGACTTCATGTATTCATCACAGTGTTTTCCCTTTTAATTGGTTTAAAGAACAGAAGACTCTGCCTTTGTACCAGAAGTGTGCTGAGAAATTCTGGCTGATTGATCACTTTCCATATTATGTTTCAGCTTTTCTACTGTGCTGGTTTTCAATCACTGGTGCATACATGAATTGATGACCAAAAACTAGCTATTGGTGGGGCTTTCACAGCCAACTAGCTACCTCCCTTTCTGCCTTGCTGGCCCTGCAAGCCATTCTGGAGCATGAGCTGCATTATGCCATTCCTTTTCAAGTACCCCTGAAGGTCCTGTTGAGTGCCCCTGGGGGTACATGAATCCCAGGTTGGGAACCACTGTTTTACTGGTAGGTTGTTTACAGTGCACTTACTCTGATAGTGCTTACAAAAAGGTGGTGAAGACCAGAATTTAAAAAGAATAAAAACGTATCTTATGATCTTTTACTATGTTTTAATAAATTAGAGACTGTACAGTTCTTAGGTAACAATTAGTGGTAGGTTATTTTTCAGGATCTGGCCTCCGGTAAAATCAGACAAAACTATATAGTCAGACACCTCCCTAAGTTTAACCCCCAACTTATCCAAAGGTCATAGAAAATTCCATGATTGTTGGCTCAAAACCTGCCCTCCACTTATCTGTGGGATCGACTTATAGGCAGGTGCTTGCGGTAATGATAAAATATTGAAATGAATGGGGCCCACCTGAAATTGGCTCATGACCCATGTAGTGGGTCCTAACCCTTGTTTTGAGAAGCACTGTAGACATTTCAGTTGTGAAAGATCAATGTCACAGTTTAAAATCAACAAGTTTACACATGGAAAATAAAAGTTTAAAACTTGACATATATTTTGTCTTGTTCAGCTTTTTTCAAGTTCTGTGCAGATGAATCCTACAGGTCATATCAATAGTGCAAAAGTAAGTTTGAATAAGAACAGTGATGGGTAACAATGGTGTCATTTACCAGCAGACTTTTGGGGCCAGTTAAGTTGTTGCTTTCTTTGTAGGTTTTAAACTGGGTTTTTGTTAAGAACGTTGCTATTTGTATTGGTTTGCTTTTCAGTACTGTAATTTTATTACATATGCATCTTTTTCATTAGTTGGTATCTTAAGATACATATGAAAAGTAAGATGGCATGTGGTTGCACATGCTGAAGAAATCATGCAACAACAAGCAACATATTGCATATACAAGTCAGGATTTTACTGAGATTTCTGTGGCCAAGAGTTTTGTGCTATCACTTAGTGTACACAAACCCCTTAAGCAAACAGCAGATAGCTTGATACAACCAGTGTTCTGAAATTGGATAAGTAGCCCATTCTGTTTATATTACAGTATAACATATCCATGGTTCTAGACTATTCAAAATGGATATTCCTGTGGGGGCGATGGTGGGAACAGATCTAGCTGTTCAGTCAGTTGAAATGGGGATTTTGCAGTGCTTTAAATATTTCTGTTCCTAAACTGTAATACTATACTGTAATCTGAATAAGTATTTAGTGGGAACAAGAAAATAAAGATAAGACACAAACATTAGAAATGTAGGTAGTTGTCTTAACTACTAGATATTTCTGAGTGTATGCTTGTTGCAGTTCTTGGTTCAGTATGCTACATTTATCATTTTTCTAGACATATGATGCATCTTGTAAGTTGATCTTTTAACACTTTCCAAATTATTTCTGATTGTACAATTACCATATTATACTTTACAAAATCTTTCCATAGATGGAGGCAAAGGGAATTGAAACTACAAAGGATAACAGCACTCAGCGAGCTACACAAGATGTACCTAATTCTAACCCCAAATCAGGTTGGTATACAACTTCTCGATGTAGAAGAATGCTAGATTTAGCCCTCTTGTGAAAACTCCATCAGGTTATTTTTACTTAAGCAGAATAAAATGAACAAATATTCTTGCATTTCATACAAGCCTGGACATTGAATTGTAATGGGTTCTGATGAGTATTGTACAATTGTTCCTAATGTGTGTGTTTCAGCCTCTTTTTTATAGGAACAAATGACTATAGTTTAACTGAATTGTTATAATTCTGGCAGTTGTAATTACTAATTGGTGGTTTTATTTTTTGCCTTGTAGATAAACAGCTCATTCAGTATACTGCCTTTCCGCTCCTTGCATTCCTTGATGGAAATCCAGGAAATGCAGTTGAAACTACAAATTCTGCATCTGTAGAGAAGCCACCAGAAGTAGATGAACTCCTGGAAAGTAGTCTGGATCCTCAGCCAACACAAAGCAAACTTGTTCGGCTAGAACCATTGACAGAGGCAGAAGCCAGTGAAGCTACACTGTTTTATTTGTGTGAACTTGCTCCTGTGCCAATGGACACTGATATGCCACTGTTGAACAATGGGTTAGATAATTAAAACTATTTATTTAGGATCTCTTTTGTAAATGGCATTTTGTGAATGTGGAACCTACAACAATTAATTCTATCACTCTTCCACAAATTTGGTCAAAGAGCAGTTTAAGCTTGATACAAACCATCAACAGTTGTTCACACTATTTCATTACACTTCTAGTGCTGTTGAATATATGTATTCAGAATATACCAGGTAATCAATGCTCTATATTAAACTCATAAGATTTTTCTTGTTCACTTTGGTCCTAATGTATGGCTGACTTGAGTAACTCGTGTACTGGAAGGAGATCATAGCACTCCAAGTTTTATTCTTCTGTACTTTGTTTTCTATTTTTACAACTTTGTTTAAATAAAACTGTTAGGGACCAGACCTTAATGTGGTGCTTTGTTGATCTGGCATACAGCAGTGCTATTCAAACTGGGGTGTTGCAATGCCCCAGCCTGAGGCAGCAGCATGATCCCCAGGTCAATCATGCCTTGCCTCTGCTAAACTGCCCTGGAGGTGCATGGCTCCCCACACTCAGGGAAGGCTGCAAGGCAATCCTGGGGACTGTGTCCCTGCCTCCTCCCCTTAAGGCTGCCTCCCCCTGCCCCAAAGACTTACTGTGGGTTTCAAACTCCCTGAGCATTTGAAAACTGCAGGTACACAGTACCCAGTATTGCACCCTTTACCTTTTTCTACATGAATGCATTTGATAAAAAATGAAGCACAGACCTTCTCACTTAAGTGCAATGTCCTGTAATTGGGAGTTCAGAAAAAGCTTTTCTGAGAAATCTCTAAAACGGGTGCTCACACTTTTTTGGCTCGAGAGCGACTTTGAAACCCAGCAAGGCCCGGAGATCTACCAGAGTTTTTTTTTACAATGTTCGCGCCATCATAACATAACATTTATGTGTACAATGTATGTTGGTGTACCTTGAGCCCCACTGAGTATAACAGGACTTACTCCTGAGTAGACATGCCTAGGATTAGGCTGTGAGGCTGCAATCCTAGCCACACTTACCTGGGAGTAAGCCCCATTGAGTACAATGGGCCTTACTCCTGATGTTTCCTCCCAGAGGCACCTGAGGGGGGGGTCGGCACTCTGTGATCTACTCATTTTGCCTTGCGATCCACCTATTGAACACCCCTGCTCTAAAAGGAAGTATGATACTCTTGAGCCTGTTTCCTTTGTAGCTGTCCAAGGTGAAGGTGGAATTTAGTGTTTGTAAAACTGCATAAGCCTTTCTAGAGTGAAATGCCTTAAAAGATATGAAGGAAGAATTGATACCCTGCCTCCCTACTTGACAAATGTGAATTTAAGGAATGTGTTTAAGGCAATCCAATGCTGAATTCAGTATGTGGTATAGAAAAACTACTAAATTAAGTATGCTTACCATTCACTTTTTAAATGGCAGGCTTATCCAATATCACTAAAAAAAACTTGTGGCTATATCCAAGTTAGGTGGCTTTCAGTTCTGAAAGGTTTCAGGGCTGTGTAGACTTGCCTAATCTGCCCCTACCTAATAATTCAGGCTAGAGAAATTATGCCAATAAATAACTTGAAGGACAGGAAAGGAGTACATATAACCAAGAAATCAGGAATTAAAGCATAGCAGCAGAGTGCTGTACCATGAATAGCTGCTGCAAGAAGTATCAATGTAGTCGACCCCTTGCTTTGCAATGGTAATCTGTTCCAGAGATACCATTGTATGGTGAAATTAATGTGAATCTAAGAACTTTCCTTCTCTAAGAGATGCTTACTGTACTCTGGGGCATTGTATAAGTTTACACAATGTTGTAATTAAAATAAAGGACAAGGCTGTATTCTTTCAATATGCACAATTAATATGCAATGTTGCTATTGGCTAAGATACTACCAAATGCTTGCATTTACATGAATTGAGGACCCACTGTATCTTTAATAGCAGCAACTGTTATCTTTTGCTTCTCTTTTCATCAGACTAAGAAAATGAGCAGGCTCTTAAGTTCTTAAATGAATTTGAATATAGATTATTATAATTGACCTGTTGTACAGTCAGAGCTACATAACCTAGTTTCCATAAGAGCTGTTCTTCTCCCTTGCACTGCCTTGCCATAGTTCAGGAGAGCTGTATGGGACTACATTTTACACTCACATAACACCAGAACCAGGGAACATCCACTAAAATTGAGTGTTGGGAGGGTTAGGACAGACAAAAGAAAATATTTCTTTACTCAGCATGGGGTCAGTCTGCAGAACTCCTTGCCACAGGCTGTGGTGACAGCATCTGGCCTGGATGCCTTTAAAAGGGGATTGGACAAGTTTCTGGAGGAAAAATTCATTATGGGTTACAAGCCATGATGTGTATGTGCAACCTCCTGATTTTAGAAATGGGCTATGCCAGATGCAAGGGAGGGCACCAGGATGCAGGTCTCTTGTTATCTGGTGGGCTGCTGTGAGATACAGAAAGCAGGACTAGATGGGCCTAAGGCCTGATCCAGTGGGGCTGTTCTTATTTTCCCCATCCCATTAAAAAAGCGAGTTTCCACCTTTCAAGAGCAGTGCATACTGCTTAGAGAAAACCCAAGTGAGAACTACAGGTCTAACTGTATACTGAGGGGGTTACTATTCTATTAAGATTATATGCCTTAAGATTAGCACTGTTCTGAATACAGCTGTCAAACTTCACATAACAAAACAATTTGTTTTACTGGCCTAGATGCACTTTTACACCAAACTTACAGAAAACATGCTACGGAAGTATAAATAGGTATTGTGTGTACCACCTGAACTCAAATAGGTATATTATGAATCACTGAAAATATACCTTTTCACTAGAAAAGCACTAGAATCCAAAATGGGGTTTAATGGTTGTGCTATACAGGTAGAGCCTCTTATTCGTGAAATTTCTATTAATGAAATTAATAGACCTATGTGGGACCTAGTTTAATGAAATTAATAGACCTGTCCTAGGACCTGTGTGGAGACAAACATTGCCCCACCAGAGGCAACTGGAGCTGGGTGAAAACCAGAAGTGCATCTCAGGCCATGGAGGCCATATGTAGCCTCCATGGGCCTCAGAACAGCTCCAGTCATGCTTGGAGCTGGGTGGACCCCAAATTTTGCATAACTTGATTTCACATGAATTTCAGTATTCACATGGGTTCCAAGAACAGAACCCTCACAAATGAGTGCCCACCTGTATTCTAATCTGTTATACAAAACACCACTTACAGTACATTCATATGCTTTACTAGAATATTGGATATCACTATAGCAGAATAAGTATAGATCTACTACTTTAAAACTAACAGTATGCTGTGGTAAGAATTGTGATAAAACTTCAGTCCCTCTTACTATTTCAAGAGCAGCAACAGAAGGGCAGCAGAGTTGGCTAGAATAGGATATATATTTGTAAATTGCAGGCTACAAGTTGGGTTTGTTTTGTTTTTTTAAAAGGCAACAGAAACAAGTTGTATTAATGTTACAGTAGTTCTGATCCGCAATTATTAGCCTGGTATCTAAGCCACAGAAAACGTTGGGAAGAGAGTCTGCCTGCCTTCTTACACATGAGTTAGGTTCTGAAATATGCTGACTTCAGAAGGGGAAATCATAGCTGAAACTACCTTAAACCTGCAAAATACATACTATCAAGTAAAATCATAGCAGCTTCACATATCCTGGGGCATATGTTTAGTAGGCGGAATCACCTGCAGTATTCAAGCTGTTTTTGTTTGCCAAGTATACTTTAATTCACACACAAAGTGCATGTAAGATGCAGGCAGATTAACTTCAGCAGCTTTGAGTTAGATAATTTTACTTGTGCCCCCCTTACAAAGCTGCTTCTGCTGAAACTCATTTCACTATCAGGGTTAACCTAATGGCCCATTCACTTGGTATCAACTGGAACTCATCTTCAGTAGGTAATGGCAACTTGTAGCAAACATGGTATCAATGCTGATATCTTAATTTTCAGTTTTTCTCTCAGCCATTATGTAGTGAGCAGTAGACACTTTAAATAGAGACCATGGCAAGCTGTCAAAAACAGGATGGACCACAGGCAATACAACTCTTTTACTTACAACTCTTGTACTTCCAAGTTAGAGATAGACAGGTTTAAATCCTATTCAGTTCTCTGAACATTTGTTTACTACTCAGATACAACACAGGTGACAAATTTAAATAGCATTGTCTGTTTATTGATATACAATTAACACACTGAAAGTGACTAAATATTAAAATCAAACTGCATTCTTCATGTTGGATTTACAATCAGTCTTTCAATATTACAGTGTGAATTTTGATTTGATTTAAACTGTGTTAACATGAGTTAAACACTAAGTACACAATGGTATAAGTGTTGAAGCTAAAACATGATCTCTCCCAGATGAAAAATCTTGAGAACAATCAATAACTGTGCTGTAGTTAAATCAACCCATATATGGTTCCATCCTGATTAGCACTTGCGCTATTAGAAATTTCTGCCACAAACTGAACCTTTGCAAAAGCAGAATGTTCCATGTTCAGAAGAGCTTCCAAGGTAAAAATGCTAGTTGGGATACTACCCCAGATATCTGAACATTTTCAGATCATGCTATATTATACAAAGCAGACTTAATCATTCCTACCTATGTGGATTCAGGATTTTTCAGGTATAGATCCACTGCCAGCAATGGACACAAAGGATTAGCAGCTATCCCAGATATTATAAAGTTTAAAATCTGTCAGATTATCTTGAACAGGAAAGTCCATAACATCCTTATAGGTACCAGCTACAGAATGCAAGTGTTCTTTAACCACTAGTTATCCATGTCAACTTACCCAGCAAAATATCACTAGAAAGGTATAACTTGATTTTCAATTTGTAAGCTAAGCTTGAAAAGACCCCTAAAGCAGTGGTTCCCAAACTCTGGGAGTTTAATGGCTGTTAAATGCTTATGGTGGAGGGGCAAAGGCAGCAACCTGATTGCCACAATCATCCACTGCCAGGGACAAAAAGGGTTTTTAGAAGTTGCCTGTGGCAGCTCCTCTGCAGGGTTTCCCATGCCTCAAAACTGTAAATAGTGAAAAAGGCCACTTCCTGTTTTTGTTGCGAACTGGTTTCACAACAAAGAGTGAAAGAGTGGCCTCTTTCACTATTTGCAGGCATTTGAAGGCACAGGGAGCCCTGCAGAAGAGTCCACGGGTTCCCCAGGCCCTCCAGAGCCGGAGCTGCCACAGATAACTTTTGTCTTCGGCAACAGTGTGATTGTGTTGCTGCCTTTGCCATCACCCTGTTCCTTAAGGGGCAGAAACAGGGCTTCCCTGGCTAGGGCGCCACAGCGCCCCAATTTGAGAACCTCTGCCCTAAAGGAACATATCTAAGCAAGAGTAGTAAATAAATACATCTAGTTACTACTCTTGCAGTAGTAAAACTTTTTTTAAAAAATTAGCATACTAGAACCTGGCATCTTACTTTCCTGGTGTGCCCAGTTGTCAGCAATAGAACATACTACAGTTAGCAGCTCATTTCAGCCTTCAATTCCTATAATTAGCACTAGTGCTAAATACTCTCAAGTGTCGATTAGGGTAAAATAAATCTCTGCCATCCACTGTTGATATCAAACAGATACAAAAATGAATGAAGTGTCTAAAACATGCACTATTAATGTGACTAATATTCCAATGCACTCCACTTAAAGAAACCTGGACAACCTTTGAGCTATTTTTCCCATATCCAGAAACTTCATGCAAGTCTCTAACAATTTCAAATGCAACCTTAAACACATTTATTCCTGTTCCTATCTCTTTAACCATCTCCTACCAGTCCTGTATTTTATCCAATCTACAGAAACAAGAACCATCCAAAGAATGCCACTGGGCCTCATACTAGCATGAATGACAGATAGATAGCTGCATCAAGCTTTCCAGTGAAGCATATTCATTTGCAAGTTTAAAAACAAAACAAAAAAGACAGGATTTCATGAAAATGGCTCCTGCATCACTTAAGCATTCTTTACCTCCTCACTAAGTCCAACAGATCAAGGAACCTAGGTTTTGCTCTATTCTTTCAGGAGCTACAGCTTATTGCCAGATTGAGCACTCCCTTTACTTCCGCCAATTGTCACATGTTCATGAAAGAGACTTATGCGCTTTTGGTATTCTCATTCAGCATCACAGTCTTCTAAACAGGCTCTTGTCAGCCCACTTCAGCTATACAGTAACAAGGAGACTCAAAGGCTAGCAGCCATCTCCATACATAAAGCTCACTCACAGCTTTAATTCACTCATTTTTCCAATGCGCACATCACAGTTGTGCACAGGAGACAAAACTGTCAGCTGGATCAAAGTGAAAATTACACTAAGAAGTACTTATAACAATAAGGAAGCTTCACGGTAATGCTTATTAGAATGCAATCAAGGCCAAGAAGATTGCCAAAGACAGCCCAGCTTACTTACAAGAGCCTATTCTAATACTCTGACTTCACATCTAGTTTTGGGCTTTCAATCTTGGCCTATTCTACATGCATTAAAAATGCTTTTCAATTTTTTAATACAGCAATACTCAGAACATCTTGGAACACAGCAGCAAGTAGCAGGACTGAGCTGAATCTTCATATTCATTTTTGAAGATGACATTTCATGAAGAACAAACTTTTTGCACAGCACTTCTTAGAAAAATCTGACTTTCCCTGTGAAACTGAGATTCCTCCTCTTAGCAAAGCACTTCCCCTAACAAAGAGAGGGATCCCTCTCTGGACACTGCCTTGCAGACTACTTCCTTTCATGTGACCCCCTCCCCCATCACTTGCTAAGAGATGAGGACAATCATACTGCAGACATTTTCATCATAAATCCAAATGTCTTCCCCCACAAAGTTACCCGAAGTGGTGCTCTTTTGTAGGAACCATACTGTTGCACAAAGAGCCCCTCCCTAACTTTTGGCTCAGTTCTAGTAATATAACAGCGAAGCCCAAAGCAGATGCAATGGCAGCAGTTCCATGAGTTCAACACCGACCTGCCCCTATCACAAAGAAAGGGAGTGGAGAATACAGTTTTAAAAATCAAAAAGAGCATTGGTGAGTGAAGCTTAACCTCTGCCTCCTGTTATAAGTCCCCTCCAAAGCCCTCTCCCCAAGTACTTTTATGTCAGAATATTCCTTCCAGTATTGGATCCCTAGGTAGAAGGAAATTATCTGGGGAGAAGGGATGCAGTGGACAGTTCTGAACTCCTCACCTATAGGCTCTTTTTACTTTTAAAATCAGATACATACACACCCCTCTTTGTACACAGTGGGGGAGTTCATGGTTTAATCGCACAGAACTGACATCACATCTAGGTTGGCACTGAATATAGTAGCAATCATTGCGCAGCTCAACTAGAAAACAGTCTCTGAAATGGCAAGATAACATGATCTAAAAATAACCATGCAGAACAATACAGAATAAACTACACACATAGTACACGCGCACACACATATTTACAGTTACATCTTAGTATGGAATACTGTTAGCTTCAAGTAAGCAACCAAACAAAAAGCCTTCAAGAGGAGATGCTCAGTTTAGTCAAAGTCGCGGTTTGTCAGAACAAGCGGAGCCACAAGAGTCCACACATAGAGGACAATACCAATCCAGCTGGAAGATATCTTCACCCAGACAGATGGCCACTTACTGGTCATCAACGCAGAGGAAGGATCAGGACTGAGAGACAGAGAAAATAAATAAAATTTTACTAAGTCATTTTTGAAACAAGGTACCCATCCCTTTTTTGCTGAGATTACAACCTTTTCCATTTGAAAAGCAAACTTAATAAAATTCTAATTATCGCCAAGCATTTGTGATAGGTGAGAGAGGAAGAAGACCTGGAGTCCAGCACTTGCTTCCCTTCCTCATTCCCAACAGTACATATGATCAGCACTGTCAGAGCTTTCAATGTCATCGAGCCCTCACACCCCCACAAAAATATACCAGGAAGGTATGGAAAGGTGATATCTACTTACCTATACCAATTGGTCAGAGTCATCATGATGTAAAGTGAAGCAAGAAAAAGCATAAAATGAAAGAATGAGTAACTGTAAGTAACCCCATCTCTCTCATTATCCACAGCACGGTGTAAATCATCTCCATCATCAAGGGAACCATCACTTCTAGGAAGTCCATCCTCTATCAGCGTTGATTCATCACTGGTCAGTGTCAGTTTATTTACCTGACTATTATTGGATGTCCGAATGCTGTAGTTAGAAAAAGGCAGTCATTAGATATTTTGGATATTTTCCAACAGTTGAAATATTTTCTAACAGCTGAAACAGCTTAGATATTTTCTACGCAGCTTCCAAATGCTCTGCTCACCTTGAATAGAGAACACACAGTAAGAACAGGATGAGCCCTACAATTCCTTGAGCATCCCACCAATGGACAAACTGGCCCTGACTTGGAGCACTTGTGGAATTATAGCCGATAATGCTCAGCAAGCTTGGATTACATTGCCTGTCTAAATCGATAAAGAGACAAAAAATTGAAAGATTACTACTTGTAATTATGCTTGTTTGTTTTTTGTGCACCATTCAGTATTCTTCTGAAAACAGGCTGAATAAAAGAAGTTTTTAAAAATAAAATATTCTACTGAAAGATCTTGTTCTCTCTTAAAATTGTACTTGCACTAACCACATAATCAAAATTCCGCTGTAATTGAAGGGCATGGAATTAGACCTGTTGCTACACAGTGTACATGTGGGGTAGGGGGGAGAAGAGGTGTTCACTTCAGTACAGAAAAAGGCAAAAGCAGAGGGAGGAAACGAATTTTGTAATTGTGGAACATTCAAAATGACTACACCATCTGAAAAGGCCTCAAATGTAACAAACTGTAACACCGCAATTAAAAGATACCATACCCATATACAATAAGTGCAAGGATGGAGAATATCAGACATTATGTAGTATACAGTCCTGCAATTAGCAAATCCACTATAGTCGTGTGTCACTTAACGACAGGGATGTGGACCGGCTCTCCCATCGTCAAGCAAGGCTTGATGTAATACAAAGCCTCCAAAAGGCACTGGGGGCTTTTCTGAGCCTCTGTGAGACTCAGAATGCCTGTTTTGGGAGAAAAAATGCAACTTCCGGTTTTCCAGGAAATCGGAAGTCACATGTTTTTGGCTGAAATCTGAGTCTCGCAGAGCAGCACACAGATATGCACTTTCTTTGTGAGGCTCAGAAAAAACCTCCAGAGACCAGGGGAGAGCAGCTCCCCTCAGCATCAGAGGCTTGGGGAGTTGAACAGGGACCAGCAGCAGCTGTCATTAGTTGAACATATGAATACAAAAGAAGAGCAACAAAAATGTTTCTTTTTATTTGCAACACATTTTACCTCCCTCAACTTCCTGGGAGGAGTCACATGGTAGCTAGTGGCCTCTCTACATAATGGCTCAATGATAGTCATGTTAAGACCCATGTGACATTCTTCTAGCAATGCAGAAAAGTGTTCAGTTGCCTAGGAATCATTCAGGCAACTACGAAGCTTTTGTAACACTAGTATATCATCCTGAACCTATGACTCAATAGCACCCTACTCAATATTCTGAAATAGCACTAATTATTATTATTATTATTATTATTATTATTATAAACTTTATTTATATCCAGCCCTTCTCCCCGAAAGGGACCCAGGGCAGCTTACAACATGTTAAAAACAGATTAAAAACATAATTTAACAGCAAATAAAAACGTATTTAAAAAAATTAAAAAAAAAATTTAAAAATAATATGTTCCAAATTGTTGTATTTACTTGGCTACACCTTATTTTTGCTGAATACTTCTTTGTTCCCATAGTTATTCAAAGCTTGAGGTCACACAAGCTTGTTAAAACACAAATCATTTGATAACGTACACAGCAGACTAAGCAGTAAGCTAAAGGCCACTTCTAAATAAGAACGACAGTGCATAGTTCTATATTGGAATGAAATTCTGCTTAGAATAAAATCAGGCTGTGTTGATCATGTTCAGAAACATGCAACCTAATATCATCCCATATCATCTGCAATATTCCATATAACACCTTTACAAAACTAATTATCAAATCTACATACCTGGTTCATTGGTCATTGCTGCCCAGGTTAGATACATTGAATAAACTGTGATCACAGATGACTGTAACAACCCAGATCGTGGTTGTGATTCCTATATGTAAAAAGGAAAAAAAAAATAGTAAAGTAGGAATTTTTGCAGCTTTTAAACTGATCCTCAGGGGAAAGCCAACAGGAGCTGAGGGGCATCCGGTTCGGGACTTCTCATCCCTATGGAATGAGGATGGGGAGGTTAGAAAACAACAAGTCAGGGACAGAGTAGGAGTAGGAATTGAGAGCGGAAACATGATGGGAAGTGATAGCCCATCCAGCAAAATGAGAGACTGCAAGGATAAAGGAGAGAATAAGCAGCCCATCTTGGGGGACTTCGTATACAAGTGCTGTTATGCAACTGCCCGAAGTCTCCGAGCCAAAACGGGAGAGCTGGAATGTCTGGTGACTAGGGAAAACATTGACACAGTGGGCAAGGAAACATGGTGGAATGTGGAGAAGCAGTGGGATACCACAATCCCAGGCTATAAACTCTATAGGAGCGACAGAGAAGGGCCTGTTGGTGGAGGGGTGGCCATCTATGTTAAAGAAGGGGTGGAATCCAGCAAAGCAGAGACTGAAGGCGGGTCCGGCTCCACCATAGAATCGCAGTGGGTTAAATTACCAGGTTCGAGGAGCGATGTAATACTGGGGGCATGCTATCGTCCTCCAGACCAGAAACCAGAAGGGGACCTTGAAATGAGGAAACAGATCAGGGAGGTGTCAAGGAGGGACAGGGTTGTAATCATGGGGGACTTCAATTATCCTCACATCAACTGGGTCAATTCATACTCTGGTCATGAAAGAGAAACCGGTTTTCTTGACATGCTAAATGACTGTGCTTTAGAGCAACTCGTCATGGAGCCCACCAGAGGACAGGTGACTCTGGATTTAATATTGTGTGGCACTCAGGACCTGGTTAGAGAGGTAAAAGTTACTGAGCCATTGGGGAACAGTGACCGTGGTGCAATTAGTTTCACCATGCATGTTGGGAAAGAGTGTCAAACAAATCTATCACAAAAACCCTTGACTTCCAAAGGGTGGACTTCCCTCAAATGAGGAGGCTAGTTAGGAAGAAGATGAAAGGCAAAGTAAGGAGGGTCCAACCTCTCCAGAGTGCATGAAAGTTGTTTAGAATAACAGTAATAGAAGCGTATACCACAAAAGAAGAAGGGCTCCACTAAGTCCAGGAGGATGCCCACATGGCTAACAAGCCAAGTTAGAGAGGCTGTAAAGGGCAAGGAAGCTTCCTTCTATAAATGGAAGTCTTACCCTAATGAGGAGAATAAAAAGGAGCATAAACTGTGGCAAAAGAAATGTAAGAAGGTGATACGGGAGGCCAAGAGAGACTATGAGGAACATGTGCCCAGCAACATTAAGGGGAATAATAAAAGCTTCTTCAAATATGTTAGAAGCAGGAAAACCGCCAGAGCAGCAGTTGGCCCACAAGATGGTGAGGGAGGGAAAGGAGAGATAAAGAAGACTTAGAGATGGCAGAGAAATTAAATGAGTTCTTTGCATCTGTCTTCATGGCAGAAGACCTCGGGCAGATACCGTTGCCCAAACGGCCCCCCCTCACCAAGGAATTAAGTCAAATAGAGGTTAAAAGAAGGTATTTCAGATGGCATCCACCCAAGAGTTAAGGAACTGAACAATGAAGTTGCTGATCTCTTAAGTAAAATATGCAACCTGTCCCTTGAAACGGCCACGTGCCAGAAGACTGGGGGATAGCAAATGTCACACTGATCTATAAAAAAGGAAGGAGAGGGGACCCAGGTAATAATAGGACAGTCAGCCTAATGTCTGTTCCAGGTAAGATGGTGGAATGCCTCATCAAAGATAAAATCTTAAAATACATAGACCAGGGGTGCCCAAACTTTTTGACAGGAGGGCCACATCATCTCTCTGACACTGTGTCAGGGGACAGGAATAAAAAAGGATTAATAAACTGTATTAAATTAATTAATTAATTGCCTCTGATAGCCAGATGCAGGGGAGGGTACCAGGATGTGTCTGTTGTCTTGTGTGCTCCCTGGGCATTTGGTGGGCCACTGTGAGATCCAGGAAGCTGGACTAGATGGGCCCTTGGCCTGATCCAGCAGGGCTCTTCTTATGTTCTTAATTTGGCAAAATGGTCTAAGAATAGTCAATTTCAAACAAAACATTAGTAAATGAAAACATCATACCTGAATTTTTGGCAAAATTGACATTATAGATGCTCCAATACACAGCAGCATATTGACACTGATGAATGCCTTGTTTTCAGAACAGCCTTCTGGGTGAGTGTAATAAACATAAAACAGGACAATTGCCACCAAAGATAGAAGGTAATTTAGTGCTGTGGCAGACAGCAAAGCTGTAGAGAAACAGACAAAACCGAATTCAAACTGCATTAAAACCTATGAAAAACATTTTACTAGTATACCAATTTTTTAAAAAATCCTAGATGCCTCTAGATTCTAGTGGTTCTCAAACTGGTGGGTTGTGACTCAACAGTTTATGTTAAGGGTTCCCTTAAGGCAGCATTTTTCAACTGCTGTGCTGCGTCACACTAGTGTGCCGCGAGGCTGCCTCAGGTGTGCCGCGAGATCAGAGCAGACAGGCAGCAGCCACGCATGCGGGGGAAGCGGCTGCTTTGAGGCTTACGCGCAGCATAAGGAAAAGGAGCAGGCAGCTAGCCAGCAAAGGGGCTGGTTGCGGCTGCTTTGCACCTCCTGCTGTCGCTTGCTCCTGAGTGAGACAAAGGCTGCAACCCGATCCTGATTTACCTGGGAGTAAGCCCCATTATTATGGGGCTTACTTCTGAACAGACATGCCTAGGAGTGGGCTTTCGGTCACACTTTTTTTTTCTTAAATACAGGAGCAAGCAATTGGCACTTCTCCCCACCCCACTCCCTCCCACAGGCACACTGCCCCCAAATCTCATAACTGCAGTCAGCACCTCTCTTACTGTCCCTCCCTTCACTCCTCTGCACCTTCCAAAGGTTCAGAAGCACTTGCTTCAAGTTCTCTCTTCCCCCCACTCCAGCTGAATCCTGTAGTTGTTTCACTCATGTCTCTTCATGGCCCCTCACCCCACAGCTCTCCTATGTGCTCAGTCTGACCTCTCTTTCCCAGCACTTTCTCACATAACACTTTAATAACCTTTTTCATCCTTTTCACAATCACATATCCTTTCCTCTCCAAGCTTCTTGTCATGTAATAATATAATTGTATTAATTATATTAACAATTAATTGTAATGTAGTGATTTAATGTAAGTAAAAAACTGGTAGTGTGCCTTGACAATTTTAGTGCCTTGTCGGTGAGCCGTGAGCTGAAAAAGGTTGAAGAAGGCTGCCCTAAGGGATGGGGAAGGGGGCAAGGGCAGCAATGTGATACCCAGGATCATGTAACTAACAGGAGTGGAAGGGGGTGCTTGGTAGCTGCAGTACATTGCAAGAGGTGCAGGAAACCTCACTCAGCCCTCCACAGGTCTCCCCAATGCTTAGGACGCTGAAAAAAAAGCAGGCACAAAGCACTTCCTCTTTGCTTTCGCAACTAGGAAGTGTTTGTGCCCACTTTTTTTCAAGTGCTTTGTGCCCACTTTTTTTCTAAGCAACAGGAGCCCTGCAGAAGGCTGCATGGTGCTCCCTGTACCTTCTGCAATGTCCTGCAACCACCTGTAAGTAAAAGCACACCCCTTCCACTCCCGTTAGCAACACGATCCTGGGGATCAGTCACACTGTCCTCACTCCCTCTCCTGCAAAGACATATCCTGGGAGTAAAACTCCCAGAAGGTTTGAGAACCACTCTCTAGAAGTTCTCATAAAATACTAGTCCTCAAGGGGAAGCATTCATTCACCACACTACTAATAGCCCAATCCTATCCTTCCCTTCCCAGTGCAATTGCACCAAGAAGGCTTGAGTTGTATCAGAGGGTGCCAGGACATGGTGGAAGAGGAAAGAAGGGCAAGCCTCTATCCTATGCCATGCCATCATATCCTATGAGTGTACTCAGAGCTGTTTGAGTTCACGGAGACAAGGGGGCATACTGGCTGCTATCAAAGGGGATAGCATTCGGAGCAAGTCATCCATGCTAGGTGCCACCCCCCTCTTATGCTTCCACCCTCCAGCATTCCAGCCTCCCTGCCAACTTCTTTGAGTTGAAGGGCCTTCCACCACTGCATGGGGCCACTCCAGCCTTTCCGCTGGTGTTCAGGAGCACACAGCTTTGCACACTTCTGGAATTACTTTTATGACTCCCATAAGGCAGAATCTTCTGCCAGAACACTAATACCGGTAGCAGAGAACCCCGATAACATTGGGCTGTAAATCAAACTCCTGCATGAGCAATAGAAAACTCTTGTTTTCTCTCAAGCAGTATAGAGGGGCTTGAAAAACGAGGCAGATTATTCTCACTTGCAAGGGCATTTGAATATAATAAAAAACAGCAGGAGAGATTCCCAATTGGTTTTAGCTCACCCAAACTTCCATGAAAATGAAAAAAGACCCAGGGCCCAATCCTATCCAACTTCCCAGCACTGATGCAGCCATGCCAACAGGGCATGTGCTACATCCTGCAGTGTGCGGGCAATCATGGAGGCCTCCATAAGGTAAGAGAATGTTTATTCCCTTACCTTGGGGCTGCATCAGTGCTGGAAAGTTAGAAAGGACTGGACTTCCAGCTTCTCTGCAATGGGCTTGAGATGCAAGCAAAGTTTCTTCTCACATGCATGAAGCTTTAGAGAAGGGAATGAAACAGCAGAAATCCCTGCACCTCTTTAAAACCATCTGCATTTAGCTTAAGGGACAAATAGAGGACAACTGGCTAGTAACCCAACTGATATCTGTGGACCCATCTCCATCAAGAAAACAAAGTTAATTCCATATGGAGAAGGTGGGGTGGTGGGTTACTCCAAAGCAAGTAGCTGTCATGAAAGAATAATGCTTCTAAACTGTAGGTAAGGTCAGAATGCATTTCTACCAACAGATTGGTCCCATAAAACTCTGAATCCTACTTTCACTGAACTGGTCAGAGAAGGAAAAGTCACAGTGAGAGATAACAGGAAGGCACATATGCCTGGATTCATCCGCCTCCTTGCACTTTTCCTTCTGAAGCCTGGGATAATTCCCTTTAGTTCAGGGATGCAGGGATACATCCAGATCACCATCCACAGCAGTTAGGGATTGAAGAGCAATGGTACAATGTTCATAGTTCCTACAATCTATATCAGATCATCAGGCATCTCCGCTTTTTAATAAATGCACCCTGCCATGCTAAATAACAATCACTTACCTGCATACCAGCATCTTGAGTTTCCTTCTTCCATTTTTTCAACCCAAGATTCATTCCAAGAATGGGCAAAATCAATCAGTAAAACCAGCTGGATAAGAATGAAGCAGAAAGCACCAGCCATGCCGACATAAAACCATACTAAAAAGATAAATAAGATGCAGCAAATTAGCTCTGTCATAAATAACAATAGTTTCTCAAGTCCAAATTTTTAACATTGATTGAGACAGTACCATTAGTATACTGTCAACTTAAAGAGTTTAAACAGGCAAGAAACAGACAGACCCTGCCCCAGGAATTTACAAATCTAAAAAGACAATGGGAGAAACTGAGGGAAGGGAGGATTAGCAAAGAATAGAAGAGATAAGGGTGAGCAAATGCAATTTCAAAATGAGGTTGGGGGAGAGAGAAATAAGTAATGAGAAATGAGAAGGTTAAAGCAAAAGCTCATTTATTCCTTCAATGTGGCAACTAAATAAGATTTCAGGTACAGCTGAAGACAATTGCTGAAAACTGTTTATTTGGAATATAAATAACTTTTTAATACAATCTTACCAGTTGTAAAAGGTCCCTCAGGAATAAAAAATGCTCCAACTGTAATTGCAACTGCTGTGGCAAATTTAAAAAACCAAAATCTGAAAAAATTAAACAGTCAGGTTAGTGCAAATATCTCAATATGTACCTATGACTTTCATATTGCAAATACTTAAGAAAATTTTCATGATCATCTACACTACTTGAAACAATAGCTTTTAAAATAGGAGTAATATAAATAGTTTATGCAGACACTGAAGACAGAAATATCCCTGTTAAATGTTTATTATTATGATTAACAATATTTATATAATGCTTTACAACAGAAAGTTCACAAAGTGGTTTACAGAGAAAATCAAACTAATGGCTCCCTGTTCCAAAAGGGCTCACAACCTAAAAAGATGCAAAAGAACACCAGCAGGCAGCCACTAGAAAAGACAGTGCTGGGGTGAGGAGGGCCAGTTACTCTTCCCCTGCTAAATAAAAGAGCAACCACTTTAAAAGTGCCTCTTACCCAGTTAGCTGCATTCCTATTAGCATCTCCAAGTTCCAATGTAGAATTCTGTCACACTTCAGGTTGTGTACACCCCCACCTCATTGACTCAACAAACCCCAGTTAGACAGAAGTGTGTGTTTTCAGGGCAAGCTGCCCATAGTAAGTGCCACCACCCATTGGACAACCAGTCCTTCAACTAAGGAGAAGCTGAAAGCCAATTAGTCTGCCAGTATTTGTAATTTATGATGCTATTATTGAAACCAAAGATTTGATCAGTTATTGAAATTTAATATTCAGTCCCCTACCCCATTATCTGGCCAGAGCAAAAGCAACACAGCTGGCATACTCTCAAAGTGAAAGGTGCCCTGTGTCATAACAGCACAGTGGCACACTCTTGAGCAGCAGAGGTGGTGGAAAAGGGACAGCACAGCAGCTAAGCTCTTCAACCATCTATTAGCCCCAACAGGCAGTGGCATACCTCAGGGGGGACAACGGGGACAAGAGCCCTTGGAACCACGAGCCTCACCCTCCCACCACCTGTTTATCCCCCTTCTCCTGATGAAGGAGGGGCGGTGCGGAATCACACCTAGAGTGGTTGCAAGTTGCAAGTACTCCAGCCATGATTCAGCACTGTTTTGGGTCGCATCGCCCCCCCACTCTCCTTTATAGCCGAAGAGGAAAGAGGTGGCCTAGCGCAGCAGTGTACTGGGAATCGCAACTCATCTCCTGCCAGTGCACTGTCGCTCTAGGCCGCCTCATTCCTCTCCTCCTATAAAGGAGTAGGGGGAGACCCAGAACAGTGCTGAATCACGGCTGGAGCAGCTACAACTTGCAGCTACTCTGGGTGCGATTGTAGGCTGTGTCTTTCGTCTCCTCCAAGGAGACGAAAGATGCAGCCCAGAGCGGCATCGTGCTCAGAGTGGCAGCCACTCCAGGCATGATTCTGTGCCACTCATTCATCTCCAAGGAGACTTTTGTTGCACCCCACAGTGGCACAAAATCTGAGAGACGCCTGAATTTCCTGCGCTATTCCGGAAGCGATAGTGGTGATGTGATGACATCACTGCAACTACTTCTGGGTCAGTGGCTGGGGGGTGGCAAACTGAGTGGTGGCCCCAGGTGGGAAACAGCCCCGGTTCGCCATTGCCAACAGGTCCCTGGCCTTCTAGGTGCTAATGGTGACAACGTTCAAGAGATTGTTGGCCCAATCCTAAGGGGCTTTAACACTGCTGGAACAACTGTTCCAGTGACATAAACCTCTTTATGGTTGTCACAAATGTAACAGCGCCAGAATGCGCAGCCTAGCTGTTGTCATCGCAGGCAGCTGGGTGCATGTGACAGCAAACAGTGGACGCCCACTGCTGAATGTAGGCTTGCACAGAGGCAAGGATGAACAGGTCAGACTGGGTACAAAAAGGGGACGGGTTCAACTCCAGTATCACCATCAAATCCAAACACCCTTCCTAGATCCAATTCATCTTCACAGGTCAATGCAGACTTCCACCAGCTACAGAGCTGGTACAGCTCTGAGTTAACCAATGGCGGCTGCTAGGCTCCCCTTGAGGAGATCTCAAAATGCCATAACCCCCATGGGATACAGCAGAAGTTGCATTGGGACTGCTGTATCACCATGTGGAGATTTACATAAGATTGGGCTGTGAGTTTTTAAATTATTTCATATCACCTATCTTTCAGCAATCGGTTAGTACGTAATTAGTATAAAACTACTGTTATGTCCCAGTCTTCAGCTCCACCGCTAGAACTAGCATTCTGGAAGAAAAGTGCGCTTTTCAGTGTTGCAAACACCAGTACAGAAGTGCATGTAGTCACATGCTTTCCAACCACTGCCATGGATTCCGAGTAGGACCATGCATAAAGTGGAGGGTAAGGAAAAGCCCTGCCAATGGAGGTAAGTTGGAGGAAGGAGGAGACTGTGGGGGAGAGGGGGAAGGATGAGGATATGCCAGAGGCAGCAGCGGGTATATCCTGGCACAAGCAACTTGCACCAGATGCTATTACCACAAGCGCCTCCTTACACACCCACTCTCTCCCCTCAGATCTGTGCCAGCTCTAGAGCTGGTGCAGATCCAAGGAAACCCAATAGTGAGCAAGAAGCTTATTGAGGGATATTATTTATATTTTTGCCTTACTGCTCCCAACTGACCCCCTCCCCCCACCACAGCAGCCTGTCTTAGTGCTGCTGCATGCTATGGTAGGGCAACAGATAGGATCAGGCTGTTAGTGTCGTTGAGGTATTCTGCAAGATAGCTTATATGCTTAGAGTTTATGTCAATTCCTTACTGCTCATACTTATCTTGGTTTTAAAAGTATTGCAATATTCTCGACTGCCAAGACTTTTTGTTAATATTTTGCTGTGCAATCTAAATAGGTCAAACGTTATCAAGTCATTTATTGTCTTCTTACCCATTGTGCACTGCTGCCCTGGGATCACTGCTGCTCTTCACTTTGATCATCAATAAAGAGAAGAGGAGAAAGAACATGGCCATCCCAAAGCAAACCCGATACACTGCTTTGTACCCTACTAAAACGTCACAATTCACTTGACTATCACAAAACCCCGGAATCTGTAACAAAATATATTAACACATAATGAAGAATGTGAATATTTTTATTTAGCACTTACTGTTACATGATTAATTCAGTAACTGTTTATTACTTGCAAAGAACATACCAAATAGCTGCCTGACTGAAGTAAAAAAAAATTGGACTGCTCATAAAAAACTATGTGGATAAAGGAGTAAGACCTTTGCATTTTAAATATCAAATCAGCATATAAAATAAAGCCCCTTGCAGTTTTGGAAAACCTCACATAAGCAAAACATCCGCCTATCTATCCATCATTTGAAACAATAGTTTAATCAACACTACTGGGAGCAGACAAAATTTTACTTGCAACCAACTGCACGTAAATTACACACCAATTACTGATAACTACAATACTAGGGAATCATAATGAGATATCTGGTTCATAGTAAGACCTCAATCTACATACACAAAATGAACATAGCATTTTCAGCCTTTTAACATGGAGCCTTTTATCATGGAGGAGTAGTTACTGGCTAAGAAGGTGCTCTAGAGCAGCCATTTTCAACCTTTTTTCGCTATGGCCCCCTTGGAGTTCTTCTCAGGTTCCAAACACCCCAGTCAAACAAGGATACAACAAGAACAGATAAACATAAAATCATTCATTATTGAACACCAGTCTGTGGCCCCTTCAAGTGTGCCAAGACTCTTCAGGTGACCATATCACTCCAGTTGACAATGACTACTCTACAGCAGCAGACAGCCTGCGGGCTGGATCCAGCAGCCACTGCAATCCTTTCTCAGCATGAACAGGGCTTGCTGTTCCACCACGAAGCCTCTTCATCACATCCACAATTGCCCCCAATCTTTGCACCAAGCAGCCACTTCTGGATTCTGTCGCCCCAGCAGGATTTGCACCCAGATTTTCGGACAGACACAGCTGGCCGGTACGAAGATTAGGGATGATCAGAAGTGCTACGAAGAGGCTCCCCAATAGAACAGTAAGCTCCATTCATGACAGGGAAGGCTTTTCCAATGCAGAGTGGTCTCCAGTTTGGAGACAGCTGCTCTAGAGCAAGCAAATCATTTTCAGAAAGTAATATAAAAGTAAAGTCAGTTCTCTTTATATACAAATTTGTTATCTGTGAGGAACAGAATTGCCAGCATTTCTCATTATCTGTGACTGGTATTATCTGCAAATACTGTGCCAGGGCACTCAGGGGAAGGGCTCAGCACAGCTACAAGCAGGCAATTGAAGGCGAGAGGTTCAAGGAGGGAGAAGAAACAGTGGCCTCCTTACGAGTAGATAGCAGTGCCAGCGCACTGCAGGGGAGAGAGGAAGAGATACCTATATAGTATACAGCCAACAGGAGAGGGGATTGTGGTAATCACATTCAGTCAATTATATTCCTTGTTTTTTAGAAAGTTGTCTGGATTGGGTTAATTTTCTGCAACAAATGGGAATTTGCATTAGCCCATGGAGAATCAGTGGGCGCATTTCTGTCTGCTTACAGACATGCCCCACCATCTTGGGCACCATCTCAGGGTCTCCAGCTGATTTTTCACAACCCTGGCAATGAGAGGTCAGTGAAGAGTGGTCTCTGGAAGGCTACCTGAGGGATGCTCTGGGGTTGGGGTAAGCTCAGAGAAGGAGCCAAGAGACAAGTGGGCAAAGAGAGAAGCAACCCCCTCCCCACTGCTATTGCCTCACTGTTGGGTCATCCTTCTGTTGAGGGACAGCCAGCATGGAGAAGTTATTGCCACAACTTTCAATGCATTGTGGGATATCCAGCACAGAGAAGGATGCATCAGATGTTGATCAGCCCTCACTATCATCCAGCCCCACAGATTTCAAGTTAAGATTCAAGTTCATAAAGTGTACGTGTATGAGAGTGTATGGCAAAGATGGTCCTCTGGTTTTCCCCATAGGCACAATGATTCAGTATCTACTAATTAGGTATCCACTAGGAACCTAACCCTAGCATATAATGAGAGCCAACTGTACAAGTAAATCCTAAAGTACTTGTATGCCATCAATTCAATTATAGTCACCAGAAGAGTAAACTGACCTTCTTCAGCTGTTCTTCCATTCCTGGTATTAGCATTACGCATGCAACACCCACTCCAAGAAGTAAGAAGAGTGCATATATCACTCTTGTTATAGTGGAGTTGTTTCCACTGGGGCAGCATCGGCACAGCAGACATGGTGCACTGCCACACAAACATGGTATCTGCAAAAAGCAAGAAAGAAAATGAGTTGATAACAAGATCAAGAATAATCCAATATACAATGTCATGATCTCAATATCAGAGGACAACATCAATATCAACATATTATCATGCATAATAATGAATGGCAACACAAAATAGCATATAGCTACCATCTGGCCAATATTTTAAGGAATAAGATTTCCTAAAGTAAAACTTATGCATGTCTGTACAGGAGCATATTGGACTCCTGATTTAGCACTAAACCACAGGCATGGACAGGCATGGACTGATTTAGACTAACTACAGGCACTAACCTCCTTTAGCACTAAACCACAGGCATGGAAGATGCCCTCTGAAAAAGCAAATACAGTGTTGCAATACTAACTCTGTGATTGTCCCCCCCCCCAATTACTATGAAGACAGCCAAGAGGCTATTTATAAAGAGATATTGGTTATTTTCAAACTCCAAGAAGTGCTCTATATGATACACTACAATCATACTGTAGCCAAGAACAAGTTGAAACACCAGGACTGTGTCACTTCCAATTCAGTGAACATGCGTTCTCACTTTACATCTGCCTTCAAAGCTATACTCAAAAGTTTAAATATTACTTTGTCACTCTCCAGAGTTAGTGCGACTTGAATGAATAATAGAAAACTTGCAGTTCAACCCAACATGCTTACTTAGCTATGAACTCAACTTCTAAATATACCCAGCTGCAACCATAGGGCATATAAATACATATGAACATTCCCAGTCTTAGATAATCATTCTAACCCAAATGTTAAGGTTAGGTATTTAAGTTCAAGAGAAGTACAGTAAAATCTGCATTATCTGACACTTGGTTAGGAAGGCTCCTCCCAAACCCCCTCTTCACCCACAGGGCTCTTTCTGTAGTGCTGCTTCACAAGGCCCATCTAGGAATGGAGACATTCTACTTCCTTCTTCACAAAACCTCATGAAGGAGGAAAAATCGACTGGTACTGTAAAGGGAGCCCTAGGAGTGAGGTTCATATGCCTCTTTATGAATTGGCATATCTGGATAACCAGCAACCCTCAGCACATGCTGAATAACAAAACTTTTTACAGTATATAAAATAAAAATGCATTACATTAAAACTCCCAGGCAGCTCAACACTCACCAATCCCCTGACTTAAATACTATTGTTTCTGGGAAATACCACCACTCACACACAGGATATTTCTCCATCCCTCAAAAGAAAAAAACCTTTGTAGCTATATGGAAATCAGCAAGAATGCCTCTATATATTTTCTGGTTATTCATACATACTGTCCAGCTGACATTATTTAAAAGAGAACCACAATCCATCTAAGGACCTCCAAAGTTTCAGCACAATGTTGAAAGCTAACAGTGCAATCCTGTGTGTGCGCTTACTGGAAGTAAATCCCGTGATGTCCAACAGGCTTTACTATGTATAGGATTGCAACCTAGGCACTTCAGACTTTATATTCCAAAAGTTGCACCCTGAATTGTACCCAGAGGGCTATCAGAAGCTTGGACATGTCAAAACACAGATGACACATCCATTAACTTCCTTCCATTAGCTTACTTTAATAAATGAGAGCTCTATAAACTTGTCAGATGACTTATAAAAATAAGACATTATCTTGCAAAAATCAGAAGTGAAATGTACCCAACAGAAATAGAAAAAAGGTTTCATATGCTAGAATGCCTCAAGTGTTGCATTAAAATTTTTGTTTGGTGTTTTCTTCTTTATGTGCAATACAAAGCCACTATAAGAGCTTTGGAAAGGCAATCTGATCAAATATTTAAGGGATGACCTACCAAAGCAGCAGGAGAGAAGGAGAATCCTGCCATCTCATTCTGCTGCATGTGTAGATCAGACATAATTCTGCTGACAAAGAGGCCTGCCTGCATTATGAAGTCATTTCAATTGTTTAAGCAAAATGTTAAAATAATCCAATTACGAACACATGTTTAGGAAAACCTGGGAGAACAGGTAAAAATTATGGTTGAGTGTATATATAAGGCTTGGCTTACCAAAATGCAAAGAAAATGCTAATTTGAAGACATTGTATCTTATCAGTAAAATTTCTTAGAATTTTGCTCTCCTCAAATGATTTAACTCTGATCTCTGATAGGTACAATATAGTGTAATCTATTCGATGTAGTATTTTTTGATTTGCAAAATGCTTTATAATTTTTACAGTGTTTCACTTGCAACAACTCTTATCACTATTGTTCCCATTCATATAGGTGCAATAGAAAAAACACTATGGCAGTATTTCCCAAACTGGTGGGTAGTGACCCACCACTCTGGGAAGCAGTGTTTCCCAAACTGGTGGGTAGTGACCCACCACTCTGGGAAGCACTGGCCAATGCCCCTTTAAGGGGCAGGAAAGGAGAAAAGGCAGCAAAACACAGGGCCCAATCCTATCCAATTTTCCAGCTCTGGTGTAGTCATAATGCAGCCCCATGGTAAGGAAGCATGTTCTCATACCTTGAGACGATCCCAGTGATTGCCCATCCACAGGATGCAGTGCACGCCCCACAGGCACAACTGCACCGGCACAGGAAAATTGGATAGGGTTGGGCCCACAATCCCCTTGATCGTGCTGCTTCTGGGAACAGTAGGGAGGCTTTCTACTTATCTGCAGCTAGCACTGCAGTCCTGAGGGGTCTGGGGAGCCCCTCTGCAGGGCTCCCTGTGCCTGCAAAAGTGTACAAAAGAAAAAAATGGACACTTCCAGTTTCACAATGAAAATAGGAAGCACCTTTTTCCCCCACACATTTGCAGGCACAGGGAGCCCTGTGGAGGGCTCCCTGGACTGCAGCGCTGGCTGCAGGTAAGTAGAAACGCCCCCTCCTGTCCCCAAAAGCAGCTCAATCCTAGGGATTACGTTGCTACTTTCTCCCCTCCCCTGCAACACAGTGCTTTCAACACCCTTGTAGGAGTTTGGGAAGCACTGCACTATGAAATATTTAAGAGGTTTTTTCAGGCCCAAGGCAAGCACTCAACTGAACTTGAACAGACATTTCAACAGGACTGCTCAATGCTAGTCAACAAAAACTTAAGCAATATTTTTACTAAGTTTCCTAGCCTGATTATTCTCTCTTCTCACTTTGCACTTACTAGTCTACAGAATCTGCCCCCAAGATGAAGGAGCCTTACAATATCTGTCTAAGCAAATTTTGAGTAAACAAAACACAACCAATGGAATTCTCCACTATTGTTCAAAATGTATCTGAACCTTTCCCTACTCTGAAAATGAAATATCACCATTCCCTTGTTCTTCTGGTTATCAGACACACCTGGATAATATCACTGTAAATTGAGACTTATTAAAAATCTTATTAAAAGTATCTAGTGTTTCTAGTCTCATCAGGCCCACACTCTTGGAGCATGGCAACTGCATGCATAAATATGCAGTATTTTATTCCTGCATGCTTTGCTACTTTTTGCCTGATGTCTTGTAATAAGAAACAATACCTCTGCTAACTGGGTAAGGGGCACTTTTCAAGTGGGTGCTCCTCTTTTATACAGCAGAGGGAGAGTAACTGGCCCCCCTCACCCCAGCACTGTCTTTTCTAGTGGCTGTCTGCTGGTGTTCCTTTGTATCTTTTTAGGTTGTGAACCCTTTTGGGACAGGGAGCCATTAGTTGTTTGATTCTTTCTGTAAACCGCTTTGTGAACTTTACACTGAAAAGCAGTATATAAATATTATTAATAATAATAAGCATAACAGGTACTTTCATGCCATGAAAGCAGGGTGCATTTATTCTGAACCCTACAGTTTAAACACCAACTCAAGTCTGCTCCCTTGGGAAGCAATCTATAGGGTGCATAGGAGAAAAAAGAATGGAAGATGCCTGGAGTTCAAATCTGACTTGATATCACCATCACAGGGGAAGATGCCACACATTTCTCCAGTGGAAAGAAGAAAGAGACTGACAAACCTAAGCAGCTTGCATAAGAACGTAAGAAAAGCCCACCTGGAACAGGCTAAAGGCCCATCTAGTCCAGCCTCCTGTGTCTCAGAGTGGCCCGCCAAATGCTTCAGGGAGCACACAAGTCAACAAGAGACCTGCATTCTGGTGCCCTCCCTAGCATATGGCTGCACCAATTACCTGTTAGCAAATATGGGAATTGAATCTATGTCACCCTCAGAATGCCAGATACAAGGAAGGGTACTAGGATGCAGGTCTCTTGTTGACTTGTGTGCTCCCTGAAGCATTTGGTGGGCCACTGAGAGACACAGGAGGGATAGGACAGCAATTTTCAAACTTTTCCATCTCACGGCACACTGTGCTGGCAGTGGGGGGCTCACATCCACCAACGGCCCTATGAATAAATGACCCTCCCCCAAATTCCTGCGGCACACCTAGGGACCATTCACAGCACACCAGCGTGCCACGGTGCAGTGGTTGAAAATGGCTGGGTTAAGAACATAAGAAGAGCCCCGCTGGGTGAGGCCCAGGGCCCACCTCCTGTATCTCACAGTGGCCCATGAGATGCCCCAGACCGCACTCAAGTCAACCAGAGACCCGCATCCTGGTGCCCCCCCAGGCATCCCAAGAAAGCCCCCTTCCAAACCAGGAAGCTGCACACACAAGTGCATCCAGTGCCCGCTTAAAGGGACCCAGGCCGGGCGCCACCCCCACACCCAGTGGCAGGGAGTTCCGCAGACCAAGGGGGAAGTTCCACGAGCCCCTCCCTCTCCACTCTCTCTGAGGCTAGACTGCCACTTGGGGATGGCGCAGCTGCGTGGAGACACACGGGCGGGCAGGAGGGCAGGCGCTCCAGACACAAGCCAGGCAGCAGGCGGCACAAGGAGGCGGGGGGGGGGCAAGCAAAGGAGGGCGCACGCCACAGCCAGGGAGGGGCCGCTCCGTGGCACAGGCTGCTGTGCGGGGACCGTTGCCAGACAGGCCCACAGTGCGCACGCGGCTGCCAGGCGCGCCCCCCCCCGCGACGGCGCTGCCCCTCCCGGGAGGCCAACGGACTCGGCACCCACCCAGCTCGCCATGGAGCAGAGGCCCAGCACTGCCCCCATCTCACTCTCCGCAGGGCGCGGCGGCCTTCAAAGATGGAGGAGGAGGCGGCGGCACAGAAGGGCTCTGGCTTGTTTACGCTCCAGCCCCGTCTCGCTCACTGCAGCTGACTCGGATGAGGCGGGGGGAGCAAGGCCCGCGCGCCACTTCCGGGGTGGCGAAGGAAGGGGGACGCTCTCGCCCTCCCACCTCTGTTTCCCTGCGGTGGACGGTTGCGTCGGACGAGCGGCGCGAGGCAGGGGGCGGGGCGGCAGGGGGCGGGTCTGGAACGTAGGCGGGGCTTCGAACCGTTGGGTGTGGGCGGGGGAGGAGCTCTTTTTGGAACGTTCGGAGGGCCTGAGGCTTACTTGGGAGTAAGACCCATTGGTTTGAACCTTACTTCTGAGTAGTCCTGCAGAGGCTTGGGCTGTTGCTTCCAAAGTAAGGCTGCAAGCCTGTCCACACTTACCTGGGAGTAAGACCCATTGGCTATAATGCAAAGGCCCCCCTGGCCACAGCCAACACCTGGGAATCCAGGAGCAGCTGTGAGTCCAGGCTGCGGACCAGCTAATTCAGGGAAAGTGCAACCCCGTTTAGCGCAAGCACCTGCATTGAGGACACAACACAAGGTGTTGCCTCCTGATGTTCTGCCCTAACCCCTAGAGGTCAGCATAAGCCAAGAAACTTGCTCCCTTTTGACTCTCCGCAGCCTGAACAGAGATTTTCTTTTCTCATTCAGGTTTGAAAAGTGGCATATAACATAAGCATTACTGCCATTTCCTAGACTGTATTTGTGTTCTGGATATGCCATTTATTTGTAGGGAAGCTGCACATACAGAGCAACTCTGTAAATGGAAAAAATGCATTATTAGAAAACCAAGCTGAAAACAGCATAGATGAAGTTATGTTTAAGTTTTTTGTTTTTTCTAAAAGGCTAACCAAGTTCAGATGCTGCATGTTTCCTTCTGTCTTTAAAATACATACCATATGAGAAACAATCTCTTTAAAGAAAGAGCCTTAAGAAGGGAAACAGTTTTTTGATTACTGTATTTGAAAGTGCATTTCTTTGTTCTTTGAGGGCTGAATTTCTTAGAATCACAGTAGTAAATCTGAGAAAATCAGATGACAATGTGCTCTTATCACTGTGTCAAAGGCCATGACTGATGATTGCTCAGAAACTCATAGCAACATGTGTGAGAAGTGTAAAGCCACTCTTACACTTTTTGTAACATGCTACCAGATACCAGTGTGACAAGACAACCAAGAGGGGAGATCAACCAGACTGAAGACACAACCAAATAAGAAAAATAGAATTAAGAAAAGGGGGGGTGTCACTTTCATGAAGAGGCAGATGGCAAAATACAGTGTTATAAGACAATCAACCAAGAGGGGAGAACAACCAGACTGAAGGTTTAAAACACAGAAAAGGGGGGGGGGTGAACTGCAAAAAGTGAAAGGAACCTGTAAACTTCTCCTCTTCAAAAAGAAGAGGGTGGGAGACTAACCAGGTAGGAGAATGGAACTGTGAACTGCTAATAAAAAGGGGTCATGTAGAGGCTGAACAAACATGAAAATTAAAGGAAACAAGAAAAAGATAGGGGGTGAACTGCAAAAAGTGAAGAAAACTGCAAACTCTCCCCCTTCAAAAAGGAAACAAAGAAACACATTACTTCAACTGATGACAAGAAAGCTTGAAACCTCTGCTGAAACTGTAATTAAAAAACGCCCTGGCATGCTTCAGACACCAGAAGTGCTGGCCAAAGCCATAAGATCAAGGAAGTGCTGTTGCTCTTGGTCAAAACAGAATCCCCCCCCCCCCAAGCAAGACACAAATCAGGTACCAACACTTGGCACCTTGGGTAGCAAGACATAAAACAACACAGGAAAAGGGACTAAATGAAAAATCTAGTCAAAGCTTGAGAAGGCAACCTACAAGCATTTAAAACCAGGAACTGAATGGTTGGCTGCCCCCCCCTTCCTGGTAGGAATGAACACTTACATATATCCATGCTCACTGTTACTGAACAATTCTCACTCACCTGCTGTTTCTCTTCCAACACCAAAGTGCTGGGATGGAGCAAAGACTGCAGTGCAAGAGAAAATGTCAGAAATGTTGAAAGATTCCCTGCCCTCTACTTATCCTACACTCCATTCCATCCCCTTATGCAGGGCCCTAGGCCCTGACCCACAGGAGAGACTTTTCATGGGGTTTCTGTGGGGATGAGAGGGCAGGGCAGTTGCCTTCCACAAACCTCCTTACAGTTGCAGTCCAATAACAACAACAACAACAACAACAACAGTATTTATATACCGCTTTTCAACAAAAAGTTCACAAAGCGGTTTACAGAGAAAATCAAATATCTAATGGCTCCCTGTCCCAAAAGGGCTCACAATCTAAAAAGAATATCCAATATCCAATATCACCACTATCCTCATTTATTCCAGATCTGTGATATTTTGCGGGATCCTTAGTGAGGTATTTAGTAGGAGGATAGCCTGAAATTATTCCCTATCTTTACATGTGCTTGTGTTGAGCAAAGGTCAAGTCTTCCTCTCTTTTACTATGCTTTAGCTGATGTTACAAATGCCACATCTAAAACTCAAGTTCAGCAGGAATTTTCTCAGGAACAAATCAGATGTGGCTGAAAAGCTTTAAGCTAGAAAATAATGTTTTATATGACCATCTTGTTCGTTTGTACCCAAAAATAATTTTAATAATATATCACATGTAACATTAATTAGGATAGAATAAGGAGTAAAACTATATGCAATGCTATCTGTGTGTAACATGTAAACACAAATTTATTTCTAATATTTTTATCCCGTCTTTCCCCCACTGATGTAGATGCTCAGTTGTGTTGAATTGTCTCAATTGTGTTGAATATTCTAACGGCAAGTTATTAATCTACAATATGTATACGTGGATGTACACCTAAGTACTTCTTTGAGTGGGAGAATATTTTAATACTAGGCTCTGCTGATAAAAACACAAGGCTTCTGGTATCTCAGTGAAGCATAAGAGGATTGTGTGGACCAGCCTCGAGTTGTCTGTTGGCCCAGCTTCAAGGACACATTTTCTTATTTATCCCAGCTGAGAATCTTGCCTGTGATAGCATATGCTGAGAGATTAGTTATATCTTCTATACAAACAAGTTCTTTATTTGACAAAGGCATGCACCTAAAAATAGGCTGTGGAATCTGGATATTTTTGGCTGCAGATTAATAGGTCAGATTGTAACCAAGACACTTTAATTCTAAATGGCCTTGCAGTTTTGCGCCTGAACATCCAAGCTGATATACAAATATCAAGTCCAGATGGTACTCAGATTAAGCTGTTTTCTGTATACTTTGTCCCAGTTGACTAATTAGATTCTTACAACTCTCCTTGTTAAATGCACATGCTTGAAAAGAGAGGGAAATAAATAAATCTGTGCATGCCAGTTGTGGAATAAACCTAGCAACAATTGCATGTCTCTGCCGAAGGCAACAGAGTGCATTTGGCATGACTTTTGAGTTCTGGTTTTAGACATTCTTCCATAGAAGCGTGCATGACTGAAGATGGACTGCTTGGGGGGAAAAATACACCAAAGCTTCTGCTGGGCAAATCATTGAGTAGATCTCGGTGTTGCCATTAAAAGATGCATCTCCGAACTTTAAAGTACGCATGTGTGTTTTAATATTGAAAACTGTCATTAATTCTAAACTCCTAGGTAGGATGCAGCAAGAGTTCAAGCATGTTACTCAGAAGTAAGGGCCGTTAAGCTCAATTTGGTGTACTAGAGCAGTGGTTCCCAACCTGTGGGTCTGGGACCCAATTTTTGGTCAATTGCAAAACTTATAGGGCTGATGAGACAATGTACATCAAAGGTTAAACAACCTGTTACTTGGGTGGGAGCACTGCTGCCCAGTCATCATTATAGCCACAGGGGCTTGAGCAGCTGATAAAGTGAACCTTTTTTTTTTAGGTAGGTGACAATGCTAAAACGTTTGGGAACCACTGTACTAGGGATTGCTGGCTTCAGAATTTGAGTCCATTGGGAAAGGCATCTTCAGAGAATTTCCATAACCTGGAAGATGCAAGGCATTGCAAACCAAGATTTCTCTTATGCCTATTCTGAACTCTGGATGCTCTGTGAAAAAAGTAAAACTAAGAACATAAATAAAGCCCTACTAGATTAGGTCAAAGGTCTACCTGGTCCAGCATTCAGTTTCCCATAGTAGTATTCCATAGGAGTACCAGCTTTCTCCGGGGAGCCCACAAATTAAAGAGAAAGGCGTATAGAGACAAGATGGCGTATTGGTTCTGGTGTTGGACTTGGACCTGGAAGATCCATTTTCAAATCCCCACTCAGCCACAAAGCTTCCTGGGTGACCTTGGGCTAGTAAGCATCTCTCAGGCTCACCTACCTCACAGGGTTGTTATGAGGACAAAAGGGAGGAAAGGAACCATGTACACCACCTGAGCTCCTTGGAGGAAGTGTGGTATAAAAATGGGGAAATAAGCCACCCTGGGTCCTGTTAGGGAGAAGGGCGGGATAAAAATAAAGTTTTATTATTATTAAGTACTTCCACCACTGTTGCCCTGCAACTCATATTCAGAGGTATGCTGCTGTTGAACTTGGAGCTAGCACATGGCCATCATGACTAGCGGCCATGGATTAACCAATCTGCCATGCTTCTGACCAATCCCTTCTTAAAGTCATCCACACTAGTGGCCATTACCCTATCTTGCAGCAATGAATTCCACAGACTACTTTTGTGATGTGTCAAGACAAATGGCAGCACTGTTGGTCAGTAGGTTTCTTCTTTCCAAAGCCCTGAGCAAGCAGAAGGAAAGAGGTCAAACTGATTCAAACACACTGAAAAAAGAAGAAGCAGTAGTTTCCAAAATCTGATGATCACACGGAGCTTCCAATGATGATGCAGGAACACAATTAATTGTAGAAACACTCAACAAAATACACTGAAATACCTTTGCAAATTTCCTACCTTGCTACTCTATGGAGTTGGCTCTGCTCCTCAGTAAGTGTACATAGGATTCCAGATTTGTTTTTGCTCAAATTAAGGTCTACCACCAGGCTTTTAAAAGGGAGGTTTTTGAAATTTATTTTTGCATTTGATACTTTTTCTTCTTTTCAGAATCAATTCTGAAATATAATCCCCACCACTGTTTCTCAAGAAACAAATCACCAGCACTTAGAGATGCTGCTTTCTTGATACAGTCTGTTCAATTACAGTATACCATTAACCTGGAACCAATATATGTATACCTGCAAGGCACAGACTAGATTGTGGTGTTCCTAAGACCACTCTTGTCAGCCTCAGTGAGGAATTTGTTAAATCAATGTGCAGATAGGAAATCATGATAAATGTCCTGTAGTAGAAACAGTTTCACTGTTCCACTACCCTCATATGAGACAAGCCTACAGTAAAGGGTTTGCTATTGTTATTTGTGAAGGAGCCATAAGCTGAAGAAGTCAAGGTACACTGTTCTAAACAGAAAATCACAAAACATCTTAAATCTCAGCTTTGGTATTAAAATTAGACCCATGCACACCCCTTGTTTAGTCTGCCAGCTCAGTTGTGTTTTTACAGTGGTTCCCCTGTCAAGAATACTAGTCTTGAGTACAGGTCCAGTCTATCCCTGAGGCCAACTGAAACAGTTGTCTCAAGCAACAGATTGGTGTGGGGTGTCTCCTTTTTGCCTCCACTGCTCCTCCTCCTCCTCCCACTCTCTGGATTGGAAAGGAAGACGGAGTCAGAGAGAAAGAGGAAATGTGGAAGGGAAGAGAGTGCTGAACTAAGATATTGAAGAATGGGAGAAGTGGAGGCTGGCACATCATTGGGTAAGGGGGAGAAGCTATTAGCATGCTGCCGCATCTGTCAATAGATCATGGGCTTGTGTAGCCTAAGTCCAAGTAGCCTGCAGACTGTATCCTTACAGTAACAATTTCCAAAAGCTCTGGTCATGATTCTCTCACTATGTAGTTTGCATGACTTCACTTGAATTCTTGATAGCGCTGGTTAATATTGTGCTTTGCATTTTGGGTATCAGTCACTTAAAACCAGAGCGGAACTGAAACAACATTCAAACTTGAGATGTTCTCACTTCTGAAAAGGCCATATAGATTATGTTGTTCAGTTGTACACAGATACTGAACATTTCAAAGAAAATTCACCTTATGAGATGACAAATTCAGAACAGTGCCCCCTTTCTATTTTTGTGCATTGTTGAGTTGCAATATTAATATTTGCAATTCCTCCTTTGCCTACCTGTGCTGATTACAGCCCTGGTTATAATTCTGGACTACTGTCATGATTAGAATGTTAAACCAGGACTTGGGGACTTTGGCCAGGCACTATAGTAATACTTAACATTTATATGGCACGTTCTGAGTGTTTAAAGCACCATACATCATGTTTATTTTAATGCTGTCCTTCAACAACCCTAACAGTGCAATCCTATGCATGTCTACTCAGCTACACTAATGGAACTTGGTTTAGATCAGGGGTGGGCAAACTCCAGGCTGGGGGCCACTTGCAGCCCTCGAGGACCCCCAACCGGCCCACAGGGAGCCCCCAGTCTCCAATGAGCCTCTGGCCCGTTGGAGACTGTTGGAGTCCACACTAGCCTGTGACTGCCGGTTGCAACTGCCTGACGCAAGCTGTGGGCCAAATTAGAGCAAGGCCTTTTATAGTCTCCAAGTGTTTTCTGCTTTTCCCTGGGTATTATTTTAACTCCCCTCCCCACTGCCTCTGAACAACTTATGTCTCCATGTGTTTCTGGCTTGGTCTGTATGTTTTCACTGTGCAAGAGGTGTGTGGCAAACAATTCATAGTTCTCATGTGGTTCTACCTGCCTGTATGATAGTTCTCATGTGTATTATGAATGAGCTCAGTAAAATTCATTCATTCATATAAGTTCCGTCTCTAATGTATTCATTTATGTATATTTATTCAAATTTGAAATGTGACTTAATTCTTTTTTTTTCTTGGACCCCGACACAATGTCAGAGAGATGCTGTGGCCTTCCTGCCAAAATGTTTGACCAACCCCTGGTTTAGATAAGTGAGTACAGTATAGGAGCCTAGTGCAATCATCCCCATATTGCCAGAGACTGAGAAGGAATGGCTTACCTAAGATCACCTTGTAAGTTCACAGCAGAGGTGAGATTCAACTCAGGGGAGTCCTGATTCACAGCTCAGTCTGAGCTCCTTATCCAGCTCTTCATCTACCTCACAAGTGTCGTGAGGATAAAACAGCACAGGGAAAGCAATGTGGTGTTGGAGGAATATAAATGCAAGAAATAATTTCTGCATTTCAAGTCATCATGCTTTTTCTTGCAGTTAAAAGAAAAATATTCTTCTTTTGCTTTTCCACTTCCTAGTCGTATACAGTGTTGCATGTCTTGGCCATAGAAAAACCAGCTGAGGAATGATTAACAGCTCAGTTTAATGTGGTCTTATGTCTCACACATATTACAAAGAACCCAAGAACATGTGCATCTGGCAATCACATACAGTTGTTTAATTGACTCTGACTTTGAATAAACTTTTTACCAGGCAGATTTTATAAGAGATGCATGAATACATTTAAATACATTTGTCTCAAATTATTTGACACTTTTCTTATTATCAAGAAGAATCCAGCAATATGCAGTCATTTTTAATTGTGCACTTCGCTTGTAGAGCTGTACTTGTCACTAATTAATCCCAGGTGGTTTCACATTCATCAGAATTCAATAGACAGAAATAATAAAGACAAAAAAAAACACCTTATGATATCTACACTTTTGCTAGGAACATTGAGCTGAGGTGGTGATTATATTAATTATCAAAGGATCGGTTTGGCTCTTCGTCACTGTAATCATTTAAAATGCATGTCTTTATCTCTAATTGTACTTCCAAATGACATTGTAATTGCTTGTTCGCTGTTGGGAGCATGTTTGCATGTACATTCAAGCACACCGGGGAAATGACAACTACCACGTGACTCCAGTTCATGCTATAAATATTCATTAAACATGAAGGTCCTTATCCAGCTAAAAATAGTCATCACTAATCCCATTGAAAGAAAACTTGGTCATGACTAATTGCTGCTGAATCAGGGGTTAAGGTGTTTGTGGTGGTGGATAGCAAAATATAGCTGGTGCTCTTTACAGGTAACTTAGGGGTTTCAAAATCAGCTTCAAAGGTGGCTTTGAGCCCAATCCTGAGCTCTCCGCCTGACACTGAGACTCTTGATTCTCCACCAGCCTTTGGATCAGCAGAGAATCAAGTAGCCCCATTGCATGGTTACTTGCTTTGCCCAGGAGAAGTGGATGAAAGTTCCCTTCTCCCGAGGATCCGCCAGCAGCTGCCTGGACTGTGCAGGATGAGGAGGCAGCCATTTTTAGCGCCACTGCAACCCCATGCCCTGCATAGCTCAGGATTGGGCTGTAAACTCGTAGCTGAGGATTAGATCATGCCTGAAAAAGTTGTACCCAATTAAACCAGCTCACCTGCCAAACATTGTACCATGCCATGTGCCTGACAGCCCAATTTTTCCATTCCCCAGTAAGCAGCAAAAGCAGGTGCTTTCTTTTCTGAGTCCCTGGAGGGCTATATATCATTCTGGGGGTTGCAAGGTGTGCAATCTTGCATCTAGCCAGTGGCAGTTCCTATGTGTGATGAATGTCCTGTGGTGGTTTTTTTTTTTTTTTTTTGTTATTTTTGGGCACTTCTAATCCACCAGAGGCTTTTGTGTTGCCTCAGCATCTTAAAATATGCTGGGACATCCTCTTACAGAAGGCATGTCCTTAATTTGAAACACCAATCTCAAAAAGCTGTACAGTTACTGTCAGATGTGTATTTTTCCTTCTCTATGTCCAGACTTTACCCAGAGAGATCACCTCCTAGCTAACTCTCTTACTGAGATTTGCATGGGTCCATCAATTGGGCAACCAAACCTGCATGGTAAAGGGGTAGGATTGAGTGCCTCCCACTCTTCCATTCAGGTCACTCTATGACAGGGTGTTGTGAATATGTATATGTTAGGCCTTGGTTAGCATGTGGAGCCTGAACCAAACTAAGTCAGTAACAGAGAAGTTGCTAGCTGCAAGAATGTGAGTAAACAAACACAAAGATTGTTGTCTCTCCTCTGCTGGCCAGAAAGGACAGACAACAAGAATTACAACCCATTGGAATGTAGCACCTTTGCAGACAGAACGGCCCCTTATCAAGCTGATGAAATACAGCTGTGGATCTCCAGTTAGGAGCAGTAAGAACTAAGAGGGCTAGCAACCAGGCCCACTTTGAGAAGGTTCTGTCCTCAAAAGTTTCTGATTGGACAGTCTAAATAAGTATGAAGTCACCTCAGTACTATTAGCATAAGAAGTATAATAATGAGGCCCAAGGGGTGTGTCCGGTCCCTTCTTGGACAGAGGTTTTGGGTGTAACATCCTGCACGCTGGGAGCTCCATTGTCCAACATAGGCATCTGGCCTCACAGGTAGCTGGACATCATCTAAAGTTTCCAAATTTTCCGCTTGCGGGTCCAAGAGATAGTCCTCTAGCTGGTCTGATTCTGTGCTGTGAAAATCTTGTACAAAGAACACGTTAGTTTGATCCCGCTCCACAAATTGTTTAAGCCTGTTTGCATGTAATACAGTAGGCTTCTGTTGCTTGGTCTCCTCCTGTACTAGGAAATTGTCATTAGGCAAACTTTTTACAATTACAAAACCTTTTTGCCACTTAGGCTTGAGTTTATATTGCCATTCAGGCACTAACACTTTCATGCCCTCTGCCAATTCACGAGGTCTGGCTTTTAGATCATAACGTCTCTTTTGTTTGGCTTGAGTCACTTCTAGGTTTTGTTTGGCAAATTCACACACATTCTCTAGATTGTCACGCAGTTTGTTAAAATATTCCACAACAGGTTTTGGCATCTCATCTAATTGGCCTTCCCAAGAAGACTTAAGTAGGTGCAAAGGCGTAGTTACGTTTCTGCCATAGATAGGCTGATGAGGTGAATAGCCTAAAAGCTTCACTAGGGGTGTCATTGTAGGCAGAACACAAAAATGTTATAGCTTTGTCCCAAGACTGTTCATAATCATAAAATTTTTTCAACCCCGATGATAGCGTCCGAATGTCTCTTTCACTAATTCTATGTGAAAGAGCCATTCGGACGCTATCATCGGGGTTGAAAAAATTTCTTTCACTAATTCTATGTGAAAGAGGGTGGTAAATGGAGCTAGTAAGTTTGTCTATCTTGCCCAGTTCACATAACTTCACTAATAACTTAGAAGTGAAATTTGAGCCTTGATCTGAAAAAATTCTGTTAGGCACACCAACTCGAGTAAACAAGTCTAGTAAACATTGAGCAACTTTTCCAGCTGTAACTTTGGCTAAAGGGACAGCCCAGACATATCTCGTTGCTCTGCAAATACACACAAGCAGAAATTGATTTCCAGCAGGAGTCCTTTTTAAATGCCCTAACACATCAATACAGATTTCAGAGAACAGAAGCTGGCTTAGAGTTGGCACAGGCCTTAACTTGGCTCTTTGTTCATCTGCATTTCTTCCAACAACTTGGCATGTTTCACAGCTCTTAATGTACTCTTTGACTGATTGTCTGCATTTTGGCCAATAGAACAACTCAGTCACTCTGTGATAAGTTCTTTTTTGACCCATATGCGCTCCAAACAAGGAATCATGTGCTTGCTGTAACACTAGATTTCTATGTGGAGTTGGAACTACAAGCTGTATTTTCTTTTGCCACGAGGGGGCAGTGCCCGCTAACACATAACTTCTATAGAGCAAATCATTCTGGAAGAAGAAATGAACATCTCCGGGCTATCCCTCTCCCTTCTCTGCTTTTTCCACCCATTCTTGTAAGGAAGGGTCAGATATAGTGGCTGCAATAAACCTGCTTTTTGTTTCGGGCTCTTGTAAGCACTGTAAGGCTGATACTTCCTGGCAATTTGAGGGTACAGTCTCATCAGACTTGTTAGCTAGCGGTTATTGCATCTTTAGTTGACTTCTGTTCTGTACAGACTGCACAGCCAGGATATCTGTTCCCTGTTTTCGTGCTTGTTCATCTGCGAACGCTAGGTCTGACCCAATCAGCATGGAAGGCAAGCTAGTTGCATGAACTAGAAAGAAGTGGGGTCCTTAAACGCTTTATACTCACAATCTAAAGTTATTAACTTATGGAAGCGGGGAATTGGGGAGTCAAACAAATATACGGCTGCACAATGCTTGGCTTTTTGTGCTGTTTCATTTTGTAAAGAGTCTAGCAACTCTTGAGAAATGAACGAAACGTCACTCCCAAAATCTTCACAACCTATGGTTTGAAGTTTTCCCCCACACAATGAAATAGGTTGTTTTCGCTTGTCATTCACCCATTTTCACTGCTTCTTAGAAATTAAATTGTCCATTTCCATTACTTCTCATCCCTACAGTGGCTCTGTAGACCAACCTGTTGTCGTAGCAACCAATAGAAAGTCTCTATTGTTTTCTAAGATGGCCTCACTCCTCCTTCTCCCTCCTAGAGCTCTTACAAGTACCTGGGAAATTTTCCCAACAGAGGAGTTGGGAAACTCCTCCCTCTCTTCCCTCAGGGAACTGCTGGGGCTAAGAGCAGCCTGACAATGCTGACAGTAAATAGGAGAAAAAGTGTTCTTTCGCCATCAACTCTCTCCACTGCTGCACAGTTTCTGCTCCCGCAGACTCGGCCCAGGTGCTCAAAGCTCTCTCTAAGCGCAGCTGTCAATTAGTATACGTTTCATCCGGCTTCATTTCTGCATGGCGGAACTTCTGCCTTGCCATTTGCTCATTTATGGCCAGATTCTCCTTGACTAAGGACTTAAACAGTTTGTAATTGTGTCTTTGTTCTTTAGGTAGTCCTGCAAGTATGTGCGCTAGCTCTGTCCCCACACATTGTGACCGGAGTACAAGCAACCATAACCTTTTAGGGACTTGCTCATCCTCACATGCTTGTTCAAACACAGCAAGATAGGACATCGCATCCCCAGCATGGACGTACCTTGGAAACATGTGTCGGTCCCATTGCTCTGTGAGACACTTCCTTTGTCCTCTCTGATCCTCCATCTGCATTTCTAAGAGGCGCTGTTGCATGGCAAAAATTTTAGCCCAGTCTCCTGCTGAGGGCATTGCAGCTCCTGGGGAAGCTCTGGCAGCATTCCCATCCCCCGCTACTTGTGTTGGCGGTGGGGCTGTTGGTGCAAGAGTGGGTGGAGGAGGTGTGGAAACTGGCAACACAGGGTTCACAACAGCAGGCTCCAATGATGGTTGTAAAGGAGGCTGTGCTCTTACTGTGGAACGCGATGCTGGTTTTTGCACAGCAGGCAACATACAAGGGTCCTCATCACTTTCTGCATCACTTTCATCCATCCACTCCAACTCTTGTTGAAATTTGAGAGCAGGCCTGCTGGCAGCCGTACTTGGCATGTTGTGCCTCTGCGAATTGCTCTGGTTCTCTGAACTCCATGACGCACGTGCTTTGAACCTCTGTCTTTCTTCCTCCATGAGTTGAGTTCAGCGCACCCCTGAGTGTCCTCTTGTGGGCCTCTCATCCTCCAAGGTCATAGGTGGTACAGACTCAGATCTGTAAGCCTCTTCCAGTAGGCTTGGGGTTTGGGAATCCAGTATGTTGACTGGCATCAGTACCACAGCCCCCTCCACCTTTCAAAATCAAGCAACTGATCTCTGAACATCATGTTGCTGTCTTCTACCCTGTGCTAGTTCTGCTTAATGTTGCTGAGATAGAACAGCCCTTACTGCCAAAATAACAAACCACTGAGATCTTTGTAGAGGTTTGCCTCTGCCTTAAGTGTAACCACTTTTGGGAACAAAGTTCAGTCGAAATCCCACCACTGCCACCATGTCACAAACTTAGGGGGTTGTGGGGTGCTCAGAATTCTTGGTTCTCGAACCCTAAAGCCCTCAAGGCCCCCTGTTCAGTAGTACTGCCACCACCCTGTACATGCCAGTGTCTCCGTCCAGGGACTCTGAGACCCTCTAGTCTTAATTCTATCCCTTGCAGGCACTGAACACTTTCTCCAATTAAAGCTTCAGTCCTCAATTTACTAGACTTCAATGAGCACTTGGTAGCTTGCTGAACGGCTAGGCAGGATTCTGAAACTTTATCTCCAACAGACAATGAAACAACTTAATAAAAGAGATTTTAGTTTATTAAATACATAAGGTTATATAAGGCCGTAAATGCTAGAGACATAAACATCTAGGAAACATATGAGCAACAAAATAATAAAGCTAGCTGGCTATTAATCCCTATCTCTCACCTGGGTCAGCTTCTCTAATAGATTTTTTAACTCCAGGCTACCTGTGAGGCCAGATGCCCATGCTGGACAATGGAGCTCCCAGCGTGCAGGATGTTGCACCCAAAACCTCTGTCCAAGAAGGGACCGGACACACCCCTTGGGCCTCATTATTATACTTCTTATGCTAATAGTACTGAGGTGACTTCATACTTATTTAGACTGTCCAATCAGAAACTTTTGAGGACAAAACCTTCTCAAAGTGGGCCTGGTTACTAGCCCTCTTAGTTCTTACCCCTCCCAACTGGAGATCCATAGCTGCATTTCATCAGCCTGATAAGGTGCTGTTCTGTCTGCAAAGGTGCTACATTCCAATGGGTTGTAATTCTTGTTGTCTGTCCTTTCTGGCCAGCAGAGGAGAGACAACAATCTTTGTGTTTGTTTACTCACATTCTTGCAGCTAGGAACTGCTAGCAACTTCTCTGTTACTGACTTAGTTTGGTTCAGGCTCCACATGCTAACCAAGGCCTAACATGCACATATTCACTGCCCCAATGGCTCTGCAGTGAGTAGGAGGGGCCACTTACATGATGCATTGTGATGACTGCAGTACTTACTGCGCCACCCACCGTAGCGATGCTATTGATGGGCACTACTATGACTTAATTTTAAACACAGGGTTTTAAATCACAGGATTCTGTGTTCTCTTGGAGTGGTGTTTCTTCCTTTTTTCCCCCAAAATGCCCTCCCTCTGCATAGTCTCCTTAGTTTGGGGTGGTAGCAATAGATAGATCTACCAGACCTCACCCCCCGCTTCAGCTACTGACCCAGAAAAAACGAAAGTGGAGAGCAGGAAGAGGTTGTTGAGCACTAACCATGGGAAATTACTTCCCTCTGTCAGCCTCTGGCAGCTCCTTCCCTGACACTATGCAACATTTTTGCAATCAGAGTTTATTGTATTAAAGTTATCCTGCAGATACATTCTTCAGAAGTGTTCCAAGACTCTCCTGTTTACAATATCTTGGGAGGAAGAGTTGAAGATTAAGCTGATAGGTTTGCAGTCTGGCTTGTGAGGTTCTCCCAGACAGATGATGGGTCACTGTGGGAAAAAGGGTCCCAGACTAGGTGGGCCTTTGTTCTGATTCAGCAGGACTTTTCTTATGTTCTTTTGGGGCCAGTCCTATCCAACTTTCCAGTGCCAGTGCAGCCATTCCAATGAGATGCACGCTGCATCCTGTGGTGGGGAGGGCACAGAGGCCTCCTCGAGGTAAGAGAACATTTGTTCCCTTATCTCAGGACTGCATTGCAGTTACATCAGCATTGGAAAGTTGGATAGGATTGGGCCCTTTGTTTAGCATTGTGTGTTTTATGAAATCACTTTATTTTTTCATGTCTTCCTATTCACAGAGCCAGAAATCTGAAACAGTAAAAGCAAAAAGAGAGCATGAATCATTTTTTTTACAATCCAAACCAACAAAAATAAAGATTAGAAAGAAGAAGGTGTGGGGATATATGTCCAAGTCCCTGCTGGGCACCTGTCTGGTCAGAGGCGTCCTGGGAGCAGCAATTCCTCTCCTGGCTGGTGGCCCCTCCAGTGAGTCTGCAGAGCCCCCTGCAACAGGGCCCATAGCCCAGAGAGCTGAGCATGGCAAAACAGCCACAGCTGAGGCCAAGTCTTTGGAAGACAGAGACAACGTGGGCAGAGTACATGGAGGAATAGAGGCATCAAGGAAGCAAGGGGGCAGGATCCTGCAACAGACCTGATACCAGAGAGGGAGGTAGGGGTGAGTCCGGGGGGGGGGAGGTCAGCAGATCCTTTATAAGGCAGGAGCAGGCCAGGGATGAAGGTCAGTGGTGGTGAGGATGCTGGTTGGTGAGGAAGCTGACTGACCTATGAACCTACAAGGAGCTACAAGTGGGGAGAAGGATAAGGGTGAAGCTACTCCCTTCCTCCATAGCCTATCACTCTGGATCTGCAAAAGGGGAGCTGCCCCCTTTGCCTGACAGCCTTGACCTCTTGTGGACCCTATTGAACTCAATACCCCTGGGGTGGCAGGCGCTAAGAAAACAAGGGGGCCCATATACTATAGAGGTTCTCCCTGTTGAAGCTATTCAACTGAATTTCATTGGAATTGTGGAGTTGTTAGGCATTTGAGAGCCAGAGTGGTGTAGTGTTATGGGAGAAGAACTTAGACCTGGAAGACCTAGGTTCAAATTCCCCCTCAGCCATGAAGCTTGCTGGGTGACCTTGGGCCAGTCACTTCTCTCAGCCTCACCTACCTCATAGGGTTGTTGTGAGGATAAAAGGTAGGGAGGAGCTGGGTATACCACCCTGAGCTCTTTGGAGGAAGGGTAGTATACACCGTTGGCAACCTTCAGTCCCGAAAGACTATGGTATTGCGCTCTGAAAGGTGGTTCTGGAACAGCATCTAGTGTGGCTGAAAAGGCCGATTCAGGAGTGACAATCCCTTCCACACTGGGAGCAAGTGCAGTCTGTCCCTGGTCTGTCTCCCTGGCTATGGGCCTTCCTTCTTTGCCTCTTTGCCTCAGAGTGTTGGCCAAGTGTCTCTTCAAACTGGGAAAGGCCATGCTGCACAGCCTGCCTCAGAGGCCAGGGTTTCCCACCTGTTGAGGTCCACTCCTAAGACCTTCAGATCCCTCTTGTAGATGCCCCTGTATCGCAGCTGTGGTCTACCTGTAGGGCGCTTTCCTTGCACGAGTTCTCCATAGAGGAGATCCTTTGGGATCTGGCCATCATCCATTCTCACAACATGACCGAGCCAAAGCAGGCGTCGCTGTTTCAGCAGTGCATACATGCTAGGGATTCCAGCACGTCCCAGGACTGTGTTGTTTGGAACGTTGTCCTGCAGGTGATGGGCAGGAGGTCTGGTCTAGAGGGTCTGTCCTGGTCTGTCCTGGTCTGTCCTGGCAGGAGGTCTGGGCAGGAGGTCTGGTCTAGAGGCTAGAGCCTCCGTCTGCCTGAAGATAACATCCACAAGGTCGCCAGTTCGAGGCCACTGGCACCATGCAACCTTGAAGCAGCTGACAAGCTGAAACCGAGCTAGTCTATCTGCTCTGAGGGTGGGAGGATGGAGGCCAGAATGTGAAGCCAGATTGGAATGAAACACCTGAATGTAGTGGTTCTTGAAAGAAAGAACCTTCTTTCAATTGTAAAAATCCCTATTTAATAAGGGATTTAAATAAAAGCCTGCCTATGTAAACCGCCTTGAATAAAGTCTTGAATAAAGACCAAGAAAGGCGGTATATAAATACCTGTTTTTGTGATTAATTATTATTATTATTATTATTATTATTATTATTATTATTATTATTATTATTATTATTATTATTATTGATGCCGAGAATGCGTCGGAGGCAGCGCATGTGGAAAGCATTCAGTTTCCTCTCCTGTTGTGAGCGAACAGTCCATGACTCGCTGCAGTACAGAAGTGTACTCAGGACGAAAGCTCTGTAGACCTGGATCTTGGTATGTTCCGTCAGCTTCTTGTTGAACCAGAAAAAATGTGAAAAATAAATGATAAATAAATTTGGAGCTTTGGGAATGGAACAAAGTAAATGACGATGACCTTAAAATAAATATATGTGAAAATGCATCCACAGAATCAGTTTCCTCTGTGCTGATCATATTAACCATATCTGGCAAGAAATACTGATTCTTGTTTATACACAGCTCATAAGATCTTCTTTGAGCATTTGTGTATTCATATGGCTCATTCTGGGCTCATTCACACTCGCATCTTGTTCAACTGATGACTGTCATCATAAATTATCACTTGTGTGTGTTGGCCCTTCAGGTATATCACCAGATCTTTCATTTTGCTTCCCATTACCTCTCACAGAATACTTTGCAACAGATTCCATTTATACATTTTGCATGCAGTTATCAAGTGTGCAGCAATCTTATGCACTCTTTCTTGGGAGTAAAGAAGACAGGGAACTCTCTTGTAAGTAAATATGCATAGAGTTTCTGCTGTAAGGCAGCATATAGACAGACCTACAAACAGAGTCCTATGGTGGGTTTTTCCTCTGCTTAGATCTTCAAAGAAGATATTTGTAGAGCCTCTGAACCAAATGTGTGTTGCCTGTTCCACTTTGCCCCTCCTCCATGAATTCTGAATTGAATTTTTCTGCCATGACTGATGCTAGGAGCCACAGCTCCCAAAGGTCAATGCACTAAGGGTACATACTTCAGTGCACTTTATGAACCAGAAGAGAACTCTCAGAAAAGAAATAAGTTTTTGATGAAGAAGCTCATAATTATTGAACCAATTCTAAAGTGAGCTGAGAAGAGTTTGGCTGTCACAAATAATTTTTAAAATGTGTCCTCATTTCTCTACAGTTTTATAACACTGGTCCTTTTTTGATCCTTCCATAAATATGTACAGAAGTGTGAAAGGAAGGACGAATGAGCTAATTTTGGAAGTGTATACGGTATTTTGAACAGGCACTTGAATAAAGACAAAGTAATGCCTTCTTCTTTAGAGCTGTCAACTTTGTTTAATTGGCTCTGCTCTTCTCTCCTTAATGGTAGCCTGACACTCAGAGCCGACAGATCAAAGCAGAACTCCTTAGGAGATCCCAGAGTGCCTACACACACTTATTTGAAAGTCAGTCCTGTTAAACTACTCAAATGGACTGACTTCCAAGTGAAGGATTGGGCTATGATAAAAACCTGAGGGGATCCAAGCTCGTACAAGCAGATATCAGGTTTGCAAGAACAGAGCTCCTTTGTCAAAACGCAACCACTGGATACCCAAATTAGAACAGGCATACAATAAATGTTATACCAAGAATGTTGTAAAACATGTCTCCCTTTGTTCAGCAGCCCTCTGGAAGTTCCCAGCACATTCTCCTGTCAATTTGCGATGCCCCTTTTCATTTTGTTCCACCTGAGTATATGGACAGAATCCTTGGAGCTATGCAACTAACCACATACACTCTCAAAACTTGTCCCTCTTGGCTTGTTAAGTCAGCTAGGACTGGGCTTTCTGGGTCAGAATTGTGATAGAGGCAATTAACACCTGCTTGGAGAGGGTCATGTGCCAACTATATAGAAGGAGCAGTGTCATATCCTTTGTGGAAGAAATTTTTAGATCAGATTCCTCTGCTCTAAGTAATTATCATCCACTTTCTATTACAGCATTTTTTTTTAGATCCAGTGTTTGCATGGGTAGCAGCAACCAATAATGCCTTTGGTATTATTTTTGTTGCCACTTTTTGCTTTTATTGTTGTAGGGAAAGTGGAGGTGCATTTAAACAGCTTTTGAAACAATCTGCATAGTAGAAGTGAGACTACCACAGCTGCCTGGCATGTAATTTAGAATCTGAGCTCTTTTGGGACAGGGAACTATATGCTATGTATACCGCTTTGTAAACTTAATTTTTTTGCTGAAAAGTGATATATAAATGTTCTTAATAATGTTTTATATTGCTTTACTATGTGTTATTAGCTGTTTGGGATCTACAAAGAAAAGCATGTTTGTTCTTCTTAATTTAAAAAAAGTTAAATGTATTATTATAAAAAAATAGTAGGAATTCTTTTCCAATTCCTAGATGGCTAAACATAGCAACAAAATCAAAAGTACCACCGTATATCAAAAATTAGCAGACAGTTCTTTTAAGTATCAGAAATCAATTCTGACATTCATTCTATAGTCAGTGGAAAGAAATATGTTAAGAAAAATTGTCCTGTCTTTCAAAATGTGCTGATGATAGTAAGGAAGAAGTTGGAAGCTAAAAAATTTTTAAAAGTCAAAAAAAATGTTTAAGCTATTATTGGGCAGGACTGTGAGATGGCCTTGAAATCTGGCTAATCACCTCACCTTGGGACCTGACCATACATGATTAGTGTTATTCACTAACAGCCCAATTCTAACAATAGACCCACACTGTGATCCAGTGGGGCCAGTGCAGCCTCCACTGCATCCAGCATGGGGACAGATGCTGCTGGAGCTCTGCTCCACTGGATCCAGAACCCCGGCATCGGGCCTTTCAGCCTGATAAGGTGTCTTTGAACTCTGCACTAGCAAAATAGCCAGTGCAGATTTGAGTAGTCCCACTGCAGGGCTTGGGCCTTTCCCTGGAGGAAAGGGACAAATGTCCTCTTCCTTTGAGGAGACTTTGGCAGCTGCCCAGCATGCATAGGATGCAGCTGCTGCCACTCTGGGCACCTGGCAGCTCAGGATTGGGCTGTTAGTGGAGTTTAAATCTCTCTGAACTGAACCTAAATCACATATCACAGAGGGCTTTATATGATTGTGGGTTGACTGATATCTGATTACTATGAATGGTTTATCACAAAGGTGGTGGGCCGCAGTCAGTATATCAATGTATTTGTGTGTTTCGTGAACGGGCAGTTCACTTGCAAGTCTGAGAAGAGACAATGCCCAGAAAATGAATGTTTAAGAAATACCACAGACCTCAACAACCCCTTTTAGTGAACACATATGAATACATATGCACAAACACTAGACCCTATGCTGTTTCTACTGAGTTGGACAGTTGCCCATTTAGGTCAGTATTATTAACACAGACTGGTAGTATCATTTCAGAGAGAAATGTTTTTTTCTGCCATTGCATGCCAGGGATTGAACCTGGGACATTTTGCATGGAAAGCAGGTACTCTACACATGAGCCACAGCACCTCTCATGGTACAGCACTGGGGAACGTTTTGGGACAAGTGGGGCCTGTACAAGAGGGACGGGCTCCATTTGAACCAGAATGGAACCAGACTGCTGGCGCATAACATTAAAAAGGTGGCAGAGCAGCTTTTAAACTGATCCCTGGGGGAAGGCCGACAGGAGCCGAGGGGCATCCGGTTCGGGACTCCTCATCCCTATGGGATGAGGATGGGGAGGTTAGAGAACAACAAGACAAAGGCAGGGTAGGAGAAGAAATTGGGAAAGGCAGGGTGATGGGATGTGATAGACGGTTTGGCACAATGAGAGGATGCGGGGACAAAGGAGCGAATAAGCAGCCCATCCTGGGGCATTCCGTGTATAAATGCTTTTATGCGAATGCCCGAAGTCTACGAGCAAAGGTGGGAGAACTGGAATGTCTGGTGACAAGGGAAAATATTGACATTGTGGGCATAACTGAAACCTGGTGGAATGCGGAGAATCAGTGGGATACCGCAATCCCGGGCTATAAACTCTACAGGAGGGACAGGCAGGGGCGTGTTGGAGGTGGGGTGGCCCTTTATGTTAAGGAAGGGATAGAATCCAGCAAAGTAGAGATTGAAGGTGGGTCCGACTCCACCGTAGAATCTCTGTGGGTTAAATTACCAGGCTTGTGCAGCGATGTAATACTGGGGGCGTGCTATCGTCCTCCAGACCAGAAATCTGATGGGGACCTTGAAATGAGGAAACAGATCAGGGAGGTGACAAGGAGGGACAGGGTTGTAATCATGGGGGACTTCAATTATCCTCATATTGACTGGGTCAATTTGTGTTCTGGTCACGATAAGGAAACCGGATTTCTTGACGTGCTAAATGACTGTGGCTTAGAGCAGCTAGTCACGGAGCCCACCAGAGGACAGGTGACTCTGGATTTAATATTGTGTGGTACGCAGGACCTGGTTAGAGATGTAAACGTTACTGAGCCATTGGGGAACAGTGATCATGCTGCGATCCGTTTTGACGTGCACGTTGGGGGAAGAATACCAGGCAAATCTCTAACAGAAACCCTTGACTTCCGACGGGCGGACTTCCCTCAAATGAGGAGGCTGTTTAGAAGGAGGTTGAAAGGGAGGGTAAAAAGAGTCCAATCTCTCCAGAGTGCATGGAGGCTGCTTAAAACAACAGTAATAGAGGCCCAGCAGAGGTGTATACTGCAAAGAAAGAAGGGTTCCACTAAATCCAGGAGGGTGCCCGCATGGCTAACCAGCCAAGTTAGAGAGGCTGTGAAGGGCAAGGAAGCTTCCTTCCGTAAATGGAAGTCTTGCCCTAATGAGGAGAATAAAAAGGAACATAAACTGTGGCAAAAGAAATGTAAGAAGTTGATATGGGAGGCCAAGAGAGACTATGAGGAACGCATGGCCAGCAACATTAAGGGGAATAATAAAAGCTTCTTCAAATATGTTAGAAGCAGGAAACCCAACAGAGAAGCGGTTGGCCCTCTGGATGGTGAGGGAGGGAAAGGGGAGATAAAAGGAGACTTAGAGATGGCAGAGAAATTAAATGAGTTCTTTGCATCTGTCTTCACGGCAGAAGACCTCAGGCAGCTACCGCTGCCCGAACGGCCCCTCCTAACCGAGGAGTTAAGTCAGATAGAGGTTAAAAGAGAAGATGTTTCAGACCTCATTGATAAATTAAAGATCAATAAGTCACCGGGCCCTGATGGCATCCACCCAAGGGTTATTAAGGAATTGAAGAATGAAGTTGCAGATCTCTTGACTAAGGTATGCAACTTGTCCCTCAAAACGGCCACGGTGCCAGAAGATTGGAGGATAGCAAATGTCACGCCTATTTTTAAAAAGGGAAAGAGGGCGGACCCGGGAAACTATAGGCCGGTCAGCCTAACATCCATACTGGGTAAGATGGTGGAATGCCTCATCAAAGATAGGATCTCAAAACACATAGACGAACAGGCCTTGCTGAGGGAGAGTCAGCATGGCTTCTGAAAGGGTAAGTCTTGCCTCACGAACCTTATAGAATTCTTTGAAAAGGTCAACAGGCATGTGGATGCGGGAGAACCCGTGGACATTATATATCTGGACTTTCAGAAGGCGTTTGACACGGTCCCTCACCAAAGGCTACTGAAAAAACTCCACAATCAGGGAATTAGAGGACAGGTTCTCTCATGGATTGAGAACTGGTTGGAGGCCAGGAAGCAGAGAGTGGGTGTCAAGGGGCAATTTTCACAATGGAGAGAGGTGAAAAGCGGTGTGCCCCAAGGATCTGTCCTGGGTCCGGTGCTTTTCAACCTCTTCATAAATGACCTGGAGACAGGGTTGAGCAGTGAAGTGGCTAAGTTTGCAGACGACACCAAACTTTTCCGAGTGGTAAAGACCAGAAGTGATTGTGAGGAGCTCCAGAAGGATCTCTCCAGACTGGCAGAATGGGCAGCAAAATGGCAGATGCACTTCAATGTCAGTAAGTGTGAAGTCATGCACATTGGGGCAAAAAATCAAAACTTTAGATATAGGCTGATGGGTTCTGAGCTGTCTGTGACAGATCAGGAGAGAGATCTTGGGGTGGTGGTGGACAGGTCGATGAAAGTGTCGACGCAATGTGCGGCGGCAGTGAAGAAGGCCAATTCTATGCTTGGGATCATTAGGAAGGGTATTGAGAACAAAACGGCTAGTATTATAATGCCGTTGTACAAATCGATGGTAAGGCCACACTTGGAGTATTGTGTCCAGTTCTGGTCGCCGCATCTCAAAAAAGACATAGTGGAAATGGAAAAGGTGCAAAAGAGAGCGACTAAGATGATTACGGGGCTGGGGCATCTTCCTTATGAGGAAAGGCTACGGCGTTTGGGCCTCTTCAGCCTAGAAAAGAGATGCCTGAGGGGGGACATGATTGAGACATACAAAATTATGCAGGGAATGGACAGAGTGGATAGGGAGATGCTCTTTACACTCTCACATAATACCAGAACCAGGGGACATCCACTAAAATTGAGTGTTGGGCGGGTTAGGACAGACAAAAGAAAATATTTCTTTACTCAGCGCGTGGTCGGTCTGTGGAACTCCTTGCCACAGGATGTGGTGCTGGCGTCTAGCCTAGACGCCTTTAAAAGGGGATTGGACGAGTTTCTGGAGGAAAAATCCATTATGGGGTACAAGCCATGATGTGTATGCGCAACCTCCTGATTTTAGAAATGGGTTAAGTCAGAATGCCAGATGTAGGGGAGGGCACCAGGATGAGGTCTCTTGTTATCTGGTGTGCTCCCTGGGGCATTTGGTGGGCCGCTGTGAGATACAGGAAGCTGGACTAGATGGGCCTATGGCCTGATCCAGTGGGGCTGTTCTTAAGTTCTTACAGAGATGATACAACAATAATATATGTTTAGTTCAGCTTTCACTTAAGAACAACTTTTGGTTCTGTTGCAAGGTCACAGCAAAGTTCAAAACCAAACTCAGTAGGCAAGAGTGGCAATTGTCTGCAAGCTTTTATTTGTTGCCAGCAACAGGCCTCTCAGGGACTCCTGTCCAAAGGGAGAGCAATGAGAGCTATGTGGGAACTCTCAAAGCCCTCAGAGAAAAAGCAATGTTTCAATGCCAACCCTTTGTTTATATACCATTTTGGCTTCTTTGTTTGAAATTTCACAGTTATTGGTTGGGGATCATGACATCAGAAATGGAAGCTTTCTCAGGATTGGTTACAGATATACAAGCATCTGATTGGCTAGTTTCAAATTTCAGATTCCATATAAGGCAATATTTACTTTGAGACATATATTGCAACAACCACTAGGTGGCACTGTTTACCCATTTATGACAGAACTAGTCCAAATTATCTCTATCTGGCTTTATTAATCACTGTTTAAACTAAGCTTTTGTCTTCCCTTTATTAATTTTTATGTGACTGTGTTATTGTGAGGCATAGTGGTATGATTATACAAGAAAAAGTAACTCTTTATTTGTAAATAAAGATTTTAAAAGACTTAAATCCAGCTTTCTCTGTTAGCTTAGAGTTCAGACAGAGGCTGTGAGGAATGTTTTGCCAATTAGGGAATCTCATAGACAAATTTATTACCTTGTCTAGCTGTTTCTGCAGGTGTCTTATCTCTGCCCAGTTGATTTGCAAGTGTCTGTATTTCTCCTCATTAAAATGGTAGTGCTATCTTTTAACCTGTGAATGACCTTTAGGTTTCTATAACTCTTTCCCAATTAACTGTTGCAGGTGTTCTTTCTCTTGTTAGCTGTCTGTCAAACAAGATAAAGAGTTGCTTCCTCATTAAAAATGATTTACTTTCTTATTTTAATCGCTGCAAGTACATCCTGCTTCTTGACTCCAAATCTCTATTCCAGTTGTAAATCTGTCTCTGAGTTCCAATTAAAAGTATCTTTCGCCTAAGACAACAGCCTTATCTGGGAAATGACTTCATACTACATTCCAGGTCCATGAGCTTGTCTGCATTACCTTTGATTAATTAACTTTGCTACTTCTGCCTTCTCCAAGGTTGCCTTCTGAATTACATTTTTCAAACCTGTGGTTTTAAGTAAATTCCCACCTTTCTGTGTATTTCTATACTATTATTCATCCTTCAATAACATCAGGCAATCAAACTATTCCAAAACTTACTACTATACTCCTATACATGTTGATTACATTAAAAAAACAATTTCTACAATTATTAAGGCATCAGACTATTGGCATGCAAAAAATGTTGTCTCTTCTGTGTTGCTATGGTGTTTATAACCCTTTTCAGTTTTTATTTTGGAAAGCCTGTTGAGTTATATTTTAAAATTCAACATGTTCTTTGTTCAGAAGCCTGAATGGTTCAAAATACAAAAATCTCCTTCTTTAATGTGCTTTCTCTGTCCAGAAGCAGGCATTCAAGCTTGGGAGTGGAAATGAAACTACTCTGTTCAGTCTGGCTTCATTCACCATTTTGCCAATTAAATCTGACAGCTGGGAAATTCCAGCCTCTTTGAAGCTCACAATCTTATCTCAATTTTGACAGCTTAGCATCCCTTGATTTACAGCTTGCACTTCCTACAGCAGACTTCTTCAGGGAGAGAGCAAAAATGGATTCCTTGCAAATTTGTTTGTGGGCATGCTGAACATAACACATATAAACCTAACTAATTCACCCATAACATTATTAACATAAGTAAGCATTTGCATAAATGATTAGTTTCAGCATAATGGCTATATACACATACATACATATATGGCATAACATTTGCTCTGTTAAACATTTGGTCTGTTAGCATGATTGGCTTCATGGCTTTAAATTTAAACATGTGAGCCTAATTTGTTTAATTACCTTTTTGCCAATATTTGTTTATGCTAAGTACTATTAAGCTTGTATACATTTTCCCATTAACTGCTAAATGATTTAACTTTTAATGACTTCTTTTGCTTGGCCCAGGGCCTTCACCAGCCTACATCAGTTCCACAAAGCCTTTAAAGCTGGAGGCGAGACTGGGACCCAGCAGTTATTCCAGATCCCAACCCTGTTCCCCAAACAATGCGGAGCAGCTGCAAGCTACTTTGCTGTCCTCGGACTTATGCCACCTCCTGAGGTGGCGCAAGTCCAAGGAGACCCATTGGGGCTGTGGTGGCTTTCCCAGGGGCAAGGGGGAAGAGTTTCTGCTTACCTCTGGCTGAGCCACTTTGGGTCCCTATCTCACACAGTGCAGTGCATCTCCCTATACAGTGCAGGTCTCCTGACCTGCCTGTTCCAGTGCAAGATAGAATTATGCTGCACATAAATTAAAAGTTTACAATAAGCTTTAAACTTTGTTTAAAAGAAAGAAGAACCCTCCTAACCCTCCCAAGCAGTTGCTGATCCAAAACATCCCAAAGGCTGTAATCCTATCCACACTTACCCAATGATAATCCCTATTGACTCTTATTGTTAAAATCATATACGTAGTAGCCTGTTAGAAGTATAGATCTGTAACATTTTCCCAAATGCAGTCGCATACCATGGTAGCATCAAGTCTAATAGATTAAAAATAAGATAGAATGGTGACCCACCTGAAATGGGTTTGCAGCCCACCTAGTGAGTCCTGACCCACAGTTTGAGAAATAATAATAATAATAATAATAATAATAATAATAATAATAATAAAACTTTATTTTTATCCCACCCTTCTCCCAAAAAGGGACCCAGGGCAGCTAACACATATAAAACAGATTAAAACATAATTTCACAAACAGATAAAAACATATTAAAAAACACATTAGTAGAACCCATAAAAACAGTCGTCAGAAGAGTCAGAATAAAAGAGCATAAAACAGCAGTTCTTAGAGGAATCGGGCCTGTAAAAAGCAACTAAAAGATATATAAAAGATGTTAAAAAGGCCATAACGTCAGAAGGCTTGGTTAAACAACAAGGTCTTCAGGCCTCGCCGAAAGGTCTCAAGAGAGGGAGCCATTCTCAAGTCAAGAAGGGAGTTCCACAACGTTGGTGCCGCTACTGAGAAGGCCCTATTTCTTGCTGCTGCCCCATGTACCTCCTTAGGCGGCGGCACTTGTAAAAAGGCCTTCTCTGATGACCTGAGAGGACAAGCCGGATTGTACGGGAGTAGGCGATCTCTAAGATAACCTGGCCCAGAGCAGTACCAGAAACACTGGTAGAGTACTTCCTTTAGGGTCTGATGTGCAAGTAGCATATTTTCTGCAGGAAGTGCTTGCATGCCCTCACTTCTATTCTGCTTGTATTTTTCTAATTATAGTCAATATTACATAGGACCATATGAAACAGTCCATCTAGCTTAGTACCATTGACACTGACTGTTAGGGGCTCTCCAGGGTTCCAGAAAGGAATTTTTCCATTCTCTATCAGGAGCTGCAACCAATGCATGTGCTGCTCTGCCTTTGAGTCATCACACTTCCCTAATCCTACAAGGCAGTTTTAAAGCCTCCACTGCACTCTCTCATTCAAAGGAAGCTGAATCCAGCAGACCTGCCTCTTTAACTTCTGACAACTTGGGAAAGTGATGCTCTCCTAATATGTTGGGAGTCCGCCTACTCCCATCTGACAGCAGCATGTGCTTAATTGCTGGACTGAGAGCATCTGTGATCACTCAGGCTTGCCTAGAAGTAACACCCCAGAAGTCATCAGAGAACTTTGAAGTGCCACAAGACTGTGGCTTTTGCTGCAGCCGAAGCTCCTACAGAAGGACATTCTGTGCTTGCTCAGAGGTGCTGGTCAGTGACTAGGACTGTCATGTCACTGACTACTAAGCAAGTGCCCATTGATCAGATCTAATGCTTGTTTGACATGATATCCCAGAGCAGTCCTTCTTATGAAGAACAGGTTCCATAGTCCCAACTGGGCCCTGATCTTTGAGTATGACACTGTGTACGTGCTTATAACAAACTCCAATCTTGCATATATTTTACTGGCTCCTCTTTACTTCCTGTTTCCTGACATTTGATGAGTCTGTCCTATGTGCCTGAGTATAAAATCACTGGAGCATGTGACTCTCCCTAGTCCCAGTAACTATGTGTTTTTATTATTATTATTGGCAACCTACCTGGAGAAACATGTCCCTGTCCCAGGATGGCCAGATGTCATAACCACAAAAGAGGCCAAGGAACCCAAAGATGGGACATCCAAGAAAAATGTAGGACATGACAAGATAAAAACTAAAAACACTTGTATATTGATTTCATGTGGTTAGTTTAAACACTATATTACAGTACTTATTATTAAATTTTATGCTATACAACATATGATTTATTAATTCCAAGAAGGCCTTGTTCTGTCTGCAGGGGCCTGCTCCCAGGGATAAGGAGGACATTTCAGTTCTTTTCCAGGACATGAGGCTTAAAAAGAGGACATGTCCTGGAAAAAAGGACGTCTGGCCACCCTGCCCTGTCCCATCCTGTACACAGACTAGGATCTATCTATCTACCATTTTGAACCACTGTGCCGTGGTCCACTGGTGTGCCGTGGGTGGTCTGCTGGTGAGCTGTGGGAGTTTGGGGAGGATCATTTGTTAGTAGGGCCACTGGGGGGTGTGAACCCCTGCTGTCAGTGTGGTGTGCCCTGACCATTTTAGCGCCTTGTCAGTGTGCCCTGAGATGGAAAGGTTGAAAATCACTCTAGGGGGAGGCATACTAACTACACATGCGGACCAAAAGGAAAGCAAGACATGGATCATTGTCGTCGTCGTCGTCGTCGTCCCCGTTGCAGGAGATCCACGGTGGATGTGTGCAGCTCTTGAGCAGGAAGGCAGGGCAGCCTGTAATCTCTTCCCCTCTGGGGACGGGCAGGAAGGATTTCATAGGATCTTCCAAAGAAGCCACAGAGAGAGCGAGCCGCAGATCCCGCCTCCTTCCCTTCCCTTCCCCATTCATTCCCGGCGAGGAGGGATGAGCGGCGCCTTCCTGGTTGCGCGCTGCTGCCGCCGCCGCCGCCGCCGCCGGGCTGCCCCCTCGGACTCGGGCTGCCGGCTGGCCGCGGGAGCCTGAGAGCGCGTGCGGGGTAGCCAGCCGGCCAGTGCAGCCGCGAGCGCCTCCTCCCAGAGCCGAACAAAGTGCGGGGTAAGGACGGGGCGCCGTCGCGCTGCGAAGTTTGCCTTGGGGGGGGGGCTGTGTGTGCTTGCGCCTGGCTGTCCGGTCTGTGCAGGCGCTTTTGCGACCCGGGCGCTTGCTCCGCGGAGCAGCAGCCCCTTGGAGGAGCGCGCCTCGCCCTTGTGGCTCCTACACCTGGCGGAGGGCTTGCCTTCCCCGTGCCAACCCGGGGCAGCGCTTCTCAGGCTGCCCGCCTCGAAGGGGAGGGAGGCAGACCCAAGTGGTGGCGGCCTTTTTGCTCAGGAGTGTAGCACCCCCCCCCCCCCATTTCAGGGGCTTCTCCTGCAGGCACTTCTGCTTCAGCCTGCAAGTGCCTTGCTGGATCACACAAAGGATCCTGCTTCAACCTCTAAGAAGAAACGCCTTGCTGGATCTCACGAAGGATCCACCCACTCCTGTTCCCCACAGGGCTCAACTTTGCCAGGAGCAGGTGACTTCTGCTTTTGGAGAGCCCAGGCTTGGGACTGGCAGGTCCGCAGCTCTCTCCTGCTGTAGCTCGCCCTGTGCAGCTGGTATTACAGCGTCGCTGAACCTGCAGGCAGCAGGGACTCATCGTGGCCAGTTCTGTGCACGTGTGAATGCTGTTAGTTCGACACGAAAAGCCAAAGACTGTTTTTCAACTGAATGGCTAGCCTGACCACTAGCCAAGCAACTCACAGCCCAATCCTATGTATGTCTACTCAGAAGTAAGTTCCATTAGGGTCAATGTGGCTTACTCCCAGGTAACTGTGGATACTTTCCTGGGAGTAAGCCTCCCTGACACAATGTGACTTACTTCTGAGTAGCCATGTACAGGATTGTGTGGTCAGTTGGTCTGGTGGTAATCCTTTGCTCCTGCAGCAGCTCTTGGAGATAGATTTTTCATGACTGTAGCCTTTTCTGGTGTAAAAAGTTGCTTTTCTGTGTGTCCTCATAGTAACCCAGTGAAAAAGTGAGATCCAAGGCTGCCCACTGATCCTTGCTTAATTTATATGAGAGGCGTGCCATTTTGTCATGGTTTTAGGCAGCTGACAAGCTTTACAACCCCTGATGTGATTCGGTTGTTTTGTGGGGAAAGACTCTGCACATGCTCAGAAGCACTGTAGTCATTTCAAAGGTGAAAACAGGTTTCAGAGCAAAGTCCTGCTAAGCACCAACTCATAGACTGAACCTGATGGCATTGGCTCAAAATGTGAGATGAGAGCCAGACACCCCCCCTTCCAATCTTGCCTCTGCCATTAGCTCACTGGGCCAACTGCTGTTTCTCAGCCTCCCCCTCCCACCTCATGGGGATGATGATGCTGTTCGGCCTTTTAGGGCCTTTAAGGATTAGTGAGATAATGTGCATGAAGAGGTTTAGACCGCCTAACGCTCTCTATGCAATTGCTGAGTATTGAGGACAATAATTTGTTGTTGTTATTATGAAGCCAGGAGTGTGTTTTATGACAGACCCCCACAGCCGCTGGCTCTCAAAGGCTGAGAGGAAAGTGGGGTCTTCTCGGACTTTCTGGATCAGTGTCCTAAAAATCCTATCCAGCAGCCTCCACCTGCCTGTGTCCCTTCTAGCTTTTGGTCCTGAGGGGTCTGTTTCAGCTAGCTTTCATGTGTGTCAAGTGGTAGTGCTTTTAGGTTTCAATTGAGGTTTTATTCGGGGGGGGGGGAGCAAACAAACACTGAAATGCTCCCCACACAGCCTCCCGCAGCCCTTAAGGTAAGTAGGTAACTTATACGAAGAAGAAGAGAGAACATAATTATTTTGACATGTTGGGCTCTGGCAGACTAGTTCAGCGGAGAGAAGCAGAGTCGTTGCCATGAGCACTAATGGGACGAGTTCAGCTGGTCCATCAGCCACACAATTATCTTCTGGAGCCCTTCTCAAACTTGGATCAAATTGATCTGCATGGAGTGGTGCGAGCCAAGAGTCAAGCACAACTGAAAGCCACCCTCTAGCCTGGCAACACTTGATGCTCACTCGAGTGTTGAGGCCACCTCTCTTGATAGAATGGCTGTCTGTTGGCCCTGAAAGGTCCTGAAATGGCTTCTGTTGGTCCTGAAAGGCACTTTCTTCTTCAGTACCTCTTAAGGCTTTGCAAACCTTGGTTCCAGTTTCAGGCCTTTCCATAGGCTACCTGGCTGCCTTTCCAAATGTCATTGAATCCCAGAGTGTTCTTCCAGGGCAATGCTGTGCCATTTGCTGCATCACTTATAGACTTTTGACATGCTCTAGGGTTGGGTGTTTATCTGGTGTGTGTGTGTGTGTGTGTGTGGTTCCTGCCAAAGCAAAGGAATGCATACTGTGTAGAATATAATTCAGCAGTTACACACACCTTTTTAAATTAGATTTTCAATTTCAAGAAAAACAAAACACAATTTTTTTCTCCAAAATTGTCAGGTGCTCCAGCCTCTGTCTTATCTATTTAATATAGCGAACTGTGTTAAAATCTACGTTTATGGTCTCTTAAAACTGAGTCCATAACCCTCTATCAACACCTGAATTAAAACTTGTTTATCTATGCAACATTTGAAAAAAAGTTGAAGAAAAGATCTGACTTCTGGGTTATGCATTATGAATATAAGACAGTAGGTTGTGTATTGTATGTATTAAAATTGTAGCAGTCAATATCATGAACTCCTGCTTTATGATTGGCTCAGCATACAATCTACAAAGACTCTCCATAATAAAGTAAGGTTCACTGTACAAGTATGCGCTTTACGATAGTTCGTGATTGCCACCAACAGGACCACATGGGTGAGCATGGTTGGTAGATAAACCAATCAACGGTGTAAACACTGATGCTAATGGAAGTGTTTTGGGTAGTGTCTCAGCAAATAGCCGCGTTTGTAACATCTTGGCTGTGTGTATATTTTGGCTTTTAAAAAGTTAGTTAAAAAGTCACCCCTTCAGCCTGGGTGTTATAGGATGTTATTGGATTTACACTATGACATGTTCATGATATGATGCGGTCTCTGGAATTGAACATTGTAAATTGGAGGTCCACTGTACTAGTAACCCTGAGTTTGTAACCAAAAGTGTATGTACACTTACTTAGTTGTGGAGAAACACTGTTCTAACCAGTGGCCAGAATTTCTGCAAGTTATTATTATTATTATTAACAGTATTTATATACCGCTTTTCAACTAAAAGTTCACAAAGCGGTTTACAGAGCAAAATCAAATAACTACTGTATTTTTCGCTCCATAAGACGCACTTTTTCCCCCCAAAAAAGTGGGGGGGGGAAGTGCGTGCGTCTTATGGGGCAAATACTGCAAAAAAAACAAAACAAAACAAAAAAACCCCAAAACTCCGCCCCTGGCCCCGCCCTCTGCCCGCTCCGCTTCCCAGGAAAGCGTGGGTTGGGGTGGCAGTCTTGCTGAGCAAGCCCGCCTGTCTACTCAGAAGTAAGTCTCAGCATCACTGGGGCTCACTCCCAGGAAAGCGTGGGTGGGGTGGCAGTCTCGCTGCCCAATCCTGTGCATGCCTACTCTGAAGTAAGTCCCATTAGAGTCAGGGGGGCTTACTCCCAGGAAAGCCTCTCTCCGCCCCCCAAGCCTGGAGCATCACATCCTCTCTCCCCCCCAAGCCTGGAGCATCACAGCTTCTCTCTTCCCCCCCCCCCAGCCTAGAGCATCACAGACTCTTCCCTCCCCCCAAGCCTGGAGCATCACAACTTCTCTGCAACACAAACACTTTCCCCCTCTCTCACACACACAGGCTGCCCCCTTCACTTACACACACAGATGCTCTGCCCCCCCACACAGCAGGGGAGGGGCACTTTCACTCACCTCATCCAGCATCTGAATGTAAGCCCCCCCCCATCACAAAGAAAAAACTGTCTCCTTGGTCAGAATGCCAGTGTTTGCTTATTGCACAAGCCCCAGGTAAATCACCATAAATCCAGAGGTTTGTTGTGTCTTGAGAATTCAAGTTGTGGTTGGACTTTTCACTTGTTCATTTGCATTGGAATCACGGAAGAACTGGCGAGGAGGTAGATGTGGTGTTGGCAGTGGCCCCTTTAAGGGTAAGGCCTGGGCATCCAGCAGAGTGTGCTGCACAGCTGCAGCCACTGGAAGGCAATAGGGCCCTCAGGGATATAAGGAGTACCAGAGGCAGAAAGGGTTTGTGGGTTTTGAAGGAGTGTAGGTTGGAGGGGAGACTGACTGGGTTTATTGAATTTGGAATCTGACTGTGGATTGTGACTGGACTTGGATATCCTGATGGATTTGACTGACCTACCTGGAACCTGACCTTGGACTGTAATTTGGCTTATTGGCTCTGGACTCTGATTTGGCAACTCTGATTGATGGGACTGATTTACTTGGCATCTGTGAACTGGAACTGGACTCACTTTTGCTTGCTGCACTGGTGAGTTGCACAAGGGGGACTGATCAGCCTTAAGCAGGCACGAGGCCCAGTGGATTGGAATTTAGCAGAACATCATTGTAGCAGAAAGATGATGTGATCCCCTATTTGTGTGCACCTGCTTTTGTGAGCTTCATAAATTCTGGCTCTAGCAATGATGAGTTCTTGTGGGTTCCAGAAAACTAGAGTACTCAAACCTTTAAGTCTCTCCATTTGTTAATGACAGTGATAATGGTTCTTAATGCCACTGTTGACTGCTGTTCACTTTACATGGTTTAAATGTTATTCTGTTATAGTTTATTAAATATTTTATTACACTATTTGGTTCAGAATATTTTTTCCTTGTTTTCCTCCTCTAAAAATGAGGTGCGTCTTATGGTCTGGTGCGTCTTATGGAGCGAAAAATACGGTAAATGGCTCCCTTTCCCAAAAGGGCTCACAATCTAAAAAGATGCAAAAGAAAACCAGCAGACAGCCACTAGAACAGGCACTGCTGGGGTGAGGTGGGCCAGTTACTCTCCCCCTGCTAAAAAAAAAGGAGCACCCACTTGAAAAAGTGCCTCTTACCCAATTAGGAGGGGTTCTGGCCACAATTTGCATATCCCACATCCCATATCCCACAATTTGCATATCAATAACTGTCTTCAGATGTTAATCTGTGTACTGTACAAGAACTGGGGGGGGACAGGACAGACATGCTGGTAAGCACTTGGTAAGTTCCAATGTGGCACTCAGATGGAGAAACTCTCCACTTTCCCCCTTTTTTTTTGCTGCTGATAATGTGGGCACAGGAGGCTAGGGTGAGAGACAGGGATCTGCAATCCCACACAAGAAAAAAATCTGCACCATCCCCCAGTGGAATGGATCAAGCCCAATGCAGTTCTTAAAATTAGATTTCATTGCAGCAATTCAGAACTGTTCCCTCTTCAACAATGGGATTATTGAGTTGTAATCTTTCAGGACAATCTTTGGTGACCTGAAGCTTATCTCTCTCTTCTGGCTTAATGAATATCTTCACATAACAAACTATGCTTGAGACCCTTTTCCTCGTTTCTCTTTTTAACTACCTCCTCACGTGGCAGAAATTCAAAAGGCACAACTTTTCTTTGGTCTCAAGTTGCAGTGATGGAGAAATTATTCAAGCATGCATTTCAGAAAGGCACATCCTCCCCTCCCCCCCAATTCTCAAGAACTTCAGGTTATCACATTGACACAAGCTTCTCTGGGTTTAGTTAGGAAGATATTTTCAAAAAGATATTTAAAAAGACATGTTACCGCTTCTATTCTTTTACTAAAACTTTTTATGGAATAATGGAAAGGAATGAAAATGTATGAGTTCCTCTTTAAGTGGGTGTAGAGAATGAAGTTGGCAGTACTGCAGCTTTAATGATATATACTCTATTTCAATTATGCTTTAAATAATAATTTATCTTGGTACTTTGCAGAGTAGACTCAATGATAGCTTTAACCAGGGCCATCCCATCCATAAGGCCACCTAAGGTGGTTGCCTAAGACAACAGATCAGTGGGGAATATCCAATTCCATCTGCCCACTTACCTCCACTACTACTACTACTGCTCCTGCTTCCTAGAAAAGGAACAGGGGAGTGAAATGGAAGAGAGTGTGGACAATAGAGGAGACGAAGGCTAGAGTGCCACTAGTAGCCTGCGGACACTTTCTAAGTGGCACAGAAAGTTGCCATATATTTTTGAAAAACATTTAAATAACAGTGAAAGCACTGCAGCACTCTATGATTTGCTTGCACTATTTGCTACTCCTTATACAGCGTGCCCCCAAATTTCTAATGCTGCAATGGACACACTCCGGGTGGCCACGGCTACTCTGCTGGATTTGCTGTGGTTGGAAAATGGGAAGAAAGGTGGGGAAAGAACAATGGACAGGAGAGGAAGCCAATAGGACAGCTGCTAGTGTCCTCATTCCACTAACTGGCAGATCACTCACTTATCCAAGGCAGCTGGTATTTGTGGAGCGCTGAAGAGACAAGGGGCAGCACAGAGATGGCCAACTGAGATCAGTAAAGCCCAGGTGGCCCAGCCAGATGGAGATACAATCCTTAGGAAAATCATCGGCAAAGAGATCCCATCTAAGACCATCTTTGAGGAAAACAAGGTGGGCAGAGAGGGGCTGGGCTGAGAAGGGCAACAAATGTACGTACATTGTATGAACCTTGGAACAAGACCTGCTGGGACAAACTGAAGGTTCATACAAGCCACTTTTCCTGCCTCATCAGCAGTCAGCCAGGTGTCTTTGGAAAGCCCCAAATAGGCAATAGCACTCCTGTGCTTCTTGCTCTGTACCTTGCCCTTGAGCTTGGAGGCTCTGTTCAGCTATTTTGGCAATCGCTAAAAGCAACATTCAGGCGGAGTGGCATGTTCAAGATTCTCTACATAAAAAGTGTCATGTGGCATGCTGTGTGTTGGCCGCCTGTGCTCTAACCAGTCACTCTATTCTCCTCTGCGCTTTCTCTTTCCCTTCATCCCTCTTCCAGGCGTGGCTCAGTTGGAGCCACTGATCTGTCACTTGAAATTCCCCAATTATGCCACGTCCTTTTGCTGGTGTACATTTGCACACCAAGCACCCCAACCCACTCAACCCTCCAGTGCCAGGCAGTGTTAGATGTATGTGTACACACAAAATCTACCCCTTTTCTTCTTTTTAAAGGCTGTAGCATGCATTAGTGCACTCCCTTTACCGCCCCTCCTCCAAGCTGGTCATATACTCCCAGCTCAGTTGAGAGCAGAGAAGATGGCAGCAGAGGGTGGCAGAGACTCCTTTGCTGCCACAATGTTTGACAGATCAGGTTTGCTGGAATCGGGTCCCCAAACCTACCCACCATTCTTAATTTCTCTGTGGTCTTTGCTCTACCCAGTTTTTAAATAGAGCAAACAAACCCAAAACATCCCCACTTTTTTTTTGCTCTGGGGTAGTGCTTCATCCAGCTTCCTTACTCCTTACTTCCTTATTCTATTTGTAAACAGGGCAGCAGAGCACAGATCACAGAGGAGGAAGTGGAAGTAAAGTGAGGCAGCAGAGGTGGCTGACAGATACCTCGCTGCATCCACAGCTGGGCCAGCACTGCCCTAGTTTGCACTTCAGTCTTGCCTCAAACTGTGAAGCGCTATTATTACCACTGGGTTTTGCAAATTCAAACTAAATGTGAATATGAAGATTCCATGGATGTAGCAACTTGTGACTCATGTCTTCAGAGTTTGTTACAGTTTACACAGTGTCTTGAGAATGTGAAAAAGTAGGATATGTGTTTGTTCTGCTCAATATAAGATGCCTTTGGGATCAAGCTTCTTCTGATTTCCTGTTTATTTGAATTGCTAATATTCCTTTTGAAATAGCTAAGTAACTTGCTTTGAGTATCTGTATATGTTCTGACAGTAATGGAACACAGGATTATAAGAGAGACAAGACAGTCTCTTTAAAATAAAGAGAGTTTCTTCCGTCAAAACCCGCCCACCAAATATACTTCTTAAGGCAACAAAAACAAATGTCTTTGTTCTTGGAAACAGGCAGCCCAGTCTTAAGCTGCACTAGCATAGCCAAGCTGCATAGCTACAGTCTACTTTAAAAGCAGTGAAGTAGCTTGAAGTGTAGTTGACTTGCTAAGGTGGTTGTCATGGGTTCTAAAAGTACCATGGCGTTGGGGGTGGTGGATCTGTCAGGGATAATTTTTTTTTTGTACATCTAGGAACAGGGCTTTAGTCAGGCAGTTGCAAGCCTGTAAATATGAGGACATAAGAACATAAGAACAGCCCCACTGAATCAGGCCATAGCCCATCTAGTCCAGCTTCCTGTATCTCACAGCGGCCCACCAGATGCCCCAGGGAGCACACCAGATAACAAGAGACCTCATCCTGGTGCCCTCCCTTGCATCTGGCATTCTGACATAGCCCATTTCTAAATCAGGAGGTTGCACATACACATCATGGCTTGTACCCCGTAATGGATTTTTCCTCCAGAAACTTGTCCAATCCCCTTTTAAAGGCGCCTAGGCTAGCCTAGCCTAGCCTAGGACAATTTTGTGCAGTGCAGTGCAGCTCAGTGCAGTCCAGTGCAGCTCAGGAGGCTGCTGCACATGTACCTAAGCCCCTGAGTGGCGCGATCCTCCCTCTTCCCTGCCTCCAGGCGGACCTGCAGGCTGGGGCGTCGAGACGCCCCAGTTTGAAAAGCCCTGCTCTAAGGGAACCCAATGGATGTTCCATTGTATCTCTTCTCTTGTTCTTTGGGAAGGAAAGGGCTGGTGATCCACTAGCATTGCTGCTTTCAGATTTCTTGATCAAGGCAACAAAATATGTCAATTGTTGTTTATTATGACAATTGGTTGTTTGAAAATGGAGTGCACCGGAATCTTGCAAGCTCCATTTCAGCACTCTCTTTAGATTGCAAGTGAGATGGCATAGATATCTACCTCGCTTGGCCTAGGTTGTCAATTACATAAGGTGCTCAGAGAACAAAGGTTGCTCTGGGCTACTGACAGTGAATGAACTGTAGATTGTACCTGAAAAGACTATTGGTACAATCATGTTTTCAAGAGCTTAGAGGCAGTATTGTTTTGATTCTATGAAAATCACAAGCTGAGAAGTATATTGATGTGTTGCAAATATTTGTAATATTTTTGTGATGTGATACTTAGAACTGGAATTTGAAAATGATAAAGCAATGCTATTCTTTCAAAAATCACTGACAATGAGTCACTGAAATGTCATCTTTTGTGCTTTTAGGATTCTGATACTGGGGCCTGACTGAAACATGATGAGGCTGTACTGAAAGCCTTTACCTATGTAGGTGTTTCACACTGCTGTTATCTCATCTGACATTATGCAAAGAGCTGTTTGTGCTCAGCATTAATACACTAGCAAGTTGCCTGCCTAAACCCACAGATATGCTATACTTTCTGTAAATAGTGCGTGCAGTAACACATATTTTATTTAGTTATTGTATCTTATTGTTCTGTTGTGTTATTGCTGTAGATGTGGTTGCATAGGAACCCTTAATAGATAAATCTATAATCCTGTACACATTTATCTTTGCGTAAATCCCACTGAAATCAGTGGGACTTATTTCAAAGTAGACTTGCATCAGATTGGTTGGTTGAGTGGTTTTCAAACTTTTTCAACTGGCGGCTCCCTTGACCTACTGGGCCCCTCATTAGGGCTACAATTCTATGCATTGTATAGGGTGGCAGGGTTTTTGCAAGGATTCCATGGCTCCCCTGACTGGTTTCTGTGGCTTCTCGGGAGTGATGGCTCACTGATTGGGAACCACTGGGCTATGCATTTCTTACACCTGGAGCTCTAATTTGAGAGAACATGGCACTGTAGTGTAAGTGCAGAGTTTTTAAATGACAAATGAATCTGAAGTGCACTTTATTTCCTTTTAGACTTCTACTTCTCTTTGTATCCTAATATGTATTTTTCCCGGTAGTAAAACTCGGAAGCTTTTAATTCAAAAAGCTGTACCTCTTAGAGCCACTTTTGAGGTCTTCAGAGTGACTTGCAAATGTCCCGACTTGCCTTCTTTTTAACCACAGCTAAAGAAAGGAGCGAGACTGACTTTACAGTCACATTCCTGCCTCCTCCCTTGTGAAGCTTCACCTTTGATCACAACCCTTTGTTTATGGTCCATCAGCCAGTTTACAGCCCATGTGACCACACTTATAACCAAGCTGATTAGAATTAGATTTAGCGAATGGCTTTTATAAGGCACCAAATCAAAAGCTTAACTAAAGTAAAATACAATGTACCTACCACTTCCCAGCTCCTGTAATTTGATTTGTCTTGGGGAAATGTGTTAGATTTGTCTGGGCAGATCAGTCTTTTGGAAATCCATGTCGCTTTTCTTTGATGCCTTTGAAATTGCCCAAATATTTGGTGATTTTTTTTCCTCATTATTTGAGAATTGTCTTGACAATTACAGCGTACTGCATGGTGCCTTCTTTGTTGCATTACCTTAAACAAACAGGAAATCCTTGTTCCTGTCATCTAGTTACTGGACTAACTTTTCTGAACCCTCCTTCTCTTTATTTTTATTTTTTACTGCCCTTCCTCCAAGGAGCTCAGGGTGGTGTATATGGTTCCTCCTCTCTCTTTTGTCCTCCCAACAACCCATCTGAGATAGGTGAGACAAGCTTCATGGTTGAATGGGGATTTGAACCTGGGTCTTCCAGGTCTAAGCCAAATCACTACACTGTCCTGGCTTTCCTCTTTCCTCTTCATAGACATTTGAACAGACTAGATCTTTTTGTTGTCTGTTTTTTTTTTGTGTGTGGTTGGCATCCTTCAGTCTCGGAAGACTATGGTATCGCGCTCTGAATAGTGGTTCTGGAACAGGGTCCTCTCTAGTGCGCGAAGCCTGGGTAAAGTAGATATGGAGGATTGACTGTTACCCATGCAGCAAATCCCCCCTCTCCACGTCACTGAAATGGTCCAATGGAAAGGCAGAAGCCAATGCGGTTGGTTCCAGCCGCGTCACAGGAGTTGCCAGAACGTGACTGTTCAGCCATGAACTGCCTCAGGGATTCCGGCTCTGGATTTTGCTTCGAGGTTGACTGCTGAAGCCTTTTCTATAACTGGATGTAGCCACAAGGCAGTGGAAGTTTGGGATCAGAGTTTTCCTTCTCTCAGATGAGCTGCCTTCCCAGGCTAAAGAGTCCTATCTACCCGGTGGCTGTTTAGTCGCCTCTTACGACAAGTACAGCCAAACTGAGGGCCTATTCTTATCCCCAGCCCCCAGGGGATTTTTAATGCCTACTAAAAATAAGTAAAATCATTTTCATTATAATTATGTATGTAAATAAAAGGGCAAATCAGTTTACTGAGTTATATTGATGATTGGTTCCAACTTCCAGACATTTATACGTCTGGATCAAATGAATTTAAAAAATGGCCTAATATACAGGTATTTGACATTTCTCCGATATTAATATCAGCATACTGCTCAACTCACATATTACAACTAGGAAGCATGACCCAATTCTCATCTGACTATGAGTGTAACTGATAGTGGCAGTTCCATGTTTTAAAACACAGGTTGCTGCCAAGAAGGAAGTAGACCTAAAACAGAAGCCAGGGAAGAGTTCAGGGTCTTCTGCCTGCTTTCCCCTTCTCAGCTTTAAATGTCACCTCGCATACCTTTTTATTGTGTTTAATGCAACCCATGTTTTAACATGTGTCACTATTGCTTCTAGCTAGGTTCTGAAAGTATTGTTATATACTGGTATACACTTGGAGAACAAAGCAATGCAAGGCTAGCCCTCCCTTTCAGAATCCCCCCCCCCTTCAAAAGCATTTAGTTCCTTCTTCCACAGGAATGAAATTGAATGAAACAGAAGCTCCTTGCTGTCCAGTTTCGTCAATTCCACACTTCCTCTGAAGTCCAATCCAGGAAGCTGCTGGAAATAGTCCCAGTTGTACAATATGTTTGTAGAAACTGCCCATATTGGATCAGGGATTGTGCCACAATAACAGTGAAGCAGAGGTCGATAGAAATAATAATCTCTACGCTCTATAAGGTCTGGAAATCATGAAGGAAATCACTTTGTGGATGATTGTTCTTGAGCTGATGTCATCAGTAATTATATTTCTGAAAGCGATTGTGCCATAGGACTATAGTCCGAAGTCATTATTGTTATGTACTGTGCTGGGTCAGTATGGAGTAATCATATGGGCCATAAAGTAATATATATACCTGCAAAATGTGGATTTCAGAAAATGATCTCCTCTGACTCCCTTTACTTCTTGCTTGACCATTCGATAACAGTGCACTCCTAGGCATGTTTTTCTGGAAGTAAACCCCATTGTGTTCTATGAGGCTCACAGCCCAATCCTATCCTCTACTACTCTATAGCATGTAGCTGAGCTACAGAGGTGTGCATTTCATGCTGTGGTAGGGATGTGACCTGGAAGCAAGTAAAAAACTTTTTTGTTTACTTCCACACAAGCATACAGGCCATCTGTGGGTCTCCTCAGACCTACACCAGCCATTTCGCCGACCTAAGTCCAAGGAGAACCAGGCAGCCATCTGAGGTGGGGTTTCAGGGATAGAATCCTTGTGCAAGTTGCTGTCACTGGGATGCTCCTTCTCCTAGTCCACCGCGCATCCCCGTAGCTGACTTACCAAGGCCGATGCAGCCTGGGGTTCATGACAGCAGGAACTTGATGCTGCCTGCTGCGGCTCAGACTGGCCCAGGGGCAGTGCGCACTGCATGCCATCACTAGCCATTTTGTGACAGAGGTTGCTCCTCCCACTATCACAAACGGCGTATAGAATTGGGCCGTTGTGTTCCAGAAAGTGAGCATAGGATTGCAGCATAAATTTTAACCCTCGTTGTAGAACTATAATTCCAGTTCTCAGTGTGTCCTGGGTGTGATCTTCCCAGTTTTGCTAATGAACTCAGAAGTGCCATGAAGGTAGACAACTTTCAGTCTTTTGCATGGATTAACCTGCACAAGAAAGGTTATGTTTTTAAGTGAGGAGGTATCAAAAAATCAGCAAATGAAGCAAGAATAGTACATACTGCTGGGTACTCTTCATTCTACCAAGCACTTTCTAACATTTAAACTTCTATAATTAGACATAGTGCCTTGCAGGCTTGAATTATAGATATAAGTTTTCGATTTAATCTTTGAAGCATCAAGCTGTTCTCTACATTTACTACTCTGTTCCAATTTGCCAGGTTTGCCTATGCTTCATGGGACAAGAAAATAAGAAGAAAACGTACACCACCTTTCTGGCATCCTCAGAAAATGTTTAGTTTGCATAGATTGTTTATGCTCTACTTTTTTAAAAAAAACTAAAAATGCAGGTAGAGATGGTTGTGAGGAAAACTAGGATATTTATTAAAGTACCTGTTTTCCTCATGTTCTGTGCACTGTGTACTTAACTCAAAACTGCTCTCATAGAAGCTTAGAAGTTGTGATGCCTTGTGCTCTTGCAGCCAAGATTACCAGGTAGTGGTCCTATGGTAAGAGCATATTATTGTATATCATTTATTTCGACAGGCATTGCTTTCCCAAGTGGTTTGTACTGTACTTTGTGTGCATGCTTTTTAGAGAATTGATTTTTTTTAAGCTCACCACTTTTTATGAGAGCAACTTGGGGTTGTATATCACCTTATCTTTACTTGTTACTTTGCTTTTCCTGGGTGAAGAATGCAGAAGTGACATATGATACATGAACTGGACAATTCATTTAGGCCTGTGGGTTATCATGAGTCAGAACCTGGAAGACTGCAGCTAACTTTCATGTTTTATTTGCACATCATGAATAGTTTGACAAAGAGCATGGAGGACCCAAGCCCTGGGTAGCTGTTTTCTGTGTTGCATTTTCTGTAATTCCATTTGGACAGAAGGCAGCACTCTCAAGTATGCACTCTTGGAAATGTCCTATTGAAATTGGAGATTAATTCTTGAGGGGGGGGGGAAATGTTACAACTGGCCTGTGAATAGTGACCAATTATAGCATGTTTTAGAGATAATTTTGGTTTAATTGAATTCTCACATTGTACTCTCTATTTCGTCTGTGAAAATGTTTTCAGAAATATGTACGTATTGAAAAGAAAGGTTTGCTTTTATTTTCTTTGCAAATTTCATACAGAGGTCTTTCTACACTTCCTCAGCAGAGATTGCCTTCATAGTTCAAGTGGGGTTTCACGGTCAGGAAGCAGTTGAGATTCCTTGCAAGCTGGAACAACAAAGAGCTGCGTTGATAACTACCCGTGCTCAAAATAGTGAATGAGAGTCATGGGGTGGCTTAGAAATAATGAGATTTATAAAGTAATTTTAAAAATGTACTGTTCACCTATTGGTTCCTGAACTCTGTGAACAAAATGGATACATTCTCAGTGTTCATTATAATCATGAGGGATAGGACCTTTATTTAAAATTTTTTACTTACACACACACACACACACACACACACACACACACACACACACACACACACACACACACACAGGGTCCAATTCTATTCAAGTTTCCAGAGCTGATGCAGCTGCAACATAGCCCTGAGGTAAGGGAATAAATGTTCCCTTACCTTGAGGAGCCTGTGACTGTCCCCCCACTGTAGGATACAGCACACACCCTGTTGGCACAGCTGCACCAGTGCTGGAAAGTTGGATCGGATTGGGCTCACACACTCACAAGTAGTATGTTGTTCTCAAAATTCTGACAAGACCCTACAAGCTTCACCCTTCCTGTTTCTTAAATGCAATGTATTTGTATTTTCCTTGTTAACTAGTACATTCTGATTTTTGCAGAATTCCCTAAAGGTTGTTTATTGTCAGATTGACACTGAGCATGTCTCAAAGTAAAATACATTATGTGAAGGATTCCCTTCCCCCCCTTCTTTTACTTCTGTGTGAACAGTCAAAACATTTGAGTATCTCTACTTCAAGAAGCAAAACAAATCCTATTGGCTTTAAACAACATAATCCATCAGGTATAATGGCCTGTTATCTACGTATTTTCCCTTGTGAGATCCTGCTCTTTTAAACATATCAGCCAGATGCGTTTGTACTCTGAGAAGAGCAAATATAAAAAATTCAGCAGCCCCAGCACCCTTTTTCATTGCTCTTAAGGCAGGATCTTTAAATGTCTTCTCAGGAGTGCTACAGGGCAGTGAAAGCTCATGTTAATGAAGTCTCCAGAGGAGATGGGAGTTCTTTGCTAATCTGCTATTAGGTTTTACTTAAGGCTGTCCTGAAAGAGGGATTGTGTCTATTACTGATCTGGCCACACTTATGTAAACAGGTAGAGCGCTCTTCTCCCTTGTCGAAAGTATCAGAAAGTAGCTGTGGTGAGCTTCCTCATCTGAATGAAGGTATGTCCTCTGCTACATATACAAAAATCCACATTGACAAAGCAGGTTATATTTCTATTTCCATCTCGTGGGTTAGAGATCTTCCACTCCTCGCTGTTTGCTTTGGAGGAATGTAAAAGCTTAAAAGAATCTTTATCTACATCCTGAACAAACAGTGATTTCTTTACCTTGTTGCTCAAATCCTGAACCCGTGCTCCTAAGGAGCCTGGTGTGGTTAAGCCTATACAATAAGTTGAGAGTATGAAACACGCTTATTGCTTTAAAATCCAGTTCAAAATGAAACGCAGATCAAAAGCTGCAAAGCAGTCAGGCGAGGCAGAACCTTTCAAAATGGCAGAGCACAACATTTATACATGTTTTTTTTCTGTATCTAGGCGGACCTCCTACTATTTAAGGCCTATCCCTTCCTGTCAGAATGTTCCAGCTTATTTTCTTCTTTCTCACGGGTTCCGCTTGAGCTGGCCCTTATCAGTGTTGTGATGTAACAGCCAGAATTGCCCTCCTCAGCTATGTGCAAGCTACATAGGTCACTATGGTGGTTATTTAGATCAACATTCAGTGGCGTCACTAGGGTTCGTGTCACCCAGTGCGGGAGGCCAACACGTCACCCCCATGCAGTGGACGGAGCAACACTCCAGGTGGTGGGCGTGGTGATCTACTATTGCCCCTCCCCCACTGGTTTTTTGGCTGTACCTTTTGATAGAATAAAGATATTTCAATGCAGTTTGTTTCATTGCATTCTGCATGAAATTACACATTGATAGATATATAACATGATGGTATTATTTTTACAAGCTGTGATTTTGGTTACTAGTGGTGTCACCTCCACCCAGGGTGTCAACTTACTAACACCTTATTGGAGCAGTTCTCAGACTTTTAGCCCTGGGACCCACTTTTTAGAATGACAATCTGTCCAGGACCCATCATAAAGCAAATTGAAATAGTTATAAATAATTAAAGTAAAACAAATAATTAAATAAGGGGAAGTCAGCCCAGTTCCACCAAGTGAATTTTCTCTGTAGCCTGCCTGCAATAACACCCCCCCCCCCCAAAAAAAAAGAATCAGTAAGATTTTCACCCCTACCCAGTACCCAGTTCAATTTAAGTTCTTCTATTTCAAGCATATCACTATCAGGACCCACCAGACGTTACAAGTCAGAGAGGGGGGGCTGCCTTCTGGAGCATTTGTTGAGCTCCAGTTGCATCAAATCAGGACCATTATGGTGGCCTTACATTTCCCTTTGCCTGACCTGCCCAGGAGCCAAGGCATGTTTGCTTACTCACGAGTCAACGCAGCTATGTGGCTTAGTTTCGCTTTCCATAGGGCTCAATACGTTCGCCAGATTGGAGGGAGGGACCTTCTTCTCCGGTGTTTTTTGGGGGCTACATTCATTGGATCAGGAACATTCTGGTGTTGTTGGATTCCTCTCAGCCTGCCCTTTCCGACGGACTAAGGCAAGTTCGTCTACACGCGAGTAAATGTGCGATATGGCTCGGTTTCACTTTCCATTGGGCTCCATGCATTTTTTGTTTTCTGGTTTTTTGCCTATAACTGTTGATAGAAAGAAGACATTTCACTCTGGTTTTTTGCAATGCAATCCCCTGGAAATTCCACATCCAATAGTCTATAACATGATAGGGTTGCTCCTAACCACCGTGATTTTAGCATATCACCCCCCTTGCGTGTCACCTGGTGCGACCCGCACCACCTGCACCCCCTAGCAATGCCACTGTCAACATTGTCTTGGCCAAATGTTGTGAATGATTGCAGTTCACTGTAAGACACCTCCAGTGCTTCGGATTACTCATTTCATGCTGTGATCCTGTTAGCACAGGATGATTAATCCAAACAAAGCACCTGAACAGGCTACCTTGAAATATCTACAGCAGAATGTGCTGTGGCTGTGAATAGGGTGTTTTTAAATGAGAACCAGATGGCTTCTCTTTCTCTGTAGCTCCTTTCTGAAACTGCATGCACATCTATTCCTGAAACAAACCACTCTAGATTTCATTTCCTATATAAATTCATGGCTTTCAGAATCTTATGAGAGAGAAGAAATCACAATGAATACAAGGTGTTTAAATGATGGCAGGGTGACCTTTAGGGTAGTGAGAATGACAGTGGTTGTCTAGGCCTAAGGAGAACTAAATAATTATGGTTATTTCTCTCATTTTATGGTAGTTTTTTAATATAATAATCTATTTCAGGAAATAACAAAACTACCATAAAACATAAATAGAGAGAAATATTATTTGGAAGTGTTCTAAAATTCAGAAGACAGAGAAATTGAACTTTCTACTATTTTTGCATATCCAAATATCCTATGAAACTTACTGGACAGTTGAGTACCTGTAAACCGGTAGATGTGTGGTGGATTGGTAAAGAGTCAAGATGGAAAAACATTTGGTTCCCACCTGTAAGCTACAACCTTACCTACATTTGTAATGTGGGATACCCAAAAGCTTAGAAGGAACAGAAGGCAAGATAGGAAGGGAGTGAGGTCCGGCTCATGTACTGTACAATAAGTGAGCTTCCCTTAAGTAGTGAGGCTGATCTGGTAGGGTGTTCCTAGGCTTACTGAAACCCTGCCAGCAACTCACCCTATTCCCTCTACACATCAGAGGGCAACTCTACCCTTGAAATATACAGTGCTGGTGGGACTGTACCAGATGGAATAAATGAAGCTGGTGGGAGAGCCTGCATTGGTGCACTTTCCAGCAGACCAGCCAACATTTTTCTTCATCAGGGCTGGCATTTCTAACCCTAGGGCTGAGGTATTCAATCTGTGTGTCCCGGCTCCCTAGGGAGGCGTGGCTAGCTGCCAGCAGTGTCCTGAGGCATCTCCAGGAGAGAGGTGGCAGTAGCTGCAGGGGCTAGTAGTAGTAGAGTAGCTGGGCTGCTCTGCTCAGCTGCACCTGCCACCTTCCTACTTGCTGCTTTTCCTCAGCTGAGAATGAGGTGGGTGGGGCAGTGTGAGGTGGGGAGGGTTGTGAAACATGGTAGGGAAAGGTGGGAGAGAAGGCTGGCTGGGCAGAGTCAGAGGTGCTGCATCTCATCAGCTCAGGGCGCACTCCTAGCAGGCTTAAAACTGGGAGGGAAGAGTAAGTCCTTGGCTTGGGGAGCCCAGCCTGCTGTTAGTGTCCAAATGCCCCAGCCTGCTCCATCTTACCTGGGGGGAATAGGGGTGGCATCTGCATGTTGGGGTGTATGTGTGTGAGCAGACCCATCTACTATGGGGTGAGTTGTAATCTTGCTGGGTGTGGCTGCAATCCTGTCCACACTTTCCTGGGAATAAGCCCCATTGACTCAAGTGGGACTTACTTCTGAGTAGACCTACCTAGGCTTGGGGTCTGTGTCAGCTTAACCAAGGATCCTTACCTTTCTTTTTCCTCCAAAAAAGAGAAAAAAGCCATTCTTGATGGCTTTGTGTCCAAAAACTGATTAAAAAATAAAAATACCCATTCCTTTTCAGCCACCCCCCTTTTTCCTCCTGCATGGGGGGGGGGTGCTTCCCATGTTGTTGTTGTCATTATTAACAATGTTTATATACCACTTTTCAACAAAAAGTTCCCAAAGTGATTTACAGAAAAAGATCAAATAACTAATGGTTCCCTGTCCCAAAAGGGCTCACAATCTAAAAGGATGCAAAAGAACACCAGCAGACAGCCACTAGAAAAGACACTGCTGGGGGGAGGTGGGCCAGTTACTTTCTCCCTGCTAAATAAAAGAGGAGCACCCATTTGAAAAAGTGCCTCTTACCAGTTAGCAGGGGTTAACTGTTGTTGGCTGCTAAATGTTGGCTGCTAATTGTAAGACGAAAGGCACAATCCTAGCTAGGTCTACTCAGAAGTAAGTCTTATTTTGTTCAATGGGACTTACTCCTAGGAAAGTAAGGTTAGGATTGAAGCCAAACAGTCTCTGGGTCTCAGTTTGCATCAATTTGCAATTAGCATATACACACACGAAACAAAGTCTTCCCCTCCCCCAGCAAATTCATCACTTCTCCCCCCTCCCTTTCCAAAACCCTCCAGGTGTGCTGCTAAAAAACTCAGGGCACAATCCTAACCAGGTCTACTCAGAAGTAAGTCCTATTTTGTTCAATGGGGCTTACTCTCAGGTAAGTGTGGTTAGGATTGCAGCCTCAGCATCCTGGCAGCTGTTTTTTTTGTTTCTAGTGTATAATTATAACACCTTCACCTCCATTTTGAGGGTAACTGAAGTGAGGTGATGTAATGGGAAGCTGTGGCCAATGGCCACAAGGATCAGGAGAGCCGCAGGCTGGAAATGTTCGAGAACCACTGCCCTAGGGTGACCAGTGGGGGGCTGTATGACTTGCTGGCTATTGCTTCCTGCACTTTCCCACTCCCCACTGATACACAGCATGAAGCATGGAATCTGAAGATTCATGCATGAGATGTACATCCAAGGTGTAGTATATGTGTAAGCCTGTGAGTGAACCGGAGGGTGAATGGGGATGGGGAAGCAGTCTTCCTTCCCAGCAACATTCTGCACATCCCTACTTGTTTATAGGACTAATTTATCAGCAATATGTATAATGTCTCATAGAACTTTGCTAATGAACACAGTATGTAACTTCCATCTAACTTGCCTCTGAAGACTGTTAGCTAAAAGCGCTATCTGTATTCCTCCTCCTATGCACCATTATACAAAATTCTTCTACTTTTTTTTTTTAAATTAATGATCTTGTTCTTTTATAGTTTTGCCTGGCATGCGATGTGGAACTTGTTTTCTACGACAGCAATGGTGTCCTAGAACAGGAATAAAAATATTGCCCCTGCCCCAACTGGAAAGCCACCAGCACTGCTTTTTTTCTGTTCCCATCCCATCCACTTGCAGTAGAGTAGAAAACTTTTTGCCAAAGCTAGCAGAAATGGGGGAGTGCTCAGATTCCTACCAATGGAGGCTCAAAAGATGTGGGTTGCGTTTTCCAACCACTGTCCTATAATGTATGTGTATTGCTATATTAAGTGAGTGATTTCATCAGAGCCCTAAAAGCTATGAATTACTTTCCACCCATTGAGTTCACACAATGAAGTTGTTTGCGAACCTAGTTCAATGTTCATTGTCCTTGACAGTGCACTCTGCACTCATCACAATGGCTCTTGTATCAGCTCCATTAAAAAAAGAGCAGAAAGAATAGCATAGAAGTCTTCCGGTCTTTAAGCTCTCTTCAGTCTCAGATTCTGGGTACGATCCAGCCGAAGTTTAAGAATACATAGATCCCATTACTTTCAGTGGGAGAGTTAAGTATGTGCATAATATTGTCCACTGTAATGGATGGAATGCAATAAGAAGGTCTTAACTTGGCTGGATTGTACCATATGTAATTTTCTGCACAATTTCCTTATCTTACAGTTGCCCATTTCTTGTACTGCCACTTAACACTATAAAAAGTCAAAATTCTCTTTATACACTTCTCTCTCTCTCTCTCTCTCTCTCTCTCTCTCTCTCTCTCTCTCTCTCCTTGTTGTCTTTAGTCAAAGGGCTTCTATAAACTGGTACATAGAAGAATCCAGATGGGGAAAGCATCTGTCTTTCTTAAAAACTGTTGACGTGGTAAGACAATTGAAGAGCAGATGATAAATCTGTCCGTTATGTAACTAGATCGTGGTTGATTGTTGATAGTTTGTGAAGCCTTTACCCTTATGACCTTTAATGGCAAATGCCGAAAAGGTTGTGTGTGTGTGTGTGTATACAGCAGAGTAGGAAAATCCCCTCCCCACTGCAGTCCTGAGTGACTTCTCTCTCTCTCTCTCTCTCTCTCTCTCTCTCTCTCTCTCTCTCTCTGTGTGTGTGTGTGTGTGTGTGTGTGTGTGTGTGTGTGTGTGTCATTTAAAGATGTGTGTAAATGTCGTGTCCTTACAATTATAAATTGGGTCATAAAATCTTGGAGCTCACTTTAGAAGAGGCATAATAAACCCTTGAACGAAGGTGTGTCCCATAAAGAAGAGGCTAGATCTCAGGTTTCCAAAAGCCACTTGCTTATTGTGTCATCAACAACAAGCAAGAAGGAAAAATATTTTTCTAGAAAAACAATACAGTTCTTTCTGTTGCCCCAACACCTGTTGCTTGTAAAAGTCTTTCATGACAAGATTGTAAAGTGCTGGCAAAGACTTGTAGAAATTTGTACGCTCTGCAGCACTGCATTAGGTACTTAACTTTTTTTTCTCTCAAAGTGCAAGCTATGGTTTCATAATGTTACAGTAGGGACAGATCTTATGTTTCCCAAGCTTGGTTTGCTGAAACAGAAGTAAGCATCAAAAAAGGATGCTGAAAGCCGAAGCTGGCCTGTTCATGAAGTGATGTGAAACCATCACACACAACAGCAAAGTTGGAGCGGTGCAGGACTAACGAGTCCTCAGCCTGCCTATCTTTCTGGGCTGCTGCTCTGGTCTGTGCTTTGCTCGTCTTCCAATTTGCTGAGAGGAGGATGGCAGCAATGCAGCCCCCTTCTCCCTCCAGTGCTGTTGGCAGAAGAAGGGATGAAAACAGCTACCACTGCTCCAGACAGCCTCTCCCTGCCCACCACGTGCTTACTGCTTACAAAGTACCAAGTGGACAGGGGGAGATGATCTGGCAAGGTTAACCAAAAAGTAAAGTGCAAGAAAACTTGCGCAGGATGCTCCTGCACCCCTTCCATCACTTGGAACTTGGTGTACAACTTCTCTGAGCCACTCCTGTTTCCCATCATGCTGCACATTTGAAACGGGAGTGGTGTAGACAAGGAGGAGGAGGAGCATGGTTGCCTAGCTCTAGGTAAGGGAAAGGAAGGAAAGGGGGCAGGAACATCTCTCCGGATTTATTCATAGGGGGATGGTCAGGCATGCAGAGCCATATTAAGCTACTTCAGGGCACGTAGCAGATGTTAAGAACATAAGGACAGCCCCACTGGATCAGGCCAAGGGCCCATCTAGTCTAGCTTCCTGTATCTCCCAGTGGCCCACCAAATGCCCCAGAAATGTAAAGGGGTCCTCCCCTCACCCTGTTGCATCCTCTTCTTGCCCCCATTACACCCTCCCCCCGCCCTTCTGCTGGCCCATGCAGTGCTAACCTGGTCCAGCGCATGCTGGTCTTCCACGGGCACTGGCAGGCTGGTACAGACCTTCTGGCTGGCACCTTGATCTCTTCTGCCATTGCAATGTGCTTTGCAACATGTATGCAACAGCCAGTGCCAGCTGAGCACGTGCACCACTGACACTGAAGCACAGTAGGATTGTTTCCTGCAGTAAAGTTCAATTTGAATGAAATTATTTATTGTATCATGTTATTAATGACATAGGTAATGATTATGTACCATGCAGCATGCAGCTCTCCCGACATGTAAATAACAGGGTTGCTAGGTCATGCTGATTTTGCCAGAGATAGCTTGCAAGCATTTAGGGTTGGGCCCTTGAAAATGCAGGGGCCTAGCCCAGGGGTGCTCAAACTTTCAACTTTAGGGATGCTGGACCTTTAACAAGTGTATAGAAGAGAGAATTTCAGCAGGTGCAACTTGTCATCCCACAGATGACAAGCTGCACCTGCTGAAATTATCTCTCCTACACAATTTTAAAGGTCCAGGATCCCTAAGGTTGAAAGTTTGAGCACCCCTGGCCTAGCCTATGCTCCTGCTGCTAGGTTAGTCTAGCCCTGCAAGCATGCACTTGCTCACTTGCTTGCTTGGCTCTCCTCATCTGCTTGCTCCTTCTTCTCCACATGGGGCATGGTGGGGTGAACATGCATACAGGGACAGCAAAGTGGGGAGGGGATTCAGGTGGCAAGAAAACATAGGCCACCTCTGCTGAAACCTATTCTAACCAAGTGACGCTGAAAGATGCTGAATTTATGAAAAGGCAGTCTCTCAATCCCGCTTGATCAAAAGATTTGTTACTTGCGTGGATCAGGGGCATAGAACTGCTGTAGTGAGTAGCCAAAGGCAAGTAGTTTATCTGGCAGTGCTAACTCAGCTTGGATGGTGAAAGAAGCTATATATGTGAACACATATAAGGCTGAACCCCTGGTGTGTGCAGAATTAGGCTTCAAGCATGCCTGGCAAAGTGACCTTAGGGAAGCAAAAAGCCTGCAGAAGTGGGACAAGGAGTAGCTGCTTGTGGATATTTTTCAGGGAGTATTTTTCAGGGAGAAAGGGAGCTTAATGATGGCAAGTGTTAAATGGCAACCAAAACATGTATTGATATTTGTGAAGGATTTGGGGCAAAAATGACGTAACAATTGGATCAAAGTCCATTATCGCAGCTTGTCCATTACCAAACAGTCCATTACCAAACAAGTGATATAGAAAGGTATTAGGATTCTGTATGCAGTAAATATGATTAACTAGAAATCTGACCCAGAAAGGTAATTTGATGGCCACTTAGGCTACAATCCTATCCACACTTTCCTGGGAGTAAGTGTCATTGAATGCAATGGGACTCACTTCTGAGAAGACATGCATAGGATTGTGCAGTAAGGCTGCAACTCGAAACACACAGGCCCATCAACGTAACTCTTCATGTGGTTATGTAGCAGTGCTGGTATGGCTTGCATTGCATCCTGCTGAAGGTCTGCTGCTGGAGGTCTCCTCAAGGTTTTGGCTGATGGAGGTCTCCTCAGAGTAAGGGAACCTTTGTCCCCTTTCCTATGGGAAAGCCCCAGAAGCCACAATGGGTCAACTCCATATTGTTGGTGCAAATCCGAGTTGATCTGTACTGGAAGATCATAATCAGGAAGGGAGTTGGAATTTGGCATGTGCCACTGATCTTGCCCTCCTCCTGGGTCTGATACACCTCCGCCTATCCCGTCACTGCCCCATTCTGCCCCATTTCGCCCTCCCCTGCTCCATTCAACTCTCTCCCTCCCCTCCCCACCCTCCCCTGCCATGTCCCATCCCCTTTGTGGGCTTATCTCCATCTGTGGGTTTCTGTTGGTCCACTGTTCATGTGTGGGAAGGCTCTGGCCGTCTTGCCAGCAGCTTGCACTGCCGCAAAGCACTTTACAACTCAATACGTTTCCAAAAATGAATAAGTGTGGTGATTACTTTTTATAAAGAATTAACTTAAAAAGAGACCCGTTGGAACAGGACAAGGACCCATGTAGTCCAGCTTCTTGTTATCTCATAGTAACCCACTAGATGCCTCAGGGAACACTCAAGACAGAAAGATACCCACATCCTGTTGCAATTCCCTTTTATCTGGCATTCAGAGATAGGCTACTCTCAAACTCAGAGGTTGCATATAGTCATCGTGGGTATCGGGTGATGAACTTTTTCTCCTTAAATCTGTTCAATCTCCTGTGTGTTAACTATTTTCCAACATGGGTGGTGGTGGTGGTGGTGGTTAACTAGTATTTTATTTGTGATGCGTCAATAAGCATCTTTAGTTTTTGATAAGAAAAACTGTGACTTTACCACTATTTTTTTTTTTTCTGCATGGAAATGTACTGTGTGTGAGAGGACCCCTGTGAAATATTCAAGTTCACCTTTATCATCAGAGTTGCTTTCCTTGGGGTTAGAATTTACATCTTGCTGTTAGCTTTTGAAGCTGCAATACTAGAATGTGTACACAAAGTCTTAGTAGTCCATCAGGTCGGCAGAGGATAGAAAGAAGGACTTAACAAGCACATATTTTGTATTGCGATGTCTTTGGGTGAAGTTTCTCAATAGGCTATTTATATAACAGCAGAGACGTGAAACAAAAGGTCATGCTCAGAGGAACTTAGAAAAGACTGCATGATAGACATGTTAAAAATTTGATTTGTTGGGATCTTGCTGCACCTGCTGCTGAGAGAAAATCCCACAAATGAAACTCCTTAGACTTGCAGGGAGACGGTCAGTCTGACAATTTACCATATGATGATTTTTCCCCTCCTCTTATGGACAATATTAAAATTATGCTGCCTGTGTATTAAAGAGTTGTGGGACTATTGTTCAGACTGAAGCCCTATGTCAGTGCCCAATGGACTTAGGTCATCAAAAGTCCTCAAAGAAACTTGTTGGTAATTAAAACAGTTTTGTAAAACGGAATCAGACAGTTTTACCCACTGTAATTTCGAAAAGACTCTAGATGTCCATCCCCCTAGATGTCCTTTCTGTTGTTTTATTCCTTTACCTCTCTTGCTCTATGCAGTGCTCTCTTATACATCACACCTTATCTTGTAATGTGGCACACTCTGATGGCTGTGCAAAATTGCGAATCTCCTTCAATAATTCTCCTGAGTCTCCATCCCAGCGAGCCTCCCTAGATCTTATCTCACTTTTTCTACTACAATATATGGCAGTCTCTGATGTAGTATACAGAACTGCTGCATGTGTAATTGAATACACCCCTCTATTATAAGCCAAATTACTTGAGGGTAATATAAAGAAAGCATACTGCATGCATATCCGTAGTGTACCCTCTAGTCAGTGAGAGGAAGTTATACTTTTTTCACCTTCTGTACACTGTGTGAATGCATTGCAGGATCTTAGGATAAATGTCACTCCCAGCAGTGTGTATGCACAATTTAAAAATGGTTTCCACCTGTGGCGGGGTGTGAGGTCAGGGCACCCCAGCGAGAGGCCTCAGACTTGGTCAGAGGAAGGGGGTTAAGACACCCTGGTCCTTCTCCCTACCTTGGCTGGTCAGTCTTGGGTCCTGGGCAGGAGCTGTTGGCTGCCCAGCCTCCTACCTTGCCTCCAGTTCTGTTCTGCCTGTCATCACAGGCCTCTTGCCTCTTATGGAACTGCCTCCCTTCCCTGATCCCTCGTCTTCCTGCTGAGAGGGTTGAAGATGCCTCTCTGTTAAAGTGGCCCAGCCCTGGGCCTTACCTGGCCATGTCTCCCTTGCCCAAAGACTTGCCTTGGGACCCTGGCCATTGGTCCTGGCCCCCCTCCTGTTGTAGGGCAACCCCACTGACTGATCCCTCCCCTGAGTTTGGCCCCCTGGTGGTTGCTGTGCTGCTTGGTTCGGGTTGGCTCCTCCCCCGCCTCTTGGCCGCAGCGGCTTGCACCGTCTCTCGGTGACATCATTGAGAGGCGCTGCTTCTCTCGGGCTGAGGCCTAGCCTAGCGAGCGCCGTGGAAGAAGGGACTTCCAGGAACCCCTGGGCCATCTCGCCCTGTGGCTCTCGTCACCGGGCCTCCTCCCCCAGTAAGACGGGGGTCTCGGGGTGAAGAGGGATCCCGGCACCACCTTAAATAGTTTATGTGCTAATCTTGTAACATAAAGTAGTCATGCATCTCCCTGAACCAGGGGTGGGGACACCTATTTTGAAGATCTGTGAGCACTTACATCAGGCCACCCGATGCAGAACATTGTATGTGTGTTTCTGAATATATTGTGTTCCTTACGCTGCAGACGTCTAGGTACTCCTCAAGCCTTGTGTGCAGTTCTGTGTCTATAGTACATCCTCTTCTCCTGTGCGTTATTATTACTCATTAGTGTGTAATACTGATGGATGTGTGTAAACCCAGGGGTGACTCACAGCAGCTGTTTGAAGTCTGCCAAAAGTGATGTACTAATAAACAGGCTTCAGCATTGTTCTTGTTTAGTGGCATAATATATTTGCGGTGTCAGGCTTTTAAAATATGCAAGCTACTGTATTCTCTTATTTACCTCTTTCCAGTATATTTTTTTTAAACAAGGCTGATGAACCAGTTTTGCACAAGCTATTTTGCCGGAGGTTTCTTTTCCCCTAAGGTCATTCCATATTAATTTCCAGTTTAGTGAGATAATGTTCTTCACTAACAATGGAGTGACTATGCATATTTGTGGGCTTATTTACAGATTACGTTGTTTCCTATTTAATAATACTATAATCAGGGAATTAGTACTGTCATTATCAGTTAGCCAATTTAAGGCTTAGGTCAATGTAGAAGATTTATCCTAATGTTCACTAAGTTGATCTGGAAAAGTGGCAGTGTCTTTACATGTTTTATTTGCGATGTGCAAACATCAGTTCAGGCCAAATAAAGTGGCAGCTATGATCTCAGTGCTCATGAATACTGATCACGTGGCAGAATTTTATGCAAGTAGATTACCTCTTATCCAGGCATCCGAAATCTGGACTATTCTGAAAATTCGGACATTTTTGTCCAAGACTTGTTTTCTATAGTGTGAACAGTAGAAGGTCTTGTGCTGATTCCCATGTCCAGTGCAGGTACCAGTTGTAAGCTCTGTTTTCTGCTCTGTGATGTGTACCTGAACAGATATTGTTGAAGAATGTCACAGTGGCCTGCAGGCACCTGTATGGGTAACAATGGAAAAACCAAGAGGAAGCATTTCTCATTATTTTTTTTGCAATTTTTCCGAAATCCAAGCACCTTCCCATCCCAAGCAATCCGGGTAAGGGATAATTAACCTGCATTGCAGTTGGAATTGATTTCTTGACATAGGTTGTTCCTAATGACAGGGATCATTCATTCACTAGATCTCTCACCTGCATTCTGAAATTGAACTTTCCTGAGAGGCTTATACCATGTATCTTTTCTCAATGCAATGATTGGGCCTTCATGATACAGGATGACAGCGAGTAGATGATAGATATCCAGGTCACAACACTATTTTATTAGGATTAGCAGAAAGTGCTAAACTACATGTTAAGCTAAGGCACCAATCCTATTCTTGCCTTCCCCAGCTAAAGCTACCCTGCTGGCAGAGCGCACACTGCATCCTGTGGGGTAGCAGTCTCTGAGGTCTCCTCTGGGGAAGGGAATATTTGTTCCTTTGCCCAGGAGCAAGTCTCTGGTGCCAGAACAGGCATTATAATCCTTCCCTTTTGAAATGAAAATGGGATTCCAAAAAATACCAAAGATTTACTGGAGACCGGCTTTTGGTGATAAATGGAAAGTGCAAGTTGCTTGCCCAGCATATGTTGCACATATCAAGCAACATGCCTCCACCAGTGGGGTTGAGAAAGCTAACCTGAGCACATGTCTCTTCCCTTTTAGGAGATATGTCACCCCTCATTTCATGCATTGCTGAAAAAACTTAAGTTATGAGAACCTGTTTACTCATACAGCTCATGTCTGAGGATGTTCTTAATAGAGGAGAATTCGCTAAAGCAGAGGGTCCCAAACTCCTCCAAGGGAGTTGGGAACCTCCTAAGTAGTGGCAGGGATGGGGGCAGTGGTTGGGCCCAACTGCGCCACAGCAATCACAGTGCCATGGGGACATTTTAACATACCTGGAGGGCTCCTGGAGCCTTCAAAAGGGTCCTGGAGACTCGCAAAAAACTTGAAGCAATCACACAAACTGGAAGTGAGCTCTGATCAGCAATCGGAGCTCAGGGCAGTCATGTGGAGGCTTGCAGAGGGGGCTGCGAGCCTCCAGGACTCTCATGGAGGCTTCAGGAGCCCCCCAGTTAAGCAAAAATGTCCCTGGAACCCATGGCGTCATGATAGCTGAGGCACTGTTAGGGCACCAATTCTTGGGCTACTCCCCTTAAGGGGAAATGGCCCATTTCCAGCTCCTCTGGTGGGTCACAACCCACCAGTTTGGAAACCACTGCCCTAAAGAGTTTGAGATACAAACATACTCAAAGGAGTACAGTGCCCCTAAATCCATTTGCACCAGACTGGAGTAGCTGCTCATAGCACAATACTTGAGAGTTTCAGAGTGCATAAATAATACATTCTATAGAAAGCAAACCTGCTGCTGCACACTGCCTCTGTTCCCTTATTTGACATATGGCAAAGTATTGTCATCTCGCTTGATCTATTCTGAAACCTTTCTAATAAGCCCGCCAGCATTACAGGCTCATAAATATGTCTCCCAATGGAAGCCTCTCTTCTTAGTGTTTGAAATTCTCCCTGAGAAATTGATGACTTTCTTTTGTTAACTAGCTAGTTACTTAGTTTGACTTAGTTTGACTTAGTTTGTTTAATAACTCTTTATATGACTGATACCCAGGAGTCATTCACTTCTGTAGTCAACATAACTCAGCATCATCTGGTTAAAGCAGTCTGGGTGTATATGTTGCCAATTTCTTTTGTAGTATCTGACTCATTATATGAGACAGGAGCATCAAACTGCCAATGTTTAATTGTCTAAAACAGGGGTGGGCAAACATTTTGGCAGGAGGGCCACATCATCTCAGTGTGTCCAGGGGCCAGGGGAAAAAAGAATTAATTTACATTAAATTTGAACAAATAAACAAATTTAATATACAAATTCATATATAAATGCATATATGAATGAATGGATTTTACTGAGCTTATTTATAATACACATGAGAACTATAATACAGGCATGTAGAACCACATGACAACTATGAACCGTTTGCCACACACCTCTTACACAGTGAAAACATACAGACCAAGCCAGAAATACATGGAGGAATAAGTTGTTCAAAGGCAATGGGAGGTTAAAATAATGCCCAGGGAAAAGCAGAAAACACATGGAGACTATAAAGGCCTTGCTCTAACTCGACCCTCAGCTTGCGTCCGGTGGTCGTGACTGGCAGTCGCAGGCCAATGCAGGCTCCAACAGGTCAGAGGCTCATGGGAGATGGGGGCTCCCTGAGGGCTGGATTGGGGGACCCCGAGGGTCGCAAATGGTCCCTGGGCTGGGGTTTGTCCTCTCCTGGTCTAAAAGCTGTACAGAACACCTCGCTTCAATGCATGTGTCCCATCTTTTACCAAATTTTCATAGACCTAAACCTGTTTGGTTGTAGTGATATAGGTAGTAGCTTGCTTCCATGCTGAATGGTTTCACTAGATGATAAGCTTGATCCCCCTCACAAGTGGTAAATTCAGACAGTAAGAAAATTCCTAACTGTGAGAGCCATTTCTGAAAGCCCAGTTGTTGTGTAAGAGTTCAGTTTTCAAGTAATAGCATGTTTTACTTACACAATTAATTTGATTTTTTTAAAAAGTCTTTCCTCATTATGCTAGCATTGTATTTAGAAAAAATTTAACATATTTTAAAATGAAATGTATACAGGTCCAGCTTTGTTATACACAGGCTTTTTATACACGGATTTGCCTCAACTCGAATGGCCCTTGCAAATGAGAAGGAATGTGCTGATCCCTGGAGAAGGGGAAAAATGCAGCCCTTTAAAATCAGTTTTAAAAACTGCTTTTTACTGTTGCAGAGAGACAGTCATGCAAGTGATTACAGGTATAACCTAAGTATCCACAGATTTTTCTATCTCAAAGCTGATGAGAAGGGCCCTTTAAATTAAAGGAAAACAGTTGTTTAATAATGCTGAAAGTCCATCAATCATTCTCTCTGCAGGCTTCACTTCTCCCTTCCCCCTGAGCACGTACAAGAAGGCTAAATGGCAGCAATTATCACCTTCTCCATTCTTTCCCCCTTGCTGGGGATCCTGGTGAAGGGAGGGATTGCTTCTCCTAGTGAAGCCTAAGCGCCTGGAGAGAGACTGATTGCCACTATGTGCGTTACAAAGGTCAGCAAGGCTGTTTTTAAATCACCAGAGCAAAGAGACTTTGTTTTTTAAATTGATTTGTTTTAATGCGTTTTTTGCCATCCATGTGAGTTCTTGGAACGGAACCCTCAAGAATAATGAGACTCAACCTGTATATTAAATATGACTAACCAAAGTGATACTTTCCCTAATGGGTTTAACAATATTTATACATTTTGGAAAAAAAAATATGACAAACACTATTAAATTACAAATTATCTTTGCCGTACTTAGCGTAAGAGCTTGATGTCAATAAATCTTTTACTGTCCAGGACTTGTTTAGCAAGTGCAGAACTTAAGGTAATATTTTGACTTCCATTTCTTTGCTCCTCGTAATCTTGATGCTATCAGGAAAGGAAAAAATAAGCTGAACTTCATTCTTTGATCCAAGTTTCTTTCAAATAAATCAAAACGATAATTCTCCCCACCTATCCCCCAGTAATTTGAGGAACATTTGTAATTAACAGTGCAGTTCTAAGGTGGAGATCTGCCAGTGCAGAGGTCCCTGCGCCAGTGGAAGATGTTGCAAATGTGTTGTATGGTGTGGCACCTGTTGTGTAAGCAGCCCCAGTGGAGCAGCCTGTACTGCCCCACCGATGCTGCATCCAGTCTGCCAGATGCTGGCAGAGGTAAGATTTGCTCTGGGCATTGGGAGGTTAGTGTTTTGAAATGGGGGGACAGACTGGGGGGGTCTAGATCACAGAGGCCTCTTCTGCTGTATCCTAATCCCCATCCTGGGCTGCCCAGCATTACAGTGGGCAGCTCAGACTTCTGCCTGCTAAATAACTGGCAGAGATCCAAGTAGGCCCATAGGGCTGGCTAGGGCTCAACATGGAGTAAGGAGAAAAATATCTCCCTACCCCAATGAGTCCTCCAACCTGCTCCTAAGCTGTGTTGAATGCAGCGGAGGCCAAGCAGCCCCACTGCCCTGCACAGTTTAGGACTGGGCTATAAGATATATTAGGAGTTCAGAAGATGTAGATGCAGGATGCAATGAACCCTCCTGCTGCTACTCTTTCAGCAAGCAAGATATTATGCATTTAAAAACACAGTGACCATAAGGGCCATCATGTCTTGAACCACTTGACATAATCTAGTTCTAGTGGATGTTGGCAGCATGATCAACGCGAGCTGTCACCTCATGGTTACTGAAGAAGCCCTCATTTACTTGGGGTACTATGTTATAAGGACTAAATGCATATTGATTGCCCTCCTCAACTTTACAGGTGTTGCTGTGAGAAAAGGGAACTTTTTGGAAGTTTGTGAAGAGGCGAATTATCAAGATTGCTGTGTCAAACCTTCCAGTTGATCCCAGCTAGCTTCCAAGCAGTTCTAAGTATTTCTAAGCAGTTCTTTTTCAAGCACTAGTAAAAAGAGAATTAGTTTCCCTTGTGTTTATGCAATTGTACGTTGACTTTTCATACATTATTTGCCTGGTACGTTATTTTATATGCTGGGTATGATTTTATAAGTGCTCAGAAGAATGTCATCAGCATATATGCAGCTGAAAGAATGGTTCATAACTGTCATGCATTGTAGAGCAGCAAGTACCAGGAATCTGGAGCTGTGGCACAGCTGCTGTTGAATTGCTTTCTCCGTTCTCTGGGCTTGAGGATATTTGATATATAATTGTACTGTATATATTTTATCCTTTCTTCCAGTCAAGTCTAGAAATGCAGCCTTGACTTAACTGATACTTCAATCCTGAACGTTTGTGTAACTGTGATTGGGCACAGATCAGTCTGTTCCAATGTAGTTGCAGTGCCATTCCTTGGAACACAGAAATGGGTCAGATTTTTCCTTCCCGGTTATGTGTTAATTGCAATCTCATTCTCAAAAATGAATTGCACCTGATGTACAATGTTCATGTTTGTTCAGATTGAAAATTACTGTGCTACTTTCTTTTAAAATGAAAGGTTTTAAGCAGTCTCTTCTCTCTACACGCCTTGAACACTCAGACATTGATCTGTGTCCACTCAGCTTCTGAGAGAAGGTGTCTGAATAGACAAGAGAGGGCTTCTTTGCTGAGGTTGTGGCATTTCAGGAGGCCTGACTAGTCCCAATTCAGCTTCTTTTAGAAAGCAGTGAAAACCTGGTTGCTTCCAAGAGGTTGGTGCGATGTGCAAGCTGATGGTCACATAGTGCTATTTATGCTGATTGTTGCTGCTATTCTTTCTGCTTGCTTTATTTTGACAACTTATATTTTCATTATTACTGTTAGCTGCTGGGTTGGGGGCAGCTTGGATGGAAAGACACTGTATGCCAGTGAGTGAATGAATGAGTGAATGACCCTGTTGCAAAGCCCATATTGTTTTGCATTGCGTTTTTGTAAACCTGCAGCATTCTGCCACTGCAAACGATGTCATACTGAAGATAAATGGGAAAAGAAAACCTTAGTTAGGTTTCCTGAGATTTATCCAAGCATTCTAAGCATTAATGATTAAAGCACATGTCCATTTGAGTTTTTACATATATGACTTCTCTTTGAGTCAGAATGTCTGAATTGTAAGACAATCTTTTTTTTTTTTTTTGCTCATTTTGTCTTTCTGCTTTCTCCAGAGGATTATAAAGCTTGACAGGTTGTCAATTGGATCCAATTACATTCAAAAGAATGGTTGTGAAATCTGTTGCCAGCTAGCTTTGGGAGTTGAGAGGCAATAGGGGCTCTGTGCAATAGGAGTCTCAGAGTGAGCTGCAAGGAACACTATATGAATGAACATGTCATCAAAGAAGGCACCAGCTTCCAAGATTCTCCATCTCTCACAGAGGTGACTCTTGTCAGAGTGGGTTAGAGCCTGACCTGTTCATAATATGCTGTTTGTTAAGTGATACAGATCTGGGAAAACAGATAAAATGAGACAGGCTATAACACAGTGGTTCCTAAACCTTGTAATAGCAGGACCCACTTTTTAAAATGACTCACTATCAGGACCCATCTAGCTTTACAAGACTAAACACAAAGTTTCACTTTCCCAGCTGCTCAAGCCTTTGCTTTTATTCTGTTTACTGTGGCAGGGGGCTGCTTTCTGGAGCATTTATTGAACTCTATGTTCATTGGATTGGGACTATTCTGGTGGCCTTGTGTTCCCTTTTGCCTTGCCTTCAATAGGAGCTGAGGCATGTTTGCCTACTCATGAGTAAATGCGCACTTTCCATGGCAATACATTTTCCTTGTCGTCTTGGAGGGGTGGGGACTTCCTCCTTGAGTGGTTCTGGGAGTGTGTGTTCATCAGATGAGGACCATTCTGATGGTGTTGCATTCTTCTTGGCCTGCCCTTCAAAGCAGACTGAGTTGCAGTCACCTAATGAGTAACATGCGTGTGTTGCTCAGTTTCACTTTCTATAAGGCTCAATACATTTCCCTTGTCAGCTTGGGGGGGGGGGACTTTCCTTCTTGGGGCCTGCATTCATCGGATGAGGACCCTTCTAGTGTCCCTCTTGGCCTGCTCTTCGAACTGGACTGAGGCACAGTTGCCTACTCACTAGTAAACATGCACATGTGGCTCAGTTTCACTTTCCATAGGGCTCATTTCCTTGTCGACTATCTGCTTGTCAAGTTCATGACCCACCAACAATCACTACCCACAGTTTGGGAAACACTGCTATAACATATGCTGATAGTTTGTTAAGAGAGTTGGCATGATGCCGTGGCTGGAATGTGGAGTTTGGAGTTGGGACTCAGATTTAAAATTCACTTAACCTTCGAGTTCTCTACCTAACCGCACAGGGGTGTTTTGAGGGTCCATATGGGGAGGAAAACCCCTGCCTGACCTCTTTGGAGAAAGAGTGGGGCACAAATGTGGTATATTGCTATTAGAAGCTTAACAGAGCTTTACAGTTGTAAGCAAATGGCTGTTTTTTTCTGCCTTCTGTTCATTCCTTTGAATGAAAAAAGAAATAATAGAGTGCTAACTTCCATCCATAGAAGGTACTGATTGCTGAGGTTGTGGCAGATCCAAACATATGCTGACATCTTTTTGCCTCCAGCAATGGTAACACTAGCTGTGCTCAGGGACAGGAGTAGCTACTCTAGAATGCCTTGTAGATTTCTACAGCATAAATTGATATGCTGACATGAAGCAGGTGTTATTGTTTATACCAGGACGGGCTCCAAGACTGGGATCTCTAAGGTTCATTTCACAAGCCGTGGAAGAACACAGCAGAATAACTCAGGGCCTTGGGAGCAGAAGTGATTTATTACAGCCAACCCATAAGGAAGTAGCAATGCTAAATGTGGTGGTTCACAAACAGAATGGGGTGCTGAGTGAGCATTTGAGCAGGTGTGGTTCTTTGCAAAATCTTTGTTCATTCCTGGGAGAGAGGCCCTCACAAAGAGAGACATATTTCAGGGTAAGAGCTCCTAAAGGAGACAGAAACCCCACCCAAGACCTCATTTGCTGACTTTGTCTGAATGAACAACAAGCATGTGCAACTCATGGCTCTGTAGTGGCAGGAAGACAGACAACAATCTCTAAATCAATGCTCACTCAAGTCAACGAAGGGATGTTTTTTGGATGGAATCCTTGAATGGGATTATGTTGGCACTAACAGTAGCTGTCATACAGTGGCTTATCAGCGGACATGTAAGACAGACAGACACACTATTGACCAGCACTATCCTGGGAAAAGCAGTGTACTTTCTCAGACAAACCATCTAAGGACATCATCTTCCCATTTTTTGCACTAATGCAAAATATCAGTTTGGAAACTTTCCATGCTTGGAGGCTTATGAATTTGAGGAGCTTTGGAATTCCTGCGGGTATATCCTGGAGAAGTAGAATGTTCTCTTAACTACCCACAAGTAGTCCAGAGGGGCCAGCGGCACAATTGCTTTAGACAAGCAACATGGGAGCATTGAAGACAATTCTATTAAAGATCTCAATGAATCCCAAAGTATGATTTGTATAATTGATTCTGTAAGCTCCCCCAAATAAAACATTTCTAACTTGCCAGCAAGCTTGCTCCTACTAAAGCAGTGGTATTCAAATTGGGGTGTCGTGATGCTCCAGCCTGAGGGCCCTGGCCTCTGTCCCCTTAAGGGACGGGGGCAGGGAGGAAGGCAGCGACGCGATCCCCAGGATCTTGCCGCTTAGGGGGGCTGCAGGGACTGGGATGTATTCACCAGTCCCTGCAGCAGCCTTCCCAGGGTGTGGGGAGCCCTGTGCGAGCGCCTGCAGGGCTCCCAAGCCTTCTAAAAGTGAAAGTGGAGTGATCGCGCTCCACTTCCGCAAAACCAGAAGTAGAGCACGATTGCTCTACTTTCACTTCAAAGTGACTGGGGAACCCTACAGGCGCCCACACAGGGCTCCCTGCACCCTGAGAAGGCTGCTGCAGGGACTGGTGAATACATCCCAGTCCCTGCAGCCCCCCTAAGCAGCAAGATCCTGGGAATCGTGAGATCACGCCTGGGCTTTTTAAAAAGTGCAAATGGGGGGGGGGAATCTGCCTCCTCCCTGCAGCAGTTCTCCACCCACTTGATCTGCCACCTGCCCCCAGCCAGTGGCATAGCTAAGGCATCTACCTGGGGTCAAAGAAGATTTTGTAGCCCCCCCCCCCCACAAAAAAAAAATCAAAATTAATTAAGTAAATAAAAAGTGTGACCCTTAGAGACACTGTGCTGGGGTGAAGAGGGATAGTTATTCTCTCCCTGCTAAATATAAGAGGATTATTAACCCCCTGCTAAATATAAGAAAAAGTGCCTCTTTACCCAGTTAGCAGGGGTAATAGTATTATGATACATGGAAATGAGAGCTGACTCATATTAACACCTTACTGGTTCCGTGGAGTACCATAATAACATCTCACTGGCTCTCAGAACAATCAGTCTCATAAGTCAGTTTTGAGTTAAAAGAAATCCACTTTTTGTTTCTTAAGGCAGTTGTTTTTGTTTCTAGTTAATTTGGCCATAACTTTTGATAGAGTACAAAAGTACTACTGTGGTTTGTTTCATTGTATTCTGCATTAGATTACCTTTCCAATGATATATCGTACATACCAAGATTGTGTGGAACTCCCTACCTTGCAAAGTATGGCTGGTGCCTTCCTTGCCAATCTTTTAAAAGCGCTTGAGAACTTCTTTATTTCAGCAAACCTCTGCTGATGTATGGCGAGTGTTCTCATTCATGTTTCTAGTACATGATTTTAAACTCTATTGTTTTAGTTGTGTTATAGTGGTTTTTACATATCCTTTGTAAGCCACCTTGAATTTTTTTTAAGAAAGGCAGGATATAAATGTTTTGCAGGCCAATTCTAACGAAAGTCTGTCCAAAGGACAGTGGCACAGGTACATGCTCCTCTGCGTCCTGAGGGCAGCCAGAGAGCATGTGAGGGTGGAGAGGGTAGGAAAAGAGTAAATACTTACCCTCCTCTGCTCCGCTGTGGTCCCCAAAGGATCTACTTGAGCCTGTGCCAGCTATTTAGAGTGAAGGGGCATGTCAGGGATAAAATGGGAGAGAGGATATCCCAGAGCTCTCCCCGCTGAGTCCCACCCTGCCCACCCCTGACCTGTCCACCCCGTTCTGCTCACCCCTTGCCCTCACTGGTGGCTTACCAGCACTGATGGGGGCAGCAGCATTTGGCAATCTTCCAGTGATCTCCTTCCAGCTCTTGTGACTGTGCTCGGAAAATGGCTGCCTGTGGCACACTGCACGTGCTGCTGTCAGCCATTTTGCAGCAGTAGAACCTTTCTGCTGCCATAAATAGCTTCATGCACCAGCCTGATCCTAATTAGGGTTGGGCTGCTAATTAATAAATAACATATCCAGTTTCATATAACCAGGACTATTTCTGGTGTTCTGTTATTATCTCTTTGTCTTGCACCATGAGTGTGCATGGCACTTCTCACAAAGTGAAAAAGACAGGTGAATGACCCAAATGAAAGAGACCAAAGAGCCTCCACGGAGAACAGGTTAGAGATTGGTCAATTCGGTGGTGTAGCTGGAGGGGGGGCAGAACACTCAGGCTGGCATCGAGGCTGACAATCGGCCCCTTCCTTCGGAGCCATTCCCGGTGGGGGGAGCAAAATGGAGCCTTATGGCTCCATATGGCTCCGTTTTGCTCTCCCCACCGGAAATGGCTCCGAAGGGAGAGGCCGATTGCCAGCCTCGCTGCCAGCCTGAGTGTTCCGCCCCCCTCCAGCTACACCACTGAGTCAATTGTGCCTTGTTGCAATATTCTGGTTAACTACCCAACATGGAGCTAGATATTACATAGGAACTTGTTAGTTGCTATGCAGTAACTACAGACTTACAAGCACACGTCTCCTGCAAAACACTGCTGGGGTTACAGTGCTTGATTAGAAGTGGCTAATGAGGTCGTTTGTCATGAGTGTAGCAAACCATGTCTCTGGAGACTGTCTCTTAACAAGAGCGGTTAGCACTGGCTGATCCCAACCTCAGAAATAAAGAACATTCTGAAATGTTGCTGTCTGAAATAAAAAAGCATCCCTAATGTTCTATACAGTTGTGGTATTTTAGCAAAGCAGTCACATTGTGTGCTAGGAAGTCCTCCATGCTTCAGTTGTATTGTAGTACGTCTGGAGAACAGGCTTCATTGTGTATATTGTACCCAACTAGCTATAAGTCTAGTGCTTTTCTGTTTACCATTATCCGAGTTTTCTTCTCACATACTTGGCCCATACCGCTTATCTGTACAGAGCTGATGGTGACCTAAATATGAAATTCTCAGTCAATTAATACCCATGTGTTACAAAGCTTTAGTGCTGCTGACAAAATTTACTGATGATCCAAATATGCAATTTATTTTTTAGAGACAGTCAAATACCATAATGCTTCCCAAATACTTCAGTGCTACAAGATGTGACAGGGATTAGACAGATTCATGCAGGACATGTCTTCATGATGTCCTTGTGCCACCTGTAGGTTTGGAGGAAGTGTGCCCTTGGATACCACTTGCTAGAAAGCAACAGCAAAAGATGGCTGCCGGCTTACGTGTTCCACTTCTGGATTTCCAGTGTGGATTCCACAGTTCGTGATGGTGGGAAACAGGATGCTGGACTAGATGGACATTTGACCTGATCCGGCAAGACGTTTCTTATAAGTTGACTCAGAAGGATCCCTGCTACATTAATAGTCTGACTTGCAAGTCCATACTGCATTACTAGACATGTTGTCATCACTTCTAATTATTGGAAGCCTTTGTCAGAACTTTTTGAGGTCTCACAGTTCAATCCAATGGGCTTGTAGTGCTGGCAGAATACCACTCCAACCAGTGCTGACTGCCTTGCCGCAGTTGTAAAAAATACTCTACTTGAGCCTTTCTGCATGTGTTGGAGGATCACTCCAGACCCAATGAGGCAGGTAGGACCTTGGGACCAGCAAAACAGGGTGGGGGAAGGCAGAACAAGTTGGTGACGGAGTGGGGGAGGGAGGAATGAGGCAGGGATGTGGGCCCGGGAAGGGCCAGATTGAGTCTGGGAAGGGGATCAGTTCAGCAGCAGTGGCAGCCAGAGAATACTAGACCTCTTTGCAAAACCAGTCCTGTTAATACAGGTCCAAGTAGACCCCATAATGGTGCTGAGGCTTATCCTTACCCAAATTAGACCTCCACAACTCCCCCCACTCCAGCAGGATGCAGCAGTAGTTGTTTTGGCATCAATGTGTTGGCGGAAGGAAATAGAATTGAACTGTTAGAGTTTGGCAGCCCAGTCCTATCCCTGGTGGCGTCACCAGGTGCAGCAGTGCCAAAATGCTACCGCCATTTCCAGTGGCATCACCAGAGCCGCTGGAGGTCTCCTCCAGGCTCCACAATAGGGCTTTTTAAGTCTGTACTGGATATTTTGCCAGTGCAGATTTGAGAACCTCTGTGTCAAGCTTTGCAGCCCGACATGGAGGATAGGATATGGTAGAGCAGGGAGGAGGGAAGTCCTAATGTGCAGTCCAGTCGCTTAGCCAATGCAACACACTAGCTTAGCATTTCTCAAACTGTAGGTCGTGATGCACCGGTGGGACATGACTTGATTCTTGGTGGGTCTCAGGCTCATTGTGACTAGGAAGCTGTAGGGTGGTATGGTGCATGACCTGGAAGCCACTTCTAGGTTGTGCTGGCCTGCAACCTGCATCATTGGCTTTGTTGCACCCCAGAATGCCTTGCAGAAGAGAGCAACGTGGTCAATGATGCAGGTTCATGAGTTAGTGCAACCCAGAAGTGGCTTCCAAGGCATGTACCATATTGCCCTGCAGCTTCCTGGTTACTGTGAACCTGGAAACCACTGCTGGCAACAAAGTGAGTAAGGAGTTTGAGAACCCCTGCATTAGCTCATGTCTGATGTGTGTTCAAATGTACACTCACCAGCCATGTTCTGGTGCAACTAGTCATATGTGAATATCATGTTTTCCATTCAATTAGTGCTGGATTGCTCTCCAAGAATACAAACCCTGCACATAATTATTCATGCAGCAGTTCCATTGAAGCGAATGATGCTCACTTATGCATACCTGATAGCAGGACTGCACTTCAAGGATTATAGCTATCTCTTATGCAACACCATGTTCCACAGAAATAATGCCAAAGGGCTTGGAGGACTTTGAGGAAACCTTTATTGTAGGCACTAGAGACTGTTTTGAACCATGTGACATGATTTACATGAAGCATAAGGTTTTACTGCAGAATCATGATAAGAAGTACTTGCTGTGGAAATCAGCATGTTTGTTTGAGGTTATAGAAAGGCAAATAGAAAAATTGCTTTTTTGTAAGGCAAAGGTTTGGGGCACGAAGGTAAATAAAAATATTGAAACCTGGCCAGTGTCCACCATGCCTTTTCTCTCTATCAAGTTTGGTCACATTAGGAAATGGGGGGGGGGAATAGGAAAGCCATTGATGGAGGAGAGGCAAGAGAGCAGATTATGCCTGCCTAGGAATAGGCTGTGTGAGGCTGAGGACACCCTTGGGCTCATGCAAGTCCCTTGCACTGGTCCAGGAATATCACATATGTGCCGTAAGGCATGTTCGTGACTCCTTGAGAGTTGGGGAGGCTGGTGCAAGGATGCACACCAGTCTCCCTATGCTGCTTCCTGAACTTCAACCAGTGAGTTGTGCTAGCTGAGGACAGCTGGTGTGGGGGGTTGAGGAGGGGCAGGAGAGGGCAGAATGAAGGCATTCTGGGGTGAGGGGAGGGTGGGAAAACCAGTGGGAGTTCCAGGACCAGGAGTGGAACAGGACCAGGATACGTACGGCACTTGGGCAGGATCCTAAGCCCCCTCCTGAGCAGCCCAGCCTTGCACAAGACCACTCAGGTCTGCACCACCTCTTTAGGTGGCACAGATCTGAATGGCCCCATAGGGGCAGCTGCCACACAACATGGGATAATGGGAATGAATTCCCTTTACTCCCCTTACAGCTGGCCTGCCCGCTCCAGCGCATGTTAGGATTGGGTTACCCACTGAATAACAAAAAAAAGTCCCATGACTAAAAAAATGATTTGCAGTTTTTACACCACTTATTCCTTCACACGTTATTATTCTGTTCGCATTTCCCATTCCTGGTACTCATTAAAGAATGTTTTAAGCACATCTTACTGTCATTAGTTTTACTTGAATATGTATGTACAATTAAGGGTATTTTAAAGTTCCACTATTTCACTGTGGAGTGATTTCAACAGGCACAGAATCTCTCTCTGCATGTGTCTATAGTTTTTTCTCTGTTGAGATGTTTTAAAGAATGATTGGTATCAGGTGTAAAATGCGATTTAAGTGTTGCTATGGTAACTTGTCTCATAAACAGGATGACAAAGTCTATTTGCACTAGAAAAGTATCCAGTCCTGTCCACAGCATGACAACCAGCAAGAAAACAATCTGATGTATCCCCCCCCCCATCATTTTAAATAAATTACACTTTTTGTTCATGATTCCAGAAACTGAACTTCAGGAGAGACTGCTCATCTCTTACTGTTTATGGACCAATTCAGATGATACTGAATTGCTTGATCAGACTCTTGTGCAATAAGAGAAGGATGTACTTGCAGAGTCTTTACAGGCCTGGCTCTTCTCTTCCTGTCTGGGGGAAATTGAGGCTATAATTACATGGGTGTAGTGTATCAATTTGTGTATCAGGGTGGTTTGGACTCCAGTGCTTTGGATCTGGAAAACAGACTGCTGGGTGCCGTAATTATAACATGTATAGGAGGTAATTATAGCCCCCAGTTGGCCTGATGGCAACTGAAACATTTGGAAATCATTGAATTAGACTTTGTGCAGGGGGAAACCTAGCTTAGCCAGTTGTGGACCTACCATAGAAGTCTGTGGGGCAAATGCCCCAGGCGTAAGCCCCTAGGACCCAGCGGAAGCCTCTCTAAGGCTCTCAACGGGATCTGAAACTGTGCTTCTGGTTATAGTGTCGGGGAACCTCAGAGAGGTTTCCCTGATATGGGATCAGGTTGCACAAGCCTCCGTGAGCCTCAGGTGGGGGGGGGCAGATTTTCATGTGGGAGGTGGCGACAGCCCACAGGGGGGCGCCATCATGGACCTATGCCCTGGGGCGCGGGTCTGCCACTGAGCTTAGCATTACTCTGCTCTAACAAGCTGGCACAGATCCAAGTAGCCCCATTGAACAGGCTGGAGTGCTACACAAGGTAATACCTCACCCGGCTCACTGGGAGTCAGTAGCCATCTGAGACGTGTATGGCACTGCCATTTCCTTTACTTGTTAGGCCAAAGCAGGGCTGTGGCTGTTTTCTTGCTCTGTTATTTTTAAAGAGGACTACCTGTACTAGGATCAATTAAAATAATTAATTTTAACTTTTTTTTCCCTAATGGACCAACAAAGTTTGTTTTCCAGTGTCATGCTTGGAAAGATAAATGACTCTTGCCTGGCTATTATATGACTTGTCTCTCTGGTTTGTCCTGTGCCTAGTCTTGCATATTTATCTTCCCGCTTCAGCAATTTTACATTTTCCAGAGAACCAGCCATATTAGTCTGTTGCAGCATAATCAACAAGCATGACCTTGTGTGCCATTGGCAGCACCCTAGTCACTTTCTCCTCTAGGAGGGAGAGAGCAGGAAGTACCCAGAAGTGTCCAGCTGTGCATTCTCTTTTCTCCCCCCCCCCAACCAGGCCAACAGGAATTCTTTTAGGGACCCCTCACCAGGGAATCTTAGAAAAATTCCTTTGGTTGTTACACAAGTTATTTGCTAGAGACAAGCTGGTGTCACTCAGTAGTGTAGCTGAGCTGGCTGGTGCCCGGGGCTGGGTGATGCAATGATGCCCCCACGTCATAACATCACCCCCCTGCTCCTGTGCTGTCACCCCCTCCCCCGTACATGCATGGCCCTGGTTCTGTAATGGTTCCATTTGGGGCCGTACAGAAACAAGGATGGGTGGGAGGGCCAATTGAATTCACTGTTTGTGCTGTGAACCTCAGGTAAGGGCTGTCACTCCCCCCAGCAGAGATGGTGGAAAACTACATCATGCGGCAGGGGCAACATTGCTATGCCACTGCAACTCTTAAGGAAATGTTCAGTGCTGCAGGAAGGAAATGCTGCAACTTCCATAGCAACCAGTGAGGGCCAGGGCAGGACAACCAGGGCCATATGAGAGTCGTGGACTCCCAGCATGTGTCCAGGTACACCTGTGTCCCTGAAGCTGTCTCCCTGTGTGTTTGGACATAGTTCTTGCAAAATATTGAGCAAATTGGGGGTAGCTGTATGTCCTATAAAATGAAAGGGTTTCAGTGGGTTTTAAGAGGTACATATCATTTATTAGCCACAGCTAAAAGTGGATTCAGAGACCATGTTATCAGTGGCTTCTTCCCCACCCCATATGGAAATGTAAATATTTGAAATGCATAGCAAAGACAGTGACTTTTTAAAATCCCTGCTAAACCTTTATTGGATTGCCTTCATCAGGACAATGGAATGCTGTGTTCCAGGTGGCATAACTGAGATGAGGTCCTAGCTTTGTTGTGTGAGAGCCAAAGGTTTCCTGGAGCGCCTTCAGAACAAAATACATGGAAGCCAGATGCAAAAAGCAAGTCGGGCAGCTGGTGATAGCCTGACAGCCAAGCCAGCCTGCGAAAACTCTGGAAAAGCTGCCACCAGCCAATGGTACTTCTCAGACATGGGTATGAACTGAAGTAGCAGGCTTTGGTTGAGATCCAAACATTCAATATGATGGGGCTGGAGAAACAACCACCATTAAGACAAAGTTGTTTATTGGAATGGAAAAATCATGGGGATATTTTCTAGTCACACCACCGTACTTTGTGTAAATTGCAGGAGCTATTTCTTTCCACCCTCAAAAAAAAAAAATGCTTTCCACAAGTTAAAAAAATGCTTACTTATTTCTAAAGGAGAATTTGGGGGGATATGGTATATTTGAGGAGGATATCCTTCATTTTTAGAAAACCTCCAAAACAGTTCAGATTTTATTCTTTAACTGTGAATTTTGATAAGAGAATCTATACAGGTGTGCGCAGCTTAACAACAGACTGCATAATGCTGGACTGCATGGTGGCCAAAGCACAACAAAGAGGCTTTTAATGAGGCAGTCTCATATGGGCTATGAGGCAGACTATGAGGCAGTCTCATAGGCAGGCTATGGGAAAACTTTCCCATAGCCTGCAGCAGAGTATATGTTTACATAACAGAGAGGCTCTTAATGCAGAGAAGTGGCACTCTATCTCCAAGTAGCCTATGCAGCAAGCAAGAGTCTAGCAGGGAGTGTCTGTTTACACATCAAGGCACTAGATTTGGTGGGATGTTCGCTTAACAACCAAATAGCATAACAGTGGGGATCTGACAATGTATCCCCATCCTTAAGTGGCACATACCTGTATAAAACAACAATTCCTCAAAAGTTTAAGATTCCAAAACTTCTCTCATATTTGTATTTACAGAAGCTGAAAGTGAAGTTTCATGGAAATTCATTACAAGTGACAATTTTGCTTTGGTTTTTACAAATGGCATGGTAAAAATATAGCTCTATTTTAGAGTTACGAAATGGACAGAAACATTCATAAGAATGGGACATTTTTTTCAATCAAAAAGAAAAACAAGGCACTTTTAATTTTGATTTCCTGTTGTTGAAGTGGCTTTTGTTAGAACAAGTAGTCCTGAAAAAGTGTTTTGGTCTCTGCACTTAACCTGGGTTAAAAGATCAATACAGTTTCTATAGTATCCTTACCAAAACAGTTCTTGAGACCATAATAACAAAAGCTCAGTTTTTCAATGTAGTTTTTAATAACCTGTACCTCTTTACCAAACTTCTGGACCAATATATTTAAAACAGGCCTTCTGAATTAGATGAAAAGCTTATCTCATTCAGAATTTCCTGTTATCCTTTTTAAAAAAAGATGTATTTTCATGTTGAATCTGAACAGAACATTTATGTTAAAAAATTGATAAAAAGACACCCTAAAAAATTCTCACTTTCTGGTGTTTTCTGGCAATTTTCCATTGTCATATTGATCCTGGTGTGCCTGTGCACTTGTGTGTATGCAAAATCATTAATGGCAGGAATTAGCATCTAACTTGTAATTAGCCCCTCAAATTGACAACAATATGTCATCAGGCTGAACAGAGGCAGCCCAATGTACTTGCATCTGTTCAGCTAGATGAAGCACCATAGAATGTTTGAAACAATGAGGGGCTAATTATATGTTGCATAAAAATGTGTGTAATGAGCCCCATCCCCTCCATACCAACTTTCAAAAAGGAAACTTGCTTTGGGAACTATGGAAAGCTGATTTGCCAGAACAGAGACACAGGGAAGGATATTCTAGAACCTTTCTCTGCCAACTATTTCTTTGCTTCAAATTAGATTCCTCATGGGGCAAAAGCAACTGCAGTGGTAGATCACATATAGTTAGCTCAGAAGAATTAAATTTTAATGTACTAAGCCAAATCATATAAATGAGTGACTAACGACTGACACTAAATAGACTAACGATATTGTATGTTTGCACATCTCAGATGTGTCACTTGAACTGGAATCAGCAAATTAGTCAAGGACAGAAGATGTATTTTGTTGCTTAGTAAGACTGCCAGGTGAAAAACAAGCACTGGGCCCCAGAGACTGAAGACAAGGAAAAATTAAAGCTCCTGCTGTATTCATAGCAAGGCACATTGGTGTGATTTTCCAGCATCTGTTGCAATTAGGGATGAGACTGGAAAGAGCATCACCTGCCCCAGATATCAAGTTCACAGATTTTCCAGCAAGGTGAAAATATAGTTCATTTTATTCATAGAACATTTTACAACTGATATATTGCACCTCAACAACTACATGACATGTGAAAAGGACAATTAGAAGCCAATAAAGAACACCAAGAACTACAGCATCCCAATTCTATTTAGATGCTGTGCTGGGTCTACAACCTTTGCACTATGCAGGCAAGTTACCATGCAGTTCATGCATCCATCACTGCACCCCACCTATGCTCCTGACTATAGAATCACTCACTACAAGACAACCCCGACCCCCCTTCCCCAAAGTACCCTTACTGCATTTGGATACAGGCCCATCACCACAAGGGGATAGTTTCCATCTTTTCCAAAATGTTGTCTGTCACAACCATCACCCTTGGGGGCCAGGGAGAGATTAGAGGGAATTCCCAAACTCTGGCAGGATTTAACTCACACCCTCTTCCAGCAGCCTAATCCACCTAACTCCTAAAACTCTCTGGGAGTTTGAAAGCTGCAGTAAGTGCTTGCAGGGGAAGGCAGTGACGCAGTCCCCGGAGGGTATTGCTCAGGGGGCTGCAGGGACTGGGATGTACTAACCAGTCCCTGCAGCAGTGTCCTGGGGGTGTGGGGAGCCCTGAGTGAGTGTCTGCAGGGCTCCCCAGCCTGCAGAAAGCAAAAGTGGAGCGATCACACTCCACTTCTGCAAAACCTGAAGTGGAGCGCAATCGCTTCACTTCCTGCAGGCTAGGGAGCTCTGCAGACACTCACTCAGGGCTCCCCACTCCCAGGAAGGCTGAATGAATACATCCCAGTCCCTACAGCCCCATTAGCAAAGCAATCCTGGGGATCCTGTAGCTGCCTTCTCCCCTGCCCTCACCCCTTAAATACCAGTCTGAATACCACTGCCCTAAAAGATAATGTGTTCTGCTTATAATGCCATAAGCACCCAGGTTCTTTTGAAGTACATTCCCTTGGTCAACAAAATGTTTTGCACTTACTCTTCAAAATAGGATTTCATTATAAAACAGGTTAGACTTTAAGGGAGCTCTAGTTGATCCATAAACATTAATATCTGCATTCACAGTAACAGCATAAAATAAGGAAGATTAGCTAACTTAACAGTTACCAACATTACAAGCAAGTCAGCCACATAACACTCTTTCCAGCATAGGGACTGCTAGCCCCAGTTTCCAGCCTCCTGCTGTTTCTGTCTTCTCCTCTGAGAACCCACACCCAGGTTTTATCCTCTAAATTGCCAATTAACTACACCTAGACAATCTCAGATCTTCTGCCCAGCAACCTGCTTAAAACCTCTTAAAGGAAAAGGCACTTACCCAACCCCATGAAAATGTCCACCAGCCCTGAGACTTCTTTCTCTGGCAGTGGAGGAGCTGTCTGTCTGGGGGTGGGATGCTTCATGTCCCTGGACATCTCACTGTGGTCCCTTTCTGCCTTTCTCTGCTCCTCCAACCAGCAACCAAAGGCCCAATCCTAGCCAACTTTCCAGCACTGATGCAGCTGCAATGCAACCCCGAGGTAAGGGAACAAATGTTTCCCTACCTTGAGGAGGCCTCTGTGACTATCCCCCCACTGCAGGATGCAACACATGTACCATTGGCGCAGCTTCATCAGTGCTGGAAAGTTGGATAGGATTGGACCCCAAAGCTTCAAGGGAGCAAACATGTTCCCTGAGAGTCTAGAGCTCTTTGCACCAAGCACACATCCTCAACTTACGTCCCAGAGTCATTTAGGCCGCAATCCTAACCAATTTTTCAGCACTGACGTAAGGGCAATGCAACTCCGAGATAAGGGAACAAACATTGCCTTACCTTGAGAAGGCCTCCATGACTGCCCCCCAACTGCAGGATGCAGCACATGCCCCATTGGTACAGCTATGCCAGCGCTGGGAAGTTGGGCAGGATTGCACCCTTAGTCATACATATGACACTCTTGTGTGATACAGTGGATAACCCCCACCCTGCTGCTGGTTTTCTGACTACACAGCTTGTGTGTTTGGTGTGGGGTTATCAATAAAACTTAATGGAATCATACACAGCCTGCACCAATGGAAGCTTTCTTCTTTCCAGGAAAAGCCCTGCATACTGTAAAAAGAAACAAAAAACAAAAACATCAAAGTGGCCCAAAATGCACATTTCACATAATGTGTAGTTTGGCCCTGAGTTATGCTGTTGTCTTCAGGTCAGCCCACTTGCTACGGCCAGGAGAAGAGACAATAGCAGTTTCTCTTCTCTCAGGCCCCAGAAATGTGCACTGGCTTGGAAAAGGAAGTGGCAGGAATTGTAGGAAGCTGTCTTATGCTGAATCAGGGCCCATTTAAATCAGGATTGTTACAACAGGCTGGCAGCAGGTCTCTAGTGTTTTGGTTATGGATCTTTCTCTGCTCTGCTTGGAGATAACAGGGATTGAACCAGCAATCTTCTCTGTGCAAAGTGGGTGCTGTGACACTGAACCCCAGCCTTTCCCCAGAGGGAACATCCTGCGACTGGCTGCTTGACCCTCCCTACAACTATCCAGCAACTGTACAACTGTATATGTTTTGAAACAGCTTTTTTAAGAACAGGAAATATCTGGCAGAAAAGCTGATAGCAGCAAAAAGGAAAGCAAAAGGCAAAGGAAAAAAAGCAAAAGGAATTGAGGGATTGAGAGGAATTAGGATTACATTTTTTGAATTGTGTAGGGTCCTTTGTATGAAATTGGGAAATCTGTTTAGATTGCCTAACTGAGAAATGTGATTCCATTGACTCTTAGACCAGCTTCTCAGATGCCTTCATTCCAGCTAGATTCCTTCTCAGTCTGGCCTCCCTCTGGCTGCTTTGCCTACCACGCTTGGCTGACAGCAACTCCTCTCTCTCTCTCACACACACACAGAGGATCTGCTCATCAGCATTATCAGCATGTCGACAACTCTCAGATACTTCTGGTTGTTTCGAACTGGTGTCCCCAGATCTCAGCAACTCAACCACTTGAGTCAGACCTAATGAATCTTGGAGAGTGAGCAAATTCCATGTGTGAACTTAAACATCCAACTCCAAACAGTAATCTAACCTAATTCTTTGTCTAGTTTGGTTTCATTTTCTGTTGATAGGGTCATCCTAAAATCTTGGTTTTGTAAGTCTATTTCTGTATTGCTTGTGTGGTTGCAAAATAGCTGTCAGGGATTCAGCTGGTGTGAGCAGTTCAACACACAAGCATTCCAGACTGCCTGGGAAACAATGTTGCCAAAGTGGAGACAAAGTACTGAGGCAAGGAGAGGCTCTTGAAGTTAGGAGCCAAATGCTATGATGGGAAGGGAAGGGGACAGGAACTTCGGTCAAAAGACAGACTCACTAAAGGACAAAATAAATCAGCAATTTTCAACCTTTTTCATCTCACAGCACACTGACAAGGCACTAACAATGTCAAGGCACGCCCTCAGTTTTTTGACAATTGACAAGGCACATTTTGTGGTGGGTGAGGAGCTCAGATCCCCCAATGACACTACTAACAAAAACCACCCTCCAAACTTCCATGGCACACCTGATGATAATTTGTGGCACACCAATGTGCCCAGGCACACTGGTTGAAAATCACTGAAATAGACAATGTGATGGGAAAAGGGGACTAGGGAATCTGGGTGGTGAAGAGCTTAAGTTGAAGAAAGCCAGACAAAAAGTAGGGCAGAGGCAAAGCATCACTGAGAACAAGGAGAAACAGAGAGAGGCTCTGTACTCTTGGCAAGAAGGAAATTGACAGATGAGGGAAAGTCAAGTGGAGGGCTGAACGTGGGCGGACTCAAGCAGCAAGGGGGCCACAGCACATTGGAGCTGCTGCATTGTGAACTGATGACCCCAAAAGAGGAGAGGAATCAGCAGAGGATGGGTTTAGCATGAGACCTGAATTTCACAGATGGGTTGATCAAGCAGCCAACCCCTCCCTCACCTGCGGGGCTTCTGGCAGTTCAGTAATGCAATATTACTGTAAAAGTCCTATGAGTGTGAAGGATCCCGCTCCCCCTCCCCGCTTCTTTCATCAGAAGTTGGTTTTCTTAGGTCTTTCTGCATTTTAGCTACACATGAAAAATAAATGAAGACAGTCTCCCAACTGGATCTAATGCTTTGACAGCAGAATGTGCTTAGCAGAAAAATCTTAGGAATGTGCTAATTTATGAAAATACACGCACAGGAGTTTTCTGCAAGGCAATGCTCAACTGATGTCCTTGCAAAAAATGATATAGCTGTCAGGTGTCTGAGGCAGATAAATGCACAGGACTAGCCACCATTGTAGTATTTATTCATAGCTCCACACTTCCCTCCAACTTCAGGAGGTAAGCAGAAACTGTTCTTTTCTAGATGCATTTGCCTTGACAGGACTCAAAAGTTATTGCTATGTTTTTGATGACTGCTGGTTAATTCTTGCCTGCTTTTTGTTACTGTTGGAGGGATGTTATAATTTTAACACCATTTCAGTGAGAACTACTTTGAGAGTAACTCCTTGGCAGCAGCATACAGATACATAAATCTGTATCAATAAATATATTTAGGAGTTCAAGATGGTATATGTGGGTCTTTTGAATTTTTGTGTGTATTTTTTTTTTTTTGCAACAACCCTATAAGCTAGCATTGGCCAAGGTTTGGCCCAAGGTCACCAGCGAGCTTCATGTCTAGAGAAAAACTGACTCCAGGTCTTCTGGTTGAAGTTCCATATTCTGGCTAGCCACTACTATACATGCATGCTGCAAGATTCTTCAACTGAATGAGAACCCTGTGCCTCTGATAACTGCATTATTAGATGAGAGAATTTCTGTAGGCAAAACCATCTATATTTGTTTAAGCATAAATAAATGCCTTAGGCATACCAAAGCTCTCAAAGTGGTTCCTAACAAGCATTTTCCGATTATGTATGAGTAAAGTGATGATAAAATGTTCCTTTTCATCTTCATCGTTTTCTAATACATGAATGAAAATGAGCGTTTCATCAACCACATGTTACACTGTGGGAAAATGTTTGTTATAGGCCACTTTGAGAGCTTTGGTAGGTTGAATTGTGCCTAAATAAATCCAGTTCAGCCTACAGAATTTCTCCCATCTAATAATGCACAGAAGCACAAGAGCTGTTGTTTCAAACAGTTATTTGAAACACTTGTTTCAAATAATGTAAACTGTCTGGCATTCAAAGGGGATTACAAAAGTTGTCCAGTATGATTAGAAAAAAAATCCATTTTTGCTTAACCTTGATAAGTACTGTTACGATCATTTTATTTCTGCTCCCCCCAATCAATGAGTCTGGCAGACTTTGCCTAGTAGATACATTTTTCGCCTTTATCCTCTTCTCTTTCTTCTAAAATGGTTATGGTGACTTAATGCAAAATATCCTGTGCAAAATCTTTTCATTTATTTAACAGATAAGCAGATTTTCACATAAGATTGGATCCCCAAGGCAGTTGATAAGGCAACAGAATATGTTGAGGTAGGGGGTGGGTTGAACTCTTCTGACCCTTGGCAATTATTGAAACAGTCTAAGTTCTTCCCCTCCCACAGGGAGGAAGGCCAAAGGAGTTTCAGAATGAGTCAAGAACTGGCTAACCCTTCCCTAACCCCTAAGTTGAGCTGCAATGTATAAACTGACAACAAGTGGCCCAAGGGAGCAATTAGGATGGCTCTATCATTCTCTTTAGGTACAATTATTCTCCTATTGCAATCAGTTGGGGTTTTGCCATTCATTGTCCTGGTGCAGGATTGCAGCTCTGTGAAGCAATATTATTTATCTCTTTAAAAACATGTATTCCCCAACTTTACAATCCCAACGGGAAGCTCAAATGACTTATAAAATTAAAACAAGGCACCATACTACAATACAAAAAAATCAAATCCAAAATTATCAGAGGCATAACACAACAAAAGAAATCAACAACAAAAGAGACAGCTCATCCAGTGGCATAGCTAATGATCGTGTAGCCCACTGCCAAGCTCAAAATGTTGAAGTGATGTCACGACCAGGCTTTTTAAAAAGTGAAAATTGGGAGGAACCCACCTCCTCCCCCCAGCAGCTCACCACCCACTTGCTCTGCTGCCTCCCTGCAGTCAGTGCCATAGCTAAGGCATCTATCTGCTACGCGGGGTCAGAAAAGATTTTGTAGCACCTCCCGCATGATAAAATCAAATTTAATTAAGTAAATAAATAAAAAGTTATTGGTTCCATGCTGTATCATAATAACATCTCATTGGCACTCAGAACCATCAGTCTCATAGGTCGGTTTAGAGTTAAGCAAATCCACTTTTTGTTCCACATGGCAGTTGTTTTCATTTTCTGGTTAATTGGCCATAACTTTTGGTAGAAAACAGATATTCCAGTGTGGTTTGTTTCATTGCATTCTGCATTAAATTACCTTTCCAATGATATATAACATGATGGTATTATTCATACATACCAAGATTTTCACAATTCACTAGAGTCAAGCTCAGCTTTTTGCCCCCCTAAAGCTTGATGCCTGGTGAAACTTGTACCCCCTGCACCCCCTTAGCTACACCACTGACTCATCAGTGTACGTGATGCTTGACATAGAATAAAAAGACAGAGCCTTGGCTTCAGGGGCTTACAATCTAGAAACTGAGATGAGGCAAGGGGGGGGGGGAGGCAGGAGAAGCATTTGCCTGCTTGTCTTTAATTTAGTTACAACAAGGAATAAAGGCAACATCAGAACTATTCTTCCTGCAATTATCCAAATCCATTTAGATTGGTGAGTGACATGGGCAGCCCAATCTTATTGAGGCTACTGCCTCAAGGTAAAATGGTGCTGAAACAGCTGCTGCTATATCCTGTGGGACCAAAGGAGGCATCCAGAGGTCTCCTTGGGGTTTGGAAACATTGGTTTCCTTACCCTGTGTTGGACTCAGGTAGCCCCTATGGGTCTACTCGGATCTGCACCAGCTCAATAGCTGGCCCAAATGTAAGTAGCCTGTGCAGGGCTTTCAGATGGGGGGGGGGAGGGGGATAAGATGCCGCTGCAGCTTCTGCTTCCACTCACCCCCTGCCTGAACCACCCCTGGACCACTCTTCCTCCATCCAAAAACATTCCCTCCCCACCCTGATTCTGCCCTCCTCCTGCCTCCCTGCTGCCTGACATTTCACTTACCCTGGTCAGTCACTTACCTTTGCCACCAGCAGCACTGGCCTCTGTACAGCTGCAATATGTTTTACAGCATGTTTATGACCACACACTTGCTTGTTCCATCATCAGTAGCCAGCATAGGATTGAGCCAAAAAGTTGTCAGTACATTTTAACAGCTATGCCTTTAAAGTAGGGGCAAATCCAGTATTTGTATTTGGGGGGAGGGTCATGAGCACTACCTTAACTCCAGAGCCCAAGTCAGCCAGGCAGATAGACCTGGGCTATCTGTTGAACTTAAGGCCTCTGCAGCCAAGGTTTGCTAGATGAGTAAACCTGGGCTCCTGCTTGAACTTATAGCCCAGGTTTACCTGCCAGGTAGACCTGAGCTCCCATTCCAACTCTGCTCCATCAGCTGAGTGCTATCTTGCCACTGATGCCTTGCCCAGTGGGCATTCCCCTGGCACCCGACTTTGTTCCTCATCCCTGCAGGCGCCTTCTCCCCATCATGATAGTTTTGCCCCCCCCCCTTGATTCGGTGCCTGGGAAACTGCAGAAATGTAGAAAAAAACAAGGAATCATCAATGTAGTTTTATTTGGTTTGTGTGATTTTTTTTTTCAATGTTTAAAAACAGGGTTTGACTGGGAAGGGAATTATCAAACCCACATCTGCTTCTTAACTTATATAATACAGTACTTTGTGGACAATTTAAAGAGCTGGAAAAATAGAAATGCTTGGAAGTCACAAGCTCTGTTCTCCATTTCTGTTCCCAGATTTTCGGTAAGGTCTAAACTTCTGTAACTTCACCTAACTTCTGTAACAGAAACTTCTTTTCTGTTGTGAATATCTCAACCAATGTAGTTCTACTGACTGTTATATGTACATATACAAGTAAAAGCCACTTGTTTTACACATTTGCAGCACAATCCTATGCATGTCTACTCAGAAACAAGTCTTCTTGAATTCAATAGGACTTCTTCCAGGAAAGTGTGTACAGTACAGACTTGCAGCCTTAAGCAGCTCTGTTTTTTTTCCAATATCTCACCATATTAACACTGCCTTGCAAATGAGTTTGCAGAAGTTATTTGTCCACTTTTTTTTAAACTTGCCAGCCCACACATACCTATATATCCAGGAAATGTGGGTGGCAGTTTAACAATTTAAACTTCCCAGTTTAATTGTCTGTCAATTATTCTTCTTTCCCACACCTGAACTATCCAGCAGCTATTATCCAGCCTACAACAACAAACATCTCTCCACATTATGAGTCTGGATTTAATAACCGATCTCTTTTGTTTTCATTTTACATTTTCAAGAAGTTTTTGTCAAGAATGCAGATTTCTGTATAACTTAGGGCCCAATACAGAAACAACTTTCCAGTCATGGTGTAGCCATGCCAATGGGGTTTGCACTGCATCCTGTGGAGGGGGGGGGGTTATTATGGAAACCTCCACAAGGTAAGGGGACATTTGCTCCCTCACCTAGGGACTGCACCGCAGCTGCACTGGGGAAAGTTGGATAGGATTGGGCCCTTATTCTTCTCAGCAGATGCCCTTCAAAACACGTGCTGCACAGATCCAGTCTATCTCGCGGTTGGATTACAGAAGGATTTACTGATTATGCAGATCGCTCTCTCCTCACTTTTCCTTCCTGGATTTATATGATAAAGTGCAATGCAAAGTAATGAAAACCCAACCCAGCTACCCAGAGCCCTGTGTTAGTAATATGAGACATTAATTTGTAGCACAACAAAATCAACCTGTTCAGACTAGCCAGAAAAGGTGTTAAAGGTCAGAGGTGCTACTAAAAAATCAGCTTCTAAGCATATTTATCTTAAGGGGGTATCTTTATGCCCCTAGTCCAGAGCTCTCTGGGTGTTCTTGTGCCATATTGTAAATTCTGAATTTACTTAAGTATTTTATGTCACCTTTCTGCAAACAATCTCTAAAGCAGCCGGCAATAATATCCAGTTAAAACTATCAAAATAAATCATAGTCACATCATTTTCTTAAACAGCACTTTTCAGCTACCCTCTCATTGCTGGCTTGTTAGGCAGGCATTGTAGTTAGATACATTAGTATTATGGTTGTCAAATTTCATACAGAACTAGATATGCAGTAGAGCTGGGTCCAGGAGTACCCCCAAACTACAAATCTGGTCCTTCAAGAGCTCAACTCCATCCAGAAAAGGCTGAACCAAAGTCTCACGTTTTCTGGGAAACTAACCTCTGGTTTGTCCAGATTTGATTTCAACTTGTTTATCATCATCCAGTCTACCACTGATATCAAACAAGAGGGCCATAACTTCCAGAGCTTGCCCCATACCTGATAAATGGTGATGTAGAGCTGAGTGTCATCTGCATGTTGATTCATCCAAGATCATCTCAGGAGGCTCTGTTGCAGGTTCCATCTCCAATGGAGGTGTAGCTGATGGCTACCCATGATAGAAATGTCTCTGTTGTGGCTCCTGGTCTCTGGAGTGCTCATCCAGTGGACATGAAAGCTGCTTCTTTATAGGCATTCTGAAGTCAGGTGAATACTTCTTAATTCCATCTGGTGTTTGATGAATTATTCTGCACTGTGATGTTTCTTTTTATCTTATGCTAGGTTGCTTTGGTGTTCTTTTTTATAGTTTTATATTATTGTTTCAGTCCCATACCCTGGTCTGAAGTCATTCACTGTTCCCCAAAGCAGGAGGTTAAAGAATGACTGGTAATTATCCAATAAAGCAAGATCTAGGGAGGACTTTTTAAAAAAAAAAAAAAAAAGGGTGATTATTCCAGGGTAGAGAATAGCAAAACTATTAACAATGGAGGAGATTAGTATCATTTTTCAAGGGCATGAGACTATAGGATTTGGAGTGTTTTTAATTTGTTTAAGCCAAACTAGTCAAAGCTCAGTTCAGACTAATGAACCATGAAGTCAATGCACTTGCTTCTTTCTCCCCTCTGACGCAGTTTTCCCATCTCTATTTCCTGGTTAGCACCTGATGTCTCAGGGGCCAATCCTATCCAACTTTCCAGCACTGGTGCAGCTGCAGTGCAACCCCGATGTAAGGGAACAAATGTTCCCTTACCTTGAGGAGGCCTCTGTGACTGACTCCCCACCAAAAGATGCAGCGCACACCCCACCAGCATAGCTGGCACTGGAAAATTGGATGGGATTGGGCCCACAATCAGCTGACTATAGTTAGCATTTGATCTCCAAAGCAGAATAAAAATGTTTTGAAATGAGTTTCTGATTCTGTTGTAGAAAGCAAGTGCTAAATACAATTTGCTGTCATGTCCACGTTGGCAAATTATGTTTAGCCCTACATGGGAAGAGGGAAGCTGCACAAGGGGGAATGTGAGTTCACAGCTATTTTTCAATCTTCTCTGAACCATGGTTTGCAAGATCACCTAAACTGAGCCTATGTATGTAAAAGCAGTTTTTAAAAAGTCTCTATGCCCAATTGTTGTGATCCTAACAATCACAATTCACGCCTAAAAATCACAATTGTTGGTTGGGCTGGAGCAGTGAGTGGAGGTATCCTCTGGCCTCTGCAATCAGCCAAAGAGTGCTTCTGAATTGTTTTTAATTATTATTGTAAGCCCCTCTAGGGACTTTTGACCAAAAGGTATACATTTATAAATAGAGTAACCTTGTGTGCCTTCCATGCAGGAGGAAAATGGCTGGGTAAAATTTTGTAAGCATTTTCTTGATAGACTCTTTGAATGAGTGTTCAGCATGGATATACTTCCTTCAGTGTCTTCAGTCCCACTCTTGTTCCAATAGATTTTGAGACTTGATTTAGGTTTCTGGATTCTTTTTCTAAGGAACCACTCAGAGTGCATACCCAGGTGCACTTATATCCCCTGCACAAGTCTATGCGTGTCTACTCAGAAGTAAGTCCCAATTTGTTCAGTGGTGCTGGTGCTTAGTCTGAGGAAAGTGTGCATAGGATTGCAGCCTCAGGCGTATTTGCCACTTTCCTGACAGAAAAATACTGTTAAAATCACGACATTACTCACTTTTCCTCAGTCAGGTTACTCTCTTCATAATAATTGTGTGCCGCGTATATAACTAGTCATCTTTTGCAAAAACAGTCCGTAACTGCATTACAGTTCAAAGCACTGGGCCAGTTAAGGAAATATTTCACCATCTGTGCAGTCATGGAGGGAAGAGGTTGTTTTTAAATATGTTAAAACAAGAGTTCTTGTCAAATAGTTATTCCAGGTATCTTTGTACATGTGCTAGACATTCATATCAGAACAGTAGAAGTGTCTGTGGACCGTGTCTTCCTCATTCAGCATGCTTCAAAGTATAAGATGCAGACTGTATTTTTACGTGGTTTATGAGGGCCAAACTGGAGATGAGTTGAAAAACAGTGTTTAGCTGAACATGTATGTTTGTTTCATAAAGAACATCTGTCTGAATCAAAATCCAGGTAGGAGGGAAAGGGTTGATTCAGTCTTCCCTCCCAGTTCCGCAGGCCCCATCTGGATTCCCTGCCCCCCCCACAACTGCTATTTACAAAGCAAACCAATATGCGAGATGAAACAATATGTTTAAAGTCATGTCAACTTGGGTTTGGCTTTATGAGTAAGCTCTACAACAGGCGTTTTCTGGAGAAGGAGAGATAAATGCACAGGCAAGCAAACATGCCAGGATAATTAGAGGATTCTTATCTGCATTACAGGAAATGATGTTAAAAGAAAAAGGCAAACAAAACTGCAAATTCATCTGAAAGATATATAGGGACAGCACATGCGTAGTAATGGAGATGCAGTTCTCTGCAAATAGTGGGAACGTGGTCTGGAAAGGGGCGCGAGGATGAAATAAAGATGAGAATGAGTGGAGAAGGGTAGCACCATAAATGTAGATGGAGTGGCAAGGAGAAACATAATTACAAAGTTAAAGAAGGTGAATAGTCAAAATTAAAAGATGAAATTACTTTAATGACAGGAAGAGAAAACAGACACGATAATGAAAATAATTAGATTTAAAATTACATGCAAAAATAGCCGAAATAGCTTGCCAAGCTTCTGATAAAGACAATAAGAAATACAACTTCATAAGGCTTCTGTTGAGATCTGGATTTGCCTAGGGGATAAACAGAGAAATTCATGTTTGCCCCCGCTAACTCTTTTGTCAGGTGGAAAGGGGAATGCTTTATAGGTGTTACAGAATGATAATAACACAGTGGAATAACAAGAGCTGGGGGTGGAAGGAAATGTTTTCCATGAACAGGTTAATTGCCTGACATGGATGTTGCACTCCAATAGGAAACAAAAATATCTTCTTTGGGCTCAGCAGGAGAGAGTGCAAGGGGCCTATACAAACCAATCCAAAACACTCATGCAACTGGAGGGGGGGCAAAGTGCTAAGTGTTGCAGCCTTCTGGTGTAAAGCAATCCCTCCCTCTTGTCTGAAGAACCCGTTGCAGCTGTGAAAGCAAAAATTTTTGCAGCCCTGACTGGCTTTGCAAGGGATGTTGCAAAATGCAACATCCTCTTAGGAGCAATAATAAGGAAAGCCACTCTCAGTGCAGAGTACCAGTGGTGTATCTAAGGCATCTGCTACCTGGGGTCAAAGAAGATTTTGTAGCCTCCCCCCATGACAAAATCAAATTTAATTAAGGAAATAAATAAAACATTTTCTGGTTAATTGGTCATAACTTTTGATAGAATACATATATTCTACTGAGGTTTGTTTCATTGCATTCTGCATTAAATTACCTTTCCATTAATATATAACACGATGGAATTATTTGTACTTACCAAGGTTTTCACAATTTTGGCCACTAGCGTCAAGCTCAGCTTGTTGCCTCCCCTAAAGCTTGCTGCCCAGAGCAGTTGCCACCCTGCAGTCCCTTAGCTACACCACCATGTCTTACAGTAGTTGCAAGTTGCTTTTATAGGCAAGCAGGTCAGAGGTATCCAGATCTGCTCTGCTTTTCTTGCACAGGATGTCACACTATTCAAAAATATTCCGAGGCAAAACATTATTGTTATTATTACTTTAGGCTGGAAAGTAGAATTTATCTGGAGGGCTTCACCTCCAGTTTACCACATGCCAAACAGACCCCATAATGTTGATGCAATGAATAAGAGTTGCGTTTCAAATTAAATTCATGTTGAGTCACCCTGGTCTGAGGTGGATTTCTCTGCTGATAACATCATGGGAATCATGAAAGCAGACAACACCGTGGAGATGAAACTTGGAAGTATGGATGTACTTCATACTTGGATGTATATTGGAAGAATGCATAAGAAGTATTTAGGCACTGTTGTAGAGTAATGTGCAAATGGACGTTATGGGAAGTTGGAAAGACAATTTCATACTAAATAAAAATGAATATGTTACCTGAGAATCCACTCAGGAGATTTCCATGAAAATGTTACTGGCAGCATTGATTTTTCCTAGTTCAATTTTGGACTACAGAAATGTTAGAGAGAGGGAGTTTCATTAAGCCCATTTCATGCTAACTAGCATACATATGAGTACAGGTTCACATGGGAAACCTGTACAGTGATTGTAGCTGCTGTTTTTCAGTTCACTGCTGTAATTGAAATGGTTGCATCTGTACTATTATAACAGCCAGCATAGCTAAGAGACTGAACTACAGATCAGAACTTCTCTGGTTCTAATATCACCACTGCCATGGTGGCCTTAGGCAAGCCATTCCCTTCAGCCTCAGCTTCCCCAGCTGCAATACGGGGATAATAATAGTTACCTCACAGGGTTTTTGTAGAGACATCATGATAATACATGTGATGCACTTCACATAGCCCAACAACCAATATTGGGGCTGATCCATGAGCATTTTGGGGTGGAGGCTGCCTTAGAACAGTTGCCTCTCCAGCAGCACATGAAACCAAGCACTGCCAGGATACTGCTGAAGAGGCTAGATTGGCCCTATGTGGCACAGATCCATGAAAACCTGCCAATACAGGTAGCCTGATGAGGAAGGCGGGATGAGGATGGACAGAACAGGGTAACAATAGGGTGGAAAAGAGGGCAGATTGGGTTCAGGAAGGGGGTGGGTTTAGCAGTGGCAGCGTCTACCAAATCTAAATCCCCTTCTTGGACCCAGCCCTCCCGCCTGGGTCTATGTGGACCTGTGCCAGCGATTTTGTCTGGGCCTCAGAGGCTTACCCCTGAGTAGGGGAACAAAAGTTCCCTTACCCAGAGGAGAACATTGCCTCCCACCCACAAGATGCAGTGGCATGGCTGCATCAATAGGGAGGGGGGAAGGGTAGGATTTGTCTGTCGCTGTGTTACAGCTGGTAAGCATTATTGTTTTCTTATAAAGAATGTTTTCACTAAGGCTTTCAACTGAAGCTTTCCTACCACAGTAAATAGCATACAAGGGAGGGGCTCAATTCAGATCATAGGTCCCCCATTCCCTCTGGAATTCTACTTTGGATCACCTACACACTCACACACAATTTTAACAATAAATGAGGTAGCCAGTACACACCTCAGTTGTAACATGTACTTTGGCTCTCAAATAAAGAAATGTGAGATTCAAATACCTCAGGGGTTATAACTAAAGCCAGGGCAGTAATTTAGGAGTGATGTAGCATGCAATTTTGCCACCATGCAGGAGACCGTTGATGGTGTTTAGTCATTCACCATCAAGGTCTAGGAAACAGAATCCAAGTTAAGGGTGATGCATTTTTTCTTTAGACATTCAATGAGCGTTTGTGCATTTGGATGTATAATTTAAGGGGATTAAGGGGATAGGATGTGGTTGTCAGACTTTCTGTGTTTATTGGCTAAGCATGTGATATTTTGCAGACCCTATTGTTGCTGTGAATCACATTGTCCAAAAGATACTTATGAATCTTTCAGGAACTATGATTAGGAAGAAAAAAAAATTACTACTGTGCAAATTTATCCTTACACATCAGATTTCAGGGTGTTTCTGATCATAGCATGGAAAAACTTCCTTTTAACAACCCTATTAATAATAAAACACCAAAGATGCCCTTACCTAGGCACAATGTGGGCTGCTGTGGGATCAGGCAGGGAAACCAGTTGTGAAATCCTCTGTTATGACATATGTGTTGTCAAGAAGATTCGGTTGCTGCAAGATGGAAAATAAGGAGGGTTCCTTAACTTTGACTTGAAGCTGTTGACTTAGGATTCTGCTCTGTAATCATTACTGTGGGTCTCTATCTGTGTACGCCAGCAGCTTGTCCAAGAAGCAGTCTTGCAGATTCGCAAATATTGTTGCTTCTAAGAACTGTATAAAAATAGTCACAGACTAGGCTGAAATAACTAGGCTTCAGTTCCTCTTGGGGCTAATGTGGATGTTATATCTAATTTTTATATGACACGCTTTTGTATTTAATGCCTCCAAAAAAAGATTTTACTTCTGGTAGAACTCCATGTGCCTGCTGTAACCGTTAAATCATGTTGACCTTTTGTGTTGACTCATACACATATAGTACCTGTGTGCCAGCTGGGCCCCAGGCAGGGCCATTCGTCACCCAGGAAAGAACTTTGTAAATGTGACAACAACTGAGGGCCCAATCCTATCCAATTTTCCATTGCCGGTGCAGTTGTACCAATGGGATGTGCACTGCATCCTGTGGTGAGGAGGCAGTCACAGAGGCCTTCTCAAGGTATGGGAACATTTGTTCCCTTACCTCGGGGCTGCATTGTGGCTGCACTGGTGCTGAAAAGTTGGATAGGATTGGGCCCTGAGTGGAGTATTGTCACAGATAAGAGCTTTAAATTTTTTTTTTTATTTCCCAGTGGTACATTCAGAAGACACCCTATAAGGAGAACCATTTAGGTTGGGTGCACCCTGTGTTTCAGACCACATGTGATCAGAAACATATTTCTGTCCAGTAACTGGTGCATAAATACTTGACTGCCCCCATGATGAACAAATGGGCACCTTTTTTTGTTTTGTTTTCAGCTGTTAAGAACATAAGAACATAATGTTTCTGCCCATAGTTGCATATACACAACAGGGATCAAATGTGTACACCTGTGGGCTAGGCAGAAATGGGTTAATTTAAAATATTTATACCCTAGCTTTTACTGTCTACAAAGCAACTGCAAACATAATCTAAAATCCAGCATATAAAAAAATAAAAACTGGAATGGGTCCCTATCCTGCACGTCATCCAAATCTAGCCTCTACGTATGTAAACATCACCTTCTCATGGAGAGGTCAGAAAGAGTGCATCATTTTTAGTACTAAGAAATGTTCCAGTTCTTTCTAGAACAATCTAAAAATGGCAAGGAGTGATGCTTTTCCTTTCCATATCCTGTGCATGACTGGGAGCAACTGAGGTGGATGACATTTCCCAAGGAACTATGTTCTTCCCCAAACTAACAATTAAGGTGTGCTTGTATAAGTCTGACCCCAGCAACAGTATGTGCTTTTGTGTATGAGCCTAACATTCAGAGGGGAGAACAGGGTAGAGAATGAAAAATGAGGTTTGAAAAGACACATCAAGCTCTAACATAATGGCAGAGGAGAGATGGCACACTGACATGAAGACCTTCATTAGAGAACCCTTCACTTCCTTCCACTGTGAACAATTTTTGATCCTGAGATAGACCATAATGATGGTACTCAAGAGACTTCGTTTCTTTTGTTACCCGCTGAAAATGAACCCTCCTCAGTGCCTGTAATTCATTTTTCCCATCTAGGCTGGCACTGAAGATAAGGTGCTGACAGGTAGTCCAATGTCTCCAACAAAGAATAACCAGTCTCCCCAGATTGTATTCTTCCAGTACATGACCTAAGTATTTGAACCATAGCTAGGTCGAAATGAAATGGTGATCAGAGCTTTAATAAGATTAAATTAAACTATTTTTAATTAGTTTGATAAGAAACTTCTGTGGCACTGAAAAAAGCTCTATTTCAATATAAAATGATTATAAGTTTACCCATAATAAGATTTTGGATGCCATTTTTCCCAATAGGCAATCATCCATTTTTTATTATTAATTTTTAATGCTATACTTTTCTTATTTGTGACAAATGAATTCATTATTCATAAGATTAACCAAACAATAATGTAGTCATATCCTAAACAAACAAAACCAGAAGAAGCATAAAGAAGTGCACATCACAAGCCCACATCTTTTAGTACAATTCCATTCCATTCAGTGCAAATGGTACCTGAGATTCTTCTGATCCAGGAGACCATAGTGAGAAAGAAGACAGCTCAGCCTCTTCTTAAGGCAATTAAGGAATTTCATGGGGTGGAAGACAGAGGACCTTGTGATGTGATTTAATATTTCATCTTTAAGCTCATACTGGTCTTTTTTATTGTTTTTGAAAATAACATTTGTTAGCAACTGACACTGCATGAAAAGGTTGATAATTCTCACAACAAAGATAAAGTTTTGTGTCCACATTTCTATGACTAGGATTTGGCAGTGAAAACAGTCATATATATTTTTTAAAAGGAAACCCCAAGACCCAGAATACTTTCGTATTTGTTCTGTGGGTAACAAAGCCTTTAAAACTACAAGCACTGACCAATACTTATTAATTACAATTGACAAATGATTTTAAAGATGGTAACCATGTGGGTTGAGTACTGGGTTGTGACATGAAGATCACCCAAAAAGATATAGTAAAACCTGTAAGATTGTCTAACCTAATTAGACTGAGGGCACAATCCTAACCTGCACTGGAACAGGCAAGCCAGGAGGCTTGTGCTGTATCCAGCGCAGGATAGGGGCCAAGGGTGGCTCAGCTAGAGGCAAGGGGAAACATTTTTCCTTACCCCTGGGAAAGGCGCCCTTTCCCTTAAGGGTCTCCTCGGACTTGCGCCACCTCTTGAGGTGGCGCAAGTCCGAGGAGAGCAGAGTGGCTTGAAGCTGCTCCATTCTCCCCGGGAATGGGGGTTGGGATCCAGCATAACTGCCGGATCCCAGCCCTTCTCCTGCTCCCTGCCCACCCGTCCCTGGGGCTGCCCACCACCCACCCTCCACCCTCCCAGGAACGCCTCCCTCCCGTCTCCTCCCTGCCAACCTTTGCTCCTTGTGTCAGCCCAGCTGGGCTGAAGCAACCCACGCGGAGGAAGCCAGTGCGGAGGCTTGTGTTAAGCCTGCACAGGCCAGAGCTTCTTTAAGCGCCGGCCCAGCTTCCTGCTGAGGAGGCACAAGGGACTTGCGTCGGCTCATGGGTGCCTCTGGATTGCACCCTTAGTTCCCTAACAAAATTAGCTAGAATGAAACATGAACTTTACCATAACTGCCAAACTGAACAATACATGACCACAAGCTGACCAACAGAATCAAGAAATGAAGACAATGCTTTGACTCCAGTGAACACACTTTAATAGCTTCAATAGCTTAGTGAGAAGATCATGATCAGAGTCATGTTACTTCCTGATCTTATTTACAGGCTCTCAGTTCCTTTCTCTCATGAGAATGTTGATCATTTAGAAGAGTTTCCATTTATTTCAGCTAAATTTGATCTGTGTTCAACCCCTAAAATGCAACTATTCCATAGACTTGTTGACTCTTTAAAAAAAAAAAAGCGTTTCCTCGTTGTTATCTAATCTTACTTTTAACCAAGTAACTGATTAACCCAATTAAAGACTATAGCCACTCTGATCCATGTGTTGATTGTTGGAGGCGGGCTTCCAAGCAGTGACTGCTTGCTGGCCTGGACTGCTGCCATCAGTTACATAAGAACATAAGAACAGCCCCACTGGATCAGGCCATAGGCCCATCCAGTCCAGCTTCCTGTATCTCACACCAGCCCACCAAATGCCCCAGGGAGCACATCAGATAACAAGAGACCTGCATCCTGGTGCCCTCCCTTGCAACTGGCTGCACCAATTACCTGTTAACAAATATAGGAATTGAATCTATGTCTCCCTTTCCTCCTGTTCCTTACCATTTTCCATCGTGCAGATCTGGGAGGGCAGCCAGTGCTACTGGCAAGGTTAGTTAGTCAGTGTCACTCTCTTCATGCAAATAACAATTAAGATACAGTACGTGCCACCCAAGCAGTGCATGCAAACAGCGTAATGTTAGGATAGCAATTCTAAGAAGATCTGGATTGTTATATGTGATGCCATAAGCACGGAACATTTTTCAATAGAAGTGCCTTTGATTTTAAATCTAACTAAACATCCACATTAATATTGACACAATCAACTATCAATAATAATAATAATAATAATAACTCGGTATTTATATACCACCTTTCTGGTCATCGGATTACTCCTCTGACTTTATTCAAGGTGGTTTACATAGGCAGGCATTTCTAAATCCTTCAAGGGGATTTTTACAATCATAGAGGTTCTCTCTTTCAAGAACCAGCAACATTTCAGATGGATCTTCCTGGTTTGGTCTCACGTCTGGCCTCCAGTTCTCCCACGCAGGCTGACAAGCAGCTCCATCTCTCACATGGAGGGCAGCCAAGATGCTTCTTGCTCACACCAAGAGCAGGTGGAATCACTCAGCTTGGCTTGTCAGCTGCTTCAAGGTCTCGCCATTCTCAGCCGTTCAGGGAGCTGGTGGTGTCCTCGAACTGGCGACTTTCTGATATTATCTTCAGGCTAATGGAGGCTCTACCTTCTAGACCAGACCTCCTGCAATTAATATATTACAATGTGGTTTATTAGTACATATTTATAAAGAACTTCACACTGAAAACAATGTACAGTATCTTTGTATGTCATGGCATTTTGGCCTAAGTTTACAATATTTTTTTCCTCATCATGCATGTACACGCAAGTCAATCAAAGTTAACACTTCATACATTTGACATACTAGGTCTAGTCCACAATAAATACAGTAAGAGTGCAATCCAAAGGATGCACTGGGCTGGTGTGAATCCCTTGTGCCAGCCTGGAAGGTGCCATAAGGCACGTTTGTGTCAACTTGGGAGTAGGGGAGGCCAGTGCAAGGATGTGCACCAGTCTCCCGGCGCCGATGCAGGCCCGGGCTCAGTAAGTTTGCGCCAGCCTTTCCAGGTCAGCACAGGGTTCGGGGGGCATGGGGAGGGCAGGAGGGAGGTGTTTCGGGGCGTGGGGGGGCGGGTGGAACCATGGGCAAGGAAGCGGGGGCAGGGCCAGAATTCGACACTTATGCTGGATCCTATCCCTATTCCCAGGCAGTGTTGCCCAGCCCCGGGGTCCTCTTTAGGTGGCACAACCAAGTAGACCCATTGGGGCTGCAGTGGGTCTCCCCAGGGTAAGGGGAAGCGATTCCCCTTGCTCTGGGCTGAGCCGCTTTCAATCCCAAACTCGCCCTGGATACAGGCAAGGCCTGCTGGCCTTCCCATTCCAGCACGTGTTAGGATTGTGTTGTAAGTTGGTCATTAAGATGCCATACGTCATCAATATGAAACTTTTGTTTTCACACTACTTAAACCTAAAATAGGTTATATATATATATTAGCTGTTAGTTGTCTCAACTTTACCTGGAAGAGCTTGTCATCTCCCATTGGCCCAGCATATACCAAACAATGTGTAAGAGCTCAATCCAGCCTAACTGACATACTGGCATACCTCAAGCTCTGCCTGCATGCCTGGCCTCCATGCATTACAAAAGTACTATAAAGTGCTTTTTCATGGTGCAGATGCTGGGCTGGCTAACATGAAGAGGCCTTCATGCTCTTGCTGGTACAGTGGAGGATGCCTGCTGGAGCAAGTGAGTTCCTCACCCGGCTGCACAGGTGTGGGGAAGGGCAGCAGTGGGGTGGAAGTGGGCAGATTGGGAGGGGGTGAAATTGGCAGCAGTGACACATGCTACATCGTATCCCTCCCCAGGTCCAATCCACCAACATGGATGCGTATGGACCTGTGCCAGCTATATGTATCGCGGAGATCTGAGTAGACCC